>NC_138894.1:65293213-66634880 GCF_965194825.1 Balaenoptera physalus | reverse complement strand
GGAGGATGGAGTACTTCTATTCTGTATTTTATTTCCTTATTCCTGTCCCAACTTTTTCCAAAAAGGAAGTTGAAATAGTGCAAGATGAGATTTAGGAATCAGAATATAGCTTCTTAGCAAAACCAGACCCAGTGTGTCCAATGTGTTCTGGTCTCTTTATGGAATGTTTTTAGGCCTTTTCTTTTCTTTTTTGGCCGTGCTGCTGAGCGGCTTGGAGAATCTTAGTTCCCTGACCAGGGATTGAACCCGCACCCTCAGCAGTGAAAGCACAGAGTCCTAACCACTGGCCCGCCAGGGAGTTCCCTAGGCCTTTTATCCTTGTGCCAAACTTACCAGCTGTAGTAAGAAATTACCCATTGATTGGGTTCAGTATACCTTAGCTCTAAGGAGGACATGTATGAAATAGGATACATTAAAAAAGAAATTATCAAACTAATGATGAATTTACATTTGTTATCAATCAGTAAAAATGTTGAATAGTTCTTATACCTGGGTTACTATGTTGTTTGACTCTAATAATAATGGGTTCTTAGATGATCCTTGCCCTAGTGAAGACAGATGACAGTTGAGGAGAATGGCCAAGTCAAGGCTTATGAAGGGTATGAGTCATGATCTGCCCTTTGAAGGGTGAGCAGGACTTGGGTTGGCAGAGGGCAGAGGGTTTTAGGCAGGGGAACCGTGGGGACTGAGATCCTCAGGTAGGAATACGTAAGGCCTGTGGGGGGACTAGTTCTGCAGGGAGAATGCTGTAGTTTCAAGAGAACATAGCTGACCCCTGTAAACGGTGCACGGGCTGTGGGCTATTCTAACTGAGGTCATAGATTTGCAGGATTTGTCTATGATTTCCAAGTCCTGGAGTTCACTGGGAGGTGGTGAGAAATTAGCCATTATGAAGATTGTATTTTACTCTAGTTTCCTTTTTAGCAGTTCTAAAAGTGCTAAAGGCAGATCCAACCTGGATGTCATTTCATCTGAACTATGAAAAATATGCTCCCAGGAGTGTCAGCAGTAACCTTGTTTCCCCTCTCACCTAAAATAGGCTGTTAGTGGTAACTGATGCTCTATTTCACAAAGTACTACTAACTCAGCTACGTGATTCAGATCTTGTGAGTCCGGCCACTGCCTGTGCTTCAGCCGGAAGAATACTTCCTGAGGACTAGTTAAGGGTTTACCCTCTGCAAATTAGGGTCACCCCTAGGGCTGGAGGGAGCTTTCTCTGGGGCTCAGGGCTCCTTCCCTGCAAAATTCTCCCAGGAGCCTCTCTTGCCCTTCACCGTCTTCCCTCTCTTCCAAGCAGGACTGACCTAGTGAAAATATAGCAACAGTCAATTTTCTTTTGAAGTAGGTATTTACCTTGTATTCAGGTAACACTGTGCCCTCTGCCTCTTGCACAGAGTGTCGGGAGGCTCTTAACTTCTACTCAGAAAATCCAAGGAGAGAACCTGTTTAAAAGGTTGAAATTAAAGTGAGTCAAACCAGGATAAGAAAAGAGATAGTGCACATCTTCCTCACCAGACCCGTAGCCCCTGAAGTGTCCAGGCTTGCAAAATCAGGTTCTAATACCTTTATGTATGCCAATTAATGAGTCAGAAGAGCTTCTGGAAGTAATATGGTCTGAAACTTTTGATAAGTTTTGATGTCTTAAATGAGGCATTCTTAAACTTAAAATAATTATCTCTGGCCATTGGATTTTTTTGTATGTGTAATAGCATGCTGGCATTCCTTTTTTTTTTTCTTATTGAGTTGACACATAGCAACTCAAGCATATATCTTGACTGATATTTGGTAGACAAAACAAAAAAATTAACGTGCCTGTGGAGTGGCGGTGAGAGGACCTCTGCTATTCCATATTCAGATGTAAAGAACCTCTATGTGCTTTATGAGCTACAGAACTGCCCACTCTCTGTGCTTTGCCCCTCTTCTCATTGGCTGTGGGCACTTTGAGGTTGCTGGCAACCATGGAGTATCAGTTATAGTTTTGGTGCTGGACCATTTGTTAGGAAATCCTATTTATTCTCTCTTGGTTTGTCAAGCCCAATGGTGGGCGCGGGGGATATATTTCTGCTAGTGAAACTTTGCTTGATAAAATAAAACAAAATTTTTTTTCTAACAAAAATCACCTCTAGGCTAACCTCTTTCTGTACTTACCACTGATTATTTTTTGCTTATGTGAAGCATGCACAGTAAAAATCACGTTTCTCTGTAGGCTATTAGATGAGAATTCAACTCACTTCCATAAACATTCGTTGGGCACAAGCTCAGAATGGGGCAAGGAGCAGGGGATACAAATATGAATAAAACACACCCTCTGCTTACAGTCTGGTGAGGGAACTAGCATTCAGGCAGTTAACCAAGGATGTGACAATGGCCTTGTGATCTGATTCAGTGGCAGGGGCCATCCTGTTTCTAGCAACACTTATATTTGAGAAAAGGTCAAGTAAGAGGCTGACTTGAGGACCAAGAACTATTTTCAAAATAAGACTATTTACAGTTTGAGTCATCTGGTGAGATCCCTATTTTAATTCTTTAATTCTTTAATTTATTGCCTTTGCCATCATAAATTGCTATGTATTCAAGGATGATTTTATTTTATATATTTGGGGGAAGTTGGTATAAAATGTTACATTATCACTGAGGCATCCTCATTTTAAACACCTGCATATATACTTATGTATTGTGAAATTTGTCTAATCTCATTATTTTGCTTCTCAGGGTCACACTGTGCTCTTTGCTTTTGTTTTTGTTTTGTTTTTTGCATTATATTGATTAATGAATTATATTAATAGATTTCTAAGCATCAAGACCTTTTTATAACCTAGAACAAACCACTGATCATAGTGTTGTATTTTTGTTTTCTGATATTTTATTTAGAATATTTGTATATTTATTTAGGCTATCCTAGAGTAGATTTGGTATCAGAACCTCATAGAATGGATTTAGTGACATATATATCTTATTTTGGGGGTATGGATTAAATAACACAGTCATTGTTATTTATACAAATTTCCTGTTATATTATCGTGGGTTATTTCTTATTTGGTGGTAGATATTTGACCTCCCCCTTTCAATATCTTCTATAGAGAGTTGTAATTGACTTTATAGTTTTTAAAACAAAGTTCAACAACCTATGTTTTCCTAAAAAATTGTCCATTTCATTTCACTTTAAAAGTTATTGGCAATAAAATGCACATAGAATTTTAATAACAATATTTCATAGCCTCTGAATCAGTGGTTACATCCTATTTTTTTGTTCTACTTCGTATTCTTTCTCTCTCTCAATCTCCATATATGTCATTAGACTTGTCAAAACTTTCCTCATTTTACAATTTATTCAATCTGCTTTTTCAAATAGCTATCAGACCCCACATAGGGACTGATATGTTTTTAATGACAGTAAAAGTGGCTTTTGATACTACAGTGCTTTGGAATCCTGTGACATGAAGAGGTTTATTTAAAGATAGAAACTAATAGAAAGAATAATGGTTCTACTTGGAGCTACTTCCTTAATTGTTCAGAGCTACCGTTTCCCTTTGTATAAAATGGATGGTAAAGTGTGCTGCCCACTGCACAGCATTGCTACAATCATCAGGTGAGATCATGTATGCGAGAGTGCTTTGGAAACTATGACGCAGGTACAAGCAAGGTCATGAAATATATCATTTCATGAAACATACGTTGCTTTTAGGCTGTATGGAAAAAACAAACAACCCCTTTCATAATTTTTTTCAAAGTACTTTTCTATATCACAAAGATCATGTAGACTTTCCTCTTTGGAACCATTTGCAAGATTTGTCCTGATGAATTATTTTAGTTTCAAGGGAAAATATTTCCTCATCACCCTCCCCCTAACATAAAAAGTTCTCATTCTACTAAATTAGAAATGTGCGCTAAAGACCCATTCAATAAAGGACACTGGAATGGAAATTAACTCAAGTCTGTTTTCAATTAATTTCAATTCCCCAAAGTGCCAAACTTTCCTTTTCTGTCACAGCAGTAATTGGAAAGTAATAGACAATCCTAAATTTTTGTGGTCTTATGCCTGCATTTGTGTGTGGGGTATACATTCTAGGTCAGTCTGAGGGAGGGTCAGGAGATTTTTCGGTATTCTTTGGCCTTCTATTAACTTTATTAATATTACTAATTTTATTACTTGAATTAATTTCATAAAAATCTGGCGATAATTTTTTAGGTTAATATTTCTACATTCTTATTTCTCTATTGTGATCATTTTAGAACCTTTTTAAACCAGCAGAAACCCATTTTAAAAGAAAATTCTTCCCCAAAGCTATAGTATGTGAATTAGATGAGAACAAAGAGACTCTGGTTGAAGGGGATGGGAAGGGGGGCCCAAGACTCCACCAGCTTGGTGGCTTTCTCTCTGCTCCCAAGGCAGGCTCAAGAAAACCTGAGGGCTTCAAAGAACAGACTAAAAACCATTGCTCTATATAATGATCAGACATGGTTTAGAGACAAACAGACTTTTTCTAAAAACTTACCAGTATTTTTTCAAGAGTCTGCCAAGGCTCAGATGGATGTTATTAGAGGCTAGAATTGCTATTGCAGAGATGGAAAGAAAGGAGGAAGGCTGGGGAGGAGTAGAAGCATGCTAACTTGGTGAGAAGAACGTGGCAGTATCTGATTTATTCAAAGGTAGGCAGTGATTCAAGGACTGTGAAGGGCAGAGTAAAGAATTACTGGGCCCAGAGCATGAGGGATGCCCATAGGCAATGAAGCAGATGACAAGTAAATCTCAAAGGGAATTTCATAATGTAGTATAGCTCTTTCCAGAAAAAGTCATAGTACTTGTCCAGGCAATCCTGTTATTTTCCCTTTTAAGATGTACTTTTCAAAATATATTACTCAATAATATGATCATCCTCTTCAAACTAGTAATTCTCTTCTGTAAACTTAGCCTAAAAAAGGTCTTAAATAAAGGGAAAAAAAAGCTATATTCGTTTTTATATTCATTAATTATAATGAAAAATAGAGAATGAGCCTAATATTCAATAATGGGGAGAGGGAAAGAAAACAATGATATAATTCCTCAAATGACTATTTTTCAGTAATTAAATATAATGATTGTGAAACTATTTGGAGAAATTTAGGAGTTGAATCCACCAGTTCTGAAATCACAGAGACCTGAGTTCCAATTCTGGCTCCCTCCGCCACTTCTTATCTGTGATCCTGGGTACGTCATTACCTCATTTTCCCAAGCCTCAATATGCTCATCTGAAAAATGAAGATAATGATCCAAACTAAACAGGACCAATATGAGGATTCAGTTAGAGGTGACAATATAAATAAAACATGAAGCATAGTGCTTGGCACATAGCAGCTGTTCAATAAAAGTTAGATGCTTATTCTCTATCAACAGATTTGTTGACAAATTTAAGGAAATTATTTCCTAGGAAAATATAAATTATAAAATTAAGTTAAAAAGTCGGAAAGACCAATTACTTTTGAAGAAATTGAATGGGGTTTAAGGATCTACTTTTTTTGAATTTTATTTTACTTATTCTTTATACAGCAGGTTCTTATTAGTCATCCATTTTATACACATCAGTGTATACATGTCAATCCCAATCTCCCAATTCATCATACCAGCACCACCACCCCCCACCACTTTCCCCCCTTGGTGTCCATACGTTTGTTCTCTACATCTGTGTCTCAATTTCTGCCCTGCAAACTGGTTCATCTGTACTATTTTTCTAGGTTCCACATATATGCGTTAATATACAATATTTGTTTCTCTCTTTCTGACTTACTTCACTCTGTATGACAGTCTCTAGAGGATCTACTTTTTTAAAAAGGCACTAAGACCAAATGTTTTCATAGCTACGCTCTACTCTCTTTCAATGAACAGATAATTGCAATTTAATTTAAAAATTTCTAGATTATAGAAAAAGATTAAAAAACTCTTTAATTCACTTTAAGAAGCTAGGATAACGTTAATTCCCCGCCCCATAGAATAAAAAACAAAAAAGCAATTAATCCTCCACAGATCAAAATCACTCACGAATATAGATGCAAAAATGTCTAAATATTAACAAATAGAATCCAGCAGAGTATCAACAAAACTATATCCTATGACCAAGCAAATATCCCAGGAATGTAATGATGATTCAACATCAGGGAATCGGTATAATTCATTATAATAATAAATTAAAGGAGAAAAAGGCAATTCTATCAATAGCTGCTAAAAGGACTGATAAATTCCTAATAAGGAATTTTAGTAAAATAAGACTAAAGAGAAATTACTTAAATATGATATAGATTATTTACCAAAGGTAGAAAATAAATATGATTCTAAGTGACTTTAAAGCCATTTACATTAAAATAAGAAGATGGATAATGATATCCACTGTCACTATTATTAGTAAACATTATTCTAGAAGCTCTAGCAAATATAATAAAATACAACAATGAAATAACCAGTATAAAATTTGAAAATAAGGATAAAAGTCACCTAGAAATACTTATTTTAAAAATCTTCCATAATTAATAAAACAATTTAGTAATGTGGCTGCGTATAAAATAAATATTAAAAAAAAAAAGAGAGAGAATACGAAAACCAGCTAGAGAGAATTGGAAATGGAAAAAATGCCATTCATAGTAGCAATAAAAAGTATAAATTATTTAAGAATAAATTTAACAATAAAAGTACAGGAACTTTAAGAGAAAACTAAAAAATCTGATTGAAAAAGCTAAAACAAGATTCAGACAAATGGGAAGAACTATATTGCTCTTGGATGACAAGATTTGATGTAAGAAAAATGCCAGTTCTCCCACATTAATATATAAATCTATGCAATTCCAATGAAAATTTCAACATTTTTTTGTAATGGGTAAAATCATCATGTAGTACATTTATTCATATGGAAAAATAAATGTCAGGAAAAGCAAATTATAAAAAGAATAATAGTTGACTTGCCTCATCAAATATTTTTAAAACACTGAAGAGCCATATAATTTGTGATTTTGGAATAGGAATAGTTAGATAGATCAGGATGGAATAGAGAGTCCATAGAAAAATAATAGATCTCAGTGTATATGAGAAATGGTATTTCAATTCCATGGAGGAAAATGATGATTTATGTAACAACTGGTGTAGCTACAAGTGGCTAGTTATCTGGAAAATAATGAAATTGAACACTCCCTCACCCCATATATAAAAACAAATTCCAGATGAATTAAATACTTAACAATAATAAAAACCTTAGAAGAAAATTTAGGAAAAAAGTATATATAAAACTTTGGGGCTGAGGAGAGCTTTTAAAACCAACTCAAGAAACCAAGAAGCAATTAAGGAAAAAATTTGACTTCATAAATTAAAAAAATGTGTCAATAGCAAAAGTGTCCACAAAGTTAAAAGACAAAAAGATAGATGGGATAAATATTCATAAATCATGTGACAAATAAATATTTAATCTATATTATATAAAAGCCCTCATTAATTGATAAGAAAAAGGCAGATGACCCTATAGAAAAATATGCAAAGCAGAGGAATAGATAATCACAAAAGAGTAAATCTAAATGTCCAGTAAGTATATGTAGATATGCTTAATAGTACTAGAAATCAGTAAAGTAAGATGAAAAATCACTTGTCACCCATCTGGCTAGCAAGAACTAAAAAGCGTTAACATCCACTACTGGCTGGGTTGCAGGAGAAAAGGTACTCATGCAGTATTCTTGGAGGAAATGAGAATATAGTCTTTTTGGAAAGCAACCTAGTCATATCTATTAAACCCCTACATACATAAAAGCACCAATATATATGGCTCTATGTACCAAGATGTTTGCTGTAGCATTGTTTCAGTGACAAAATAATGGAAATACGGGGAATGCCCATCAATACAGGAATGATTAACACAGGTCATTCCTACCACGGATATTATGCAGCCATTAAAAGTGATTTTTAGATCTATACCAATTAACTTGGAAAGATTGCTTCGACATATTAAGTGAGAGAGATGATGCAGAGAGGTACAGTATGAACTACAATGACAGCTCCACCCCATATATGTATATTCTGTATATATGTTTGAATGTAGTTCTATGAGGATGGAGAAAGGAATGGAAGAATTCCAGCATTGTTAACACTGACTGGGATTAAGGAGGAACACTCGTACCCTCTACCCGAATGACCACAATAAAAACGACATGAATAATAATGGTCCAATTTGTAAAAGAAAGTAACATGCTTATGTTATAAGTAGGTGGAAAAGTAGATTAAAAATTATAGGTAGGCTCCATTAACAATCAGGTAAAACATTCAAGAGAAAAATGATTGACTGGTAATACAATCAAATGACTGTGATCATTAAGTAGAGTCATTATAGTTCGTTTTTTCCCTCTATATTTAAAAAATTTTTTACAATGTGGTTTGGTTGCTTTCGTAATTAAATAAATAAAATAAAATTTCTAATTTATTTTCTAGTAATCACATACCTTTTATTACTTCTTGAAATCAGCAACCATTTGTACATTTGTGAGCTTGATGATGTCTTACCTCTGAAAATGCATAAATTTACATTTTATCTCAGATGGATGGAGGTTTTGGGGTTTGTTTTTAATTAGTTGTAGATTAGATCAATAAATCTGCTGGAATTAATTATCCATAAAATCCCATTAAAATATGGCTTCACATATTTCAAGATTTTTTCCCCCAAATAGTAACAGAAATCACTTCTAACAATTATTTTCAAAGCTGTGTGGCTTTGAGCAGGTCACTTCTCTTCTCTTCTCCAGGCCTCAGTTGCTTCTCCTATAAATGAAGAAGATGGATCAAATAATTTTCTCAGTGCCTTTTTGGCTCTAACATTCTGTGATTTAATTATATTCGTCATGGAATTCATTAAATGTCAAATCAATTGCTAAGGAGCAGAAACATTTCATCTTAGTAATGCTTATATCAGCTATGAAAGAGATTCAGATAGCTAGGGAAGATGCCTTACCTTGACATAACTTCCATGCTCAGATGAAAAATGTACAAGATTCCAAATGGCATATGGCCTTCACTTTGTGCCTTCCTTTAGATTCCTCATTTATAACTGTGTAGCTATTGACCAGGTTTTCATCCATGTGAACCTTCCAGACTGTCAATTTATCATTTTGCTTCACAGACCTCAATATATGAATGAAACACCAATTCTACTTTGAGGTATAGATTATACAGGATAAAATGCACCCAGTCAAAATATACATTTTGATGAGTTTTGACAAATTTATGCAACTGTATAACCACTATCACAATTAAGCAACAGAATATTTTTATCACTCTAAAAAGTTCACTGTGCCTTTTCCCAGTTAAACTCTCACCTCCTGCCCTAGGCAACTACTGATCTGCATTTTATCACTATGGATTAGATATGTCTTTTCTAGAGCAATGAACAAAGTCTTAACTTGTGTCTTCTCAATCTTGGATAGTGTTAATATATTTTTATTGTTTCAATTAGGTTTCTTAGTTGCAAAGCAGTAAAAAATTAGCTCTGGCTAATTTATGCAGCAAAGGAATTTGTTGAAAGGATATGGGCAGCTCATAGAATTGCTAGGAGACTGGAGAACCAAGTTTGGGATATGTGGCCAACAGCAATGCCCCAAATCATGTAGTACAGCTGTTCTGGTGAGGAAAGGATCAAGAACAGCAGCAGCTTGAGTTACCTAAACTGTCTGTACCAGATCATGGTCACCACCACCCCCCTTGTTGCCGCTGCTGCTGCTGTCTTAAGAATTCTTTCTATTTCTAAGAAAGTAGAAGTATATCAAGTATATCTGCCTTAGGAAATTCTTCTGCAACTGCCAGTTGGGGTGGGTGTATCAAAGTGGTACCATGTGCCCATCATACCTTAGCTGCAAAGGAGGCTAGAAGAACCTGCACTTTCAGCCTCTATATAATGGGAGGCCTCTGATCAAGCCTCATAAGGTTGGGGAATTCCCCAATCATTGGAAATTCTAAATGGATAAAAAGAGGGTCAATGTCCACAATACTATTTTTGCTTGTTAGATTTCATTCTGAACTGGCAGTTTCATGTCTAATGGTCACAGCAGCCAGGCTACATTTGACAAGCATCTCCTGGTGTAAAGAAGTCTACCAGATGCAGAAAGTGGGGATAAGGCCATCAAGGAACTTACTATTTAATTAAATAGAAACAGATATATTAGCCTTTATGCCTGCTCAAGTTAATTTCCTTAAACTATACCCTGCTAATAAAATCAATGGGTTTAAATTAATTTATTTGATCCCCAAAATAGTATCTTAAAAACTACCATAATTTTAAGTAATGAATTTCATACTTGTTGACAAAATATTTACCTTTGAGGTTTTTTTAATATAAATTTATTTATTTGTTTGTTTATTTATTTTTGGCTGCATTGGGTATTCATTGCTGCGCTCGGGCTTCTCATTGTGGTGGCTTCTCTTGTTGCGGAGCACAGGCTCTAGTAGTTGTGGCACGTGGGCTCAGCAGTTGTGGCTCAGGGGCTCTAGAGCACAGGCTTAGTAGTTGTGGCGCATGGGCTTAGCTGCTCTGAGGCATGTGGGATCTTCCCAGACCAGGGCTCAAACCCATGTCCCCTGCATTGGCAGGTGGATTCTTAACCACTGCACCACCAGGGAAGCCCTACTTTTGAGTTTTAAGCTAAATATTTACTCAACAGTATTTTCACTCTTCTGAAATTGCACATAACGTCTGTTGCTTCTAATAGCTGTGTTCATTTCAGTTTTTTAAAGTTAACACATAAAGTAAATCCAGTCACTTCACCTGTTCCCTTACTCTTGATTTCAACTGACAGGTCCGGGGAAGAGGGTATGGCCTGATCTAGGGACAATGAAGATGCAATGTTGAAGAATAAGCTGGAGGAGAGAAGCAACAGGCACCATGGAAAAAACCAAAACAAAGCAAGGTTAGATTTTTCCTATGTCTTGCTTTAAGGTTCAGGATTTAAGAAATGTAGGTTGTGGGCTTGTCTTGCCCTTGTCTCAAAACATGATAATATGTTAACTTGACTATTCTCATGTCCTTATCATAGTAGAATGACCATGAAGAGCACAGACTTGGTGCTGGGGAAACAGGAAATGTGACATGTATACATACAATTTGAGTAGTTATGTTACTTTTCTTAGCAATAACTTTAGGACTGCCTCAGAACGACCTGCTGAATAATGCCAAGATACATATTCAACTAACAGACATCCAACACCTCCTAGGCTGGCCTAGAAACATATGGCTTTCTCTTTTAATCTTTACCATATAGAATCAACCATATAAAAGTAGGTTCTATTATCATCTCCAATAGACAGGTGAAGAAACAGTCATAGAGAAGTCAGGCTACAAACCACAACATATCAACGTTTGGTCTGGGAGCGTGGTCTCTGTCCTCAAGTTCTGGTTCTTGACATTATACCAGGCTGTTGGGACATAGCATAAAATGGGCTAAGTAAACTTTACTCAAGCTTGTGTGGGGAATTTTGGTAATCTCAAACCATCTGGATTTTATAGGGACAGCCCTCAGTGTGTATAAATTCTGGGCTGAGGTTACGTATTATTTGTGAACTTAACATACCGAGGCTGGTTCCTCTAAGGAAGGGTTCCCTATACCCGCATGTCTTAGGAGAACAATATACACATTCATACAACCAAATATTTGCAACCAGGAGTTTCATCTATAAACTGCTTGATTCATACAATGTGACACAGAGGAGATGTAGCTAAGTGGATGAGTAAAGGGCTTCATGTGGGCTGCATGTTTTACATGGATTGCCTCATCTTCAGGGCCAACCAATGTGATTCCAAAAGGTACATTCTAAGCCAACCTTTTTTCCTCCCTAGGTATAAATGGTTTTTATAACCTACTACTTCCTTTGTGTTTGACCTGTGTTTCACAGTCTCTGGTGTTGACAGTATTGTTTTCTTTCTGCCTGCATCATTCCCAGACCCTCTGCATTGACAATTCCCTTCTATCAATGCTCTTGTCCAGGAGGATGGCAAGGTTCCCTTAGCTGATCTGGGCAGTGACAGAAGGGCAAAGTTTAGAAGTTTAGCAAGGATCAGAGGCAGGAGAAGTAAGGGATATTTTACAGAGGCCTCCTGAGAACAACAAAGTGACAACTGAATAGATGCCTTCCTGACTGTGGAACTATCCCCTCAAGTAAACCTCAGTCAGCCCCCAAAATAAGAGAGAGACCCTTCCTGGGCACTCCCTTCTGACTATTTAATGATTACTCATCATTCAGTTTGATTGAGAAACTTCCCCACCACGGTAGAGCATGGTTTTCTACTGTAAGAGTTACATCAGGTAGATATGGTTCGGTCATTAGGATGTAATATAAAATCACCTACACCAATTTATCTTCTGTTCTTGTTGAATCATTGGCTTCCTGTCATGCAGGCACAGATTTAGGATCCTATAAGTCCCCTTATTCCCTTCATGTGTCTGAAGAGAATAGGAACAGAATGAATTGTGTTGATTAAACAAAGCTCTTTCTCCCTACAGGAGAGAATGAACATAAGCCGATGAATAATCCTTCCACACAGATTTACCAGGTAAAGACACAGATTGTTTTGAGCTCTCCTATGTGTCACAGTGACGACTGTCCTTTACGTATACATTTTTTTAGCACTCACAGAAGCTTCTACATATATCATTGTATTTGTTCACTTAAGGCTGTGGGATAGGCAGGGACGAGAGTACCATTCACATTGTACTTTTGAGAAAACTGATGACTGAAGGACAACTTATCCAGTTTATAAATTACAGCACCACCACTCCCACATCAACGCTGCTTTTCTTCCTGTTGCCTCCATCAACCTGGCCATTACACTGTGTGATAACATTTCAGTCAGAAGGAGTGAGAGATCTATTTTTCTTAGTTTCTTATTTTAGCAGGGAGAACTGAGAATAAAAGGGGGTTAATATTGCAAGTGTTCAAATACGATAATAGAAAAAAATTTAATCTCTTTTTAAACAATGGGAATAATTTGATTTACAAGGGAGATAAATGTTCTGCAAAATTTTATGTAATATGTTTGCAACGAGAGTCACATTGGGCTGCTTTGGCTCTCTACATAGCATTTCTTTGGCTTCTATCTTCCGGATGTGATTTAAAGTAAATTTCTGTCCTTAAAAAGCATAGAGATTATTCTGACATAATTTGTAATGTAAAAGTAGCTTGGGTTAGGGAAACCCATGCTCCTCTCTAGACTTAAGACATTGTTATCTGGAATACATGAGAAGGAAGAAAGAAGTGACAGGGTTTGATGGGGGTTGGGAGAAAAGGTGATTTCAAAGTTGGCTCTAAGGTTTTAAGCCCTGGTAACTAGGAAAAAGAGTGGTCTCCCAAATAGAGATATAGGAATCCAGAGGAGCAGGTAGTTTGGGGGAAACGTAATTTAGATTTGTTGAGTTTAAGTAACAGTAAAGTGAAAATAACAACTAGTTCCCAAAAATATCATGCAAGAGATCATTGCTGTGGACCCAACTAGGGCAAGCCAGCACAAGATTATGAAAACATTTTAATCATGTTGCTCCTAGAACCAGACCAGCAATGAGAAGGGGCGAAGGCAACAGCCTCATTTCAACTTAATGCATATTTATTGAGCAGTTACTATGTGCAAAGTCTTCTGCTTGGCCTAACGGGAGATGAAACAGACATTTTCACTGATTTTTAAGTGTCCATACAATAAATAGCTCATACAAGGTAGGCTGTTGGAAGAATTACAACAGAGGCATTGATAAAATTCTATGGAATATGGACAAGGGGTGAATTAATATTGACTGAAGGATTTGGAGCAGGCATTTAAGGACGAGTTGATCATTGGTAAGTGGATATGTGGGAGGGTATTTCAGGCAGAGGGACTAGCCTGAACAAAGGTCTGGAAACCAGAGTGAGTCTTCACTCAGTGCTGATTTGATGCTTTACTTGTCCAAGACCTCCAAAAGCCTTCCCCGCCCACCTCCCCTCTGTTAACATCTGACCTTTGTATGGCATTTGAATGAGTGTGACTATCTCTTTAAACTCAGGTATGATTTAAAGTCTATTATAGATTTTATGTAGGTCACTCCCTGAATGTTGGCTAAATATAGCTGCAGTGGGGGTGGCCTCATTCTCTTATTGTGTCACAAATCCAAGTACATCTGTTCACAGAGGAACAAATGAAGAAGTAGAAGTGAAGTTGGCCTATATGACCTCTGTGATGCTGTGATTATAACCCCATCCTTGTTTTAAAAGAATGTCTCCTAAGTCCAAGTCTGTTTACTGCAAGCAACATTTAACCAAAAAGAAGATGAAGGAGGAGAAGTAAAGAAAGAAGAAGAGGAAGAGGAAGGAGGGATGCAGGGAGAAATTAACTATAATAGATACAATCTATACTAAAAAGGGAGAGCAAAATATGAAAGTTGAAGTGTTGGGACTTCCTGGTGGTCCAGTGGGTAAGACTGCGCTCCCAATGCAGGAGGCCTGGGTTCCATCCCTGGTCAGGGAACTAGATCCCACATGCATGCTGCAACGAAGAAGTCAGCATGCCGCAACTAAGACCCGGCACAGCCAAAATAAATAAATAAATAAATATTAAAAAACAAAAAAACCCTGTGACATCGAAAGTTGAAGCAACATATGACATTTCAGCCATTTTCTATCTCCTTATTTTATTTTCCCAATAGACACCCCCCCATCCCTACCTGACATTACAGTAAATATTAACTTGCTTATTTATTTTTTAACTGTCTGTCTCCTTCTCTAGAATGTAAGCTCCAAGGGCAGGGATTAGTACATTTTGCTCTCTGTGGAACTCTCAGAATAAAGTATAGTGCCTGGAATACAACACATATTCAATAAATATTAGTTGAATGAATGAGTGAATATCGTGAGATGTATATGTTGCTTTGAGCCAAGAGGTCTGATGCAGTCATTTAGGCTGGTGCCAAATGGTATTTGGAAAATTGTCTGGTTCTTTGCAAAAGAAAGAAGTGATTCTCAATTCATACTCTAATCAAAATAAACTCAAAAGTGGATGAAAGGATTAAATATTTTTAAAAACCATAAAAGTTTAGAATTAGTGAATATTTATTTTGTCTCTGGATGTGAAACGTCTTTTTAAGTAAAAAAGCACTGGAAGAAATCACAAGGGAAAGGTTAGAGAGCTCATCACATCACGATTAAAAATTTTCCCAATGTAAAAATATTTTCAACAAATTCAGAGACAAATAACAAAATTGGAAAAATTCCTACCAAAATATTACAGAGGTTTAATGATGTATAAATAGTTCATAGAATTAATAAAAAGAGAAATTCTGAAACCCTGGTAGAATATGGGCAAAGAACGTAATTTCCCAAAGTAAGATTACAGACGGCTAATAAATGGAAGAAAAGGTTGAAGCTCAAAGAAACAATGATTAAAACAAGGAGTATTAGTTTTTGACTACCTAATTAGCAAATAATACAATAATTAATAGTATTTAGATCTGATGAGTGTGTGTGTAAATTGGTGGAACCTTTTATGAAAATTAATAGTTAAAATGCAGTAAAAGTGTTAAAATGTTTGTACCCCAAATTGGTTCCCTGTTCTTTCGATGGATGTTACCTACTTGGTAACAGTAAGGCACCATGACCTAAATCAGGTCACAGAAGCCAACAGGAGAATGAGCACTACCATCTCCCAGTTCATCCCAGATAGAATTACTGTGGACCAGGTGAATCAGTGTGGACACGCTGACTGCTCCTTAGCTTAGTATACTTCCTTTTATTTGAATCCAAGTCTGTCCCCTTTCCTTCTTGTCCTTGGTCCACTGCACATAGCCCTCTCAAAGTCCACCCCAATCTCTCTTCCAGAGTCACACTGTGTTGCTTCAGCCTTGATTACTTCCTTTTGAATATGTATTTTAAAATTATGATTCCATTAACATGAGAAGTGGGGGTTGGGGGTCCCCAATTAAGGCAACAGATGTGGCAACTGCGCAATTTATTTCCAGCTCAATCCTCACGCTAATGATTTGAACTCCAGCTGTGTTTTTGCCTCACTTGTAGCCTTAGCAATGTAGACTCTTCAGCTTCCACCAATTATACTACCTATGTTTCATACACCTTGTCCAAGACATGTTTCTCCAAATACACTAATTTAGGACATTGCACATCACACAGCATGTTTCTAAGAATATACAACCATATTGTTATAACTTTTCAAACCCTCTGGTCAAATATATTTTGTATAATTATTAATTAATTAAATACGTTGTCTCCTTCTAATGTGGTAGATTGCCCTTTGGGTCAATACAACCTAACATCCTTTGACTCACAGTAATTTCATATTTAGGAATTTATCCTAAGGAAATAACCTGAAATACATACAAATCTTTAAATAAAAAGCATTCTATTCCAGTGCATTATTTTATATTGAAAAATTACAAACAACAAAAATTTCCAACAAGGGTGAACGGGTAGGTAAACTCTGGCACATCTGTAGGATGGAATATTATATAGCCATTAAAAATACCTACTTAGAAAAAAATTTGAAGGCTAAGGGAAAGGGCTTATAAGAATGTTAGCCAAAAGAAAAAAAAAGGGAGGGCAGAATCTAAATATATCTTTAGTGTGATTTCAACAATATAAATATCTGCATTTATATTCATAGCACAAATTACAAGGAAATATGCCAAAATGTTAATGGTTATATTAATGAGATTTGGGGTGACTCTCTTTTTTCTTATTTTTCTCTGTAATGAAAATAATTTAAGAAAATGAGTTATGTACCCAAAGAAACTCTAACTGAAAAACTATGGGAACCAGTCCTGCAGTAATAGGTTTCATCATCAAAACTGCCATTGAACATTTTCTAGGATTTCTAAGCCCTGTTTGAGCCTCAGTCTCTTTTTACCATTGAGGAATCTTCTTCTAACTCCAGAGAGGTTAACTCTGCTAGACCTGTGGTGCATCCAAGGACGGATAAGATAAATTTCCAGCCCACTGGGCTTCATAGCAGCCTCAATAGTGCCCTGTAAGAATGACTTTAAGGATCAACTTCTGCAGGGAATGTAGAGGAGTAGATTTGGGAAATTTACTCTTGACTGTTCAAATGACTCACCTACTTTGTGTTTTAAATCACTGCGTTAAATTAATTGCAATGGATTAATTTGTTGCGTTGGATTAATAGAGGCCTACAATTAGGAAGTGGCAGCTGGCAGAACCTGTTCCTTCTGTAGCCGCCCCAATTTAGGGGGAAGCCAAAGTAGTTACCTTGCCATCCTTGCCGTCATGTGCTACTTCAAAATACCTGGGCTTTTGCTCCTGTAGAGCCTTTAGTCAGGTGTTGCAGGAATTTGGCATACCTTGCGGAGATTTCTTAAATCTTGACATTTATGACTTTGCAGAGTTCTCAAGGCACAGGCCCAGTCCCTGAATTTGCTTCATAGCAGCCTTCTGACCTTAATAATGGGACAGAAAGGAAGGAGAGAGAAGTCTGTGTAAAAAACAAGTTGGAACAACTTACATAATTTATGAAAACTTAGTTTGAGGGATCTTTGGTGGAAAAAAAAATGGGAAGACATTGACTAAAATTCACCTTGAGAAGAGTTAAGAAGCCAAGAAAGTAAAAGAAATTGAGAAACAGAAATTAAGAGCATGAAATAGGAAGAATTCGGACTCCCCTCCCCTATTTCTTTGAGCCTAAGATGCCCTCTGTGGACCGTAGGCTTCGAAGTACAAGTCTTCCCTGCACCTGCCTCCAGTGGGAGCCCGCCTCCAGCGGCAGGATGGAGGGATCATAACCTCTCTAGAGCAGCTTCATGAAAAAATCAACGAGATGAGGAACGTGTTCAACTCGCTGGAGAACAAGGTAGACACCCATTTCTAATCCTGGGGGTGGGCTGCGGGCTGTCAAATAAGAAAGCTGCAGAGAGAACAGAAAAAAGAGAAGCCCATGTCTGCAGAGTACTTTTTTATTCACAAATGAACGGCCAGTTGGTACCAGAAAACCAGTCTGTAGCAGCTAAAGATTTTAAGAGCCCCAAGCACCTTAAAAATGACCTGTTGTCTCAGGTGTGTGATTGTATTCACTATGGCATTCGCTCCCTGGCTGGTCAGTGGTTGTGAAGCTGTTTATAAAGCAGTAGTGTTACTTCAGTGGCAGGTATCTAGGGAGCTCAAAGTAATACATGGAAAGGAAATGGGCTCATAGCTCTAAATGGTTTCAGAATTCCCAAAGTCCCTATACAACCTGGCTGTTAGTGAAATGTATTGATAGTTCTTAATTTTTTGAGAACTGGGGTTCTACAGGTGAGGAAAATCCTTTCCCCAGGACCCTGCTGCTTCCTTTTGCCTCCTGGGGAAAACTCCACACATCCACCTAAGGGAGCAGTGAAAATGAAACCTATTTCTGTTGGAAAGTGGTTCCCTTTTTTTTTCCAAGCAGGAAATGTGAGTGAATGTCAGGTTTCCTTCCTTCAATTTTAAAACTTGCCTAGGTTTTGCTTTGATTTTATATGGCCATCGATTTCATTTTGCTCACAGAAGATGAATTTATATAATGAAAATTACCAGATCAAATGTAGTTGATCTGGTGATTTAATCCATCATGACAACTGAATTAGGACATGTGCCGAAATCCATCACAGAGATTAAAATTAAAAATGACTGGAATGAAAAACAGATTGCTCATGTTGTTTCCCAATCTTTCAGCTCCAAACACTTGACAGGGCATGCTTTTTCCCTCAGAATGATCTCTTTGGTTCCTCTTATTTCCCCCTCCTCCTCCTAGCCCTCGAAAGAAAACTTTGTGAAGCACAGTGAACCATAAAACCCTATATTTTGAAAATACGGTGTAGGAGAGTAAGTCATTTTATAATTGGAGATGCCACTGCAAGTTGGAACCATTAGGATAATCAGATTCTAAAAATGTTTAGAAATACACATTTGAAGAAATTTTGTTAAGGTACCTGGACTTTAATTTCCATCCCTTTAAATTAAGCATACTTGGTGGATACTTCTAATTGTAGAATAAACCTTCTAAAAAGTTCTGTTGTAAAAAGCAATCTGGAGCTAAGCATTCCTCTGCTTAGCAGAGTGTAAGATCATAAATATCATGAAAGTAATGTTATTATTATCTTATTGTTATTATTATCTTAACTTTCTGTCTGTTGAAAATGCTTTTTTCATTTATTCAATAAATAAAACTGAACTTTAGAAGTGCTCCATTTTCTCCACATTTCTGTTTGTGCTTAACTTTCTGATTTGCTACTTAAAGGGGGAAAAGAATTAAAATTTCTTGAACACATTTTATGTACCAAGCATATACGCTGTGGCAGGCACCTTACCTACATTTACTCATTTAATTCTCAAGACAGCCTAGTGAAATGTTATCACAGCTATTTTATGAATGAGGAAACTGCTACAAAGAGGTTAACGAACTTGCCTGAGGTTTTAGTACTTGTAGGAGAGTGCTAGGATTTATACCCTATCTGACTCCAAAATTGACACCCTTTTTATGGTTGGAAGTTGACAATAAAAATCCAGTGTGCATTCCTACACAACTGGGCTTGATGGCTGAAGATGATTCACATCACTATCAATGTGCTGAACTTCTACTGTTGCAGCTATTTCCTGCCACTGGAAATACCATAATCTCCTTTTCCATGATATCATCCAAGAATATTTAAAAAAAAAAAACAACTTATTCCCTTTCAAAGAAATATTCAGATATGCTTAATTATTACTCTTTTTATCGTTTCATTTTTTAAGGAAAAAATATCTGAATTTCTTCAACATCCCTTCTTTCATGGAATTTGAAGAGTTATAGATCAACACTGTCTCTCACATGCATATGTTGCTTTTCAAGTAAATCTCTTTTTAATCAAAAGTGTGAGAATAAATAGTAGCTTGCAAAAGCACTTGCCAACTTAATTAAAATTGCTTGCTTTCTTGTCACTATCAAACTTCAGCATGTGTGATATAAAGAAGATCCTCTTTTTCCTAGATGAATGGGGCCAAGGTTTCCTTAAGTTGTCCAAACTTTAGTCTTCTAGTAAATGAGTTCTGCACATGTTCAAGAGCCTGGTTTCTCAAACAAGAGAAATGTCCGAAGCGTCAGTGATACCATTTATAATAATTTATAGCAAACTGAATTCACTCTTTGTGTATTATTTAGTTGCAGGCTCTAGCCTCTGAACTCAAAACTGGCTTCACAGAAGCAATGCAAGAACTGTCAAGAATTCAACATGGAGAATATGCTTTGGAAGAGAAGGTTAAGAGTTGCAGATGTTCCATGGAAGAAAAAGTTACTGAGATGAAGAATTCATTGAACTATTTTAAGGTGGGCCCCTCTTCTATTTCCCTGCTGAAGAGAGATTCCTGGTCTTAGTAACAGAAGTAGAAAACTTGCCTTTTTGCCTAGCAACAAATACAAGAGTATTCCTCTGACCCATTCACTAATTTTCATGGAAAAATATCTATATCATGTTTTACTTTCTTGGATCTCTGTGTTAAAATTAGAAGCTACAATAGAAGTAAAATTGTTATCTCTCATTCATTGATTCAACAAGTATGTATTAAAAGCTTACTGTGTACTAGATATCATGTTATATACTTTTACTTCATATACCAGGTTAAATACATATCAATTCTTATTTTTTTAGGAAGAGCTGAGCAATGCCATGTCAATGATCCAGGCCATCACTTCCAAACAAGAAGAAATGCAACAGAAAATTGAACAGCTTCAACAGGAGAAGCGAAGAGAATCTCGAAAAGTTAAAGCCAAGTGAGTGTCTGACCAAAAAATCGACCAAAGGCAAACCCATAAGCAATGGCTTGTACAAAGGCACCAGGAACACCTTCCCCACTCTTGGTGTACAGTTGGCCACTGGGTTCCATGGGCCAGCATGTGATGGAGGTTATGCAGCATAAAAGTTGGTTAATACTAAAAATGAATGGTAATAGAAAATGCACTTAATACAATAGGAAGTTAAATGAAAAGGATGTAAAGTGCCATGTAGAATTTGACTTCAACTGTAAAAACATGTAAAATAACAACTAGAAAGATATATTTAAATTACGACTGTGTTAAGATAGTGGGGTCACCAGTGACTTTCCTTCTTTATTAGTTTTCTGAAATTCCTCTAATACTATTATTTGACTCTGACCATTGAAACTAAATTTATGTTAAACAATATCTCAACCAGGTTGAATCAAGTAAAGCTTCACCACTAAACAGACATAATCTTCATTGTTACATGTTTTAATATTATCAGATTTAAAATAGAAATAATATTTGTGTGACCCTGGAGAATGGTTCATTGTTTTCAGTTGAGGACCTGCTCCTTCCTGCTACCTTTGTGTTGGTTTGTGAAGAGAATGTAAATCATCCCAAGCAAACTGACACCGCTGTAAACTCTGTGAAGATCTTGACCACAGGGAAGCCAGTAACAGAAAAATAAGAATATAGATATTACAATTAGAAGGTGATTTGTAGATGTTTGATATTTTTTCTCCAGCTTTGGTAATGAATCATGTGAATTGCTAGTATTTAACTGTTTTTAATTTATAAAAACAGCAATTTTGTAGGGTTCAGAAATTTTCTTGACCTATTCTGAACTTACTCTCTTCTTAACCCCATCATGTATTAAGATCCTTTGTTTTCCTTCCTTAGGAAAACTCAAAAAGAAGAACATGGCTCACAGGCCGGACCTGCTCAAGCACAAGGAAGTCCTTTCCGTTCCATCAACATCCCTGAACCTGTTCTTCCAAGTGAAGACTTTACAAACCTTTTGCCTTCTCAGGCCTATGAAAAAGGTACAGTTCATGCATCACACTGAATTAGCCAAGTAGTTCTTCCTTGGTTCCTAGGGCTTAAGTAACGTTGGGAATAGGCTTACATCATCCATCCTTATTAGGGGAAAATGGTTTATTGCTCAGAATTTTTCCTTTTGTAACTGGAATGTAGAAGAATCCAGGGGATCTAAGAGATGCGGAGAGTCTGCCCAATTTTAAAAGATTTTCTTTTGGGGGAAAATACTAATCTGGGTATTCTAAGTTTCAAATGGATTGGAAATAACTTATTGCACAATAATACTATACCAGCCATAGGAGAAAAAAATTTTTAAATTATTCACTCTAATAAATTGTTTTTTCTACATTATTCTCAATCCTTGTCTCTCTGCATAGACATAAAATTGTGTGTTCTCCTTTTTTTTTTTCAGCCAAGTTTTCACGGATATGAGAAATTCATATCTGCTCTAACTGGCAGGCAGTGATGTCAGCGACAATCTAACTCTGTACTCCCCTTTGTCTGGAAAACTGATCTGGTGTTGTTTGTGGGCTGAATCAGCCACAGGCACATCCCTGATCTGGGATGATGGAACAGATGTTAGAAAATAATTGCATGTGGCAGTACTGAAGAGACTGGCTTTCCAAGTGATGTTGTTAACCATGTTCGATTACATGTTTGCTACATCTTTGTATCCTCAGCAATGTCTAGCAAGCACCTTCTACGAAGGAGCATGAATGTAGATATTAACATTGGATGAATTTTCCTCTTATTCTGGTCTCATGTCGAAAGTCTCCAAAAGAGGCTCAATGACTTCTAGCTCAATTGTAAGCTCCTCAAGGGCAGGACTGGTGGTTTTCTACCCTTATGGGTTAAGAAACAATGTGGCTCATATATTCAAAGACAATAAATGTGCTTTGGATAACTGAATTTAAAACTCCTAATCAAGTGGCTTTTAATAGGTATTAACTTCAAAGTACAGATTTGCTTTTTTATTTTTAGTTTTTACCCATTTGAGTAGTTATTTTAGAGACTCAATAGGTACAGCCTGGGAAAACTCATTTGATCCATCTGGGGAGTGGGTTCATCACAGGTCGTCCTACTTTCTTTGCTCCGTGTCATAGAGAGCACGACATAAAAGGATGATCTTGTTAGGGAAGAATACAGAATGGACTTGGAAGGTAGAGGTCAGATCAATGTCAAGTCTGGGGCAGCCGACCATGTTCACAAGATAAAAGATTAAAAGTTATATTTGCAAAGTGCCCAGGTGGATTTAAACTCGCTGTTTGGTGGCAAATTCTCCTTTCTTCCTTGTTATATGGGTATGGCTTATATAACATAGCTTATTCTACTGAGTTGCTACAGAAATTTGGGGATAATGTGCCATAGTAAGACATTCTGGATACGATTGGTGGTAGGCTATGTTAAAACTCAGGGTCAAAGGACCAAACTTTTAGAAAGGGTTGGCTTACCCACTCTTAATTATAAAATGGTGCCATTGTTATCTACTGACCCCAAATTCAGTATCTTAAAATAGCAAACATTCATTATGTCAGTTTTTCTGAGTTAGGAATCTGTGCACTGGGTGCCTCTGGCTCAAGGTCTCTCATGACGTTATAGTCAAGGTGTAGCCGTCCCACTACCCTTCCTTCTATCCATCCATCCACCCCAGGCACTGATTTAGGTGGTAGGATGCCGTAATGAACAAAACAACAAAAATTCCTTCCCTCTTGGAGTTCTTGTTCTGAAGGAAGCAGACAATGAACAAGACAAAATATGTAGTATGTTAGATGTGATAAGATGACAAATAAGGAAACACAGGTGTAATTTTAGAGAGGGTGCCAGGTAAAGACCTGAAGGAAGTGAGAAAGTTAGTTTATGGATCTCAGGTGGAGGGAAGGGAACAGCCCCAAGGTCCTGGTAGGAACATAACTGATGTGCCCAAGCAATAGCAAGAAGACCAGTGGGGCTAAAGCAGAATGAACAGGGAGACAATAGGAGATGTGGGTTTTTTTTTTTAAAGAAAGAAAAATATCAGGCAGGGGAGGGGGGCAGATATTTCAGGGCCTTAAGATCAATCTAAGATCTTTGGCCTTTGCACTGAAATGGGAAGCTGTTGGAGGGCTAAGCAGAGGCTTGACAGGGTCTGCGTTACATTTTGAAAGCATCGTTCTGGCTCTGCTCAGCATCACCATCCTCACCATCATAGTTACACGATAATTAACTCTTGCTGTGTGCAGTTTAGAAATGTTACCTGATTTAATTCTTAGGGTTATCTATGAGTTAAGTACCACTTATTATATCTTTTTAGAAATGGGAAAATAGTACTTGTCATACTATATCATAATTCTCTTTTTTCTTTTTTAACTGCTCTGGCTCCCCCAGTCAAAGGTAAGCTCTGTGAGTCTATCCCAGTTCCTAGCTCATAGAAGGTGCCATTCTATGTGAGTGAAATGAATACTGACTGAAAGCCTTCCTTCTTCTGCAGCTCAAGAGGCCAGATCCATGCATGTAGGAGATAGCAATGTGAAGGGAATGATGGGTCCTGGTGAGTGGCTCTTCTCTAAGTTCTCTTTTCTTCTAGCATTTCCCCCCTTTCCCTTCTTCTACCTTCCCTGCTTCTACTCCATAAGTCCCAAACCAGGCATGAAAGAACCCAAGCGAGGTAAAGCACTATGGTTACTAAGATTCCAAGATGTGTGCTGGACTAGGTTGGTGACTCGGTTAAACCCAAAGAGAGAGAAGGGGCAGAGAAGTTTAAGACAAAACCAGTATTCTTGGTTCCTTCGGGCTCATTTTAGTTACCAATGAATTTACACTTGCTGAGAACTCACAGGTGTAGGTAGCATGACATAAGTGTTCTGTGGACCACACACCTTATAGTTTATGTAATTTTAAAGTTGTTTATTTAAGAGATAAGTCACCAGAATTTTATAAATTATTTCATCTTCCCTCCCTCCCTTCCTCCTGCCTTTGGGAAACTTACCATCATTAGGGCCAAGAAGGACAAATTCCAAAATAAGATATTGTGTTTGGCACCCTTCTTTTTCCTCTTTCTGTATTTTCTTCCCTGGTGTGCTCACCTGAAAGGCAGCAGGTATGAGAAGTCAATACATACTACTATAACTTAGTTACATTATTTTATAAATTTATTTTTTTAAAGTCCTTATTCAGTAGAGACTGTGTACAAAGAGTGAGAGCATAGACCACAAACAGAGAAAGGTGATGCTTTGCAATTGTGGAGGCTTTTAATCCTTAATCGATATATTTAATCCTCAAGGGATAGTTGTACCCAAGCAGAGGCATAATATTTAAGAGTTCGTAACAAATATAATCGTTAAACAATCAGAACCTGATGGCAGACGTTATTTTTCAGGAATGAACCCAACAACTCCAGAAGCAGAAGAAAACCTTAAGTCTTGCCTCTCGGCTGATATCCAACACAAGGGCCATCTTCCACCTGGTGTGTGGAGGCAGCCAAAGGATAGTAAAGAATGGGGTGAAGAATATGTCACGAAAGACCACCCAGATAAACTCAAGGAAGCTGGCCAGGGCAGACACAGCTCCTTGGAAAACATTTTATGTGAAACCTCTTTAGCTGGTAAGTCCCAAGGGGCTATGCAGGCTGAAAATGAAAAGAAAAGGAAACCTAAGGGCTGGAATCCTTGCAATTTAGATGCAGTGGACCTATGAGACCACCCAGCCTCTGGTTTCCTTTATTTTTATTTTTTTTTAAATTAATTAATTAATTAATTATTTTATTTATTTTTATTTTTTTTGGCTGTGTTGGGTCTTCGTTTCTGTGCGAGGGCTTTCTCTAGTAGCGGCGAGCGGGGGCCACTCTTCATTGCGGTGCGCGGGCCTCTCACTGTCGCGGCCTCTCTTGTTGCGGAGCACAGGCTCCAGACGCGCAGGCTCAGTAGTTGTGGCTCACGGGCCTAGTTGCTCCGCGGCATGTGGGATCTTCCCAGACCAGGGCTCAAACCCATGTCCCCTGCATTGGCAGGCAGACTCTCAACCACTGCGCCACCAGGGAAGCCCTCTGGTTTCCTTTTGAGATGAACAAACTAAAGTCTTTAGAGGTGAAGGGACTCACCTGAGGTCACATGGCCAACTGGGACCACTACCTTGATTCTGGGTATCCATGATATTTAGTAATGTAGTGCTTTGTAAAAAAGGCGTAAGGTTAGCGGAGAAGAGGGCAGAATTTTGTGATCTATTTATTCAGTGATAGGGGATGTTCAATATACGAATCACCAAAACACCAAACACTGCAATAAGGTCTGTTCTCCCTTCCTTCTTTTTTCCCTCTTTCCTTTCCTTCAAATCATAAATCATCACGGAGCACTTACTATTGATATATGTCAGACAATGGCATATCCCTCTGTTTTACGGGAGGTAATTAAAAATTTTTTTTATTATAAAATACATGAAAAATTAAATAATGCTAAAAGGTTTATTATGAAGACCAATAACAACCACTTTAAATTCTTTTGACAGTTTTTTCTGGTGCTTGCTTCCATATTTTAAAAAGAGTTCATGCTTCTATTTTTCTATCAGTACTTTATTGATGGTTAATTTACACAGAGTAAAATTCACAAAGCTTAAGCTCACCGTCCCCCTCGTGATCACTACCCAGGTCATGATATACAGACCTGTATAATAAGTATATTAATATTTCTAATAATAGAAATAGTACCACCAGAAAGTTCTCGCATGCACCTTTCCAGGCAATATCCACCCACAGAACAACTACTCTGACTTCTGTCACCATAAATTGGTTGTGTCTGTTCTTGACTCCATATAAATGGAATATTACAATATATAGTCTTTCGTGTCTGGCCTCTTTCTCTCAACATAATGTGTTGTGTGTAATTCATTCAGTAGTTTATTCCTTTTTATTAATCAGATTGAATAAATTTACCATAATTTTTCCGTTCTCCTGATACTGGACACATGGATTGTTTCCAGTTTAGGGCTATTATAAAGAAAGCTGCCATGAGTATTCCTGTACAGGTTGTTTTTTAGTGTATGCCCTCATTTCTCTTGGGTGTATACATAGGAGTGGAATCTCTAGATTATAGAATAGGATTACATTTAAGTTTAAAAGGAATTGTCAAGCAGTTTACCAAAGTGGTTGGAACATTTTATACTCTTACCAGCAATGAATGAAAGTTCCAGTTGCTTCACATCCTTCTCAATATTTAGTATGACCAGCCTTTAAATTTGAACCATTCTTGTGGGTGTGTCCTGGTATCATATTGTAGTTTTTTTTTTTTTTTTTTTTTTTGGCTGCACTGAGTCTTAATTGCTGCACACGGGCTTTCTCTGGTTGCGGCGAGCAGGGGCTACTCTTCGTTGCAGTGCGCGGGCTTCTCACTGCGGTGGCTTCTCTTGTTGCCAAGCACGGGCTCTAGGTGCGCAGGCTTCAGTAGTTGAAGCATGCGGGCTCAGTAGTTGTGGCTCGTGGGCTCTAGAGCACAGGCTCAGTAGTTGTGGCACATGGGCTTAGTTGCTCTGTGGCATGTGGGATCTTCCCAGACCAGGGCTCGAATCCGTGTCCCCTGCATTGGCAGGTGGATTCTTAACCACTGCGCCACCAGGGAAGTCCCCATATTGTAGTTTTAACTTGCACTTACCTGAGGACTAATGATGTTGAGCATCTTTTCATATGCTTATTGGTTATTTGTATAATTTCTTTTATGAAGTACTTATTTATTTATCCAACTTTTAAATTGGGTTATCTTTTTATCCTCTATTAGTAGGCTTTCTTAATATATTTTGAATATGAGTTCTCTGTCAGATAGACATGTTGAGACCATTCTCTGGCTTACCTTTTCACTTTCTCAATAGTGTTTCGATAACAGATGTTTTTAATTTTAATGACGTTCAATTTATCAATATTAAACTTCTAAAATAGCTTGTGACTTATGCCTCCTTCCAAGAATTTTTTTGCCTATTCTAAGGTTATAAAGATATTCTAGTATGTTTTCTTATAAACTCTTTATAGTTTTAGCTTTCACATTTAGGTCTATGACTTATCTTGAATAAATTTTGATGTGTAGTGAGAGTGTAGGTTCATTTTTTTCCCATATGGCTATTCAGCTGCTTCAGCTCCATTTATTGAAAATACCTTCCTTTCCACATTGAACTGAATAGGGAAAGTCAAGTGATCATGTATGGGTGGGTCTAATTCTAGACTATATTCTTTTTATTCCAATTAGTAGAGAATTGACATCTTGACAGTATGGCTGTTCCAGTTGAGGAACATGGAATGTATCTCCTTTTATATAGGTCTTCTTTAATTTTTCTTAGCAATGTAACAGAAAATCTATCATTTACATTTTTTTAAAAAAGCATTTGCCCTAGAGACCTCTCTCATCCTACTACATGCTGGCTCATTGCACTGCTGCCCTCCTGGGACTTCTCAGTCTTCCTGGGAATTTCCTTCACATTTCTCCTATGTTAGATCCCTATTTGAGGTTTTGTGGAGTTTTTTGCATATCTTTCTTGGTTTCTTGGTTTACTCCTTGTTTTGATGGAACACAAAGTCTGGTAGCGTCCACGTAATTCGTTGATAGTTTATTTAGCTGGATATAAAATCATTTTCCATCACCATTTTGAAGCAATTGTTCCATTGTCTTCTAACTTCTAATGTCGCTAATGAAAAGTCGAATACCATTCTAATCCCCAGTCCTTTGCACATTACCTGATTTTTCTCTCTGGTAACTTTTAGGATCTTCTCTTTATCTTTGGTGTGCTAAAGTTTCACAGTGATGTGGTACACCTTACAATGATATGAGTCTTTTTCATTAATTATACTGAGTGCAATGGGCCCTTTCTTCTGGAAATACATGTCCTGGTTTTTTTTTTTTTTTTTTTTCTATTCTTAATTTGATAATATCTTCTCATTCATTTACTTTCTTTCCTCTGAAACTTCTACTAATTTGATGTTGGATCTCCTGGATTGATTTTCTCTGTTACCATCTTTTTCAGTATGTCTCTTTCTTGGGGTGGGAGGAGAGCGGAGGTGGGTGGATAGATTTCCTTGACTTTATCTTCTACTCTTTTATCTTTTTTAAAAAATGCCCAAAAGTTTCTTCTTTTTTTGGATTGTTCTTTTTTAAAAAATAGGGTCCTGTCATTATTAAATGGCTAGAACTTTTTTGGTAACACTTTGAGGATATTAACCATAAGATTTTTTTTTTAAAGGTTTTTTTTTTTTCCTGCATTGTCTCTGTTCATTCACGGTTCCTCCTTTGTTTTTTTTAAAGCACACACTTATTTATTTATTTATTATTTATTCTTAGTTGCATTGGGTCTTCGTTGCTGCACATGGGCTTTCTCTAGCTGTGGTGAGCGGGGGCTACTCTTCTTTGCGGTGCGCAGGCTTCTCATTGCGGTGGCTTCTCTTGTTGTGGAGCAACGGCTCTAGGTGCGAGGGCTGCAGTAGTTGTGGCTCAAGGGCTCTAGAGTGCAGGCTCAGTAGTTGCAGTGCACGGGCTTAGTTGCTCCATGGCATGTGGGATCTTCCTGGAACAGGGATTGGACATGTGTCCCCTGCACTGGCAGGCAGATTCTTAACCACTGCACCACCAGGGAAGTCCCTTTAAAAAAATTTTTTTTTGTTGTTTATTTGGCTGTTCCAGCTCTTAGTTGCAGCACATGGGATCTTTTTTGTGGTTGGTGAGATCTTTTAGTTGTGGCATGCGTGATCTTTAGTTGCAGCACGTGGGCTCTTAGTTGTGGCATGCGGGATCTAGTTCCCTGACGAGGGATCGAACCCGGGCCCCCAGAATTGGGAGCACGGAGTCTTAACCGTTGGACCACCAGGGAAGTCCCCCTCCTCCTTTTAAAAATATGTGTATATACTTTTTCCTTCTCTTTCTTTTATGATGTAAGATTGATTAACTGTCTGAGGATTCTTAGCTAATTATTTATATCCAAGAAAAAGGCCCTAAATTTAAAAAAACCTGAAAATTCTGTGTTGGTTAAGTTTATCAATAAGTGGGCTTCATTATCTGCTAAACAGGTGGCAAATTACCTTTTTGATAGGTGACCTCTTTATGTCAGTGTTTGTAGATCTTTTTCACTTGGGCAGTTCAGTTTCTCCAGTGGAAGGTCCTCCCCTCTCCTGCCTGGACAGTGTAAGTCTGGCTGCTGGCATTCTGGGACCTGCAGCGGAAGAGGCTGAGAAGAGTCTGACTGTTCCGTATGCAAGCCTTCTCTGAGTCCCTTTGTTTTCATTTAAGCATCTCAACTCTGCCCTCTACTATGTCTGATGTTAGCTCAGATACCAGAGACTCAGGCTTCTCTAGTTTAATTTTTCTCATTTCCCATCGGGTGGAAATGAGGAACCATCTGGCATGGGGATGGGGAGCTGGAGGTTCAATTGCCCTTTATGTAGACTATTTCTCCTGTTTACAGCATTGCCCCTTATTTGTACGTTCAGTGGTGCCTTGGTGCCTCCAATCCTTGAGCCTTTCTGCTTCTCAGCCGATTTCCCATCCTCAGATGAAAACACCAAAGTAAAGGGTTTTGTGCCCTTTACTCTGCTGAATTAATAAACATGCATCCATTCTGTTTTACATCTTCCAAAAACTTGTTGGTTTCTCTTTATATTGCTTTCAATATCTCTTTATTGCTTTCTAACATTTAATGGGGTTTCAGGGAAGAGTGGTTAACTAAAATTCCCTCCTTGGTTTGTTTTTAAAGCTAAAAGACAGACTGTGGCTTTGGAACTGCTTGAATCAGAAAGAAAATATGTCATTAACATCTCTCTGATCCTGAAGATCAAGGCAACATTCCAGGGGTCAGATGGAAAGAGGAATTCCAAAGAGAGAAGGTATCCATGTATTCATTGCCTTTGCTTTTCAGATTGATTAAAATTTAAGGTAAGTTGTTTATTGTTTCCACTTTGGGAATTCTGGGACCTGTAAAGAGTTCCAGAAATAGTCTTTGAAAAGAGAATATCAGTGACAGCAGGTAACCCTTGGCAAGTCTCAAATTTAGATTCTGAGCAGATAAGAAAATGAGTGTAGTCTCTGGGGCTTTCGGTGTCCCTGGCCTGTCTGTTAAGAACCTAAAAGAGGAAAAAATGCTACAGTGAGGGAGGCATTCCTGTCTGTTGCCATCTGCATGTTCCACTGGGATCCTGGAAGACCCCCTGGAATCACTTCTCATGAAAGTACAGGGAATGGATGCAATGGAGGTCTGAAGTGGCCATTAGATAAATGATACAGGGCTGATATAGCTATGAACTTGGACCCTTTTCATTATTTGTTCATGTGATCCTGGATGATGTGTGAGTCGTGTGTGTGTGCACCTGTGTTGTGGCGCAGTGCTTCCAGAGGGCCTGTGATGTGTTACAACCGCTTGCTAGCCCCAAGGGTACAACACTCCTCCATCTCAGATTTGCTCTGCTTGCCTCTCTGTTGAGAGAAAGCAGGAAAGAGAAACTATGATTTGGTGGGAAAAGACTAATGTCATAAAGATGTAATAATCCAGATCAACTGAGGAAAGGCCAATCCAGATAAATGAAAAGTCTGGATGATAGACTACTGGAGACAAATACAGCATCGCGACTTTAAGCATTCTGTCGGGTAATATACACTGGTGGCTCATAAACCCTGGGAAGCCCTGACTATGTTTTCCTGATTCTTATCACCCCCCCACCCCCAATCTTACTTGGCTTTGCAGCTGCCAGCAGTACACCCAGTCACCAAAACGCAATGCTCCCCCTATCTGGGTGATTGAGGTAAGAAAATATTCCCTGACAAATCCACCAGTGGCTTAACTATTTTCAAGAATTGTTTCACTGGGACTTCCCTGGCGGTCCAGTGGTTAAGACTCCTGTGCTTCCAATGCAGGGGGCGTGGATTCGATCCCTAGCTGGGGAACTAAGATCCCACATGCCGCACGGTGTGGCCAAAATATAAAAAATAAATAAATAAAAAGGAATAAATTTCTTTAAAAAAAAAGGAATATTCATTGTTAAAAAAAAGAATTATTTCACTGCAAAACTAAAGTAAACAAAACAGAAAGCAGCAAGGAGAAGAAAGGGTAATGTGACACTTAAAGCTGTGAACAAGAGAGGCTCTGGATTGGGGGTTTTACTTTCTCTCAGCGGCCACCTAGATTCTTGCTGGTCCTTCCTTTCCCTTCGGGCCACTTGATTCCCCCTCCTTCACCCCAGTCGAGCTTGTCCTACCCTCCCAGATTGCCCCTTCAGCCCTCTGAGACGTCTCTCCGGCCTCTAGCTACCTTGCTGTTGCCAAAGACTTGCTCAGTTTACATTAAAACCAATCTAAAACCCAGTATACCTTTTGATGGGCTTTGCCTCCACATCTAAGATTCTAAGCCAGCAGTATCTCTTTCTAGTCTCTGAAAATGTGGGGATGGAGCAAGGAGAGAGAAAGAGAGGATTGTTTGCTCTGGAATACAGTAACCAGGCCCCATGCTTGGCACTTCATTTATATTAACTTCATGAAATCTTCACAAGATCCCTGTGAATCCTACCTTATGGATGAAGAAACTCAGGTCCAGAGAGGTTTAAAGCCACAAAACCAATAGGTGCCAGAACTCAAGCCCAGGCCTGTCTGACCCTGTGTCTTCTGCTCTTTCAACATCACACTGCTTCCCTAAGGACCATGTGATTGCAAAGATACCACCTTGACTAACAGCAATATGCCAAGTGCCTCAGCCAGAAGCCGACTTTGTCTCTTCCTATTTCACAACTTATGCTTCTCTCTTAACCGCCCATGAGTTCTTACTTCAGACCTCAGCTGACCTGTCAGGTAGGGATATGTTCTTAGCTCACGGAAGCTCTTTTCTACTTGCCCTCACTTCTACTTCTCATGACCCATTACTGAGGAAGAAGTGGGCCTTTCCCCAAAATCCTAACATTAAAAAAAATTAAAACTATCATGCCATCCTCAATGAAAGTAAGACAATGGCTATTTCTCATATCCATGATAATGCTATTCATGTTAGTTATCTGCTAAGCAAACTCTGTTTTGTTTTCATAGCCCAAGAAGAGAAAAGCTTCAACTCAGTATTCTTAGTGCTAATCTCTGGTTCTGAGGTTTGCAATGTTGCCCTTCTCCTACCTGGGGTTAGATCTTCATCCTCCTCCTTTACTATGTTTCTTTTTTTTTAAGCTTTCTGAAGCCTCCAGGTGTACTTTATTTAAATAGACCAGCTGAATGAAATACAAAACAGAATGAGATTATTCCTCTTCCCTACTGGCATTTTTCCTCCCATGCAAAGATGAAAATTAATTTATTAACATTTACTATTTTTCCCATCACAAACTGCAAGCCTTCTGCATCTTCTACCCTCACTGAAAAGTCACCTGGGGGTGAAAACAACACTCACTACAACTACATACCTGACACTCAAACCTGAGGTTGCCACATCTTCTCAAGCCTATAAAATAAAACTTCAGGTTTTCCACAGAAAAACATGAAGCACTCAGGAGTCTCCTCAGGCTGTTTCAAGCCAGCCCTGCCCCTGGCTGGAAGGGCCTGACGCTGCAGGGGCAAAGGCTGCCAGCTGAAGCCTGAGGGGAACGTGCAGGCTGTTGTCCATTTGTAGGAGGATCACAGAAGTTGGAGTTCTTGGCTTTTTCCGGTATGATTCACGCACACAGAGCCACAACCTCAGGCTCAAACAGTCCTGTCTGAACCCCTATCAGGAGGGGCAAAGTCAGTTCCACAGAATTGCCAGTTAGCCTTAAAAGCTAAACTCCAGGGCCACATCTACCAAGAACTCAGCGAGCTGTATGCTTCGGATCACCACCAGGTGGCACATATTTTAATTATCGATGCCTCACCTTGCCGCTGAAGCTCAGGAGCTGTCTTGACTTAAGAGCTAAGTTATTAATTTGAAACTATAACTGGATTTTCATTGATTGCTTGTAGTTTATTTTTCTCGTTGCTTGAGTACTGTATTGCGGGAGTCGAAATTACTTTGAAGGCTTTAGAAAGAATAAACTACTCATGTTGCCATAATCTCACCCCTGGTAAGGAGTAGAAAATAAGTTGAGCACGTAATACTTCTGTCTTAATGAAAAACTTGCTTCTGGGAGTCAGGTCTGGCTCCGGGCAAAATAGTGAAATAGATTAAGTGTGTCTATGCTTCTTGCTTCTTTCTCCCTCTGCTCTCCACTTCCTGGCTTACCTCGTCCACACCCTTCCCTGATTTCAAATATTAACCTTATTAAATTAAAACAAATTTTTTAAAGCCTGTTTTCCATATTTGGTACAGAACCCACTGTAAACCATTGCTCTTCATGTAACTTACATGCTTCCATGATGCTTGATGGGAGCCTTAGCCTTTTCTGACCCTCATCCTGAAACCTTACTCTGTTAGCCCAGTGGACAGTCCAGGAGACATCTGGACTCCAACCAAGTTACCAGCTGTCAACTCTGCAAGTACACTGGTCACAGTGTAGCAGAAGGCAGCTTTCTAGAAAGGAAAGAAACAGAAAGGACAGGACAGGAGAGGAAAGGAAGGAAGGAGAGAAAAAGGAAAGAGATAACCCAAGACATATTATATAACCTACAGTGACAACCCATCACAAAGTCCTATCTCACCACGGTGCCCTAGCATCTCTCAGTGTCACACCAGGAACATTACCCAAAGTCACTGTCAGCCTCTGGGTGGGGAGAAATCTTTCACAAAGTCACTGTCAGCCTCTGGATGGGGAGAAATCTTTCACATCTAGATCTTTTGCTGGTGCAGTGTTTCACTCTTTCAGTTTGATCAGTTGTGCTTTCCTCCATCAGCTTTATGGTCTTCTCCCAGTCAAGACTGTCTCCCAGCCACTCCTCCAAATTCCCTTTGGTCTGGGCAGGGATTACTTAGATCTTCTGAGCCCACTGCACCAGCCTAGCACAGGCCTCTCCTCCCACGCTTACGGATCAGCTGGTCTGCGTGTGTGGAGGCACAGGGGACGGTCAGATGGGGGTGGAAGGAATCCTTGTATCTTTTCACAGGAGGCTGGGTATCCCATTCCGGCATTTGTGTGTCCTCTCTGAGCTAAGACCACGGGGGAGTCTTCTTTGCCTGGAGATGGGTTGAAAACACCTCCTTTCAAACTGGCGTCCTTCCTTCTGTTCTCAACAAAGGTCTGCTTGTTTGCGGTTGGCAAAGCACCCCAACTGTCCACTAATTTACTCTCAGTAGACCCTGGGGAAATATCCAAATAAGTTTGGCTCTCAGCAACAAGCAGGCCATCACTTTCATCTTTGTTAAACTTGTGGTCTTGGCCGCTGTCCCCTTTTGGGACAGACTGCATTCTGCCTATGGAATGTGTATCTCTGCTTTCACGTTACTATGGCTAGCCCTTGAATCCTTTGCTGCGCGAAGCCAAGGACCCTTACTTGGCAGCCTGTCCCGGGGGCCCGCCCGAGACCTGGGACATGACCATTCTCTTGCGCCCCATTTTTCTGCAACCTCTTTACAAAGGATATTAATAAATCTACTTCTTACCTAAAAGAAAAAACAAACAAAAAAACCAACCAACCAACCAACCAACAAACCCCCCCAAAAACCTTGTGGTCTTAAAAGCACAGGGTAACCTATTTTCAATTTCCCTGAGTTACCAAGCTGGAGCCGAAATCCTTGCTGTAGCCCAGTAAGACTTCACTCTTTCTGTTTCTTCCTTCCTCACTCCTACAGGCCTCTGCTCACCTCCCTTCTCCATCCAATCCCCCTTCTTCTTCCTCCTATGATTCTCTTTCTGTCTCTCCTCTCCACCCCATCCTCCTCTGACTTCTCTCTTCTTTCCTTCATTTCCTCTGAAAAAAATGAGGCACACTGAGATGGCTGGGGGGATGTGAGAGCAGGAAGGGGGCTCAGCAAAACTCCTGGGAGTAGCAGGGCAGGCCTAGTTTGTAGCCTCCCCCGGCAAGACTCCATCCTTGCCCAGATTCTTCTTAGAAACTGAAGGAAAGGGGAAAAGGAACACTTTTATGCCCTCATCCCCTGAGCTTTCAGTTGCCAGCTTTAAACAAAATTCCTCCTTACCTAAGTACAGCCTCCTACCCAGTAGCTAAGAATGACCCAGTGCCACCTTAATGTCCTCATGTGCATCATTAATTAGAATAGACAATTTGCACATCAAGTGGGAATAACTTTAAAATGTTGAAAAAGATTTCCCTTAAAATTTCCACTGTCACATAAATAAGAGTGTACCAGTTAAGCTTTAAAAAGGCCATTCGAGTGATGTGCCCTTTACTAGTTCAATACATTAGTATAGGAGCCATCAGTAAAGGGGTCTTTCTATAGTCTGAGGATATCTGCTGTGAGGTTGATGATGACAGACTTTTTTTTGAATACTAAAGGCAGACCTGTGACTCAACATATTTTGAATGGCTGGGAAAATGGGACCTACTCCATATATTCTTGTAGAGCCTTTTCTTCTCTACACCTGGTTTGTGTGTCTATTCTGTTCCAAGCCTCTTCCCTGGCTCTTTACGGTACCTTGTCCAGCAGCACCTGGATTTGCTTCATGCTCTGCAGGAAAGGGTCTTGAAGTGGCCACGCCAAGGGGTCCTTGGAGATTTATTCCTTAAGTTAACAAATGATGAGGTAAGTTTTTTTCTTAATCCTTTATAAACTTGAATTATATGCGTCTGTGTCTCCCTTGTCTGTTTCTCTTAATAGAGAATCTAGAATCAGTGAATTTCAGAGTTAGAGGAACTCCTGAGATCTAGTCTAACTTCCTCATTCTACAGATTATGAAATAAAGTTCAGAGAAATTAAAAGCCTTGGCTGAAATCACCCAGCTATCTAGATATTTGTAGATCTGTGGCGAGAACCCAAGTCTTTTAACTTCCAGATCATCACTTTCCACTGTACTATAACTGCCCCCATTGAATATGCACGTGTATGTGTGTGTATGTGTGTGTGTATTTGTGTATAAGTATATATACATGCACATATATATCCATCCATACATATAACATAAATGAGAGTTTGTATATATGTATATACTTTCACGCACAATTTCATTTCCTAGAGATTTTTTTAAATGTGATGGGTAGTTATTTGTCTGGAATGTTTTTTGTTTTCACTTCCCTGGAGAAAGGATGCTAAGGTTTGAAATCTCTATAATGTTCTTCAAAGAAAGTATGATTTAGGCCACAAGTTGCAAACTCAAATGCCTATAGGGCCAGACAAGGACATTAGTGAGTAGAAGTGAGCTGAATGTAAAACAATGTGGACTGCTGGGAAGTGAGCTTAAGTGGAGCACATATGCTTTCTACAAAGAATAGCTACTCAGTTTTATCCAATTGTTATGCAGGAAAAAAGGACTAGAGTTACCAGAACTTCTGATATTTTAAGAGAAGCTGGAAATCCAGAATTTTGTATGAAATTTTCTTATTTTAAAAATATTGTGTGGGCTAATTAAAACTGGTCTGCAAGCCAGATTTTGCCTGCAGTTAACCTCTGTATATCGATGATTCTCAGCTGTGATTAATAATACAAAATTTACAAATTATTTACTTGTATAGAGTGGATGTAATACTATCCCTCTAATATCACTTTTACTCATTTGTATTCAGTTTTCTTTCTTGAGCTGAAAATTGTTTTATCTATGGGAGTATAACTTTGAAAGGTGAGAACTGTTTTCCTGAGGGGATATTCCATAGGTGAATATGCAATTAGTGGAAAAAGTCGAGAATCCCTGGTCTAGAAACTATGAGGTGAGTTGGACAAAGTTCCTCATTTAGATGTAGATGATTGAAGCATTTCATCATTAATGAAAGTAATTAAAAAACAAAATATGCATTTTTATCATTGAACAGCTTTTAAAAATATTTTTTCAACTTACATGGCCCCTTCCCTCTGCTTTGGTTTATCATTTCACTTTCTCTCGTTAAAGCAGGGATACTGAGTTTTGTTTTCCAAATCCACAGGAATATTTTCCTTAAAACCAAAAAGATTTTTTAAGGTGAATAAAAAAAAAAATTTACTAAACACATTAAATGAATGATTAAAATAATCTCTGCAAAGTACTCCTTTTAATATGCATGACTCTGTAAACGTATTAGTTGTTATCATTCCTGTCTCCAGGTTCTTACCATGCCTTTTTCTGCTTGTTTTCAAGAATAATTTTTTGGATTATTATGTTGCTTACCTGAGGGACCTGCCAGAATGCATCTCTTTGGTTCACGTGGTTGTTCTGAAGGAGGTATGCGTGCACTGTCCTTTGGTTACACGTGTAACTATATGATGTTGCTCATCTGCCCAGAAACTACAGCACATGCGCTCTGAGCTTGCTCTCCAGGCTGGGGAATGGCTTGAACGGAGCCACTGACACTCCTCCCTGGGGTTAAAGGAGCCCACTTAAGGATCAGTGCCATTGCTTTGGTCTTTGCTGTTCCTCACTGACCTTCTGTTCCATTCCAATGGAAATACAGACAAAGTAAACAGCTATGCTAAGCAGAGATCTTCAGACTGCAGCTTGCAGCCTTGAGGGGTTTTGGGTTTTACAGGCTCAGACAATAAGAACTGAATATTAAATTCATGTTATCCTGTGTCTGTCAGTTTATAAGATTATAAAATGGCTTTAGTCATGTTGCTTTAAGTATTGCTTCTGCAATGATATATTAGGTGCTCAATAAGCACATATAAATATAAGACAATTCTAGTTATTTTAGGTCAATAGAAAAGAACCATATCAGGAGCTCTAAAGCTAAGAGTTAATCGAGTTTCACAAGAGGTGAGAGGCTCTATTAACTTTTTACTTCAACCCCTTACTGCTCCCAACCCAGTACAATACCAACCACGTGTTAGCACTCAGCAAATATTTGAGAAAGGGAAAGGAGGGGAAGGGACATGGAAAAAGTCCAGCATGTTTCCTGCTGCCAGGCCAGCTGACCAGTTTCTAATCATACTCCCTTCCCCATTCTCATGAGGCTCCCATCCACCCTTAGTGCCTATTCGTAAGCCACTGTATAGATGACTGGCTGAAGAACCTTAATGAATTTAGTCAACTCAGATATAATTTACTGAATGCCCACTGTGCTAAGATGGTGTTGGAGGGTGGGGAAGAGGAGGGAGTAGTTGGGAAACTTGGGTGGATTCTAAAGAAGTATATGACACGCTCCCTGCTAGAGAAGAGTTGTCTCCTTGAGCATGTCCCCGAACAGATCAATGCTGCATGACACTCTAGATGAAGAAAATTCTCTTCAGAGAGGAGAGTAAACCCTTCTTACTCTGGGGGAACTGTCTCTGGGGTTTGACAGCCAGAGCTGGAGGGACGCTGAAGACTGACTCCAACTTTCTTTCATTCAGGGTGACGAAGAGATTAAGTCTGACATCTATACACTGTTTTTTCACATAGTTCAGCGCATCCCTGAATATCTGATACATCTGCAGGTAGGTATGGCTGGCCAAGCCACTAAACTGATTTTCATGCTAAATAGTTGTTTTTAGCTTCCAATGAAAGACACTGTGAAGGGTCAAGGAATCATTAATATTTCTAAGAAGTGTTTAAATGATTTAGATTGTTATGATTACCCCATCTCCACCTTGTGGTATGAGCTAAAATCTCATTCTCTAAAAATTTTTGGCTCATGATGCCAAAAATGAAGTTCTATCTTCATTGACCAGCAATTCACACCTATGCTGATCCAGGATCTTTCTATGGCAGCTCCTGCCAGACCCTGGATACCTATTCAGTCCCTTCCACCTTGGTTCTACAGCCATCTAAATGCACCCCTGACTACTACTTTCTTTTGGCTTGCGTCCAAGGGTCTACAATACATTGTGCTTATGTCTTGTGTCACAGGAGAAGCATGGAGAAGCTGATGAGCTGACTTCTTCACACCATTTTCCCGCAGGGTTTGTAGCATCTTGGAGGCAGTAGAGTTCAGAAAGAGAGACTCATCAACACCCCTACCAGCCCCTCTTCTTCCCACCACCCACCTGTTCTGGTTTAATTGCTGACTGATCTTCTTAAGTAATTCAGTGAAAGCATCTCAGAAATGCTTGGGATTTGTCTCAGGTAGAAGTAGCCCAGTATTAATATTAAAAAGACTTTCAATTGTATGTGGCTTTAGATCTTAAAATCGTTCTCTCACAGTAATTATCTAATTTAATCTTTTCAACAATCCCATGAAATAGGTATCATTAGTAACATTTTTTTAGATAAGGAAATGGAGACCCAAAGAAGTAACTTGCCCAAGTTAAGACACCTGGTCAGTGAAAAAAATATAGGCCTGAAACCCAGGTCTTGCAAGCAGGTTGTAAGTAAGTAAATAAGAGCCCAGATTCTGCTGTCTGACTTGAGTTCAAATCCTGCCTCTGCTACTCATTAGATGTGTGACCCAGTGAAGATTACTTAACTTCACTGTGCCTTGATTTCCTTATTTGTTAATTGGAGTAACAATGGCATATATCTAACTGGGTTGTGGTAAAAATTAAATGAGAAAATAATGGAAAGGACTTAGTGCTTGGCAATAGGAAGCACTCAATAACTGTTAGCTTTCCCAAATCCAACCAGCATGCACATTCCACTATAGCACAGCAGGCAATGTAACAGGAGGGGCCACTAGGCCAGGCTTGATCATAAACATCCCCTCACTTCCAGCCTTGATGCCTGACCTTCTCACCATTGGTCTGACTCCTTTGGGTTATAAGGCATTGCCTATAGAAAGTAATTGTTAGAATGGCTCCATTACTTCAGAGATCTAATTAGTAGATCCTTCTAATTTTTCAGATGGAATTATGTTCAAATTCAACTCGAACAGGAGCAATAGTGACTATTATTTTCCCTTGGTGTGATGGACAAAGAGAACAGCAAGTTTGACTTTTCAGTTTGTGATTAAATTGGCCATTTGCATCATTTTGATTAAATGGCTACCAAACTCTCACAACAGATCAAGGCAAGGTATAGAAGAGACGAAACAACTTTTCATTCTAACTATGCAATGCTGCTTCCTTTTTTCCTCCATCCAGAACGTCCTGAAGTTCACAGAGCAGGAACACCCTGACTATTACCTACTTCTTGTGTGTGTTCAACGCCTGCGAGTATTTATCTCACACTACACCCTGCTGTTTCAGTGCAATGAGGATTTGCTTATTCAGAAACGGAAAAAACTCAAGAAGTAAGGTTCTGATGGTGCAGTCTAGAGGGTTGATCAAAGGTTTCTGAGAACAGGGATACAGACGGTCAATTGAGTGTCTGTCACAAGTAACCACATTGAATGCAAAGCGGCTGAAATGCAGTGATGGAGGCGGAAGAGAAGAGAGCAGGGGAGGGAAGAGAGGTGGCCAGGTTGGCTACAGGAGGGAGGTACTTACTACCTGGTGGAAATTAATTTAGAAAAATAAGCACTTTTCCTCTAACGCTTATGCAGACCTTCTATTATCTCATGTTGCCAACCACCTCAAAAATAGTTGTTTCACTAAACTTGCCAGGTTTAAAGTTGCAGTTTAAAGGCCAGAATGTGATTTCTTTCATTAATTCAAGAAATATTTACTGAGCACTTATTGTATATCAGGCACTGTTCAGCAAACTGAATATACTGCAAAGAACAAAACAGACAAAAATCTTTGCCACATAGAGCTTACTTTCTAGACCTGGGTAGCCAGTTAATAAATAAGTTAGATGGTTTAAGTGCTATGGATAAAAATAAAACAAATAAGGGAGGGGGTGGTGGTTGAAAGGATTTCACACTAAGAGGAAACAGGAAGGACTGATTAAGGAAAAGCTGGGCTTATGAGGGAACAGAAGCAACTCATAACAAAGCCTCCTAATAACCTGGAATTCTTTCAACCTCATCCCAATCCAATGAGGAAAACAGAATCATTTGTGTGTGTGCTTTACACCAGTAAAAGATACTATGTCCCAAGCCAGGGCTCCTCTAATGGATGACTTCTCCTCATACTCCCCTGACCCCCAAACTCAATTCAGCCAATTAATCAGCAGCCCTACTCCTACCCAGCATCCAGTTGCACTCTATTATGTAAGCAACCTGGTTTGTAGAGAGCCCTGGAGAGACCGAGAACTTCACAGCTGAGCTTCACCTGAGAAATAGTCTGCCTTTCTTGGTATAATGTGTGTATTCAGAGAGCTGATTTCCCATTGTAGACCCTGAGAATCATTACCTCCATTCCATCAGGTCATCCATGGCGAAGCTGTACAAAGGGCTGGCTTCCCAGTGTGCAAATGCCGGGCAAGATGCTTCTCCCACTGCAGGCCCCGAGGCTGTCCGTGACAGTGGGATCCACTCAGAAGAGATGCTGCAACCCTACTCTTCTGCTCCCAGTTCTGGCCCTGCTGTCACGTAAGCACCTGTTGCTGTGGAAAGGTTAATGACAATGCCCTCGCCTCCCAGGTGGTCTGTGTGGGGTAGCAGGCCAGCCTGTATTAGGAGTATGGCCTACAGGACTCCTTCCTCCCTCTTGCCCCATCAGGCCCATATATGGCAGGCAAGCAGCAGACCCAAAGTTTGGATCCCAGAGGACAGCACTTATGTTAAAGAGCAGGCCTAGAGGCTGGAGGTTACTCCCAACAATTTTATCACACACAACCACCCTCCACCTACAGCATGAGTCTCTCTGGGTTTGGACAATGACAGAGTGGAAGGGAGTGCTGTAAGATGCCAGGAAGGCATTTAACAACCCCTCAGAAAGGTGGGAACCCACTTAATGTCTACAAAAGATGTAGAGGAGAAAAAGGTTTCCCAGTCAGGGGTCAGAGGAAGTCTGGGCTCTGAGGATGAGAAATAGGTCTGAGGTGACACAGAAAGAAGGCTGTTTAGCCCTTCCCAATTCTCCTTGAAGCTTCTTCAGAAAGGGACTTCATGACCTCTGTTCTTCACTTATGACAGCTTCTCTGAAAGCTGTTCTGGGCAGTGGATGGATTTGACAGTCTTTTAAAGTCGCTGCACACAACCCTCTCGCACACTAAGCTGGATTCTCATTCAGCCAACTTCTTGATGATCTTTAGGGTAAGGATTAGGCTATTTACATATCTGGAACTCATTTTACCTCTGAAGGATGTCAACTTGGCCACCTTTGAAACTAGGACTTCTGGAAGAATAAGGGAAACCAAAACTCAAAATTCCAAACCCCCAATTTACCAACTATAGACAATTCTCATGAAACTAATTCCTTAGACTATAATTTCCTGCTTTGGGTTTTATTATCTTAAGGAAAATTTAGAAATCATGCAAGAAGCTACTTATCTTTTCTAAAACTACAATGAAGTGAGAGGTAGGCAGCTGAGATTACTTCAATGTTAAATCCCTACAGTTTTCAGAATGCTAATTACAGTCACGGGAAGGAGCAACTGATCAATAACACAAAATAAATCCTGTTTGCTTTCTGCCCTTATCTCTTAAAATTGAGAACATTTGTCAGTGAGAGATGGAAGTGCAAATGTGGAGGCAGAAGGGAGAAATTTTATAATCATTCTGAAAACCTATGAGACATTCACTTTTCTATAAATGGAGCCCAGGATGAGTTTCTTACTATAGAGAAAATCCTTGAAGTCCTATAAGGAGAGAACTCCTTACAGAAAAAAATACCTTTCCTGGGTGGGGAGTGGGAGACAGGAAGTGGAATTTTAGTTTGTGGATCACTTCAGCTCTTAAAACAGTGATAAAACTCTCTACTTTGAAGTGAGACAAATAGAGCCCAAAAAAGAAATCCCTAGAGATTATATCCAGACTGAAGATGGCTGTCATTGCATTCTGTGCTAGAAACATAGCCAGAAAAAAACCCAACAAGAGTCTTCCAAGTTAAAAGAGAATTCAAGTCAATATTTCATTTTACTATTTTTTTCACCTCTGTAAATGTGAGGCCTAATTTTCATCTTAAGACCACCAGAGAAAGACAGTCAGTGTTAGCATTTACATCTGCATTCTTTATGCATTTTTGTGGTAGAACTAAGTATGAATAAATAAACTAGCGCAACCAGTTTGGGTCAGTGTATCCTAGTCCACTGACATCTGTCTGGCAATTAATTCCAGCAAAACTGGCAAACCACATCCAATCTGATGGGTATTCTATCCAAGCATCCAATGTTAATTATTCTTTATCCATGATTAAACAAAAAATCCTTCCATGAAATTCGGCATATTCAGAGTGACAGCCTTTTCATTCCGGTAATGTTTTTTTTGGGTGGAAGTTTGAGACGACTTATATAGTATGCTTTATAGCCACAAGGAATTTTTAGTTTATTATGAAAATTTCAAACATAAAGTAAAATATACAGTAAACCCCACACACCAACATTCAGATTCAACGGTTATCAAGATTGTACTCCACTTACTTCATCTGGGAATTAATTCTTAAGCATTAAGATCCACGAGTTGAACAAAAGTTGTTTCCATGATTTTACATGACTCTGCTAGGGCAAGAAAGGGAGAGAAGAGAGAAAAGACGTGCCTTGGGGCCTTGACAAGCGGTGGGAAGGGTCGGAGATTGCACATGGGGGATGACGAGCATCCTTGGCCTACCAGCCACCTCTGCGCAGTGCCTCTGGGCTCAGACGGGTACTTCCGGCATCCCCTTCACGGATGGTCATTTTCACTCTCCCACTTGGGGGACCAGGGCTCGTGGGGACTCCTTAATCTGAGAAGCCTGTGGCGCTTGGTAGGTAACACACGTAGGCGGCTGGGAGGGACGGAGAGGAGGGAGTCGGCAGTTTGCACCTAAGCGGTATCCGGCAGGCAGTGCGTCGGTCCCGGCCTTGCGCTGCTCGGTGAGAGGCGTGCACTAACAAACCGTAAGCACACTTGTTTTGTACTCTTTCCCCTTTAAAGACATTTGATGCCCCCACTGAAGAAAAGCCAACAACAGCAAAGCTTGATGGAGAGCATGCAGCCCGGGAAGCCCAGTGACTGGGAGATAGAAAGCAGAAAGCACGAGAGGCCTGAGAGCCTCCTGGCGCCGGGGCAGTTCTGTGCCGCCGAGCAGGACGTGAAGGCGCTCGCTGGGCCCCTGCAGGCCATCCCGGAGATGGACTTCGAGCCCTCTCCGGCCGAGCAGCTGGGCAACGTGGAGCGCTCCCTGCGCGCCCCGGCCGAGCTCCTGACCGACGCCCGCGGCTACGTGCCCGCGGCCTACGACGAGTTCGAGTACGGCGGCGAGATCTTCGCGCTGCCCGCGCCCTACGACGAGGAGCCCTTCCAGGCGCCGGCCCTCTTCGAGAACTGCTCGCCTGCCTCTTCCGAGTCCAGCCTGGACATCTGCTTCCTGCGGCCCGTCAGCTTCGCCGTGGAGGCCGAGCGGCCCGAGCACCCGCTGCAACCCCTGCCCAAGAGCGCCACGTCTCCGGCGGGCAGCAGCAGCGCCTACAAGCTGGAGGCGGCGGCGCACGCGCACGGCAAGGCTAAGCCGCTGAGCCGCTCGCTCAAAGAGTTCCCGCGCGCGCCGCCCCCCGAGGGCGTGGCCCCGCGCCTCTACAGCACGCGCAGCAGCAGCGGCGGCCGCGCGCCGCTCAAGGCCGAGCGCGCTGCGCAGCCGCATGGCTCGGCCGCCTCCGCCCGCGGCACGCCCAGAACCTTCTTTCCCCAACAGAGGTCCCAAAGCGAAAAGCAGACCTATTTGGAAGTAAGGAGGGTAAAGTAAAACCAACCCCAAACCCACAGCGCTGGCAGCCCCGGGCCTAGATCTCCAGGGTGCAGCCTGGGCTCACCTAGCGTGGAGGGGAAGCAGGCTGGCCAGGCGGGGGCCGCAGAGGCCGGGCTGGGCGAGGATGTTGAGGGAGAGCCCGGGTTAAAGACTTGACCATCAGTGGCCCTCGGAGGAGAGCGTTAGCGCCCATCCTGCAGTGCCAGGACACAGGAGCATGCCTTACCTATATATGTAGGACGACCGAAAGACTAGGACTCCTAGTCGACCTGCTTAAAACGCCTCCCCCCACCCCAAGTGAAAGAGTTAGAGGTGTTGTCTGCCTTGCTGCTTAGGCTGTGGCACCTCCCAGCTGCACTTCACTTGCAGGGCACTGCACTCAAGTCCCAGGCCTGTCTGTTTCTTCCTTTGCCTGTTAGGCGCACCCCTTGTTTACACGTTCAAAATATCGAGCCCTGTGTGCCAGCCTACTGTACTCCCCGACCTGCACCCTTGTTTGTAGCTAGGGAGGAGGCAAGTTGCCCTCTCGCACTGAGGACTCCCTGCAAAATTGACTACAAGATTCATTTCCGCTTGCTTTCCTTTTGCCTGGAAAAGCGTGTCACCTTACTTGGCAGACTGCAGTGGGACAAGGACAACACAAAATAGTCAAGGAAGCGTTGACTCACAAACACCTTCTTTGGCCTCTGTATCGATGTTTGGTATTTTGATGTCTAACCTTGGTGTCTGCAAGCCTTGGGAGATTTAAAGAGGTGTTTAAATACACATCCATGAAAGGACTAATAGCTCCTGAGCAAATAGTTTCTCTGCACGTGATTGGAACAAAGGCAATTTCTGATTAAACGGAGTAACAGTGTGGCTTTGACCTGTGCCCCCATCCTTCCTGTTAAACATTTTAGAAGTGGTGGTTAGGGTTTACAGGGCAACTCTGTATTGATTGATACATCTTGAAAATGACAGTCCAGGACTGCCTTTACCTGCACGACGTATCCCTTGCATCCAGCACTAGGGATCCTTTGCCTAGGTGAGAAAGGGTTTCTCCCAGGAATGAGGGCCCTGCATTCCACCTGTTTTCTATTTCCAAGTGAGTGGGAAGAGATCGAAGATCATTGACTCCTTTCATTCATTCATTTTTCAGCAAACACTGAGCACCTGCCTTGCACCAGGCTCTGTGTCAAGTGCTCAGGGTTCAGAAATAAATGGCATCCAGTCTCTGCCTTCCAAGGCCACTGGCTTAGCCCAGGAAGGAGACGCATATACACAGAATTATAATAAACGGTGGAAGCACATGGGAGGGTATTTAAACCCTCCTAAGGTGATGATGGTCAGAAGTCTCCTAGATAGTTTGAACGTCTGAATTCAATTTTAAAAGCTGCTTAAAAGTTGGCTAAGTGAAGAGAGGGGTAGGGAAAGATGAAAAAAGGCTCATGGGCCTTTTACAAAAACGGCAGGGTGAGTTTTAACTTGTAAATATTGTCCCAGGTGGGAGTGGTGGACATTAGGCCAGAGGAACATGAAGAGCCTTGGAGCTTGCCGCCCACCTGGACTCCAGAAATCAAAGTCTGTGTCTGCTTCCTGAGAGGGCAGAAATGCCTTAGTGTGCCCAGCTAAGGTTGCTGAGTTTCCCCAGGATTCTCAGATTTCCTTCTGCCTCTGATTTTCAACTCTGAACTTTATAAAATTCTGTTAGGTAAAATTTCTGAGACAAATCAAAGTTAGGTGTGTGTCAAAGTTTAAAAGTTCATTAACAAGGGAAGGAGAAAGGAAATAATAGTGCCAGTTCAAAGTGACTTGGGATGGGCAGAGATATACATACAAAACCTTATAACTAGTATAGTCTAAGCTGCAGAGAATGCTTTTATTTCATATGTTCATAAAAATGTCTTTTTTTCCCTAGTTGATGTGTAAAAAATTGGAAGCTCAACAATTGCTAGACAAAAACCATTAATCAGAGCGAGATGGGGTTTTAGTTGCAAAAGATTAACCCTTCAAATCCCCATCTTTAAAGATACCAGCTCTTTCCTGCTGAGATGTGCAAAGTTCCTAGGGTTCCAACTCCTCAAATATACTCTGTGTATCTTCCACCCCTGCCCTCAGAGCCAACCAAACCCTAGTCTTTAGTGTTCTGTCTCTAAGAGTCAAGAAAGAAGACACTATGCTTTAGTGGAAAGAGCACCTGTCTGGGTGTCAGGAGATCCCGGTTCTGGTCCTGACTCTGCTGCCAGATAGCTGTGTGCTTTTGGACAATTCATTTGGCTTCTCTGTGCCTCCAGTTTCCTCATCTGTGAAGTAAGACAATCTATACCTACCTCACAGGGTTGTTGTGAGGATAAGGCCAAATAAGATAAAGTTTGTGAATACGCTTCGTAAAGTATGGAATGCTATACAAATGCAAGATATTATCAAGATCATGATTCCACAGAAAGATTTTCCTAAAACTATTAATAGATTTAGTCCTAAAAAGTCCCTAAAAGCCCACTTCTCAAAATATGGTCCTTGGGCTAGTAGTAAATGTATTACTTGGGAGCTTGTTATAAATGCAGGATTTGGGCTCCACCCATGACCAACTGAATCAGAATCTGCATTTTAGCAAGATTCCCAGGTGATTCATATAAACATTAAGTGCAGGTGGGCTGGCACATACCTTAAACTGCTGGTTTTCAAAATCTAAGTGTGCAAAAAGATTATCTAGGCCTAACTTCAGAGAATCTGGTTCAGATAGTCTGGCTTGGGGCTCAGGAGTCTACATGTAAATAAAGGCCCCAGTTGATCCTGTAGCCCCAGGACCACGCTTTCAGAAACACTACACTAAGCCATTAAGGTGTTGATCTCCGTGGTTTAGTTATGAATCTTCATAGAATCTCAGAGACTCTCTAGATCTGCTACTACAACCCTGAGTTAAGGTCTCAAAGTCAAACCCATATGTTTCCTGAAAAAAATTCATCCCCACTCTTTGCTCTCTATCAGCAAGCATTCACCCATCCAATTCATGAACGTTTCAGGGTGGTTTTTGCTTTGACTTCCTGGCTTCTCTTTTTGGTTCAAAATTAAATAGCTATTTTAGGTCGCTTTTTAAAAAGAAAGTAGAGAGTTCACAAAAGATAGAGCCTTGTTTTTAAATTTATTTTAACTTTACACTGTAAATAGCATGGATTAAGAATTGTAAAAGGCATGCGTGCAGGTTGGAAATATGAGTTGACATTTATTTCTAAACAGATCTGACCTCTCAAAAACTCCTTCCATCATTAATGTCTAAAATGGAGAATTAGGAACACGAGTTTAAATTAGTATTAAAATCAAGAAACTTTTTTATTTTGTAGAAAGAGAAACATAGCCAGGGATATGAGGGGACTACTGTTGGTTTTCCAGCAAGACAATATTGTTGCCAGAATAAGAAGTTAATCTTCCTTTATTTCCTGATCTTTAATTACTGTTATATCATAACCCTACTCTAGACTATTTGCCTTGATATGTAGAAAATACTTCTACACTCAGCAGAAAATTATCCTCTTTTCAACTGCTGGTTTCTTAATTAGCCTAGGTTTGCTTTGGTTGGAATAGGGTGCCCGCCATTAGCCTTTTGGAGTGGGAGAGGAAAGTGACAAGTTAAAAAAAATGTCCCATAGTCAGGATCAATATTAACTTTGGAAAAGAGTAAAAACACACCCCTCTTTTGTGTTTTCAGGAGATGCATTTAGAAGACGCCACGAGATTCTGTCCAAAGGAAGAAAGAGAAAGTGAACAAACGTCTTTCAGCGATCAAAACCCCAGGCAAGACCAGAAAGGGGGCTTTCGCAGCTCCTTCCGCAAGCTCTTTAAAAAGAAGTGAGTAGCCCTTAGACAAGACAGCATTGTAACTCATTTCCCTGTGGGCTAAGTCTTGAGGTTTTAACAGTAATAAGTATCAAGTAGCCTGGTTTCACCCAACTGCTTCAAGCTCAGTGCCTGCACCCAGTAGCCACGATTCCTGCCAGGTGAAGATGTTTCTCATTGTGATCTCGTAGAGTAAAAGCAAACTCAGCTCTGTCCTCTGCTGCTTCTGTCTTTTAGCCCTACTTCCTTGTTCCCAAAGTCATGTGTCCTGAGAGGAGTGAGCAGAGGAGGTCCCCTAGGAAACGCCCTGTGGCCGGGAGGAGTGGGATCCACTATTGGAGCTGGCTGTAATGGGTGCGCCAGCAGGATCTCCCCACCTGTGGAAAGTTTTCTAAGGCATCACAGCGCTTCTGCCCGTAGGGACCTATAGTCATCCTGGTTGCTAATGCATATTTTTGGGGACTTCTGCCAGTGTTTGCCCTAGCAGAAATGATTGAATGGATTTGGCTTGGGTCCTAGTTAAAAAATCACTTTAATGGAGTTTCCATACTCCATAGGAGGCAAAAACAAGGCCTCTCCCTCCTGTGGTCCTTCTAAGATTCTCAGTCCTTGCTGTGTGGAATCACCCACCTGTCATTTCGGTCAGCACTTATTAGCACTGTCTCGCAGACTGGGAGACCATGGCCAAACCCCAGCATGAAATGTAAGAAGCAAGAGCTGAGCGTTAGCATTTGACGGTGGGGGGGTCTCCAGTCCAGCCATCGCCTGCCTGGAAGACGGCTCTCTCTCTCTCTCCACTGGTCCTCAGGCCTGTTCCCTCTCCCTTAGAGAGATTTGCCTGCTACTTAGTTTCTCTTGGAAGAGGAGGTTCTTGAAGTGAGTTTTAAACAGGAAATCTTCCCATTTTAGTGGACGGAAGAGTTAAAGACACTATCGCTGACTTTGCAGAGCTGCTGATTGATAAGTGACGAAGCACAGGGAAATCACTTTCTCCTGATTTAGATAATGGTCTTGATGTTAGAATTGGGGGCAGGCCTGGAGTGAGGACTTTTTTCGATGGTTTGTCTAATTCCTCTCTGATAGGGAGGGTAGTACTGAGATTAGTAGGTCTCCGATTGTTGGGCCCACCTGTTGTGACTGGAAGAAGAAGGAAAGGGGGAGAAACTACCGCAGTGAGACAGCCCCACTCCATGAGTCCCCTTTCAGTTTTGCTAAAGTAGCCCCGTGCGTGCATGACTATTGCTAGATCCGCTTTATTCAGGGGGTAATGAGCTGAGAATTGTTCCTCTCGCTCTAGCATCATAGATATAGATCTTTCCTGACCCAGTACCTATTGTCAAGTTTTGTTTTTTTTTTAATATTTATTTATTTTGGCTGCTCTGGGTCTTTAGTCGCGGCGTGCACGTGGGATCTGGTTCCCTGACCAGGGATCGAACCTGGGCCCCCTGCATTGGGAGGGAGATCCCCCTACTGACAGGTTTGACAGGTTGGAGAGAACTGGAGGCAGACAGCTCTCCAGCCTGACCCTGGGATTTAGGCTTCTGAAATCTTCTGAGGGCTCCAAACTCCTAAGGACACTGCTTGAGCCTATCTTTTTATTTTATTTTATTTTATTTTATCTATTTATTTATTTATTTTTGGCTGCATTGGGTCTTTGTTGCTGCCCACAGGCTTTCTCTAGTTGTGGTGGGTGGGGGCTCTTCTTGGTTGTGGTGCGCGGGCTTCTCATTGCGGTGGTTTCTCTTGTTGCGGAGCACGGGCTCTAGGTGCATGGGCTTCAGTAGTTATGGCGCACGGGCTCAGTAGTCGTGGCTCGCGGGCTCTAGAGCGCAGGCTCAGTAGTTGTGGCGCACGGGCTTAGTTGCTCCGCGGCATGTGGGATCTTCCCGGACCAGAGATCGAACCCGTGTTCCCTGCATTGGCAGGCGGATTCTTAACCACTGTGCCACCAGGGAAGCCCCGAGCCTATCTTTTTATTTTTACTTATTTTTATTTTTAAACCACAGTACTTCCCAGGAAAACAGCCACTTTTTGCCCAGTGCCATTTATAGTGACTGGGTGCTGTCTGTTAGAAAGCAATGAGTAATGGATCCACCACGGCTCCTTTACAAATTCCCGTTTTTCAGAGATGTAAGAAAACACTCTGCCAGTTACCTGAGGCAGAGGGAGTGGGCTTTTCCTCTCTGTATCCAGGGGGCAGAACCAGGAGCAATGGGTAAGAGGAAGAACTTTCTAAAAATGCAGCTGCCTGGAACTGGAGCTGGCCGCCTCATGAGGGAGTGGGTTCTCTTAAGGAGAAGCTAGATGACCTTGGTCAGGGATGCTGTGAAAGGGATTGCCACACTGGGTGGGAGATCATTGCCACTTGAGTGCTTTCTAGTCCTGAGATTTGCTTTATCTGTAGTTTGACTTTGTTGTAGATCAGTCTGGGTGATCACATCTTTTTAACACCTGAAACAAGAAATTAATGTGGCCTGGGACCTCTAATTTTAAAGACTCACCATGTAGAAAACCAGATTTTGTCTTTCTATAGCCTCCCACAGCCCTTGGTTCAGTGCTGAGCACTTGCTGTGGACTCTCCAAATTTTCATGTTGGTTCATTGCTTTCAGCCCTCTTGCAGCTTTTTGGGATCCTTTTTAGAGGGCCAGATGGATCCCCTTAGTCCTCTCATCCTTTTTCATAGATGAGTCCCTCCTGCGTCAATCCACTTGCTGCCACCAATCCTGGTACTGCCTTTGTATTTCAAATTTGAAGTGTTATACGGATGGAAGCAAAGGTGGCGCCACGCAGATGGCTGCTCCCTCTGGCAGGCTTTCCTGGCTTTTTACATCTTGTGTAGAACTGTGAGCACCATCCTGTGATGCTTGCTTATCGCCTCGTGTCCAGGGTGCTGCGGTGGGCACTCTGGGGACTTGGCATGGGATAAAGAAGCAGCTCTAGTAGCTTTTCCTGAGTATTTTCATCCAAGAACCATGGAAAGTTTGTTCCACTATGCTGAAGTAGAGACGAAGGGCAGGGAGGCCCCAGTGTAGCACAGAAAGGTGAGTGGCTCTTAACTCAGATGAGAACACTCGATTCTTCTCATTAATGGAACATCCTTTATTATATGCATGTGCCATGCGAGATGCTTGTCTCGGAATTGTGAGTGGCTTGGCTGGTCCCAGCTGTTAGTAGGAACTTGCACCCTGAAGCCAGGCATGCGGACAGGTACAGGGAGGAACCAGAGAGAAGGAGAATCAGCCCATTCTCCTCCCATGTGTCGGGAGGTCAGGCTGGCAGCAAGCTCTGGGACTTCAAGACGTGGTTCATCCCGGGTACTGGAGTCATGTCAGAGGCTGGCCTCAGAGGTCCAAAACGGACCAGCGCCAGAAAAAGCCACGTGTGTCACATCAGGGGCTCGCTGCCTGCCTCTCCCACGGCCCTCTGGAGGCTCACTCCCGTCTGCGCTGACACACGTTTTGTATCCATAGGGGCTTGTTTGGCTGGTGGCCCCACCCACCCAGAATGCTGCTTCGGGACGAAGCTAGGCATGGAGCCAGATGCAACAGAAAACCTGAGAAAGGGTTCTCTTCCCTCTGAGGCTGGGAGGGCCGAATGCTCCTACCCACAAGGATTCAAAAGGGAGAGTCAAGCTGACATCATAAAACAAAAAAAATCCTGAAAAATGCCCAAGATATTTGGGGAAAAGGATGACGCTCTGATTGTTTCTATCTATCTCGGGCACATTTGTCCTGGGTAGATGCCAGGTCATGTGCCCCTGAGAGCTGCCCAGAATTGGTCAGAATAAAGACTGCATATCTTAAAGTTGGAAAATGTTAAATGATTAAAAAAATTTTCAGTGAGGATTCCTAGAAGCCAGGAACAGACCTAACGTGATAGACTGGTGCTGGACTGAACCCTTGTCCCCCTGCCTTTGAGCAGGACGGTAGGCAGACTATCCCATTCTGCAGGGATCTATCTGGAGGCTTTCAAAAACCTAAATCTAGACTGTCCTGAAGTCTGAGACAGATGCTACTTCATCTTTATATATAAATCTTGCACTTAGGCTAATAAGTAGTCTTGGTTGGGGGTGTGCATGGGGGAAAAAGGGTTACGTAAAACAGCTTAGGGGCAGGGAATGTAGATGCTTTCTCTTTTTATCCTCAACTCTGGGGGGAGTGGAAGACAAAGAATATGGCTTCCAAATGATTAATTCTGTTTCCTCACCCATTTCTTCCTCTTTAGCACTTTGTAACTCACATGCCTCAGAGTGTCTCCTTCCCAGTCAGCACCCTCCCTCTACCAGTCGCATCAGGATCTGTTATTTTCTTAACCACACACTGCAGAGAGAGCACTTCTGCAGGGCCCCATATGATTGAGTGTCAGTGAATCCACTTCTTTTGTGTCCTATCAGCTGTCTTTGCATTAACTCAGCCTTGGCTGTGGAACAGACCATGTAATAGAAAGAAGGACTACTAAAGAATCAATTGATAACTTTACCCTCACCTTCTTCTCTACCTCCTTAGAGCCTATCTCAAGTTCTTCCTCTATCCTTACCCACATTGGGGTTCTCTCTCATTTCCCATTTCACTTCCTTATACAACTTGAAAACTGAAGGAGATGGCTGAAGGGATAACATTTACTTAAACCTGATTACAGATGTTACTCAGTAGGTCATTTGAAATCAGTCACTAAGTTGAGGATCTTCAGTGTTCTAGGTACTGTCATTAGGAGCTTACGATCCAAATGTAAGAGTAACCTAGCTACAAGGTTTAGTACCTAGAACATAGTAACCTCTCTACAAATATACATTAAATGAACGTTCATTTGTCACCCTGTTGATTACCTGGGCCAACTGATTTGGCCGACAGGATGGGTGTTCCCTTGCTCCCTTACTTCTCCATCTGCATGTTCCTAAAGCTTTCAAGGCAGAGTCTTTCCATCAGAAAACCAACCCTTCTTAAGTCAGAGGGTCCTGCAGCACTAATTCCAGCCCTCCTCCCTTCCCCCACTCCAAACAAACAAACTTTAAGGCTTACCGTAGGAAATTGCTGCTTGTATGACCCACCCAACTTGTGATTTTTCTTCATCTCTGTCAGTTGAGTGGGAGGAAAGTTAGCGACAGGTCCGTTCTTTTCCCGTCAAATATTTGGATGGCTGTGTCGGAATGTACTAGTAGCCATCCTACCCTTACCCAGCAAGCGTTTGCCTGCCTGGCCCTTTATGTGTTCCCAGGTCTGCCCTGCAGTAAGCCAAAATGGCCCCAGGAACTCAAAAGCCATTTCCGTTTTATCGAGGAAGGGGCTAAAAGCAAATACACTAGCTCTTTCTCCTAGATTGTGCAGCTTACGTCTCAGTCATTTAGGTAAGCATTACTCGAGAGCCACACCTTTGGAGGAATCCATGAGTTGAGGTGGCCATATTTCATTAGAAAGAAATCAGTTAAAAATATCTTTAAAAGGATAAAAATGAGCTTTTAGTCATAGCTACAGTAGAATGCTGGATTTTGAAAATGATTAACAAGTTAGCCATTAGTTAATTGTTAGTTAATATCAAGAACTGCGGAGCCATTCACACACCTGCAGACATAGAGAAGGTGGTTTGTGAGAAGAGCAGTTAAAAAAAAAAACTAAGCTGAGTTTGTGGACTTTGAAAACTAGACAGGGCGATTTTGGCATTTGTTTCAGAAATGGGAACGCAACTGGTGAAGATTTCTGTGGTCCTTGGGGCTGGTGGTGACATCAAAGCTTTCCCATTTCCAGGTAAACATGAAACAGTTGCATGTTGGAACCATCAAAGTATGACATGTTGGGTTTTGGAGAGATCAGACGTAGCTAAGAGGGGAAATGGAAGGTAAAGATTTTAAGTTTTGACCAATGACTTTCTGATGAGAAACTGTCATGTGGGAAAACAATTGAGAAGAAACACCAGCCAGATTCAAATCTTGCTTCCTACTTCCTGCCCCCCAAACCTTAGGCGTTCTTAGTCTTCTGGATAACAGAAGATATGGGGAAAGAATGACATGGTCAAAAATCTATCTTCCTAACATTTTGGGTGCAGTGTGCTAACCAGGGAAGATCTGAACTGGAGGTAGCTGGGAGTTCTGAGAGAAGGCCTGGAGCTTCAGGGTGGGACCTGTGGAGGTGGTCTCAAGGGAGAGTTCCAAGGGGGCTTCTGGGCTGAAAAGGAAGAGGACTTTCACCCCACCCAGCTGTCATCTTATTGAATGAATACCCAGATGTGCTCGGGTTGGATAGAGAATATGCACTGGGATACAGCGGAAAAGTGCTCCTTACTGACCAGACGTAGAAAGTGTGTTAGGCAGCTAGGGTTTCATCTGTGATACCAAATATCAGGGCAAAAAGTAAAAAAAATCTAATCAGTCATCAGGCTTCCAGACATCAGGGTTTTAGCCTTTGTGTGGATCCAACTTCTTTCCTTGAATAATGTAAAGGAGTTTGAACTCTGCCCAATTAATTCAGTAAATGATAGTCGTAGTTAACTTATCTAATAGCAACAATGAGGACACTCAAAGCGTATCAATGATAGTGAAAGAACTTATCTTTCTTTTGTGGATAGTGGAAGCATGCCTGACTCTGCCTTGGCATATGGAGAACTTGCTCAGTTGTGCAGGAGCTTTGGACAAAGAACTTCATGTCTAATGTCACTGTCATACACCTTGCATGAGGTCTTTTGATATTGGTTCTTAAGTCACTGGGCTAGTTTTACTCATTTTAGCTCAGAGTTTAAGCTAGCCAAAGGGCCCCAGCCTAGTTTATCAGAGGTTATTTCCAGAAAGCCTCCTCCCTCTAGGGACTTCTGACATGAACAAACTGGAGAAGGTGCAGAGCTGGAATGGATTACCCAACTGGCTTAACCAAGAGAAAGGAAGAATACACCCTCGACTGGGGACTCAATTGGACTGTTTTGAGTTGTTGCCTCTTGATTGGGCTTGGTCTCCTATGTGGTGGTTGACATAATAGAATCTCCCTAATCTGATTACTGTACTAATTTCTGCATTCTACCAAATGTAGCATATATGTGTGGTTGGCTTCAATAAATTTTTCATTTTAAAATGAAAACAAGCAAAAGCAAGAGTTTGTAATGTAATGCCCAAATTAAGTAAAGGCCCTTGATAACCTTGGTTGAGAACAATGAATTCCATCCCTTAAAATTTAAGGGCCTTGCTAATTTGTGGAGTAGTTACTTCATCGAATCAAAATAGGATTTATTGAATTTTCTAAGCCTTTATTCCCCTTTTACAATGTTATTACACAATTTCTTACACTGACATACACAATTGTCACAACTGTCCCCATAAAGCATTAGAAAGGTAAATTCTTTATGTTCACTGCAAATCTTAGTTACACATGTCCTGAGTCATGAAATTCAGGGGAAGTAAAAATTATTCCAGATCTAGGAGGCAACTGTTTTACAATTGCAAAACAATTTGGATAGATAAAATATTTGAAAACAATTAAAACCAAATCAACCTGTACTTTATCTGTGTGCTGAGATTTTAGGTCCAGTGGATCAGAATACAGGGAAAAAACTAATGAGAATCCCTCAATGGATCCTTCACCCACCAAACAAGATTTCTTCAGAAACCGACTTGCTCTTGCAAATGACCTTGACCAAGGAACAGCTGTGTAAAACATATTTAAAGTTGTATTGTCAAGTGGTAAGATGAGGATAAAAAGCTTGTATATATCTGTGTAGGAATATATATATATATATTGATGTATAAATCCCTGAGGAAAACTAATATAAATACTTACATATGAAACTAAATCAACATACAAGACATTGAAAAGATGAAGATTAGTCTGTGGTTGAGAGCTTGCTTTTTGAACAACACCTGGGGAAAGGGAAGTGAAGACTTTTCACAGCATTACAGAAAAACACAATAAATTTGGAGGAAAATAAACATTTGTAAGAACAGAAACTTCCACCTTGAGGTCATTCCCCAGTATAATATTGAGCATGTTCATATTTAACATGGATGTGAATTTTATGCTTCCTAGGCATTTAGCGTATTAATTCATCCCAGTGTTCTCAGACTAATATACACTATGTTAGGGGCCAGTTGTCTTGCCATATGTCTTTCAAAATCCCCAAGGCAAATACCTAACATCCCTTAAGGCAAAGGATCAGTTAATAGAATTGTATTTTACATGTTGCAAATATGAGTTGTGGAAAATTTGTGCTTAAACCATGACACAGAAGGTTCAAAGCTTAAAGACATATTGATCTCCAAACAGGAAGAGAACCTTAAGAGTAGTATTCCTTTTGTTCTATGGTTATGAAAATCAGGGCAGTGAACAGTGATTTCTCTAGAAACTGGGAGGCCAAAGAAACATTTTCCCTCATGTGCGTTGTGCTGCAGATGGGAACGAATCCAGAGTCTGTGTTTTACTGAGTACTGAGGATTCAAAGATCCACCAGTGATCCTGAGTGTCACACACACTCATGACCGCGTGGACTGGGAAAAAGCACTGATTTTGTCACCAGCATCAGTACTTCAATGGCTTATACACAGTGGTTGCTACAAACACCAAGTCAGAATGAAAAGTTAGCGCTAGCGTTACCTTATTCTGTTTTCCAGAAGTAAGTTGTAAAGAAAGGTCTTTCTTACAGTGCAGGCGGAGAAATCATTGCAATGAGGCTTGCCTGGCTATGGGGTAATAAAATATACTCTCTTTCCACGTGGGTATGCCCAAGATGGCCCACATCCTTGACACGCCCCAAGCATCAGAATCATAATAGAAAAAAATTAGGTTGAAACAATCTGTCTCTATTTCTCGGCAGTTCTGTATAATTAGGGGCATAGGTTACTATTCATTCAGAATCTTGGTACTCCAGCTGACTTCTCCAGAGGCTGTTCCTCTAGTGACTACTGTTTGATAAAATAGGGGGAGTTTCACTTGTGTTACAAGTTTTCTTCTCCTTGTCTGACGACTAATTAGGAACCCATCTATTAGCATTTGGAACAGTAGGAGTCTGGAACAGTTACAGGATCACTGCCAACTTTTTGGAGTTTCCAATAATATTTGAAGCCAAGCTTTTCATTTTTCTGAAATTAATGAACTCCTTTGAAATTAGATTTCTCTCTATTATCAGGCCAAAGATGTTTTGGGGGGCAGTGCTTAAAAGCATAGTGTGAAATTGACTGGACATGAAAAGTGAAACAGGAGACATAACCTCTTAAATAAAATGTAAAAAATCAAATTTCTTTCCCCTTCATATTGTTTATCATAAAAATGATCAATTACTGGGAAGGTTTCAAAAATATCACATACATCCCAAAGTTTCATTCTGATAACACCCTTTGAAAAATCTTGATGCTACATCTGTAGCACAACTCAGTTTAGTAATATTTTAGGAAGGTAGCCTATGAAACTAGTAATAATTAATGCTGCTACTCTCTGGGTCTCTATCATCTGATATCTGGATTTTTTTCTGGTAGCTTTCTAACTGCCCCCACCAATCCCACACATCTCTTAACATGTGAATATTCCCAAATATTGCTTTGTGTGAAACTCTTTGACTGTTCTTATTTGTCTGTAGTCAAATTCCAAACTCCTTGACTTGACAGTGAAGGCTCGCTCTCTCCAGTGCAGCTCCAGGTTTTCTCTCTGGCTACCAGCTCCCTCTCTGCAGTCCTACTGAACTACTGTACCTCAGCTAAGCGGGGCTGCTATTGTTTCCTGGCAAGCCATGCGCCTCGCTCAGGCTCACTCTTGCTTCACGTCTTTACTCTGGCCTCCTTCCTCTCTGCTAATGTTCAAGACCCAGTTTAAGCCTCCTCATCTTTCTGTGGCCTCTAGTGGTGTAACTTGTCTATCTTTTGATCTATGTGTCTTGTCTTCCCAACAACAATGTAAGTCTCTGCAAGGGCAGGAGCTGTACCGTATCTTTTGAAATTCTTTCCACCTCTAGAATTCTAGGTGCTTAGTAAGCAGTTGATGCCAACGTTAATGTTGGTGCTCTAAAAGATAGAGGTCACAGAAATTAATTTCTACTCATAATTTGCCTAAGAGTTTCAGGGTTGTCACTTTACTCTCCTGCCTTTCATTTTTTTTTTTTTTTAAGAAAACTGTCAATCGCAAAGGAAATAAAATACAGTTGTCTTCAAAAGCAGGTAAAGGCATCACTGCCACTGTCATAGCATCTAGCATTAGAAAACATCTCTCCATTAAAAAGAAAAAAGTTTGCTACTCTTTTCTGTGCTGTACTGACCCATTTCATAATCTTTCTAGGTAGTACTGTAAATTGACAGAGGAGATAGGATATTTAATGATACTGATTAATGATATTTAATGTAATGTTGCACTAGGGATGAAGTCAGGGTGGGAAAGAGCTTGGCAATTGATAAAATCTGTTGCCTCCAGTCCTCCAGAGAAGGAGAGCACAGATAGCTCCTGGAAGTGTTTGAGTGAATAAGCAGAAAGAAGCATTCCACCAAAAGATTAAGTGGCTATTTCTGCACAGGCTGGCAGTGGCCACAGGTCCCTTCTGTGTTCTTGCGGGGTCTGTATGGAACCCCAAGCAAGGATTGTCCTGCTTTTCTGATGCCAGAACTGGGACCTTGGAGAGCTGGGGATTTACGGACCAACACTCCGGGGTTCCATGTGGTGGGGTATTTCATCATATGACAAATAGTTGGCTTGAAATTACAAAGCCTCTTTCTTGCTCAGGGAAAACCCTTTGAATGGTGTTTCTATAGCACTTCGTGTCTGTCATATTCTCTCACCTCCTTCAAGTCTGTACTAATATACTATCTTCCCTATGAGGGCACTTGTAAAAATGCAGATTCCTGAGTACTATTTCAGTCTCACTCTACTGGAATATTTCAGAGTGGGGCCCATGAATCTGCATTTTAAATGCGCTCAGGTGATTCTTCGGCCCACTGAAATTTTAGAGCCACTACTTCTTAGACCAATAAATTGAATGATTTAGTATATAAGCCACAGCACTCAGATTCTAAACATAGATTGAATTTTAGGACAGAATAAAGGATTATACTTACCTTGGGTTACAGAAAACTGATAGTTCATGAAAACCCAAATGATTCTTTTTGAATTATTTAATTTACCATCTGTGACCTTTGCTATTATATATAGTAAGATTTGGATTAAAAATATACATATATACATGATCAGTGTTTTTTATAATAAAGTGGTAAAATTGACTGTATATGCTACATAATCAATTGCATGCACTTAGAAACATGATAATATGAATGTCTTACATTAAGTTGTATAATAAAATTAAGTCTAGTTTTCAGACTAGACTTTCTCTTGAAATATCACCATTAATAACTTTCTTCCTGAGCCTCTGGGGACACTTAGGATTTAACTTATCCTGAGAGCTGATTTCACTTAAAGATGTGCATGCCCCACTCAGCCTGTGAGCATTCGAATATCTATGCAGAGGCCAGTGGATCTCACATGGTAGAGAGAGGATGACGGAAAAACGGGTGAGAGATAGTTTTTCAAAAAGGGAAACAGATTAAAAAAAGGTTGAGAAAATTGATGGAGAGACCCCTCTATATTTTAAGGGAAAAATTTAGAAATTGATGTGTGACACTAGACTAAGTTTTAAACACAAGAACATAAGGATGTGCTGTAAGCAGTGCAGAAAATATCGTTTTGGGAAATTGTCAGACATTCAAAATAGTCAATATTTTTGTACCTAAACCAAATAACTTATTTTCCAAAATTTATTGTTGCTTTCAAAGAGCTTAGTGTACAATCTTTAATGTTATCAAACTTATTAAATATCTACAGAGATATTTTTATTCCTTCTTCTTGCCTCATTGCCTCCAGAGATAGCAGCATTCAATGCTCTAATTCTTAGCAGGAAGACTGAATGTGTTGTTTCTTCCTCATTTACGTAAACCTGTTCATCTGAAGACTGTGGGATCTACGTGAAGGACTGCTGTGGATCCCATCTGTGTTTCTAAGTGTGTTGTTTCCACTTAACACTAGATCGCATCCCCTCTTCTCATCATCACATTTTCCTTTTCAACTGGTGCAAACCCTTCAGCATACAAACAGGCTCTTATTTCTTTCATTTTAAGCAAAAGAAACCTTCTCTTGATGGTTCTAACTCTGTCTCAGTTCACGGCTTCCTTTTATGTAAAACCTGAAAGAGCAAACTGCTCCACTTCTCTCCTCCCATTCCTCATTAAACTCACTCCACCCACAGCACTCCCCTGGCCACTCTTGTCAAGGGCATCGGTGATTTTCACCCTTGCTAAATGAACAGTCCATTCTTAGTCATTTTACTCCCCCATCAAATAGCATTTGAGGCACTGATCACTTCCTTCTTCGGAAATATCAATAATTTCTTTACTAGGCCTCAAGGATGCAACAGGCTCCTGGTTTTCTCCTTCATTCCTTCCTGGTCTATTTGTTCGGGAGTGAGGAGGCTCTCTCCTCCTTTTAAGGTTACAAAGCCCCAGGGCTCTTTGCTTAGATCTCTTCTTTTTCCAGTCTGTACTCATTTCTTTGGTGATCTTATCTGGACTTCTGGCTTTAAAATATGATCTTTATGAAAGTGACTCCCAATTTTATATCTTCAACCCCTAACTCTCTCCCAAACTCCAGACTCACATCTCCAGCTGCCTCCTTGGCACCTCTCAGGTGTCTTATATATTTATTGAACTTAACATGTCCAAGCCTGCTTCAACCAAATCTTCCCCACCTCCGTTAATGGTAACTTTGTCCTTCCAATTGCTCAGGCCCCTAATCTGGAAGTTATCCTTGACAATTCTGTTAAACCCAACATCCAGTCTATCAGTGACCTCTTCTCACCACCTCCTCTGCTGTCACCCTGGCCAATCTGCCTTCTATTGGACCAGCTTCCCTAGTCCCACTCTTAACCCCGAATCATTCTGAACACTGCAGCCAGAGTGATCATGTTAAAATGTAAATCAGATCATGTCACTTCTCTGCTCAAACCCTCTAAGGGCTCTATTTCTCTCAAACAGAAGCTAAAGTCATTATGAGTGATCTGGACCCATTAAACCTCTGACGGCACCTCCTGCTCACTCACAGTCATTCCTCTCCAGACACAAGTAGCTTCGCTATTCCTCAGATATATTAAGTATGCTCCTGCCTCTGGGCTTTTGAATTGACTGTTCCCTGTGACTTCACATATTCTTTTCCTAGATACATGCATGTCTCATTCCTGCACCTCCTTCAAGTCTTTACTTGTATGTCCCCTTCTCCATGAGGCTGACTCTCACCATCCTGGTTAGGTGTCACTTCCCCTGCCCCTACATTCACAGTCACCCTGTCCTGCCTGCTTTTTTGTTCATAGCAGTTACAACATTCTAACATATATCTGTTTGTTCTTATTACTTATTGTCTACATTTCCTCACTAGATTATTAATCCCACGATACGGATTTTTGTCTGTTTTGCTCATTGCTATATTCCTAACATCAAAACTGTACCTGACACAATAAATATTTGTTGAATAGTCAAATGGGCCCTTAACAAATGCTTATAACTAAGGTCACTCAAAACCAATTTAAGTGTAAACATCAAAGGAAGCTGTATGGTAAAGAATCAAATTATGGGAACTTCAGGATGAACCATCAACCTCTTAAAAGATACCTAAAAGCAGGCAAACTCTGAAAACATATCCCTCATAACTCTAGTTACTATTAAGCACTCACTCTGTGAAAGGCATTGGGTTTTATACATATTACCTTTAAACCTCACAACAGTCCCAAAGAGTAGATCTGCTGACCTCAAATATTGATGAAGAAACACAGACTCAGATTATTTAAATAACTTCTCCCAAGTCACACATCCAGTAAGTCACAGAACCAGAATGTGAACAGAAATGTGATTCCAAAGGACCTGCTTGTTGTACTCCTCCACAACAGTTTTTCCTTTTCTAGATGAGTCATGAAGGTAGAGAAACCAGCTTCTAAAAATGGGCTGTAGTTTTCTTCTTGCCTCCAATAAGAATCAAGAGCCCTAAAACAGTAGAATGGCTATAAACTGCTTTTTTGGAATTGTACTCTACCAAAGCCCTCCTTGCTACATGCATCTGTCTGCAAAAAGGTAGGCTCTGCTGGTGGCTGAACCCTAGTCTTAAGCGCCCTGCATCTGTGATGAGCTAGTGACTAAAATAAGTAAAAAAAACAAACCACCTGGTTAAAATTCAAAAGAAGTGATATTTCAAGAGCAAATGTGGAATCAGGTCGGACTAATCAATATTAATGTTATTTTCCTATAGCTTTTAAATTGATTATCTAGAATATACTTAATAATACATACTTGGATTTCACAGTGGCCTACAAATGGAATTTGTACAAACTGATGATTTTGTGTCTTTAAACCAGGGGTGAAAAAAAAAAAAACACAACAATGAATTTTGACTATTCCTGAAAGCAGTCCTCCAAATACCAGGAATCAAAGTTGAGTCAGTGGTCTCAATCACTGACTGTCACATGATGTTGGCTAAGTCATCTCACTTCAATTTTAAAATAAGGGTATTAGATCTCTTGAGGATTCATCAGTTTTCACATTCTGTAGTTCACCATGAATGACCTCGTATTTGCATAATTCTTTACAGTGTACAACTGTAAGCTGTATCTTTCTATGCCAAACCTAGAAAGAACTGCTGAATGTCAGGCTGCCATGTTCCAGCAGGTCTCAGCAAAACCTGCCTGTCGAGGAACTGTGGTATCTTAAAACTTTTATGGAATACAAATGCCTCAGCCCTCCTCTGCAGCTTCATCCAGGTGACACCCAAGGTCACTAAAGTACTAATTTTCATCCCAAGGGCCTCCCACTCACTACAATCATAGAGCTTGATACAGAAGGAAGTATTCAACTTCTTTTATAATACTGTGATACAGGAAGAAGCGCCTCCAAAGCAAGACCATGATTAAGAGCAAACTATTTCTATGGAAAGTATGAACTAAAATGAGAATCACTAATGACATTAAAATATTGCCTTCTAAAATAAATACATGCAAAAATAATACACTTGTGGGCTATGTAAGGCATTTTTTTTTTTATTATTTTTCGGTTTGTCTTAGTAATGCCAGAAAAATAACAGCCGTTATTTTCACTTTAAATGCAAACCAAATACTGCTGCACACAGAGTACAAAGATTACCTACGAACATGGTTAGGTACAAAGGCCATATTAGATGTATAGACCAAACTTTGTTTTTACATCAAAGTAAGACTGACAGCAATTTTTTGGACAATTATTTTAGCAAATAACCGTGCTACTAAACAAAGGCAAATACACATATATATACATAAACACGTTTCAACTGAAATTATTCGTGTCACTTGGACAAACAAAGGCTTCTTCTCTGGTGTGTTTCACCAGATATTTGCACCCCAAAGTCCCCTGCCCTGATCCCGCCCCCAAATGCTGACTTGATCTGAAGAAAAAAATCAGAGATGTTCTTAATTAAAGGCACATTTGGCAGCTACGGAAAGTGGCATGCATCTGGCACAGGTGCACTCTCCCTATAAAGCCACACCACATGTGACTTCCATCCACTATGCATCTTGTTTCTTTGAGTGGTAGTCCAATGTGATCCACCTTTAGCTAACTTGCTTTATAATTTTGCAGCAATTGGCTACTTAATGCACTATTTTCATTAAAGGCAAAAGGGAAATTTGCTCACAGTTGACAGAAAATGCACTTTATGGTGTCAAAAATGGAAAATAAGGCATGAAATTTACAAAACAAGTTACAAGTGCTTTTGTTTAGATTTATCATAGACTTCATGCTTTTCTCAACTAGCGCTCAAAATATTTCATTGGCTCATGTATAAGGAATTTTGAAATGATTTTAAAAGTAATGAGATGTTTCAAAAGAAAAATACTGAATAAATAAACTAAGTCATCACTTTCCCTTATAAATAATTTTACTGCATAATTCTTTCAGACAAACTGGTATTAACCCTGTGACGCTTATTTTACTGGTAAAGATTTATGTGCAACACAATAGGACCTACACTTGTACGACAGTCATACAATATAGGTTAAAAGAATAAGTGAACCTACCTATAGCAGCAGAATACCGAGAAATAAATGGTTAAATTTTTCTTTCTGAATCTGGAGGGAAAAAAAAAGGTTTTCCTCAATATGTATAACACTAATAAATTGAGACACCTCCCCCCATTTCCATTATCTGTTTTGCTGAGCCACTTAAAACTCTGAATTTAAGCTGTCATGAAAGGACAAATGATGAGGTACATGACTAATGTGAGCTAAATTTGAGAATTAAGACAAGATTGTGATCATAGATACCAACTAATTTTTGGTTTGGGTGATTTTTGATGTACGAAAAAACACATTAAGGAATTCAGAACCATAATATAGCCTCCAACTGAAATAGTACTGGTTCACTACACTGTTCTGTTAATTGGAGTATAATTAGCGTGGCATGCTCCTTGCTAAATTCAGATACATTAAAACATTCTTGAGTTGTTAGAGCACAGTAACCTACTAAACACATAATTTAATACCCAACAACCTTTAGTTAAGCAAACTTTTGACATTTGTACATTTCCTGATAATTTGTAGTCTTAAAATACATTTGGATATCTGGGAAGAGTAAATAACCTGTCTTTCAATAAATTTAGAAACATATACTTATCTTTTCCTGTTTTTAAAAGTACTTAGATGTGAAAAGCCTCCCTTTCTATTATATTGTTATCAGCCCATTTAGGTAAATTCAACCTTGAAATATTTTCTTCATTTTGTGATCCAAAGATAATGAAACATCTAAGAGCACTTCCATTTCTAAAAGAAACGTTCCATATTTTGGACCGTGATTTAGGAAAAGTCACGCTGCATTGACTGTCTTGTAATGTCCTGAATTCAAAAGCAGAATTTTGTGGTGATGCATTTGTCTTCTCAGCCACTTCCTGTCCCTGGAAATTTTAGTTACTACAAAGAATAAGTTTGCCAGCTAGCTAATGTTTCACATGTGAAGAAGGCAAGGATACAGTTTTCTCAACTCCATTTAAGGGCATCCAACTGGAATTTTTCTGATCAGTTACCACTGCAGAAAATATTTTTACCCAAATTTTACACTTCAGAATAAAAATATCCTCTATCCACAATGCATGTAAAGCTGATGCACAGTGAAGCGGTCGCCTAGAACCACGAGGGTAGAAGAATGCTTCCCTTTGGGAGAAGTATGATTAGAACTTCAAATCTGAGTTTTTTTTCTTTATACAATCAGGCAGGTTGAAAAGAGGTTATTACCTTGTTGAAGACTAACACACTGGCCAGAGAGATACTGAATGGGCTCCAATGGGACTTTTCTCAGGTTCTCATTTGGAGTGGGGCTGGGGTAATTAAAAAGAGAAGTGCACATAAGACATATAAAGGGAAATCCTAGGGACGATGCGGCTGGTCTAATAAAAAGTCATGGAAATTCTGGAATGTGTATTATGATTAATTGTAGCAGCACTAGTAAGTAGGCTTAGATAAATACTTGTTGAATGAATGGTCTTATGGACACTTTGCATACAAGAGGAGATCTGAAATTAATTTGGGGGGAGACTTTTAAAAGGAGACATTTTACAAAGAGAAAAGTGACTACCATAATAGGAATGGTACAAATATTAGAAAAAAATAATTCAACTCTAACAAATAAATAAAGTATATGACAGGATGGACTGCTTAATGATGATGCAACCAACACTCTGGTCTTAAAGGACTATATATTGTACTACTGTGATGTACATTTAATGCTCTAATAAATATCACAGAAAATTATTAAAGTACTAGGTTTCCACCATGATGCAGCACTTCTAAAAATGTCTCTAATGGCATGGTTAACAGAATTGCTGAAATGTTGCTTCATTATTCAGAGGACACATGCATATACTGATGAACTGAGGACTCTCTAAGGATGGAATACTGCACACTTCACAGATACTATAGTGGAGATTAATAACACTTTTTCTCTTCAACAAGTTGCATGCATTTCAATCACAGTATTTGTTAGACTCAGAAGATCAGTACATAGGCTTAATGAATAATCCATATTATGATATTAATGATGTAGGTAGATGTTCTATTACGAATAGTTCCGAAACAGCAAAGACCTCAAGCAAGGTAGAATGTTTAATATAAACTTTAACAGACTGTACACATGTTACCTAGGAAATTAAAAATCTTACAAAGCTCTGCTTAAAAAGATACCCATCCTATTCTAACCAAATATTTTCCTACATGCCAAACTGCAACTTTAGATCATTCTTTAAGATGAATACATACATCCAGAACTAGAAACCAAGGCGTACCACAATACGTGCTTTTATGCTTAGTGTTTGTGTGTGTGTTTCAACTGAAAGAAATAAGAATCAACCATTTTCTCATATAATAATTTAATATATGCCAGCCAAACAAAGTATTTGTATCTTTATTCAATTAAATTAAAACAGACCTGCCAGGTATATTATATAACATTCACTATATACACATGATTTAGGCAATGCAAGGTAATTCTAGATATGCTGATCACTCAACTATTAGTAAAACATGAACGGTGTCAGCGATACCCAGCAAGGACTCCTTTCACACTGGGTGACCGCGTTTCCATAGTGTGGTTAGAGGGGCAGCGACAAGCCATGACATGGGTTACCAGTAAACTTCTGTGGGAAAAGGGGGGAAAAGGACAATCTAGCATAGATTAACAGTCTCCTAAATGTAAATCATATACTTGACAGTTACATTGTTTTAAAAGTTCTTCTGTCGTTGTTAATGACACAAAACTTCTCTTGTTTGAAGGCAACACCACCACATTTTGTTTGTGTAGGGAGGGTGGGTAGGGGAATGCTCTTAAAACCGGTATAATTATTCTTAAAAAAAAAAAAAAAAAAGTACCTCTTTGGTGAAGCCTCGGTACCCATTCAATTCACTGTAATAATCTGTAAACAGGACTGTAGTACAGTGCTGGGCCTTGATTCCAACAAGGTCAGGTACCACAGCCTTTCCTCACAGTCCTCTGAATGATTTTTAAGAAAATATTCTAAAGTAGGACAAATAAAAGCAAAGGAAAACAAAGGAGGATTTGAAGATCCCTGTTTAAGATTTCTTTTTAAAAAGTGCATAATATTTTGAATTACAAAAACTGTCATCATGTGGGCCTGCTGGACACTAGACTGTGTTTTTCATCCCTTTAATGATAAACATCACTTCACAAAAAGAGGACTCCTGCCTACTGGCTGGAAAAAGTTCCCTTTACTTGATTTTCAGGTGCAATCAGTTGTCCACTTCCTCTAGATCAGTCTTTCCGTATTCTAAACGAACACCATTTTCACTTTATAATTACATCTAGGTTAAAATTCATTGTCTTATACTGCATCTTGAAGTAGAGTCGTTAGTGTTTGGAGTTCTCATTTTAACTCCTCAGTGCTGGCACGTTCAGTGCATCCATTGCCAGCAATGGATTTGGGGCCAGGACAATGTACCTCCCGGTGTAGAGGACTCAGGACGAATGGGCGTTCTCCAACAGCGGTGGTCCGTCTCTGTGCATGGATGGGTGTGTATGCTCCCTTTTGTAAGTTTTCGGAGGGAGTTTAGGGATATGTTGAGAAGTGCTTTGTCGTGGAGGAACAGGCGGCCCAGCAATGGAATGAAGGTCCACTTCTTGTGTCAGTGGTGGTGATGGCAGATGCCTTCTTGTGCCGTGAGGAGAAGGTGTTTGAGGCGGAGGTGGTGTAAAGGGGGAAGGGCTGTTTGGGAAGAAGGCATTACTATGGTCACTTTTTTTGCCCAAAGGGGGAGGTTGGAGATGTAGTGGTGAGCTTGAGAAAACATCAGGTGTCCTCACAGGTTCTCGTGGAGGTAATAAGGGAGGGCTTTCAGGAGGATCTGATATAGAGGTCCGGTCTGATACTGAATATCGTGGTGAATAGGCTTTTGATGTGGGTTGCCTAGGAGGAATTGCTGGGGGGCTGTCCAAATGCTTAGACATGATCTAACATAAATGGGAAAAAAAAAGACATTTATTAATAATTTAATTTATGTAGCACCATGAATATATTAAGAATTAAGCTGGGGTTTTCAAATATGCTATTGGAAGAACCCTAGATGTGGATCAGGTCGTTTTGCCATGTTTTAAATTGGAGGTTACGGCAGTTCATTCATTAAAAAAATTATTTTTCCCTCAGTGTTAAGTTTTTATTTTTCTCAAAATTTTGTTATTTGCTACTGCTTACCTATTATTGAATCTAATATAAGATCATTTCCATTTAACATAAATTACCTGTCAACTTTACAGTTTTAAACTTACTATATTAACATTTCATGCTATTCTGCAAAGAGTGTCTTGACTTGCCCAGGTGCTCTGCTCTCTGGACACTTTGAGAACACTGAATCACGTTAATAACTGGCAAAAAAAGAAATTCAAAGAGGTAGAAAAAATAGCTATTAGCCTTTAAGGTCTCTTCTGACCCAGAATTTTCATGAAAATCCCACTTAAAAGCATGTCACATTCACCTATTAAGGGCTCAGATAGGTAATATTTAGCACTAAGATACCATTTCATTTAAAATGTGCTTTCATATAAAGCTTCAGACCTCTTTCCTTCTCTCTCTTGTATCTTTTAAAGAACTGCTTGAGACTGCATTACTCTTACATTATAGGTTAAACTTTTTTCTTGACAGTACCCATAGTTTAGATTTACAAGGGTTTTGAAAACCTACCAAAAAACTGCTTTCAGAAGAAAGGAAATAAACATTACTGCATCGTAAATCCATACTTAATCCTTGTTTAAACTCTATTAAGCCCAAATACTCTGAGTATTAACCTAATTCAGTTAGAACTAAACCAGACACAAGCAATTGATTATAATGTAACTGTAATGATTCCAGTTTCCAGATAACAAGATTTTCTACTTTACCTTAGATGGCGAAGATTCCGCTGGGGCAGATTCTGGTCGTCTTCGTGGAGGAACAGGAGGGGGGACAGGCACTTCATCAGTGCTCTTGGTTAAACTTATAGATGATACTGAAGCAGATCCTGTAGGATGTTAAATTTTTTGAAAAGTTCACAGGAATTCTATTTCATCTATCAATCCTGAAAAGACTTGGAAACTGCTTATATTTATTAAAAGAAATGTACAGAAGTATCAAAAGCAGTTCAATAACTCAACAACCAATAGTATTTCCTTTATTAAAGCAAACTGCTATAAAAGCATGCAGAAATTTCTTAGCAGAATTTTCAGAAAAAAAGCTGCCTAAGATATTCTGTTATTATGTTTCTTGAACAAAATAACATTCCCACTGTTAATCTATTACTGGAATTTTTTATTTGGATCTGAGTCTCAGATTTCTGGGAGAGACAGCAAACTATTAAAAACCTTTGGAATGGTAATTTTTGTTAAGCTTTGTTGATGGGCTCATTTTTTCCTCTGACTTTATTAGTACAGAATTTTCTTGCCTTCACTGGATAGTCCTTGGGGATAGTTTCTGATCTTAACCACTCTCTCCAGTGTCTCTCCCAGCAATCCCCTCAAAGGGTGCCAGGGAGAGAATCTAGTGTCTGGGGGAGGGGTCTCTCCTCAGTGTGCTTAGATATTGTTCTCCTTGGCAGGAAAGCAAAGTCAGGTTCATCATACTCTAATCGAAAAATTTTCATTGTGATGGAGGTATTTAAGATGACTGAGGCAGTGCTGATAATAAAAACAGAAATTACGCTAGAATCTGGTGAACCTGATTTAGGAATAAGTTGATAAACTGGCACCAAAAAGGTAATAAGTAAAGCCTCTAACTGTAACATATCTTACAGACATTTATAATGACAAGGACTTAATATAGGCATATAAATAATTACACTTTGAAAAACATTTATATAAGTTGTTAACTAGTTTATCAGCACAATGAAAAAGATATGAAAAAACACTTAAATGGTCGTTCAAAATTATATTTGGCAGCTTCTTTTTCTCCTTTAAACATTGACAGTTTTTATTTTGCCAATTAAATGTTATAACAATATAGAACTTAAAAAGAGTACTTTGTGTATTGATATTATTTAAATGAACAACATTTTGATCACCTACCTTTTTTCTTAAGAGACTATGTAAGTTAATTTAGCTTATAAGAATATTTTCCACTGTACACATTCTGAAATCATTTGTATGAAGAACAACAAAAAACAATCTATTAGCTTAAAATTTATAGAACAGTTTGGTGAATTGTTAGTTTACTTTAAAATTAAAAGCAAATACCTACATTGGAACTTTATTTTGCTTATCAGTGATGAATATTTAGATTATATAATACAGATAGGTACAATGATAAGATAGCTGTTCTAAAGTCAAATAATAGTCATTTGCCTACAATCTGTGCCGTTCCCAGGCTGAGTATATTTTGTGACTTAGACACTGCACGTAGCTGCCAACATTCTCATATGCGCATGCATGCTCTTGCTTTTTTTTAAAAGTTGAGCATTAAAATATGTTTAGAACTCCAGAGTTGGAAATGAGAAATGGTTAAATGTGGAAGCCACCCATATAATAATGTTCTTTCAAAAGAGAAAAAAGATTTTACAAAAAGCATGAAAAATATGTAAGTTTAAGCAAATCATTTATGATCAAAAGATAGCACAAGTGAAGGCCTCACTTCTAAGATGCTGCAAAGCAAGGTACCAATACTGCCAGACCCAAGAAGAGTTTTAGCAGGAAAGGTTACATTTGGTTTAATCTATAAAGCCAAAGCGAAAATTATGAGTCTTAAACCAAATATACTAACTTGGGCCATGGGGCAGTGTAACTTGGATAAAGACGGTATCGCTGCCTGTGAAAGGAAACAAGAAAAAGTATATATTTTTTCTTTCATTGATATATTCAAACTCATCTGTAAAAATTTATTTATGATAGAAATGTTATTTTGTCATTCTAGTTTTAAAGAATGGTAGAACAGTTTAGCAAAAGCTCATTACTACTTACTTTTGAGAAAGATAAAGAATTAAACTGCATTAATATCATTGGGAATTTTCAAGATTCCTTTTAGATTCACTACTTGATGTCATAATAATTAAATGAAAAGCATTCATGAGAAACCTATATACAATATCCTGTATATTAGAGGAAGACTTTCAAAAAATGTATAAACCCAATGTGAGCAAAGAATTCAGTTGGACCTACAGAAATATGTCATTTACTAAGGATTATTTTGAAAAACCAAACTTGTGAAAATAAGTAGGAAATAATAAATTTATGTTACAAAAATTGAAACATAAAAGGAAATTTCTTACTACTATAATTATTATATATTTTTGGAAATGTTCTTGGGGCGTATGTTCATCACAAAATAACTACAGCTTTGGATATTACAAACAAGCTTGAAAGTGATATAGCTTTTTTCCTTCTATATTTTTAAACACTTAAAAAAATCATTAAACAGTTTTGGTGCTTATAGACACATTTTATATAGGAAACTCTCTGATAATTTTTGAATGTCTAATTTCAACAACACTAGCCCCAAGAGCATTAAAGTAAAAAAACTGAGACAAAGGCTAGAAGATCTATACTGCTTCTAAATCAACACAGATGTTTAGGTTACACTGCCTCATATTACCAACATACTGAACAGATAATATCCAAGAGACTAAAGCAATACCTATAGCACTAGACTGAGCTGATTTTTAAAAATTCAGGTTTCTCTCATTTTTGCACAATAGGCAATCACTCACATAATTAGGGCTGTTGTTTTTTTAGCTTCTTTGCTCAGAATGAGGATAATTTTACGTCCCAGGTTCAGTGGGCGGAATTATTAATTTGATCGCTTATACAGATACAGTGTTCTTATTTCCCAGACAGCTCCAATTTCAAATAATCTATCCTATTACCTCCTTTCCATATGTACTGATATTTATTTGGAGGCTATGGTTACTATGGGTAGCAATCCAGCTAATTCTAATAAGTTAGATCTCAAAAGATTAAAATTCATTTTTACACTTTGATATTAAATAATGCTGCTACTGTGTCAGATTCTGTTTACTAAAAATTAGATTCTCTTCACTAACATAATAGGGGTTAAAAGGAGTATCTGCTCTAGTGTTTACTACTTATGTATTTTCCACTTTTCTTGGAAAGGAAATAAATATGCCTTCTGGAGATAAGCCTCAAGAACATGGTCGTATACTTAGTACAATACAGGAATAAAATCAAAAGACAAAGCTCATGACAGTTACCAACTGCAGGCTTTTAGAAAGAATGATTACACCTATGCATACACACTTGTGCACGCAGATGTAGACTTGGCTTTGATCATATTTATATATAGCACAGGCTTAGATTCATGTGTAAACTTGGGGCACTTTTCTGATTTGTCACTTCAAACTGATTGCTTGGTCTTACTGCCTGGAAAATGCTATTTAAAAACTCTCAGAATTAAACATTATATATATATCAAGAAATATATACTAGGAATTCTTGTCAGCTAGGTACTGAACAAATTTATTGATAATGACTTAGGAGTGAAACCCAATTAATCAAAAAGTAGTATCAATTTGTTAAATACAAATCCCAAACAACAGATCAGTGGTTCTCCATTGGGGCTGCACATTAGACCCTGCTAGGGAGCTTTTAAAAAATACTGATGCCCACGTGCCAATGCCAGTCTAACTCAAGCATGGGCTGGACATATAGGTATTTTTTAAAGCTCCCCAGGGGATTGTAATGTCCAACCAGGGTTGAAACCACTGTTGAAAATAATCTCCAATTTATAATTGAGTCATTCTTGGAATAGGAATAAGCATTTTCCTATAGAAAAAAATTATATAAATCATGAATAACTTCTTAAACTCACAATAGCCTGTTAAATGCAAGTGTATGAAATCAGAAACTAATCACTTATAATAATCTTCTCTGAAGAAAAGCCTTGCATTCCAGCTTCAAATGCCTGGAATACATTTTTTCTTGCTAAAGCTTTCCCTACTAAGGGATAGGGCTAAAGCTCATCTGCAGCACACAGACCAGGCCAGACCTATGGCTTCCTTTTATGACCAGGCAACCTTCAAACAGGAAGGTACCAAGAGCACTTCATCCTCCTCCCTCAATGCTATAGCCACAGGTGCAAAGCTGGGTGGTCTCTCCCCTTTACCCGGCCACTGTCATCATCACCTCAGAGGTGGACCTGGCCAGGGTAAGGTGTGGAGCAGGGTTCTGAATGTGAGGATGTATGTAGCAGCAGTAGGTAGGTGGCCAGTTTCCTTCCCTCTCTGTCTTCACCACAAAGCTTTCCATGACCATTCGTGCCCACTCTGTGGTCATCTTTGTGTAAACTTCTACAGCATTAATGTCTTTGCCACTCATTTAGCATTTTGCTAATAAATTAGCACTTATACATCTTCTCTGGTGAAGCCTGCAATCTTACTGAGAGATGAAAAAAAATCATAGTACAAACAGAATCAAGCACTTAACAATGGTTAAGCATTTAACTATGATTTTCTTTGTACTATGATTATTTTTTTAACATCTCAGTAAGATTGCAAGCCCTAACAGAAAAGGTGTGTCACTGCTTAGCAAGAAATGAGATATGCAACAGATACTGGCTGAAAAAATTAATCTTTGTTTTTAAAGTAAGTTATTTTTTGGAAAAAAAACTATAAGAAGCAAAAAAAGAACTACTATAACTGATCAAAAATTCTAGTCAAACTCTGCCTTTTGAAAAACGTAAGCAATGCCACTTTTTGCCTCTTTGTATGGAGTGGAATATGTTCAGATGACTGAAGAATGTAGGTACAGCAGCTCTTTCCTGCCAGGCCCTGAGGGAAGCAAGGAAGTAGGTATTCACTCTAGTGGCAACACAGTGAGTACCAGGTTGGACGTGCCGGTGACCCCCCACCCCCCCTGCCGCCCCATAACACTAGCAGATCTGTTAAGCAGAGTGGGGGTCAAAAGCAGATGAGGACCTTTAATATACATAGACCACTAATGAACTTTAAGTAAGGGACTAACTGAGCATACAGATGGTTTTATATTATACTGGCTTACTTAATTTCAAAATCAGTTATTTTCAATTTTTACTAAGAACAAAGGGAGTAGTAATAGGGGTTTTCTTTTTCACAAAGGAAGAGAAATTGAAAAAATCTTCAGGGCTAAGATTACAAAGCCTAAGGTTTCTCCACTTGTCTAGCTATTTTTAGTTAATATTCTTCCACTGTCACATATGACAAAGCACTGATCCAGAGCACTGCATTCCAAAATGATTCCCTTTTCCCTGTTTGACTAATAATTTAAAGATTTAGCACTAGTAGGGAATGTAGTAGGCTTATCTCCGGTTTCTCTACATCTTCCATTTTTAGCTACTTAAACTAAGAGAAATAGAATTCGCAATTGATGACCTTCATGTGATTTCAATAATTCACTCATGGGAACTTTATAATATAGATCACAGCCAACTGCTCTTGGAAAAACACCCTTCAAAAAGTTAAATGAGTCACAATAAACAAGGATTTTAAGTCAGGTATACTGTGAAAAGTGCTGGTTTTATTTTATTACTTAATTTAGGAGGCTGACAAGTTGGGGAAAATAAATGGGAATTTTTTTAACCTGGTGTTTATTTGAACTTATAAAAAATATCTGATAGCCTACTACGTGCATAACATGACTTCATAATCCTCAGTAGCCAAACAAGGCCAAGGTGTGGTAATTCTTAAAACAAATACACTTTAGGTGGTAAAAAGATAAGACAAACCGCTGGGTAACTACAAATATATATACAACACGGGAATAAATAAACAGAATTCTGGACCAAATCTCAAAATAATATACCTCCAAAGAATATATTTTTTTTAAGTTAGATTCTCTGAGTTGGAAGAAATCTTAAAAATCTAGTTTAATCCCCAGAAGGCACAGAAAAAGTATTTTATGGAAAAATCAGAAAGCTCACTAGCAGACTGGGATGACAAACTAGGATTCCTAACTCCTACGTCAGTGCTTCTCAACCTCCTCCCGAATAATAATGTCATGCTGCCTCTCACTATTGGATTCTATAACATCAAATATTAGGGCAGAACTTGAACTGTACACTGAGCTAGGACAGCCAATGGGGAGAGCATGTGGAAATGGTTGTGAGAGGGTTAAAGCCGACTGGATTCAAACTCTGATTTGATAATGAACAAATGAAAAAAGGTTGTGGGTTCTTAGTAGAGCTTTAACGCTCCACATGAAATTGATTAAAAAATTAATGGAAGCATGGTGCTCTAGATATAAAAGGTAGCCTCTTCAAAGGGCTAGGGCTGGGCTGTACAGTTTGGCACCCATTAGCCACATGTGGTTGTTAAGCATTTGAATGTGGCTAGTCCAAATTGAGATGTGCTGTAAGTGTAAAACGCATACTGCATTTTGAAGATTTAGAACCAAAAAAGAGATTGTAAAATGTCTCAGTAAATTTTTATACTGATTTCATATTGAAATGACAACATTCTGCATATGCTGGGTTAAATAAAATATACTACTAAAACTAATTTCACCTAATTCTTTTTGCTTTTTTAAAATGTGGCTAAAGATCATTTAAAGTTACACATGTGGTTCACATTATATTTCTATTGGACAGCACTGACTTAGAACTAGGAAAGGGATAAGCAACAGTATGCAGTCTGTGAGATTTGTGTGGCTGGGCTTGAAAGCATAGGAGTGTATTAGCAGGCGCTAGATACCACCTGCTGGATGGTGTAGACTGAAAAAGGGTTAAGTAGGAGTTCGAATTCGATACATTGCAAAATTAGAAACTACAGAGTTTGGTTGGAAAGAAACCAGGTACTGAGCAGTATTCAAATATAATTTTGGAGGCAGCATTTAAAGTATCAGATTGACATTCCATGCAGATTTTAGGAGTTATCTTTGTTTCCTCTGGAAGTTAGAGATGCATTTTAAATTCACCCATTGAAAACAAATGCTCAAATGAGACTTCAATTACCAATTTCATCACCAGGCCTATCTGTAAAGTATAATACATTTAAAGAAGGCTGTTCTAACAGATAAGCTGCTGGAGTTTAGAATTTATTTTATATTTCTATAATAACAGCTTTTGAAATGGTATTTGATTTATCTACAAATTTACAAAAAATATATATATACAGATTCCTTTTTACCTCTAGCATGCATAATACTAACAATTACTTAAAGCACTTAAAACTTGAGCACCTACTTGAGTGAAAAGGGCTTGAATGGTCAGAGTCAAATACGCTGCAAACATCTGTGGTACTAGAAGCACCAGAAGCAGGAGGAGGTGTTAACGGTGTTCTTGGAGAATTTGGTGCAGATGCTGTACTTTCCGTTTCACTTTCAGGGATCCTACTATAACTAATTTTCCTTGGCTCTTGCTGCAGAGGTGTGGGATGTCTCATAGTACCTGGTCTTGGGTTTGATGGACGAACACCAGGAGATTTTAGGGGATAGCTATATTTTTTTGGCTGTAGACATATCAAAAGAAACACAACACTTACAACACCATAATGGAAAAGAAGGTTCTTCTATAAGTGCTTGGTAAAATTCGATTAGTATCTAGGAAAACCACAAAGCACTAATAAAGACGTTACGTAATGATTCAAATCAAAGTGTCCAGGTTGAAGAGTTGACACCCCATTTCCACAAAGCCTTGGCTGTCTAAATTATTAGGGAATTAATTTCTTTAAATAACTGAGTCTTAGTCCTATAAATACCAGAGTATTTGTTATTTTAATATTTTTGATGGAAATCTTTCTAAGATATGGTGTATATTTCTCTGGCTTTTTAGACTATGCTGAACTAATTCAACCTTGGTAGAAAAGCCAGGATCATTGTTATGAACTATGATAGCCTACTATGCTGTAATACAGTGATGTCATCAGGATTATTTGAGCTATTTACAAATGCATTAAACTGAGTTTTCATCTGTTTATGTTAGTTTTATGGCATTTTTTTTCTTACAGAGTGATCATTTCTCAATGATATCAGTGTGTCTCACTGGAGCGGACTATATAGCTATTTCCAATTTGCTGTTTTTAATCCATCTTTTAAAAAACTGTTTTAGGCCTTGAGAAATTTTCTTGTGAGGTAGTTTCATAAGCTTTGGTACACAGACATTATGAGATTTATCTTCATTACTTAGAAGCCATTTATGTTTACTTCTTGATTCTTGACTATCTTATGAATAAGAGAGATTATATTCAGAACAGTGAGATGATGATACTGTACATAAATTTGGCCAGGCACTTACTAGTAATAAGAAAGAATGGAAACTTTATTTCACCCCCAGAAACGTATCTTTAGCCAAGCCTGTTATTTTTATGGCTAATGATTCATGGTTAAAAGTTCTCAAAAGTCATTATTTTTTTTAAAAAGTCATAAGTACATATATTTATTATAAGTGAATTAGTATAAATTATCAAATTTCCTGCCCTTAATATAAATACTGAATAACATTTTTTGTTAAGTTGGCCATATTTGCCCAACTTCTTCATCTATCATATTAGGATTTATTCGCATTAATATTAGTGCCCATTTACCTGGAACTAAGTGGAATAATCCTGAGCATATTTATTAAGCACTTATTCACTATTTTTATCCATTATGTGTGCACGTCATCTCTAAATGCCTTTATAGAAAACTATAAACCACCAGATATAGATGACAACTGTAAAAAATATATAAATGTAAAAGAAATATAAATGTATGAATGCTTACAAATCTTGGGAGAGGCTTAGGGTTTCGTGGTTCTATTTCTAGGGATTTGTTGAAAAGATAATCTGTAAATTCTTTTTCCATACTATTTCCCATTGGATTCAAGTTTTCAAAGAACCTCTAAAATAGATGCAAAGAAAAACAATTATTAATATTAAATAATTTAAATTCAGTTTAAAGTTCATGAAAATAATTTAAGAAAACATTTAACGTAAGAAAATTGGAATGATTTAAGTTTTATTTTCCTTTTTCTCCGAAATAAACCTGCCTCTTATCAGGTGGTTATAAACTTAATCAGAAATATGTGTCCTCAAATAATTCAACTTACTTTGATATCTGATTCTACTCGTAAACAATAAGGCTGATTTTGGTACTGCTGGATCTCGCCTGTTATTTCTGCTACTTTCCTCCTTTTGCTAAAGTTTATAAGCTCTTTTCCATGCCTTTTTAGGACCTCAGGGTTGCCTTCTTCTGTTTTCAAGATATTAGTTAGATAAATTCCTAGAAGAGATAATAAATTATTTCAAGGATAAAAATGGAAAAGGCTAGTTTTTTTCTTTCTCAGTAATTACAGGTATATTACACTGTACCATCTCAACCATCATAACCAAAGAATTAAGGCACAAATTTCCATTCTATGAAAAACAACAAACTAAGTAAATATCAAGAGAAAGATTTTTATAAGTATCAAATTCTTCTGTGACTTAAGTTCTATAAATACCCAGGAAAAAGGGAGACCAAGTTTAACAAAATTAATAGATTTTCAGGAGCAATAACCAATTTTCCACCCCCCACACCCATATGTTATTTAACGTAAGTCATGGTTTTGTTAAAGGAACTTTAAGAATAACCCATCACTATTAACACATATTTTTGGCAAAACAGGAAAACGTCAAATTTAGAGGATCATATTTTCTGCTTACTCAGCTCTTGAGGCCCCCAAGAGGTTGTTAGGCTTTGTAATTCAGAGGTAGTACTGTTTGGATAGGCTGACTCATGAAAATGTGGGCGGATGTGCAAGCCTATCAAACACAGGACTGCATATGATTTATGTATATTCTGGTCTTCAGTACTTCTAGAATTATGTCAACCTGGTAAGGGAGCTCCTGTTTCCCCATCACTGCAGTTTGTGCACTGGATGAGGAGGAGAATGAACAAAATAGCAGGCATTTTAGTTCCTTTCGGTTCTAGCATAAAGGTTCTGGAGCCAGCTCTGCTGCTTTCTACTCTTGTGATCTTGTGCAAGTTGCTTAGCCTTGGTTTGCTCATCTCTAAAATGAGGACAGCAGGGTTGCTGTGAGAAATAAATGAGTAAATTTATGTACAGGCTTAGAACAGGGCCTGACAAAAGTAGATGCTTAATTAGCGATGGTTGGGACTGTTGATGCTGCTGTTGCTGTTCTTGCCCTATCCTATTTCTGCCTTTTCCTCTAAAGTACTGACTATGATGTTTTGGGAAAAAAAAAAGTGTGAATATCTGAGTTCATTCGCTCAGTACACATTTGCTGAGTCTCTGCTGTACGCCAAGCACTGCATTAGGTACTGCAGGTACAAAGATGAACAAGACACACAGTTCCTGACTTCAAGGAGTTCAGAGTTTTGAATGTGGGCTACTACAGTACCATTTGGTAAGTGCTATATTAATTAGTACTAATGCATAAGATACTATGAGAGCACAAACAAGATGTGCCTAACTCTGCCTTGAGCTGTTGGGAGTAGCAGAAGCATCACAGATTAAAATATGCTTAAAGTAAGTCTCAAAAAATGAATAGAAGTTTAATAAGCAGAATAAGATAGAGGGGCATTCTAAGCAAAGCAGCCACGTGTTTGAAGGCACTGGTTTTTGTGAAGCTTGGAGGCATACTCAGAAATGGCTAGACTTTAGGGGTTTGGTCTGTGGGGTGGAGGAAGAGTGGCAGGAAATGAGGATAGGCTGCAAGGAATCAGTAGTTCTAATCCCTTCCCCATCACTGCAGGTTAGCCACTGGATGAGAAGAGGGATGAACAAAGCAACAGGCACTTTAGTTATAATCATAGATTAGTGGTTCTAAATGGTTTTGTGGTAGAGGCAAACGTTTTTTTTTTTTTGGCTGCACTGCACTGCTTGTGGGATTTCAGTTCCCCGACCAGGGATCGAACCCAGGCCCTCGGCGGTGAGAGTGCAGAGTCCCAACCACTGGACCGCCAGGGAATTCCTGAGGCAAACTTTTAAATACGAGAATATGTGACTACGTTCTTGGCAAGATTAAATAACTCAAAATCAATAGTGAACAGTTAGCAATAATGAAACATGATAGACATCAATGCCTGTTTGGTTCTAGAAAGCATCCAGTTATTCAGTGTTAGTTACTTGGCTATTTCTCAGCACCTAGGCTACTCTTGATTATATATTCATCATACAAATGGACCATGTGTTCTAGTAAGCAGAGGCTCTTTTATTTTCCACATCTGCCTGTCACTGGCTCTTTTACTTGCAGTTGGTTATATTCTCCTCTACACTAAGTTGCATGATCCCCTTAGCTCAATGTTCAGTCTGACAAATGTCCGTGACAGTACACATATTTAATGGGAGCCAAAATTAACTTTCCATATTGGCCACAAATTGATGGCCCAACTGTGAAGAGTTTGTGGGTAGTAGCACCTGTACAGGGTCACAAAGAGCCTTTTGAAAAGAGCTTAGCTTTTATCCAGTAGGTAATTAGGAGACGATTAGCATCTTTACATTCTAGAATGATTACTCTGGTTGTACTGTGAAGCTAGATGGGTTAGAAGGAGTTAAGACTAGAAGCAGGAAGCTCAGTTAACAGAGGAAAAGTCATCTTGGTGAGATGATGAGGGCTACCTTAGAGCCCACAGGGATAGAGTGGAATGCATGAATATCTAAGAGGTAAATGCCACAAGAACTGATTAAGTGGTTTGGGCAGAGGGTAGGCACAGTGGGAAGGAAGACTCTCACCTTTGTGCTTGAGGGACTGACTGGGTGGTGATGTAATGACTGACCCGGGGAACATGGGGATAATAAATTGTGGGATATTGTAGGTGTTAAAAGTATACTTGAAAGAAGTTGTGAAAATGCTTACAAGTAGCATTTTGGGAGAGTTCAGGATAAAATTTGGAATTATTTTATGACAAATTAACGGCTAGTTAAAAGGAGAACAAATAATTAAAGAGGTGGTGTTCAAACTTTGTTGATCATAAACTACATCAGTAAAAAAATGTTTAAGCATGCACTCTCTCTCTCTCTGTGTATATGTATAATAAAAAATGTAGTGCAAATATGTATATAGACGTGAATATTATAAACTATTAAAGCTTAATTTTTTTTAAAAAGATCATTTTACATACCCTGCTCTAGGGACAGCTGTTCTAGGGAGAGGAAAAGCAGAGCATTATGACAAATGATGAAGAGGGGTGAGGTTTCACCTCTTTGCTGACACCCTTCCCAAGCTTTTCAGGAAGAAGTGGCTGCTCAGGGCTCACAGAGCACTCTGTCCACACTCTGATTTACACGTTTCTGCAGTACAGTGTTATATTTACTACACAGCACTGTCATTTATTTTTCTGCTCTTTCAAGGGAGCTTATTGAGTATAAGACTATGTTTTCCTTGTCTCTCTATTCTCAACACCTAGCCCTGGGCCTGGCACATCTAGGCATTCAACAGATACTTCTGAATGAATAAAAGCAGCACATTATTTCAGAATAGAAAAGAAAGCATTTGCAGCCTAGACCAGGATACAAGAGACATACAGTCAATTCTAAAATGGCGGGAAAGCAAGAGTGGAGATGAAACAAACTGACAAGAAACAGAAGGAGGACACAAGATTAGAGCAGTGTGAAAGGAAAGAGCAAAGCTGATGTTACAGGCTTGGAGTTTTGTGCAGAGAGGTGAGACTCGATTGAGGTAGAAATCTACATCCTTTTACCTGAGAGGAAATGTTAGTTTGCCTATACATATTCATTCTACCTATGAGTAGAACCTTGTAGCGTATGGAGAAAAATTGGGAAATAGACCAGTAGCCTGGCATAGCCTTGGAAGGAGAAATTGCCTGACTTTTATTATTCTGTAAATAGTGCAGTGCCAGCAAAAAATCTGAGTAAGAGTTCGGCTAAGATGATAGAGAAAGTAAAAGTGTCAGATACTACCCATGAGCCTCCTATAGAGGGGGAAAAAATCCAGTATCCAGAATTAAGGATAAGAATCTAGAAGAAGTTTCTGTAATTGACCATACAGATGAAATGGAACTAAGCATCAGCAATAATATCTACCTATTGGGTCAGAACCATGAAAGGCTACCTGTCTAACCTTTAGCTTGGAAATAGCAAAAATCTCCTAGAGCAGCAGAACTGACCAGGGACTTAATAATCAGGAAGATAAGGAGAAATGGGTAGGAAGGCTGGCAGGCAGGCAGGCTGTCTCTACCTATCAAACCACCTACACGTTTGCAATCACTCACTAAATCATATGGCTCACTTTAAAACACAATGGAATACTACTCTAAATACAGGTCTGAAATTTCCTTTTTTCACTTAACAACATGTTAACGAAAATCAATTACGTTAGTTCATAAAGATCTGAAAGAGAATACAGTTCAGTTTGTATGAATAAATGCCCACCAATCAGGTGATATAATGGAGTAGCAGGGGCCAAACATGAGTCCAGTGAACAGGCCCTGTGGTTTCATTTCATCTCTGTGTAACAGGGGCCATAGGATATCATGAGTAGCATGACTATAAGTTCAGTGAGTGTATTGAGTGACTATGATATTTTGCTTTTTTCTAAGCAGCTGACATAGCCCCTGATATTTAGTGGTACTCGAGAAATATTTGTTGACAGGTTGAATGAAATGAACATCAGACTGGGGTCCTTCCCAGGCTCCCTTCTATGAACTGGCACCATAGTTACCACACTTAAAAGTAAGTGCATAGACTTCAATGTTTTATCAGAAAGAGAAAATAAATGAACTCAACAGTTTTATCAAGAATTTAGGGGGAAAAATCCTCAGAAAACGGAATAAACTAACAATAATAAAAAGTAATACATGACATAAAAACTATAAAATCAGAGAGAATAACTGTTTCAACTTTTATTGTTTGGAAGAAAAATGCAGTAAAACAAACAAGTAAAAATAGAAACAGAAAAACATATTGCAAATAAGAGCAATTTTAAAAGTAGCATTTTTATAGACAATGCTAGTACTTTTAAAATACTGAAATGAGACAACTGTGTGGCAAACAAAACTGAAATAGAAAAAAAATTAAGGAAGAAATGAAAATGTTATTATAGAATTACATACTACAAAAGAGTCTAGGCCCAGATGATTTTTCTGTTGGAATATTTCAAAGTTTAAAGGCTAGATCATTTCATGATATTCTGGAATAGAATAAGATGGAAAGCTGCTTAACTCATGTTACAAAGTAAATATAACCATAATAAAAGCTGATAAATATAGAACAAGAAGAAAAACCACAAACCAATCTCATTTATAAAGATGGATGCAAAAATCCTGAATAAAATGATAATGAATAGAATTCATTTGTATATTTAAAAGATTAATCCACCATGAATAAAAAAGGCTTAATGTTGGTTAACAGAAAGGTTCAGTATTAGCAAACCTATAATTTTAATTTGCTAAATAAGAAAAATCATTTTGCTCTCACTAAGACAGCAAACTATAAAGGTAAATGTATACTGCCGACAAAAACACCAAAGATAACTATGAAAAGAAATTGTCTTAACATAATAAACAGCATCGAATCAAGCAAATAGCAAAATTATACCTATCCCTGCTGAAACAGAGATGAAAACAGAACTTCTTGTTTTTATTACTGTTTAACCTTTGTTTGGGAAGTTGTGACTAATGCTGTAAGGCCTAACACAGAAATCAAATCAAAAGAAGAGACACTATTGTTATCGGTAGACATGATTAAATATCTAGAAAATCCCAGGAAATTAATAATTCTTGGAATTAAGGGAAATTGACTATTAAAAAATGAATACCATTCATGATCAAAAATACATAGGAAAAAGCTAATTATCATAAATGTTCTTTCCAAATTAATTGATAGATTATTCCAACTGTATTTTGGGGAATCACTCCCCCTCCCCAGTTCATTTGGAAAAATAAAGAGACAAAATTGACAAAGAAAATACTGAAGAAACATTGACAAACCAATCTTATTATATATGAAAATATTATAAATATTAAGCAGGATTTCTTTCTTTCTTTCTTTCTTTTTTTGTGGCCGAGCTATGTGGCTTGTGAGATCTTAGCTCCCCGACCAGTGATCGAACCCCGGCCCACGGCAGTGAGAGCACCAAGTCCTAACCACTAGACCGCCAGGCAAGTCCCTAAAGCAGGATTTCTTACCCTTGGCACTACTGACCTCTTAAACTGGATATTTCTTTGTTGTGTGGGCTGTCCTGTGCACTGCAGGCTGTTAGCAACATTCCTGTCCCCTACTGACTAGAGGCCTCTAGCACCCCCCAACTCGAACAACAAAAAATGCCTCTAGACATTGCTGAATGTTCCTTGGGGGACAAAAATCGCCCTGGTTGAGAATCACTGATTATAAAGTGCCAATCATTAAGACTGGGGCACTAGCATAAGAAGTTAATGGGATGAACCTAGAGATTATCATTACTAAGTTAAGTTAGACAGAGAAAGACAAATATATGATATCACTCACATGTGGAATCTAATTTTAAAAAAAGATACAAATGAACTTATTTACAAAACAGAAACAGACTTACAGAAATCGAAAACAAACTTATGGTTACCAAAAGGGAAATGTTGGGGGGAGGGATAAATCAGGAGCTTGAGATGAACACACACACACTACTATATATGACAGATAACCAACAAGGACCTACTGTATAGCACAGGGAACTCTACTCAATATTCTGTGATAACCTATATGAGAAAAGAATCTAAAAAAGAATGAATATATATATAGGTATAACTGAATCACTTTGCTGTACACCTGAAACTAATATAACATTGTAAATCAACTGTACTCCAATAAAATAAAAATAAAATAAAATAAAAAGAAGTTAATGGGAAACAATATTTTTTAAAGAAGGAGGTACCATATGTAAATGGGGATGAAGAAGACTTATTCAATAAACCTGGGTCAACAAATAAACAATTTGGTGGAGAAACAAATTTGAATATTTCATATATCTAAAAGAGACTTCAATTTGATTGACGAGTTAAATATAATTTTAAAAGTCAAATCATAAAGCTAGGAGAAAATATGACTGAATGTTAAGTTACTAGACTGGAAGAACTTTCTACGGTTAGAAACAATAGAAATCATAATGGGAAAAATGGACAGATTACAGAATTTTAAAAATACTGTATTTCAAAGAATAACAACTAAAAGGCAGACTGGTGAAATATCTAGCTCAAGAAATATCCAGCTAGATATAAATTATCTAGTTAGATTGGCTAGCTAGCTCAAGAAAATATGCTCAAATACATAAAAAAGGTATAAACATGAAGATATTCATTATAACATTATTTAGGAAAGCAAAAAAGCTGGAAACAACATATGCGTCAGGTCATAGGGTAACAGTTAAATAAACTGTCATACCAACTTTAAAGAACATCATGTAGCCATTAGAAATGGTAATTATGAAGACTAATAAAACACAACAATATATCTGGGATATGGTAAGTGAAAAAAGTAAACAATGTGTACCTGTCACACAATTACAACTATATATAATATGTATATGTACAAAACTGGTTGGTTATAAAGCCTGAACAAAAATGTCAATTGAAAAAATATCAGGACATAACAGTGTTACATGAAGTATAACTTAAAGCTATATAGAAAATATATAAATAGAGATGAGGAAAAGGCTAGAAGAAAATATACCACATACTAAAAAGACTAAACACCAGATGTGTAATTGAGGTCATAATTTTTTAAGTATTTAGAGGAAGAATCATCAGAGCATATATACCAGCAGAGAAAAGAAACCAGTGTGAAAGAGATATTGAAGATATAAAATAACAGGAAATAAGCTGGGACGAAGTGAGAGGGTGGCATGGACTTATATATACTACCAAATACTACCCAGATACCTAGTGGGAAGCAGCCGCATGGCACAGGGAGATCAGCTCGGTGCTCTGTGACCACCCAGGGGGTGGGATAGGGAGGGTGGGAGGGAGACGCAAGAGGGAGGAGATATGGGGATATATGTATATGTATAGCTGATTCACTTTGTTATAAAGCAGAAACTAACACACCACTGTAAAGCAATTATACTCCAATAAAGACGTTAAATAAATAAATAAATAAATAAAATACAGGAAATAAATGATGGAATAAGGTAGAGGAACCTACAGAAAGCGAGAAGATTCAGATGGTAGGTTTCAGTCTTAAAAGAAAGAAAAGGCACTACCTCACTCTGGTGCAGAAGGGAAGGAAAAAAGAATAGGTAAAATTTTGATGTGTAGAAGGTGTGGGCCCAAAGGCACATGCACTGTGATTTTTAGCCATGTGAGACTGTTTATAAGCAGCATGATTATCAAGTATGGGTAAATACGGCCATGCCTCTTCTGTAGAGTGTTTGGTTTACTAAAAGTCAATAAAAAAGATTTCTATGAATATTAAAACAGAAGTAAGCATTATACAATATTGAATGGCTGCACAATATGGAAATAAAAAGTGGAATGTACATATTGGGCTTCATCTTAAAAAAGTCCTCATAGAGAAAAATTCTAAGGGGATTCAGGTGCTAAATATTTGTTAAATAAGTATTTTCTGCTGGTATATTAGACATGTGTTTACTCAGTCATTTAATGAAATAACTGTCTTGTTTTATCCAGAAACACGATAAAAATTTAAGGAGAAATGCTCACCAAAGAAAGGCACACATGGTGGATTAATAGACCTGAGTTTTGCCAAATATTTCTTATAGTGATCTTCACTTAGTTCATGAGCTTCTTCTAAAATTTTCTTTTGGCGACTTGGTATTTGCTACAATAAAAAAAAAATAATGTTTAGGGAATATAAGTTTACAAAAGGAATCACAGGTTTTGCCAAAAAATGCCAGGCTTAGAGTAAAGCCCAAACACAACAGTATCAGTTTGATTCTAAGAATGATAATACTGCTTCAAAGAGTCTATCTTCATAGACCTTAGTACAAACTTAAAGAACAAGTGTGTGTGTGTGTGTGTGTGTGTGTGTGTGTGAGAGAAATCTATTTCATCTTGCCATTCCTCAAACAAGTATGTGAGCATTTAGTTGTACATTATATTACAAATTAGGTGCTGAAATCTTTTTATTCTTCTAACTTAGGCTAGGACCTGTGAATGCATTTTAATGAGACTGCCTAATTTACAAAGAACAACCAATTCAATACAAAATTTAGGTAATTCCATCATTTCAGCTGTTACTGAAAAGATAGATGAGGAATGTAAAAATTAAAGGTCATAACTGTTAACATCCTGATTCCTAGAACAGGGAATGGAAAAAACACCTTTAGATAAGCAAACCTACCTCAAACGTGTGGTCTAGTCTGTATACAGGTGATGAGTTCATAGCACTGACAACCTCAAGGACACCATTGAAGTTGTTCAGCTCTTGAAAGACTTGCAGAATCTCAATTATTCGACTCACCACAGCTACTCTTTCTTCTAAGTTTTCAGTTTCTACAATACATCTGGGAATCAAAGACAAAAAGTGAATTAAAAAATTTGGAGTTTTCCCAACGAAGATATGATTTAAAGAATTTAGCAAACAAAATGGAATGGAGGGCAGCTATAGTGTAACAGTAGAGAATACGTATTCAGAATGGCAGGTAAATAGTAGGTGAATGGAAGAGAAGGCAATGCCTTCATTCAGGCATGCTGCTTGTCACTGTTTTCCAGACTGATACAGTCAACCGGTCAGTCATTCTTCCTATTATATTTGGTGCATTCTCTCTCAGTATTGGAGTTCTATGATCAGTCTATCATCTTGTTGAATGTATGCTGGTCTTTAGGATGTGGGTGTGTTCTAGGGAAACTTATTCACAAATTTAAGAATTCTCTGCCTCTTTTTATTCTTCATCTAATTGTAAGATTTCAGTGATTAATGCTTAATTTCTTTCTTTGACATACAGAAATAATTACTACATTTCTAAGAACAGCTCTTTAGATAAGCACTATAATGTTAAAAAGTGAATGAAAGTATTTTACTACCGTTCAGAATAAAAAATTTTTAATTACTTAGAAAGAATAAAAAAGTCAATGAAAACAAAAGCTCTTTACATTTAAATACCAAGAATCCTTGGAAAGTACATATATATCCAAGTAAATAGCTAAAAGGAAGCTATGCTCAAAAAAGAATTCCTCAGTGAGCATTTATTCTCTATTTCTAATATTTGAGAAAAATTTTTATTTACTAATCACTTATCAGTAAAGAAAATATTTTAAACTTGGTTTTCAATAATGTGATAGTAAACAACTCAATCTAAGAAAAAATAAAATACACATATGTTAAAAATAAATATAAATCAATATTAAACATTAACAAAAATGTAAAGTTGTGGATTACACTATTCTCTGGTGAGGCTGATCTAACACTGAAAAAAAAAAACACTGCAAAACTATCAAAATAAATTTGCCTTATTATCAAATTAAACATAACATGTTTATTCATTAAAGCATTAGATGTCTACAAATCATATACCAGCTAACTAGTTATCTAGACATTTTAAAAGGTATGATACAAGTATAATATGTTTACATCTTTTTTTAACTCAGTTGATATTAACTAGGTCTACACAATGACACTACCCGTGGAGCTTTTATAAAAACCAGGTACGTCTGGGATGATTTATCTGGAAGTGACTTCAATTCTAATGCACATCTATGGCTAAAAACCACTGTGGCAAATGAACAAGAACCTCTTCCACTGAAAAGGCAGAAACTGGAACCCTTGTACAGTGTTAATGGTGAGAATGCAAAATGATGTAGCCACTATGGAAAACAGTATGGAGGTTCCTCAAAAAAAAATTAAAAATAGAACTATCATATGATCAGCAATCCCACTTCTAGGTATTTATCCAAAAGTACTGTAATCTCAAAGAGATATTAGCACTCCCATGTTCATTGCAGCACTATTCACAATAGCCAAATGTGGAAACAACCTAAATGTCCATCTACAAATGAAAGGATAAAGAAAATGAGAAATATATGTACCATGGAATATTATTCAGTCAAAAAGAAGGAAATCTTGCAATATGTGACAAGATGGATGAACACTGAGGACATTATGCTAAGTGAAATAAGCCAGTCATAGAAGGACAAATACTGCATGATTCTACATATATGAGGTATCTAAAATAGACTTATAGAAGCAAAGAACAAAGTGATGGTTGCCAGGGGCTGGGGAGGGGGAAATGGGGAGTTGCTAATCAACATGTATAAATTTTCATGTTGATTAGCACTTATTTACACAAGATAAATAAATTCTAGAGATCTGCTGGACATTATGCCTATAGATAATAATACTGTATTTGTACACTGAAAAAAATCTTACCACAATTAAAAAAAGCAAAAAGAGAAAGGAAAAAGATCAGGAAATGGCTGCCTTCTTAGTAATCTATTAAAAAATAGGACAGAAATGAAAATGGTCTGTATGTCTTATGAGTTATGTTTCCTCTTTATAGACATAACTTTTAATTATTATGATGGAAAAGCACTTCTGCAACTGAAGTGTAGTTATTTGACTTGATAAAGAAGAAATCAGGAAGCAACAGTTAGCGGGCAAATTCCAAAGTTTTACTTTTTAGAGGCTAAGAAGTAATAACATAAATAGAAGGAAGTCCTAACTTTCAGATGACTTATTTCTCGTTAGGAATTGCTTTCTGGTCTTTATCCACACTCTACCTCACATTCCAGTCATTGCTTTATGTCACTGGTCTTGTGTTCTGATAATGCCAATATGATCTGTGGAAACTTCATATCACCCTTATAAAATATGGGTCAAGATCATAAAAATTATGGCCAATACATAAAACTCTAATATCTGGCTCCAATTATAAAACTGTATTGAGATTCTGGACTTTTGACATGACAGTGTAAGAAGTTCTGCTTACTCACTCCTCAGGGAAACTGGTGAAAATTATATATATAATTATATATATAAAGTTCTAGCAGTCTCTGGAAATGGCCCTAATAGCAAATGGCAAATAAAGAAACATCTATTGGGACTTCTCTGGTGGTGCAGCGGTTAAGAATCCGCCTGCCAATGCAGGGGACACGGGTTCGATCCCTGGTCCGGGAAGATCCCACATGCCGCAGAGCAACTAAGCCCGTGCACCCACAGCTACTGAGCCTGTGCTCTAGAGCCCGTGAGCCACAACTACTGAGCCCACGTGCCACAACTAATGAAGCTTGCGTGCCTAGAGCCCATGTTCCGCAACAAGAGAAGCCACCACAATGAAGAGTAGCCCCCACTTGCTTCAACTAGAGAAAGTCTGCGTGCAGCAACAAAGACCCAATGCAGCCAAAAATAAATACATAAATAAATAAATAAATTTTTTAAAAGAGAGAGAAACATCTATTCAGGAAAATTTACAACAATTCAGTAAGAGGCAAGAGTTTGTGGTATCTGAACCAAGACTTCCTCTACCCTCATTCCTCAGAGAACCTGGCGGGGTTGGGTAGGGTGGGGGGCAGTTAGCCCAGACAGCCAAGAACACAGGGCCCCCTACTCCTCTAACTTCTAAAATGTCAGGCTTCACTGGGGGAGAACACAGGCAACAGTAAACTGCCTGCAAGACAGACCTGATATGTCAGATTTAACAAAAAAAGATTTCAAAGTAGCCATTCTGAATTTGTTCACAGAACTAAAGGAAAGTATGATTTAAAAAGTAAAGGGGGGTATGATTACAATGTGCACCAATAGGGAGTATCCTAAAAGACACAGGAATTATAAAAGAAACCAAATGGAAACTCTGGATTTGAAAAGTACAATAGTTAAAAATTTTACTAGAGGGACTCAATAGTCAATTTGAACTGGCAGAAGAAAAAAATAGTTAAACTTGAAGATAGAGGTATTGTTTAAAAAATGAAGGCAAAATAAAGACCTTCCCATATAAACAAAAACTAAGAGAATTTGTTGCTAGCAGACCCACCATACAAGAAATAGTAATGCAAGTTCTTCAGGCTGAAAGCAAGTGACCCCAGATGGTAATATGAATCCACACAAAGAGCACTGGTAAAGGTAATTATATGATTATAAAAAACACAATAAATGCCTATTTTTTTCCTTATTGCTTTTCTTAACTGATTTAAAAGGCAACTGTATAAAATAATGTGTATGTAATGTATTGTTGGGCCTAAAACATACAGAAATGTAATGTATGTGAAATACATTGCCAATAACTACACAAAGAGTGGGTGAGAGCAAAGCTGTAACAGGCTAAGAAAATAATGGCAAATGGTAGTAAAGCAATAATTATAACAATGTATTGTTAGATCTACATCGTTAATTATGTCACATATATTACAGTACCACAAAAGGGAGGGAGTGAATAGAGCCACAGAGGAGTAACATTTCTACATATCACTAGAATTCTGGTATAAATCTGAAGCTAATTCTATTATGATGTATGTGGCAAACCTAAAAACAATCATTAATAAAATAACTTAAAATGCTGCATTAGAAAATTATTCACTCAGTGCAAAAAAAAGGAGGAACAGAGGAACACCAACAACAAAAAAGACATGAGACAAATAGAATTGCAGTGAAATTTATAACATAAATGCTATGAAATGTAAGAAGATCAGTAATACTTACTTCTCAAACCACAGAGTGAGATTAGTGGTATGCCGGATCATTTTCAGAAGATTAGGAGAATTAATTTCTTTGTCTTCCTTTGTCCACACACTTCCAACTAATTCTGATGGCTGTACAGCTCTAAAATCATCAAGACATAATTCTATATGATACTTTTCCCTCTAGTATACTGTTTTATTAAGTAAATGAGATAAAAGGTTTATGAAAACAAGAACAAAAACATTATAATTTTGTATCTTTTTCTATAGATTTAAAAAAAATTTTGTATGCATGTACTGTGTACTTTTTTTTTTTTATTGCTTTATAGTAGCATTTTGCTTTGGGCAAGGTTGAGATTTCTTCATAGTATCTTTCCCAGCACTTATAAATATTATCTAACAAATTAGGGTGAGAAAGTAGATTGGGATAATTCTTTTAAATAAATGATAATGTGATAATAATCAGTCCAATGAGGGTATAGAAATCGCTGCATTCATAAATCTTTTTTTTTTTTTTCCCCTCCTAAAGGAGGGGGAAAAATCCCTCCTGGGAAGGGTACTGGGAAAGAAATAAAATACATTCTAACACTGATTTTGGGACAGTGATGATTTTTGGTGGGAGATCTATAAATTTAATTCCTTTTTTCATTTAGTTTTTACAAAATTAAATAGTTTGAAATCTAAATAGTCCAAATTTAAAACTATAAACAGACATTTTTTTGAGATAGTAGTTATATCAATGTAGGAAAACTATAAAAGGCTAAATGGCAATGACTAAATGTTCTCAATGACAATGGCAGTAGCTAACTCATTGAGCCCTTACTCTGTGCTGGGCAATATGCTACGTGCTGTAAATATATGGACTATTTTTTTTTTTTTTTAATGGACTATTTTAAACCTGCACAACAGCTCCAGGAGTAGGTACCATCATTAGCCCCATTTTACTCTTGAGCTAACTAAGCAGCAGAGGGATAAAAGTTACACAAGAAGGTTAAAGTTGCCCAAGGATACCAAGCCAACAATTGGTAAAGCCAGGATCTGAACTTAGCTTTACCAACTAGGGGTGACTGCAGAAAGAGAGAAGCTGTAAATCCAGATAGAGCAAAGAGGATGAGAGAGTGAAAGAGGAGCCTTCCATACATCAGGCCTTATTACAAGACACTTCATGTACTATCTCATTTATGTCTTATAACAATCCTACATGGCAGAAATCAGCATTTCATTTTAAAAGTTAACTCATCTGAAAGGATTTTGCAGCTTCAACATCAAATTACATACCGATATAGATCTGATTCAAGTAAAGTGAGTTGTCGAGCAATTTCTATTGGGTGTAAGGTGAGCAGGTCAAAAGTCTCTATGTGCCCAGGTCTGCTTATATGCCACTCAACTGTGGGAGGTGAACTCTGAAATGTAATATTATGACCTGGTCCATTGTCTCTTGCAATTTTTTTCCTTTGGATTATTTTAGTGATGGATTCAACCCACTTTTTCATTGCTTTACCTGAAATAACATTACATTAAAAATAACATTTAAACATTTTACTCAATATTTTATTTTTAAAAAATAGTTTAAAATCATATAAGTGATACCTGAATATATCTTTACTATAAAAAGTTCAAATGATCAAAATTAAAAAATGAAGTTCCCTTTTACCGTTTCCCTATTCCCTATCCCAATCTCAGCTTTCTTCAAGTGGATAACCACTGTTAATAGTTTGGTATATATTCTTTCACATCCTTTTTAAATAAGAGAAAGTAATTTATTTGTAGAAATTTTTCACCTCTATTGTTCTAAACTTCAGTTCAAAATATTATTTTATAATCCTCTCCAAAAAAGATATATCTTGCACAGATAAGATTTATAATGATAGATCATACATTAGCTGTTAATCTAACAAACTTTGCATTTTATAAACCAAACAGTGCAGAGGACTCCTTCATCTTGTGTGAGCTTTTGATGTGGCTTCGTTTTGTACTATGCATGAAAGTACTATTATTTAACCCTTTACTTTTCGATTCTCATTTAAAGTGTATGATGGAAATAGAAACAAGTTTGTCTAGGACACCCTTAGACCTATACAATCAAAGTATCTTTAAAACTAGAAGGGGAACTGGAGATGATCAAGCCTAGCTCCTCATGTTACTGAAAAGGAAACTGAAGTCTAAAGAGTCAAAATGATTTTGCCAGAGTCATTTATCTAATGAGTGGCAGTGTTCGGAAGACAACTCTTGTTTCTTGGCTCTCAGTTCAGTGTGCTCTGCTGCCTCTCTGATATGTTACGCACTATTCACCTAATTGTGTCCCAGTCAACCTCCATCGTGGTGTTATAATGGCACAACAGTTCCTAATTATCCTTTGGTACATGTATTTTCAGATGTGTTAAGACAGCATAAATTGAGACTTTTTCTATCCAATTCCAAAATATCAGTAAGTTGATTTACTAAATGAAAATTCATTGGATCAACAGGATGATTATTAAACAATTTGTAGGTCAAAAATGGCGAAAAATTTTAACTTTTCCAGTTGGTTATGCTGGCATTATTACAAATACCTCTTAACTACACTGAGCAGTAGTGATGTAGGTTGACAGTCACCATATTGGTACTTTTATTACATATAAAACTAAGGCACTTTAAAAAAAAAAATACCTCTTACTGTTCCAATAAATTCCTCCATTCGCTGCAAAAGATCTGCGTCTCTTTCAAAATCGTAGAAGTGGTGCTCTACCCAGTGCCGACATACATTTAATACTCTATGGCATTAACACAGAAGAAGAATTGAATTACATGGGAACTCGGACATAAACATTTATCACAATGAGTGGTATAAATGAAAACAGAGTAACTCTTACCAAATTAAATACAGCTGACCCTTGAATAACAGGGTTTGAACTGCACGGCTCCACTTATACTTGGATTTTTTTTTTTGTTTCCAATAAATCTATACCACAGTACTACACCCTAGGCAGGTGGTTCAATCTGTGGATGCAGAACCACGGATTCAGAGGGCTGACTGTGGATTTTCTACTGTGCCAAGGGTCAGTGTCCCTAACCCCCACGTTGTTCAAGGGTCAACTTTAATCTTATAAGTGGCTTACCACTTTCAAAATTCTATGTTAATTAAGACTTATACAGTAATTTCTGATAATTCCTCTTTACTTCACTCATTTTACATGTTACTTCCTCCTTGCTTGGGAAACATCCTTATTTAACTCTGAAACAAAAGTTCAACAAAAGCTTATTTACTTCAGTTATTTATTTAATGCTTACCGCAGTTGTACAGGCTGTATATATTCTTTTCTAAACCTTTTTAGTTCTGCACTCAAGGGCTGATCTCCATTCTCTATAGCTATGCGATCAGCTTCTGTTGGCTCAGGCTCTGGAATTTCAAACCTAACATAAAACAGAACAAACTAATGAAAAGATCAATGATATCAAATTATGCAAACAGAAAACTACAAATCTTTTCACTAGTCAGCACAATCAATAGAGCACTGTAAAAAATACTAGGATATACACATCAGTGAATACAAGTGAGGATTCTATAATGTAAAGACTAATGATTTAATTTTTTAAGAAGAAATTAATACTTGCCAATATAAATAAAACCAACTAGAAACATAATAAAGAGTACATGCAAAGTCTAAAAATAAGTGTGATTATAAAGTTAAGGGAATGATATTCATTTTTGGCTTGTGTAATTACTCTAAATCAGCCAACATAAAACTTTTTAAGGGTAAGTTCTGAAAAGCTGACTGCTCTTTGGGTACATGAAACACTTTTCTTGATTACGGTACTTGTTCACTCAATTTTCCTCAACATGTGGTATATTTGAAAAATTCTGTTTAGAACATTTAAATCATTAAAATTTGAATTTCCAGAGCCTAAATTCTACATTTTTATAGTCTTTAACTTAATTCTGTAAATTTGAAATTTCACATACTGAGTTTCCATGTAAAAAAGTCTGCCTATTTTTGTATTTAAATAATCAAAGCTAACATATTATTATAAAATAAATGGTCATCCAAGAGATTTTCTTCTTAAAGTATTCATGAACGACAACTTAAAGCTCATTCAATATATTTCCATATCTTAGCTCAATCTCATTAAAAAAAAGAACAAAGAATTTAAACATTTTAAATTGACAGACCTTTCTATTAAAAGACTCAGTAGTTCTTGAGGTTTACAAAAGGATCTATATGTTGTAAGAAATGTCCGAACAAAATTGGGATCTATGAAGAAAAAGGAAAAATATCTTATTAAAATCTTTTATTCAGAATGATTAAAACTATTATTTACATTTTCCAAAGAGATTAAATAGTCAATTTTAAAAGTCCCAAAATGTTTTGACCACACAGAATGCTTTGGACTTTGAAATCAACTGCTAACTTTAGTTTCTTCCTAAATTAGTGGCAAAATCATTGATACTAAAATTTTACATCAACTTATTTCTTGACCTCTGCACACTCTGACTAGCTGATATTAAACTCATTATTGGCCACAGGAATACAAAGGGAAGAAAGGCAGAGCATAAAAGCAAGCTTCCACATGCTACATGGATCTCAGAACATCACCAGTTGGTTTATCTCCCTTGCAAACAGAAAGGCCACAGCAATAACCCATTACTTTTCCTGCTCTTCAGACTAGTTTATCTGGATTAGTTATCTGGATTTCTTCAAATCATGTTAATAGAGCATACAACTGGAAATTGGATCTTATAATGTTGTAGATTAAGTTAAATAGTTTCTAAATTGTTTTATGTGCTAAAAGTCTTAATTAAAACTGCTAAAAGATGCTTATAAATACCTGTAAGTTATTAAAACTATTAAATGTGTAAGAATATGTTGATTTGGCTCTATTCACAACTTTTAATTACTTTCATTGCAAGTAGACACAATGAGAGTTCAATCATAAGAGCGGGAGTCTTCAACCCCTTCCATGAAAGGATTTGCTTTTCATTCATACTTCATGAAGTTAAAGCAGGAAGCTGACTGAGTGTGATCACCTTTCCAGGCCTGCCTACTTGAGTCTCTCCTTGACAGTATTCTCCCAGAGTTGTGGAGAAAGGCTGCTGTCATCAGCACAAGAGACCTGGGCTATCATCTGCATAAAGGGAGTTGGGGGTGGCGGGAGACATCTTCCCATAATGGGGAATAAAAAAAACACTCACCACTCACTGTAACTCAAATTTCATCAAGGTCCACATTTAGTTGTAAGAGTCTTTAAAAAGGAGGAGGGGAGAATTCATTAACTTGCGTTTTTTATTGGGAGTATCCTTTTCCTACTTCACATCACTATGGAATGGTAAGCTCTAATTTAATGATAAATTTATTTAGAGTAGCAACTACCTTTATTTTTGTTAGGCTACACACTATGGATTCTTTATAAGAAATACAATGTCTGTTATTAGCATAGGATTTAGCAAGAATCAAATTCATTTGCATGGAAAATCTCTATTTAGTCTGATTCTGTCTGATTAAGAATCACCCTAAATTGAGCCTTAAAATAAAGTAACTATATTAACTTCCCCCACCCCCCGGCCAAAATCAAATACATGGATTTATCATAAAATAGAAATCTATTTTCAATCTATTGGTATATGTGGTCATCAAGATAATGAATTGATTTAAATATCAGACAACCTTGAATTTAAGATTATAATAATTTTTTAAGTTAAAGAAAAATTTACATAATAAAAATATATTGGTTTTAAATGGCCCTCTTCTCCTTTAGCTTCATACCTTCTGAGGCTAGAGTGGGTTACTGATAAAAGTGATTTAAATAGATACAATCCTTTAGTAATTTCCTCTCTGTTGGTATTTTATTGTTTGTCTTCAGTTACAGAGTTCCTCAAACGTTAAAGACTAATGTCTCAACCAGAAGAAAAGATTTTAAAACAGAAGGCTGTACAAGATTTTAAAACAGAGATTTATATCGGTTTCATCACAATCCTCCCTTTCAAGAATCTTCTTCCTGTTCTGCAAATCTATATGTAAAGGTGAGGCTACTCAAAACATCATGTCCTTAGGAAGCAAAAGCAGTGGCCACTGTAGAGATGCTGAGCTCTCACGGTTGGAGAGGCCAGACCCTCAGTACAGAGTGCTCCAAATAGCCCTGAGCTGTGTTCCAAAATGAAGGGTAACCTCTCCCTTTTTTAAAAGAAAAGTTTATTTTAGTCCAGAAGTCTAAAATCAATATCCAGATCCATTTCTTCTCAAATGCCACCTAAGTCAGGCTAAAAAGTTGTGGGATATCAAAGATACTTTTAAGTTGAAAAACAATAAAAGCAAGTTTTAAGTGAATTAAAGTATGTTTTAAGAAAACTGGCTATTTTTAAAGGCAGACTATTTTAAAACAGCCTTTTCATCTTATACCAAAACTTCTGGCCATTTCAGTGCTTTACTAACTGATGACAATGCTGGGAAAGTCATGATGTGCCGCAGTGCCACACCAGTCAAAGGGGCTCACATCAACTCCTGATGTCTGTTACGTAATGAATTCAAAGAGCATTCATATAATTCATTCCATATGATTTCTGTGAAGTGAGCAGGGCGGCTGCTGTTTTTGCCTTTCTACATATGACAGAAGTAACTAAGAGTTATCTAAAGTCACACAATAGAGTGACACAGATGGAACCAGAATCTAGATCGTGTGATTTCTGATTTACTGCTTTTTTCTGCCATATCACCTAACCTCCCTGGATTAAAGGATTTGTTAAGGTTTCCAAAGCTGTGAGAGCTAAATATAAAGAATGAATCCATGAGTTACATAATCACTGTAGAAATTTACACAAATGATTAATTCAGAATGAAGCTGTAAACTGCTAATCTTGGTTAAAGGCACTAAAGTCATTGAGAAATTAGCAGTCTAATTGTGATTCTGTAATTCTTGTTAAGCCTTCTTCCAGATTTTAGGAAGTAGCAGCTGTACCTTCCTGTACACTATTCAGAAGAGGAGTTTCTGAAGCTGGCGGTGAAATAAACACTCCCACAATCATCACTGTTGTATTAACTTCTAAAGTGACTCAAGTTTAAGTTGTTTTTAGCTTGATTAGAAATTAGAGCAGTCTTGCCAACAGAAAAAACCAGCAGAAGCTAAAAATAAACCAAGAAAAATTGGCAAGAGTTTAAGTACTTTCAAAAAACATCTTAAAGGCTGAATATATTCCCAGGCTTGTATTAATTTAGGCTCTATTTCTAGTTTCTAAAGCAGTGGGAAATTGCTAATGAATGAAAAACTTATATTAAGAGAGGACATAACATCTATATTTGAAATTTTGCACAAAATTCCATATTCCAGAAGCTATTTTTATTTCTATTGATTTCCCCATTTCAGTGATAGTGACACATATAATGTCACACTAACCACTGGAAACCTTTATCTTATTGATGATACAAAGGACTAAGATAATTAGGTATTTTAAAAGTACCCGTCAATAAGGACAGGTTATATAATTTTGTAGGAAAACAAAGTACCTACTTACATTTATCAGACAATGATAATAGCTAAGTTTTGCACTGCTTCTGTTATCTACCTGTATTATAAAGTGATGTTTCAGAGACAGATGGAAGGCAAATGCGTTAAAAATATAAAAGCCAGGCTGATTTGGTTTTAAAACATAAGCACAAATATTTGTGGAGAAAATGAAAATCAACTATGTCGATATTCTCCTCTTTCTGTTTATCGCTAGTGGATGTAATTCCACAAACCTCTTTCTCAAACATAACCCCTAATGGATTTCAATATGAGCAATGGGAAAAACATCCTTTGTGGTTTTTCTTCTTCACCATTTTAGGTAACACTCTTTTCTACTCTCAAAGCCCTGTACTAAGATGTCCACCATGTTCACTAGCTCCTCTGCCTCCGTCTACCCAACCTCTCTGTGTGTACAAGCACCTGCCAACTCTACCATCAAGTCCCCGGTCTCGGCCCAGGCTATTTCAAATATGAGCCATGTTTTCTCTTTTCTGCTGGCCTTCTAGCTGACTGTCTCCCTCATTCTAAAGCTATTTTCTTTGATAATATTTTATTGTACAATTCTTCAAAATCTTAGGAAATCAGAGCATATTTACATTAATGTTCAGAATACAGCATACTAGATTTGAGGTGATAAATTTAATCCTTTTTTAACACATTTTTATTGGCAAGGTCAATAAATTTATGAAATATTTGTTACATAGAGAGTTATTTATGTAAATACCCCTCCCCCAACCACCATAGTGAAACACCGTTAATCAGGATGTCTGTTCATGTGATAATTCTCCCTTTAATACAGCCATTTAAAACGCTACAAGAAACAATAAGCTCCTCAACAAGGATTTATAAACAATCACTCTTGAATTCCTTAAAAAAGGAAACAGACGCTATGCTGACGCACAAACACTTAAAAAAAAAAATCAGAGAGTTTAAAAATAGAACAGCACTGCCCTATAGATCAAAAATTGTTCAAAAGATTTTTTTAAAAGTTAAAACACCCGAGCTGAGCTTATATAGGACACAAACTCCAAAGAAATCTAATGCAGTGTTTTGCAAATTTTCTATATGAGGGCATAAAATAGCAGTAAATACTTTAAAGAAAAATATCAGCTGGCTTAAATTTTTTCAATACCATTTTCTTTAAAAGAGAAATTTACCATACATAGGAAACACCCCACACTTCAGTATGAAAAGCTTTTATTTCCATATAATGTCAGTTCTGAAAGACCCCTACCGCAAAGTCATCTCATTTCTCTAAGAGAGACTATCAAAACCAGACACACCATCTCCAAATATCTCTTCACCCGTGTTGTTTTAAAGTCTCAGTAATTAATTTGTACTAAATTATTTCCTATAACTCTGTAACAGAAGTGAAATTCCTACTTTCATCTTCTGCTTTTTATGTATATTGCTTTGTGCTTTCTTACTGTAGGTAAAAGTCTCTTCACATCCTTACCAGATGCAGAATGATCCACCTAACTAGACAATTTCCCCCCCACACCATTTCAGATGAATTCTGAAGTTCTGATGTAGTTAACGAATTATTGTATGTCCAGAAATACTGGACCTGAGGCACTATAAATTAGATCCCACATAAAACCCTGTTGCAATTCTTCTGAGCAACAGTTAAGCACCTTCTAATTCACCTAAATTTACAGAGCAAACACCACCAACAGACTGACTGGATTTTGTTAAAAACTAAAATTATAATGACCAACATCTAAATATAAACTAAAATCTATGCATTAAAATAGAAGTTATCTATAGTCAGAATTTATTACCTATTTCAATAAGAAAAAAAACAGTACTCTGACTATATCTTCATAGTAGACCTGTGTTTGCCCAGAAGTGAACAAGCTGTTTATATTACTGGCAATTCAAACCAAGCAAGTAATTCTCTTTATTTTTACTATTCAATATACATAATAAAAATTATATTCTAAAAATGAAAAAATTCATGAGTCAGTGTAACATGGTAGAAAGTATACTCTATTTCAAGAGTCAAGAAACCTAATTTCTAGTCCTCTTTCTGCAATTAACTGATATGATTTCTGGCAAATCACAAACTTCAGGGGCCTTGGGTTTTGGTCTATAAAGTGAAGGATTGATCATCTAAGATCTATAGCTCTGTTTCATAAATTACTGTTAAAACACGAGTGATCAAGCTGGTTGAAGCCACAGTGAAGTCTGAACTAAGTAAGGTTAAACAAGTTTTCTGTTTTTTATGACAATGTCTCTGACCAACATATAATCTAAAAAATGTCTGGAAGTAGTGCTTATTAGTTATTGGATTTTTCTCATTTATTACAGCCAATGTCTTTTATTATAATTCTATACAATGTAATAAAAATATGCAAGTTAAATTTTAGTTTTTGTTTCAGTGTAAGCCACAACTTGCACTGTAGGTTCTCTGATAAAATACCTATCAACCAACTGAACCAAAATTAAATAGAGCAGACCAACAGTTCTTTAAAACAAATAGCTGATCTATTATCATTGTAGTGAGGCCTAAGAGTCCATCTGAGCTGGAAAAGACCTTAAAAAATAGCTGCTTTCATGTTTTACAAGTTCATACACGGTCTATTAAAAACACATTCTATATTGCCAGTAATACATTCAGTCACAGACCTTACAGAAGTCAAATAAGCTAATAATTAATACTTATTGGTGTGTACGGTAAATCACAATTCGTGAAAGCTGCTTACCGGTTTTAGTTACACTAGTAATATATTTATGACATAAATTAAAATATTCAATTAAGCTTCAAAATAAGATAGAAAAGAAAAATGTCCAAAAACTTAGCTACAACACTTCTGAACCCAACAGTGGCTTTTTATTCCTCAAGAAATTAATGAAAGGAATTTTTAAAAAAACTTTAACATTTTAAAAAAGTAAAAAATCTTGTCAATTTAAATTTGAATACACCTAACTTTGCAAAGTTCTATAAATTAAGTGTTTTATATTAACTAGAAATAAAATCATTTAAGTTATTCTATTCAACAGCTAAAAATTAATATAAATGAGAGCAACTATCAAAAGTAACTAATAAAACACCATAGCAAAAGCACTGTCTCTACAGACATGGCTAGCATTGTGTACGTTACTGCCGAGACTAAAGAAAAACTATCAAGCTATGCTTGTTCTAGTTTTGCTTGTTTTAAAGTGTCCTCATTCAAAAAATAAATAAAAGGCACAGTCCCCCGAAAAAAAAATATTTAATTGTAGTTCTATAACTGCTTATTAATAATCATAAGTCAGTTCTGTGAAATAAAGCAAGCAGTAAAGAAAATTTTTATCATTAACAATAGGAGTTTTAAAGAAACAATTATATTAAAAATTTTGAAATTTGAAAATATTTTCCAAATCAAATACCACTGACTTGTGATGGTAAACACTAGTAAGTCTTCTTTAGCACCTTGTATTGCTCTACAGAAAGAAAAAAAAAAAAAGAGAACTTCTGCCTCACATAGATAAGAATCTAAGGATTAATTCTACTCTAAATAGTCTAAGAACCCAAAACAAAGGTACTTAAAATGATGAATAGTTTAGAGTGTTTATGATAAAAAGTTCTGTGAATCTTCCAAGACACAAAAATCAGAATAACGTGGCAAGAAGAATAACCTGAACCTTTATAACCTTAAAAATTCCTTCAGAAGTAGCAAAGAAATAACTATTTTGCAACTACAAATTTCAGGTAATGAATAAAAACATTTTTTTAAGCTGTATTCTAGATCTTAAAGAAGCTGATGGTCATCAACTAAATAGGTAGGTCATATTAATTACTGAAAATTGTACCTCTCAAAATAAGTTTCATATGTAAAAAAAGATGACAGAGTAATCTATTTTTCATGCAGAATCCTCGGCAGCTTATTTAAATGTTCTGTACTTTGATTTATTTTTTATTTTTGGGTCAGTAAAATGAATACACTGACTACAGAAGTTTCTAGGTGAAAAATCAGTAGTAAAATTGGAATCCCGGAGTCTTCTTTCATTATATTCAACATGTTTCCGTTACTGCCTGCTACTACCAAATGGTATACGCTTAAAGAGCCCAAACTGCTTTTAAAATTAGCCTATGGAAAACACTATTATTTCACTATGGAAAAGACTAGCAAAAGAACTACCAAATTCAACTGGTGCCAGAATAGTTTCCAGAGAAAACTGAGAACCCATTTGAAGGATTTTAAAAACTGGAGAAATTTCCCCAGAAACACACATATCCTAGAGATAGAAATATATTTAAGCAAAAAGTTTGGGGATGGAAGTTAACTTACACATTCAACTATTTAAGAATAGCACTTATAAGAGTTGTGTTTGATTTAATATGTCTTTGTAATAAAAGCATTCTTTGAAAGTAAGTTTATATTTATAAAGAGCTTTCACATATAATATTTCATTTATTCTTTCCAACAATATTCTAAGACAGCTGTTGTGACGTTGATTTTTGAGATGAAAACTAAGGTTCTAAAACCTTAAGGAACTGTGATGGAGTGAAGGTGTGAATCTAAATTCAGTGAGTGCTCTTTCCACAGTATTTTACAGTCGTCAAACTTCCTACTATGTAGGGAAGTTGAAGAACACTGGATTATCATTTGTCACTTTATTAGAAGAAATAAAATTACTTTAAAAGAATCGATCATTATATTTGTTCCTTACTCTCCAACACTATATTTGATGCAGCCTATTTAAAGACAAACATGTCTCAACCTCCTAGGAATCCTCCAAACTCCTATGTTTGTCTCTAAAAATTGCCCTGCTAAGGTGAAATTGTTTTCTAAATAACATCAGTTGTAAAAAGCAAAAAATACTGAAAACTTCAATGACTCCCAGGATTGCTAAATTTAATAAATTTTAGGAATGGAAATTAAGAAAAAGCAATGCTGTATATATAATGTACTACCGGCACAATTTTGATCATGGATATCAATTAGAATTTTTACTGATTTTATAATCTCAGTAATGAAAAAGAAACAAAAAAAAGAGGTAAAGGAGTAAAAAGATTTTTAGACCCTAATGATGACTGATTTATCACTACTTTTAGTCTTGTTTCTGCCACTGGCTAACTGGGTAAATTTAGCCCAGTAACTTTATTTATAATGCTGGTTGCAAAGTTAAAAGTAACATATGTAAATGTGGTAGAAAGATTATAAAACTTCAAAGAAATATAAAGTGACGGTATTTTTAGTCGGAGGAAAATGAACTCTGATAATGCGGAGGTCTTTTGCTGTCAGTTTGCTTTCTATTTTAGGCATAATGACCTGTGCAGCAAAGAAAAATCAGCTTGAAGCAGGAGAATAAAAGTGACAGGCAAGTTCATACTTCTTACCTGCGTACATATGGTATGTGAGCCTCTCTATAAGTTTAATAACAGTTCCTGCTTTGATAATTGGAATTCCAGCTTTGGGCTGCACGTTCTCTTCAAATATGATATTTTCTTCAGAGTCAGGCTCTGCAAATCTATACACATCAGCACTGGGGAGCCTCATCTGCTCCTCCTTTTCTTCCTGGAGCATTGTCACGTCAAGCATCCTTTCCAGTGTACTCCGGTACTGTAAAGATATCAATGCTGCCATCCAATTGTTTTTCTCTTCAGCTGACTTGGCAGAAAATATAACGCTATTTTCATCTTTCAAAATTATTTCAAAAGCATGCTTGTACTCATTGGTGTCATCTTTGTCATTAATTTGTACCTTTCTCATAAAAAACTTTTCTTTAAGACGATATTCTGCATTGCTAGCACCAGGAAGTCTTGGCTGCCCATGATTTGATTTACAGCAAATCATTAACCCATCAAAGAGAAATATGTGTCTCTCATGTTTGGCTCCTACACGTGTAAGAGTTCCTTCCATTATAAACTCATTGCAACACTGTCCAATGTCTTTTCCCTCCCAACCATCAATATTCTTCTGAATCTCGTTCATTTTCTTGATTGCTAGTTGTTTCCCCTTCATTTGCTGACTATAAAACCGACATGCAGATTCACTAGGATAAAGGAAAAAACATGGTTAGTACAAAGATGACAGGGAATCTATAATTCATGTAAATAAATGACAGTGCAAAAGTATATTTTAAAAAGTTGCACTGAGAAGGTTTTCACTATTTCTCCAAATATATTAGTGTTACAAAATTGCACAGTTTTGGAAACTAAAGCAACACAGTGGAGACATTTTTTTAGTGCTCTAAAAAGAACAACTATTGACAAAATTCTACCCTATAAATTTAGCTACAGAATGATTATTTCTACCACGGCTATGAGATATTTAGAATGACAAGTATTAAAAAGTAGCCCAATATAGTGAAAAAAAAGAAAGATTGAAAAATTTATCTAGAAATGCTTAAGTAGACAATACCTAAAGCTAAAAACCATGTATATATTATAATTAGGAAACTGGAAGCATATTATCTGAATTAATGCCTTGAGTTACATAATCCCTAAAATAAAAGACACTACTAATTTTACTTTGACAGAACAATGATGTTGACATAAATCTACCCAATACATTTTGCTCTCTCTCTCCTTTAGCTTACCAGTTGACTCTCAGGAGGTCTTGTCTGGGAGTATGCAAGGAAAATGCACAAATATGAAAGGTTTTTCAAACAATAACAAATTCTCTTGGCTTTGATGTCACTTCCTCTGAAAGACCAAGCTTGTCACTAAAAGTATTTTCTTCATTGTTTACTTGAGGAGGGAACTGGGATCCCTGAATTTATACCACAATATTCAGGGTGAAAAGGAGGATTATAAAAAAAGTGAAAATATTCACCTCAGTCTTCGTTTTGCAAGGCTTTTAGAACATATTTTTTCCATACCACTCTGAACATTAAGCAAAGCTGTTATTGCTTGTTTCAAACATTCCTTGTCTTCTTGATCTTCACTCTTTTCTTCTAACTGCTGCAAAGTAAAAAGTGACAAATCTGAATTAGCAGAACAGTTCTGGCCAAAAAAAATAATAATCCCATTTTATTTAAGGATAAAGATAACATTGATTAACTCTTTCTACCACAATAAAAATTTTAAACCTGTCATAAAACATATTTTATTTATTTATTTGGCTGTGCCAGGCGTGCATGCGGGATCTTAGTCCCCCGACCAGGGCTCAAACCCGGGCCCCCTGCATTGGGAGCGTGGAGACTTAACCACTGGACCACCAGGGGAGTCCCTATTATTCTTTTTAGAATTCTTTTTCTTCCTTTATATTACTATCCATATCAACATGCAACCAAGTTTTCTACATTAAAAAAAACAAAAAATGTAGAAACAGTGTTAACAGATGTCACACCTTCTGACAGGCAGTAATGTGCAGCTTCTCAGATAAATATTACTGAAAGGAAATGAGGGACATAAATTATCTTTTTACTATCATAGGTCTTGGCACAGCAGTAGACACACAGATGAGATTTTTTTTGAAGTGTTTAATTTGGTCTTAGATTTCTGATTCCCACATTACGGGTGTAAGCAATGGAATGCCGAGGAAGATAAATATACAGAGAAGGATGCAATATAGTGGAGAGGAAGTTGAAGACACAAAACCTAAGATCAAAATTTGACTCTACTTTCTGTGTGACCTTGGGGCAAATTACTTGACTTATGAGCCCGCTTTTCCTATCTGTCAAATGAGGCTTATAAAACGCCTGCTTTGCCTATTTTATGGGATTGTTATTAAAAATGAAAGCACTTTTTGCCTATTTTATGGGGTTGTTATTAAAAATGAAACCACTTTGTAAATGGTAACATACAATATGGGTGGTAAGGTGCTTTCCTTTGTAGTTCTACTACAGAATTAACATTGATATCATGAAGAACTTCGTCAGTATTCACATGTTAAGATTTTGAGTAAAACTAGGAATATACATGTTAGTGAAACTCAAGCACATTTTCAATTAGTGGCTAAAGATACCACATGTGCCAGACAGAGAGTCTGTACTTAACAAGAATTGAGTCATCGATAACTACTAATCATCAATGCAACTAGGTGGTGGTAATTCAAGCAAGCAATTAACTGAGGTATGAGTGACAGTAAGTGACAATAATTCAGTAACCTTATAAATCTCTTTGTGGCCACCAAAAAGGAAAAGTTAAGAAATAACGTTTATTAATAGAGCTTTCATGCAACATTTAAGAACACTTACTCTCTGTCATAAAGGAAAAAGACTTGAGAAATAAAACCATAAAAAATAGTAATTTATAAAGGTTTACTTTTCAAAGAGCTTCATTATCCATTAGTACTTTAAGAACTTTGTTCTTGGAGAGGTATCTCTTAAAGATTAACGATAAATTCCTTTTTTGCTTCAGCCGATACAGGTTATACACGCACACACACAGACACACAGACACACACACACACACACACATGTGTACTGATGACCTATGAAAAGTAAACATATTCTTACTCAATGCTCCAGACAATTTTTATAAAAATAATTTGCTTAAAATATCTTAATGCTCAAATATTCCAGAAGTAATAAATATATTGTAATATCTATTTAACAATCAGGTTTTATTATTCAGATTTCTTATATCCATTATTTACAACTCACTGAGGCATAATCTGTACTCTTTAGAAAAATATCCAGTCTCATTTGTGTTAAGTAAAACAAAAATCTATTCACATAATTTCCAACAAAAAAGGGTTGGGGGAGGGAGACAGTTGCTAAAGGATAAGAGACTTAAAAATAGCTACCTTACAAAAAATATGCAAATACCTTTTACTCATAGTATTTCTCTTCACCATGGTCAGCTAGATTAAAGAAAGCCAATGGCCAAGTGTTCATAAAGAAAGATACTAGGTTTTTACTTAACGGATATTAATGGTAGGCTGAAGGCTGGACTCTGGGTAATCTCTAAAAGTATCTTCCATCTCTATGATTCCAAACTATTTACCTCTCATATGGCAGAATTTTTGGAGACAAATAAAATATTACCATAAACTTTATCAAGTTTAGGCTTCAAAGGCAGCAGACAATCTAACACTGAAAGCAATATTCAGTAAGAAAGGGCAAAATTCTAGATGGTTTAATAAAAGTACCACTAAAGAGTAAACTACTTCACTGAGTTGTTTCAGAATTTAATCACTCAATATTCAAGTCAATATAATACAAAGCAAAAAAAAGAGCTGACACTAACAACAGAATATTATTGAGTCCTTTATATTCTATCCTTTGATATTTTTAATATTATTAATTCAGGCAAACATACCTAAAGTCATACAAAACACACAATTCTAACACATAAAAAGAACTCTGAAAGTAACAAATCCATTTAGAGATGCATTTGATTTTCTATTCTAAAGATGTTTCAAGTTTCTGGGTCATTTATCTATCATTAACTATAGCATTTCACATACAGAATATACTGGTATCTCAAAAATATTTTTAATGTATTTTAAAAGCACAAACCCAAAGTCTATTTTAAAAACCATAAAACTTTACTGATGAAATAATTTTTAAATGTAATATTTACCTTCACAGCATTAGTCAAGCATCTAAAACAAATTTCAATGTAATAAATGACCTTCCTTATAAGCATTCTTTGCTTCTTTTACTTAACATAGCTGATTTAAACTGGGCATTGGTGCAGAATAATTCAAGCTAACCACCATCAAAGGGGTGGCTTATTGTTGCTACAGAAACAAAGCAATGGCAATTAGTATGTAAATGCGACTCTACAAAGCAGCATCCTCTTGTTACCAAAGTGATATTCAATACCATGCTTTTCATGGGTGCCTATTTAATAACATTATGTAACAGCAACAATTTAATTTTACAAATGCTGTTCTGTTTACTAAATAGTTTAAAAAATTATCAAGTCCTGATATTACATTGCCGTATATGAGAATGTATTTAAACTTACCCAGAGCATCATATTCTAAAGCACAATGGTAAATCATACGATCTATAGAGATGATAAAATTTACATTTTCAAAAGAAAGGAGCCACTTTTACCAGTAATTTTTTGTTTTTTTTGGGGGGGGTCCTTTCGAAATAAGTAGAAGGGGTAGTAGTCAATATGGTATATTGCATGCCCAAAGGAAACCCTGAGAGATAAATAGTATTAAATTTAAGAAGCTTTAAACTGGAAAAAGATAGGAGACAAATAAAACTCAAGATTGGTTTACACATAGAAAAATAAAGTGTTGTACCTGATGCAATTTATGAGTTCAACTAATTCACAAACATATAATGGCTCCTCTCTTTAAAAACTTGAATCCATATGTTTTTATTTCTAGAAATTAGTTTTCTCCAACAAGAAATACTATAGAATAAAGGAACTGCCATTTAGTTGATAATGGAGGCAGGCAGGACCAGAACCCAGGATTCCCAACTCTCAGTCCTTTTCAATATACTACCCAAAGAACTGAAATGACCTGAAATACTTGTTTAGAAAATATTCACCAAATAAAACCTATTCCATTCAAATAGGTAAATTGCAATGCACAAGGATGACAAAATATATAATCAAGAAACATAGTATATAACTAAATCGCTGTGCTGAACACCTGAAACTTACACAATATTGTAAATCAACTGACTTCAATAAAAAAAACTTAAAAAAAAGAAATATACACTATAAGTGTCTAAGATTTGGAACATAAAAATAAAGATTTATCTTTATCTTAAATATTGTGTACATATATAAGAGTTCATTCATCACAAAATGTGAGAACACAAGCAAAGATAGGAATCATGAAGTAAATTTCATAACTAGTTCCTTCCTTTCCCCCAAATGTTATTTTTTGAGTTAAAGTGATTTCATATATGCAGATAATTCTCCTACAATATATAAAATTTCAACCAGTATGTGATGTTAATGATATTAACAGAATTCAATCTTCTTTTACTTAACCCTTATTTTCCCCCAAGACAAGCAAGGAGATGACCATTACCAAGGTGGTATATAATACATGAAATAAATAGTATAACACTATAAATAATCCATAATTGTAATTTAAATGAAACAATATCTTTATTAAATTAGCCAATGGTTGAACATATAAAAGTGAAATCTTAAAATATAAACTATAACCTGACTTACAGTTCACTATTAGGAAATAAAAGCAAAATTCTCTAAGTTTTTGAGGAAAGTCACAAGTTTTATTGAGCTAATTAAATGGTCTTTTGTACACTTTTAGAAACTATTTAGAATATTAATAGTAGCTGAATGAAACTCAAAAGGGCAGATCTACAGGGGAAGCCAGTGAAGTTCCAATCAGAATTAATTTAACAAATATTTAATTAACCATCCATTATTTATAAGTAATGAAAATATGATGGTGAGCAAGCCAAATCTGGTCACTGCTGTTAGAGCTTAGAGTGTAAAAGAGAAGACAGATGAATGACAAAGTGCTATAATGGGGAAAATATAGGGCACTCTGGAAATACACAGCAAGGGCCCCTGACTTAATAAAGGGAGAGATGATAGCAAGGAAGGCTTCCAGAAGGAAATGACTATAAGGTTTGAAGGATAAGAATGGTTTAGCTATGGGGAAACAGAGGTACAAAAAATGTATTAGGAAGAAGAAACAGCATGTGTAATCAAAGAGTTATTCAGTACCAAGGCTGAGAGAAACTGGCTGAAGAGTAGAACCTGGTGGCTGGGAAGGATGGGTGTGGGGAGAGGTGAGGAGTCAAGATGTTGGAGAAGTCAACAGGGACCAAGTCAGGACTGCAAGCCTTATTAGGAACTTGAACATTAACCTGGGTCAATGTGGAGCCATTAAGGGTTTTAAGCTAGTGACTAATGTGATCAAATTTGCATTTTAGAAAGATGGCTTTGGTTTGGTTACCCAGGAAACAGCAAATGGGGGGTGGGGGGGTGAGGATGGGAAAGGCAAGACTGAAGGGAGATGAGATGATCATGGCCCTCATAGAGCACTGAGAGGAAATGAACAGAAGATGAATCCAAAAGAAGATCCTTTTCAAGAATGAAAAGGACTTACTTGGTGACAAAGTGGATGGGATGTGGAGAATGACAGAGAAGAGAATGACAGAGAAGAGTTGAGGACTTCCAGGTTTCTATTCTGAGTAACCAGATGGATAGTAGGACCGCTTCACTGAGTGAATGAGTGCAGAAAGAGTAGCTTTGCTGGGAAAGATAAGGAGTTTTCAAGAAAGTGAACTTGATTTGTTTACCCAATAAAGAAGCAGAGTTGTTCAAAAGATAGTTGGACAATAAACAGTCTACATTTCCCCATTTCCTTTTTCATACCCCTATCTTCGTTGAATCTCTTTAATCCTATTAAGACCAGCAAAATTCCTGATTTTCTTCATGCTGCTAAAAGTAACCTTGGGTGTGACAGGTTTCTTACCTGATAGCAAAGGGGTCACTGCTTTTCTAGATAAACTTCATGAGTAAATGATAGGACAGGAGTAGGGGAGGAGAAGGGTGTGATAGGATTCAGGACACACTACTCCCCAATCTGGCACCTTGGCATACTGAATATTTTAAGTTGAAGGAGTTTGAGAAAACAGCAGGAGGGAGGGAGAAGGTCAGTGACCTCCCTGGTTCTGTTTTCTCAAGTTCCTTCAGTTTAAAATACTCAACATGCCAAGGTTCCTGTGTCATGTAAAACTTACATTAAATAAATCTGTATGCTTTTCTCCTGTTCATCTTTGTCAGTTTCCTTTTCAGACCCAGCCAGAGACTCTAAGAGGGTTGAGGAAAAAACTTTCTCCCCTACAGGTGCTTGGGAGCGGAAATAATTTGAAAACGAATAAACAAACAAAAAAAGCATACTTTAATAGAGAACACTGCGGCATGTAAATTATATCTCAATAAAGCTGTTTTTTAAAAAAAGTAATAATTTAATGTTTTTAGCTAAATATCTGCTCTTCAACTTTCTGTATACTGTATGTATCAGAGTAGAGTATCTTCTCTCTTAAAATGGGCTTTTAATGGTTTTAGCAATCAGACTGATGGTAAGTTCAATTTCTAGTCTGAAATGTATAATTACCAAAGAAATCATATGACAAGATTTTATGGTTTTAAAAAGTAAATGGCATCATTAAAAAATTTACAGCAATACTTTATCTACTAAGATTTTAAATATTGATTTTAAAAATATTAGACCAAGAGAAGGGAAAACAAAAAACATTTATTGTTGATTCAGTGAGTTTAAAGTTTGTAATTAAAAAAAATGTTTTTTAATACTAGCTGAAGTTTATAGTTATTTCATATAGTTTTATGTGGGGTTTCTTAAATTAATTAAAATGGGTATTTATAATTTTTATTATAAAAATTGACAAAATACTTAAAAGTAGAGAGAATAAAATGATGAATACTCATATACTTCATTCATATTTGGCAGTTTAAGATTTTGGTAAATTGGCTTTATCCATTCTCTTTTGTCTTTCTTTGCTATCCAGACAAGTGGAAAATTGCAATTAATATAAACATTTAAATATATATAATAGGAATTAAAACTGTCTATGAAAAAGTTTTTCAGTATATATGATCAAAAGAATGATAGAGACAGGGGCTTCCCTGGTGGTGCAGTGGTTAAGAATCCGCCTGCCAATGCAGGGGACATGGGTTCGAACCCTGGTCTGGGAAGATCCCGCGAGCCACAACTACTGAAGCCCGTGCGCCTAGAGCCCGTGCTCCGCAACAAGAGAAGCCACCGCAGTGAGAAGCCCGCGCACTGCGATGAAGAGTAGCCCCCGCTCGCCGCAACTAGAGAAAGCCCACACATGGCAACGAAGACCCAATGCAGCCAAAAATAAAATAATAAATAAATAAATTTATGAAAAAAAATGATAGAGACAGATAATGATAAAAGTATTATTTACTATTATCTATTAATTACCAGTTAGAGTATTAGAAATTCTGAAAACTTTTATTTTTTTTAAGATTTTTTTTTAATATGGACCATTTTTTAAAGTCTTTATTGAATTTGTTATAGTATGGCTTCTGTTTTGTTTTTTTGGCTGCGAGGTGTGTGGGATCTTAGCCCCCTGACCAGGGATCGAACCCGCACCCCCTGCCATGGAAGGCAAAGTCTTAACCACTGGACCAGCAGGGAAGTCCCTGAAAACTTTTTAAAATAGAGAAGCACTTAATGAAAGAAAAGATCTTGCACCTTAAAAAAAGAAAGAAAAAAAAAAAGAAGAAAGAAACTGCACTATAGCTGAAAGGCCAAAATGCTGGTGAATAACATTACCAAGCTCCTTTCATTGTGACTTAGAATCACTTTTTTACAGTAAGGCCAAATTTATTTTTATTTTTAGCTTTTTAAAGAAAAGGAGAGAGTCTGGTGAATTTCCAGCTAAAAAAGAGGAAAAAAAATTGAATACTACAATGTTTATTTGATGAAGAAGTCATAACACAACAGCAAAAAAAGTAAAACAGGGAAATATGTTTCTAAGTATCACTATTATGTTTTCAGATTGTAACAATCCTAGATAATTGTAAAAAGTTTTTAGAGTTCCTGCTAATTGGATTAAATTTGTGTACTGTTTCTGTATGGGAATATTTTAAGCTCAAGCATGTCATCTAGGGGAGGAAAAAGATAAAGGATGATCTAAGAATAAGTAAAGCAATTAAAAAAATAATCAATGCAACCGATTTTTAAACATGCCCAATATTCAAACTGTATTTTAAACAGGATCCAGCTACTCATATCTTTAAATCTATTAGAATACATTTTCTAACATTAGCAGCTCTCTTGCCTACCTGTGGAATGTGAGTTGCAGCCCTTCACTGTATCCCCTTCCTACTGTTACAGACAGCAAAGCCATAACAAATACTGAAGAAGAGCTATAAAAATGCAAGAACTTCCAGTAATGGTGGTGAAGTGAAGAAGTCTTGAGAACCCTCTGTAGATAACAATTATTCAATCTAAACAAGATATTAAAAATATTTATAGGCACTGGAAAACATCTGAAAGAAAGCATAAGCCAGAAATACGATTGCTCTTGAAAAGCTGCAACTAGAAAGTGTACACTTGTGGGATTAGGGCTTTCTCCAACCTCCCATGATGACAGTGAGGAAGAAGGAGAGGAGAAGAGGAGCTTTACAGGCTAGAGATGAAAGAGAGCAGAATTTAAGAGGAAACTGAAGGGGGAAATATGGAAGTGAATGAACTGCAGAAGGGTTGAGACACAAAATCTGAGAATAAACTCTACCCAAATGCCTGGTTGACTCCTAAACTCTGCATGCATGAAAAGACCCCAGGGAGTCTAGCAAAAGAGTAGGCAGAGACCAAAGAGGAATCTACTCTTGAAAGACAGAGCTATAATGGATAAGTTCTGCTTTTCTTAAACTGAGTTTATTCCCCGCAACTGTACATAGCTCAGAGAGCAGAAAGCGGAAGCCTTACTGGTTTAAGGTGCCAGGGAATAGAGCCTGAGGCTGGCAGAGTGGCTGGAAATTAAGGGAGAATCTCCAGATGTAAGGGAACCAGAGACGGTGCCCCCAAATTTGAACACTATCTCTGCCCAAACATTTAGTCTGTCAAATCATACATGTATAAGGAAGACGGGAAAGAGTCAAGCTAAAAAAGCAGCGTATGGAAATCCTAAAAAGTGATACAGAGATATTAGCTGCTGCACAACACAGAAGAGACAAATTTGCAGTTGAGTCCAGAAAAGTTAACTGTCTACTACTAGAGTAAAAACCCAACAATCCAAAACAAAACAAAAACCAAAACCCACAAAGGGAACCCCAGCAATCCTCAACACAACAGAATCCAGAGTTGTTAACTAGCAAAAATACTGGGAAAATGTGACCCATATTTGAGGAAAATAACCCAGTTAATAGAAACTGACTCCAAGCGGCCCAGACGGGGGGTTTAGGAAAGACTTCAAAGTAGCTTTTGTGATCATATTCAAAGAATCCAAGGAAAACATGGTCTTATTGAGTGGACAGATAGGGAGTCTCTGGAAACTATAAAACAAAGTCCAAATGGAAATTCTAGAGTAAGTATAATAACTAACAATTCTATTGACAGATCAATAGAAATTACCACTCTGAAGAACAAAGATTTAAGAAAAATGAACGGTCTCAGAGATCTGTGGGACAACATAAAGTAGTTCTACATACATGTAATTGGAGTTCCAGAAAGAGGAAATGAGAAAAAAATGGCAGAAAATGCAGTAATGTAAAAGCAAGTTAAAATCTGAAAGGTGAAACGAGTTTGAAACTTTAAACAGGAAATCAACCCTAAAAAAAGGTTAGGATAATCTCATTTATGGAATAAAATACCTTTCAAAACCATCTCTCTTTTCTTATCAGAGAAAAAAAAATCACCAAAACTATGAATGTTCCTCACAGCAGTTTAGTTGGTTTAAAATTTTAAAGCTGGAGTAATATATTAGTCAGCTATTTGTTTATAATGGCTCCTGAATTATACTATTCTATGTTTAACTTTAGGCATTCAACATCTGTGGTCAGATATACCACTTAGCTCACTGCTTTGAGCCCATGGTTTCTGGAAAAGAATTTCTAAATTTAGAAAGCTAGTTCAAAGGAATGGAAGCTAGACAGACCTCTTCTGGACTTCTTTTTATGATACTCAGAGAGAAGCTATGTTTTCTAAATCTCCTCTTATTGCTGGTATTAAGCATCAGCTCATGGGCAGTATAAAAAAATGGTCTGAAGCATACAGCAATTAAACCAGATGCAGAACATGAAAAAAGTAGATAAAAAATTATCTAGAGTAGAAGATGTTTGATACTTGTCCAGCTCCCAAACTGAAAAAGCAACAAACCAAAGCCATTAACAAATGCATACAAGATACCTGTAGTAGGGGTCTGCAGAGCATATTTCTTTACAAAGAGTTTCTGGTGCACTATGTGAAGGCCGCTAGTGGGTGTTTAAAGTGAATGATGTAGCACAATTTATATTTGCCTTTTCCAATTTGTTTTATATACTGAAAAAAAAAACTACTCTGGGAGGAAAAATGTCTCCTACTTTTAACATTTCTCAGTTCTTGAGCCTAAGTTTTCCACTCACTGCACCATTCAGTTCTAAGTTCTTATCTGTAACCCTTTCCCACAGTTCTGTACTTAAGCATTTGGGGCTACAATTTTGGCAATATTTATGATGCTAAGGGGAAATGTTAAGGACTATTCTTCAAGTCAGTCAGTACACAAAAATCTAGGAATATTAGAAAATTTAATGTTAAATTTTAACATATAGCAAGTGTCTAACCATGTGAACATTCAGATTAAAGTCTTTAGTGTCTCTTATTTTCTAAAGTAAAGCTTGTGATCAAGTGTGCAGTATGCTTGCACTGCACTGTTATAATGAATTAACATCCACTAAATTATTTACTATTCCACTGGTTCTTAATTTAATCTTACCTAAAAACAGAGGGTTGTTGTGACGTGTTAAAATTAAACCTGGACATGTTTCTCTCAATTATTTTCCTAATCTCGTATGTTTTATTATCAATGAAACCTAAGAAAGGTATGGAGGTTTTAAGTGTTAAATTTTCTATTATTTTTTCATTTAAGGGAAAGCATACATGATAACCCCAACCTCAGTTATGTACATTTAGTCTTATTCAGAAGATTGTTAGTAATTTTGAATTCCCATGAGTTTTTAGCTGCTTATAATCCATCTATTTGAAAAATACTGCAATTGTTGGCTTTTCACTAGATTTTTGCTGGACTGAAATTAAATGTTAAAATCTAAGATCAGGAGGAAATGATTAATTGGCCCATGCAAAAAATATATTTTTATGCGTTTAAGAAAGCCCATATACACTGGAGAATCAGAAAAACAAAAATGAATTTAATTTTTATAGTATACCAAAAACTAACTGTAATGGGTTGAATTGTGTTCCCCAAAAAAGTTCTACACATGGTACCTGTGAATATAATCTTATTTGAAAATTGGGTCTTGGGTTTCCCTGGTGGCGCAGTGGTTAAGAGTCCGCCTGCCAATGCAGGGGACACGGGTTCAAGCCCTGGTCCGGGAGGATCCCACATGCCGCAGAGCAACTAAGCCCGTGCACCACAACTACTGAGCCTGTGCTCTAGAGCCCGCAAGCCACAACTACTGAGCACGTGTGCCACAACTACTGAAGCCCACGCGCATAGAGCCCGTACTCCGCAACAAGAGAAGCCACTGCAATGAGAAGCCTGCACACCGCAATGAAGAGTAGCCCCCACTCGCCACAACTGGAGAAAGCCCGTGCGTAGCAACGAAGACCCAATGCAGCCAAAAATAAATAAATTAAATAAATTAAAAAAAAAAGAAAATTGGGTCTTTGCAGATATAATCAAGTTGAGATGAGGTCACACTGGATTAGGGTGGGTCCTACATCCACTGACTTGGCATTTTATGAGAGAGGAAAGAGATTTGGATGCAGAGGTAACAGAGAAGAATGTGAAGATATGAAGAAAGTGATGTGAAGATGGAGGCAAAGATTGAAGTGAAGGCATTTATAAGCCAAGGAATGCCAAGGATTGCTGGGATACACCAGAAGCCAAGAAAAGGCAGTAAGGGTTCTTCCCTAGAGACTTTAGAAAGAGTATGGCCCTGCCAACACCCTAATTTTGGACTTCTTGTCTCCAGAACTGTGCAACAATAAATTTCTGTTGTTTTTAAGCCACTCAGTCTGTGGTGCTTTGCTCTAGCAGCCCTCGGAAACTAACACACTAATGCACAAATAACAATATAGATTTGAACCTGATTTTTTAAATTGAGGGAGACTTACTTTCCCCTAGGTTATATGTACCCAGCATATCGGAAAGAGAATAGGTAAATTTCTAGGGAACTGACTGGCTCAAAATCACCCTGGATGATTTTTTTCTAACATTTGTCTGAGTATGCCTTAAGAGGATAAAATAATATATCTAAAGAACAAAGAAAAAGTTAACATTTTTGCTGAACTGAACAATGTACTGATTTGGTAACCTTCAAAATACTGGTCAACATATGTACTTAGCCCCAAGAAACAACTCTAAATTGGTTTAATAAAGCAAATTAAACTTCACATAGGAAAATCACATTACTGGAATAATGAGGTTTTCAAAAGGACACAAAGGAAGTTTTTTTGTTTTTTTTTTAACTTCATAAAAATTAACTTTAATGTGAAAAAAATTAATCAAAGGTTCCAAAGACTTGATTGCGAACTAACTTGCTGGGGGGGTGAGGGAGGGGGGGGAAAGTATTTCTTTTTTCCAGTTTCAGTGGCATTAAAGTCATACTATTAATAACTAAACTTTTATTTTCTGAATTTGTAAAGTTGAAGGCATTCTAAGTTTCCAAAGTAAATGTAATTATATACAATTTACAGTTAAACTATTCCTACAAATATAAAAACATTTATAGGAATCGTAAGGAAAACTTACTTTATTTTTGCTATTCATTTTTTAACAAGCATTTATGGAATGTCTAAGTGCCAAACACTACTAGGCATGAGAATTCAAAGATACACAGGGCTCAGTTCCATTCTTTATGGAGTATAGAGTCTAATGACAAGGTAGACAGTAAAAATGGGACATGTTCTATAGAGAGATACGAAGAGAACAAAGGAGCTTAGTCAAAGGATCAGCCTAGGAAACCAAGGGAAACTTGACGGAGAACCAACATTTGAACAAACTCTTTGACAAGCAGGAATTTTTCAGATGAAAGGGGAAGGTAGAAATAGAAGAGAAATTCCAGGAAAATAGAAAAAAAGAAAGCTATGGAATCCTGAACAGATTTGACACATCCAGAGTTGCTTGGAAATTTTTTATGGCTAAAGCATAAGGTAAGTAACATCAAGTATTGAGAGACGAGGCTGGAGAGAGGCTAAAGAATTTAGATTTTGTGTCCCACTTCACAGGGCACCAACTGCACTTTTTAAACTGGGAGTTCCATGAGACACAAAGACCATATAGGAAACTGCTACAGTAACCCAGGAAAGACATGCTGAGGGTCTGGACTAAGGCAGTGTCAGTGGAATGGGAGAATAGACTGGATTCCAGAATCATTTCTGGAATCAAATCATGATGCTCTGCTAATAAGGGACAGAGAAGAATCAAAGATGGTACTGAGGCTTCTGGTGAAGGGATCTGAGGTGATCAACAAAGAAATGGAATATAAATTTGGGCAGGCAGGAGAAGTGGGGAAGTGGTGAAAGATGAAGGTAGTAAAATGTTAGTTTAAGATATATGCAAGACAAGAAGAAAATTTTCTAGTAATGACAATACTCAGTCTTTGTATTTTTTACTGCATATGAAGTACTTTTACATACATTCTCTTGGTTGACAGAACAACCCAGTAAGATAAGAGCATTTCACAGATAAGAAAACCAGAGCTCAAAAGGTGAGGTGACTTGTTACAGGCTACTCAGCTAGCAGGCTACCAGGCTAGAGTCAGAAAAAAAAATCACAGTCCTATCTAGTCTTTCAAAAGCCACTCCATGCCATAGATAAATTATGGTTAGTTTCCAATTGTCATTGGTGTCTTAGCATTTTGCTGCTTCCCACTGAGCTGATTTTATTTAATCATTGTTGAGTCCAGAATCACCTAGTCCACACTGGCACTTGAAGTTATGACAATACCCAGAGGAAAAAAATTTAGTTAGTGAGAATCACATTACTGGAAAAAATCTTAGACCATTAAGTGTTAGGTCTTTCAGTTCTTCTGATGGAGGAATTCTATGATAAGTTCCCAAAGTAACCTCCAGAAATAATTACAGTTTCAAAGGGTTCCATGGTCTAATTAATTTGGGAATTAATTGCTTTAGATTGCTTTATTGCACAATTTCACAAAGCCTTTAATATTCTAATGTACACTGAAAATTTCTAGGAGTATAATTAGGGATACAGTGTTCCCCAAACGTATTTGACCACTGAACATTTCTCCCAAACCTTTTTTTCTTTATGGCTGCACTGCATGGCTTGTGGGATCTTAGTTCCCCGGCCAGGGATTGAAGCCAGGCCCTCGGCAGTGAGAGCATGGAGTCCTAACCATTGGACCACCAGGGAATTCCTTCCCCCAAGCTTTTAATTTAGAGTATCTTATGGGACTAGCATTCTATAGAATACACTTTGAAATACTGCTCAATAAAACTATTTAAGCAACATACCAACAAATACAAATTAAAGATAATAAATACAAACAGTACATTAGTGCTGAGGGAATGCAGAATAAAAAGGAGGGATGACAATTTGTGGAAGTAATTGGGCAGTTTCCTGCCCAATATACTATTAATTTTGCAATGAAATTTAGGCAGTAATATGAACTAGGAATACATGTGCTTACCAGTAGAAATCTTTTAAATTGCTGATTGATGCAATAATAAAATAAAAATTTGAGGGACTTCCCTGGTGGTGCAGTAGTTAAGAATCCGCCTGCCAATGTGGGGGACACGGGTTCGAGCCCTGGTCCAGGAAGATCCCACATGCCGCGGAGCAACTAAGCTCGAGTGCCACAACTACTGAGCCTGCGCTCTAGAGCCCATGAGACACAACTACTGAGCCCGCGTGCTGCAACTACTGAAGCCCACGCGCCTAGAGCCCATGCTCTGCAACAAGAGGAGCCACGCAATAAGAAGCCTGAGCGCGGCAACAAAGAGTAGCCCCCGCTCGCCACAACTAGAGAAAAGCCCGTGCACAGCAACAAAGACCCAGTGCAGCCAAAAATAAATAAATAAATTTAATTAAAAAAAGTTTTATTACCATAACTTATAATTTTAAAAAATTTAATTGCCTATACTTGGGGGAGTAAATAATTTCTCTTATACTATTAAGATGGTTAGGTTTTATAGCCTTCTGAAACTTCATCAAATCTTCTTGTTCTTACTTATTAATTAATGACTGCTTCAAGGTTTCATATGGCCTTTAATCCATCAGAATTTCATTGTAGTCTCAGGTAAAAATCTCATTATTACAGATTCCATTATGAGGAAGGGATCTATAATAATAAACTTGTTTGCAAATATCCCATTCTGAGGTTATGATTTGTCATAATGAATTTTTGTAAAGAATGATTTACACACCAAATGCTTCCTCTTGATTATCCTCTTAAAATAATCATCCTATATTACCGAAGACCATAAGTGGTATTCTGTTTGCAGCCTAGAACAGAGCTAAGAGCTCCATAATTCTGCTTGGTGATCAAGTCCTTTAACTTCCTTAGTCTTTTCCTACTTCAAACATTCCTACTTAACAAATCTAACTGAACTCCAAATTACTACAATGTAGAGAGACCTGGGAAAATGGAAGGAAAATGTAAGAATCTGAGTTCCTCCAGTTTACTAAATTCAGGCTTTCTATTCATTCATTGATTCATTACAGAGAGCCTTCATGTACTCCTGCAAACTATAAATCTGATTTCTAATAATACATGCTTCATAACAAAATCATGATATTAAATAGAATTTTTCTTTAATAAAACATTCTTTTAAAAACTAAAGAAATAATAATAGTATTAATGCATGTCTTATTTTGTATTTATGGGGTTAGTTCATTAAACAGAATATCTTTATTATCTCATTCATTATTTAAAATTTTTGAAAAAAATTTGATTTTTTTTAGGACATATTATCCATAATCCAAAGCAGACATCATTAGATACATAAGATATTTAAAAGTAAACCACCTGGAGCTACACTATTGAATAATAATTTATACAGACTAAGGTTCCCTTTTCCCTAGTTAATTTCAGTGCATAATAGGAAAAGAGGGAAAAAAAGCAGAACCTTTTCTTTTTGGTGCTTTTTAAATTGAGTATTTTAATCAAATGGGAAATTTTTACTAGGATTACTATAGTTCACTGCTTCTAAAGTAACAGTAAGCAGTTCTATAGACGTAGTTGCAAACTTAAGCTACGAAAATTAGGTGATTAATCTTCTCCATTACTTTGGCGTTATCCTCACACTGGTTCCTTATGTAAGTCCCTGAATCTGCTGAGGTCCCAAAATGGAGACTTGGATGCATAAATACAAGGTTGTTTCCAAACATTCGACCATGTAAACAAAAAGTAAGGGCACAAGAAAAAAATATCTGATGATTGCTTTAAAATTCACTATTGAAACTGGAGAAAATATGCCACTCTTCTGTAGATTCATTTACATTTGCTTCTTAACTAGAAAAAGAAAATAGATACAGACATGTTCATGAGCGCTCACATAATGATTCACAAATGAATTGGTAAAAAACTGTAACACACTTGAATATTTTATAAGTAAGAGAAAGTTTTCTTACCTTCAGAAGTTCAAAGTAATGTAGACAGTGGTAAACAGGGGCTAGAAGTAGCCTGGGTAAAACATACTGAACAGCTTCTTTGAAACCTTCGCCTATTGACTAGAAAACAAAGTGATTTAATTTTTAAGTTTACTTTTCAGACATCATATATCTTGATCTAGAAACTACTATACCTGCAAATAGAGTGCTGCTCCAGGCTTTGATAACTGACTAAGGAAACGATCATGAAAACCAGGTCGTAAAATATCTCGAGCGTATGATTCATATGGATCAAATGCCAGTTCCTTAGAAAATAAAGAAGGCAAAACATAAATAATCTTTCTCCAAGGTAAAGTATAAATGACCTACCACCATAAACACAAAAAGATTAAATTATGGGCACATCTATGCCTGCACAATTATATATTTCTTTTAAAGCCTCTAAACACAATTACATTGCTATTAATTTTAACAGAATAAACCTAATATTCTCAATTAAGAAAGTAAATCAATTCTTTCTGATGAGTAATGGGGATTCTCATATGTTATGACACCTCTCATGAAAGGGTTCTAGTGGAGTATCATCAACAAACATAGTCAAAAGAATGGGGTGATTTTTAGATCTGGAAAACTAAGTGTAGCCTGAATAATAAAGAACATAGATATCCACAACCAGGTAAAGTATAAACATTTAGAATATTGGTGCCAGACATTTATTTTCTCATGGTTATTTCTTGTTCATAGACTTACTTACACATTCTGCAAGCCAGAGGTAATTGTTTATATCATCTAAAATTCATTGGCACATTTTTCACAAAACAATTAAATAACAATTTAATCCAAATTGCCAAAAAATTTTACCATCATCAATCATTAATAAACTAAACAATTCTAAAGGTTAGAATCTACTGGTTTTGATGATTCCTGAGGAAAAAAAGAGTAGGTATTGTGATTTTATCAGGAGGTAGGATTTCTACTCTCCACCATCCTGTGTTCTATTCCAGGTAAAAATAAAAAGCCAAAAACCCCAAACTATTATGAAGATGGTGCTACAGATTCTAGCAAGAGCTCATTTCTATGAAGGGTAATTCTAGAAAGAGGAAGAGGACATCTAGTGGAGGACTGCAGAAGAATGAAGTTAGGAGTGAATGACAACAAATGATGTTTATTTTTAAATTACCCTTAATGTTGTTTCTCAGACTGTTTTCTTTAAGGAAAGACTCAATAATAACAACACAAGATCAGAAATCAGAAGACCCCAGTTCTGTTCTCTGTGAAATGCAATATGGGATATAAAGTTCCAAGTCATCCTAAATTCCTTGAGCCATTTCAATTCCTTCAACTGTCCTCTCAACTGAAAATTTCTGTAATAATACAACAATGGAAATTGCAGTCCATTGCAGATCTTACAGGAATGGATAGTAGGTTTTCAACAATAACAGCAGGAAGGAGTCAGGTATGAATAGACTGGATGGGAGAGAGGAATAAAAATGTGATTGGATGCTTATAGCTTGGGTCTCTTGAATTCATGAACTTATATAGAACAGATAATGTTTGTCCTCCTCCCCTTTCAATAAACTCTAATTTATTATAGAATTTTTATGACAATTACACATATAAAGTAAAGACTATACAGACAGTGTAGTGGCTTAAAAGCATGACTCTAGCATCAGAGAGACCCAGGTTCCACTTCTGATTGTACTACTTACTAGCTGTGTGACCTCTGACAAACTATCAACACTTACTCTCTCTAAGCCAAGTTTCCTCACTGGAAAATGTAGATGATATCTACTTCAAGGAGTTGTTTTAGGAATTAAATGAGATACATGCAAAGTGCTTGCAATAGCGTATGCACATAATAAGAGGTGAATAAATGGTATCTAGTATTATCATTCTAAAATAGCTAATTTCAAGAGAGAAAAAAGTTGACAACTAACTGGAAATCTAAGCTCTCATCACGTAGTTTTATTCTTGAGGATAAATTTGTAGAATGGCAAGCACTTCTAAGACTCCTCGTATAAATTAATAGATAATATTATGATCAGTTTACTGGTTAAATGCAATACTTATAAGATTCATTTAAAAAGTTAATTATTGATACACACAACTGTGTACTAACAGTTAAAAATATAGACTATTCTAAACATACAGAAAAGTAAAGAAAACAGTTTAACAACCATATTCACCATCTAGCTCAAAAAAAGCTCAACATTTTATAACACTTCACCTTTTTTTTTTTTTTTTTAAAAGAAATAAAACAGTACAGATGTAATTGATCCTCCTGCACTCCCTTTCAGAAGCTGATTTCCTCTCTTGATAATCCCCAGAGGAAATCACTATCCTGAATTTGAATTTTATTATTTCCAAGTATATTTTTATATCATAATTACATATGTATCAAGAAATAAGGCAATGTTTTCAAATTTTATATAAATATTGTAAAATACATAGTAACAATAAATTCTTCTGCAATTTGGTTTTTATATTCAAAGTTGTTTTAATGATTTATCCAATTTGATTCATATAGTTCCTTACAGTTCATTTATTTTAAACTCTGTATAATATCCCACTGTATAAATATATCTTTTTTTAGGTAAATTTTTTACTCTGAGATAATTTAGATTCACATGTCGTTGTAAGAAATAATATGGAAAGATCCTGTCTGTCTGCACACTACCCAGTTTTCCCCAGTGGTAACCTCTTACAATAGTACAATATAGTGCAATATCACAACCTGGCCATTGATATTGATGTAGTAAAGTATAAAATATTTCCATCACCACAAGGATGGCTCTTGTTGCCGCCCTTTTATAGCCACACCTTCCTCCTTCCCATCATAGTCTCTTTAGCCCCCAGCAACCACTGATGTATTCTGCATCTCAATAGTTTTTTCATTTCAAGAAAGTCAGATAAAAGGAATTACACAGTATGCAACCTTTTGGAATTGCTGGATCATATGGTAATTCTTTAACTTTTTGAAGAACTGTTTTCCATAGCAATTGTACCATTTTATTTACATTCCCACCAGCAAAGTTTGAAGGTTCTAATTTCTCCACATCCTCTCCAACACTTGGTATTTTCCTTTCTTTTTAAAAATTTAATTCTAGCCATCTTAGTGAGTGTGAAGTGGTATTTCATAATGGTTTTGATTTGCATTTTACTTATGACTAATGATGCTAAACACCTTTTCATGTGCTTGTTGGCCATTTTTATATATTCTTTGGAGAAATGCCTATTCAAATCCTTTGACCGTTTAAAAACTGAGTTGTCTTTTTTGTAAGAGTTCTTTATATACACTGAATATATCAGATATTATCAGACATATGATTTGCAAATATTTTCTCCCATCCTGTGTGCTCTCCTTTCACTTTTGATGGTACTCTTTGAAGCACAAAAGTTTTACCTTTTAAGTCTAAATTATGTATTTTTTTCTTTTCTCACTCATGCTTTTGGTGTAATATTTAAGAATCCTTTGCAAAGTCAAGGTCATGAAGACTTAGCCATGCTTCCTCCTAAGAGTTTGGTAATTTTAGTTTATATTAAGTCTCTGATCCATTTTGAACTTATGTATCTATGGTGTGAGGTAAGGAGTTCAATTTCATTCTTTTGTGCTTCTCACAATTTTATGTTTTTTTGTGTGTGTGAACAAAAGTTTAAAAATTTTAATCTCTTCTTTTATGGTTTGTACTTTCTATGTATTCTTTAAGAAACCCTTCCTACTTCAAAGTGATAAATATGTTCTCCTGTATTTTCTTCTGAACTTCTAAAGTTTTGCTTTTCATTTTTAGATTTTATTTAAACTACTGAGAATTTTTCCTGTATGATGTGAGCTAAGGAAGGAATATTTTCTTTCCACATGGAAAACCAGTTTTGACCCAGCATCATTTATTAATTAGTTATTTCTCTACTGATTAAAAAGTAATCTCTGTCACATATTGTGTGTATGTGTATTTTTTTTCAGGGTGCTCTATTCTGTTCCACTAATTGTCTATATCTACAACTAATACTGTGGCTTTGTAATAAATCTTAAAATCTGATAGGACAAGTCCCCTCAACTTGTTCTTCCTCAAAATTGTTATTTTTGTCCCTTCATTCTTCCACATGAATTTTAGGATCAGCTTGCTGACTTATAGATTATTCGGGGACAACTGTATCAATACAATATTGAGTCTTTCCATGAACATGGTATTTCCATTCATTCAGATTTTCCTTATGAATATCATTATTTTATGATTTTCTTAACAAAAGTCTTGCATATATATGTTTATTGGGTTTATTTCTGAATACCTTATAGTTTTGTTTCTAGAGAGAATGGAGCCTTTTTCCTTTAATATTATACATTCACTTGGTTAGAACTGAGTATAGTAATGCTAGCAATTTTTATGTTGGTCTTTTATCTAGCAACTATACTGAACTTGCCTAATAGTTACAACACTATATACATTTTCTTATATTTGCTGTGTAGACAATTATGTTGACTACAAATAGGACAATTTTGTCTTTTCTATTCTTTTTCTGTCTTTTGGCTAGTATCTCTATTAGAGTGCTGAAAAGATGTAGTGAGTGGCATTCTCCTACAGCTTAGTCATTAAATATATCTTTTATAGGTTTTTGATAGATATCCTTTATTAGATTAAGAAAGGTCCCTTCTATTCCTACTTTGCTCAACATTTTAAAGAAATTCCTGAATGAATGTTTTTCTATGCTCTTTCTTATTTGTTGAGATTTTAATGTTAATGTGAAATATTACATTAACTTTTTAAAAATTTCAAACCACTTAAGAGTAAACTTCCTAAGATATATCATACTGGCCACAGTTTTTATTTAGATTATAAACTGATTAATTTTCTTTGCCAGTTGTGTCAGTATGTGAGAGTGGTTCATATTATTTTCTTGTATTATTCTCATCCAGTTTTGATAATACATGTATTGATATATAATCCTAAAAATTGAGTTGCCCTTTGTGTCCCTATTTTTTATCTTCCTTATGAATCTATTTTGTGGTTTTCTTAACAAAAATCTTGCATATGTTTATTGGGTTTACTTCTGAATACCTTATGGTGCTATTTCTAAACTGAATGGAGCAGGGGACAATTTTCAAAAGAGTAAGATTAACTGTTTCTTGAAGACTGGTAAAACTCCTAACACTTAGTGTATGCCTCATGTCATTTGTTGAAACATAGATTTGATTATTCAATTTTTAATTGTTTTTAAGTTAATTAGGATATCTATTTCTTAAGTCAATTTTCCTATTTTATATTTTTTAAAAAGTTAACCACTCAATCCCAGTTCTCAAAAATTTTCAAATGGATCTCAGCATTCCTGAATGATTTAAAAAGTTGCAATCTGTAGTTATAACTTTTTCTTCCTAATATTTATGCTTTTCCTTTTTTCTCCCTTGATCAACATTATTAGAGGTTTTGTTCTATCTGTTGTGTGCTTTCTAGTTCATTAATTCTGTTCTTCTATTACTTCCTTTATGTTGTTTCTATTATTATCATCTCTCAAATTTACCTTATCTTTCCTGTTTCTTGGCTTGAAACCTTTACTCATTTATTTTTAGTTACATCTACTTTTTAAAATATATGTCTAAAACTGTAAGTTTTTCTTTATGCATTGCTTTAGTTGCATCTTACAGGGTTTTGTATATAGTTAGTACTTTCACTTTTGCTCAATTTCAAGTATTTTGTAATTTTCATTGTCACTGCCTCTTTAATCCATGAGATATTTAGAAATTCATTTTTAAGATTTCCTAGTATTTTAAAAACTTTTTATTGCGATTTCTAATTTAATTTCATATAGTCAGAAAAGATGGTTTGTATGCTATTATGTAATATTTGAGACTTCCTTTTTTATCTAATACTGTAACCAATTTTTGTAAATATAACTGGTATCTTGAAATGAATCTAGAATCATCCATATATACATAATCAAACCTGTTTATTTTCTTATTTTAACTTCTATAGCCTTAATCTTTTTTCTGTTTGTGATAGAGATGTGCTACAATTTCCTATCGTAATAGTAAATTTTTTTCCATTTCTCCTTGTAATTCTGTCAGTTTCTATATTTTGAGGCTTTATAATCAGGTACACATACATTCATGATTGTTATATTTTCATGACATTGTCCCTTTTCCTATTTAGGTAGTGTTCCTCTCTACTCTAATGTCCTCCCCACCAAGCTTACTTTTCCTAATTATATCAATTGATATTTATATACTAGCTTCCATTTATTTGTTTTCATATGTTGACCTTTCAATCCCTTTATTTTAAATATTTCTGTGGTTCTGTTTTGGGTGTGTCTCTACAAGCTGCAGAAAATGGACTTTTAAAAATAAAAAATAAGTACTTTCTTTAAATAGGCGAGTTTCATCAGTTTACATATACTGAGTTACTAACATAGTAGTATAATGTAGTTGGATTTATTTGTATCATATTACAGTCAGCCCTCTGTATCTGTGGGTTCCACATCTGCTGATACAGAAGGCCAACTGTACTATGCCATTTTAAATGAGGTTACTTGAGCATCCACAGATTTTGATGTTGGAGAGGGGATTTCTGGAACCAATCCCCCATGGATACCAAGGGATGACTGTAGTTTGTTTTCATTATCACTGTTTTTCTTTACTTCCTTATTCTTTCCTATTATCAGTGGAAAAGATTAAAAAGTGTTCCTACAGTTCTTGTACATTGTAAGATATAGGTAGTATTTCTATTCTTTTGGTGATTTTCCTAAATGTTTTAAAATCAAATATAGTTTGTTATTATCTATAAATTTTTCTAAATTTTAAAGAGAGTTTACAGTTGTTTAGTTTTTCTTGTCTTCTGAATACAAGCCCATTTTATGTGCTGAGAAGTTTAGTTTACCTACCCTTTTAAATTAAAAAAAAAAATAGTTTGGTTTTTAAAATATTCAGTAGCTTGGGCTTCCCTGGGAGCAAAGCAGTTAAGAATCCACCTGCCAATGCAGGAGACACGGGTTCAAGCCCTGGTCCGGGAAGATCCCACATGCTGTGGAGCAACTAAGCCTATGCACCACAACTACTGAGCCTGCACTCTAGAGCCCGCAAGCCACAACTACTGAGCCCGTGCACCACAACTACTGAAGCCCACACACCTAGAGCCCGTGCTCTGCAACAAGAGAAGCCACCACAATGAGAAGCATGTGCACCACAAAGAAGAGTAGCTCCCGCTCTCCGCAACTAGAGAAAAGCCTGTGCCCACCAACGAAGACACAACACAGCCAAAAATAAAAAAATAAGATAAATAAATTTATTAAAAAAATATTCAGTAGCTTATAAAATTTACTACTACATTTCTCAGCATTAGTTCTTGTATTCCTCAACTTTCCTCTGAGTACAACTTTCCCTCTTGCTGAAGAACATCCTTGTTTTTGAGTCTAGTTATGTATATTCCTTTTTTCTTTTTATACTTTATGACTTCTGTATGTTTGAAGCAACACTGAGGGGCTGTAGTGAAGCTTAAACTTAGCATATTATTTTGCCTGAAGGTCTTAAATTTTTTGTTTTACAAACTCGACCCTGAGTTACAATAAAAGATATAGTTGATTTTGGAATGAGAACAAAGCAAGAGCTAGAAATTTCAGAATGACTATCAATACTAACTTATAAGGGCTAACTCAATATTTTAGCAGTTGAAATATCAAGTAGAAGGTTACCATTTTTCTACCCCTATGATATCTGAATCGTCTAGGTCCTGGACTTGATTTTCCTATTCACTTCATCCCTCCTATTCTAAATAATTATGCACAGTTATCATATATTGAGTAGCTAGCTGTTATGAAGCTGGTTAGCTAAATATTTCAGGAAAGTTATTTAACTTTCAAAAAATCCTGAGTCCTATTACTATCTTTCTTTTACAGATATAGATAGAGAGGCTTAGAGATGTGAAGTAAATTGCCCACGGACACATACAACTACTAAGTAGCAGATTTTAGACTGGAACACAAGTAGTCTGACCTCAGGTCCAAGTTCTGTGGCCTCTTCATTGATAAGATAGCCAATTAAGTGCCAGCTGTGGGATCTGTTTTTTATAATGATGAGAAACTACTTTTTCTAAGTTTTGTGAGATAATGGAAACAAATGTTGACGATGACCCTTTGAGGAAGAGGCAATACAGTTGAGTAGTCAGCAGTTAATGTTTATGTTCGCTGGAAACAAGAATCCAGATTCCAATTTTAATTCAAATGTCGGGCCTTCTAGATGCAGACTTTTTTGGTGTATAATTACTTACCTCTGCTAAGTCTTCAAAGCAACTTCCTACTAATGGATGGGGACTGCCTTCATCTGTCATTTCTACAGTATCTTCTATATGGCCCAGTAACTTTACACTAAGTTCATGTATATCCACTATACGACTAAATATATTTTCTACATCCTGTTGGGATGAAAAACACATTAATTCAGTTAGGTTGTATAATAAAACAAATTTTGAGCCAATAAGTCATTTTACAATCATGAAATTTAACATTGCAGATACAGTGAGAAATTTTAACAACTTACAAATATAAGTAAGAGACAAAGAATTCCTTTGGCAATGAAGTATAGTTTGCAAAATACATTTCTCTAGGTCACAGGTTCTCAAACTTTTTGTTCTCAGGACTCCTTTACACTCTTAAAAATTATTGAAAACTCCAAAGGGCTTTTGCTTACTGTATTAGAAATTATTTACTATCAACATTTACTATATTAGAAATTAAAACCAAGAAAATCATAAAACATTTAATTCATTTAAAAATAACAATAAAGAGTTCGTTTATGAAAAGTAACTATATTTTTCCAGAACAACCAAAAATCTTGGTGAGGAGAATGGCACTGTTTTACATTTTTGCAAATCTCTAACACCTAGTTTAATAGAAGATAGCTGGCTTTTCATGTATATTTCTGCATTCAATCTGTTGTGATACGTTGCTTTGGTTAAAGCATATGAAGAAAATCTAGCTTTACAAAGACATGTAGTTGGAAAAGGCAGGAGTCTATTCAAATAACTGTGGATACCCTTTTCTTTTTCTGCATAGTTTCTTTACTGAGATATGTCACGTACCATAAAATCCACCCTTTTAAAGTGTACTTTCACATATTCACAGCCTGTTCAATCGTCACTACCATCAAATTCTAGAACATCTTCATCACCTCAAAAAGAAAGGCTGTATCCAGTAGTAGCCCTCTCCATTCTTCCCCTACACACCCATCCCCAGTCTCTGGCAACTACTAATCCACTTTCTATCTCTATGGATTTGCCTAGTCTGGAAATTTCATATATATGGAATGAATATCTTTTTATGATATTATACAAGTCAATAAATGGTAGCTTCTTAAAGGTTAGTTGCAACATAGAATCTGAAACTATACAAATTTTGTACATTAAAATCCACTGGTCTATTTTGAACTTTGAATGGATGTTTTACCCAGGTGTGATTTTGTAGTGGAATTGCTAGGTTGTATGGCTAGCTTATGGTTAATATTATATGAAATTATCAAATTCTTTTCCTAAATATTTATACCAGATTACATTCTCACAAGCAATGTGGGAATTTTACATTCCCAAAAGCAGTTGCTCTACATTCTTTTCAACATCCAGTATTGTCAGTCTTTTTAATTTTAGCTTTTCTAATGAGTGTGTAGTAGTGTCTCATTATGGTCTTAATTTGCATTTTCCTTATGACTATTAATGTTGAGCATCTTTTGATGTGCTTTTTGGTCATTGGTATACCTTCTTTTATAAAGTGTTTAAATTTTTTGGCAACCTAAAATATCAGGCTGTTTTTCTTATTACTGAGAAGTGCAAAAGTTCTTTATATATTCTGAATACAAACCCTTTGTTAGATATATGTAATTCAAACAGGTTCCTACAATCTGTGGCTTACATTTTTATTTTTCTGACAATGCTTTTCAAAGAGCAGAAGTTATTTTCATTTTAATGAAGTCTAATTCATTAATTTTTAATTTTATGGTTCTTGATTTTTGTGTCCTAAGAAATCTTTGCCTATTCTTTACCACTTTGTTTTTAAACAACTTTATTAAAATATAATTTACATACCATGCAATTCATCCTAAAGTGAACAATTCGATGGTTTTTTACTATATTTACAGATTTGTGCAACTCAAAATCTACTCCTTTATTTTTTAACGTCTGCTCATTGCCATAACATTGAGTGAATACCAGTCTCAGCCTCTGTTGTGAGCACCACTTCTCCATCAGTCACCTGTGACTATGTAGCTACAGTTGTAGAAATTACTAGAATGCAACTCCCTTAGACAATCTCAACTGTTCTCATTTAGCATTTCTCCAGGACCCAATCAGGTTGGTTTAATTACTACTGTAAGATCAGTAGTCCCTTCTCTAATTTTCAGTTATTGGCACCTTCCTTTGTGCTCCCCAAAATACTGCTGTCATACTTCTGTTTATGGTAATTACCACAATGTATTGCAATTTAATTTAAAGTTTACATTTCTGTCTTGACTGGACTAAACTTGACAGAAGAAACGGTTTTTTATTCATCTTTGAATCCCCATTGCCAAGTATGGCATCAAAAATATAGGCAGCCCTGATGAAGTGTTGGTTCAATGATGCAAATGAGTCAAATTAAACACAGAAATCTTCCACCTAAACAAGAGGCTTTATTCTTTGGAGTACATGGAAGAGTCTGTGAATTCATTTGTACTTACACAATCAGTCTAGTTTAGATTTTGTCTTTTAATTTCTGATGTTTAATTTATCACAACTGTTGTAGCAACTTTATTTTTGATCACAGTCATGATGAATTAAATCCCACTACTTTTAAAAAATGGACCAATTAGCAATCATGAACTATACAAATTCAAATTTGAGTGGTCATGTAAAATTAACAACACATGCAATGATATACATTTATTCAATGATACTTACATTAGCTGAAAACAATTTTGAATTGGAGACAAAGGGCTCTCTAAAAACTTTTATAATTAAATTAAGTTCCCTTATGTATTGTCGAATTTCTGCCATAAATGCTTTTACCAAATCATAATAAGTTTGCTCTCCTGAGGTGGAAGGCTCTTCATCAGTTAAAGATAATATATTTATATCTTCTACATCTTGATGAAACATATCCATCAATACCTACAATCAGAGATATAAGAAAGTATAATAAAATATGAATCTATAGTCCAACTTGAAGTTAAACACCCTAAGCTATTATTTGAATACAGTTCTTAAATGATAATAAGCAGACACACAATTACCTCTTCTTGGATATAATGCCATTTCCCCCTCCACAGCTTCTCTAAGACAAAATTCTACATCAGGTATCACAAACTGCCTCTTCCAAGTTCTCTGACAATACAAGTATCTGTCTGTCTGTCTGTCTGTCTCTCTTGTTAACCGTATATTACTTCTAATTTGTTTCCAAATCTTGTCTTGGATTTCTCTCAGTTTCCTCTGTTTCATAACCTTGGCATCACCACTTCATTCCAGGGCCTCACATAATTCATAGTTGAATAATTCCTACGTTTGTTGGTGATTGATCAAAATAAGTCCTGTTTTTTTCCAAGAAGTCTACTATTACTACTCCTGCTAAACCTTCTTTTCCCTCCTGTGAACTTCGACATCATTATCCCTATAACACAATGAAATATTTTATCTTGTATTACTTTCTGCTTGTTTCACAAATATAAGTACCCTTTCATCAAATCTACAGTCTCGTTCTATATTTCTCTTGCATCTCTTCTCTGTGTGAGCACGTACTACATACTCAGAAACATTTTATCAATTCATTTAAAAGTATCAAATATTTTATATTCATTGAAAAATAACTTTTAAAATCAAATACTCATTCATTAAAAAATAAAAACATTTGAAATCCTTCAGATGAGGTGATTTTCACATTCTGAAAGAACAAATATACTAAAATATATTTAAGTGGATTCAGCAATCAGAAAGAATATTCCGAATCAATAATACTTGGAAAAAAGGGAGTGAGACGCTTCATCAGAAAATATTTTCTTTTCTGAAAAGTCATTTTTATAAAATAAAATTACTGAGGCAGTACAGTGCAATGACTTAGACTCAGATCTGGAGTTCACGTCTAGGCTTTGAAACTTCTCAGAAAATTCTAGACCAATTTCTTTATCTCTCTGAACTTCAGTTTCCCTTTTATAAAATGTAGATAAAAGCATCTACCTTAGAGGGATATCACAAGGACCAAATGAGATAAGTCGCATATATGCTTAACTTTCAATAAATGTTTGCTCTTAACATAATCATAGTAAAACCATACAAGTAGTATCTAAAGAAAGTTAGGCAATGAAATTAAACTCTCAAGAGTTTAGTATTGGGTTGGCCAAAAAGTTCCTTCGTTTTTAAGTAAAAATAAAAGATACGTTTTTCATTTTCACCGAGAAATTTATTGAACAATGTATTCACCCATTTTGTTCCAATACCTTCTGCCATTTTTCAGGCAACTTCATAATTCCACATTCCCAAAACTTTTTAGCTTTTTGAGCAGAGAACTGTTCCAGGTGCCTTTTTTACAGTCATCCAGGGAATTGAAATTTTTTCCATTAAGAGAATTTTGTAAAGACTGAAATAAATGGAAATCCGAACGTGCAATGTCTGTTGAATACGGCGGATGAATCAGAACTTCCCAGCCAAGCTGTAACAGTTTTTGCCTGGTCTTCAAAGAAACATGCAGTCTTGCAGTATTCTGATGGAAGATTATGCATTTTCTGTTGACTAATTCTGGACGCTTTTCGTCGAGTGCTGCTTTCAGTTGGTCTAGTTGGGAGCAGTACTTACTGGAATTAATCGTTTGGTATTCCAGAAGGAGCTCATAATAGAGGACTCCCTTCCAATCCCACCATATACACAACATCGCCTTCTTTGGATGAAGACCGGCCTTTGGTGTGGTTGGTGGTGGTTCATTTCACTTGCCCCACGATCTCTTCTGTTCCACATTATTGTACAGTATCCACTGTTCATCACCCATCACAATTTGTTTTAAAAATGGAATGTTTTAATTACGTTTCAGCAGAGAATTGCATGCGGAAATATGGTCAAGAAGGATTTTTTTCACTTAACTTATGTGGAACCCAAACATCAAAGTGATTAACATAACCAAGCTGGTGCAAATGATTTTCAATGCTTGATTTGGATATTTTAAGTATGTCGGCTATCTCCCGCGTGGTATAACATTGATTGTTCTCATTTAATGTCTCCATATGATCGCTATCAACTTCAAATGGTCTACCCGACCGCGGAGCATCATCCAGAGAGAAATCTCTAGCACGAAATTTCCCAAACCACTTTTGACATGTTCAACCAGTCACAGAACCTTCTCCATACACTGCACAAATCTTTTTTTGTGTTTCAGTTGCATTTTTACCTTCATTGAAATAATACAGCATAATATGCCGAAAATGTTGCTTTTTTTCTTACATCTTCAGTATTAAAATGGCTACACAAAAATTCACCAATTTTGATAAGTTTTTTAAAAATGCACACGGAAATGACAGCTGTCACAATACAATCTAACAAAACTGTTTCGAATGAAGTTAAAGACAACTAAGCACTACTAGAGCCATCTTATGAATGAACCTTTTGGCCAACCCAGTATTTTTATATTTTCGAATATTCTTTTCAAGTAAATCCATAATCTTCTAAGTCTTCCAATCCAAATAAAAATTTAAGAAATTCACTAATAAGAGATTATTACTGTTATTAACCCTACATGCAGCAACACATAAAAGAAAAGCTACATGACATACTTAAACACATTTTAATACTATATATATAATACTTTATTTACATAAAGTGATATCTGGAGTTCTTGCCATTAGATTACTAAAAGTATGCCCTAACAAACAATATACAATTTTATTCTGTCTGAGTAGTATGTTAGCACCCAGTAAGTCATGAATAAAAATTTAAGAACAAAACATATAGATCAGCATCCTACCTTATCAGCACACATTGCCACTTTAATATCTTGCTTTGTAATTTCATAATGCCGTATATTTCGCACATAATTCCCCACCAGCTTTAAAATGTCTGCAGAAATGTATTCTAATACTGCTACTATGTAAACAGAAACCTGGTGGTCAATTTTATAACCTAGGACCTCCTGAAAAAATTAAAAGAAAAGCATGTTTAAAATTATTTACTATAAATTTGACACACTGATTTTTTAAAAAGTGTATACAGTTTAGCTTAACTTTTACTGAGGCCTGTGATTGTCAACAGCATTTAATTTTAAGTAGTTCATCTATGAATAATATACATATTGCTATTTGAAAATGTAAACCAAGAAAAGGTAAGGCAAAATTACCTATGTTCATGTAAAATACTTAAGAAGTACAGATAAGTAAATAGGTAATCCCTAAACTAGGAAGGGAAGCCCAAATTTGGGGGAGGGGAAAAATGCTCATTGTTACCTAATTAAGAATACCTGGAATTAACAATGACAAATGAGGGTTTTTTTCTTTATGCAGAACAAGAGTTAATATATTATTGGTATCTGGGAATATCCACTATCCTTATACCTCCATCCTTCTTTCCAAAGGAACCTGGGCTTCCTAAAAACCCTAGTGGTACATTCACTCCTGATATCTGGGCTGTTTCTATGGAAAAAAATTCATGCTATGTCTTGCTGAACAACAGTGGTTATTAAGGGCACATTAAATAGTCCTATTATTAGACTTTAAAGAGAGTATGGGCTTTTGTGGGGCTGACCAATTCCTATAGGAAAATAAATTCTATTTTCTAAACAATCCAATTAAGAAAAAAAAACTTCAAAATAATAAGTTTACTTATATATTTTATAACAACTTTAAATGGAGTATAATCTATAAAAATATTGAATCACTACGTTGTTCACCTAAAACTAACATAACATTGTAGATCAACTATACTTAAAAAAAAAAAAAAAGTTTACTTATAAGTTGGGAACAGGTTGCATTTACCTTTAAGAATATGTAAAAACTATTAATTGTTTATAGTGATATGGATATAGTAATAAATTGAAATGATACCCACAATTAGACCCTAAAATGCAACATTTAGAATCATTAATACAGCATGCACATACCTCAATTTGTTAATTCTCTTAGAATATAATTCAATGTATGGCTATAAAAATCATGAAAAGAGAATTATAAAGAAGTGCAATGACTAACAGCTTAGTAATTTTCTATAACTTGAACTTACTTCCTCAGACCAGTTAGTAAGAAATAGGTAGATATTTCTATTCAAACAACAAAGGACAAAACGTAACCTTTTGATAGTCTTAATCACCCAAGTGTTCAGCCTTAAATCTTGTACAAGATCAAACAGACTTGGATTTCCTAATGCTATCACTTAGAGTCCTGTGAACTTGGAATAAAAGTTGCTTAATCACTTTCTGCCTCAGTTATCTACAAAGTGGGGATGATAATAATTAACTCTGTTGAATAATAAAACTTAGAGATAATGTATGCAAGCATTAGCATTTTACTTGTATTATAGTACACACAAAATTACTGATATCAGAAGTATTATTAAGGTTTTAATTATCATACCTATATTTTTGATGTGAGAGTTAATCAATAGTTTGTTCATTGTATTAAATAAAGAAATCACATTATCAGAGTTTCTAGCAGTTATTTTTTCTATTAGTTCTGGAGAGACTCAACTGACCGACTGACTAATATAAATGACAAGTTGGACTAAATAGTATAGGTGATCTTTATGGAATTTTTGTTCAGAGATTACACATAGCCCTATGGCAGTCTCACAGAGGTCCCTACACAACTAACTATGTGAAGGATTTATAGGGACACTTAGGTCTAGCCAACAAAAAAAGGAGTTTTACAAGTTCTCTTTGAGGTTCTTATAGGGACACTTAGGTCTAGCCAACAAAAAAAGGAGTTTTAGGGCTTCCCTGGTGGCGCAGTGGTTGAGAGTCTGCCTGCCAATGCAGGGGACACGGGTTCGAGCCCTGGTCTGGGAAGATCCCACATGCCTCGGAGCGATTGGGCCCGTGAGCCACAGTTGCTGAGCCTGCGCGTCTGGAGCCTGTGCTCTGCAACAAGAGAGGCCCGCGCACCGCGATGAAGAGTGGCCCCCGCTTGCCACAACTGGGGAAAGTCCTCGCGCAGAAACGGGGACCCAACACAGCCAAAAATAAATAAATAAATAATTTAAAAAAAAAAAAAAAAAAAAAAAAAAAAAAAAAAAAAAAGGAGTTTTACAAGTTCTCTTTGAGGTTCTAGTAACATCTGAGATGAACAAAATCCACAATTATAACTTTTCTTAGTGCTTTCAATTTGCTTGATTATTACTGTTGGTATGAAATAACTTTAAGTCATGTTGTCCAACTTATAGTTTCCTATTATATCATCCCTCCCCATGACATAAATTCCTGGAAAAATTAAAACGAGAGAATGTCACTCTTCAGTTGACTCTATTATCCATAAAACATATTCTTTGTGTTTGAAAATCATGGGTTTTATTTTGCTTTTAAAAGGCAAGAAGGCAGTATTTCAGCTTTACCTTTAACAAAGGATGAATTTTTTCTACTGGGAGAGATAAAGGGTTTCTTCGCTTCCTCTTTTCGATAGCCGACTGGGCATCAGCTATTGCCCACTTATCAATTGGATGAGGGAAACTTTTTTGAACACGTTCCTTGGAAAATAGGAAAATAACAACTAAGTAACAAATATATTAAATAGTGCTCTTCACTTACAATTTACTTTTAAAATCAAAGAATACCAAAAGCAGGCTTTTCACATGTAGTATAATTTATACTACAAACATACCTAAGCTAAGAGAAAACCATAACTGCCAATGTACTAGTTTCTTAATTAGGCAATTAAGAGACTAAATGTTCCTTCTATTAACTAGGGGAAAAATCACATTCTGAATTTCAACTTCACTGTGATAAAGCTAATGACAAGAATGAGTAGACGCTATTTAAAACATTACTTATATAAAATTTCAAGGAACAAGACCTAAGCTCAAAAAGCAAATATCTAAATCCAGTTCTCATTTGTCCTTTCTTTCAACACCAATTACAAGCTAAAATAGCATTTTCTACTGGAAACTTCTAAGAATTTTTTCCTTTATCCATCATGCAAAGGTACTTGACTTCAAAACTATTTATAAATCATGGAAATCAAGGGTTTACATTAGTAACTGCAACTTTAATACACTATAGCTTATCATTAGAGTTTGAATCTTCCACAGGTTATTAATTTTTATCAAGATATTTCATTTTAATCCAGCAGTTATCCAGTTAGAATTTCCATTGAAAGTGAAAGAACTCATGTTAATGTAAAAGCTGAACTTTCCGACTTTAATAAACTAATATAATTCACTTCAAACAAAAGGTACTTTCATGCTCTGAAGTTTTAAAAATCCACTTTCAGGATACCATAATTAAAACCAGTAGAGGTCGCTATTACACAATTTTAACATGTATTTTAAATTGTTCCGTATTTAGTTAGTAATATATAAAAACTGTTTAACATCACTCCTGATTATAAGTGTAAATTAAAAGTTTTGTCAATTGCTATTAAGATGGAAAATGAAAAAGAGATTGCTATGTGATATTCTGTGGAGGGAAAGGAAACATTGATTCCAGGACATGTTAATAACAAATTTATAAATTCAAAATAATTTAACCCATTCAAATTTAAGAAATTTTCTCTTCATCTATGTTCAAGAGTAAGTCAGCTTCTAAATATAAGAAGTTATCATTTTAAATCTAATGACAAATTATTGTAGTTAAAAATGGAGTTCACAAACATTTTCAAATGTCTAGTTGAAAAGCTATTTGCTAGGATGCTATACCCTCATATAATAAAGGCAATACAAAGGTCCAAAATACTGGGGGAGTTCGGCAGGTGAAAAAGGACTAATAAAGGAAGGAGGAAGGGGTGGAAAAGAATGTCCAAAACAAGAATTCTCTTCCTTTTTTCCAAGTCAATACTATAGACTTGATAATACAAAAATGACAAGAGATTTAGAACTAACTTTACCATGATTCCCAATGAAAAATTTCATACTGATGGGTTTAACCCATGGTTAACTGAATAAATAGGTATAACCATGATTACAAACCTTATAATAGTATAGCCCTATGGCTGACTAACATTTTTTTGGTGGGGGGACCTCAATGCATAGTAAGAAATAGTAAGTTCTTAATACATTTTACATTACATTCTTATACATCACATTCATAGTACACAGGAACAAAGCTTCATAAAACAAAACCTTCTATTACTATAGGCAATGCACTGATTTTTCCTATTCATTTATAAAAATGTTAGTTGGGCATAAGGGGTGATGACCTAGAATCTAAAAAGCACTGGTGTATAGTGGTGACAGAAAGCAGCAGAAGAGAACAGAAGCTGAACTCAATCTAATAATTCTAAATACATTTAACATACATCTTTGAAAAAAAATCATCAGTAGAATTACAATGCAAACTGTAGGCAGGGCTTGAGGTAGAAGAGAAAGAAAACAGAACAGCAATCCTTGCCCATCTCAATTTTATCAACCTAACTCCAAGTTTATCTATTGTTTTGAGAAAGAATGGGAAGGAAAGTCAGGAATGCTAAAAGAGAAGGCAAGAAAGGGAAAATAATAATGATGAAGAAAACATTTTAAACTTACTTATTAGTGTATTACTGGACTGTATATTTATGAGGTAATACCAAAGGTCATGGGAAAGATTAGTAGGGTCAAAAAAGATGCCTTGAATGTGAAAAGGCCAGACTGAAAGAAATACTTTGTCTCTTGTAGTGGCAAATTTAATTACAATTTTAGAGCAAAATAAAATTTATTTTTACAATTATCTTATATAATTTAAGGTAAAGAAGCCCCAGGAGAAATGATCAATGAAAGATTCATGAATTAAATAAAGTCTATTACTCTTTCAAGATACTCTTTCAAGATGCCACTTTCAAGATTAATAGTTTTGTTTTAAATTGAGAAACTCCACCTTGATTGATATTTAGTGGCTTTGGGAAAAATAAAAGATAGAGAGCTAGGTTTGCAATTCAGCTCTGTCTCTTATTAGCAGAACCTTGCCTTTTCCTTTACATAATAAAGGTGTCTAAATAGATAATCTTGATGATCAATTCCAAAAGAAACATTCTAGGATCTATAAAAATTCCTACACATGTACTTCAGTGTAAATATTCAGACCTGGAGGTACTTTTGAAGTGCTATTAATAGTAATAAAGGCTTAGAATGTGTAGGAGAATTTTTTTTTTCTGTCTAGAAAGGTAGAAAATATTGTGAAATCACTTGGGAAATCGAAATGTGAATGGCAAACTTATTAGAAATTACAAAGATTCTTTAGGATGTGAAGGAAAAGAAAGAAAGTTAAAGAAAAAATGAATGGGAAAGGAAAAGCAAACTTTTAAAATTTAAGGATTCAGCTCACAGGGGGAAAAAAGTCTAAGATAAAGGAAACAGAAATAAATGGGATCCAAATTGGAATAAAAGAACTAAAACTGTCACTGTTTGCAGATGACATCACACTCTACATCGAAAATCCTAAAGACACTAACAGAAAACAACTAGAGCTCACCAATGAGTTCAGTAAAGTTGCAGGATGCAAAATTAATATGCAGAAATCTGTTGCATTTATATACATTTCTAACAATGAAAGATCAGAAAGAGAAATTAAGGAAACAATTCCATTTACCATCACATCAAAAAGAATAAAATACCTAGGAATAAACCTACCTAAGGAGGCAAAAGACCTGTACTTCAAAAATTATAAGACAATGATGAAAGAAATCAAAGACACAAACAGATGGAAAGATATACTGTGTTCTTGGATTGGATGAATCAATACTGTCAAAATGACCATACTACCCAAGGCAACCTACAGGATTCAATGCAATCCCTATCAAACTACCAATGGCATTTTTCAAAGCACTATAACAAAAATTTTTTAAATTTGTATGGAAACACAAAAGACCATGAGTAGCCAAAGCAATCTTAAGAAAAACAAATCTGGAGGAATCGGGCTCCCCGACTTCAGACTATACTACAAAGCTACAGTCATCACAACAGTACGGTACAGGCACAAAAACAGAAATATAGATCAATGGAACAAGACAGCCCAGAAATAAACCCACTCACCTATAGTCAATTAATCTATGACAAATGAGGCAGAAATATACAATGGAGAAATGACAGTCTCTTCAATAAGTGGTGCTGGGAAAACTGGACAGCTACATGTAAAAGAATAAAACTAGAACGTTTTCTAACACCACACACAAAAATAAACTCAAAATGGATTAAAGACCTAAATGTAAGACCGGATACTATAAAACTCCTAGAGGAAAACATAGACAAGACACTCTCTGACATAAATCGCAGCAATATCTCTTTGGATCCCCCTCCTACAGTAATGGAAATAAAAACAAAAATAAACAAATGGGACCTAATAAAACTTAAAAAGCTTTCGTACAGCAAAGGAAACCATAAACAAAATGAAAAGACAACGTACAGAATGGGAGAGAAAACATTTGCAAATGATGAGACCGACAAGGGATTAATTTACAAAATATACAAACAGCTCATACAGCTCAATATCAAAAAAACAAACAACCCAATCAAAAAATGGGCAGAAGACCTAAATAGACATTATTCTAAAGAAGACATACAGATGGGCAAAAGGCACATGAAAAGATGCTCAACATCGCTAATTATTAGAGAAATGCAAAGCAAAACTACAATGAGGTGCCACCTCACACCGGTTAGAATGGCCATCATCAAAAAGTCTACAAATAATAAATGCTGAAGAAGGTGTGGAAAAAAGGAACCCTCCTACACTGTTGGTGGGAACGTAAATTGGTGCAGCCACTATGGAGAACAGTATGGAAGTTCCTCAAAAAACTAAAAATAGAGCTACCATATGATCCTGCAATCTCTCTCCTGGGCATATATCCAGAGAAAACCTTAATTCAAAAAGATACATGCACCCCAATGTTCACTGCAGCACTATTCAACCTAATTGTCCATCAACAAATGAATGGATAAAGAGGATGTGGTATATATATACAATGGAATATTACTCAGCCATAAAAAAGAATGAAATGATTCCATTTGCAGCAACATGGATGGACCTAGAGATTATCCTACTAAGTGAGAAAGACAATTATATGATATCGCTTATACGTGGGATCTAAAAGAAAGAAAAAAAAGAAGACATAAATGAACTTATTTCCAAAACAGAAAGAGACTCACAGACACAGAAAACAAATTTATGGTTACCAAAGGGGAAAGGGGGTGGGAGTGGGGATAAATTAATAGGCCGGGATTAACATACACACTACTGTGTATAAAATAGATAACCAAGACGCAAGAGGGAAGAGATATGGGGATATATGTATACATATAGCTGATTCACTTTGTTATAAAGCAGAAACTAACACACCATTGTAAAGCAATTATACTCTAATAAAGATGTTTAAAAAAAAAAAAGATAACCAACAAGGATCTACTGTATAGCACAGGGAACTATACTCAGTATTATGCAATAACCTATAAGGGAAAAGAATCTGAAAGAGAATATATATATATATATATATATGAAAAAGAAATAGAGTCCAAGAAAGCCTGAGTTAAATGAGAGGAAAAATGTATCAGTGTCCTAAGAAATTAAAGTTGGTTAAATACAGGACACACAGGCGAGAAAGGGAAACAGGAAAAAAAGATATTACAAATGGAAATCAGTCTAGTCAACCAGAGAGAAATAAAGAACAAGTACAATTATGAAAGAACAAGACTTAAGAAATTTAAAAGAATATACTTATGGGGGACTTCCCTGGCGGCACAGTGGTTAGGAATCTGCCTGCCAGTACAGGGGACATGGGTTCGAGCCCTGGTCCGTGAAGATCCCACATGCCACAGAGCAACTAAGCCTGTGCGCCACAACTACTGAGCCTGTGCTCTAAAGCCCGCGAGCCACAACTACTGAGCCTGCGCTCTGCAACAAGGGAAGCCACCGCAATGAGAAGCCCACGCACTGCAATGAAGAGTAGCCCCCGCTTGCTGCAACTAGAGAAAGCCCACCTGCAGCACTGAAGACCCAATGCAGCCAAAAATAAAAAAAAATAAAAAAAAAAAGAATATACTTATGGATAAACAACAAGGTCCTACTGTATAGTACAGGGAACTATTATATTCAATATCCCATAATAAACCATAATGGAAAAGAATATGAAAAACAGTATATGTATGATTGAATCACTGTTGTACAGCAGAAATTAACACAATATTGTAACTCAATTATACTTCAATAAAATAAAAAAAATTTTTTTAAATTTTTAAATAAATAAATAAAAATATACTTTATCAGGACTATATCAGAAAAAATACGACTGGTTTTACTTCTACTTTTAAAACGACTAAATCACAAAATGAGGAGAGGGAGAGCAAACCAGATTGGAGGAATTTTTATACACTATCTTTTAAAACATTATTTTAAAAAGACAGGACCAAATAATATATAACCCTTCTCTGCATTCCCAGGGAGTTTATATATACTACCCTTATTCATCTGGAACACTGCCTGACAAATAGTGGATACTCAAATATTGGTGCCATGGATTAGTGAACATTAGCTACATCAACACAACAAAATCCCATTCATTTGAACTATGATAGTTCATAGTCTGTGATAATCTGTAGTACAATTCATCAAAACTTTTAAATTAGCATAAGCAAGATTATAGATATGTATGTAACCCATTAGTTTTCAAGCACTTCTGAAGTATCTATTTTCCTAAAACTATAGGGCAACTAAAAATCACTTTTAGTTTTTCATTGAAACAAATCCCCTAGGGGCTGAATATTAAGCAAGAATTGCCACCCTACTTTGAATTATGCTTATACTTTAAAGTAATCAAAATGTATTCTTTAGAAGTAAAATTCACATATTCCACTAAATCAGATTGCTCTGTTTCTTAAAGCACATTTTTATACGGCCTTCAAATTAATTTTTTTTATGAATTATCCCTTACCCCAAAATTTATTTGAAGGGCTTGCTAAAGTCACGGCCCTTATTATTTTAAAAGGAAGCTCCATAAATGCATTAAAGAAATTAAAGAAAATTATTTCCTGATAAAAGAATCTAAAGACACTATTATATTCATCTAAATATCTCCAATCTCCATATTCTTAAATAAACACCCTTCCAGGAATGGTACAGAAAGAAGGGTATTTGACTATTGATTGGAAAAGAACTAGATTTCCATCGTTTTAAAAAATCCGTTCTACCATTCTGAGGGTTAACTGTCTAATATATAAAACAAGGAGAACAATAACTACTCCACAGGGTTGTTGGAAGGGCATAGAAATGTCTATAACAGTACTTTGAAATTACAAAGCCTATTACACAACTGATTGCTATTTCTATTACTGTCATATATTCTCTTTCAAAAAGTCCATTCCCAACCACAACATCAGTTCACTGGAATATCCCATGGCTACATCTATTTTAAATGTCCAAGTTACTTGCTTAAAAATAACACAACAGGGCAGAGGGTAAATATCTTCAATATCTCAGAAGCTTTCTGAGTATTAAAAAGCCATGAAATATCCCTTATTATCTAGAATCGTGAGTATCTACATAATGATTAAATCTGCGCAAGTGGAAGACTGAGAGACTCATTAGTAATTTTTGAGAATTCATGGAGATCTCCTTCAATACTGGAAAATTATGTTAGTTTTTATATTAATGAAAAGGAGAAAATTAGATAAACACAGGTATAGTACAACATTATTTGGAAAGAGCTGAATTTGAGATTGTAGTGTTTTCAAACTAGCAAATACCTGGAATATACCAACATCAGAATGATGATGCGATCTGTAACCCCATTCTAATACACTAGGCATAGGATTGGATGCTACATTTTATGAACACTGTGGGAGAACCTAATCAGGGTCCAAAAGATCAAACGGAGTTGTTAACAAGGAGAGTCAGGCAACCATTTCTATTCAAGATCTACTCTGAAAGCCCAATGTTAGTAAGTGCCTAAAGGAAATTATGAATAAAAGGTATTTTACTTATAATTCAATGGAAAAACGGGATAAAAATGTATAAACCTACTTTGAATTACTTAAAAAATCAAAGTGAATCACTATTCCATAGTACACAATCTTTTCTACAACCACAACCTCTGTAGCTTAGTGTTGCTTAATATTTCTTTGCCTCAATTGAAATCTGGATCTCCCCTAAAGACTTCTAGAGCAGGAACTGCCCTTGTCCCAAAACCCACATGAAGGTGGATTTAGCATCTTTTCCACTCCCCAGGCTGCTTCTGGAATATCACTCTTCCACTCTCATGTAAAGTCCTGCCATCATCCTGTGTGACTTTATTGTTTAAATTAAGGACACATAAAATACTTTGACCTCTTAATTCCTTGAACACTTCATTATAGGGACCTTCATGTCTAGTCCAGCTACCACCACATGGCCACATCCTGCTTTTGTAACTATGTTACTTTAGAAATCCTAAATTCTAACAACTCTGTCTCTGATCCCAATCTATTCTTCTATTTCTATCACTCAGGTATTCTAGTGTTATCAGCTCTCTGATCTTATTGGGAAATCCAATACTGTTCCCTCCATGTTTTGCCAATCTACCTTCCCCTCGCCTACCTGGCAGAATAGTTTAGTAGAATTTCGGCCCAGAAAGCTTAGGCTTTCTGGGTTAGAGTCTTGGCTTCACTACTTACTAGCTGTAACCATGGGCAACTTACTTAACCTCTCTGTGCTTCAGTTTCCACATTAATTCATTCAACATATACTTTCTGAGTGCCTTCTCAGTGCCAGACAATGTTCTAGGTGCTGGGGATTTGGGTGAACAAGACCTTATATTCTGGACCTTATATCTTATTAAAGGAAAAGACAGCAACATCTTCATGGGGTTATTAAAAACTTTAAATGAAACATAAACATAGAAGTGTTTAAACCAGTGTATGATACTATAGCAAGCACTCAAATATCAGCTGTTTTTAAATTTCACTTTTTTCCTTATCCAATTTGATTCTCTGATGCTCTTTTCAGCTGAGCTTCCTATTGAATATAACTATATATCAATCCCTCACCCCTCAGGGGAACAGAGCAGGGCCTGGGGTAGACAGAGATACACCTCCTGCCCAGTCACTGTGTACTGCAAAATCATTATTACATTCTAGTGTGTTGTGTCCTGAAAAGGGTTGTAAAGCACTGCTACTACCAATTTCCACAATTCTCTTGCCCTACTGTTCTGCCATTATATATCCATGGTGAAATGCCATTCAACTCAACCATCTTTTTTGTGCCCACACGAGTACTGCAAAAGAAATGTCACAGAAATGCAAAGATTTGTATACTATACATTCAAGGTCTTTAAAGTCAAATGATCCTTCATCATTGCCAGAAAACTCCTTTTGTATTTCCAGCTCTATGTTCTGTTTTCTATAGTTGGTACTCAAGCCTCCTTTCTTCTCCTCTCAATCTTGACTCCTCAAGAACTCCATTTAGATGGCTCTTCTTCTGAGAAGCTAACCTTAAGCCCCAAAGCCTGTGTTATTAGTTTACCCATTTTTTGGTTTCCCACATACCCTTTTCTCATAGTACATCACATTATGTTACCGCCCATATACCTACCTGTATCTCCACTAATCTATAAGCCCTAAAAAGACAGGAGCCATGTCATCTTTGTAGGAGATTACAGAACTTCCTTCCTAGATTTTTAGATGTTTCCCTCCCTTCCAATAGGTGGAAAGTGGTTCACTTCTATCTAAAATACACCTAGCAACTGAAGATCAAAGGATTAATTGAAACGTTTTTGAAATGATAGCTGGCTTTAAAAAACAAACAAATAAAAACACTTGACATATTCCACTCTTAAAGGTATATTTGTCATTCTAGCATCAAGAAGCAGTGTTTAGAGGACAATAAAAGTTCATTTTAGATTAAAAGCAAATAATGGAATAGTTTGACAGCAAAAACATATACAAGCTATCATACACTCAATACAAAGTTAAAATAAATCCAGTCATTACTTTTAAAATACCATATATATATTCTGTGGAACTGAAAAGTAAACTCTTTCCCCCTTCACTGACATGACAATAAACACACATATTAGACACAAGGCAAAACTTATCATACCTCTACATCCGAAGCACTTCGGGGCTGAGCCTGGCATAGCATATTTAATAACTGCAGAATTAATTCTTCCACATACTGAAGAGCGTCATCACTAGACTCAAGAGTAGGATGAACTTGGCCCTGAACCTATAAACAAAAAGCAAAGTAATTAAAACGTAGGCTTGTTTCATCTAATTAAACAAACGAAACAAATAATTTTGTTTTTTTAAGTCTGGGTTTGTATTCAAGAACATGGTCTGGCTTGCAAATACAGATTTGAATGTTATGATCCAAGTCTGGAATTCTTAACCTTTTTCCCAGCCACGTGCACCATACATGCTTATTAACATGTTTCTAGAGATTCAGATACTTAATTGCATAATTTCCAATTTTTTTCTTAAACCATGGTTATCCTGGAGTGTGGGAATATAGAGAGGGAGGGAGAGGCTGAGCTGGGGATAAAAGATGCAGTTTATATGGTTTTTGCCAAGAACCAGTGGTAGTTAGAACACTTACTCAACATAGTGCTTGGGCAAAATTGACCTCCTATGGGTCCCTTGTTTAACTCTATCTTTCCTACCCAATGATAAAATCCAAGAGGGATATATCTTATTCACCAAAGTAACTCCAGCATCTAGCGTTGTACATGGCACATAATACAAGCTTGGTAAATGTCTGTTGAACACAAAGTCACCCTATATCAAAGGACACAAAATGGGCACTTTTGACAATGTGAGACTGTCTATGCTTCAGGAAGATAACTTGATGGTCACTCATTCATAAATGCCCAATAATCTTTACCTTCATTTTCCTCAACCATTTCTTTGGAGGCATCTTAGGCCACCGGTTTTTGTAAAACTTACATTTTAATAACCAGCATGATAGTCTTTACTTGCATCCCTTTGTCACTCACTATGGGTCAAAACTGTTCCCTACTTTAAAAAATGGCAGAAAAATCAGTTTCAGGAGACAAACAATACATGTTTCAAAATATGCTCAACTCTCTAAAGGACGGTAGAGCTCTCAGAGCTCTCACTGGATGAAAGTACACAGTACTCACTAGCCAAGGGCATTTAGTATGGTCTGTCCTACTACATACACCTCATTAGCTGAGGGTTTGACAGCCTCAGTGTATGGAGAAATTTTATTATAAAGTATACCATATAATGAATTTTAAAATATATATTAAAAGTACAAAGACATGTATATAAACGTATATATGCACTTATAATACTTTTTAAAGAAAAGTATTTTAGAGGCAAATAACATTATGACAATTCAGAACTGTGTGAGGGGTGCTACATTAATTATGAGGTTTAAAACAATTTACTATTCTTTTACAGGTGAAGAAACTGAGCCCCAAAAGGCTTAAATCACCTGCCCAAGTACTTTTTGTCATTCTTGGTATCGCTATTACCGACCAGATTGTAACTGACCTGCTTACAAATCTCTCACCCTATTAGATGACTGAATGGTTGTACAGTTAAAATAATGGATGGAGTAGGGACTAGAACCCGGAATTCACGTTTCTCAGCTTTCTATTCACCAGGCCGTCGCGTTCTGACTAATGTGTGTAGGTAACGAAACCTGTAAACAGACTCCTATTCAACACTAAGCATGATTTAAAAAATCTTTTAAAAGCGAAACAAAAAAACCCCCGGAACTTTTGACAATAGTTTTATTTTTATACATTGAATTGCATGCCCTCATTGGCTTAAACTGATTTCTTAGATACCCTTTACCTTCATGGTTGACTTATCTTCCTTGAAAAGTGAATCCTAACACTTCATGGTGGGTTTTTGTTTTTTTTTGGTGGGGGGCTCTCGACTTTTTTAAACTCTCTTTTCTTATTATCAGTGACACAACCTATTCTCCTTCTCTTATTTCTTTGTTTCTTTTTCCATTTGTTCCTTATAGAGTTCCATATCTTCCTTCACCCCTCAATGTGGAGTCCGTCCTTGTCTGTCTGCTCCCTTCTTCTGTTCTCTCTCCCAACTAATCTCATTTACTTCCACATTTTTATCACCTGCATGGATGACTCCGAATCTATCTGTAGTCCTGACTTTTCTCCTGACTCTTAGACCCATATACCAAATTACTTGCTAGATATCTCCACCTATCCTACCAAAATCTCAACTATTACATGGGGTGGGGGGGGAGCGGGGAGGAACTTATTATAGATGTTGAACAAGAAAAACTATATCTCACAAATGAAAAACAGTACAGACAGCCCCTGGTTTCACTACGATGTAGTCCTGGAAAATGTAGCTATAATTGGGGTTACATTCCCATTCAAGGCTCCAGCATCACATAAAATATAGCTACAGATTTATAAAACAACATAATTTTATAAGTAAAAGAGACTTTAGAAGTCATTTCACTCAGTCCCTCTATTTAGCAGATAATAAAAAGGAGACACCCACAATTCTGTAGCTAACTAGTAATGCTGAACCTGGGCCTCCTGGTGTCTAGGCCAAAGCTCTTTCCACTAACCCCCTGACTGTCAACTTGGAGGAGTCCTAGTAGCTCCATCAGCATAAGGAGTAGAATGTCCATGAACTGTATCTATTTATATAGTGGGCTTCTATATAAAACTTCGCTTTTTTTTCTTTTGGCTGCACCACGCAGCATATGGGATCTTAGTTCCCCAACCAGGGATCGAGCCCACACCTCCTGCAGTGGAAGTGTGGAGTCTTAACCACTGGATCGCCAGGGAAGTCCCTAAAGCTTGGCTTGAAGTATGCGGTCATACTTTAAGAAACATCAGCATGTCATAAATGTAAATGCAGCACTATAAATCTTACCATCTGCAAAGGTAAAATCATTCAAAATGGGTAAAATGATCATTGATTACACAAAGGATCCCATGTATTACATAAAATTGTAAATATACTAAAAATCTGACATAAAGCTAAATTGCTAGAGATAATAAATATTAAGATGAAAATATTTAGGGACTTCCCTGGTGGCGCAGTGGTTAAGAATCTCCCTGCCAATGCAGGGGACACGGGTTGGAACCCTGGTCCGGGAAGATCCCACATGCTGCGGAGCAACTAAGCCCATGCGTCACAACTACTGAGTCTACGCTCTAGAGCGGGCGAGCCACAACTACTGAGCCTGTGTGCCACAACTACTGAAGTCCGTGTGCCTAGAGCCCGTGCTCCGCAACAAGAGAAGCCACCACAATGAGAAGCTCGCACACCGCAGCGAAGGGTGGCCCCCGCTCGTGACAACTAGAGGAAGCCCACGCCCAGCAAAGCCAAAAAATAAAGATATTTATATAAAAAAAAGGATGAAAATATTTAATCAACAATAATTCTAATTAACTTTAAAAAATATCAAGCCTTTTGAGGAAGTGGTTTAGGTACCTCTAAACACATTTTAGAAAGTGTTCAAGAAAATGTAAATTGATCAGATTATACTTTTAAAATGTTCTTTGTTTTTCAAAGAAACCCATAGAAACTGTATAATTCTTCACTAATATAGCTCCATCTTTACCTGCTCTTCAATTTACACTTTATGCTGAAGCAATTCATACTATTCAGTTTGTGAAACATGGCATGCAGTTTTCACTCACACTGTTCTCCGTGGCTATCATTCATTCTCTTACCGTTTCGCCTACCTACCTGACTTTCAAACCCCAGATCTCGTGTCATTTGGGTAGACTTTCTTGCTTCTTGTCTCTTTCTAAGGCAGAATTAATCTCATTCATTTAACTGATTTATTGAACCTATTAAATACTGGATATATAGAGATTAATAAAAAATAGCCCCTGCTCTATGGGTCTTATACTCTGCTCTGTGCTAATCCTTGTACTAGGTATCACATTTTCGTTATTGGGTTTGTCCTACTGAGTTATAATTACATGTTCCCTTGTCTATTTCCTCTATTGATGCTCCCATTACGCAAGGCCTTGTTTATCTACTTATAGAATCATTTTCTCTTTGCTTTTCACTCTAAACCCCTGACATTCGGGGAATACTCAAAGATTCTGTGTTATAGGGGTGAAAGGAATAAAATATCTCTTTCTCAGAATTAAGAGTGAAAAGGGGTGGTGGTAATGCTAGAGTCTGGTTGATTTCAGGAGAATAAACCCTTACGGCAGAAACCATTCAACATATAAAGGCAGTCAGAACTAAAATCAATGTTTATTATGTAGAATCAAATGAACTGTATACAAATACAGCGGTGAAATGCTATGGTTTAAAAAAACAAACCAAAAACCGTGATAATGCTTATCACTTATAGTTAAAATGTTAAGCTTGACGCCTTGTATGATACATGAAATTTTAGAAATTCAAATTCAAGCAGTTTTATTCGTTGATGGTTACTAATAGCCAAATAAAACCTATTAGGTAAATCAATCAAAGAATTAAGCTTAAATAGAAAATAATGCATGATGCCAACTGTTCACCTAAATTTCTGGAGATTAACCTTTATCACATCTTAAATCTGTCAAATTAGGATCATAAGGTTCATTCATACAAGAGACTAATAAATTATTTTAATTCTCTAAAAACAATACTTCAAAATCTCTGACTGAAAAACATGTGCAATGGTAAATGCTTGAAGACAAGCAGAGCACCAATTCCTGAAATAAACTTTGCTCTTCATTCTTTCAAGGAAGATGCTGTTAAGAGATTTCTTTAATGAGCAGACAGAAGTAGCATTCCATTTTCTTATACAGATAGGATAAAAAAACACTTCTCTTCTATGAGATAGTGTTACACCTAAAGTGTTCCATTCCATCTAAATGGTACTCAAAGATATTTAATAGATCAAATGATACAAATTATTCAAGACTATACAGAATAGGTTACACTGCCAAATTTTATGACAGCCTTTAGAAGCTATCTACAACTAACATTCACTAAGGGTGTGTGTATGAGAGCAATTATAATATGCACTTAGACTTGGGTTTAAAGTCAATGGGAGTTTTCCTTTACATGCAGTTTTCAAAAACATTACATTTTATACTTAGGTTTACTGACATAGAAAACTCCATATGCTTCTTTAAATGCATTTATCTTAGGTAATTTAAGTAAAGTAAATGCAAAAACTTCACTAAAAAATGAATGATAGCCATGATTAAGAATTTTATATGATCATGACAGTAATTCTTTTGAGGTATAATCATCATATTCGATTAAGGTATAATCATCATATTCAGTTAAAGATGCCACCCACTGAATTTTAAACATTTCTTAAGGACTGCCGGCTTCTGTCTTGACAGTTCATTTTGTCTCTAGTAATTTCTAACAAATTCAGAAGCAACTTTGTGGCTATTACTGTCAGATTTATGGAATCTGGAAAAGCAAAGGGATTAGATCTATATCAATTCCTAGCTGTTTGATCCACGAGTCCTCTAACTGTATTCAGGAACCCCTTGGGTAAACTGCTAGAAAACACTAAGTTGAATTCTGATGAATCTTTAATAGCCTCTTCTAGCTAATGGCTCTCTGAAGAATTAGAAAAGCTTCTGGATTGTACTTTGTCACATCTTGAGCCCAGATCTGCTACTTTATTTAAACATATAACAGAATTTGAAATAAAACTGGTACGCTAAAAACCTTTACAATAGCAAATAATAAAGATTTGGACTGTTAAATCAATTTCTCATTGTTACAATTAGTCAATGTATGATGTTTTAGGTTCTTATTTCTCCTCATTTTGAGGTTTATTTAAAAATCAAAGCAAAAAGCCTTTGTTTAAAAAAAAATTAAAAGCAACAATAATAAAACAAATCAGAGAACTTAAATATTTTCCCAAAACAAAATTGACTGAAAATATTTTTGCATTTCTTAGGGCTTGTTAATTAGCCTTTAGGCCCATGTATGTAACATTCTTTCCCGCCCCTGATTTCCTCTCATTGCTGGGGACACGAAGATGAATGAGAACATGACATCTGCCCTCAAAGAGTTCAGCTCACAGAGGAGCTAGACATGTCAACAAGTGACTTAACACAGTGTGATGAGGTTACAATGGAGTTATATTTACGGTACAATGATAACCAAAAAAAGAGTGATCCTTGCTTATGGTGTATGAGGAGTATCAGAAGTCTTCACAAGTAAAACACACTTGAACTGGATCATAAAGGATGAATAATGTGCAACAGGGAAGCAGATAAGGAAGTAGGGCTTTTACTAAAAGAGGTAACATATAAAGAGGCATAGAGACCAAGACAAAATGATGTACTGGGGAAACTGTAAGAGTTGGATCAAAGACTACACTTGGAAAAAGCTAAGACTGGAAAGGGCAGGCTTATGTGTCATGTTAAGAAGTTGAGAAGTGATCAGGGAAAGAGAAAATGATAGAAGGGTTCCAAACAGACATTGACATAATTAGATCTATCTGCTGAAGAATCTCTCTGGTGTCAGTATAAAGGATGGGTTAAAACAAAGATGAAAGTGAAGAAAGCAAAACTAGTTGGAAGGATGCTGCAGGCTGTGTAAAAAGATACAATGAAGGCCTGAAACAACGTAGAAGCAGTGGGAGATGTAAAAGAAATGAGGAGGTAAGTCTGGATAATTATTTTGGGGGTAGTGAGAACAGCAATGAGGGACAACCACTAATTTCACTAGGATAGGAAATACAAGAAGAGGGTAATATTTTTCAGAAAGGTAAGAAATTCAAGTTTAACACCTTAGTTTAAGGTTCTTGTACTATATCTAAGGAAACAAAGTTGAAATTGTTTTTTATGAAGTGGTTTTTAGATTTTTATTTTGGGGGTTGTGGAGAAGACACAGGGAGAAGATAGCTATCCATAAGCCAAGAAGAGAGGCCTCAGAAGAAATCCACCCTGCCAGCACCTGGATCTTGGACTTCTAGCCTCTAGAATTGTAATAAAATAAATTTCTGTTGTTTAAGCCACCCAGTGTGTGGTACTCTGTTATGGCAGCCCTGGTCAACTAATACAACAACTTTGTAGTTGCTAAAAAGAATAAATCACAGCTTTGTCATTTAACAGATTTCCATAAGGTATTCTTGAGTAAGACAGAAAACTTTAAAGTACAGGAACACTCAAAAAACCACAAGCACACAATACAAACACATACACACTGGTATGTATGTATAATGTATTATATACATCTGTACATGAACATGACAACATGGAGAAAAATATGGAATATAACCTAGGTTATTAATATGGGTTAGAAGGACCTGGCAGGGCAGGAATGTGGATGAAAGGGAAGAAAAAAGGGGGAAGAATGAACAAACTACCCCCTCCCTCTCAAAAATAAAAAAAACAACTCCTGTAATGAAAATAACTGTCATATTTATACACTTGTGTAACACTTTATGTAAATATAAAATTTAGATTTAAATTTTTTCATTTTATTTTTCATTTAAATAAAAAATTTCATGATTGCTTTTCTGCTGTGTGTACATCAGCGATGGGAAAGACAATATTCAAAGTCCCTTCCCACAGAAAATAACTACGCACATCAAATTCCAAACACGTGTCAAGTGCCAAGTTTACATCATCTTTCATTTATTTTGCTTTAAAAACAATGAGTATGGCCTTCCTAGACAATTTTTTTTTATTACTTTCTGTGATAACAGAGTTCCCATCAATAAAACAAAGAACTGACTCAAGAAAAGAATCTCTGATGGAGCTTTAGTTCTTCTTCAAAGCATTTCCTTAATCTTCATACTCAAGAATCTTCCATAAGTAAGAGAAATCCCTTATCAGTGATGTCCTGACACAGGTGGGAGCTCTTTATAATATTCCCATCTTTTTTACCCTCGTGCTCCCACTCATTCTATTCTACTTTAAGTTTTGATCCCTGTCTAAGAGGCATCTTTAAAGCTGGAATAGCAAGTCATAACACGTGTGTCTATTGTCTATGCTTTGACAGTTTTCCCCAAAATACCAACAGATGGCAGTTTGTGACTAACATATCTAATAAAACTCACCAATTGCCTGCCCATAACCTCTAAGCATTACATTCTAAAATCTAGTGAATCAAAGGCAGCGGGAAATTTTTTTTCAAATTCAATCTTCTCCAAATAGATCGGGTTCCTTGACGTATAATCATTAACAGTAAATTGATTTACGAGATGAACTAAATAGATTTCTCCACATTTATACTTTCATTTCTAGAAGGTAAAATGGTCAATGTCATCTGTGAATTCCAGGTGACATTCTTGTAAATTTTATCCATTTTCAGACTTCCTGAGTAAATAAGGCTACATCTCAAGTACGACAATGCACTTATGCATACGTTCAACTAGATACCAGGAAAATAAGATAGACATAGTCTCTGCCTTCACAGAGCTTAGAAGTACAAGAGGGGAACAAGACAAGTAATCACAAAAGTAACTACACAGTTAAGAGGCAGGGTAGTGAAGAGGTTAAGTGTGGGGTAAATTGTCTAAATTCAAACTCAGTTCTTTAAATTATCAGGGTGTACCCCTAAACAAATTACTTAATCCTTCTGATATTATGTACCAGTACACAGTCAAGTTTTACTAAATGTTAGCTGCAGCTATTACTGTTATTCTTATTAAAGGATGCCATGAAGCTACAAAAGGGGCCTAAATTAACCGGGCGGTTCTGGAAATGAAGATTAAAGCTGAAACCTGAAGGGTGAGTAGAATTTAGGTAAAAAGTGGATTGGTGAAGTGAGAGGAATGATATTCTAGGCAAAGGGAAGAGCGTGTACAGACAGGAAGGGGAGAGTGAAGGAAATGAAATTAGAGAGGGTTAGGTAGGGCCCAGATCACTGGCCAGATGCAGATGCATTTACTAAGATGAGGAAAACTAAGAAGCAGGTTTTTTAGTAAATGGGAGGACAAGGAGATTAAGAGTTTAGTTCACTATGCTTGATATCTTCTTTTTAAAAGTATAATTGACATACATTATATTAGTTTCAGGTGTGCAACATATTGATTCAACATTTGTATACATTGTGAAATTATCACCACAATAAGGCTAGTTACCATATGTCACATACAAAGTTATAAACCTTTTTTCTTGTAATAAGAACTTTTAAAATTTACTTTCTTAGCAACTTTCAAATTTGTAATACAACATTACTGACTATAGCCACCGTGCTGTACATCACATCCCTGTGACTTTATTTCATAACTGGAAGTTTTTATCTTTTGATCCCCTTCACCCATTTTGCCCACCCCTCAACCCCCCTCCCCTCTGGTAACCACAGATTCATTCTCTGTATCTATGAGTTTGGTTTTATTTTGTTTGTCCATTTGTTTTGTTTTTAAAATTCTACATGTAAGTAAAATCATACGGTAATTGTCTTTCTCTGACTTATTTCACTTAGCATAAAACCCTCAACGTCCATCCATGTTGCTGCAAATGGCAAAATTTCATTCATTTTATGGCTGATTAGTATTCCATTTTGTGTGTGTATACACACACACGCCCCACATCTTATTTATCCGCTCATTCATTGATAGACACTTCGGTTGTTTCCGTATCTTGGCTATTGTATTCTACTGTGTGTGTGGATACACACACACATCCTACATCTTATTTATCCACTCATTCACTGATAGACACTTCGGTTGTTTCCTATCTTGTTTGCAATGAACATAAGGGTGCATGTATCTTTTCAAATTAGTGTTCTCATTTTCTTCAGATAAATACCCAGAAGTGGAACTGCTGAATGATATGGTAGTTCTATCTTTAATTTTTTGAGGAACCTCCATACTGTTTTCCATAGTGGCTGCACCAATTTACATTTCCACCAACAGTGCACAAAGGTTCCCTATTCTCTATATCCTCACCAACACTTGTTATTTCTTGTCCTTTTGATTACAGTCATTCTTACAGGTGTAAGGTGTGTCACACTGTGGTTCTGATTTGCATTTCACTGATGATTAGTGATGTTGAGCATATTTTAATATGCATGGTTGGTCATCTGTGTATCTTCTTTGGAAAAATGTCTATTCAGACCCTCCACCCACTTTTTAATAAGATTGGTTGTTTGTTTTGTTGTTGAGTTGTATGAGTTCTTTACATATGTTGTATATTAAGTCCTTATCGGGTATATGAGTTGCAAATATCTTCTACCATCCACTAGGTTGCCTTTTATTAATGGTTTCCTGTGCATAAGCTTTTCAGTGTGATGTAGCTCAGCAGTCCCCAAACTTTTTGGCACCAGGGGCCAGTTTCATGGAAGACAATTTTTCCATGGACCGGGGGTGCTGGAGTGGTACATTCAAGCGCATTATATTCATTGTGCACTTTATTTCTATTATTATTATATTGCAACATGTAATGAAATAATTATACAACTCACCGTAATGCTGACAGGAGGCACAGCTCAGGTGGTAATGCGAGCAATGGAGAACGGCTGTAAATACAGATGAAACTTCACTCGCTCGCACGCTGCTCACCTCCTGTTGTGCGGCCTGGTTCCTAACAGGCCACGGACCGGTACCGGTCCGTGGCCTGGGGGTTGGGTACCCTGATGTAGCTCATTTTTTTATTTTTGCTTTTGTTGCCATTGCGTTTGGAGTCAGATCCAAAAATATATCTCCAAGAGCAATGTCAAGGAACTTACTGCCTGTTTTCTTCTAGGATTTTTTATGGTTTCTGGTCTTACATTCAAGTCTCTAATCCATTTTGAGTTAAATTTTGTGTATGATAAGTTAGTAGTCCAGTTTTCCCATCACTGTTTATTAAAGAGACTGTCCTTTGCCCATTGAATATTCTTGCCTCCTTTTTTGCAAATTAATATACCATCTATATGTGGGTTTATTTCTGAACTCTCTATTCTGTTCCATTGATCTACATGTCTTTTTTTTTTTTTTAAATTTATTTATTTTATTTATTTTTGGCTGTGTTGGGTCTTCGTTTCTGTGCGAGGGCCCTCTCCAGCCGTGGCAAGCGGGGGCCACTCCTCATCATGGCACGTGGGCCTCTCACTATCGCGGCCTCTCTTGTTGCGGAGCACAGGCTCCAGATGCACAGGCTCAGCAGTTGTGGCTCACGGGCCCAGCCGCTCCGCGGCATGTGGGATCCTCCCAGACCAGGGCCCGAACCCGTGTCCCCTGCATTAGCAGGCAGACTCTCAACCACTGCGCCACCAGGGAAGCCCGATCTACATGTCTTTTATGTTGATACCATACTGTCTTGATTATGATAGCTTTGTAATATAATTCTGAAACCAGGAAGCATGATGTCTCCAGCTTTGTTCTTTCTCACGATTGCTTTGGCTATCTGGGATCCTTTGTGGTTCCTTCCATAAAAATTTTAGGATTGTTTGTTCTATTTCTGTGAAAAATGCCACTGGAATTGATAGGGATTGCAATGAATCTATAGAGTGCTTTGGGTAATATAGATATTTTAACAATATGTTAAAAATTGTTCCAATCTGTGAGCACAGGATGATTTTTCCATTTACATGTGTCTTCTTCAATTTCTTTTGTCAATGTCTTATAATTTTCAGTGTGCAGGTCCTTTCACCTCCTTGGTTAAATTTATTCCTAGGTATTTTATTCTTTCTGATGCAAGGGTAAATGGGATTACTCTATTAATTTCTCTGATAGTTCACTGTTAGTGTATAAAAATGCAATAGATTTTTGTATATTGATTTTGTACCTTTCAACTTTATTGATTTATTAGTTCTGTTTTTATTTTTTTAGTGGAGTCTTTAGGGTTTTCTAAATATAAAATCATGCCATCCACAAATAGTGACAGTTTTACTTCTTCCTTTCCAAATTGGATGCCTTTTATTTATTTTTCTTATCTCATTGCTTTGGACTTCCAGTACCAATACCAGTGGCAAAAGTGAACACACTTGTCTTGCTCCTGATCTTAAGGAAAAAGCTTTTAGCTTTTCCCTGTTGAGTATGATGTAAGCTCTGGGCTTGTCATATATAGTCTTTATTATATTGAGGTACACTCCCTCTATACTAATTTTCTTGAGAGTTTTTATCATAAATGGAGGGTGAATTTTGTCAAACACTTTTCCTCCATCTGTTGAGATGATTATAGGATGATCTGGACTTCATTATGCTTGAGATATCTTTGAAATATGAAACTAGCAAACAATCAGTTTAATATATGGGTAAACAAGCCTGGAATTCTATTTTTAATAAGTTTATCACATTGTGCTTCTATGAAAATAGCAAGAAGTAGATATTAGATCACTGTTAAAACAAAATTGTCACAAAAAAACAATAAAACTTTTTTTCCTCCTACAGATCCCATACTATCCAGCAGAAATTAGAGGCATTTTTTTTAATGCTTTGAAAACTGTAGCCCACAGTTCCCTTACCACACCAATTCCATGATGGTAGCTAGGAAGGCTATGGGGGTATGAGTATTAAACTAGAATATCAGAAGTGGCTTTTCCCTACATCTTTCTACTATTCTAGAACATGGCTAAATGTCCCTGGCAAAGAAGGGAGCCTACTGACTCTTGGGCTCAAATGTGATGAATACGTTCTTCACAGGGAAGCTCTAAAAGAATAATGAAAAGCATAGTATGCACAAATGGTTGGGTATAGAGATTATTTCAATGCAAGAGAAGAAAACAGTCACAGAATGATAGATCTGCTTCAGATTTCCTGATAACTAGCATTAATTAGTATTTATTATAAAGTATCACATGTTTATGCTTCATAAAAATACTTCCTTATATAGAATCAGTGTATCTTGATTTTGTAAATATTAAGCAATATGGCAAGAACAATAGAGCTGTCAAATGATAGTCTGCAAAATAAAGTATTAAGTCTTATGATTCATTTAAAAACTTCATTCTTTCAGTTCACAAAACAATTAAATTCATGGGATCTTTCTAATAACTTAAACAAGACCTCCTATTTTCTTGGAGACTGCCAATGGGGGAAATAATGAGAGTTGTTGTCAGAAGATCTATCTTGGAGGTCTGACTTTACCTGTATGTATGTATGTATGTATTTGTTGTCTTAGGTAAATCATATCTCCTAAATCTCAAATTTCTCACCTGAAAAAGGCAATATCATTACCCATCTCCAGAGGACACTTGATCAAATGAAGTCATATAACTGAAAGTACTTTAAATGGTAGAATGCTAAATAATTGTAAGTAGTCATTATTCACATTACCACATGCAGTGAGGTACAAATTATAGCAGTTGAACATTAAAAACAGATGAAGATTGTATGTACTTGAATTCATCAATTTGACAAATTTCTCTTTAGATATAGTACCAACAAAATCCAGTTTATCCCACTTTGCATTATATAATCCCATATATCAGTGGCTGTAACCGAAACCATGCTTAACAATTACCTGAAGTTTTTTGCTTTTTTTAAATTGTGGTAAAATACACACAAAATTTACCATTTAACCATTCTTAAGTACACAATTTAATGGCATTAAGCACATTCACTGTTTTACAACCATTACGACTATCCATCTCCAGAACTTTTTCATCATCCCAGAATGGAATTCTGTACCCATTAAACAATAATTCCCCTTTCCCTCCTCTCCTCAGTTCCTGGTAACCGCTTTTTGTCTCTATGAATTTGACTATTGTAGGTACCTCATATGAGTGGAATTATACAACACTTATCCTTTTGTGCTTGGCTTCTTTTGCTTCACAAAATCTTTTCAAGGTTCATCCACACTGCAGCATATATCAGATTTCATTCCTTTTTAAACTGATAACTCCTAATAATCAAAAGACTATTTTTTAGAGCAATTTTAGTTTCACAGCAAAACTGAGCAGAAAGTAGAGAGATTTCCCATATACCCTCTGCCCGCATACATGCATAGCTTCCTCTGTTATCAATATCCCCCTATCAGAGTGGTACATTTGTTACAATTGATGAATCTATATTGACACATCATTACCACCTAAAATCCTTAAGAGTTCACTCTTTGTTTTATACATTCTACGTTCTATGTAATTTAAATTACACTTGTTCATTGTTGATATATAGGAAAGTGATTGACTTTTGTAATTTAACCTTATATCTTGCAACCTTGCTAGAATCACTTATTAGTTCCAGGAGTTTTTTTGTCTATTCTCAGGAGTTGTTTTTTTTTTTTTTTTTTTTTTTGTCCATTCTTTGAGATTTTCTACATAAACAACCATGTCATTTGCAAGCAATGATGGTTTTATTTCTTCTGTCCAAATCTGCATTCCATTTATTTCCTTTTCTTGTTTAATTGCATTAGCTAGGACTTCCAGTATGATGCTGAAAAGCAGTGTTAAGAGGGCACATCTTGGCACTGTTCCTGATCTTAGAAATGCTTTGAGTTTCTCAACGTTAAGTATGATGTTAGTTGTAGGTTTTTTTGTACCTATTCTTTATCTAGGTGAGGAAGTTCCCCTGTATCCCTAGTTTACTAAGTTTTTATCATGAATGAGAGTTGGATTTTGTCAATTACTTTTTTGCCTCTACTGATATCACCATGTGATTTTTTTTCTTCTTTAGCCTAGCTATGTGAGAGGGTACATTAATTTTCATTCATTTCTTTTTAAGGCTGAATAATATTCCATTGTATGTATATAGCACATTATGTTTATCCATTTATTCATCCAGCAATGACTATTTGGGTTGTTTCTACCTTTGGTTACTGTGAATAGTGCTGCTATGAACACTGGTGTACAAATGTCTGTTTAAGTCCCTGCTTTCAACTCTTTGTGGTATATACAGGCATACCTCACTTTATCATGCTTAGCAGATACTGTGTTTTTTTGTTTTTGTTTTTTTAACAGATTGAAGGTCTGTGGCAACCCTGTGTGGAGCAAGTCTATTAACACCATTTTCCCAACAGCATTATTTTTTAATTAATATATGTATAGTTTTAAAGACATAATGCTATTGCATACTTAATAGACCACAATGTAATAGAAACATAACTTTTATAAGCACTGGGAAACCAAAAAATTCATGTGACTAGCTTTACTGCAGTATTTGCTTTATTGCAGTGATCTAGAACCAAGGTATGCTTGCACCTAGAAGTAGAATTGCTGGAATATATGGTAATTCTATGTTTAGTTTTTTGAGGAACCACCATAACGTTTTCCGCAGCAGCTGTACCATTTTACATTCCCATCAGTAATGCAAGAGGGTTCCAATTTCTCCAAATCCTGCCAACACATTGTTTTCTGATTTTTTGATAATAGCTATCCTAATGGGTGTGAAGTGGTATCTCATTGTAGTACTCAATTTCATTTCCCTAATGATTAGTGATGTTAAATGTGGTTTTGTTTTTTTTTAAACACCCTTGATGATTCTGATATAGGTGGCTAATCAGAAGACCCCACTTTTCATAAAACACTGATCCTATATTAGGCATCCCTGAAAACAGGGAAGAACTGAGGAAAAAGTTGAATCAGAAAGCAGTTTTCAACAGAAGCCAACTTGAAAGAGCTCCTAATGGCCAAAGCTGGAACAACTAAGCAATAAAATAAGTAACAATAGTACTGTATTGGGGGGAGAAGCAAGATAGGGGTAGGAAATTAAGAGGTACAAACTACTATGTATAAAATAAATAAGATACAAGGATACAATATGCAGCACAGGGAATATAGCCAATATTTTATAATAACTTTAAATGAAGTATAATTTATAAAAATATAGAATCACTATGTTATATGCCTAATATTGTAAATATAAGCTAACATAATCAACTATACTTTAATTAAAAAATAGTACTGTATTATAACCCAAAGAATAAAATAAATATCCATGAGTTTCCTACTAGAGGGCAGTGACTGTCTCCCTTTTCTTTATATCTTAGCACTTCCCATGTGCCTGGTGCTAGCGAATATTCAATAAACTGCAACCAACTTATGTAATCTTGGCTTTCATTTTCCCCCTTTTCTCTGTGATCTGAGTTTCATTCTTTGTATTGAAACAATCTATTTACAAAAATTCTGTGCATAAACACTAAATGTAGACTACTAAATAGCAAATAAAATATTCCAAAAAAGCAGTGCCTGGTGTCAGTTCAGTTCAACAAACTCCACTGAACACCTTTTAATATGCCAATCCAGGAAAATGTCTGATTTAATTTTTCTTCTCCATGACCATTTTTCTTCTTCTGGAGAGATGAGGGTAGTAATTGAGTTGATGTTGTATTTTACTTATAAGAATCTATAGTTCTTATTACATTATGTTTAGTTTGTGTACAACAGTGCTTCTCAGACTTTAACATGCATATATGTCACCTAAATATCTTGTTTAAAATACAGATTATGATTTAGTAGTTCTAGGGTGGGCATTTGGTAGTTCTATCAATGCTGCTGGTCTAAGGACTGTACTTTGCACAAGGATACATACATCTGTCTATTTTGCTAAATTTTTAGCTCCTTGAGAGGAGGGACCATTTCTTACCTTTATATTGTAGTTTCTGGTACTTCAGGAGGAGCTCAAGTACAACACTTTGAATGAGTGAGTAAAATTATATGTACAATGTATTCAACTCCCTTGATGTTTCGTCTATAACACCAAATTAGGAATTCCAACTTTCCCATAGGTACAAATAATCCTCTATAACAGGGGTCCCCAACCCCTGAGCCACGGACCGGTACTAGCCTGTTAGGAACCAGACTGCACAGCAGGAGGTGAGCAGCAGGTGAGCAAGCAAAGCTTCATCCGTATTTACAGTCGCTCCCCTTCGCTCACATTACTGCCTGAGCTCTGCCTCCTGTCAGATCAGCGGCGGCATCAGATTCTCATAGGAGCACGAACCCTACTGTGAACTGCGCATGCGAGGGATCTAGGTTATGCACTCCTTATGAGAATCTAATGCCTGATGATCTAGGTGGACCTGAGGGGAGCGGCTGCAAATACAGATTATCATTAGCAGAGAGGTCTGACTGCACAGAGACCATAATAAATCAATTGCTTGCAGACTCATATCAAAACCCTATCAGTGAATGGCAAGTGAAAACAAGCTCAGGGCTCCCACTGATTCTGCATTATGGTGAGTTGTGTAATTATGTCATTGTATATTACAATGTAATAACAGAAATAAAGTGCACAATAAATGTAATGCACTTGAATCATCCTGAAACCGCCCCCTCCCCCTGGTCTGTGGAAAAACTGTCTTCCATGAAACCGGTCTCTGGTGCCAAAAAGGTTGGGGACCACTGCTCCTTAAGTCCATTAGTTCCTTTCCAATTCTCTTCTACTTCACGAAATCCTAACTTCATTCATGAACAAAAAAACTGAACTCAATCACAACTAGATCATTCCCATTGGTATACAAAACTGCTCAGAACAACAAAAAAAGCTTTCCTCGCCCTCAGGTCCCCTAGCCTTCCACTCATTTTCTATTGCCTTTCAGAGATATACTCCTCAAGTCTCCATAGTAATTTTCTCTACCCACCCCCTAGGCTCTTCTCCACTTAGGTCTATCAGGGTCACCAGGGACTGCCATTCTGCAAAGTGGCCAGGGCTAAATCCCTGACCTCATCTCACTTGACCTCTTGGCAGCATGACATAGTTGACCACAGTTGAAACCCCTTCTTCATTTGACTTCCAAGGCACCATGCTCTCCTAATGGTCCATTTCAATGGACACTCTTAGTCTTCTCTCCATCTCTGAAACGCTGGAGTCCTCCAAAGCTCAATCCTTGGCACTCTTCTCTTCTTCATCCAGTGTACTCTCTTTAAGTGACCCAGTCCATGGCTTTACCAACTATTCACTCATAATTCCCCCATTTTTATCCCCAAACTTAACCTTTCCCCTGATGGGATATCTACACTATATACATCTCCACTTGAATGTCTAATAATTCCCTCAAACTTACCACAACCCAAACTGAATTCTTAGGTCTGACTCCACCCTCAAACTACTCCTCCTCACATTTTTCTCATCTCAGTAAATGGCACCTCCATTCAGTCAGCATGGGCCAAAAATACAGCAGTCAACCTTGATTCCTTTTTTATTCTTCCCTATACATTCAACAAATCTATTTGTTTTACCCAAAATATACCCCAATTCTGACACCTTCTTACCACCTAAACTACTAGTCCACATGACCATCACCTCTTGCCTCCAAACTGGCCACTTTGGTTCATTCTTGCCCATCAATAATCTGTTTTCCTTAAGAGTGACCAGAATCATCTTTTTTTTTTTAAACCTAAATTTGACTTTGTCCTTTGCTCAAAATTTTCTAATGGTTTACCATCACTAAGCATGTAAGTTCCTAGATGAAGTAGTCCCTTTCTACTTCTCCCAGCTTATCTCTTATAATTCTTCCTCACAAATGTAACACTCTAGTCATACTGGTTGTCCTGACCTTTCTTACACATACCAAGTTTGTCCTGCTTCAAGGTCTTTAGCTAACCCCTTTTAGGATGCTCCTTCACCAGGTTTTTGCATGGCTGGCTCCTTCTGAACATTCTTGTCTCTTCTCAAATGTCACCTCCTCCAGAGGCCTTCCTTGACCACTACATTTAAAAGAACACCTCCTTTCTTATCTCTCACACCCTCTTTATCCCAACCTGCTTCATTTTGTTTATTACACTCTTTTCTGAAACCACAGTAGTTCTTTGTCTATTTATTTGTTTGCTTTCTCCTACCAGAATTTAAGGTTCATGTAAATAGCAACTTTGTCTCATCACTTTCTACTTCTGTGGTATCTAGAATACCTCTTGTCATTTTGTTGGTTGGTTGAATGAATAAATAAATGAATGATTAAGAAACAAAAACCACTAAATATATTTATAATTAAAGTCAATTCAAATTTTTAAGAAATTAAAAGAAATCCAAGTTTGATATGAATTAGACTTACTACAAAACCATTGCCATTAGTCTCTAAAAACTCCTTGTAAGCATCAGAAAGTTCCCTTCAGACTGTGAATACAAAGCATCTGCTTCTATATCCTTCAATGATTAAATCAATTTTCTGAAGTACTACCAATGTTAAGCTGAAAATAAGAAAACTATCCTTACTTAAACTTCTAATTTAATTACTAGTATTATTTTCTACCATTTTCCTATTCTGTAAATATGCAGATTTTCTTCTATATGAGAGTTAAATGTGCTTTTGCAGCACTAGCCTGGAAACTAACCACCAGGTCTAATGCTGAGCTTTGCCCAAAGACTGCAAATATCCCTCCTCTCTCAACAGACACTTCCTGCCATTCGGGCCCTTAAACTGAAATATTGGAATCTCTTCACTCTCCACTAGCGGAAGGGTTAACACCTGACACAGTAGGGTGCCTATTCAGACCAGTCACATTACTAATACCAGCACTAGATATTTTGAATATGGTCACTGCAGCACCAGATTAAAGCTGCATATGAGAAAACAGAGGGGGAAAAAAACTTGAAGTGAATTTAAACAGCCAACTTAATTTTTTTTTTTAAAATAAATCAAAGACTAAGTATCCTTTTTTGCCTTTTCTAATTTAAGATGACTTTATCAGCTCTATTCCTTCATTTTGGATCCACCATCTGGATCTAAAGCAGGAGTTTTCAACCTCAGCACTCCTGACATCTTAAGCCAACTAATTCTCTTTCGTGGGGGCTGTCCTGTGTACCAAGTTCAGCAGCATAACTTGAACACTAACCACTAGATGGCAGTAGCAGCAACCCACCCACACAAGTTGTGACATACAAAAATGTCTCTAGACATTGCCAAATGTTACCTTGGGGGGCAAAATCACTACTGGTTGAGAACCACTGATCTAAAGTACACCTTTCCCCACCTCTTCACAGCCTACCACGTGCACCTGGATTCCCTGCCCCACTACAAATTTTCTTGGATAAAAATAAAATCTCCAACACTTTGTAACTCTCCAACCTAACCCAGCAGACCTTTTCCTCTCTACCTTTTATATATATTCTCTTACAATATTCCTTGTGTTTTCACAACATGCATTCACATTGTACTTAAATCTCAACTTTTAAGAATCGTAAATTCATATATTTACACCTTACATATCTACTGACAAAGAAATCACATCTTTTTAAGGCAAGAAAGGTACATGATATATTTAAAACTTGAAATAAATTTTTTAAATTGTAGTTGATTTACAATGTTGTGTTGGTTTCTGGTGTACAGCAAAATGATTCAGTTATACACATATATATTTTCCATTATGGTTTATTACAGGATATTGAATATACATCCCTCTGCTATACAATAGGACCTTGTTGTTTATCTGTTCTATATATAATAGTTTGCATCTGCTAGTCCCAAACTCCCAATTCAATTCTCCCCTGCCCCCCACCCTCCCCGGCAACCACAAGTCTGTTCTCTATGTCTGTGAGTCTGTTTCTGTTTGGTAAATATGTTCATTTGTGCCATATTTTAGATTCCACATATAAGTGATAATATATGGTATCTGCTGTTCTGACTTACTTTGCTTAGTATGATAATCTCTAGGTCCATCCATGTAACTGCAAATGGTATTTCATTCTTCTTTTATGGCTGAGTAGTATTCCATTGTGTAATATATACCACATCTTCTTTAACCATTCATCTGTCAGTGGGACATTGAGGCTGTTTCCATGCCTTGGCTATTGTAAATAGTGCTGTTATGGACAAAGGGGTCCATGTGTCTTTTGGAATTATAGTTTTGTCTGGATATATGCCCAGGAGTGGGATTGCTGACCATATGGCAACTTTACTTTTAGTTTTTTGAGGAACTCCCATACTGTTCTTTATAGTGGCTGCACTAATTTACATTCCCACCAACAGTGTAGGAGGATTCCCTTTTCTCCACACCCTCTCCAGCATTTGTTATTTGTAGACTTTTTAATGATGGCCATTCTGACTGGTATGAGGAGGTACCTCACAGTACTTTTGAGTTGCATTTCTCTAATAATTAGCGATGTTGAGCATTTTTTCATGTGCCTATTGGCTATCTGTATGTCTTCTTTGGAGAAATATCTATTTAGGTCTTCTGCCCATTTTTTTTATTAGGTTATTTTGTTTTTTTCTGTTACTGAGTTGTTTGCATATTTTGGAAATTAATCCCTTGTTATTAGTTGCATCATTTGCAAATATCTTCTCCCAGTCCGTAGGTTGTCTTTTTGTTTTGTTTATGGTTTCCTTTGCTGTGCAAAAACGTATACATTTGATTAGATCCCATTTGTTTATTTTTGCTTTTATTTCTATTGCCTTGAGAAACTGACCTAAGAAAATATTGCTACGATTTATGTCAGAGAATGTTTTGCCTATGTTCTCTTCTAGGAGTTTTATAGTGTCATGTCTTATACTTTAAGTCTTTAAGCCATTTTGAGTTTATTTTTGTGTATGGTGTGAGGGTGTATTCTAACTTCATGACATGTGGCTGTCTAACTTTCCCAACACCACTTGCTGAAGAGACTGTCTTTTCCCCACTGTATATTCTTGCCTCCTTCGTGGAAGATTAATTGACCGTAGGTGTGTGGGTTTATTTCTGGGCTCTCTATTCTGTTCCATTGATCCATATATCTGTTTTTGTGCTGATACCACACTGTTTTGATTACTATAGCTTTGTAGTATTATCTGAAGTCTTGGGAGGGTTATGCCTCGTGCTTTGTTCTTTTTCCTCAGAATTGCTTTGGCAATTCTGGGTCTTTTATGTTTCCATATAAATTTTAGTATCATTTGTTCTACTTCTGTGAAAGATGTCATGATTATTTGATAGAGATTGCATTAAATCTGTAGATTGCTTTGGGTGGTATGGCCATTTTAACAATATTAATTCTTCCAATCCAAAAGCATGGGATATCCTAAAACTTGAAATAAATTTTTAAAAAATTAATCAAAGTATGCTTCAACAGAAAAGATTAGAAAATTTCAAATAGAATCTCTTCAAAAGCAAGACAAATTTAAATCCACTTGGAAGCTCTTAGTTGTAAAAAAGTCTCTTCAAACTAGGCATTCAAGAAAAACTTCATACATAACCACTCAAATTTCCCAATTAAAGTTTAAAATGAAAATGACAATTTACTTCTAAATCAAAGTGCTATGTTATAATTTCAGAATTCTTATGAGGCAATATTACTTCCTTTGTAAAATGTGACTCCAAAAAAGTGACTCTACAAATTAACCAAAGATCCCCCAAAATCAATTACTATAGAAATACTTTTTTTAAAAAATTCATTTTAAAAATGAACATTTAACTAAATGTTAAATATTTGTTAACTCTTACAATAACAAGAAACTTCCTGTACTTTACCTCTAATCTTCAACCATCTTGCAAGATAGGCATGATTTTCCCCATTGTACGATAATTAAGGGTTATCCAGGCCATTCTTAATATGTGTGAATAAGTAGGACCTGGATTAAAATCTTTTTTTTTTGGATTAAAATCGTGACTCTAACTTAACAGCAGTATGACTCTGGACAAGACATATAACTTTTCAGTCTTCCTACTCCATAAATTGGGGCTAATACCTACAATATAATGTTACAACAAATATTAAATAATGAATGCAAATATGCTATATAACTTTAAGGGATTATTATTATGTGTGTGTGAATGTGCCCATAAAATTGTAAGTAACATCACTATCGGTGAAGTGCTAATGAAGTCCTTTCATTATAATTTGTATCACATACACAACACACACGAATTTTCAAGAATATTGTATCAGTTAAGTGATGACTTAAGTATATTTATTTCAGAAATTACTAATGCAGGTGCTTTTGTACTACTAATCTAGGTGTTTTTGTACTTCTGTATGAAAAGTGTTATTAAACTGCAATCTATTTTTCTCTTTCAAATGAGGCTGCAATACAGTTTTAACTAACTCTTGTTCCTTCTGTGGATTTATAAAGATAGTTCTCCCTTCAACTAACTGTAGTGAATATCTGTCGTTTCTGGGCATCTTCCTAACAGGACTCTGACTTTCTTTTGAGGAATTAGCTCTCCCTCTCTGTGCAATGTTGGTAAAAGAGGAATTTCTGGTGACCACTTCCCAACATAGAAGCCAAAAGGGCTAAACACTACCTCTTCCAGTTCTAGCATAGCCAGGGGATGGGCACAGACACTCTTCCCTAAAACATAAGCAGGTAACCCAAGGAAGGAAAGACTGACTAGGGGTCAGTCACAGCAGAAGCAGAGATCTAGCATGTCTTTTCCACTTCAAAGCCTGCTGCCATGAACCCTGAGGCCCTGAACAGAGCTCCCTTGGCTCCTGCCAGTTTCTCTATCAGGGCTTCTCTCCCCTTCCATGACCCTCTAAGCAGCACCTTCCAACAAATTTCTTTTTAAAACCAAGTCCTTTTATTTGCAACTAAGAACTCCAACTGTACACTAATGGGAAACAGAAAGGGGAAAATCTGGAAATAAACTAGATAAGGCAGGTAGATGTGTTTCTTTTTCATGCTGACATCTGACTTTTGTAGGTTTTAAGTACAATATTAAATAAAATGTCTAACCGTTAAGGTATAGCAATAATTATTTCCTTAAAATTGAATTTTTAAAGTAATAAAAATATATCCAGAATAAAGTTATATAATTAAATATTTCAGTATCCGCTGAACTGGTAACACATAACAGAAAAAAAATCCTCAAATATACATCTTTAACCTGTTAAATCAGAGACAGGACTTTTCCTAAAAAGTTAGTGAGAATTTGTCTTTGTTTACTTGGGGCTCCTAATCATGCTATATAACACCATAGCAATTCTGTAAGAGATGCATCTTTTTAACCCCTTTTGCCTTGGACTACCACTCAATAAATTGGTGAATTCAGTGAAGCATCAAATATCATATAGAAATGTAACTTCCTGAAAATGTGTAGTTTATAATACCTTTTAAGTGAAGAATATTAAGTATATCAAGCAATAAAAATGTACTTTTGAAGAAAATGTTGAATGTTCCTGACCAGTAGTTTAATTGTTTCAATCACCTAGGTTTAAATCAAATCTGCCCTAAACATATAGAATAGTGATTTTCTATTTCTGTTATATTTCCCTAAAATGACTGATTGCCTATGTGGTTAGGTCCTAGTAAACTATAATAGTAAAGACAGTCTTTAGTGTTTTGCAAAGGGGAGGCACATTTATGTACTCCATAGCAAAGTATTAGTAATCAAAATGACTTGTTGTCACTTTCATTTCCACCAACACAGGACCAAGTCAGAGTATGACATAAAGGTGGTGAGTAAATGTTTCTGATTGCAATGCCAATGCCAAGCCACGTATAAGCAATTCAACTCAGAGATTCCTATTTTCACATTCAAAACCAGAAATATGTTTTGCCGGTAGGTTTTACTAAATTAAGATCATTTAACACAATATCTAATTTATTTGCTAAGAAGTCAGAGGGAACAGCAGCACAAAAGCCAACACAGGACACTGTTTAGAGAAACAAACAGCACGGAGTGCAGTGAGATTAAAGCAAAGTCAGCAGAGGGTTTGGAGATGAGATCAAAGAGATAGTAGGAGGCCAGATCACTTAAGGACTTTGAGGGTGATAGAGCAGCAATGATGAGCAGCCAATGAGGCCTTTAGAGCCTTTCTACAAGAGTACATTGCTACTCTAAGTTCAGGAAACAAAAAGTCCATTGCTATGGTTTCAGATTCCACATTGCAAGTAAGAAACTACAACTTACGGGGTCTGATGTCAAAGAAAAACATTCATAATATCTGAAAAACCTTTTCCCTTCCCAACTATTTATATGCACGAGGCTATATTTTCTTCATGTAGTTCAACTAAAACAGCATATCACAACAGACTGGATGCAGAGGGAGATAAGAGAATCTGTGTTTCTTCTTTTTTTTTTTTTAATTTATTTTTTTAAATTTATTTTTATTTTTGGCTGAGCCGTGTAGCATGCGGGATCTTAGCTCCCGGACCAGGGATCAAACCTGTGCCCCCTGCAGTGGAAGTGCAGAGTCTTAACCCCTGGACCACCAGGGAAGTCCCTCTGTGTTTCCTCTATTAAGCCAGATGTTAAAGAGATTTGCAAAAATGTAAAACAATGACACTAAATCTTTTTGTTTGGAAAATATAGTTATTTTAATAAAAATTTTATTGTTGTTAATATGTGATGAGTTTACTGTTTTTTTTAAAATTAATTAATTAATCTATTTATTTGGCTGCATTGGGTCTTCGTTGCTGTGCGCGGGCTTCTCCCTAGTTATGGCGAGCAGGGGCCACTCTTCGTTGCACTGTGCGGGCTTCTCATTGCAGGGGCCCCTCCCGTTGCGGAGCATGGGCTCTAGGCGCACAGGCTTCAGTAGTTGCGGCACGTGGGCTCAGTAGTTGTGGCTTGCGGGCCCCAGAGCGCAGGCTCAGTAGTTGCGGCGCACGGGCTTAGTTGCTCCGCGGCATGTGGAATCCTCCTGGACAAGGGCTCGAACCCGTGTCCCCTGCATTGGCAGGTGGATTCTTAACCACTACACCCCCAGGGAAGCCCGAGTTTACTATTTTAAAATAAATTTAAATATGTTTTATTTTTAAAAATATAAATTCATGGGTATAACTCATATACAAGTTGCTCTTTGAAAGCCTCAATAATTATTTAAGAGTGTAAAGGGGTCATGAGATCAAAAACTTGAGAACTATTGATCTATTAATCAAAGATGTCCTGGAGTAGCTTTCCCCAATCACCATTAATAACTTTGGAGGACTTCTCATCAGGCTAACTACAGAAAATCTATTTATAAATAATTCAGTCAGCCACACACATCATCCTTGTTTCCCCTCCAAAACCCCAAATCATAAACCTGTTAGTCCAGTGATTTTCAAAACTTTTAGCAGGGAGAGGGGAGCTCCCAAGAGAAATCTCCACTGAACCACAATATATGACACAAATAAAAGTAAAGCTGCCCTGGTTAAAGAGAGGGTGGTGTCTCCTACCTCTAGTTCATCCATCCCCTCAGTTACCATGAAGGTCCCCCTAAGGTACTTCCTAGAATCACACAAAACACAGTTTCAAAAAATCTTTATTTTAAACCACTGCTCAAATGTGCTACTTAAAAAGGTTTCAGAAGGTTCTGTCATTGTTTCAAAATGATCATTTTCAACTTCACCCACCAGTAGACACTAGATGTATGGTATTAGTATCTATACCTATAGAGAACCACAGAATTGTTTAAATCTCATAAACAACTCTCAGACCCATGAGAGTGTCTAAGGATTCTTGAGAAACTACTTGAGGACTGGTGGATGAGCAGAGTTAATCTGAAAAGGCTTCCTGGAGAAAGAAACACTATGATTGGGCAAGCAGAAAAGTCTTAGCTCAGTTAGGAAGGGCTAGGATGAGGCATGTTTCCTAGATTATAAGGAGAACTAACCACCAGGCAGTATGTGGCTCTCAAGTAGCTGAGTTCTGCAGGTTACATTCAAAAGTCTGTATCTGAAACAGTGAAATAATTCTCTATTCTTGAATCTGGGGCAGAAGTACATTTCCTACTTTAGTAAGTTCCCTACTCCAGGAAAAATTTAAAAGGTGAAAAACGCACCAAGCCTGAAGACTTAATTGGAATATTTGCTTCCAAGACAAAAATTATTCCAGTTCCACATAATCTGAGATTGACATAGGACAGGACTGTGTCACTGTTCAAAGAAGACAGAAGTCATTAAGAGTTTTAACAGGGAAGCAGAAAAATTATTTTAGCAACATCACAGCATGGTTGCAAGAGGCTACTGGCTGTGTAGAAGTCTATGCAGGAGCTGACCAAGGGCAATAAGTCAGTCAGCAGTGCTTTCACAATCTATTTTTACTGTTTAGTAGTGTTTTCTATGCATTTTACAGTTGGTATCTAAAAAACTAGATGTGTATATGAAGCTACCTATTTGGCTACTCAAACTCCTATGAAAGAAACAATGCAGGGACTTGCCTGGTGGCACAGTGGTTAAGAATCTGCCTGCCAATGCAGGAGACACAGGTTCGAGCCCTGGTCCGGGAAGATCTCACATGCCACAGAGCAACTAAGCCCATGTGCCACAACTACTGAGCCTGTGCTCTAGAGCCCCTGAGCCACAACTATTGAGCCTGTGTGCCACAACTACTGAAGCCCGCGTGCCTAGAGCCTGTGCTCCACAACAAGAGAAGCTGCTGCAATGAGAAGCCCGCGGACCGCAACGAAGAGTAGCCCCCGCTCACCACAACTAGAGAAAGCCTGCACGCAGCAACGAAGACCAAACACAGCCAAAAATAAATAAATAAATAAATAAATAAATAATTTTAAAAACTCAAAAAAAGAAACAATGCAGATTAACTAATTTGGGGGCACCCCCCCCCAAACTTGACTATTAAGGTGAAGGGTTAAATGAAAAAAAGATTTTAGTATTTCTGTAATTATTAAAGTGAGTATTTACTAGCCTATAACCTAGACTGGTGAAAGCAAGACTGTCTTTTCCCTTAAGCAGACTTGGCCAGGGAGATTTTTGGGGCGGGGGGGGTGCTGGGAAGAGAGGGGGAGAGGGCATAGGGCAGGCAGCTTTATACTTTTTCTATTACATGTCCTTTCCTCATCACTCCTCTGAATTTTCTAATAGGTGTAACATGTCTCCAAGAAATAATTAACCTGCTCACTGTACTCTGTTTTACATGAGTTTATTCATGGAAATCTGTCCCACATTTCATTAGCACACATTTTTTAACATCTATCTTCTTCCTCATATGCTTCCTTTGTTTAAAATCAGAAGAGAAAAGACACTTATAAGGGGAAATGTACCCCTTATATAAAGGGTACAAAATTTCAGTAATGAAGGATGAATAAGTTCTGGAGATTTAACATACAGCACAGTGACTATAGTCAATAATACTATATTGTATTCTTGAAATTTGCTAAGAGAGTACATCTTAAATGTTCTCACGACCCAAAAAAGGATAATTATGTGAGTTGGTGGATATATTAATTAGCTTGATTGTGGTAATCATTTACAATGTAAATGTATATCAAAACATCACATTGTATACCTTAAATATATACAGTTTTTGTCAGTTATACTTCAATAAAGCTGAGAGAAAAAGAAAAAACAAAAACACCTATAAATCATACCTTTTAAAGCCTAATTATCTGTCAGGCTAAATTCATGGTTTTTTTGGTACATAGTAAAGTGATAAAATACCATTTAGCACAGAATCAAGTTTTAAGTCATTTCAAAAATATTAAGCTTTTTATTATCAATATCTAAAGAAATGTTACCAACGAGATCTGTATTTGAAAATCACTAAAAATATATGAGCTGATATAAATTTGTACCTTTCTTAAAACAAAAAAGAATTATTGGAAATAAATTCACTAAGAACTACCTATACACACCATTAATTAGCTATGTAATCTTGGATCAAGTGATTTAATTAATCTCTACGTGAGGCAAGGAGAGAAGGGATTAATTGGATGATTAAAATTCCTCTAAGTTCTAACATTCTTTGATTATTAGATATTTTCTTAAGTTCAAGGAAATTTGTGAGGATCTGTAAGGAGACAACCCTAGGCTAGGAAGAAAAGTATACTTTATGTATGCAGGAATTTCGAAAGAAACTAAATAATTCAGCCACTAACCATGGTTAAATATTTAACCATAGTTAAATAGTATATGAAACTATGTATATACAAATATATACAAATTATATGTGCAAATACGGAGGGTAAATCTAAATTTTATCTAGTAGACAAGTAGAAATTGCTACTTACCAGCATTTCTCTAATATTTTATGATGGCTCATAGAGATCATTAAAGCAGAGGTTCAGGAACCAAGAGCATCAGCATCACTTGTTAGAAATGTAAAACCTTGGACCCTACACAAGACCTTCTTGAATCTAGGAAATTCTGGGAGTGGGTCCCAGCAAAGTACTAAAACAAACCCCCTAAGAGATTCTAATGCCTAATAATGTTTAAGAACAACTGACCTAAGGCACAAGCTTGAAGTAAACTCCTGAAACATTAATGATGAACCCATGATTAGAACAGCTCAAGTGCTAAACATTTTCACTTACTGAAAATTAAATGTTTATATAAGCTTTAAATTAATATTTCTGTATTAATCACAATGATATAAGAATGCTGTTTCACATAATGGGAAGAATATTTTGCAATTCATGTATCTGATAAGGAACTTGTATTCAGAATATACAAAGAACACTCACAAATCAACAAGAAAAAGACAAAGAACCCAATTAACAAATGGGAAAAGAATCTGAATAGACATTTCTCCAAAGAAGATATACAAATGACCAATATGCGCATGAAAGATATCTAACATTATTATTTGATAGGAAAATGCATATAAAAACCACAATGACACATCACTTCATACCCACTAGGATGGCTAGAATCAAAAAGATAATTAAGTGTTAGTGAGACTGGGGAGGAATCGGACCCCTCACACACTGCTGGCGGGAGTACAAACTGCTACAGCCACTTAGGAAAACAGTCTAGCAGCTCCTCAAACAGGTAAACATGAAGTTTACCACATGCCCCAGCAATTCCACTCTGAGAGAACTGAAAATATTACATCCACACAAAAACTTTTACACAAATGTTTATAGCAACATTATTCTTAACAGCCAAAAGATGTAAATAAGTCAAATGTCCATCTATTGACGGATAAATAAACTGTAGTATATCCATACAATGGACTATTATTTGGCTATAAAAAGGAATGAAATACTGATACATACTACAACATGGATGAACCTAAAATATTCTGCTAAGTGAGAGAAGCCAGTCACAGAACACACGTATTATATGATTCCATTTATATGAAATGTCCAGACTAGGCAAATTTATAGAGACAGAAAGTAGCTTAATGGTTGCCTGGGGCTGGGGGGGGCGGTGACAGCTGAAGGATACAATGTTTCTTTTTGAGGTGATGAAAAGGATTAATAATTGAATGTAGTGATGGTTGTACAACTCTGTGAATATACTAAAAAACACTGAATTATATACTTTAAATGGTGGACTGTATAATATACAAATTATATCTCAGTAAAGCTCTTACCCAAAAGAAGAAAGAATGAAAAGAATCAAGAAAATTTAAAGAAAAACATATATTTTCATTGTAGGAGTAGTTTCAGCAGTATGCCTAAAACAACTGATTAGATAATATAGAAAATAACTTTATATGTAGCATTACATGAATTCTGACAGCATTCTGGACACCTTTCTAACTAAGCCTGCTTTGAATTATATTTTACATATTTAAAAATTAATTACCAAAGTTTGTTCCAAATATTGACACTTCTGACAAAGCAACATTTACATTAGAAATATAAGACTATTTTTTATTCATTGATTGATTGATTTTTGGCTGTGTTGGGTCTTTGTTTCCGTGCGAGGGCTTTCTCTAGTTGCGGCAAGTGGGGGCCACTCTTCATCGCGGTGCGCGGGCCTCTCACTATCGCGGCCTCTCTTGTTGCGGAGCACAGGCTCCAGACGCACAGGCTCAGTAATTGTGGCCCACGGGCCTAGTTGCTCCGCGGCACGTGGGATCTTCCCAGACCAGGGCTTGAACCCGTGTCCCCTGCATTGGCAGGCAGATTCTCGACCACTGCACCACCAGGGAAGCCCAAGGCTATTTTTTAAATACATGTTTTTAAAAACCAGAAGTATGTCTCCTTCATAAAATGTTCAACTAATTTCTTGCTTTTAATTACCAGAAGCACAAAGGGAGCAGGAGTTTTCCTATTATGAGCACAGAACTGAGTGCTTCCCCAGGGATTCTCCAAGTACCACCAGGTAAAGGTGAGGCATAATTCTACACATTGCCTCTGAAAAAAAGAATAACTTTCTTTGTGATCTGTAATATACTGAATTTTTCTTTAAGATCTTGTTTGTTTTTTGTTGTTGTTTGCTTCTATTTTTTAAAAGGGCGAAGAGTTCATTATTGAGAGGAAAGAACAAGGATTTTAAAGTATAAAAGATTAGGCTATGTAGATTCTGGGGAGTAAGCCAGGTGGGATAGAGGAAGGGAAAGAAGAGGAAGAGATTTTCACTTTTATTTCATATGCATCTGTATTACTTTAATCTGAATTTGAATACTGAACGATTATTACTATTTAAAAGGGAAAAAGATCCCACAAAGTGAGTCACAGGAAGGTCTCAATCTTTTAAGTTCCTTTTTTATTTTTAAGAAGGTTATAAAACCAATATGAAGATGCCCATAGTTACCAACATATCGGCTATTAAATGTAAACCATTTAAAACTTTTATTTTAAAAAAATACTTGTATTTTAAAGTACTTTTATTTTTAAACTTGTATTTTTGCTGTAACCAAAGTATCCAGACTAAAACAGCTTAGTACTATGAATTGCTAAAAAGCATCACATACTCAAACTCTAAAAAAGAAACCACAGAAAAATGTTTTCATTTATGCATGATATTTTTGTTCCACAGTGGTGACTATGTGAAAAAATTAAGAGTTACTGAATGGTAGAACAACAAAATAAATTCTGTAAAAAGTTGAGTCCTCTAACACTTTAATCATTCTAAAAGGTAGAATTCACTCCACATACAACTGTTAATAAGGTATCAACTGTTAATAAGGTATCAAAAAGAGAATTAAGTTATGTTTTAACCAACTTCATAATTGTTCAACCTAAATACTGAATAGAAGACAAAAATCCAAAAAAGCAAAAGCAAACCAGAATTGGTTTATTATATAGATCTGAAAATAAGAACCAGAAATGGTTACTTATACTTTTCCCACCAGGCAAAGATTTAAACTACCTCAGGTAAAATGCTAATATAACACAGATAACTTAAAATATAGTCAAAAAGAGATTTCACTACTTTCAAGCCTTGGTAATTTTACAGTACATATATTAAAGACTGAAATATTTGATTCCAAATTTCAAATAGGGTCAGTGGAATGAAAAATTACCTTTGCTAATAGAATCTGAAAATATAAAGTACCCTGGCTTAGAAAGGGGTGGGGTGGGTAATAGATAAATGTAATTTTTTTTACTTCACTGGAGACCTTCTTTTTAAGAGTTAGTTTATGTAGCTATAGCTGCTATGAAGAATTAAGTAAAACTATCATTACCATCTAAAAAGTAGTACTTTCATTATGAAATAATTTTACTAAACTTTCTAAGTCATTTCTATTTTAGAGCAACGTAATACAACTTCAGCTGGGAAAAAAATATTTTTTCACACAAAATAATCATACACACATGCAAGAGTAGATTTCCTAAATAGACTGGCTTGAATGCAGCCGGAGAAAAACACCACCTTACCTACATTAGAAAAACAATTAAAATGACAGAAGATTTCTCATCTAAAACTAGGGAGGTCAGAAGGAAGTCAAATAATATTTTTTAGGTGCTAAATGAAAAGAGCTATCAACCCAGAATCCTATACCCAGTGAAAATACTGTTCTGGAATGAAGAGAAATCAAAACATTCTCAAATGAAACAAAATTAAGAAAATTTGTTGCCAGCAGACCTACCCTAAAAGAATGGCTAAAAGAAGTTATCTAAACAGAAGGCAAACAACAAAAGGAAGGAATTTCAGAACACCAGGAAGGAAGAACAACATGATAAGAAAATATACAGGTAAATCCAACAGGCTTTCCTTCTCTTCTTCACTTTTCTAATTATGTTTGATTGTTGAAGCAAAATTATAACACTGTCTCATGTGGTTCTATACTAAGGCAATCATCCTATAAACAGAATCGCATAAAGGGAGGGAGATAAAGTTTCTCTATGCTTCAATCAAACTAATAAAATGATACCAATAAGCTGTAATGAGTTATGCACAGTTTACCCTTGAACAATGTGGATTTGATCTGCATGGTTCTCCATGGTTATAGGGGGATATCTTTCAATAGTAAATACTACAGTACTTCACGGTCCATGGTTGATTGAACCTGGAGACTTGGAGCAACAGCGGATACTGGGCGCCAACAATAAGTTATGCACAGATTAACCCCTGCCTTGTTCAGGGGTTGACTGTATACATCATGTAATACTCAGAGCAACCACACAAAAAGTGATACAAAGAAATACTCAAAAACACAATAAAGGAATCAAAATGGAATCCTAACATATGTTCAAGTAACCCACAGTAAGGCAGGAAAAAGAAAACAGAAATGAAAAGCTGAACAAACAGAAAATAGTATCTAAAATGGCAGGCTAAAAACACGGAAACAACCTAAATGTCCACCAACACGACTGGATAAAAAAGATGTGGTACATATATACAATGGAATATTACTCAGCCATAAAAAAGAAGGAACTAATGCCATTTGCAACATGGATGCAACTTAGAGATTATCATACTCAGTGAAGTAAGTCAGAAAGAGAAAGGCAAATACCATATGATATCACTTATATGTGGAATCTAAAATATGGCACAAATGAACCTATCTACAAAACAGAAACAGACTCATAGACATAAGAGAACAGACTTGTGGTTGCCAAGGGTGGGGGGAAAGAAGAGGGACGAACTGGGAATTTGGGGTTGGTAGATGCAAACTATCATATTTAGAATGGATAAACAACAAGGTCCTAATGTATAGCACAGGGAACTATATTCAATATCCTGTGATACACCATAACAGAAAAGAATATAAAAAAAGAACGTATATATGTGTATAACTGAGTCACTTTGCTGTACAGCAGAGATTGACACAACACTGTAAATCAACTATACTTCCATTAAAAAAAAAATAGAAAAAAAAACTGCAGGCTAAGCCATAACACAGCAATAATTACACTGCATGAAAATGGTCATAGCAATTAAAAGCAGAGATTACAGTGTGGATTAAAAAACATGACCTAACCATGTACCATCTACATGATAGTCACTTCAAATATAGTGATATAAATAGGTTAAAAGCAAAGGAACAGAAAAAGATATATCATGCAAGCATTAATCAAAGGAAAGCAGAAGTGGCAATATTAATATCAGATAAAGTAGACTTCAAAGCAAGGAAATTTACTGGACAGAAAGGGACATTACACAATGATGAAAAGGTCAACCTATCAAGAAGACATAGCATTCCCATGGGCTTCCCTGGTGGCACAGTGGTTAAGAATCTGCCTGCCAATACAGGGGACACGGATTCGAGCCCTGGTCCGAGAAGATCCCACATGCTGCAGAGCAACTAAGCCCATGCGCCAGGCTACTGAGCCTGCGCTCTAGAGCCCGTGAGCCACAACTACTGAGCTCGCGAGTAACAGCTACTGAGCCCGTGAGTGACAACTACTGAAGCCCACGCTCCTAGAGCCCATGCTCCGCAACAAGAGAAGCCACTGCAATGAGAAGCCCAGGCACTGCAACGAAGAGTAGCCCCTGCTCACCTCAACTACAGAAAGCCCGCGTGCAGCAACCAGGACCCAACGCAGCCAAAAATAAATAAATAAATAAAGTAAAAACAAACAAAAAAAGAAGTAAGGCTTTACTTTATGGAAAAAAAAAAAAAAGAAGACATAGCATTCCCAAATGTGTATCCACCAAACAACACATCTCTAAAATGTTAAGCAAAAACTGATAGAACTGAAAGGAGAATATAGAGACAAATCAACAGTTACAGCTGAACAATTCAACACCCCTATCTGAACAATTAGTACAACTAGATAGAAAATCACAAAGAATTTGAAAGAACTCAACAACACCATCAGCCAACAAGAATTATTCAACATTCATAAAACACAACAGAGGAAAACACATTCTTATCAAGTGCCCAAGCAACACAAAATAAGATAGAATATATCTTGGACTACAAAACAAATCTGAACAAATTTAAAAGAACTGAAATCAAAAAGAACATGTTCTCTGACCACAATAGAAACAAACTAGAAATCAATAACAGAATGTTAACAGGAAAATCTCAAAACACTTGGAAACTAAACAACCCATTTCATTTCATTTCACTATACTTGCTTTACAATGTTGTGTTAGCTTCTGCTGTACAACAAAGTTAATCAGCTATAGGTATACATACATCCCCAACCTCTTGGACCTCTCTCCCATGCACCTCCCCCATCCCACCCATCTAGGTCATCACAGAGCACCGAGCTGAAGTCCCTGTGGTATACAGCAGGTTCCCACTATTTTACACAAGGTAGTGTATATATGTCAATCCTAATCTCCCAGTTCATCCCACCCTCCCCTTCCCCTGGTGTCCACATGTCCGTTCTCTACATCTGCCTCTCTATTCCTGCCCTGCAAATAGGTTCACCTGTACCATTATTCTAGATTCCACACATATGCGTTAATATATGATATTAGTTTTTCTCTTGTTGACTAACTTCACTCTGTATGACAGACTCTAGGTCCATCCACATCTCTACAAATGACCCAACTTCATTCCTTTTTATGGCTGAGTAACATCCCATTGTATATGTGTACCACACCTTCTTTATCCATTCCTCTGTCGATGGACATTTAAGTTGCTTCCATGTCCTGGCTATTGTAAATAGTGCTACAATAAACGCTGGGATGCATGTGTCTTTTTGTACTATGGTTTTCTTAGGGTATACACCCAGGAGTGGGATTGCTGGGTCATATGGTAGTTCTATTCTAGTTTTTTAAGGAACCTCCATACCATTCTCCATAGTGGCTGTATCAATTTACATTCCCACCAATGGTGCAAGAGGGTTCCTTTTCTCCAAACCCTCTCCCAACACTTATTCTTTGTAGATTTTTGATGATGGCCATTCTGACTGGTATGAGGTGATACCTCATTGTAGTTTTGATTTGCATTTCTCTAATAATTAGTGACATTGAGCATCTTTTCATGTGCCTCTTGGCCATCTGTATGTCTTCTTTGGAGAAATGTTTATTTAGGTCTTCCGTGCATTTTTGGATTGGGTTGTTTGTTGTTTTGATATTGAGTTGCATGAGCTGTTTTGTATATTTTGGAGATTAAGCCCTTGTCAATTGCTTCATTTGCAAATATTTTCTCCTATTCTGAGGGTTGTCTTTTCATCTTGTTTATGGTTTCCTTTGCTATGCAGAAGCTTTTAAGTTTAATTAGGTCCCATTTGTTTGTTTTTAGTTTAATTACTCCAGGAGGTGGTTCAAGAAAGATCTTGCTGTGATTTATAACAAAGAATGTTTTTCCTATGTTTTCCTCTAAAGGTTTTGTAGTGTCCGGTCTTACATTTAGGTCTTTAATCTATTTTGAGTTTACTTTTGTGTATGGTGTTAGGGAGTGTACTAATTTCATTCTTTTACATGTAGCTGTCCAGTTTTCCCAGCACCACTTATAGAAGAGACTGTCCTTTCTCCATTATATATTCTTGCCTCCTTTGTCATAGATTAGGTGACCATAAGCGTGTGGGTTTATCGTTGGGCTTTCTATCCTGTACCATTGATCTATATTCTGTTTTTGTGCCAGTACCATACTGTCTTGATTACTGTAGCTTTGTAGTATAGTCTGAAGTTGGGAAGCCTGACTCTTCCAGCTCCATTTTTCTTTCTCAAGATTGCTTTGGCTATTCAGGGTCTTTTGTGTTTCCATACAAATTGTAAAATTTTCTGTTCAAGTTCTGTGAAAAATACCATTGGTAGTTTGATAGGGATTGCAGTGAATCTGTAGATTGTTTTGGGAAGTATGGTCATTTTCACAATATTGATTCTTCCAATCCAAGAACATGGTGTATCTCTCCATCTGTTTGTGTCATCTTTGATTTCTTTCATCAGTGTCTTATAGTTTTCTGCATACAGGTCTTCTGTCTCCTTAGCTAGGTTTATTCCTAGGTATTTTACTCTTTTTGTTGAAATAGTAAATGGGATTGTTTCCTTAATTTCTCTTTCCGAACTTTCATTGTTAGTGTATAGGCAAATTTTATCTTTTATTTATTTAAAATATTGATTGATTGATTTGGCTGCACCGCGTCCTAGTTGTGGCATGCGGGATCTTTGTTGCAGCACGCGGGATCTTTAGTGGCAGCATGTGAACTCTTAGTTGCAGCATGTGGGATCTAGTTCCCTGACCAGGGATTGAACCAGCGCCCCCTGCCTTGAGAGTGCAGAGTCTTAGCCACTGGTACACCAGGGAAGTCCCTCATCATTAATGTATAGGAATACAAGAGATTTCTGTGCACTAATTTTGTATCCTGCAACTTCACCAAATTCATTGATTAGCTCTAGTAGTTTTCTGGTGGCATATTTAGGAGTTTCTATGCATAGTATCATGTCATCTGCAAACAGTGAGAGTTTTACTTCTGCTTTTCCAATTTGGATTCCTTTTATTTCTTTTCCTTCTCTGATTGCCATGGCTAGGACTTCCAAAACTATGTTGAATAAGAGTGGAAAGAGTGGGCAACCTTGTCTTGTTCCTGATCTTAGTGGAAATGGTTTCAGTTTTTCACCATTGAGAATGATATTGGCTGTGGGTTTGTCATATATGGCCTTTATTATGTTGAGGTAGGTTCCCTCTATGCCCACTTTCTGGAGTTTTTATCATAAACAGGTGTTGAATTTTGTCAAAAGCTTTTTCTGCATCTATTGAGATGATCATATGGTTTTATTCTTTAATTTCTTAATATGGTGTATCACATTGATTTGCGTATATAGAAGAATCCTTGCATCCCTGGGATAAATCCCACTTGATCATGGTGTATGAGCCTTTTAATGTGTTGTTGGATTCTGTTTGCTAGTATTTTGTTGAGGATTTTTACGTCTATGTTCATCAGTGATATTGGCCTGTAATTTTCTTTATTTGTGGTATCTTTGTCTGGTTTTGGTATCAGGGTGATGGTGGTTTGTAGAATGAGTTTGGGAGTGTTCCTCCCTCTGCAATTTTTTGGAAGAGCTTGAGAAAGATAGGTGTTAGCTCTTCTCTAAATGTTTAATAATATTTGCCTGTGAAGCCATCTGGTCCTGGACTTTTGTTTGTTGGAAGATTTTTTGTTTTAATTTACTTATTTATTTTTGGCTGTGTTGGGTCTTCATTGCTGCGTGTGGGCTTTCTCTAGTTGTGGCGAGCAGGGGCTACTCTTTGTTGTGGTGCATGGGCTTCTCATTGCGGTAGCTTCTCTTGTTGCAGAGCACAGGCTCTGGGAAAGCAGGCTTCAGTAGTTGTTGCTCTTGGGCTCTAGAGTGCAGGCTCAGTAGTTGTGGTGCACAGGCTTAGTTGCTCCGCAGCATGTGGGATCTTCCCAGACCAGAGATGGAATCCGTGTCCCCTGCACTGACAGGTGGATTCTTAACCACTGTGCCATCAGGGAAGCCCCTGCTGGAAGATTTTTAATTACAGTTTCAATTTCATTACTTGTGATTGGTCTGTTTATATTTTCTATTTCTTCCTGGTTCAGTCTTGGAAGGTTGTACCTTTCTAAGAATGTGTCCATTTCTTCCAGGTTGTCCATTTTATTGGCATATAGTTGCTTATAGTAGTCTCTTATGACCCTTTGTATTTCTGCAGTGTCAGTTGAAATTTCACCTTTTTCATTTCTAATTTTATTGATTTGAAACCTCTCCCTTTTTTCCTTGATGAGCCTGGCTAAAGGCTTATCAGTTTTGTTTATCTTCTCAGAGAACCAGCTTTTAGTTTTATTGATCTTTATTACCATCTTCTTCATTTCTATTTCGTTTATTTCTGCTCTAATCTTTATTTCTTTCCTTCTACTAACGTTGGGGTTTTTCTTCTTTTTCTTCCTCCTCCTCCTCTTCTTCTTCTTTCTCTAGTTGCTTTAGGTGTAAGGTTAGATTGAGATTTTTCTTGTTTCTTGAGGTGAGATTGAATTGCTATAAACTGCCCTCTTAGAGCTGCTTTCGCTGTGTCTCATAGGTGTTGGGTTGTCGTGTTTTTGTTGTAGTTTGTTTCTATGTATTTTCTGACTTCCTTTTTGATTTCTTCAGTGATCTCTTGGTTACTTAGTAGTGTATTGTTTAGCCTCCATGTGTGTGTTTTTTATAGTTTTGTTTCCTGTAACTGATTTCTAATCTCATAGCATTGTGGTCAGAAAGATGCTTAATATGATTTCAATTTTCTTAAATTTACCGAGGCTTGATTTGTGACCCAAGATGTGATCTATCCTCGAGAATGTTTGGTGTGCAGTTGAGAAGAAAGTGTATTCTGCCACTTTCGGGTGGAATGTTCTGTAAGTATCAACTAAGTCTACCTGGTCTATTGTGTCATTTAAAGCTTGTGTTTCCTTATTTATTTTCTGTCTGGATGATCTGTCCATTGGTGTAAGTGGGGTGTTAAAAACCCCCACTATTATTGTGTTACTGTCGATTTCCCCTTTTAGGTTAACGTTCGCCTTATGTATTGAGGTGCTCCTATGTTGGGTGCATAAATATTTACAATTGTTATATCTTCTTCTTGGGTTGATCCCTTGATCATTATGTAGTGTCCTTCCTTGTCTCTTGTAACAGTCTTTATTTTAAAGTCTATTTTATCTGATATGAGTATTGCTACTCCAGCTTTCTTTTGATTTCCATTTGCATAAAATATCTTTTTCCATCCCCTCACTTTCAGTCTGTATGTGTCCCTAGGTTTGAAGTGGGTCTCTTGTAGACAGTGTATATACAGGTCTTGTTTTTGTATCCATTCAGCCAGTCTGTGTCTTTTGGTTGGAACATTTAATCCATTTACATTCAAGGTAATTATCGATATGTATGTTCCTATTACCATTTTCTTAATTGTTCTGGATTTTTTTGTGTGTGGGTCTTTTTCTTCTCTTGTGATTCCCTCCTAGAGAAGTTCTGTTAGCATTTGTTGTAAAGCTGGTTTGGAGGGGCTGAATTCTCTTAGCTTTTGCTTGTCTGTAAAGCTTTTGATTTCTCCATCGAATCTGAGTGAGATCCTTGCTGAGTAGACTAATCTTGGTTTTAAGTTTTTCCCTTTCATTACTTTTAATATATCCTTCCACTCCCTTCTGGTCTGCAGTGTTTCTGCTGAAAAATCAGCTGATAACCTTATGGGGATTCCCTTGTATGTTATTTGTTGCTTTTCACCTTGCTGCTTTTAATATTTTTTCTTTGAATTTAACTTTTGTTAGTTTGATTAATATGTGTCTCGGCATGTTTCTCCTTGGGTTTATCCTGTATGGAACTCTCTGTGCTTCCTGGACTTGGTTGACTATTTCCTTTCCCATGTTAGGGAAGTTTTCCACTATAATCTCTTCAAATATTTTCTCAGACCCTTTCTCTTTCTCTTCTTCTGGGACTCGTATAATTCGAATGTTGGTGCGTTTAATGTTGTCCCAGAGGTCTCTGAGACTGTGCTCATTTCTTTTCATTCTTTTTTCTTTATTCTGCTCCTCAGCAGTTATTTCCACCATTCTAACTTCCAGCTCACTTATTTTTCTGCTTCAGTTGTTCTACTGAGTCCTTCTAGTGTATTTTTCATTTCAATTACTGTGCTGTTCATCACTGATTGTTTGTTCTCAGTTCTTCTAGGTCCTTGTTAAACATTTCTTGTATTTTCTTGATCCATGCCTCCATTCTATTTCCTAGATTTAAGATCACATTTACTATCATTACTCTGAATTCTTTTTCAGATAGGTTGCTTATTTTCTCTTCATTTATTTAGTCTTGTAAGTTTTTACCTTGCTCCTTTGTCTGTACCATATTTTTTTGTCATCTCATTTTTCTTGATGGGTGGGGCTGTGCTGTCTTGCTGGTTGTTTGGCCTGAGGCGTCTAGCACTGGAGGTGGCAGGCAGTTGGGTGGAGACAGGTCTTGGTGCTGAGATGAGGACCTCCGGGAGAGCTCACACCGATTAATATTCCCTGGAGTGTGAGGTTCTCTGTTAGTCCAGTGGTTTGGAGTTGGCACTCCCACCACAGGAGCTCAGGCCCGACAACAGGCGTCTCAGAATTGGTTCCACTGTCCGGCCTCCTGGTTGTACTGAGACACCGTGCTGAGCCATTGTTTGTCATCCAGAAAATTGCCGCAGTCTGGCCAGCCTGTGGCTGCTGCCAGAGCCTGTGCACACCAGGTGGCCACACACACGCACAGCAGGCACCCAGAGTATCCACGGCCGCCACTCAGCTCTCTAAACAGCACACTTTATATAAATAATCTATGGATCAAAGAGGAATTATCAGGGGAAATTTAAAAATACATATAACAGAACTAAAGGAAAATGAAAATACAGCATATCAAAATTTGTGAGACATAGGTAAAACAGTGCTGAGAAACAAACTTAAAAAAAGGAAAAGCCTCAAATCAAAAGGAAAAGCCACAAGTCAATAACCTAAGTTCCCACCTCAAGAATCTCAAAAAAAGAGCAAACCAGAAGCAAAGCAAGAGAAAGGAAGGAAATAATAAAGATACAGTAGAAATCAGTAAAACTGAAAACAGAAAAACAGAGAAAAATCAGTGTAACAGTTGGTTCTTTTAAGAGGTCAAAAACTGACAACCGGGCTTCCCTGGTGGTGCAGTGGTTGAGAATCTGCCTGCCAATGCAGGGGACATGGGTTCGTGCCCTGGTCTGGGAAGATCCCACATGCCGCGGAGCAACTGGGCCCGTGAGCCGCAATTACTGAGCCTGCACGTCTGGAGCCTGTGCTCCGCAACAAGAGAGGCCGCGATAGTGAGAGGCCCACGCACCGCGATGAAGAGTGGCCCCACTTGCCACAACTAGAGAAAGCCCTCGCACAGAAACGAAGACCCAACACAGCCATAAATAAATAAATAAAATAAATAAAAAAAAAAAAACTGACAACCAACCAAAAGGATGCATGCACCCCAATGTTCACTGCAGCACTATTTATAACAGCCAGGACATAGAAGCAACCTAAACGACCACTGATAGAGGAATGGATAAAGAAGATGTGGTACATATATACCATGGAATATTACTCAGCCATAGAAAGGAACAAAATAGTGCCATTTGCAGAGACGTGGATGGACCTAGAGATTGTCATACAAAGTGAAGTAAGTCAGAAAGAGAAAAACAAATATCGTATAAAATTGCTTATATGTGGAATCTAGAAAAATGGTACAAATGAACTTATTTACAAAGCAGAAATAGTCACAGATGTAGAGAACAAACTTACGATTACCATGGGGGAAAGGGGGAGGTGGGACGAATTGGGAGATTGGGACTGACATATATACACTGCTATGTATAAAATAGATAACTACTGAGAACCTACCGTATAGCACAGGGAACTCCACTCAATGATCTGTGGTGACCTAAACGCGAAGCAAATCTAAAAAAGAGTGGATATATGTATACGTATAACTAATTCAGTTCGCTATACAGCAGAAGCTAACACAACATTGTAAAGCAACTCTACTCCAATAAAATTAATTTTTAAAAAAATCAACAAACATCTAGCAAGACTGACAAAGGAAAAAAAGTGAAGACACAAATTACCAACATAAGGTATAAATCAGGAATGAAACATGAATATCTCTACACACCCTGCAACTACAAAAGGACAGTAAGGAAACACTATTCAAATATTTGATAAACATAATTTAGTGCTATGAATAATCTCTTTTAAAAGTTTGTTATTAGGCAACTGTTTGAAAATGTTAAATGCTTTGTATGATTTAATATTTTGATTGAACATTTTCTTCAGAGAGCTATAATAGCTAGAAGATTATAATTTTCATCATAAAACCATGAAGAATGCTTCATCCTTATACTGTTGGGGTGTCTAGGGGAGCCTTTCTAATCCTAACAACTCGTCACAAACATATATTGATGATTTAGAAGAAATGAACCAATTTCTCACAAAATGAAACAAAACAAAAAACTACCACAACTTACCCAATATGAAGTAAAAAATTTGGATAGTCCTACACCTATTAAATAAATAAATTGAATTGGTAATTTCAAAACATCCAAAACCTCTCCAGGTCCAGATGGTTTCACTGAAAATTACAGCAAACTTTTAAAGAATTAACACCAATCTTCCACAATCTCTTCTAGAAAATAGAATTGAAGGGAATACTTTCAAATTCATTTTATTAAGCTAGTATTACCCTGATTTTAAAAAAACACAAAAAAACAGATAAACACAGAACAAAAAAGGAAAACTACAGACCAACATCCTTCATAATTACAGATCCTTAACAAAATATTAGCAAATCAAATTTGGCAATATACAAAAAGAATCACACACTATGACCAAGCAGAGTTTATTCCAGGGATGCAGATCTAGACCAGTATTCTAAAACCAACCAATATAATCCACCACATTAAAAAGCTAAAGAAAAAAACCACATAATTCATCTCAATTGAGGTAAATAAAAAGAGTATTTGACAAAACTCAGTACCCATTCATGTGGGAAAAAAAACCTCTCAGAGAAAGAGGAATAGGAGGGAACTTCTTCAACTTGATAAAGAGCATCTACAAAAACGTATACTTAACTTACACTTAAGAGTGAAAGACTGAACACTTTCCCCTTAAAACTGGGGAAAAAGATATAATGTCCACTCTCAACATACTCATTGAACATAGTGCTGAAAAGTTCTTGCCAGTGCAATAAAACAAGAAAAGGATATAAAAAAACACACAAATTTGAAAGGAAAAAATAAAACCATCCCTATTTGTCAGCTACATGATTGGGTAGAAACTGCAAAGAATCTACAAAAGCAAAAAAAATAAAAACCTAGAACAAATAAGTGAATTCAGTAAGGTCATAAGATACAAGATAAACATGTAAAAAAATCAACTCTATTTGCAATGAACACATGGACATACAAAATAAAATAATGATAATAAAAAAACCCCCACAAACCCAAAATATTAGGTGCAAATCTAACAAAACAAGCACAAGACTTGTATGCTAAAAATGGCAAAATATTGATGAAGGAAACCAATCTAAATACAAATGAAGAGACATTCTATGTTCATGGAATGGGAGACTCAACATAGCAAGGATGTCAATTCTCCCACTCCCTCATATTAATACATGGGTTTAACACAACTCCTACCAATATCCCAAGAAAGGTTTTTTATAGATATTGACAAGATTATTCTAAAATTTTATATGAAAAGGAAAAGTAACTAGAATTACTAAAATAATTTGGGAAAAGAATAAAATAGAAGGAACCATCCTACCCAATTTCAAGACCTATTTTACAGCTATAGTAATAAAAACTGTGTAGCATTGGCAGATAGAGAGAAACACATGGAACAGAAGAGAGAACCTAGAAATAGACCCATAAAAATATGCCCAGTTTTTGACAAAAGTACAAAAGCAATTCAATGAAGGAGGGACTGCCTTTCCAACAAATGGTGCTGGAGCAAATGGACATCCATAGGCAAAAAAATGCACTTCAACTTAAGTCTCATACCTTATGCAAAAATAACTCAAAATGTATCATAGACTTAAATGTAAAATGTAACACTATAAAGCTTTTAGGAAAAAATACACATGAAAAATTTCAGGATCCATGGATATTCAAAGAGTACTTAAGACTTGACACCAACCAATAAAAGAAAAATACTAATAGGGACTTCCCTTGTGGTCTAGTGGGTAAGACTCCATGCTCCCAATGCAGGGGGCCCAGGTTTGACCCCTGGTTGGAGAACTAGATCCCGCGTGCATGCTGCAACTAAGAGTCCGCATGCCACAACTAAGGAGCCCACATGCTGCAACTAAAATGATCCTGCACGCTGCAACAAAGATCCCATGTGCCACAACTAAGACCCAGCGCAGTCAAAATAAATAAATAAAATAAATATTTTTAAAAAAGTAAAATACTGATAAATTGGACTTCACCAAAATTTAAAACTTTTGCTCTGAGAAAGCCCCTGGAAAGTGGATAAAAAGACAAGGTAAGTAGTGGGACAAAACATTTCCAAGCCACAGACCCAACAAAGGATTAGTATCCAAAATATATAAAGACCTCTAGTAAAAGAGCAAACAATCTAATTAGAAAATGGGCAAGAGACATGAAGAAACATTTCACTCATATGTGATAGGACATATATACAAGTTTTTGCTACAAGTGTTTATAATACAAAAAGACAGAAAGTGACCTCAATGTTTCTCAATAAGGGACTAGTTAGCTTTTGGATCTGCCATGTGCAGCAGAACTGCCGCCAAGGTGCAGATTTTCATGAAGACCTTCTGGGGATGACCATCACTCTTGAAATTGAACCCTCAGATACAACAGAAAAATGTAAAGGTCAAGATCCAGGATAAGGAAGGAATTCCTCCTGACCAGCAAAGACTGATCTTTGCTGGCAAGCAACTGGAAGATGGATGTACTTTGACTACAACATTCAAAAGGAGTCCACTCTTCATCTAAATGTTGAGACTTCGTGGTGGTGTGAAGAAAAGGAAGAAGTCTTACACCACTCTCAAGAAGAACAAGCATAAGAGAAAGAAGGTTAAGCTGGCTGTCCTGAAATACTATAAGGTGGAGGAGAATGGCAAAATCAGTCACCTTCATTGGGAGTGCCCTTCAGATGAATGTGGTGCTGGAGTTTTTATGGTGAGCCACTTTGACACACAGTATTGTGGCAAATGTTGTCTTACCTATTGTTTCAACAAACCAGAAGACAAGTAATTGTACACTGGTTAATAAAAGACATGACCTAATTAAAAAAAAAAGAGAGACTAGTTAAATTATAGCACAACTAAATAATAGTATGTAGCCATAGAAAAGAATAAAGGTGATAATCTTAATTGCTAAACAAACATATTGATAGCCTTCAACAATCAAAAACAAAACCAAATAAAAACAAAAACAAACAATAAAACAGCAAGCCCTGGGGAAAGGGAAGAATCTGATTTCAATAGTTACCATATTATAGTATTCAAATGCCCAGTTTTAAAAAAAGAAAAAAAATCACATAGCATACAAAACAACAGGAAAGTATGGCATGTTCAAAGGAACAAAATTAACTGAGAGAAACTGGCTAAGGAAGCCCAGACATCAGACTAACTAGGCAAAAACTTTCAAACAACTGACTTAAATATGTTCCAAATGCTTTTTTTTAAAAAAGTAAACAAAACCTAAGGGACCTGTGGGATAACAAGTAGACCAGAACATGCATTATGGGAGTCCCAGAAGGAGAGAGAGAGAAAGGGACAGAAATAATATTTGAGGAAATAATGGCTGAAAACACCCCAAATCTGATGAAATACATTAATCTACAAATTCAAAAAGTTCAATAAAATCTAAGCAGGATAAATTCCAAGAAACACACACCAAGGCACATTATAATCCAATTGTCCAAAAACAAAGACAAAACCCTAAAAGCAGCAGGAGAAGCAACTCTTCATGTACAAGGGGTCCTCAATAAGATCAGCAGCTTATTTCTTATCAGAAACCATGGAGGCCCAAATACAGTAGGATGGCATATTTAAGTGTTGAAAGAAAAAAAATGTCAACCAAGAATTCTATATCTGGCAAAACTGCCCTTCAAAATGAGGTACAAATTAAGATGTTGCCAGATAAACAAAAGCTGAGGGTGTTCACTACCATCAGACCTGCCCTACAAGAAGTGCTAAAGATAGTCCTTCAGCTGAAATGAAAGGACACTAAACAGCAACTCAAAGTCATATGATGAAATAAAGGTCTCTAGTAAAGGTAAATACACTGGCAAATATAAAAACTAGTATTACTGTATATTTGGTTTCTAACTTCACTGTATTTCCTATAGGATTTCAAAGACAAATTCATAAAAAATAACTATGAGTCCATGATACTGGATACACAATGTATAAAGATGTAATTTGTGACGACAGCAACATAAGGGGGTAAGACTGAGCTGTATGTTATTGAAGTTAAGTTCATATCAATGCAAACTAAACTGTTATAAATTTAGGACATTAAATGTAATTCACCACAAAGAAAATATCTAAAAAATACACACAAGCGATGTCCCTGGTGGTCCAGTAGTTAAGACTCCGCCAAGTTCTATCTCTGGTCAGGGAACTAGATCCCACATGCCACAACTAAGAACCCACATGCCACAACTAAAGATCCTGCATGCCGTAACTATGACTCAGAGCAGCCAAATAACTATTTTTTTAAAATACACACAAAAGGAAATGAGAAGGAAATCAGAATGGTTCACTACAATAAACTAATTAAAAAAAAAAAAAGAAAGCAGTATGTAATGGAGGAAATGAGCCACAAAAAAGGTATAAAATTTCACAACAAAAAAGCAAAATGATGGCAGAGATCCTTCCTTATCAGCCATTACTTTAAATTTAATTGGGTTAAACTTTCCAATCAAAGCCAGAGATTGGCAGGATGTATTAAAAAACATGATCCAACTATATGCTGCCTATAGAGACTCACTTTATACACAAAAGTATAAATTGTTTCAAAGTGAAAGAATGGAAAAAGATATTCCATGAAAACAGAAAACAAAAGGGTATTAGTGTGGTTATTCTAATATCAGACGAAATAGGCATTAGATCAAAAACTGTTACAAGAGACAAAGAAGGACATTTTATTTTGAAAAAAGGGTCAATTCATCAAGAAGATAAAACAACTGTAAACATATTTGTTAACATATACACACCACTATATATAAAATAGATAACCAACAAGTACCTACTATATAGCACCCAGAACTACAGTCAATATCTTGTAACAACCTATAAGGGAAAAGAATCTGAAAAAGAACACATACACACACACACACACACACACACACACACACACACACACACATAATTGAACCACTGTGCTGTACACCTGAAACTAACACGGCATTATAAATCAACTATACTTCAATAAAATTTTTTTAAAAAACAAATAAATAAATATATACGCACAAACAACAGACCCCCAAAAGACATGAAGTAAACGTTGACCAAATTGAAGGGAGAAATATTAGTTCAATACACCAATTTCAATAACAGAACATCTAGATAGAAGGTCAATAAGGAAGTAGAGGACTTGAACACTGTAATCCTAACAGACATATACAGAACACTTCACCCAATAACAGTAGAATACACACTCTTCTCAGGTACATATGGAACATTCTCCAGGATAAGCCATATGGTAGGCCACAAAACAAAGACTCAATAAACTTAAAAAGACTGAAATCAGACAGAATCTTTTCTAAGAATAAAGATAGAAATCAACAGCGGGAAAACTGGATAACTCACAAATATGTAGAAGTTAAACAACACATTCTTAAACATCCAAAGGTTCAAAGAAGAAATCCTAAGGGAAATTAGAAAATACTTAGGAAAAACACAACATACCAAAACTTACAGGATACAGCAAAAGCAGCACTTGGATGGATATTTATGGCTATAAATGTCTACGTTAAAAAAGAAAAAAGATATCAACAACCTAACTTTACATGTTGGGGTACTAGAAAAGAAATTAAACTCAAAGCTAGGAAATAATAAAAATTAGAGATAAATGAAACAGAGAACAGAGAAACAATAGAATCAATGAAACCAAAAGCTGCTCTTTGAAAAAAATCAGCAAAATTGACAAACCTTTTATAGATCATCTAAGAAAAAGAAAAGACAAAAATAACTAAAATCAGAAATGAAAGTGGGGACATTATTACCACTGCCCTCACAGAAATAAAACAGATTGTAAGAAAATACTATGAACAATTACACACCAAAAAACTAGATAACATAGAATAAATGGAGAAATTCCTAGAAACACACAAATTAACCTAAACTGACTCAAGAAGAAATTTTTATTTATTTATTTATTTATTTATGGCTGTGTTGGGTCTTCGTTTCTGTGTGAGGGCTTTCCCCAGTTGTGGCAAGTGGGGGTCACTCTTCATCACGGTGTGCGGGCCTCTCACCATCGCGGTCTCTCCTGTTGCAGAGCACAGGCTCCAGACGCGCAGGCTCAGTAATTGTGGCTCACAGGCCCAGCCGCTCCACGGCATGTGGGATCCTCCCAGACCAGGGCTTGGACCCATGTCCGCTGCATTAGCAGGCAGATTCTCAACCACTGTGCCACCAGGGAAGCCCCAAGAAGAAATTTTAAATCTCGACATATAACAAGAAATCAGTAATCAAAACCTGACTCAGTAATCAAAACCTTCCAACAAGGAAAGATGCAGGACCAGACAGCAGCACAGGTGAATTTTACCCAACATGTGAAGAATTAATACCAATCCTTTCGAACACTTCCAAAAAAACAGAAGAAGAAGGAACAGTTCCTAACTCATTCTGTGAAGCCAGCATTACCTTAATACCAAAGGCAGATAAAGACATCATGAGAAAATTACAGACTGATATGCTTTATGAGTATAGATGCAAAAATTCTTAACAGAATACTAGCAAACTGAATCCAACAGCATATTAAAACAGCATCTTAACCAACTGGGATTTATCCCAAGAATGCAGAAGCAATTCAACATTAAAAAAAAAAAAATCAATATAATAGACATTAATAGGATGAAGGAAAACACACATGATCAATTAATTCAGAAAAGGCATTTGACAAAACCCAACATCCTTTCATGAGAAAAACACTCCTAAAACTAGAAATAGATGGGAACTTCCTCAACATGACAAAGGGCATCTATGAAAAACCCACAGCTAAACTGAAAGCTTTCACCCCAAGATCAGGAATAAGACTAGGATGCCCACTTTACCACTGCTATTCAAAACTGTACTAGATGTTCTAGCCAGAGCAATCAAACAAGAAAAAGAAATAAAAGGCATCCAAATGGAAAGGAAGAAGTAAAACTATTTTTATTTGCAGATGACATCATCCTATATGTAGAAAAGTCCCAGAGAATCCATAAGAAAGTTACCAGAGCTAGTAAATTAATTCAGCAAAGTTGCAGAACAAAAATCAACACAAAAAAAGCTGTTGTGTTTCTATACACCTACAATGTACAATCTGAAAAGGAAATTAGGAGTGTAATTCCATTTAGCAACTAAAAGAATAATAGCATCTAAAAGAATAAAATATCTAGGAATGGATTTACCCAAGGAGGTGGAAGTATTTTACCCTGAAAACTACAATATATTGCTGAAGAAAATTAAAATAGACCTAAATAAATGGAGAGACATCCTGTGTTCATGGGTAGGAAGACTTTATATTAAGATGCCAATACTAACCAAAATAATCGACAAATTCAATGCAACTTCTATCAAACTCCAATAGCCTTTTTTGCAGAAATGGAAATGCCAATTCTCAAATTCATACAGAACTGCTGAATAGCCAAAACAATCATAAAAAAGAAAAACAAAATTGTAGGACTCACACTTCCTAATTTCGAAATTTACTATGCTATGCTACAGTAATCAAAACAGTGTGGTACTGCCATAAAGATAGACTCATAGACCAATGGAATAGAATAGAGAGTCCAGAAATAAATCTATACATCTACGGTCAACTGATTTTTGACAATGATGCCAAGTCTATTCAGTGGGGAAAGATCAATCTCTTCCACAAATGGTGCTGGGACAACCAGATTTCCATATGCAAAAGAATGAATTCATTTCCACATCTGTGGAAATGAATTTTCCACAGATTTCCACATGTATTCAGTGTGAGTTCCACCTAACTCACACCAAATACAGAATTTAACCCCAAAAGGACAAATGACCTAAATATAAGAGCTAAAACATAAACTTCTTAGAAGAAAACTTAGGGGTAAATCTTCATGATCTTGGATTTTGCAATGGATTCTCAGATATAACACCAAAAGCACAAACAATGAAAGAAAAATATAGATAAACTGAATTTCATTGAAATCTAAAACTTTTGTGCAAAGGATTATCAAGAAACTGAAAAGACAGCTTTTTGGTTGTGTTTTAATGGGAGAAAATATTTACAAATCATAGAGCCGATAAGGGTCTAATATCAAGAATATACAATGATGTCCTAACATTTAACAACAAAAACACAAACAACCTAATTTTTAAAATGGGCAATGGACTTGAACAGACATTTCTCCAAAGAAGATATACAAACGGCCGTTAAGAACATGAAAAGACGTTCAACGTTATTAGTCATTAGGGAAATACAAACCAAAACACAATGAGGTATCATTTCACATCAACTAGGATGGCAATTAAAAAAACAAAACAAAACAGAAAATAACAAATATAAGTGAAGACGTGGAGAAATTGGAACCTTTGTACATTGCTGGTAGGAATGTAAAATTGTGTGACTGCTGTGGAAAGCAGTATGACAGTGCCGCAAAAAGTTAAACATAGCATTACCAAATGACCCAGCAATTCCACTTCCAGGTATATACCCAAAAGAATTGAAAACGGGAACTCAAACAAATACTTGTATACCAATGTTCACTGTAGCATTACTCACAATAACCAAAAGGTAGAAACAACCCAAGTGTCCATGAACAGAGGAATGAATAAACAAAATGTGGTATACACACACAATGAAATATTATTCAGCCTTAAAAAGGAATTAAATTCTGATACAACATGGATGAGACATTATGCTAACTAAAATAAATCATACACAAAAGGACAAATATTGTATGATTCCACTTACATAAAATATCTGGAATAGGCAAATTCATAAAATCAGAAAGTAGATTAGAGGTTACCAGGGGCTGGGGGAGGGGGAAGTTAGGAGTTATTGCTTAATATGTACATAGTTTCTGTTTGAGGTGATGAAAAGTTTTGGAAATAGATAGTGGTGATGGTTGCACAACCTTATGCATGCAGTTTTTGGCACTGAATTTACACTTAGAAATGGTTAAAACGGTTAATTTTATGTTATACATATATATTTTTTACCACAATAAATAAAAGAAAAAGTTATTAAACACATGTACAGAAATCAGAATCCTATCAAAGTCCTTAAACAAAACAGCTGTGAATGCAATTATCAGTAAGTGCATTCCATTACAAACTACTGAGCCATATACAGAAATCAATTTACTTGCAAATGGTTTACATTGTAAGTAAAATAGAAAATGGGACTTATCTATATAGAAAGGGAAAAGTTTGTTTCAGGAATTATAAAAGAATAACTGGAATTTAAGTTAGCTTATTACAAAAAGTCTCTGCTAATTTAAAACTCAACTTACTTTTAATTCCAAGACTTATTTATTTTTTATCTGTTTTTTAAATTTTTATTTTTAACCCTGAACCAAACTTTCTGTATACTAGGATTGGAGTGTTTTAACACATATGGGAAGATTACAGATTTTCTTTTTACCACCATATACAAGTTTCATAAAAGCAACAATTATGTTTTATTTTTTAATTGTCCATAATGTTAGCCATACAATAAATACTCAACAAATTTGGTGAATAAAACCAAACCAGTCAAAATCAGCAGGAAAGTAGCATTAAGGAAACTCTTTTCAAAATCATCTTCCCATTACAATTTTAAAATACCTACTTTAAAAATAATATCTGAGTAATTCAGGGTCCATAAAACCAAAACTTTAAATTACTTCTTTTCTCCAGTGTATGCCCCCTTCCCCAACTCCAATGGGAGATTTCCAGAATTTGACTTTATGAGTAATTTCTTTTACTGATTTGTGTTTGTCTGCCTGAGGTAGCCCAGTCTAGAAAGGAAAGTCAACAAGCATTCATCTTCATAACTGGATGGTTGGACTACTCAAGGTACTGCTGAAGTGCCTGAAGTGCTCCTGGTTCACTAGTTCATATAGTAATAATACAGGTATCATTTGCATTGTTTTCTTTCATCTTTACTGCTTTGTTTGTGGTTTGGTACATTAAAGGTTTAATTATGAAATAAACTTGAATATGAGACGCAAACTTTATTTGATAACTACCAAAGCAAACTGTGTGCTATTAATATCAATGACAATTAAGTTTTGACTTTTAGAACTCATCCTAAGGTATTTTTTTCTTAAAGCATAAGGGGTTTGGGGGGAACAAATCACCACTTTAACTGAGGGAATACTGTAATTAAATTCTCCCAAATCAGGCAATTTATAGCCACAGAGATGACCCTGGATGGCTATGAGAATGAGCCTCTCAGATCTCTGACTCCAGGGGAAATACTTGACCGTGGGCCCCAGCTGCTGCACGCTGAAATCCATCACTGTGCATGGAGGCCACACTTCTCACTGGCTGCTGCCAGTCAAAGAGCACCATAGGCATACTAAGGCAGCCCTAGTCCTGGGAGATGAGGAATTTTTGTGATAGGCACCTTTGGCTCAAGGACTTCTGAGGTCTCGGTGAACTTCCTTAGAACTACGACACTTTCATCCAGACTTCCTTCCTTACCTCTCTCCTTCACTTGGAGTCAGACTTACATCAGTCTGACAACTCTCCTTGCCTCTGTCCTCATTTTCTCTCACAAGCACTTCTCCTAATAAATTTCTTGCATGCTTAATCCCATCTTGGCATCTGCTTCTCCCTTGCAGCATTATACTTTTTTTTTCTATTTTGCCATTTCAAATGAATTATTTGTTTCCCTATTTGCTAAAATAGGATACACCAAACATGACAATTCCAATGCCTTTTGACTGGTAAAGATCTCAACTAACTCCTGAGTAAGTATATTCTTGAGGGGACAAGATCAGAACTACATACAATTCAACATATGTACTGAGCACCTGCTATACATGAGAAATATGCTAAGCATTACAGGGAATACAAAGGTGAGTAGGATCCTATCGTGCTCTCAAATAGCTCCCAATATAGTGGTGGAGAGAAGCCACAGATACAAACTTTAAAGGGCAGATTATCATTAAGTACTAAAGTTGAAGTATAAAGTACTAAAGAAATTAAGAGATTCATTCTACTTAGGGGATGGAATTGTAGTGGAAAGCCTTTGTAGAGGAGACAGTATTTGAAATGTACATTGAAAGACATCATCAGGGCCTTCAGGTTGTACCTGCCTGTAATTAATAAGGACAATCCAACAAAGATGCCCTCCATGCTTGCACGCTTGACTACCCACAATGTGTAAATTCCTCCTATCACAATTCTCTCACACCTTCTCATTCCCAGAGTACTGATGGTTTCTTAGTTCCCCTCCAAAGGTGTTCCTCTCCCAGTATCCCCCCTTTCATCACCATTACCACTTAGACTCCTAAGCCAGAATCCTGGGAATCAGCTTTGACTCCTCTCACTACCCTGTCATTCAACTACCAATCTACCTCTAAATCTAAAATTTGTCCACTACTTCCCTGGTGGTGCAGTGGTTAAGAATCCGCCCGCCAGTGCAGGGGACATGGGTTCGAGCCCTAGTTGGGGAAGATCCCACAGTCCACGGAGCAACTAAGCCCGTGAGCCACAACTACTGAGCCTGCGCTCTAGAGACCGCAAACCACAACTACTGAGCCCGCATGCCACAACTACTGAAGCCTGCCCGCCTAGAGTCTGTGCCCCGCAACAAGAGAAGCCACCGCAATGAGAAGCCCGTGCGCTGCAACGAAGAGTAGCACCCGCTCGCCACAACTAGAGAAAGCCCACGCACAGCAACGAAGACCTAACGCAGCCAAAAATAAATAAATAAAAATAAAATAAAATCTGTCCACTTTTCTTTATCCCCACAGCTACTGCCCTAGTCAAGACCACCATCATCCCTTCCATGAATTGCTGCAAAAGTCCCCTAACCTACCTTCCTGCCTACAGTTCTACTGCCATTTAATCCAGGCTCCACAGAGCAGACAGTGATCCTTCAAAATTCATATCTAATTATCAACATCCTGCTTAAAACCTTTCAGTGGTTCCTCACTGCTCACAAGATAAAATGCAACAATTTGGTTCACAAGACCTGGCCCCATGCTCCAGACTCCAGCTACTCAGAATTCCTAAGATGCTGAGCTCCTCTTGGACTCCAAAGACTCTTTGGACCACAAACCCTTGGAACACACTTCCTCCTCATCCTCACCTGGCTAACTCCCACTTCCACTAAAATGTCACTTCCTTCACTCCCAAATATAAACATACAAGGATAGTCTCCTAGCTTCCTATTGCCATCCCAAGGCCATTACTTCTCAGCCCTTTCCTTTATGGTCTATGCTGTCTTTTCATTAACTACCACCTTTAAAATTATTACTTTTTTATACAGCAGAATCCTTTCGTCAAATGCAATTCTACACAGAGCCCCAATATGTAAAAGAGTTAAGCTTCTCAGCCTAACTCAAGGAGTTTCAAAACCCTCTTCATTCAGCCTCCTTCTCTCCTAAGACACTGCTTCCCTAAAACCTAAGGTGCAGGACAATTAGAACACCATTGTCTGTATTATACTGCCTACTCAAAGGAAGAAACACAGTACAGTGGAAAGAGTTGTCTTTTAAGCTAAATAGACTTAAGTTCAAATCTTGATTCTACTCATTAGTCACAAGATCTTGAGCAATTTGCCTGAGGATCCATTTCCTCATCTGTAAAACTCAGCTGTAAAAATCACCACCTTGAAAAGTCAATGGGTAGAACAGAGATAAGTATGTAATGTACCAAGCATAGTGCCTAGAATACTGACACAAAGCAGGAAATCAATAAAATACTATCTGCTATGGCTTATCCAGGAAATGTAGGTTAACGTTCAAAATCAATTAATGTGATTTACCATAATACTGACAGAATAAAGGAGAAAAACCTTATGATTATTTTAAGAGACACAGAAAAATCATTTGACAAACTTCAATATCCATTTATGATTTTAGAAAACCCCAAAACTCTCAGAAAACTAAAAGTGGAAGGGGAAATCCTCAATCTGATAAACAGCATCAATGAAAACTAACATCATCCTTAATGGTGAAGTAAGACATGCTTTTCCCTTAAGAATGAGAACAAGGCAGGATGAGCGCTCTCACTACTTTGATTCAACACTGTAATGGAAGTCCTCCTAGTCAGTAAAATAAGGAAAAGAAATAAAGAAATAAATACCAGACTCTATTTGCAGATGACATAATTATGTAGAAAATTCTATAAAGTCTATAAAACAACTACGAGCAAGGTCAAAGGATACAAGATCAATATACAAAAGTCAGCTACATGCTTTTGTTTTTTATTCAGATAGAACATCTTCATTAAACAACTTTTTTGAGTTTCATAATGCCTTTCTTTTTCATGCATTTTCGGCATACTGAAGGACTCGATGCATATTTAAGGACTTCCAATTGATAACAATATAAAATTTCTGAAATTCCCTCTCTCTTTCCCTTTAGAAGTCTCCCTCCTTCATCTCCCATTTGGACTAAATTCTCTCTAGGCCTGGGCACATCTGTCACCCTGCAACTTCTCTTTATTGCTCTCCAAATTTTCACCTATTGTTTATATACTTGTAGCAAACAACTGGAAAATAAAATTTTAAAACAATTTACAATAGCATCAAAAAACAAAATATTTCAGATTAAACATAACCAAAGACACGTAAGACTTCTACACTTAAAGTGTTTCTCAGAGAAATTTAGAAGTCTAAATAAATGGAGACCTATACTACATTCATGAATCCAAAGATTTGCTATTGTTAAGATGTCAATTCTCCCTAGTTATCTACAGATTCAATGCAATTACAATTAAAATCTCACCAAGATTTTTTGGTAGAAATTGACAGAATGGTTCAAAATTTATATTGAAATGCAAAACCTAGAAACAATAAAATAATATTTTAAAAGAAGGAGGACTTACACTACCTAACTTTAAGACTTACTATAAATCTACAGTAATCAATGGTGTGATATTGGGGTAAAGATAAACAAAACACCAATGGAATAGAATGGAGAGTCTAAAAATATATATATATTTATTTTAAATATATTACATATTTAAATATACATTTACATTAATATATATTATATATATTCATTTAATTTTCACAAAAACAACAACAGAATCCAACAGGGAAAGGAAAGTCTCTTTGAAAAATAGTTCTGAAATAACTAGATACAAGCATAAAAAAATGAATCTCAATTCTTACCTCATATCATACACAATTAATTTGAAATGGACCACAGATTATGTAAAAGCTAAAACTATAAAGCTTTTAGAAAATAGCATTAGGACCATGTCTTCATGACTTGGTGGCAGGCAAGGGGTTCTGGGACAGGGCGCAATAACCTTAAAAGAAAAAAAACCTGATAAATTTGACTCCATCAATATTAAAAACTTGGGTTCATCAAAAAGCACCATTAGGAAAATGAATAGACAAGCCACGGGCTAGAAGAAAATATTCATGAAACATATATCTGATAAAGGACAGTTAACCAGGATATATAAAGAACTCCCACAACTCAATACTGTAAAGAAAAACAGCTCAATTTTTTAAATGGGCAGCAGATTTACACAGACACTGCCCAAAAGATATACAAATAACCTACAAGAACATGAAAGAGTGCTCAATATCATCAGTCATCAGGATATAGCAAATTAAAACCACAATGAGATACCACTACACACCCACCACGACTAAAATTAAAGACTAATAACACTGAATACCAGCAAGGATGTAGAGCAACTGGAATTCTCATACACTGTTGGTGGGAACATAAAATGGTACAACCACTTTGAGAAAAGGTCTGGGAGTTTCTTATAAAACTAGCGGACACTTACTCTATGAGCCATTTCTCCTGATATTCACCCTAGAGAAATGAAAACATTTCTACAACACAACCTGTATAAGAACACTCATGGCAGCTTTATTCATAATGGCCCCAAACTGGAAACGTCCCTGGTATACATCCATTTGATAAACTTTTGACATGTTCACATGATAGAAAAAAGGACTGAATTCTTCATAAACACAACCTCAAAAGCCTTTCCAAAAATATATACTGTACGATTCTATTTATATGATATCCTAGAACAGATAAGATTAACCTATGGTAGGATGACAGAAGATCAGAAGAGCAGTTGCTTCTGGAGGTTGGGGGCAGGAACTGACTGAGAAGGCACATGAGGGAAATTTCAGGAGTGATGGTAATGTTTGATATCTTGGTAGAGGCTTAGGTTGTATTCATTTGCCAAAATTCATTAAATGGTACAATTAACATTTGTGTATTCCATTATATGTAAATTTTACCTTAAAAAAAGGAACTGCAAACAAATACTGAACTCTAAGTTAATGACATACATGCTGAAGTGTTTAGGGGTAAAGTGTACCGATGTCCACAACTTACTTTGAAATCCATCAAAACATAAGATTGATTGGTGGATGGACAGAGAGATGGATAAGCATGTGATAAAGCAAACAGTAAAATGTAAATTATAAAATCCAGGTGTAAATTGTAAAATAATTCCTTACCTGCTCCCATTACCCTCCTCTTCTAACTCATTGAGATTTCTAATCCGTGGAGCTCTCATTTACACCTCCATTATCTCTCTTATAGCTTAACTTCCAATCATCTGAAATATCTCTAGTCTCTTCGTCTCTACTGCAGCCACCTGCAACCAACTATCCTTCTCTACCCATTTACCTAAACTGATGAGTGCTGCCCGAGGAAAATCTCACAACCACTAGACCAATGAACGCTACTCCAAATTTGTAACTTCCACACTCAGCACTGCTGAGCAATTCCTTTCTAATTCACTGGTTGGCTCCTTCTCCAGACTCCACAGCAGCAATTCCAAAACTGGATTATGCTTCTAAACTCCTTACTCATTTCTCTTTCCTCATTCTATGTAAAGTATCTTGCCTTTTATTCCATCATGAACATAGTGGCTACTGAGCATGAACTACCTGCTCCCCAATCTACAAACCCATCTTATCTCACCTCCTCCCACCTCAGAAGAAAGGATGTCATCACTCCTGCCAGAGGCAGCGGATCATCATCAATACTGCTTAAAAATGCAGACTCTGTAACCAAGTTATCCTTTCCAAACCTCAGTTTTCTCTCATAAAATAGAAACGGGCTTCCCTGGTGGCGCAGTGGTTGAGAATCTGCCTGCTAATGCAGGGGACACGGGTTTGAGCCCTGGTCTGGGAAGATCCCACATGCAGTGGAGCAGCTGGGCCCGTGAGCCACAACTACTGAGCCTATGCGTCTGGAGCCTGTGCTCCGCAACAAGAGAGGCCGCGACAGTGAGAGGCCCGCGCACCGCGATGAAGAGTGGCCCCTGCTCGCTGCAACCAGAGAAAGCCCTCGCACAGAAACGAAGACCCAACACAGCCAAAAAAATAAATAAATAAATAAACTAATTTTTAAAAAAATAGAAACAATAATAGTATACTGTGAGAATTAGAGAACACATGCAAGGCACTTAAAATAGTACCTGGCAAATAATTCAAGGCAAATCCCATTGCTGTGTTCCTGAGCTCATCTTGTTCAGTATCTTCACTAGCATTCTCTATCAGCTCCTTCCCCAAAGCCTCCTAACATAAACAAGTTTCCATCACCTTCAAATAAAAAACAAGTGTCTTCCCCAACTTGAATCCCCTTCTTGTCACAGAAGTATCTCTTTTCCCTTCATTTCCAAGCTTCTAGGGGAAAAAAAAAATCTGAAAAAACTCATCTGTTCTTGCTATTCTTTTTCCATGCTCTTCCATCTTCTATTCTCACACCGAAACTGCTTGGACATAAGTGACCCCTAAGCTGTCAAATCTAACATTTTTCAGGCCCCTTATTTGACTTTTCTATAGCCTGACACAGTTAATGACACTTTTCTTGAAACTCCTTCCATTCTCAGCTTCTCAGACACTAGGGTCCCATTCTCTCTACCTGACTCTTTCCTTCTTAATCTCCTTTACTCACGCCTTTCCCTCTGCTCTTCCCCTACACCCTACTGTCCATTCTATTTCCCCAGTTCTGATGCCAGCTTTATTTCATTCTTATCTCTAATCATTTTCAGTGGGTGGTCTCATCTACTTTTTTTTAACACCTTCTTTGAGGTACAATTAACATACTATAAATTGCACATATCTGAGCTGTATAATCCATTAAATTTTAATATATGTATACTCTCCTGAAACTACTGGTACAATCAAGACAAATGAACATAAAAGCCTCCCCCCAAAATAACTACTGACTTGCTTTTTGTCACTGTGGATGCATTTTCTAGAAATTTATAGTATATATACTGTGGTGTTTTTTTGAGGGGGCAGGGGGTGGTTTCTTTGGCTTCTTTCATTCAGCTTAATTATTTTGAGATTCAGCAACGCTGCCTTGTATATCAACAGTTCATTCCTTTTTACTGCTGAGAAGTATTCCAATGTATGGCTATATCACAATTTGTTTATTAATTCACCTGCTGATGGACATTTGGGTTGTTTCCAATTTTTTGCTGAACAGGACTGCCATGAACATTCATGTGTAAGTCTTTCATAGGATATAAGCTTCGTCTATTCTCATGGCTCTACTTACACACCTGGAAGTCCCAAATCTGTTTCACCAGATACCAATAACCAGTTGCCAGTTTGACAAGTCCACCTGGATAACCCAAAATGACTTTTAAATCAACAAGTTCAAAACTCATCTTATAATGCCACTCTTTCCACCCCAGCAGGTTCTCCTCCTACATTCTCTATCCTGACTAAAGGCACTCAAACCAGAAACTTAAGAATCCTCCTACTCTTACCATTTCCCTCCATCACTCAGTGAGTTACTAGATCCTGTCAATTCTGCCTTTTAAACATCTCTCAAATAAAATCCATCTCCACACTTCCATCCTAATTCAAATGCATATCATCTCTTGGCTGGACTATTAACCCTAGCCTTCTTCTAACTTTTCTCCTTACCCTGGGTCTCATTATTCTCCAATCCATTTTCTATTCTATGGCCAAAGTGGATTTTCTAAAATTGAAATTTTATGTTACTCCCCTATTTAAAATTCCTCAATGCCATCCATCCCCTCAAGATAAAATTCATACTCCTTAGCTTAACATACAAAAAATTCTCCATAAATCAGTTTCCTCTCCAAACTCATCTTCTGCCACTTCCCATCATGTTCGAACTTAGTAATTTCTGGGTGATGTCAATTACCTTTTAATCCTTAGTGCTGAGAGCAATACTTGGTCTGCAGTAGGCACAATATGCTTATGCAATAGATAAGGTAGGACCTAGACTAACAGATATATTGAGACCTTCTGGGGATTTTCAGGAATAGTAGTAGTCCAGTCTGGCTGAAGCATAAAGTATAGGAAAGACTATGGTAAGCAATCCATCCAGAAAAGCAGGATGAAACCAGACCACAGATCACCATCAAGTCTATTCCAAAGAATATACACTTCATTCCATGCCCTCAAAAGACATCAACGGTTCTGAACAAGAGTGTGACACATTCAGAAGTGTCCTATAACTTCTGAAATTTGAAAAATAGATAAAGGAGAGGTGAGGGGCAGTGAACTCAGTAAAGAGGCTACAGCAGTAGTCTGGGAAAGGGGACTCAAGAGCAGTGGGAGTAGGGGGGAATAGATTAAAAGAACATGTCAAGGGGAATGAAGCTACAGGCTCTGACTGGGTGTGGGCAGTAATAAGTCATCAGAAATGACTCCAAAGTTTTGAACCAGTCAAATAAAGTAATACAGCTAATAAATCAAGATGAATTTTTTTTTAATAGGTGAAAGGGAGGGAGCTGATCGTTTTGTTTGGGTTTTCCCTACCCATTCATTCAAATTTAAGCGCCAACCAGGTGTCAGGCACTGTATACATGGAGGATAAAACGAGGGTAAAATATCATCCCTGTTCCCAAAGACCATCCAATCTAGTTGGGGTGGGGAACTTAAACAGGAAAAAAATAGGAACTTAAAATTAATTGTTAAGTGCTAGGCTAGGGTGCTAAAAGAATATTTAGACTGAAAGAAAGACTATCCAACTCAGGCCTGAGGATCTGAGAAAAGATCTGAGGTCTAGAGAGCCCAGAGGATGAGTGGTGTTAGGCCAGGCAAAAGGCCGTCCAGGTGAAGAAAACAGCATGTTCAAAGAGCCTCAGGTTAGATAACACAAGTTGATGCATCTGCAAACAGTACAATAAGTACAATAAGTCTAAAAGAAGATATGGAGATATCCACAGGAAATGTCTAACAAGCAGATGAAAATGCAGGTTTTGAGCTACCAAATATATTTTCAACCTGTGGTGGCTTAAAATCATCTTTAGTGGATATTTTAAATAAGAATTGGGAGAATCTCACACATCAGCGAGATTGTGTACACTTCCACCTTCTCCCATCACTTCTACTGTCAAGCAAGGGTATCTCTGCTTAAAGTCAAAGCGGGTTTATATAAATAAGCAAAGAGGACTGGTGGGGACTGTGGAAAATCTGAGATAGATAGATGCCTTGTCTAAAGAGGGCAGCAATTTACTCAGCTCCAGCAGCTTACTGCCTTGCTTGAATGCTGGCCCAATGTGGAGAGATCTTCTTATTCTCCAAGAAAAGCTCAAAATTCAGATTTTATGTAATATCTCCCATTTGAAAATACTGGCATCTGATTACATTAAAAATAAAACAACACTATGCCAGCCAAAAAAAATGCTTCTGCGGACAGATTTCAGCACAGGCCACCAGTGTGGCAGAGTTAGACCTGGTCTGCTAAATCCTTCAGTGCTCTTTTCACTATCTCATAGGACCCTCAACTGATAGGGTTTCATGGTGACTCCCATGGAATAGGAGCTGCTTGCTTCCAAGCGAAACAGCCCCAAACTGATAGTGCTTTATTAGTTCTTTTATATATTTTCAATAATTTTTGTCTCTTCCCCACCCCATCCCCACCCTGGTCAGGATACCTGCTTCTAGCATCACTGAGACTTCCTCCTCCCCTTCTATTACAACCTAAGATGGCAAGCTTGCAGGTAAAGCAAAAGTAAACAGAGTGAGAGCCTGACAGGATTTCTAATGAATAAAGCAGGTAAGGCATATGGCAAAGATTTGGTTTTCTTAGAAAACAATTATCACAGAGATATCTGTGACTAGTCAGACACCTGAGCAAAAAAGTCAGTGACTTATATTTGAAATATATGAGCAAATTCTGCTAACAAACCAAATAGGTTCCATTGTGAGCTACCAAGAGGGGGAGAGGGAGAACAGCACAAAAGGGAAAGTAAAAGTTGCTGGCCTTTGAGAAATATCAGATACCTCTTAAAACACAGTTTTTTAAAGTATAAATGTTTAAAAGAAAAGGTACACTATAACCTCAACTCTCAGTGAGGAATAAAAATATTTTTTAATCAGATAACATGAAACATTCTTCGAGCAACAAGAAATGCGGATTTAGAAACATTATTAAAAGAGTAAAGCTATCCCTATATTTATAAGAAGTAAAAGGAAAACAAAAAATAATCTGATAGTTTTTAATATTCATTCAGAGATCAGTTGCTGATGTTTTAGTGTATTAAATCACAACGTTGCTTCAGAAGCTCTGAAAATGTTAACAACATTTCCTAATTATACTAAAACGGATAAAAGTACAGATCACGGGGTATATAACTTTAGATAACAATATGGCAAACTCAAAGAAACAAAGAACTGTTAAAATGTCTAATCAACAAACCGAATGACAGTACCAAGATTTTGAGAGAGAGACAGACAGACAGACAGACAGACAGACACGGGGGGGGGGGCGGGGAGGGAGAGAAAAAGAGAGAGAAAGAGAGAAAGGAAAGGGAAGGAAGGAAAGCAAGCAAGGAAGGAAGGAAGGACAGTGGCATGTGCACCCGCCCCTGTGAATCGGAGGAGTCGGGGAATTCAGGGGAATGAAGAGTGATTACAGAGGACGAGCAAAGCAGGCCCTGTTCCTGCTGGCAGGCGAGCTCTGCAATTACTTAGAGCAAGCATTATGGCCAGAGCATTCTGGAGCCCACTTAGACGAGCAGACTGGACACCTAAAACCGGAGGCTGACAGCAGCTCCGGGAGAGGAACGAAAAGGGGGAAAAGTGGCCTGCTTTGACCTCCACTGAAAACGGAGGCTCCTCCAACTCTCGTCTCTGAATCAGGGGCAGGGCGGTAAGCTCTCAGCGGTTGGATTCTTCGGACAAACTCTCCCAGGCTCCCTGCGGCCTTCCCACACACCACACCGGGTGAATGTCAACACGGAGAGCCAGCGAGTGTAAGGGAACCTCTCGGTGTGCGCCGTCCTTTCTGGGAGGCGGTGAGACCGGGAAGAAAGACGGCTCCGCGCGCGCCCCGCCTCCCAGCCCTTCCCCAGCCCCGGCCCGGCGCCCTCGCAGGGGGCTGCAGCCGCGAAGCGGGGTCTCGCGCGCTCCTCACCTTTTTCAGCGCAGGCACCAGCAGCCCGCGCCACTTGGGCGCGTTCTCCTCGCTGAAAAACTCGTACGGCAGCTGCTGCGCCTGCATGGTGCCCCCGGGGCGCCTCCGGGTTGGGAGAGGGGCGGCGGCGGCCGGGCCAGGGAGCCGCGAGAGGGCGAGCTCTTAGCGCGGAACAGGGCCGCGGCCCCACCGGACGGCCCGGCCCCCTCGGGGCGCCGAGCGGCCGGGCTAGCCCCGGAGAGGGAGCTGGGGGGCGAAGCCCGCGCCCGGCCACCCACCCGACACGGGCACCAGCCGCGAAGAGCGAACGCAGCCCGGAGGCGGCGGCGGCGGCATCCCGCACCACCGCCCCGGGGCCGGGCCCCCACTCCTCCCCGGCCCGCTGGCGCCGCCCCGGGTTGCCCTCCGCCGCGGTCGCCGCCCGCCCGCCTGCCGGGGCTGCGCTCCCGGGCCCGGCCTGGCCCCGCGGCGGAGCCGGCGGCTGGGGGAGGGCGTGTGGACGGACGCTCCGGCCGCGGCGCCCTTGCGGCAGGGACCCCGAAACGCGAGCGACCCGGGGCGGGGCGGAGCTGGGCGCGGGGTGTAGCGGGGGAGGGGAAAGGCCCGAGGTCGTTGTTGGGGAATCCGGCTGCCTGAGGTGCCGCCGCGGCCGCCGCCGACGCCGGTGTAGCGCTAGAGCTTCCTACTAGCGAACTGAACCTGCCTGCTACTGAGCATGCGTCGCCGGGCAGGGCCGGTTCGCTCCGGGTTTTCCGGCTCCCCAGCCAAGGAGGAGGGAAGCGCGAGCGAGCGAGGGAGGGCGCCCTGCCGGGCTGTGGCTGCGCCCCCGAGGGCTGCAGGGGGAGGAGCGATAGGGCCCCGAGCCGTCGAACCCCCGGCCGAGTGGGGCCTGCGGGGTGGGGTGCGAGCTACGGTGGAGCGGCCCCCATTGTGTGGTTGGGCCGAGAAGGATCCCACCCCTCTCTCGGAGTCCCTGGGCCTTTCGTTTCGGAAAGGGGTGTGTATCTGTGTACTTTGTTCCCGAGCGTGAAGATAAGGACTGCCCAGAGCATGCAACGTATAGTAAACAGGCTGGACAAAAGATAGGTGCCTTTCTCACGAAACCTACGGCATAATAGAAGTGATCGCAATGTCTCCAATCGGTCTTTCCACATCACCAAGAATAAAACGTGTACGTGTAATGTTGTTTTTGTGTGTGTTTTTAAATGCAATATGTTCATCTTTGAAACCCGTTTCAAATATGAACTCCAATAATCACTTACCTCCAGTGGAAATTGACACCTCTCCTGCAGCTCCCAGATCCCAGGAACACTTTACTCAGTGCTCTCTCCGGGCATTTAGCTTAACGTGTTTTGTATCTCTACAAGGCTCTTTCCACTAGATAACAAACTCCTGGAAGGCAGATCTTTTTCACCAGGGTTAGGGGCTCTACACAGAATAGGCACTTAGTGAATGTTTGTGGAATGCTAAAGGAGCATTATCTGTAAATTGTTCCTCCATCCCAGGGATGCAGGTGTTTGCTTTTAACAGTGGCACTGGGTGGCTGGCGCCTCATGGTTTACCATTACCACTTTTTGAGCATAATCTCATTTAATCCTCGGAGCAATCCTATTGTTTTTGCATGACAGTTTAAAGAACCAGCCTGAGTTGAAATTGATACTGTACCCTGCTATTTCAGAGAACAATAACCAAAATCACATAGATGAGAAATGTTTAAGCAGCGGTTCTTAATCTCTACGGGACCTCTTTGAGAATCTCATAAAAGTCTTGGTTCCTTTCCTTTAAAGATGTACACATATGATTTACATTTAAAAATTCTCCACACTTTCAAAGTGTTCAGAATGACATTTTGAAAATCATCCATAAATCCTCTGGGTAAAAAGAGGCAAAGTAACCATAGCTTAGAGAGGGGTTGGGGGCAGGAGAAGGGGTGTCAGAGGAAAACATGACAGCCATTTTCAAATCTCTAAAGTAATGATATGAAAAAAAATATATGATATGTGATAGGGTTTTGTGTGATTCTAAACGATTGAATTAAGATCAAGCCTCTGCCCCAAATTATTCCTGGGCTTCCTACTGCTCTTAGAATACTTTTCAAACTTCCTACCATGACCCACAAAACATGTATCTGGCTACTGTTTACATTCTCAACTTTTTCTCACCATTCTCAACGTTGGCTCACCACATTCCAGTCACACTGGCCTTCTGTCTATTCCTAGAAAACACCATCCTCTTTCCTGCCTCAAGGGCTTTGCTCTTCTCTCAGCCTGTAACTCATTCTGCTCCTGTTCACTTGGCTGGTTATAAACGTCACCGCCTCCAAGAGGCCTTCGGTGATCACGCTAAGTAGTTTCCACCTATACTTTTCTCCCATAAGCCTTGGCTTCTTTCTTCGCAAGCATAAATCACGGCCTTTATTTTTCGTTGTTGGTCTCCCCCCACCCCGCCGCCCCCACCGTCTGGAATGTAAACTCCAAGATCAACAATCTTACGTGTTCACTCTAGCTCATCATTGTATCCCCAGGAACTACAGCACTTGGCACATAGTAGGTTCTCAATAAATACTGTTGAAGGTATGAAAGTTGAATGGCGGAAACTTTCAGGAAGACTACGTAATCGGAGTTGTCCTAAGAAACGGGTGATCTTCTGGGGTGTGCAAGTAAAAACCGTACATTCGCTCACTCGGGACGACGGGGAGGGTTAAGAGGTGGGACTTGATGACCTCCAATGTCCCCTTCAACTCCGAGTTTCTGATTTGACTGCAGAGGTAAACAAGCCTTAGAAACATGGATTAAAGCCCGGCTGGGCATGCTTAGCGGCCGGGGCAGGTTTTCACTAGTATGTACGTTTGGCTGCAGACTGACAGCAAGCAGCTGGAGGGAAACTGCAGAGAGGAGACTCGGCTCTCCGCAGCTAAGAGACCTAAGGGGAGTGGTGTTGGGTTCGGCGCCGCTAAGGTCAGGGAGCAATCGAGCCCCTCTACACCGTTTGCTTGTATCTCTTGGGCCAAATCAAAACCTATGGGCGTGCTGCGAGAGAAGACGACCGTGGCGGACTCAGAAACTTGCTAGTGGAGACGCGAAAGCCCCGTTAGCCCCTCAGTGGCAACCGCTGACTGTGGCCCCGCGGCGCAGGCGCAGAGGTTCCGTTCGCGCCCCACCTTCGACTCTAAAGAGCCAGGAGCCTGAGCGGACGTGACGCACGGGGGCGCGTCCAGGCAGGCTAGCCGAGTTCTGAGTGCGTCGAGTCAGCACACGGGCAGCGGGAAAGGAGGCGGAGAGGACTTTTGGGCCGACGGCGCGCCCCCTGCAGGTGGGAGTGCAGCACTACGCGCTTTGCCTCGCGCCGCACCCGGACGCAGTCACAGGGTTCCCTGCCCGGGTGCAGCCGCAACGATCTTCCTGAAGCAAACTTCAGATGCAGTTACTCTCCCGTTCGAGTCTCCACTGTCATCCCAGAATAAAGTCCAAAGTCCTTAGCTTTGTATTCATGGCCTTGCACAATGGGGCCACTACTTATCTTTCCAGGTATAGCTCTCACTCAAAATGAACTACTATTGCCTCCTATAAAACCATTCTTGTTTCTTGCCTATTCTGTTCCATCTGCCTAGAATGCCCTTCATCATCTTCCTCCAATCCCACCACAGCTTCACCCCACCTCCCATATACACGCTCACCGTGAAATTCTTATCCACGCTGTCGCCGCCAGCACATATGCCGCCTTCTTTCTGAAGTCTTTTTCAGCCCCCATTTAGGATTCCTCCCCTTAAACTTTCGAGTCCAATAGGCATAAGAAGCAGCAGTTTCAGCCATCAATAAAGTTAAGGTCTTCTCTTCCAGCAGCATATCCTCTCAATGCTTCCCCTCACCCTGGCTTTCTTCCCAATCCCCACTTTCAATTCCATTTCTCCAATTATGTCCCCAGAAAAATACACCAGAGAAAGCAGTGGCTGATAAAACCACTGGACAACCATCCTTTATCACCTTTAGTTAATACTTTGATCCTCCCTTCTCCCTCTCTCTCTCTCTCGGGCAAAGATGGTGGGGAGCAAGGTAGGTACAATTAGAAGACATGATCAAAAGCTCTCCAAGATATTTAGGACTATTCCTGGCACTTTTTTTTCAGGATCCCGGCAGAGTCCAGTTTTTGGCAAATGTCTTTTTCCAGTTGATTCAAGTGGTAATGTCTCCTCAAACTGATTGCACCCCAATCCAATTCAACTTTCATTGAATTCCCAACAGTTTGTCATGGAACCTGATAAACTGGTTCCAAACTGTATACGGAATAGAAAAAAAAAAGTTCTTCTATTAAAGAGCAAGGTAGGGGAACTTGACTTACCAGATATGAAAACATTACACAGCTAGAGTAATTAAAACAACGTGGTATCAGAAAAGGAACAGACAAACATACCAATGGACCCATCTCATTGCGGTGGCTTCTCATTGCAGTGGCTTCTCTTGTTGTGGAGGACCAAATACATAGAAACAATTCATGACACAGCAAGCATTGCCGATGAGTGAGTAAAGGGTATAGTGCTCAATAAATGAAATATGCACAGTTGATAAATACATATAGAAAAGTGAAATTACATCCCTAACTCACACCCGACACAAAACAACCGCATGTGGATAAAGGACTTAAATGTAAAAAACAAAATTATAAAATTGTGAGAGGAAAATAAAGAATATCTTTATGAGCTCAAAGTAAGAAAAGATTTCTCAAATAATACACAAAAAAACACAAACCATAAAGGGAAAGATTGATAAATCTGATTTTATTAAAACGAAGAATCTCTGTAAATCAAAATAAGGCATACAAAAAGTGAAAGCACAAGCCATTAAGTAGGAGAAAGTAGTTGCAACTCAACCGAAAAAGAATTAGTATCCAGGACAGGTAGTTGACTTTATTTTTTTTTAATAAATAAATTTATTTATTTGTTTGTTTATTTATTTATTTTTGGCTGCATTGGGTCTTCGTTGCTGCACGCAGGCTTTCTCTAGTTGCGGAGAGCGGGGGCTACTCTTGGTTGCGGTGCGCGAGCTTCTCATTGCGGTGGCTTCTCTTGTTGCAGAGCACAGGGTCTAGGCACACGGGCTTCAGTAGTTGTGTCTCACGGGCTCTAGAGCGCAGGCTCAGAAGTTGTGGCGCTCGGGCTTAGTTGCCCCACGGCATGTGGGTTGGGATCTTCCCGGACCAGGGCTACGAACCCATGTCCCCTGCATTGGCAGGCGGATTCTTAACCACTGGGCCACCAAGGAAGTCCCCAGGTGGTTTACTTTAAAGGAGATAATGATGGTTAAATGTTCACCTCACTAGTAATCAGGGAAAAGCAAGTTAAAACCACAATGAGATATTATTTCATGTCCATTGAATTAGCAAAAACTTAGAAGTTGAACAATGCTAAGCTTTGGCAAGGATGTAAAGCTATTAAAAGTCTCATCCACTGCCATGGGAAAATAAATGATTAAAACCACTTTAGATAACTATTTCTTTTCTTGAAATATGAATATGGGTATGTCCTATACAAACTGGCATAGATTTATTCCCATAGCATGTATATCCCAAAGAAAATTCCTCACTGCATTGTTTGTTGTAGCATAAACAGTAGAATGGATAAATAAATTGTGGAATACTATAGAGCAGCAAAAATGAATGAACCACAGTTTATGTTTGTTCCCCCCAAAATTCATATGTTGAATCCCAATCTCCAATGTGAAGGTATGTGGAGATTGGGTTTTGGGGAAGCGGTAAGGACATGCGGGTGGAGCCCTCATGAATGAGGTTAGTACCAATATAAAAGAGACTGCAGAGAGAGCCCTCTCCCCTTCCACCATGTAAGGACAAGAGAGAAGACTGTTATCTATGAACCAGGAAGTAGGCTTTCACCAGACACTGAATCTGAAGGTGTCTTGATCTTGGACTTCCCAGCCTCAAAAACTGTGAGAAATAAATTTCTATTGTTTATAAGCTACTCAGTCTATGGTATTTTGTTATAACAGCCCAAAAGACCTAAGACACACATCAACATAGGTGAATCCTTTAAAAATAACACTGATAATATATAAATGTGCCTGTGAACCTCCAAAGGAAAAAAGAGAAAACAAACGAAAAAACCACTAAGCAAGACACACAGGAAACTACACACTATATGATTCACTATATAAGGTGCAAAAAAAAAAAAAAAAAAGTAGAACTGAGTTGTATGTTATTTATTGTGATACCCAACCTCTAAGATGGCCCTATGAGCCTTACTTCCTGGTATTCCTTCCCCAGTATAGATAACACTCCCATGTTGAATAGACAATCCTAGGCGATAGTCACCTGCAAAAATAGGATTATGCAGAAATTATGTATGTGGCTTCTGAGGCCAAGTCTTAAAAGACATGGTCACTTTACTGTGTCTCTCTCTCATCTCTCATTCTGGGAGAAACCACTGCCATTTTCTGAGGACACCCAAGCAACCCTCTAGGGGAAGCCCTCACTGACAGTCTTGGAAATAGATCCCTCAGTCCCAGTAAAGGCTTCAGATAATTGAAATCTGGTTAATATTTTGACTGCAACTTTTTTAGGGATTCTGAGCCAGACGCACTCAGGTGATCCACTTCAAAATCTTTAACTCTCAGAAACGATGAGATAATAAATGTGTGTTGTTTTAAGCCACTAAGTTTGGGGGTAATGGCTTATGCAACATTAGAAAACTAATATTTTTATGGATACATACATAAGCGGTCAAATTATAACAAAACATTAAAATAACACTGAATTCATAATGGTGGTTGTGAAGGTTGTATGCATATGGAGAGATCTTTAAGATATATTGTAAATTGTAGGAAAAAAATAGTGTAGAAAGTGTTCGCAACTGGGGAGGTTTTATACAAGGTTCTAATGAGATACTGGTAATGGTCTATTTCTAACCTGAGTAGTAGGTACACAACTGTTCATCTTATTATTTTAAAATTTAAACACATACACTCTTTGTTGTATGCATAATATGTTACAAACACACAGTACACACAGAGAAGGGGGGTGATGGCTCCAATGGGCCAATAGAGAGAGAGCACAGTGGCTTCATAGCCAATTCTGAACTGACTGTGACAATCTCAGGAATGCACTTAAGAAATAAAATCTACCTGCTCTTAATTATAGATCAGAGTTGGAAGAGGCTAGAAGTAGACACAAGTAGGCAGTAGTTTAAAGACAAATCACACGAAGCATCTGTACTGACTGCCAATTTCTCTTTTCTCCTCCTCTCCGCAGCAGCAAAAGGCGAACATCTCCAAAGCTTCTCAGTCTCAGATACTAAGGGTTGGAAAGGCAACTGAAGAGTGAGAATAAGGGCTACATTTTGGTTTGAAGTCAGGTCAACCAACTCAAGTCCTTTATTGCTCTTTGTTGCCTTAAGCAAGTTACTTAATATCTATTAAAACAACTTGTATAATGTGAGTCCAGAGGAAGTAACCTCATCAGGTAAGCACCCACTGTATAAGGAGTTCAATATCTGAATATGAGTAACCATGGTATGTAATTCAAAGATATTCGAAGGTTAATTTTAAAAAATAACTTGGCATTTAAAAATTCAAATAAGTAATACATCCACGTGATTCGTGAAGTGTCTTTTTCACCCTGCCCATCAGCTATAGTGCTTCCCTCCAATTCCCTAGCAGGTAACCATTTTTTGTTAGTTTCTTACATATTCCTCCAGAGTTGGTTGCTGCAAACACAAATATAATATTTTAACAGAAAAGTTTCAAAAACAGGACAGAGGGACTTCCCTGGTGGCACAGTGGTTAGAAATCCACCTGCCAATGCAGGGGACATGGGTTCGAGCCCTGGTCCGGGAAGATCCCACATGACACGGAGCAACTAAACCCGTGCACCACAACGACTGAGCCCGCGTGCCACAACTACTGAAGCCCACACGCCTAGAGCCCGTGCTCCACAACAAGAGAAGCCACCACAAGGAGAAGCCTGCACACTGCACCGAACAGTAGCCCCTGATCGCTGCAACTAGAGAAAGCCTGCATGCAGAAACAAAGACCCAACACAGCCAAAAATAAATTTATTAAAAAAAAAAAAAAAAAGGACAAAGATTCCCATATAACTTTCATGCAGACTTTCCAATTTTTAACATTTTACCCCATTTGCTATATCATTTCCTCTCTGTCTCTATCTCTGTCCTTGTCTCTTCATGCATACATACATATGCACATACATATATACACACATACATAAATGTGTGTGTCTAATATTTCTTCAGAATCATTTGAGACCAATTTGCACACATCATCCCCCTCTACCCCAAACATTTCAGTGAGTCAGTGTGCATTTCCTAAGAACAAGGACTTATATTTACCTAACTGTAATAAAATTATTAAATTCAGAAAGCTAACATGGATACAATACTATCATCCGATCTACAGACCTTATTGAAATTTCACCAATTGTCCCTACAATGTTCTTTACAGAGATTGTTTTTCCTGGTCTAGGATCCAGTGGAGGATCATATACTGCATTTAGTTTTTGTGTCTCTTTAGTTTCCTCTAATCTGGAACAGTTCCTCAGTCTTTCTTCGTCTTTCATGGTATTGCCATTTCTTAAGATGACAGGCCATTTTGTCTTATAATGTCCCTCAATTTGGGTTTGTCTGAAATTCTCCAATGATAAGATTCAGGTTTTTTTATTTTGGATACGAATAGCAAATGTGTGGTATCCTGAGTGTATCACATCAGGGGGGACATGATGACAGTTTATCCCATCAGTAGTGATGCTAATTTTGATTACTTGGTTAAGGTGGAGTCAACAAAGTTTCTCCAATATAAAGTTATTTTCACTCTTCGTAATAGTACTAACTTGTACAAACATAAGTTATTTTTAACAACAGCTTTATTGAGATATAATTCACATACTATACAATTCACAATTGAAAGCATTCAAATCAATGCTTTTTTTAGTATATACACAAATTTATTCAGCCATTACCACAATCAATTCTGGAATATTTTTATCACCCCAAGAGAAACTTCATATCCACTAGTGGTCATTCCCCATTTCTCTCCAAACTCCCACAGCTCCAGGCAACCAATAATCTACTTTCAGCCTGCATAGATTTGCCCATTCCATAGAGTTCAAATAAATGTAATCATACAAAATGTGGTCTTTTGTGATTGGCTTCTTTTACTTAGCATAATATCAAGGTTCCTTCATGTTACAGCATATATCAGTATTTCATTTCTTTTTATTATTGAATAACATTCCATGGTATGGCTATACCACATTTTATTTATCCATTCATTAGTTGATGAACATTTGGGTTATTTCCACTTTTTGGCTATACTTTTTGGTTATACTATACTTTTTGGTTGTAATGTTATTACAAACATTCGTGTACAAGTTTTTGTACAAACATATGTTTTCATTTCTCCTGGGTTTGTATCTAGGAGTAGAATTGCTGGGGCATATGGTAACCCTATGTTTAATCTTTTGAAGAACTGCCAGACTGTTTTTCAAAGTGGTTACATCATTTTACATTTCAACCAGTAATGTATGAAGATTACAATTTCTCCATATCCTCACCAGCACCTTGTTATTGTATATCTTTTTTACTATAAGCATCCTAGTAGATATGAAGTGATATGTCATTTTTCTTTTGATTTCCATTTCCCTGATGGCTAATGATGTTGAGTATCTTTTCATGTACTTATTCACCTTTTGTATACCTTCTTTGGAGAGATGTCTATTCAGAGCCTCTGCTTATTCTTTAATTGGGTTATTTGTCTTTTTTTTTATTGAGTTGTGTTCTCTATATATTCTGGATACAAGTCTCTTATCGGATACATGATTTACAAATATTTTCTCCCATTCTATGGTTTGTCTTTTTACTTTATTGATGTGTCCTTTGAAGAACAAAAGTTTTTAATTTGATTAAGTCTAATTTATCTATTTTTGTTGTTGCTGCTTGTGATTTTTGGTGAAATATCTAAAAAGGTTTTGCCTAACCCAAGGTCGTGAAGATTTATCCCTATAATTTCTCCTGAGTCTTATAGCTTCAACTCTTAGATTTAGGTTTATGATCCATTTTGAGTTAATTTTTGTGTATGGTGTGAAGAAGGGGTCCAGTTTCATTCTTTTGCAGATGGATATCTGGTTTCCCCACCACGATTTGCTGAAAAGACTATTCTTTTCCCATTAAACTGTCTTGATGGCATTACTGAAAATTAATTGACATAAATGTCAGGGTTTATTTTTGGACTCTGAATTCTATTCCTTCAATCTATTTATCTAAGCTTATGCCAGTGCTACACTGTCTTGATTACTGTACTTTGTAGTAAGTTTTGAAATAAGGAAGTGTGAGTCCTTCAACTTTGTTCTTTTTCAAGATTGTTTTGGCTATTCTGGGTCCCTTGTAATTCTATATGAATTTTATGATCAGCTTGTCAATTTCTGCAAAAAAGAGAGCTTGGATATTGATAGAGATTGCATTGAATCTATAGATCAATTTGGCAAGTATTGCCATCTTACTATTGAGGGACTTCCCTGGTGGTCCAGTGGGTAAGACTCCATGCTCCCAATGCAGGAGCCCCGGATTCGATCCCTGGTCAGGGAACTAGATTCCACATGCATGCCACAACTAAGAGTCCTCATACCTCAACTAAGACCTGATGCTGCAATGAAGATCCTGTGTGCCACAACTAAGACCCAGCGCAGCCTAAATAAATAAATAATTAATTTTAAAAATATATTGACTCTCCTGATTCATGAACATGGGCTGTCTTTCCATTTGTACAATTTTTAATTTCTTTTAGTAATGTTTTGCAGTTTTCCCAGTACAAGTTTTGTACTTCTTTTGTTAAATGTATTCCTAAATATTTTATTCTCTGATCCTATTGTAAATGGTTGTTTCTTATATTATTGTCAGATTGTTTATTGGTAGTATATAGAAATACAACTGATTTTTAAAAATTTATCTTATATCTTGCAACATTGCTAAACTCATTTATTATGTCTAAAAATATATACTCTTACATTCCCATTTTATTAACAAATCATAGCAAACACTTTTTTGCACCTTTTTTCTACACTTAATGATTTATCTTAAAAATTTCTCCAAATCCATACATGAGAACACTCTCATGTTTTTATAGTATATAATTCTATTAAATGGATATACAATAATTTATTTTATTAATTTTCTTCTGAGGGACATCTGGGTTTTTTCCCTAACCTTTGATTATAAACAGTGGTGGAATAAGTAAAATTATTTTGCTTGTATTCAAGTATATCTGAGGATAAATTCCCTGAAGAAGGACTGCTGGGCCAATGGGAAAGTATTTTGCAATTTTGATAAATATTGACAAACTAGAGGGCTAATTATTTAATGTTCTTAATGTCTTTAGGAGTGCTCATTAGGAGTGGTATAGTAATAATAAGACAAAGGAGAAAATTTTAGTTAGTTACCTAATAGTGACTATTCCTATTATATTAGTATCTATAAGGACTATGAAACAATGTTTTGAGTTTCTCTGAAGTCATACCTCATGCCTTGAGGTGGTAGTGCCTTATGAACTATATAAGACAAGTGATTTTTTAAATACTATTGTCTTATTCCATGTTCATTTTGTAGGGCATGTAGCTTAATTACAACAGATAAATTTATTGCACAAATAAATCTGCTGTCAATTCTTTGTATATTAGGGTTGTTACCCCATTGAGAGCTTAATGATCTGCCATACTAGTGGAGTTACCCTAGATTTTATTAAACACACATGACCTACAAAAGCCCTGTTTTCTTCCAAGAATGTATATAAAGCAAATGTTAGAACAAATCAGGTCAATTGGTCAGTTGGCATTTCTTAAAAACTGATGTTGTTTATAGGTTTTACATCCATATCATTTTTTAAAAATAAAAAATTGTAAGGATGCAGCACATAATTTGTTTTGTATGTAACACTGATACTAACTTGTAACACTGATACTAACTTGGAGATGTTGTGTAGCTCAGATGTCCCTTCAAGAAAGGACTCCTTTGGACTTCCCTGGTGGTCCAGTGGTTAAAGCTCCGTGCTTCCACGCCAGTGGGTGCAGGTTCAACCTCTGGTCAGGGAACTAAGATCTCACATGCCCCATGGTGTGGCCAAAAAAACAAAAAAAAAAATGGAAAGGACTCCTTGCCTATCTTTAAGGACTGTGCAGTTAGCTGACAGCATCTAGCGGTTAACTCCTTCAAGTCTCCTTCAGCTTTCAGGCCAAAGTCTTACTCTGCTTGAGGTGGCCCCAATCAATGACTCAGCAAGATAGTGGAACAAAAGACTGGCAATTTCCACCCAATGCAGAACTCCTCTAATGGGCAATCTTTGCTCTGGAGCTCCCCATTGCAATGGCTGAGTTGTTGGCAGATCTGTATTGTGGTCTGATGGCGTCTCTACCCAGTCCAGCTTCCTTCTTTTTCCTTTCACAGATGTTACTTCTCAATAAGCCTCCTGCACTCTTAACATCATCTCAGTTTCTGCTTCCCAGCAGACCCAACTGATACATTTGTATATGAAATTGTTTTTCAGGACATCAACTGATATTTTAAATCATGATGCTTCCATATAAGCTGTTGAAATTCATTGATTTTAGAAATACATCGATAATCTTCAAAACTGATTTCTTTCTCATAATATGTGCAGAAATTAATATAGCTCTGAATCTCTAAGAGCTTGCAGTTTACCCTAATTTTGATTATGTTCCTTAAACAGAGTTTATGAAAAATATAGCTAAAGTTTCCAAACTTCCTCAGATCTATCCTTCTTCTTTGACTGCTTCTGACAGAGAAGAAATAACGAGAAAAATCTCTTCATTTTTTTGGCCAATAAACTACGAGCAACTCTGAAAAAAGAAAGAGAGAGAAAAAAAACACAAAAACAAAATAACATATCCCACCATCCTTTGTGCAATGGTTGATTTCCCTAAATCTTTGAAAATTACTTATACATGCATGACTTATGAAGAGAATGCCAGGATCACAGTTTCATAAGGATTATATTAAAACTTTCTCTCCCGGAGGCAGAAGCACTGCTGCTTCAGAATTGTTTTCCTCTTAACCTCCCTTGTCTAAACATGAAAAAGTTAGCCTTGATTTACGGTGTGTATAGTTTTTGTTTTCTTAACTCTAACATAGAAGTTAAAACAAAGCAATAAAACCTAGGGATAGGAAACAACAATAACAACTAAAGAAGAATTGAATTTTAATTTGCTCAGCTGATCATGGAAAAATAGGTTTTCTTATGACTGAGACTTCAGGGGAAACAGTCCTCATGAAGTATTTTGTTATAATATTCCTTTTAGTTGTTTATTAATTTTAGTTAGGAGAGTGTGGAACATATTCTGAAGGTGAAACAGAGAAAAAAGGACCAAAATGGAACCCATGTACCAAATAGGTCTAGCGCATTTCTTGTATGTCTATTCCTTGTTCTTGTTAACTTTTATTGTCATTTGGAATGGGATTTTAAAATTACATTTCTACTTGATTATTGTTGAGTTAAAGAAAAAGCTTTTTTTTTTTTTTTAATATAGTTGACTTCAATCTGGCTACCTTATTTAACTCTTTCATTAGTTCCAATACTTTTCTTTTTAACTCAATGTCTTTGATTCTGTTTACAATCATTTTATTTGCAAACCATGATGATTTTGCCTCCAGGCTTTTCATAAAGGTGGGAGGAACAGGACCCAGGCAACTCCTGGACCCCATAACCACTCTGCTTTGACCAAAATTGGGAATGCTTCCACCACCAATGTTGAAAGCTGCTGAATCAAGAAGTCATCTGCCAAATTAATAAGCTGCTGTTACAGCAGCTGGTTCCAGAACCTTGCCACCTCTACTACAGTCGACATCAACAAAGCAGATGCTCTGTACACCGCCTTTCTCCACAGAGGACTCAGCTCCAAATCAAAGCCTCACATGAGTGCTTCTGTTTGATGGGACCCAAATCACATCTTGAGCCCTCACCACAAGAGAGCCTGGGAAACAGAGTTGTTTATCTTCCATCTGTGCATTCATTCTAGAGCGTACCAGTATGCAATATCTGCCACAGTATTCTTTAGCATAGCCAGAAAGTCCCCTTCTATTTCTTTTTTTTAAATTGTGATAAAATACACATACATAAAATTTACCGTTTTTAAGTGTACAGTTCAGTAGTCTTAAGTATCTTCACATTATTGTGAAATCAATCTCCACAACTCTTTTCATCTTGCAAAACAGAAACTCTGTACCCATTAAATAACTGCTCCCCATTTCCCCTTTCCCTCAGTCCCTGGCAACCATCATTCTGCTTTCTGTTTCTATGAGGTTGACTTCTCTAGTTATGTTATATAAGTAGAATCATACAGTATTTGTCTTTTTGTGACTGGCTTATTTCACGTAGCATAATGAATTCAAGGTTCATCCGTATTGTAGCGTGTGTCAGAATTTCCTTCCTTTTTAAAGCTGAATAATATTCCTTTGTATGTATATACCGCATTTGGTTTATTCATCTGTCAGTGGACACTTGGGTTCCTTCTAACTGTTGGCTATCATGAATAATGCTACTATGAACGTGGGTGTGGAAATATCTTTTTGAGATCCCTCTTTCAATTATTTTGGATATAGAACCATCCTTCTATTTCCTTTGATAAGAGCTTTAAAAAGGCAAGGGATGCTGAATTTGAGAAAACAATTTTTTAATATCTGTAGCAGATTATGTTTTTTAAGATGTCACAACATTATCTCCCATCCCACATGCATGACACTTTTTCCATTGAGTTGTGGGGTTTATATCATCTCTCCTTGAACCTGGAAAGATCTTTGTGATTGCCTGGACAAAGAGAGTATGGCAGAAGTGATACTATGTTACTTTTGAAACTGGATCATAAAAATTCCATGCTTCTATATTCTTCTCTTGGGATGCTCACTTTTGGAACCCATCAGCCATGCTATGAGAAAGCTCAGATTAACCCATGGAGAAAGTACCCAGAGAGGCATGTATAACTTTTTCACCTGACAGCCCAGCTGAGGTCCCAGCCAATAGCCAGCATCAAGTGCCAAACAAGTGAGTAAGGACACCTCCAGATGATTCTGTCCCTCAGTCATCAAGTCATCTCAGGCTTTGAGCCTCCCCAGTCAGGCTCTGGACATTGTGGAGCAGAGATAAATGGTCCCTGCTATGCTCTGTCCTGATTACTGACCCTCAGAATCCATGAGTGTAACAAAATGGTTTCATGCTACAAAGTTTGGGGTGGTTTGTTACACAGCAATAGATAACTGATACCATATCCAATGATGTGGTCATTTGGTTATTTTTCTTTCATTTTTGATGTAATATTTAAGTACTCATATATTCCTAGAATAAACTGTTCTTGCTCATGTTGTATTATTCTGTTAATAAACTTCTGGATTTAGTTTGCTAATGTGAGGGAGATTTAAAAAAACTATTATTTTAAAATAAAATTGGCCTTCTAAGGGTAAAGGCAACATAATTCTTACCAGAAGTGGAATAAATATCCATACTGCTCCATTGCATTTTCAGGGAAGTCTCCTACTGTCTTTTCTTCTTTCCTTATTTAGCTTAAATTCCATGATTACCACTATGATTACTCCCTTGAAAATACTCTGCATTGCCTTGCCTCTCTCCTTTTACCATACTTGCCTTACAAAAAAGTCTGGCTTCAGATAACCCCAAACATCCACTAGTTTGTGTCTGCACATGTGCACTTGAGCTGTGCTACAGAACCATACAATTGCATCACCTTAATTTCAGGATCACAAGCCTCCAAAGGGCACTCATTGTCACTGGGAAGTCTACCAAATCTCTTGTAAACTCTATACATCAATCTTCAGAACACCTAACTTACACCTTTCCCTCTTTTCTTATACCTTATTTCCCTCATCCATTTCCACTTCCCTTTTGCTCTTAATTTTGACTTTTATTAAGAAAATCAAAACCATCAACCTGGAGCTCCCTCATTCTGCCATATCCTTCTCCTTCATTCTGAATGCTCAGACCATGCTCTATCACCCTGAGCTTCCGCTCTCTTAGAACTGGTTTGGCTAAGGCAAAAGGAAACTAACACTTTTAGAACATTTCCAACCTCCTAGCTTCCCTACTTATATTTTAGTTTATGAAGTGGGTGTTAGTATCCCCACTTTTCTGAGGAGAAAACTGAGGCTTAGCTAGTGTGAGTGCACTCCTCTCCATCACCCAGTGCAAAGTGGGCAGCTGACTCCAAGGTCAATACTTGTTTCACTCCGTCCCGGTTTCCTCATGCCAAGGACTGGGTGTACACTGCTGTTTCAGATTTATCTTTTTGAAAAATGAGACTGTTCAAGAGAGGAAAGTTCCAATAGCTTCATTCTTTAATCTTTCGAAGGACACCGGTGTGTAAGGCGGTTGTCAGGTCCAGCTGGGCTGCCGGCAGGCTCTGACTTGAAGAGGTCCCCTTGCTCAATCCCATTCTTGTTCTTCAGCATTTTGTTTGTAGGCGGTAAACAGGATCATTAGTCACAATTCAACTCCTACCTTTAAAACTCAGTACTAGAAAAATGGATCCTTGACCTAAGTTCATGAAACCAAAGCCACATTTCCACGTTTGTCATCTATGCAGGTACCACTCTGTACTGGGGCACCTTATATGCTCTAATAAATGAGACCAGCACTGAGTCTCACAAAAATGAGAGCCGTGCTAAGTCAGTTTAGCACAGTATAACACCATCAGAAGGAGGAAAAAAATGCTGTCTTCTACAATTTTACAAATCTTTTCGATTTTGAAATATTAGGACATTTTCTTAAAGTCAAAGAAATAAATGTGTATGTGTCAGTGCACTTTGGAATGTCTTTAATTATGTGTTTCTGTTGTAACATAATTATCAAGGAATGCAGGTGAGCCAAAGACTAGACACCCTTCTCCCCCTGGGCTCTCAATCGGGCACATCTGGTCCGAGCTTTTATTTCAAAGGCAGCAGCCCAACTAGACTTTGGGAATTCCAAGGCCCCTTGGAGATGAAGGCTAAGGATACTGCAGACGGAGAAGAGTGGGTCTACAGTTGAGGGCTTTGCCGTGCCCTCCTTTCCTAGCTCTGTAACATATGGCTATGACAGAGGGTGACAAAAGGGTATCTTGCTGGGGTAGAAGAGTGTGAAGTAGCGGGAGGTGGAAGTAAAAATTCATGAAACTGTTTGTGGTAAAAATTCATGGAACATGTGGTTAAAAATTCACAAAAGTGTTTCCCAGAACTGCATCATTTCGGCCTTATCAGCTTTTCTGAAAGTGATATTTATAATCCACTTGCAACATAAGGAAACATGAAAGCAAGCCCAGTTTCTCTGGGTCATCCTACAGACAGGCTCTGCCTTCAAGCTGCCCACAGCTTCACTCCACCCTGGCTTTCTCTATGATCTACCTCCCTATTCCTTACCCAGGTCCTACTTCCCAAGTGCCTTACGGCCTAACTCCAAACTCCTGTTTCCTCAGAGATTCTAATTTCACTGAACCATGCAATCTTACTTCTGCCTATCCAGTCTCTTTCCCAGCTTCTTCTCGTGAGAGTTTTCCTTTGGGAACCACCCTTCTCCCATTGCCTGTTCATCACGATGAGATGCCCTTTCCTGGCTGAAAGTATCTTTATTGATGAAATTCATGTAACAAGATAGGAGCTAGAGAGATGATGGTATTTTTTTCCCATATATTTACTTTTTATCGACTTTGTAAATGTTACAGAGTTCTTGCACTGCCAAACCATGCCTGAGAAGTCAAAGAAAAAAATGGTACAATGGACAGCCTCATCCACCCATTATATAGTACATTAAAACTTGATTCATGTGCATTTTGATAATTTTACAGTCTTTTAAAAAGTTATAACATGGGTTAGAATTTTTAAATCTCCTGCAGGTCTTCAGATTTCTAGGACAGTATACCATGAAATAACATATTCATCTCAGTTCATCCCTCAATAACATAACCCCCAACAAAATTTTGCAGAAAAAAAAAATGCATACTTTTCAGGGGAAATATGTGGCTCAAGGTCCAAAAGATTATTTGTTAAGATTTTTGGTTCCCAAATGAAGTCTTCTGTTTAACCAAGAATCCCTTGTTTCTCAATCGTCCGACCTCTCCTTGGCTGGCTCAGCTACTCACACAAACACATCAGGATATAGGCATCCTGCCTGCCACTTCAAATAATGCCAACGCTGTTGCCCAGGTATGGTTGGCAGGTCCTGTCAGGTGATACTGTAACCCTCCCAAGGAGTGTGATTCTTGCACTGACACTTTTATCAAGACTGAACTCCTAGAAGAAAATGTTCCCACATCAGGATAGTTCGACTCGCCCGTTTGCTTCACTCTTGCCAGGAGCAAGCCTGCAACTCCTGCATTTGGCAAAAGAATGTATTATAGAGAAACCCAGACTCTGCATGAAGTGGTCCCATGACACTTTGAAATATTTTTGTTGAACCAAAGATACAAAACTAGGAAATTACCAGACTATCTCATTATAATGGAAAGACTTTTCAGTAATTCTGGGTAGCTTCCTCATGTGCCTCTTCAGGACTAAACATTACTGGATAGTTTAAGGTGTAATTACTAAAAACAGAAGTGCTACATCTGTTTCTTTTGCCCCTGACTCTCCAAATGAACAACATAAAGACACACCAGAGGGTTGGTTAGAGAGCTACGCTAGTCAATCACTGCGTCTACAGAATGTCTAATACCTTAAACATTTGGGCACAAGTGTATCTGGAATTCTTGTCAAAGATCATGCAAGATCCATGAAACGTAAGTGGGTTTTAGTTGAGGTTCCGCTCACATTGCTTTGACTTTGTAAGGACAGGTCAGTGAATCCCTTGGCCCGAGCAGAAACCATACTCTTTCCACCGCAGTTTTCTATACAATTTAGACCTGATTTAGAGAAGGCTTTAGCAGCTCCTAAGTAGAGCCCCATGCATTCACTGCCCTTTACATTAAGGCTATTTGGTTCCACTCTAGGGATTGGCAAATTCATGAGACACTTTGCAATTCTAATGTCTATTTCAAGTTACTTAACCAAGCAATATGCTCTGAGAAGTTATTCCAAGTCAAAGCAAAAAAAAAAAAAAAAAAAAAAAAAGCCTTAATATGGAACACAGAAAAAAACCACAACCCAAATAAAAAATTACTAAAGGAAACAAGATTAGTCCCTCCTCCACCCTTTTTCCCACTTGGTGGACCCGAATTTGGTTGAATTTAATTTGTGGTTACCTCAGAATACAACTGAAAGTTTAAATGATAAATCACAGCCCCCACACAGATTATCTGAACACATCAGCTCTTTTGAGAGCAGCGTGTTCCAGGAAGTCTGATACAGCCACAGCCCAGCACGAGCATTCCTCATGGATGGGACACAGAACAGGTTTATTAAGGTCAACTAAATCTTCATCTTTTACAGCAGATTAGAACCCAGGTGGCTGACTTTCTGCAGGATTTCTGATAGGAATCCAGCAGACCTGCTTTCAGGTTTCACATCAACACTTAATAGCTATAACCTTCTTATACAGAAGTTGTGATCCACACGCAGCCCACAATGAGCACAGCAAATCTGAGGTAGTCAACCTTACAAAGTCTCAGTATTTCCAGCTTTCTACATGCTTGGCACTAGACTTCAGGGATGGGAAATGTGTGTCACTGTGTATTTCTGGCGGTCCTTGAGGTGTTTTCCTTGTTGTGGTCAAGAGAAGATGGTCTTTGAGGACCCTTCGAACAGTGCCCATCGTAGCTCCAGCTCCATTTATTCCTCAGAATGGCCTCAAGACTGGAACGGAGAGTCTATAAAGGAGATAAACCTGGGACCTGTCGAAACCGCAATGATTATAAATGAGCTGCTCTTTACAGAGAGCTGGTAGCAAAGAAACATATTTTTGTCCTGATCAGGTCTCCCTTAAGCTACCTCACTACTGCACAAAACTTTACAAGAGTGGTTTATGGTTTTACATCTAGCAAGAAAGTGGCAATTTATTTATTTACTTATTTATTTCTGCAGAGTAAAGTGATTTCTAACCCCCTATATAATGCAGACTGGCTGCAGCAACACTGATTTTTAAAACCTGTCTAACAATATTTCTTGTTCACATTCCTTTAAAATCTATATTGCTAAGATGCTAAGATAAGCATCTTTCTTAGAAAAAGAAATCCCTGATGCAATGTTATAAAAATAATTTTCACTAGAGATGGTGTCTCTGTATTTCTATTTTCTGATTTCAGAGCTGCAGGATGCAGTCATTTTTTCCAGCCTAATTTCTTCAGGCTTTGTAACACTCTGCCATTAAGCCCACGGAAAACACTTAGTTCAAGATCCTAATTTTGTAACTAAACTAGATAGAGCCTAAAGAAAAGCCAAGTTCTTGCCCAAGGTCAAACAAGTCTGCTAATAGTGGAAATAGAAATAGAATCCTTGGTCCTAAAAAGCTGTTAAAGTTTAGATGTGATCTTGCCTGGCTTTTTAGGGAAGGCCTGCCCTCTTCAGATCTTGAGATTCCAGGATCAGATAACAACGTGAACAGTATCTGAATTTAGTAAGAAAAAGATGTTGGTAATTTCTCCCACTCTGATTCATTTCTTTCTTTTTCCTTTTAAGTGTTTTCTGTTTTAAATAATCCTTGTTTGTGTGAATAACCTGTTCCTCAACAACCCATCCCCCAATTGTTTACATCAGTAGTTCTCAAAGTATATTTCTGGAACCAGCATCACTTGAGAGATTGATAGAAAAGCCAGTTCTTGGGCCCCACCCGAGACCTTCTAAATTCTGGGGATGGCATCCAGTAATCTGTGTTTTAACAAGTGTCTAGGTGATTCTGCAGCACACTGACATTTGAGAACTGATTTAGATAATCCCTGCTTGGATGAATTATAACACTGGGGTTGCAATATGGTAAATTTCCATCATCCATTGAACATTTATTAGCTGGCATTCTTCTTCTTTTTTTATTGAGATATAATTGACAAATAACATTGTATAAATGTACGGTATACAACATGTTGATCTGATACATTGCAATATAATTAGATACACTTAATATTGCAATATAGTGTTAGCTAACATCTCCATCAGGTCACATAATTATTTCTTGTTTGTGGTAAGAACATTTAAGGTGTAGTCTCTTAGCAGCTTTGAAGTATATAACACAGTATTGTTGACTATAATCACAATGCTGTACATCAGATCTTCAGAACTATCTTCTAACTGCAAGTTTGTACCTTTTGACCAACATCTCCCCAATTTGCCCACTCCCAGCCCCTCATAACTACCATTCTACTCTGTTTTTACGAGTTCAGCATTTTTAGATTCCAAATATAATGATATCATATAGTATTTGTCTTTCTCTGACTTATGTCACTTAGCATAATTCCTTCAAGGTCTTTCCATGTTGTCACAAATGGCAGGATTTCCTTCTTTCTCATGGCTGAATAATATTTCACTGTGTGTATATACCACATCTTCTTTATCCATTCATCCATTGATAGTCATTTAGGTTGTTTTCATACCTTGGCTATTGTGAACAATGATGCAATAAACATGGGAGCAAAAATATCTTTTTGATATCCTGTTTTCATTTCTTTCGAATATATACCCAGATGTGGAATTGCCGGATCATATGGTAGTTCTGTTTTTAATTTTTTGAAGAACTTTCACACTGTTTGTCATAATGGCTGCACCAATTTACATTCCCATGAACAGTGCACAAAAGTTCCATTTTCTCCACATCCTCACCAGCACTTACCTCTTGTCTTTTTGAGGATAGCCAATCTAACAGGTGTGAGGTGGTAGCTCATTGTGGTTTTTGTTTTGCATTTCCCTGATGATTAGTGATGTTCAGCATCTCATCTTGTCCTTGTTGGATATTTGTATGTCTTCTTTGGGAACATGTCTATTCAGTTCCTCTGCCCGTGTAAATGGGATTTTTGTTGTTGTTGCTGTTGTAATTAACTAAAGAGCTTGCTCTATGATTAACTTATTATTTAGTTTCATAATATTTTTAGGAAGACAACAGAAGCAGTGGGATACTGTGACAAGGGCCCAGGAATTTTGAATGTCAAGACCTGCATGTGGGTTCCAACTACAACTCAGGTAGAACCTTGGGCAAAACTGTTCTGAGCTTCAGTTTCTTCACCTATAAAATAAGTCTAATGATAACGTCTCTCCCTACCTCATAGGCATGAATGTTAGATAATATAAAAATTATTAGGTATGAAAATGCTTTGAAAATTGGATTAGATATATAATCTTAACAATATAAAAAAACTTAACTTTTTAAAACTTAAAATGAGTTCACATCCCAGTTTTAAATATTCTAGATTCTTCAACTATTTCTCTTATAGTTTACTTATGACTGAATTTTTCAAACTGATAATTTTCTTCTCTTCTCCATAATTATTTCTATCCTGGACTTATTAAAATTTTTATATCATTATGCAAATAAAGTATCTTTTACATGCTTCTCCCAAGGGCAGGTTTTAAATTTTTGCCATGTTTCAATTTTATCTGCAATATACAGGCGACATAATCTGCTGCTCTGGTGGCTCAGGCATTTGTGTTTTGCATATTTCATACAGGAGAACTGGAGAAAAAAGAGAAGTCAGCCAGATGGGATTCTCTTTCTAAGCAGAGAAGAACTAGAAAAATTTGCATGACCACGATCTCTTCTGTAGACAAAAGACGCTTGTTTTCAGGACTGGCAATTGGTCACAGGGTGACAATGCATCCCCAGATTCCCGAGGCAGCCCTGGGTTTACAATCTGAGGTTCTTAAATAGTTCCCAAGATTCAATTATTTCCAAATTTAATCAACCTCCAGAAAATAGCTAATTAAAAATAATCGTGTAAAACAGCAGGCCTTTTCTCCAAAATTAAACACACACTTTCTTTTATTGGCTGTTTAGACAAGTCTTGCAAAAGCTCAGCCACCTGTCTGGAGGGGTGAGGGTGGGGCATGGTGAGGAGGTGCCAGAGTTCCTAGGAGGTGACTCTCCTTGGCAGCCACCTCCACCCAGTCCTTCCTGGAATCTGTCATTGTTGGCTTCTGCTAAGATATGACTCTACTTGGTAGGTAAAGATAGCCAAGGAATTTTTTTTTTTTAAACCTCTTTTTGAATCCCTTTTCCATACTCTTGTCTATATTCTTTAAATGACACAATTACAGTAAAGTTCCTAAAATACTGTATGTCCTGGAAAAAGGTTCAACAAATGCGATCCCCCTTCCCCCTTCTCTTTTCCTACCCCCTGCAGACCTGGCTGCCCCATTTCCCCAGGCTCTGCCCTGCTACCCAGGAAGTTGGGTGTGGTCCCCAGAAGGTTTGGTTGGGATTTACATTTTAGTTTGCATTGATGAGTTAATCTATCCTTTAGGCCTTTTTCAGGAGAAACCCAAGCAGAATATTTTTCTGACTAAATTTCTTTTTCTTGAAATTAAAACTCCACTAAACAGAATGCCACAGAGTAAAACTAGTGTGTAAGGGAGTATTTTTCTAAAATCAGAAAATTCTCAAGAATCCATGGACCATAAGGGAGATAACTTGGGAAAGCAATATGGTAGTCCCCCCTTAACTGCGGGGGATATGTTCCAAGACCCCCAATGGATGCCTGAAACTGCGGTAGTACCGAACCCTAAATAGACTATGTTTTTTCCTATACATACACACCTATGATAAAGTTTAATTTATAAATTAGGCACAGTAAGAGATGAACAACAATAAGTAATAATAAAAGAACAATTATAATAATACACTGTAATAAAAGTTAGGTGAATGTGGTCTCTCTCTCAGAATATCTTATTGTACAAATTTAATGCCTTTTCCATCTTAACTAAGCACTTACCATGCACTGTGGCCACAACTTTTGCAAGTCTGAGGTGCGACAGCAAAACTAGCACGAATTTCTTTTTCTTTTTCTTTTTTCACAATTTCACAGATAGAAGATTAGTTCTTACTGCAGATCTTAGAAACACCAGGATAAGTTTTTTTTTTCTTTCCTTATGATTTGGAGAACTTTCATCTTTTCACTTAAAGAAAGCACTCCACAGCTACTCTATGGTATATCCAAATTGCCAGCATCACTACTCTTGTGCTTTGAGGCCATTATTAAGTAAAATAAGGGTGACCTGAACTCAAGCACTGTGATACAGCACAGCCAATCTGATAACCAAGATGGCTACTAACAGGCAGGGATAGACTGGACAAAGGGATGATTCATGTCCTGGGTGGGATGGAGCAGGTGGGCACGAGATTTCATCCCACTACTCAGAATAGCTGACAATTTAAAACCTATGAATTGTTTATTTCTGGAATTTTCCATTTCATATTTTCAGATCACTGTTGACCTCTGGGGACAAACCTCAGAAAGCAAAACCGTGGATAATGGGGGACTACTGTACTTTGGAGTTGAGATTAACATTCTCTACTAGTTCAGTTTTTTCCTGATGAATGTTAAGTCATCTCAATATCTAAAGCAAACAAACAAAAACAAAACACAATGGAAAATATTTTAAGTTCTTCTTGAGATTTGTGGATTTTTCATGTTGACATCCCCTGAGCACTGAGGAGATGAGCTCTAGCTACTTAAAAAAACCTAAATTCTTGAAGCAGTGTTTTATTGTACTGAAACCATGCATCTCAGACTGGGGCTTGAACCCACAGGCCAGGACTTGAACCTGGCCAAAACCCAGATTGGAACATGAACCCATGGTCTTTTAACTGAGATCACACACATGGTCTCAGGACTTAATGAAGCTCAGGTTCCTGATGTCTCATCACAGAAAGAATTCAATGAGAGACAAAGTGATAGGTAAGAAGTGGATTTATTTAGAGAGAAATACACTCCACGGACACAGTGTGGGCCATCTCAGAAGGAGAGAGCGGCTCTAGGATATGGGGACGTCAGTTTTTATAGAGGTGGGTAATTTCATAGGCTAATGAGTAGGAGGAGTATTCCAGCTATTTTGGGGAAGGGGTAGGGATTTCCAGGAATTGGGCCACTGCCCACTTTTTGACGTTTATGTTCGGCCCTGGAACTGTCATGGTGCCGGTGGGTGGGCCATTTATCATGCTGGTGTGTTACAGTGAATGTATCCTGAGGCTTAAGGTCTAGAGGAAGTCGACTTGTCTGCCATCTTGGACCTATTTGGTTCTAATCAGTTTATGTCATGTCCTTGGGCAATGCCATTCTTTTAAAGGTTGTGCCCTGCCCCCTTCCCTCCTGTTTCAGTACCATTTTATTTTGTAATGTCTCACAACTCTATTTTTAAAATTTTATTTTCAGTTTAAAGCATTTTAATTTGGTTTTATTTTATTTCATCGTATTGTTTCATAGAACTCAATGCACGAATACTAGATGCGCAGTTCCATGAGTTCTGACAATTGCATACACCTGCTGTCATCTCAGTAAGCAAAGACTGTTGCCTGCCATTCACGTAAACAATGTATTATGCCCTCCATCAAGCCATCAGCCACTGTAGCCCCCCACCCCCACCCCCGCAATCAGCATCCTGAGGGGATTTCAGGATGGAGATAAACTGAACACGGGCTCTAGATAGTTGAGATGCATATCAAAGGAATAATTGACAGCCCAGACGCTTGCATCTTTCTATACATAGGAAAACACTAAAATCATTAACTTGAGATGTCTGTTTTTTGTGATTAGCAGTAATCTTTTGATGTTTGACTACACATTCGTTTTTTGTTTTTTTCAGCAAAAACTCCTATATAGCCCAGCTCCTCCCTTACCTCTTTGGAACAGTTCCTCAGAACTATCTGAGAGGCTGATTCTCGGGCTATATAGTCCTCAGTAATGTCCCCAAATAAAACATAATTCTCAGCTTTCTGGTTGTGCGTTTTTTTTAAGTTGACACCTGTGTAAACCCAATCAAGGTATACAGCATTTTCATCCCTCTGGAAAGTTCCTTTCTGCGTCTTTCCAATCAATCTTACTCACCCCAGCCTAACTCCAAGTAACCACTGTTAGGATTTCTATTACCATAGGTTAGATAGATAGACTTGTTTTGAACCTATGTAAATGGAATCGTGCAATATGTACTTTCCTTTCTGTGTCTGGATTCTTTTGCTGAACATAATGTATAATGTCATTGAGATGACAAGTCTCTTGTTTGTGTTGTTCATGTATCAGTAGTTTGTTCCTTTTCTGTTTTTTATTGTGGTAAAATATAAAATTTACCATTTAACCATTTTTAAGTGTGTAATTCAGTGGCATTAAGTACATTCACAGTGTTGTGCAACCATCACCACTCTCTATTTCCAGAACTTTTTCAGCATCCCAAATTGAAACTCTGTACCCATTAAATAATAATTCCCTATTCCCCTCTCTCCCAGCCTCTGGTAACCACTATTCTACCTTCTGTATTAATTTGTCTATTCTAGGTACCTCATTTAAGTGGGTCCCAGTCATTTTATGACTTTTTAAATACCTCAAACAATATAATTATACCTTTAAATAAAAACCTGTATATGTACACACATGAAAAAATTGGAAACATAATTTTCCAACATGTTTAAAAATCTTAAAAAGGAAGAGTTTCAATAGGTTTTTTAATTTACTTGTGAAAAATAAGAATTTGACAATATCCAATTAATTTCTAAGAATAACTGATTGACCTTAGGGAAAATGGAAAACTTTCCTAACCAAATTTCAATAAAACATTTATATAATTATTAGAGTTGAAAAATAAGTATTATGATTTAGTAAACTTAGCCAATAATATATTTCTACATATTGTTTTGAAGTATTTTTTTAGCTTTGACAGAATTTAAAAGAACATGTTAAAAAAACTGAACACAGAACCAGACCTTTGACTGTTTCATTGCAAAGTGCTAAATCAAAAATTATAATTGTGGCATATTCAATTATATTGCTCTTATTAATTATATTGTTATCACTAATAATGATATTTTTCATAGGAGCAAAATTTTTGTACCAACAATAACTAAAATAAATATTTTCTAATGCACATGATTTAGCTTGCTGTTTATATGTGTATTATTAAAAGTTGGTATATATGTATATTAGTAGTACATGCTAAAACTTTTTTTAACCCAATATATCCAAAATATTATTTTAACATGCAATTGATAAAAAATTATTCATGAGATATTTTACATTCTCTTTTTTCATACCGTATTTGAAATGCAGAGCATATTTTACACTTATGTAGCTTTCAGTTAGAACCAGCCACATCTCAAGGGCTCACATTATGGCTACTTTATTGGACAGCACAGCTCTGGAGAGCTTTAATTATCATTTAACTTCCTTATTTTTAATGTCATTCCTAACTCTGGCTGTTATATTCTGGACTAGACTGTTGAAAACAGGCAAGTGTAATATATTTTTCCAGCAATCTTTCAAAAGAAACAACAAAAATCAGGAAGCAAAAAATCTATCGAGAATAGTATGTGCCTATGTATGTGTGGGTTTATTGGAAAAAGTCTAGAGTTTTTGGACCTTTGCATCTAGAATTTCATCTCTACTTCTTTACCAGGTAGAATCCACACTAGGAAAATCTCAGTGTAGGTGCAGTAACTTCTATTTGCCTGTCTCCAAAGTAGGATTTTAGAGGGAACCCTCCTACACTGTTGGTGGGAATGTAAATTGGTGCAGCCACTATGGAAAACAGCATGGAGGTTCCTCAAAAAACTAGAGTTGCCATATGATCCAGCAATCCTACGCTTGGGCATATATCCGGACAAAACTATAATTCGGAAAGGTACATGCACACTTATGTTCATAGCAGCACTATTTACAATAGCCACATGGAAACAACCTAAATGTCCATTGACAGATGAATGAATAAAGAAGATGTGTGGCATATATATATATATATATATATATATATATATATATATAAAATGGAATATTACTCAACTGTAAAAAAAGAATGAAATAATGTCATTTGCAGCTACAGGAATGGACCTAGAGATTATCATACTAAGTGAAGTAAGTCAGGAAGAGAAAGACAAATATAATATTGCTTATATGTGGAATCTAAAATATGACACAAATGAACAATCTATGGAACAGAAACATAGAGAACAGACTTGTGGTTGCCAAGGAGGAGGTAGGCAGGGGAGAGATGGATTGGGAGTTTGGGACTGACTAGCAGATGCAAACTATTATATATAGGATGGATAAACAACAAGGTCCTACTGTATAGCACAGGGAACTATATTCAATATCTTGTAATAAACCACAATGGAAAAGAAAAAAAAGTAGGATTTTAGGTAATTATGTTTTTAACCAGAATTGTGGTATTTTAGCCACCACTTATTTCTATTAATGTGTCTGGATTTAATCAGGTGAGTGGCAGGTACTTGTTTTATTTTAACAATTCATCACCTGAACCACATTGTGCCTGTTAAGGTTGTATATAGTATTTAAACAACGCAGATACAATCTAATGTAGCCTTATTCTCACACTTAAGGAAAATGTAGTAGATAATGTCTAAGAAAAGCAATTAAAAAAAAATAAATTTATTTATTTATTTAATTTTTGGCTGCCTTGGGTCTTTGTTGAGCATGGGCTTTCTCTAGTTGTGGCGAGCGGGGTCTCCTCTTTGTTGCACTGCATGGGCTTATTGCGGTGGCTTCTCTTGTTGTGGAGCACGGGCTCTAGGCACACGGGCTTCAGTAGTTGTGGCATGCAGGCTCAGTAGTTGTGGCTCGTGGGCTCTAGAGCGCAGGCTCAGTAGTTGTGGCGCACGGGCTTAGTTGCTCCGCGGCATGTGGGATCTTCCCAGACCAGGGATCGAACCCGTGTCCCTTGTATTGGCAGGCGGATTCCTAACCACTGCGCCACCAGGGAAGTCCTAAGAAAGGCAATTATTAAGCTAATTTCTATAAACATAACTCAAACAAATAAAGGCCTCCAGTAAAAACTCACCTTGAAATTAGCCGAAAGAGGTGTAGGCCTGAGTGGCTGATGCAAATTGTGGCTTGGTTGATGCAAATACAGGCTACAGGTGAATCAGCCCTATTTGTTTATTAAACCTGGAAAGGCAATAGAAGATTTTGGCTCTGGTTTTACGTTTGTCTATGAGATTGATTATTGTTAAGCAAAAATTATAGAAACTGGTCATTGTGTGGTAAGTTGTGCATTTTAGAGCTCTTCAAGAACCTCATGGTCACCTGGACCAGTCTTCCACATTTTGTAGCTGAAGAAACCGAGGCCTGAGGTGTGTGGTTTGGGGCTGACTCCCTGGTGTTTTGGCTCCCTGCCCTGTACTCTTCCCACCCAGCTACCATAGGACAGGAACGAGCAACATTCAAAGGAAAGCACACAAGTGGCAATAACATCTATGAAAAGCTCAGAATTAAAGGAAATACACATTAAAAACATGAGATATCAGGACTTCCCTGGTGGTCCAGCGGGTAAGACTCCAAGCTCCCAATGCAGGGGGTCTGGGTTTGATCCCTGGACGGGGAACTAGATCCTGCATGCAGGCCACAACTAAGAAGTCCACATGCCGCAGTGAAGATCCTGAGTGCCGCAACTAAGACCCGGCACAGCCAAAATAAATAAATATTTTCAAAAAACATAGGATATCATTTTTCATTTAACAAATTGGTCAAGATACAAACTTATAACAAGTTTTTTTGAGACTTTTGGGAAATGGACACATATGCACTCAGCTGACGGATGCCTGAAATTTCACAAGTAGAGATCTGTTCCTTCGGCTTAAAGTTTTGCCTTGTTAAACATTTAAAAAGAAGTAAAATATATGCTTTACTAATCAGTGACATCCCAAGAAGAATGACTGGTTCGGCTCCTTTCCTGGGAACGGCGTTTCATTAGGGTAAAGGGGAAAGCAAAATGCCATGGGTCCCTGGTGCCTTACGAGTGCGAACCTGACCGTGTGCAAAAGGTCTAGAGACAGAGGCAAATGGCCTTTCTCACAGTTTACTGATGGCTGCCTCTGATAAGAATTTGAGTCCCTGAGCGGATAGGTTCAAGATGTTAGATTCCCTTGAAGAAAAACTCCCCCCCCAGAAAAATGTTTGATCTCTTTCTTTCACTCTTTATGGTTGGCATTTTGGTTTGGGGTTTATTTGGGAGCCTTCTTTCTTTTGCCTTTTTTATTGAATATACAGAGAGGTTCTGTTTCTTAGAGATGACCACTAGAAGCTGGAGATGAACGGTGAAGTTATCACTTCTAAAGTTCCTTCCTTACCCAAGACCTGCGAAAGGAAGACTCTGGTAGGCTCAAGACAATGCTGCTAGATATTGGGTACCTTCTGGCCACATATCCAAATAGCAAAAAATGGGAAGCAAAAACGCTTATGTCTCAGTTCCTTCAGATTTATCATGTCCTTGATTAATATTTTTATATAAACCTTGCCTCATTCCAAAATGGGTCTGAGGCAGCATGAAAACTACTAACTACTAAATTCAACCCAGGACGCTCACTCGCAGAGTAGAGTTTGCCAAAGGTCTATGGGTTTTGAGGTTTTTGTTGCTTAGATTCTTGCATTATGTTATTTCATAGCAGGATAAACCAACTAAGCTTATTACTATTATAAGCCCTTTTATATTTGCGTGATATTTTATTGTTTACAAAGGACTTTAAAATCCTGTTTCACTTGACTCTCCCAACAAGCTAAGGAGGAAGGGTCTTGTCAGTTGGCAGATGAGGAAACTGAAAATGAGCAACTTCTAATCTCAAAGTTGCTAAGTGGCAGGTAGAACTAAGGTTTAAGGCCAGCCTCTGATCCCAAGCCCCTTGTTCCTTCCACTCTCTCACATTGCCTCTCAATGAAAGCAAAGGAAAAAAAAATCATTTGTCATTCCAATGAGGATGATGAATCCCCACCAACTTCGTTGCATGAAATTAACCCCCTTTAAAGTGTTTCCCAGCTCTTACTGCCTCAGGCAAGTCCCTGAATAGCTTTCTCTTGTCATCTTCTCCTCTAGTCAAGTCTTCAAGCAACCACCCTGCCCCTTTGGCATCACAGCGCCCTTGCTGAGCTCATTACTCCACAGGCATCATCTGGTCTCTGCTGTTTCCACAGTAGCAGAGCAAGCTGGTTGCCCATCAAGATCTAAGTACCCTCTTTTCCACAGAAAAGAGATGTAGCCTGGACATGCCTGCCCAGAGAGCACACTGCCCAGCCTCCCTTGCTCCTAGGTGTGCTGACGAAGCTCCAACCGATGGAACAAGAGTAAGGGTGATGTGGGGAAGTTCCATCTCCCTTACTTAGGAGGAAATTCCTGGCACTGGACTTTCCCTCCTCACCATTCCTTTTGGCTTAATTGGTGATGACTAGACTGACCTTGAAAGCTACATGTAAAGGATGGCAGAGCCGCCATCAACACGGGTCCCTGAGTGTCTGTGTGGAGCAGAGATGTCCGCTAATCTGGAACTGCCACCTTGGACTGTTATGTGACAGAGAGGTTAACTTAAATGTAGTTTGAACCACTGGAGTTTGGAGTCTCTCTTTACAGATGTTAGGTTTTTACTCCAATACAGTCACTTTGGCTATTATCCCTTGACTGTTCTTTCCTTAGTTGCTCCATTACCTCTATATGAAAGTTCTCTAATTTTTCACTGTACATCAATACCAGGCTACAATCTTTAATGAGACATTACAGACAATTTGGGGACAAAGGAAGGAAATTCCTCTGAGGCAGCAGCCTAGCAGATAAGTCTGCAGTGCCCATACCAGGCCCACCTTGCTTTGCTTTAATGCTGGCCTGCTTTACCCCTTCTATGGCTCCACCTTATAATGAAAGCACTTTGGGCCTTTCTTTATCTGATGTAAAGATGGTCAATAGTGGAATATCAATTTCCTCTACGGGAAATCTCCTTCCCCCCAAACAGAGAGCAAAAACCAATGGCAAATAAATGTGATGTCAGCATATTTCCCAATGTCTGAGTTATTTAGTCATAAATTACACTGAGGCACCAAAAGCCCTTGTTAGCCTGAACCAAGTTCCGTCTATTCTTTTCAGTCTCTCTCCCCTAAGAGTTCAAACCATTCTGAGGTTCAATCTCACATCAAGTTACCTTATTACACTGTGTTTTGACATTTTGCTTTTTCTGAATTCGGAAAATATTTATTTCCATTTTGTGGATAATAAAATATACCCAGAACCACTTGGAGATAACTCTGCATAACTCTTGTGTTCTGTTTTTTGGAAGTTATCACACTTCTTTTGGCTCAAGCCCACCCCAAACCAAGAAATCCATCCATCATTCTAATACACTCCTTGTAAGCACTCTGCACTTAAGTTCCGAATGGATAAAAAATATTTAATAATATTTTAATACAGGTTTAATAAAATTGAAGGGTAATGCCATCAGAAATGGGTAATGATATCACTTTCTTTTCTAGATGGAGAAATTGCCTCAGGAGACAAACCCCAGGGCTGTTTCACTGCTCTCCGCTAACATTGGACTTATTGACACAATAGGCTAAAGAGAGAGAATTCAGGTCTGCTGAGGACAGGCTGACCCTAGAAAGACGAGAAGGGGTCCAGCCACACGTTGGACCCTTTTCTTGACCTCACCCATCAGACGATTACTCCTCTTTAGAAAGAGTGAGTGAGCTAAGGTGGAAGAAAAGGTGGAGGCTCATTCTCCACTCTCTCAAAAGATCATAGATGTGGGCTTCCCTGGTGGCGCAGTGGTTAGGAATCCGCCTGCCAATGCAGGGGACAAGGGTTCAAGCCCTGGTCCAGGAAGTTCCCACACGCCGCGGAGCAACGAAGCCCATGCGCCACAACTACTGAGCCTGCGCTCTAGAGCCCACGAGCCACAACTACGGACGCCCACGTGCCTAGAGCCCGTGCTCCGCAACAAGAGAAGCCACCGCAATGAGAAGCCCACGCACTGCAACTAAGAGTAGCCCCCGCTCGCCGCAACTGGAGAAAGCACGCAAGCAGCAAGGAAGAGCCAACGCAGCCAAAAATAAATAAATAAATTAAAAAAAAAAAAAGATCATAGATGCTATTTGAGGGATCAAGAAAGGAACACAGGGAGAGGAAGAAAAAGGTTTCTTGAATAGTGGATATTTCCCCCTTTTATCTTTTATATGACATTGTGCTTTCGAAGCAGAGAAATTGATAGACTTTAGGCTTTCTGCTTGAGTAGCTTCAAAGAAACCTGAAATAACAAAGAGAACTGGAGGGGAAGCCACAGCAGATGAGAGATTTCAGCAGGTCTACAGAAGACGGCTAATGTATAAGGAGAGGCTAAATGATGAAATGTGGAAAGAGTTACAGCGTGGAGTATGGACAAAGGGATACAGCTCTGGAGAAAGCGGATATGCCTTGAAGAACCTAGGCAAGGTGGCTTGGAAATGCCAGGTACAAAGAGGCAGTAAGATGGGGAGCGGGAGAGACTGGTATTCATTCCCGCCTGCACGTGGGGCAGCCAGCCCCGCCCACCTGCCTCCCTGAAGCCACGCAGAAACACCTGGCAACAAGCGTTTATCACTCCCACCCAACCCTGACACAAAGCACGGGTGGGGGGGGGGGTCCCTCTAACGGAATGGAACAAAGCCCCGCATGTCGGCATTTAGGAACTCCAGCCTGTTCCTCAGCTGCTCGCCTTCAAGGAAACCTGTCAATCAACAAGCTTTGCCCACATATGGAAAGACATGAAAGAACAAGGAAGGAAGGGAGGGAGGGAGGAAGGAAGGAGGGGAGGATACAAGCCTGCACCTAGATTCAGCATTGTAAAAATTCTGAAGACTAAAGGTAAAGAGAGGAGCGCTAAAAACTTTGAGAAATCAGACTCACAAGCAAAAGCAAAAACAGGTAATCTGTAAAGAAGTGAAAATCAAATTGATCAATTTGTCAGCATGATTGGATGCTAGAATACTATGAAACAATGCCTTTAAAATTATGGGGGAAGGTATTTCTAATACAGAATTCTATGCATACTTAGCTATTAATCAAATGAAAGTAAAACTCTTTTTTTTTTTTTTTTTTTTTTGCATGCCACACTTAGGGAAAAAGGAAATGTAGTCATACCATTCTATTCAGATGTACAGTGAGCTGTACGGTATGGTCCTCCGCGGTACTCCTGGTCAGATCGCCCCACCTTGAACTCCCACCCTCTCCGCAGCAGGTGTGGTGGATTAAAATTGCCACAGATTTCCCCCCCCCCCTTTCCTCCCCCTCCTTTCTTTCATTTAGAAAACATTGACTGCAGGTGGCCAGCAGAGTCAGGGCTGAGGACACAGCAGCAGAAGACTCGAAGGACTCCTCATCTCATTCACAGGCCAAGTCCGAGTTCTGGCAGTGGTCCCCAAGACCTGCCCTGACTGCCTACTGTTTTTGAACTTTTAGAATCAGTCTACAGAGAGGCATGGAAAACAAGTCTGATTGCAGAACACGGTAAATGTTATCAACCTCAATGTTACAAATTACAGCTACAAATTACAGCAGACAGAAGTTAGGTAAAGAGAGGTGAGATGATGTTGCAATAAACATCTCTCACCTTATGAACTGAGTGTAGTTGATTGATTAAAAAAATCAATTAAAGGTATGAAGGTATCCAGCAGAGGAACTAAATCGTGTTGTATCTATTTGGAAGGGAAGAATGGTGGAAATGAGGGATAAAAGGGATCAAAATCTTCAGTCAACAAACAAAAACAAAGTAATAATATTCAGCTTAATATCAATACTTTAATATTTAATAATGCCAGATTCTATTAACTTTTATTACTACTTTATAAGTACACTTAACAAAGGCATGAATCCTATTAACTGCTGTGTTCAGGCGCTGTGGTGTTCTTCTCCAAAGGTGGCCCCCAGCCATGCTTCTGTGCTTCCCCTGCCACCCTGAACCTGGGCTGGCCGTGGGACTCACTTTAACCAGCAGAAAGTGGCAGAAGTGACAGCCTACCTGTTCTGGGCCTAGGCTTTAGGCAGGCCTGGTAGCTTCTGCTCTTGCACATTTTGGAGGCCTGAGAAACGTGTAGAAGGCCTGCTGCCCTGCTGGAGGCGTTTTGTGGAGAGATCACCAGGAGAGAGAAAGGGCCTGGTGTTACAGGGGTAGAGAGGGAGGCCCACCTGGGCCCAGCCTCCCAGCCAGACATGTGAGTGGAGCCATTTGGAGGTTCCAGCCCCACAGCTATCTGACTGCAGCAGCTTCAGAACCCCACACGAGACCAGCGGAAATCACCATCCTGCTGGGCTCCAGCTTACCCACAGAATTGGGAGAGATAATAAAAGGGCTGTTTTCAGCCGCTAAGTTTTGGGGTGGTTTGTTGGGCAGCAAAAGATAACTGAGACAGGCACATTTAATCTTCTTCTGTCAGGTCACCTGCTTCCTGCTCAAGTTCCAGAATATCAATCCCCAAATTCCAAGAACCGAAGAGAGGGAGGGGGTGAGGAGGAGAGATAGGAGGACAGAGGGGAGAGCAAGATGTACGGTTGCTGCATGGGGTGAGGTGTGAGAAAAAAGACCCCTGTGGGAGGGAAGTCAAAGGACTTTTATGCCCGTGAATGTCCAGATTCAAATTTGAACTTTTTTTTCGTGCCACTGCTATAAATACCCCACCTCTGCCGTCTCGTTTTCTTCCAATGCTTAGTAAAGACTACTACCCACAGATTGCTTTAGATGAGTCGAATTTTTGTAAAACTTAAGGAGCTGAACTTATGTCTGGACACTTCCTAGAAGAAAATTGAGAATTCCAAGGAGAAGGCTTATTCACCACCCCCTTTCCTGTGATTTGCTTGGCTCAGAGATCTGCCTTAAGCATCGCATGGTGAGCAGACGTGACCTGTACCACTTCTGAGCAGAAGATTCTAGAGGCACTGCAAGTTTCCCCCAGGCGTTTTGTTCCTGGGCCCTCAGCCATGAGAAGGGCATAGCCCCTATGGGAGCCACTCCTTTAGCCTCGATCCCTGAACGAGAAGACACACGAGCCCATTCTCAATCCACCACCTGGAGCAGAGCAGCCAAACTGCAGCCACGGACCAGTAACATGAGCAGGAAATAAATATTTGGTGTTGTCAGCTACTAAGATTTTTAGGTTGTCACGCAGCATAATCTAGTGAAAGCCAATTAATATGAAGCCCAAACTCTAAAAGCTTCCAGAGGGGAAGAAAGAAATCTGGTAACTTACAAAGGGTCCAAGTCAGACAGTGTCAGACTTAAGACCAGCAAGGTAATGGAGCCCTGTCTTCACAGTTGTGAGAGGAAATTATTCTGACTCTAGAATCTATAATTGATAAAAACTATGAAGATGTACTCATATATGCAAGCACTTAAATCTTACCGTCCATGCGCTCCTTATGAGGCAAAACAAACCATATAATTATACATATATATGTGTGTGTATATATATATAGTATAAAATATAATGGAATAAATAAAAATACACATCTATATTATATTTTATCCTACCAAAGTAAAAAGAAATAAAACCTTTTTCTTGTTAGTGAGGGTGTAGCGAAATAAAATATGTAAGTTCATTCATTTCTGGAGAGTTTAGCAAAACATATCCAAACGCCTAAAACTGTTCCCACCTTTGGATTCAGCAATTTCACTTACAGTAATTTATTTGAAGGAAATTAGAATATAGGCAAAGATTTAGCTACTAAGGTGTGTGGCATGAAGCGTTATATATAATAGTGATAATTGGAAATAACCTAATGTATGTACTAGGCAGGCACTAACTATAACATTGTAATTTTTTTAAATTAGTCCTTTAAATAATTCATGAGTGTCTTACAAAATTTTTTAAAAAGATATAAAAGGCTATACAGTAAAAAAAAAAAAAAACCTTTTTCCACCCATGTCTTCTAGCCACTGAGTTTCCTTCTTGAAGGCAACTGATATTGGTTTCCCTTTCAATCCTTCCAGAGACAGTCTTCCATATATATATTACATATAATAATATATATGCATATATATTTTTTCTTTTATGGTAGCTTACTATCCACACTGCTCTGCCCTTGGCTTTTTATACTTAATTTTTCAATACGAAGAATATGATTGTTCAATATAAGCACATGGGGAACTACCTCATTCTTTCAAATATACAGAGTATTCCTTTGATGTGCACCTCTTAATTTATTTAGTCATTTTGAGAAGATCACATTTGTGGACAATTTGTAGAAGAACATTTAATAACATGAATAGATGTTCATGATTTATTAAGGGGAAAAAATAAGGCAGCAGTTTACAAAGTGGTTGAGAGCTGTAGTAATCTACAAGTCTACAAATAGTCTCTTCCGAATGCTCAGGACACATACACATATTCACATGAAAGCTTGGCATTTGCCATTACAAATTCCTGGAATAACACCACCATTGTGCCCTTTGTCCTAGTGAGTTGGCCTTTGTAACCAGGGAAACAGCCCTGGTTCATGATCTAAAGAAATATTGGAGAGATAGTCCAGCTAAAGATAACAAACAGGGTTATATTGTCCTCTGGGTACTTGGTGATCTCTCTCTCTCTTTCTTTTTTCCCAGTTTCATGATTTTGACAATCAGCAATTGGTTCCCATCCACGCTGTCTGTAGGTTTTTGAAAGTGGTGACAGGTACACAGGTAACCACTATATAGAGCTTGTTTGGTGACTCTTCATCCTCATTACATTTTCTGGACAACCACACACAGATACCGTATGGAACATTTCTTATTCCTTTGGTCCAGACAGCTTTGCTGAGCCTGGTGTCTACGTGCACACCTGGATTTCCCACCTCTTTCGAGGCAATTTTCCTAATCTCTTGGAGTGCCTGAGGGCACTCTTCTTGAAGCCCACCCCATGATGTACCTGTGAATATTGATGGTGTATTCTCTGGTCACCACCTTGTTGATGGCAGAACAACCCTTCTTCTTCTCTCCACCCTTCTTTGTGGGAGCAATTTTGCTGAGACCAGGTTGGAACTGCTTGATAATCTTAACACAGTTTTCTTTTCCATGCTCATTTGTGATGTCAGCCAGCACTGCAGTAGGAGTACCCAGCCCCTGCTGCTTGAAGTCAACCCAGGAGTGGACCTCACCACCACCTCCTTTGCTCACTAATAATTGAGTTAGAAATATATCAGAGAAATGGACTAATCAATAAGAGTGACCAGAGGCCTTTCAGTTCTGCAGAAACGAAAAAAACCAACCCTGGGACTTCCCCGGTTGTCCAGTGGCTAAGACTCTGAGCTCCCAATGCAGGGGGCCCGGGTTTGATCCCTGGTCAGGCAACTGGATCCCGCATGCTGCAACTAAGAGTTCACATGCTGCAACTAAAGATCCCGCATGCCACAACTAAAAGATCCCGCTCGCGGCAATGAAGATCCCGCATGCCACAACTAAGACCCAGCACAGCCAAATAAATAAATAAATTCTTAAATATTAAAAAAAGAAAAACCCTAACAGGAAAATTAGTTGTGTCCCTGGGATCAAGCCCTAGAGATCAGCCTGCCCTGCCTCTTCTGAGTTTTTCCTTTTGGCCGTACTCTGGCTGGATACTGGATCCTTAACTGGGAAGCAAGAACAGAAAAAGAGGAGACTGGGACTTCTGCGGAGGTCCAGTGGTTAAGGCTCCATGCTTCCACTGCAGGGGGCAAGGGTTCGATCCCTGGTAGGGAACTAAGATCCCACATGGTGCAGCCAAAATAGTAATAATAATAATAATTAAAAAAAAAAAAAAGAAAGAGAGGAGACTGGTTCAGACCCTGATAGTTTGAACATCCTGCCATAGCTGGAACCTTATTTTTGCTACCCACAAGTGGTGTTTGTATTGAAACAAGCATCCTTTTCTTAAAAAAAAAAAAAAATTATTTTGGAATAATTCTAGATTTACAGAAGAGTTGCAAAGATATGGCTGATGTTTCCCCTAATGTTAACACTTACATTACCATATTACATTTGTGAAAACTCAGAAACCAACATTGGTACATTACTCTAAACTAAATTCCAGGATTTATTTGGATTTCACTAGTTTTTCCACAAATGTCCTTTTTCTGTTCCAGTATCCCGTCTGGTACCCCACATTGCATTTGGTTGTCATATCTCCTTGGCCTCCTCTGATCTGAGACAATTTCTTAGTTTTTGTCTCTCACGACCATGACAGTTCTGAGGAGTATAGGTCAGGTATTTTGTAGACTGTCTCTCAGTTTGGGTTTCTCTGATGTTTTTTTTCTCATGACTCTACTGGGGTTGTGGGAAGAACACCAGAGGGGAAGGACCCTTCTCTTCACACCAGATCAGGGGGTCCATGTCGTCACCATGACGACTGATCCCTGGTGATGTTAACATGGATCACACGGGTAGGTGGGCTCTGCCAGGTCCCTCTACTCTCAAGTCACTATATGTTCCCTTTTCATGCTCTATTCTTTGGAACAGAGTCACTAAGTGCAACCCACACTCAAGGGGAGGGGAATTGAGCTCCATCTCTTGGAGGGAACAGTATCTACGTATATTATTTGGAATTCTTCTGTACTGAAGATTCGTCCCTCCCTCCCTATTTGTTTTTTTGTTCATCTACTCATTTATACACAAGCATCTTTTAAATTCAAAATAATAAATACTCTTATTTCAGTAAAAGGGTTAGGTCAGTACTTATGCTTTTAGCAAAGTTGGCCATCCCCCATGACAGGGAATATGAAACCTTCTAGGGGTTCCTAATGGACATAAGGACAAGGAATCTTTAAAAAAACTAAAAGATAGTTTAATCTCAGCTCTGCCACATATTAACTATATAACCTAAGGCAAGTTTCTTAATCCCTCTACTCAGCTTTCCTTTTTAAAATATAGACATATTAACTACTAAAAGTACTATTATATAAAGGCATAAGGAGTCAATGAGATTATTCACTTTAAACACATAGCATAGAGTCTAATAGTTAATGCTTAATAAGTATTAGCTGCCATTTATTACATGATTTACTTTTATTAAGAAGTAAATATGTACATATGCATATGTGCATACACACACACATATATAGACAGAGGAAGAATCAGTGGTTGATGATATCCTTATGATTTTTATTTTCTTTGCTTATTTGTACATTCTAAGTTTTCTGTAAAAAAACATTTATCATTTTCCTACTAAGAGGAAAAATAATAAAAGTCAGTTTCCAGATTACTAACACCTGGCAGTGCTGAAGGTGTGGAAAATGACCACTTTTTCATTCCACTGTTGGGAGGAAAACTTGCTAAATCTTTTCTGAAGAATGTCTTGGCAATAAGTATCAGAAGCGTTAAAATTTTGCAGACCATCTGACTCAGCAATTCCATTTCTAGCTATTTATCCAGGTGAAAATATTGTACAGTATATATGCACAAAGATCTATTCATACAAATGTTCACTACATCAATTATAAAAGCAAAAATGGTAATAACTGAATCCTATGTATAAATTATGGTCCTGTGTAGCCAAAAGAACATTTTGTAGAAGAGTGTTTAGTGAAATTTTTTAAACGTTCACACTACATTTAAGTGACAAAGGTCAGTTACAAAAATTATGGCCAGCGTAATTTTATCTTTGTAAAATACACACACACAAAGTTGTTTGGGGGGGGTGGATTAATTGGGAGATTGGGATTGACATATATACACTACTTAATGTGTAAAACAGATAGCTGGTGGGAACCTGCTGTATAGCGCAGAGAGCTCAGCTCGGTGCGCTGTGATGACCTAGATGGGTAAGATGGGAGGTGTGAGGGAGGTCCAAGAGGGAGGGGATATATGTATATAGAGAGCTGATTCACTTTGTTGTATAGCATAAACTAACACAACATTGTAAAGCAATTATACCCAAATTTTAAAAAATGTATCTAAAAGACAACAATTATTATCTCAGGGTAGTTGGATTGTGAGTAACTTCTTATTTTCTTATTTGGGTTTATCTGCATTTTCCAGATTGCCTACAAGAAACCGAAATTATTTTTGGAAACAGAAAAAGCCAGTGCTATTTTTATCATGCTCATCATAGATAATTTGGAAAATACATGATATTAGATAGAAGAAAATAAAGTTGCTCACAACTCTACCACTTAGAACTAACCATAGTTAACAATTTGTTGTATTTCTTTCAGTCTTTCTATGAACTTGTGTATAAGCTTTGCCACTCCCCCTCCTACCCAATTTAGGATCATACCATATTTAATGTTTTCTAGTCTGCTTTTTTTTCCCCTTAACATTATATCATGAACATCTCCCTGAGTCTTGAATAATTTTTAACAATGTTAAAACAAAAACAAAAACAAAAACAAGCTAGTGAGGGAGATGTGCAGAAAGTGATGTGCAAAAATTCATTATGAAGTGAACAAAGCAAGTTGTAAAGCAGTATTATAGGATGGTCATATAAAATATTCACCAAGCATTTAATTTTGTTTATGTCTTAAGAGAAGGAGTTGTGTGGAAATGTTTGGCCGTTTAAATTTTTAAAATAATATGTATATTGTTATTATCTCTGTAATCAGAAAAGTAATATAGATTTTAAAATAAATAAAAACCCCATTTTAAAGGACTGTACAATATTCCCCTATACCTTAAAATTCTCCTGTTGTTGGACATTTAGATTTGTTTTAGCTTTTTTGTTACTATAAATAATGATAATGCTAGGATGAATATCTTTGTTTTCAAGTCTTTCTCTGAGCTCGTTATATTCTATGATAAATTTGAAGAAGGACAGGGAGACGCAAGAGGGAGGAGATATGGGGATATATGTATATGTATAGCTGATTCACTTTGCTATACAGCAGAAACTAACACACCATTGTAAAGCAATTATACTCCAATAAAGATGTTAAAAAAATATTCCAAAAAAAAATTGAAGGAGGATTCCTAGATCAATTTGTGTGTACTAATCTTAAAAGATTTTGCTTGAAATGTATGCTTGTATACAAATGTATGCCTGTATAATAAGAGCAACAGATTTAACTTTCTATTTCTTAATAGAAATCAACAAGACCCCTTAGTTTATGGCTTTTAATTTACTCAGAGATTTCTCATGGGAAAAATGCATTCTCTTTGGAAATATATTCCAGAATCTTGTTCAAAAACAATTTCTCAACCCCAGTAGAAACTTTGAAACCTGGCCTAATACTCCACAATTGAGAATTAGTGGCAATAGATCAATGTTCTTGATTCATTAAGCTAATATGACTTGGGCCAATTCACTGGAGATATTCTAATATGGAGTAGAGAAGAGAGACTGTAAATAATAAAAATAAATAAAAATTAAAAGGTCACCAATCCTTGGTTTTATCCTCTAACCTATTAAAAGAAATAAAGTCTTGCTCTTTTGAAAAAAGTTAGTTTTATTGATATATGATTCATATACCATAAAATTTACTCCTTTAGGTACACAATTCGGTGTTATTCAGTATTTTCATAGCCTGTGCAACCACCACCACTTTCTAATTTTAGAACATTTCATCATTCTTGCTTTAGGAAATTATTCTCTCATTTTATTTTATAATTATTATACATAGAAACTGCCTCAAATCCATTATCAAATAAGGCAATGAAGAGACACAAGTAGTTAAATAAAACAAAGTTTTGACCACCTATTTAATCTATGTTTGACATTTCTTTGGGTCCTCTACCATTTTCAAGGTTCTGGCTTCCTTATCTGTAAAAATCAGAAGATTGGTGTAATCTCACAAAGGACTCTGTTTTAAATTACACCTTTTTATGTAGTGTTCAGACTGCTCACGTTTCATGATAATTTCAGTACCATCACTTTGGTTAGAGCTAGACCCTGCATATACAGAAGAAGAATATGCAGATGCCTTCGTTTACAAATGTGATGAGATCTACTGGCAAAGAGACCAAACACCCTGTTATAGTTTGGGACTAGCTATTTAGGTAAGGACACAGTGTTTTTACATAGTTATTTTAGTTAAGGTTGGCCTTAGGGAAATTACAAATATCAGGATATAAGAATTCAGCAAAAAATTGAAAATGCCCCAAAACAAGGGTCAGGGTTAGGGTTAGGGTTAGAGTTAGGGTTAGGGTCACGGTTAGGGTTAGCTTCAGACCTTTAAATGCTTACCACCTTTAAATGCAAAAATAAGTGAAAAGTTTGGTGGAAGTTTTATGAAGTTTTTAGATCTGCTACCTTCTGGCTCTGCTACTTTCTGGCTACGTCTTTGAACCCGAGATTTCTTACCTGTAAAATGTGGTTAACAATACCTACTTCCTACAGTGTTTGGTAGAGTATATTAGAGAGTGTTTATATTGATATAAAGCATCCAGTACGATGCCTGACATCTGATAAGAGCTGACTGTAATTTAATTCCCTTGGACCAGTTAATCTACCAAGAACATAAAAGCCAACAGAAAAGAAGTAATAATACACATGTGTAAATGCATAAATTGGTGAAATTAAGGATGAATCGAAAAAGCCATAATTTGCCCCCATAATTCATCAATGATTTGTATATCAACATATGATCGCTGCGTTATATTCTGAATATTGATTTAAAATATGTCTTTCCTTTATACTACATAAGGTTTGAGATTTCTATCATTATTTAATGCTTCTCTCTAGCTTTGATCCTGTCAAATTTCCTAAAATATTCAACTGCATTGGTTATTATTGCTCCCTTATGGGTTTAAAAATTCTGAAAAATTTTAAAAAAACACCAACAAAAAACACGTTGTAAATTTGTGCAAGATAAGGTAATGTGGTTAGCAAGTTGAGATAAAATAAAAGTACTGTAAATAATGTTCTGGGATTTTACATACTGAGAGTGCCGGAAAATCTCCTGGCAATGTTGCTAGATGGAGTCTTCTTGGAATCCTGGCCAAGGATTTACTTTAATCCTTAATAATTGTGCAATTTGAAAATTGAAGTTTCAATTTCACTTGTGCTTAATAGCTATTCTCTCAGCCATGTGTAGTCTTCTTTGTCGATGTTATTGATCAAAGGGCATGTTGTGCACTTATGGGCAGGAATGGTGTTCTTCCAGTTCAGAGTGGCGTCCAGCTCATCTATTTATGGTGTGCCATCATCTATGGCAACAAGGAGTTTAAAGTGCTTTCCAAGGCAAAACAAAACAAAACAACAGCAGCAACAAAACAAAACCCAAGCTCAGTGCTGAATAACATAAACCATCTAATACCTCATATATCTTTGGTTTGCTTACAAAATGAAAGCTGGCCTATTGCAAAGCAAGTGCACCCCCAGGACTTTGCATTTGCCAATAAGGAGCTAGCTCTCTGCAGCAGACAGAAGGGAGAAAGGAGACCTCAGAGTAGATCAGGAAAGTGGAAGGACGCAGGATGAGTTCCTTCTTTGTGAAGCAGATAGAGTGTGATCCTTAGCTAGGCCATTACTCTGTCCACAGACCTGAGAAAAGAAGAGTGGAAGAGGACACAGGAAAAGGACAAGAGATAGATGACAGCCTTTTGTCCATGTCACTTCACAAAATATCTTAGCCGGAGGGATCCTTAAAAACACTGAGCTTGACTACTCCTTATTACAGCCAGAGAGAGAAGGGAACATTTCAAAACAATGTAGTTAGTAGCAGATCTGGCTCTAGAACCCAAGGTATGTCCACCTCCCCATGCTGCTTTGATGCATGTTCTTTGTAAGAAATGATGGCCAGAGATGGCACTGATGAAGTTTCAAAGTGGACACGGTTTGTTGTAGGCATATTTCCACCTGCATTTCTCACCCCTTGTGTTGCCCTTCACTCCCAATCCCTAAAGAAAGACCCCTTGCCCTCATGTTGCCTTCCAGCCACCCAACAGTCCCACCTACCTTAGCCCACACCTCTATTTTCTCAACATTCTGATGACAAACAGCTCTTGGGAAAGCTATTCTTTTAAACAAATTCACACAAAAATTCTAACTGGTACTTTGTCTCCCTAATAGCTTCTCAGTGGGGTTATTTTGGAACCCAGATGCATTTCTAAATGTTAACTATTTAAGGCAGAATGAGGAAGGGATTATTATCTCTTCTAGGCCAGTAAGCCTGTAAGGTGGAATTAGTCATGGTTTTGCCCTATTTCAAGTCATAAAGAGCTCAAGATGCAGGGAAAGGCAAGCTGGTGAGTAGCAGGGCAAAGGGGAAGAGGTCCTTTGCCCTAGATTAGAGGTACTGTGAGCTGTGCAGGTATTAACCCAGCAAAGCTCTCTGGAGTTTGGGGCAATAATAGCCCTGGGTTACACTTGCAATCTGGATTTGGGAATGGAGGAGGGGACTTCCAATGGATCCCTTGAAGCCAACTCATGGCTAAAAACCCATGATTTAGAGGGAACATTGATGGAGTCAATTTTGGTGATGGTTTCCCCCCCCCCCCAAAGGAGATTACATTGAAGAAATAACAGAGTGTATGACATCCAATGAGATGTCAATCTTTAAAACAAATATATCTTATAGATCTATTTGAATTCAATCTAAGATTACTTCCAAATTTAGTTTATATAAGATAGTGCTGGTGTTTTACAGGGGGTTCTTATATTAGAGAAAATTAAATTCAGGATGTTTTCCTCTGACCTGAAAATTACAGGTACTGGTAGTAGGAGATTAGCAAATCCCGGAGGAAGGAAATTGGATAATGGAGCCTGTCTTTGCCAGAGTAGAGTGGAGTGATGGGTATTTGGTAAAGAAGAAACTGAACACATAGGATAGGGATTCAAATCCAAGAAAAGTAGCTGTGTGGCTACAGAGGAGGATAATTAGGAAAGAGGAAGGGAGGAACGGTGGAAAGGAGATCTTCAGATGGGGACTGCTGCTGGACCAGTGACAAATACTGATTCTTCCTCTGCCTGGTGCCTCTGACAATTCTCCCTCCTGTCCTTTTTCCTCTCAGTGCAAGTATTTCTCAAAGATTATGCCTGACTTTCCTTCTCATTCACGGCACTTCCTCACTGCCTGAGGAATAAAAATTGTTTATACAACTTCAGTTGCCAGAATACAGAGATTAAATTAAGACTCGCGTCTCTAGCCTGGATCTCTTGGTTTTTCTCTAGTTGAGTTTCCTATAACTAATCATCCTGGGCTGTTTAACAAAACACAATATTAAATTTGTTTTGTGTATTCCCATACCTAAAATGCTTTTTCTTCAAAATTTAGTTGTACCTCCCCAGCCAACTCTCCTATCTCTGATGATTCCGACACTTTAGGAAATCTCTTGGAGTCATGGTCAGATTATTTCATGATGCTGGTGTTGGTGTCTTTAGGTTTTCTGGTGAGATTTTAATTTGTGCCTTTCTGGTTAAATCCCATTAAGCTGATTCTTCTTGGTGGCTACATATTCCACTGAGGGCTTTACTTCTGTTTCTTCCTAGTACTTGGTAGTGTTTGCTAGGCAATAAGCAGAAATTTTAAATAGTGCCAATAAACTAAATTGTATACAAAGAGAAACTTGACATTTTTGTTTGCTGGAAGGTAAGATCCTTTCATGTTGGAAATGCAAGAGCCACCAAATGGAAGACAGGAGCCATTGAGTAGGAGGAGTTCTCACGCTTCTTTGGGAGGGAACATGGCAACTACTATATTTTGAAAAACTCTATAGATTTATTTCAAGGGATCACATATTAACTGTAGAAGTAAATGTATTCAAAAGTTCTAGAAGGTATTAAAAATAATAATCAGTGTTTACATAGCTCTTTATGTTACAAAGTATATTAACATAATTGTTTCATTTAATACTTTTATCAACTTCAGGTGTTAAAATTCTCATTTTAGAGTTGAAGACACTGATTATCAAAGGTGATGACCTATAAGTGGCAAAGCCAAAATCACCTCTGGTTGGATGCCTTTGCAGTTAAAAGAGAAAGAGGGGAAATGTGGAAAGACAATGGCACCAGCTATCTTGAATAGTCAAAAGTGCTAGAGATCTTTGGTTATGAGGAGAAGCTCTTTCAGTGTGATTAGTCTTTCCCCTAAGAGCCAGAAGATGATCTAGGTGATGTCTAGTGAGTGGGAAGACGAGTGAAGTGCACTGCTTCAAAAACACCCATCAGGACCCAAACTGACTGAGTGGTTATTTTTTTGGGGGGTGGGTGGAAAAAGGTAGAAAGTGAGTATTCTGGCATCCATCCAGTTATCTAACATGGATGTGAATATTTTTCATGCAAAAAGAAGGAAATTCCCTCTTAAATCACTGTGAAGAAATCAAGCAGATTTCTAGCAAGAATTTGGTAGACTACAATGTCTGGACCATTTCTTCATTATGGTGCTTTAGATTTCCCATATGGGGTGGTTATACATGCTTTATGAGAAGATGATTTCCCCCTTGGAAGTATAGCAGCCTTGACTAAGATAAATGAGATTCAAAGGTAGAAGCCAATGGGTAACAGGGAAGAATGATTTTCAGAGTCCCTACAGTATGTACTTAATTCTAGGTTAAATAACATCAGACCCCAAAACTATAATTTGAAAAGATGCATGCACCCCTATGTTCATGGCAGCACTATTTACAATAGCCAAGACGTGGAAACAACCTAAATGTCCATTGACAGACGAACGGATAAAGAAGATGTGGTATAGGGGACTTCCCTGGTGGTCCAGTGGTTAAGAATCCGCCTTCCAATGCAGGGGACGCGGGTTCGATCCCTGCTTGGGAAACTAAGATCCCACTTGCCATGGGGTAACTAAGCCTGTGTGCTCTAGAGCCCACGCCACAACTAGGGAGAAGCCTGCACGCCACAATGAAAGATCCTGCACGCTGCAATGAAAGATCCCATGTGCTGCAATGCAAGATCCCACAAGCTGCAGTGAAGATCCCGTGTGCCACAACTAAGACCCGATGCAGCCAAATAATAAAATAAAATTAAAAAAAGAAAAAGAATATATATATGTATAAGTGAATCACTTTGCTGTACAACAGAAATTAACATAACATTGTAAATCAAATATACTTCATTAAAATTAAAAAAAAATAACATCAGACCTTATGCCTTACTTTAAGTTTGCATAAAATTTGAGAGCATGTTTCTCCACTGCAATGGTATACAATTTAAAAACATACTCTTTCAGGTATCTATTGCTGCATAACAAATCCAACCTGAAAAGTAGTGGTTTAAAACCACTGACTTATTATTTTTAATAGTTGTGTAGGTTGACTGGGCTCAGCTGGGCAGTTATCCTGTTCTACCTGATGCTGGCTAGGGACACTCATTTGGTGACATTCAGCTGGTGGCTACACTAGAGTTGGAAGGTCCAGGAAGGCTTTACTCACACGATTGGCCCCTTGGGGCTCCTCCAGCAGCCTCTTCTTCTCCACGTGGTATCTTATTACTTAGTAGCATCTAGCCCAAACTTTTTTACAGCATGGACGCTGGCTTCCCCAGAGAGAGAAGGCAGAAGCTGCCAGGGCTTTCAAGGGCTAGGCCCAGAAATGGCACAGGGCATCTAAGGAAGACACAGGTCACAAGATGAGGAGAGGGAGGGAGACTTCACCTCTTGATAAGAGGAGTGGCAAAAAGTCATGGTAAAACTGATGTGGGTTGAAATTGTTGCAAAGTGTCATGGTAAAACTGATGTGGGTTGAATTGTTACTGCTGGAAATAACTGACTGCTCTCTTTTTACATAAGTGCCATTAAAAATAATGAAAGCAGAAAAGTTAGTTCAAAAGAAAATGAAAGAATTGAAGCATATTTAAATAGTGACCTCATTCATTATTTTACCAATTGTTTTTCTCTCATCTGATCATTAGTCTAAGTTTGGTCTTGAGCCTTTTTGTCTTTTTAAACCTACAACAGAAACTGTTGTGATAGCTTGGGCTTGAAGATACAGGAACATTTCATATCTTATAGTTTAAGTATTGTAAAGGGCCAGAGAAATATCTGAACTGAAAGAAAAAGAATCTTACAGCCTCAAAGTAAAGTTGTAAAGATGTTCTCAGAGATAAACATCTAGCCAGTCAGACTGGAAAAGATTTTGCTAGTTTTTCCATTTGTAAAATTTTGCTCGTTTTTCCATTTGTAAGATTTTGCTAGTTTTTCCATTTGTAAAATTCCCAGCCCCAGGCAAAAAAAGGAATAGTTTGCCACATCAGCTGTTCAGAAATTCCAACTGATAGGAAATTAAATAACAAATTCTGGAATTTATATATGAAGATGACAGTTTTTCTCACCTGAATACAAAATAATAGACAATGGACTAATAGCTGAGTTGAACAGAAATTAGGAGACAGAAATAGTTCTAACTTTTATTAAAATAAGCTAAAGAACATATTCAGGTTAAGTTATATATTCAAACATAAAGTCACCTAAGTATTTAATCCCATCCTTAGGTTTTCCAAGTATCTTAAGAAAAATTTTTAAAATATTATGTATATGTAACATAATACAGCTAAAACTGCTTTGTAGTGAATTGTTTCTAGGAGTATAAATTGCCATTATGCTAATTATCAGTGCTAATTGAAATATAGTTATAATTTCATGTGATTTGAAATGGACATGTTTGTATACAAATATGCTCTAAAATCTTAAGTAGACATACAACATCTTCAATATAACAATACTTAGAGATACAGTCAGTGACTAGTGTTCACAACAGAAAAGAAGAATTTTAACTTTATAAATTGAAGTCATTTATATTCCTGTTAAATAGGATAACCAATTCTTGGCTTGATTATAAGCTTTAAACAATAAGTTAAGTATAAGGTTGACTGAGCCTGCGTCCCTGTTGCTGAAATATAAAAAAGATATAATTCAGATCTATTCGTAGAATTCCATTAAGTTATCATTTACTGAAACTACTAAAAGTTTTACTGAAGTTAGAAATGTACAGAATGTTCTTTGCCTTAATGGTTATCTTAAATTAGTATTTCACAGCATATGTCATTTCCAAGCTAATTAGAGTTAGATTAAAACAGCAAAGAGTGATTACATATTAGTCTGCATTTTGAAAGCATACTTGTTTGATTTACATTAATTAAAATCCAGTGATAATTAGCTTTAAAATCCACTTTCATTTATAAAATTTAACCTCTGTTAGGTGGTTGTCTGTAAACTGCTATTGACTTGATAGAACTAGCAGGGGGTGTTGTGTGTGTGTTTGTGTGAGTATGAAAGAAAGCAGGCAAGAGAGAGAGAGACAGGGAGAGAATCTCCTTGCTCCTGGCTAGATCATAAACAGCAAAATTTATCTTGATATTGTTAAACAATCTCTAGAAAGCCTCTTCTAGTGGGAGATATGTCCAGGACGCAAACACCATGTGCTACAGAGAATCATAGAAGTTTAGAGCTGAAGGGGAGCCTAAAAAATCACCTCGTTTATCCACTCTCTTATTTTACAAATGAGAAAATGAAGGCAAAATAAAGTTACATGTTGTGACAAGGCTACACAGAGAGCTGCAAGCCAGGTCTAGAACCCAGCGGCCTAACTCGCAGACCAAATGATATTTCTATTATTCTCTAAACTATCACTCTTAAAGACTTTCAGTCTTCTGTTAAAACAAGAATGAAGTTGTTAACGATTCCAGTAGAAAACAAATACACACACAAACCCAGAATATTACTTTAACTTGTGAGTGGCATTTTATCTTTGTCTTAACTATGTGCATTAGAAATTGGCATATTTGTGATTTAGCTAATACCTGATACTGACATCTCAATTTTTTCAAGATTTTACTGTTTGTAGAATTTTAGGATCATTCCTCTTCTGGTAGTATGTTTCAATTAAAAAAAAGATTTTTTTTCTTTCGGAGAACTCTGTGCTGTTCAGGTTGTTCCAAGACCAGGATTGGAAACCCTGGTGGTGACAAATGACTAAGAAAGTATCTTTTTGAAAAATTGCAATTCTGTGGCAAGGATGCTAAAGGACCATACAACATCTTCGGAATTGAAAATGTTTTCATCTTATTAAAAATAACATATTAATTTTCTTATGTCTTGTATTTTGGGGAACCTGCAAGAGCACTAAAGAACAGTGAGAGAGCTACCTGAGAAGAGGGACGATCTCCCTGATCACCTCTTCATTCCCTGCTTGGGAGCTTTGTTGTTACCCTTTACTCAATCATCTCCCTAATCCAAAGCATTCAACAGTTGCCTCTTGAACACCACTTTTTAATGATTCAGTCTAGTTAAAATAATCTTCAGAAAGTGACCCCTCAAGGGCTTCGTGATTGCAGCAAGTCAGAACAATCACATTCAGATATCACCAGGACTGAAACGGAGACCAAAGACAGAGTCCGAGCAAATAGGTCTACGGGGCTGACACAAGCTGAATCAAATGTCCTTTCTACGGCGCACTTCCTTCTCCCCCGAAGAAGCAGGAGCACTAAGAATAAGTAAGGTCTGCACTTTTAATTCTCTGTAAAGTGCTCTGTGAAAGAAAGAAAGGAAAGAAGAAAGAAAGAAGGGAGGGAGGGAGGGAGGGAAGGAAGGAAGGAAGGAAGGAAGGAAGGAAGGAAGGAAGGAAGAAGAAGAAAGAAAGAAAGAAAGAAAGAAAGAAAGAAAGAAAGAAAGAAAGAAAGAAAGAAAGAAAGAAAGAAAGAAAGAAAAGAAAAGAAAGAAAGCCAGCCAGCAGCTTAGAGATTCCCAGGTACACGTGTGTGGAAAGTCTGAGGAAACTAGGGAGCCAAGAGGTCACACTGAGGTGGAGAAAAGGAATATTTAGGTGGCGTCACTCACCATGACAGTGTAGTATTTGGACAGCACCGGGAAAGAGCTCTATAAATAAATTAAAGAGCCTGGAAGCTGGCACGGGTGAGACAAGTCCCAGGTAAGCCAGAAACTGTGCAAGACTGTAAAAGGAAATGCATGGTTATAGAATCGCGTGAGCCTCTGCGCAGAGCCTGGGGCAAGCCTATTTGCTGAGGATAACTTTTACAAAAGTCATTACTTAATTTGGGCACAAGTGCAACTGTCTTCCATGTGGCTGAGAAATGCGAGGGAATTTGTGAAGTACGGAGGTGAGAAATACGCACTTCGAAAAGAGTCTCACTTTGAGACATGTGCCCCTGAGTGATACAGGCAGCTGTAGTGCTCCCGGGCCTGGGCCACTCAGGGAGAGATAAGTATGCAAATGTCATCAGAAGATTCCTTTTCTTCAAGCTAATATGACTGCATCCGGACATTTTTCTAAGCATTAGATGCTTTCCCCTCTCCTCTCCTCAGTGATACCTAAACGATGGATTTGTCTAAGGAAAAAAATTGAGAGAGAAATGCTAGTTTGAATTGATTCTTAAATGTAAGCAAAAATGAAGGGAAGACAGTCACCCTACCAACCCCTGCCCCAAACTCCACTGTTGTTTGAAGCACAGTTATAAAATGGATAATGGAGTCTTGTGCTGTCTTCTTAATTTCTGCATATATGTTTGTGTATGGGTGTGTGTATATATATATATATATTTTACTGGGTTGGCCAAAAAGTTCCTTCTGGTTTTTTCGTAAGATGTTATGGAAAAACCCGAACAGACTTTTGGCCAACCCTATATATATAGTGTCTATGTGCATATACATTTAGGAGAGCTGGAGCAGAATGTGTGGTTTGCCAATAAGAAGGCTTCAATGATAAAAGCACTATGAATGCTAAAAAGAAATCTCTAATCAATGTTGCCTTTTATTTTTTATTTCTTATTGTCCTTGCACCTTTGGTATCATCTTATTAAAAATGCAAGAAACATAAAAATCTGAAGAGGCACATTCTGATAAAAAGATGAAAATAAAGAAGATCCTAGCAGCTTATATTCACACTGAGTACGTTAAATGGCTAAATAAGCCCACTTAAAATATCCTTCCAGTGAGCAAGAAACTACTGTTTAGAGGCCATAATTCCTTAATAAAGAGATGCACCCAAGTAACTGAATGAGATTCTCTGGAAGTTTACAGAGCCATATTTATATGTGCAACAGACTTTTAGAGATGAACGTAAGGTGGAACTGTGTTTTCTTACTAACAATTTATGCTTGGTGCCTTGGTGCCAAATACAAGGAATTTCTGGAATTATGTGTATTTGCAAAATCTGACAATGTTCAGGTAAGCATGCCAGACCCAGGAGCAGAAAAAATTTAATGAAATAATCTTAATATTTATTGATAGAGACATCACTATTTTGTGCCTTTATGCCAGACAGTGATGATAGACAGCCTCATGCTATTATTTTACATGAGTTCCTTGCTAGCAAACTAAAAGTACTTTCAAACAGTCTGTATCATTTTTAGATGTCCAGGATAAAAGGCATCTACTATGATGCTTCAAAATTTATAATTATAAACATATATTTACATATATGTATGTATGTATGTGTGTGTGTGTGTCAAGTTTACTTGGGAAAATATCCCAACATAAATTCAGCTCACTTATTGAGGTGTTCTGTTTGTCTGTGTCTTTTTTGGATAAGACACACAAAATGAAGATAACTGAATGATAATCTTCCTGCTCTCAAAAGTGTTTACAAACTTGACCTGACCATGATGCCTGAGTGTAGGGCTGCACAAGTTTATAGAGGCTATGGATGCAAATGTTTGGAAGAGAGTGTTGACAATGTAGAAAATACACCCAGGAGGACAGGTTTAGGTACTGAGATGATCTAGACAGGAGGAGAAAAGGATAAGGAACCGTGATGTACCAAAGGAGAGCAATAGAGTCAGCAGTCAATTATCCTAGGGCATGATGTCACGAGGATGGTAATTCCTTGCAGTTCATCCACTATTTTCTATGTAAATGTATGACATGTTCTCTAGCTAGCTTTAAAAATAGAATTGTCAATGTCTTATGAGACAGAGAAAGTAGAGTCTGCCCTGGAATTAAGGGATCAACCTAGATGACATTTCAAGGTTCCCTTCCTACACCAATAAAAAAAACACAAAATAAAACACCAGCATTACTCAACAGACCTGGTTACAATAAGAGTGAATTAAAATGCAGAAACATAATGCCATTCCTTACACAAACAACAGCTAGGCAAGCTATTTGATACTGCTCTAAGACAGTATGTGGTCAGCTGAAGCAAGATGATAAATGTAAATCGTTTTCATCAATCAAAGTATAAGCTCACAAATTCTCGATACACATTGCTTCAAGAGGGGCTGCTCTGATGAAATTGAAAATGTCTCCTCCATATGTGCAGGTTCAGACTTTGTAACATTTAAAGAAAATGTTCTAAAAGATAAAGTTGGCACGTAAAAAGCATGGGCAGAGGAATCAGTAATGATCAGAGCAAAACAATTCTAGAAAGCATCTTAATTTTCATATGGCTCATTTGCATTTGAAACACCGAGGATCCCTGTTCCTCTGGTACAAAAACGTGTACCTATTAAATTACTTTCCACTTGAAAGAACTAAATGTTTGGAAGATGATCGAATTTTAACTGGAAAACTTGTTTTCTTCCATCAGGTGTGGGGGAGATGTGCCTTCCTGGTATGAGAGGCAACAGTTGATTCTAATAGCAGAACAAGACAAAAATAGGAAAGTAAATTGAAAATAATTCCTATTGGTACAGTTTAATTTAAAGGTGGTAAAACAAAAAGGATACATATGGTGCAAAGACGTCAAGAGACATCAATTTTAAAAATTAAACAGGGTTACTTTTTCCAAAAATTGTGATTCTCTGATACTTGAAAATTAGTTTCTATGACTTATTCTAGGATTCTCAGAGATGTACTATGATTTATTTCAATAAACTCATTTATGAGTATCTAGTCAGCGTTTAAAAGATAGATGTCCACCAGCTATTAAACAATAATTCCAAGAGTCTACATTCTACCCATCTCAAATTTTTAATTTTGGATATTAATTTTAGGATATTGGCAGAACAGCAAAGATTTAAAACCTCTTTACTATCAACTTAAAACAACATTTAGTCTCAGGGAAATTGCTGGTTATCCACTCAGAGACACAGAAACTAAGATCTAGGTAGAAATTTGAACTTACAAAGTGAAACCACCCTGTATAAAAAGATCTTTCTGAATTTTTAGTTTATTTTCTGATATGGTAAAATGTCTAGGAAAGAGGTGTGTGCTCAGAAAGAAAACCAGAACTTGAAAGACATCCCTGTCTTTCTCTTGGCCTTGCTCCCTATGGACTTCACCTGGTGGAGGGAGGCGGTTAGGCACGGTCTCATGGTGAGGGCTCTGGTGGGGCTAGCACGTAGAGATGGGCAGGATGCAGATGGCTAAGCACGGAGAACATGACATCGTCTTTGTAAATGACATTCTCTAGGTGCATGCTGCTCTTGGTGTTTCTTTTCCTTCTGTTGTCTTGGGTCTTTGGGAAGGCCTTCTGTAAAGTCCCTGATCTGTATCAGCTGGGCCACAAAGTATTAAAGAAAGGGTAGCACAGCTGTGAACTGGAGACTTAAAGGGAGAGCAGCATCTCCACCCACCTGGAAGTGAGCGTGGTGGAAAGTGGATCAGGGACCGAGATGCAGGATGGAGCAGGGCTGCCATCCACCCTCCCAGGACAAAGCTGGGGAAGCTGGTGAGATGTTTTTGAGGGGACAGTGTTTTTACACAAAATTCACACTGTATTTCAAATTGCTGCCTCAGACTTATTTGAACAAACGCTAATTTTCTGGTTATTTAAGTAAACTGTATTGGGCTTAACTTGCAAACATGTAACTTGAACAGTTAAAGGTAAAATGACCTATGTAATAAAAATTTGGATTTTTATTTTGGATAAAGATTTTGGATACTCAGACGTCATCTTAACATTTCATCTTATTGATTAGTTTGATCTTTCTCTCCCAACAAACTTCTATTTTAACTGTTGAAAGAGACCACTTTCTTCCTTTATGGTAAAGATGCTAATGAGAAGATAAATGAACAAAAAAGTAGATCAGAGGTGGAGGATTAAGCAAACGCAAAATGTGACAATTGTCAGTTTCTGAAAAATGGAAAATTACCATCTTGGCTTATTAATAAGCAATGTTCACTTACTTATTTATTTGGATAATATCTATTAAGTACCTTTGATGTAACAGATATTGTTTTAGGTGCTGGGGATACAGGTGAGGGGAAAAAAATCCAAACTCAAAGGAACCTACTTTCATGGAGTTCATGTTTTAACTTCAAAGTTTTGCAAGTAAATGGTAGTTGCCTAATAAGCTACAGAATCAGTGTTCGTCTTTATATTCACTGTATTATTCTACAATATTGGCACATTTTAGGACAGGATTTGGTTCTCAGATATCTGAGTTTCAGCTCTTTGTATCTGCCCAGAGCTTGTCCTTGGCTTCCAGGAAAAGCCTAGGAAAGGCAGACTAAGGTGCCTGCCACGGGTGAAAAGACAGAAGAGTCAAGTTTCCTTTACTGGGCATCTGGAGGCTACAGAAGGTACCAGGATTCTTCCATAATGCGGGTCAAACTCAGTTATGCTGTAATCGGGGCTTACTTGTTTGAAACTGTTGTGTTTTGGGTACATGACCTGGCAGGGGGGATATCGATTCAGTGTAAGAAAAGAATTGTGCAATAACTTAAGTGTATTTGGAATAAGATTTTGCGACAATCTGTATATTTTCATAGTTTTATGGTTTCATGACATCAATCACCAATATTTATTAGACAAACAAATACAACTAAACCAGTGCAAAGAGAAGATCTTGGTGCCCGCCTAGTCTCACTTTGAAAGGTAGAGAAGGAAAATAAAGAATCATTTTTACAGCACTTTAACTTTTGAATGGAGGTACCTGCTGACATCTTCTGTTTCTTCCTTCATTACATGCTTTTCTTTTAATTTGGTCCTCTTGAAAAGGATCAAAGTAGGGGCTCTCCAGGAGTTGGGCACAGGTTAACCTGTCATCTGGATTCATCCTCAGACACTCCTATGGAAGACGGGAAGAGCAAAGAAGATATTAAAAGAGGAGCCTCTTTTGTTACTGTGCCCCAAAACTCTGAATAATAACTTGGTAGAGCAAATATGAGTTTAGAAAATCTTCAAGTTTGTATATTATCCAGTACTTGGAACTTGTTAATAACTGGAATTGCTCGTCTTTTGCCCTTTCAAAGTCTTTTGAGGGTAGATTTGATGAACATTCAATGTCTCGAAGGGGGTAAACATAGGTCAGGTGCGTTTCACCAGTGACATTGCTTTATCGCTTGTCAAAGCAAATAGTTTGTAGGGCTCCACAAAATGTGGTCCCTAGGCCAGCTACATCAGCATCACCTGGGAACTTGCTAGAAATACAAATTCTTTGGTCCAACCCCAGGCCTACTGAATCAAAAGCACTGGGGGTGGGGCCCAGCAATCTGTGTTTAACAAGCCTTCAGGGTGAATCTAATACCTGTTCAAGTTTGAGAAGCCACCTGAGAATGGATTGGGCTTACAGGGCTTGACCTACCCTCCACCAACCCCTCGGGGGTTCTGCTAAATTGCAGGTGGGTCAGAACAACCTGTCCAGAACAAGGTTGGAGAATTAGACTTCCAGGACAGGGCCTGCAGAGTGCTGGGTTAGGGCAAGTCAGAGCAGTGAGACAGGTAGAAGGCAGGTGAGGTCCAGTGGAGCAGTGGTCAGGGCAGTCTGAGAGTTCAGAGGTGTCGGCCTCCGAGTCTCAGGAGGACTCATACGGAAGGAATCCAGCACCCTGGATAGCACCTGGGTAGTGACCAGCACTAGCACAAAGGCTGGTCTACAAAGTTGACTCTAGGTCATCCAGATGGCTCTACTTTCTAGATCAGAAGAGTTTCAAACTGGGCTGCTTATCATAATCACCTAGGGGGAGGCTTAAAGATACAAATTCCAAGGTCCTAGTCATAGAGATTCTGCTTCTGTAAATCTGAGGTTATTTATTGGAATGTATATTTTTAAAAAGCTCATTCTGATGAGTAGTCATTCTGATCAGTGGTATGGAAGTCATTGCTATAAATATAACTTAATTGGTTGTTACAGATAGATACTCATACTAGTATCTCCATCCCTATACCACTAAAGGCTTTCAGCGTCCACACTGAATGGAAGAGGCACACTTTCTAGCATGGCCTCAGTTGGCCAAGCATGAATGGCATACTGGTCATAGATGAGTTTCTTCTGCTTTTTATTAGAATTTGTCCTTTGTTTGACTATCTCTTTTGGCCCTGGTACAGGGGCTATATTTGGTGTCTGCATGGTTCTGATTTTGCCCGATCTTCTACTGATTTTTTAAAAAAGCAATTTAAAATTTTAGTTAACCCAGTGTACCCAAAATGTTATCAGTTCAACATGTACTATTTTAAAAACTATTAATGAAATATTTTATATTCTTTTTTAAAGTAATTTTCATAGAAATATAGTACATCTCAATTCTAATCAGCCATATTCCAAGTGCTCAATAGTAACATGTAACTAGTGGCTACCATATTGGGCAGCACAGTTCTTTTTATTTCTAAAATTTTTATTTTATTTATATATCTATTTTTTTAATTTCACTTTTATTTATTTATTTATTTATTTATTTATTTTGGCTGTGTTGGGTCTTCGTTTCTGTGCGAGGGCTTTCTCTAGTTAAGGCAAGTGGGGGCCACTCTTCATCACGGTGCGCGGGCCTCTCACTATCGCGGCCTCTCCTATTGTGGAGCACAGGCTCCAGACGCACAGGCTCAGTAGTTGTGGCTCACGGGCTTAGTTGCTCCGCGGCATGTGGGATCTTCCCAGACCAGGGCTCGAACCCGTGTCCACTGCATTGGCAGGCAGATTCTCAACCACTGCGCCACCAGGGAAGCCCTATATATCTATTTTTAACATCTTTATTGGAGTATAATTGCTTTACAATGGTGTGTTAGTTTCTGCTTTATAACAAAGTGAATACTTTGTTAGACAGGTATTGTAATAATCCTCTCTGACAGAAGCTATACATATACATATATCCCCATATCTCTTCCCTCTACAGCACAATTCTTGATCTTCAAACTTAAGGAGTACATTTATCCTCATAAATTTCCATAGTCTTGAATATACTGACTTAACAGTCAAATTTCCTAACGAATGCAGAAGAAGTATGGTCTTCATCATGGCAGACCTTAATTATACTCTTTCATCTTCTACTAATTTTAATGGATATGTTAGAAAGATTACTGTTTAAACCACTGATGTTCCTTTAACTGTAATTATTTTACAGTTCCTTAACTGTTTCAATGACTACATTTTTACCTTGGCATTATTTGCCCTACTGTCCACCCCTCCCAGAGTTACCGGCTTCAATCATTATGACTTGCAGTCAATAATGGTTATAATTGATGCTTAGGTACCTTCATGAAATTCAAAGCCACAGGATGAACATCTGAGAACTTTTCTTCAAGAGTTTCCTAAAAAACAAAGTAAAGCATTTCAATGTTACCTAACCACAAAGTAATGGATATTTTAAATATATTAGCATTAAGAATACTTTGGAGAAAGATCCCCTAGTAGGTTAGATTTTGATTTTTTAAAATCATAATTTTACACTACTGTGTAGTGTAATGGGAAAAACTGAAGCTATTAACTTCACAGTGTTTTGCAATTAGTGTTTGGTAAATGTTCGTGCTAAATGTCCCCTTCTGAAATCCTACAACAGTACCCTAATATCTACTTATAGGGATGCCTGATCTACTTACAGGGATGCTTTGAGCATTAATGAAAATACACTGAGCTGCATAATTAAGAGCACTACAGAAAGCAACAGAATGATGAACACAAAATTCAGAATAGTAAGGGGGGAAGGGAATGGGATTGAGGAAGAGTACATGGGGAGGGGGAAGCTTCCAAGTTAATGGCAATATTCTCCTTCCTTAACTAGGCAGCAGGTACATGTGAATTTGTTGTATTTTAGTCTTTAAATCAAACATGTTATATAAGTAATCTTTTGTAATTCAACCTCTAGACTTGTAATTCAACTTTTAACCTTTTATTATATTTGTTAAAAGTCTTAACAAATATAATAAAAAAGAAATCCAGTACATAAATCAAGGTAATATACGAGATAAATTTAAGATGAACAGAGTGTTTAGAGAAGTTGGGACAACCTGAATCTGATGGTTCACAGGTGCCATAAATCATGACCTGGCTTTGCAGACTCGCCCCACCTCCAACACAGCTGGAGCGTGGCACATGCTTCCCCTGACCGTCCTTTCATTCTATAGGCAGAATCTAGATCATGCAGAGTTTTAAAGATCATAGCCCAGACTTAGGTAACACAGACAGGAAATCAATGACTACAGAGAGTAAGAGGGTCAAGTAGTCATTGGTAGATTCCCAAAGAAAGGCAAAGACCACAGGAAGAGTACAGAGGTGATCATTGTGGTTTGCAGTTTTGATTTGGATACAATGAGGATCATTTTGTGGAATGACCTTCCATGTGGAAATATATGTTGTGAAGAAATAGTTTCTATTGATCTGAGCTTTGTTTCAGAAGCTAAAAAAATAGAGAATGCATTTTTTTTCAAAATAGAGACAACTATGGTAAGTACTATTTATGAGAAAATAATTATTTCATAATTATTTCAGGGCAAGGTACCGGAGTGTTTTGATTAAAAGGATCACGGTATTTATGAAGGAACTAAGTATACTTTCACTTCAAATTTAAAATTGAATTAATCTTTGAATACATAGGGCAAGTAAACTTTTAAAGCATTCTCCTGGTTCATTTTATGTAGTTTTTACATAGTTTTTTTGACCTGTGTCAGTGTGTCGTAAGGAAAACAGGAGCTCAATGCACAAACATTAAAAAAGAAACAACTACCCCTATGAAGAAAGTAGCAACACAGATAACAAAACACCAGAATCCAGCAATTTACCATATCTTCTGGTTCAGGAATACTGATGCCATGGAAAAATTGGTTACTTTTAAAGATAGATTGATGTCTTGGGATTAGTTTTCCTGTAAAATACAAACCACATAACTCATGATAAATTTACTGAAAATAACATAATGCTTAAATGGTTAACTTCTGAGGTCCAGACGTGAAAGAAATACTGAGCCTGACCATTCCCTCCAGATTTAGGAGGAATGGGTCACTGCAAAAACATACCTTCTCAGGTAAGGTCAATGCTCCCAAGGAACTCTCTTTGCCACACATGGTTTGGTCTGCCATTCAGCCGCCACCAAAAGAGGAGGTAAGCAAGTGGTCTGGAGGGCTTTACACATATGATCCCATTTAATCTCATAACCATCTCACAATCGTTGCTATTTTTCATTTATACTGTCTCAGTCAGAGAATGAGGCTCAGAGGTTTGATCAGCTGTCTAAAGTCACACGGTCATTAGGTGACAGACCCAGGATTCAGACTCAGGTCTAACATCTGCCTAATGTAAATTTCCACAATCCTTGTAGGAAATCAATTAAACAGCATAAGCTTCAGGTGTGGCCTGTAGTGATACGCTACCCCACATTTTTCATGCTGCGGAATTCTCCAGCAGAATGTGTTGGGACCACACAGGGAATTGCATCAGACCAGACAGCAGTAGTTCCCTTGCCCAGCAGCCATGCTGCCAGGAGAGCCTATGGGAAGGGATTAATAAATACCCATCACTTTGTTTGCATCCATGCTGCTGGCGTAAAGTTGCAGCTAATCTTTTGGGTTATGTTCTCTTCCAACCAGGTGGAAGTTGACAAGTGCTGAGGACGCTGCATCGTGATGAAAGCTCACGAAAGAGAGCATTTGAGTCCATTCTTATTCTGCACTTAACTAGTTGTAGGACTTTAGGCCACTCATGGAAGCTCCCAGAGCCTCAGTTTCCTCACTGGCAAAAACAGGCACAATGAAAAATGTTATAATGTCCTTAATGGGCTTTTCTTAAGACTGAAAGAGATGGTGTGTGTGAAAGTAATTTGTAAATTCTTAAGTATAAAGAAGCAGATTTGAGGAGTTGCAACAGAGGCTGTAGAGCCTGCAAAACCTAAAATATTTACCATTTGGCCCTTTATAGAAAAAGTTTGCTCACCCCTGCGCTAGAGGAAAGGGGGAAAATCCTCTTTTACAGAGGATAGAAAGTGCATTTGAGTAAATCTCTTTAGAGTAAGCTCTATGCAGCTGACTCATACCCTTAGCCCTATCTTAGGCTGATAAGGAAAGTAAATGTATAGTTTATTCCACGGCTAATTGACTTGACTTGGAAAGGCATCTGAAAACTCCTCACTGACAGAAGTTATGGCTCTACACATTGAGAAAAGGGTTGGGCTTTGGCTACAACCCAGAACAGCCATCCCGAGTAGCACTTTGGAGACGAAAGAAAGGTCTTATTGTTCATTACAGTGACATACCACTACTATAACACTTTAGCAACTCTGTAAGCCATAAAATGCAACTTATACCCAGTGTTCTGATTATCAGATACAGTTGGTCCACATCTGATTTTCCAGGCCAGAGTGGCTGGCCTGTCAGGAGCTCTGCAAAAAAGCAACCGGTAGCCCATACGTCGACTGAAGAACCATAGTGGGTATCTCCCACAAGAAGTTCAGGAGCTCGGTACCATCTTGTAGCGACATAATCAGTGTAGGCATCTCCTGGAACTGCAAATGCATCAGTCAATCAGGTGGGTCACATTCTCCCAAGAGGGGAACTGCTCCCAAGAGCAGTCAGGCATTCAGATCAGCTTTAGTAATTCTCAGAAGCCACGATACTCCTAACAGTTCATGCAGTGAGGCACTAATCGAGCAAACAGTGCTCAGATAGTAAATTCACCTTCCCCGTACTATATATAAAATAGATAAGCAATATACTGTCCAGTACAGGGAATTACACCTGTTATCTTGTAATGACCTATAATGGAGTATAATCTGCAAAAATACTGAATCCCTATACTGTACACCTGAAACTAACATAATATTGTAAATCAACTATATACTTCAATTTTAAAAAGTTCAACTTCCAAAGGTACCTTAGCTAGTTAACATCTATATAATCCGAAAAAGAGAGGACCAGGGCGAGGGGGTAGGGAGAATTTCTACAGTGTAACTTCAAGTATAAACCAGCTTCCCACTGCATTGTCAAGTCACCTGTGTCTGGGTCCTATCAGGATATTGATTATGTGTATGCCCCCCGTGCAGTGTGTCTATTGTTAATGCATCTTTTTGCCTGCTGCACAGCTCTAGATTCAAGGAGACATCATTATTTGTCCCCCTTTCCCTTGGTTCCTCCCTCTCTGGGATGACTTCTTTTTTCTCAGCACTGTCTCTGAATCCTCTCTGTCATTTTCTCTTTACTCTCCTAGTCTCATCAGCTCCATGAAGTTTTTCCCAACCACTCTAGACCACATTAATATCCCCCTCCAGGGAACCATCTGCCCTTTCGCTTTAGTACTTTATTGCCAGTCATCTTGTATTATTCTTTTGTTTCTTTTACTTCATATTATAAGTGCATGAAGACCAGAAATGCATCTTGTAGTTCTTTTCCTTTCCTACGGGGCAAAGTACAAAAATGTGACATCCAATAAATTGTAGTTGATTGGATGGAGGTGAAGTGTGAACTGATGTACTGACTAAAAGGTTACAGTGAAATTTCCCTTTTTGAATAATAACAATATAACAATCAGCATACATTCAGTATCTAAAGTAAGAATTTAAACTGTATCATTTCATAATCATCTGAATTGGATAAGTTAGTAAAAAATTGCTACTTACTCAGAATTCGTGCAAACCCAAAGTCACAGATCTTGATTATTCCTTGCTTAGTTATTAGAATATTTTCAGGTTTTACATCTCTGTGAATACACTGTAAGAAAATATTTAATTATTTCCCCGAGTCATCCAGACAATGAAGCATAATGAACATTTAACTATTCGTTTAAATGATAAACAAAGCCTGTGAGATAAACACAAATATGGTTTTCCTTCATTTTTCTAAAAACTTAAATTGCCATTTTTTTCATTTGTAAATCTTATCATACCAAAAGAAAAAAAAAGTTGCTATATTAGGAAAGAAATTAAAATAATTATTGGATAGGAAAACTGAAAAAATTTTTTTTGAGAAGGGAGTATCATATAATTATTTTTTCCACTTTTTACTGAGCCCTATTTAAACAGTAAGAGGTAAAACCCTGAATGAGACAACAAGGTCCTACTGAATAGCACAGAGAACTATATTTAATATCCTATGATAAACCATAATGGAAAAGGATATAAACAAAGAATATATATGTGTAACAGAGTCACTCTGTTGTACAGCAGTAATTAACACAACCTTGTAAATCAATATGAGGTAACCCTGAACGAGGTAACATTCAGAGTGCTTCTAATAAGAACGGCTGCCCCCCAAGAATCACAATGCAGGTTGCACAAATATTGCAGATTTGAGAAACTGGAAAAACATTTGAATGACAGCAAAAACAAAATTCATTAGAGTGACCATCTTATTTATCATCCAGCTCTATTAAGGATGTGTGAAAGGGAGCTCTATTAATTACTACGTGATGACAACAGACCACAACTGTCCTGGGCAAGCTGGGATGTAACGGTCACCTATTAACAAGAGATACCAAATATTCGGCCTCAGGGGATGAGTATCCCCAACTAATCTGCAACCATTAACAGCTTTCTTGAAACGTGACCACATGATGCTGTTGGAGTTGCCCCTGGGAGAGCGGGTCACCACCGGGAGGCATTCTCCCCTCAGAGTCCTCTATGTGTGGAGACCTTACAGCTTGCTGCAACACCCCAGGACCCTGAGTGAAGCAGGTGCTCCTTCCTGGATGTGAGAGGGCTAAGCTGGGGGTGTGGATGAAGGTGGGATGAGTGAGCCCCACTCACTATTAGTCCAGAAATGGCTATTCCATGCTGTGGATGCCCCAGGAGAAAACAACTCAGGCCCTATTCTTCAGAACTGTAGCTTTCCAGGTTATCCTCCCTCCAAACAAGCACATAGATAAAAACGATGTTGCTCTTCTTGTACAACTCAGCCCTCATGTGGAGCTCTGAACTTTTCAGAGCACTTCCACATGAATTAGTTCATCCTTGCAACAATCCTGTGATTGCAGGTGGCTACCCACGGACTCCGGATTAAGTACCACAACAATCAGCTCTTTCTGCCTCACTTCTCTGTTGTGCTGTCAGTCTCTTGAACTATTCTTGTCAAATTGACAATTTTGAAATAGTTTTTTTTTTGCTTCTATAATAGCTATCTAAAAGGAGAAAATGTTGAACCCTAAATTCATTTTGGGTCACAAAAACGGCACTGGTACTAGAAGCTTGTTTGTATTGTCTCAATTACTGTCAACTGTCTCATAATTTGTACAACCAGCAGTTAGAAGAAACCTTTTAAGGCCTCTTAAAAGTCCTAAGGCCTTAGATATTAATTTTTAAAAATACGTTGTTATAAGCCAACATAGTTTTCATCCTACCTTTTAAAGCAACACATTTATGAAAACTGGATTAACACTTTGCATCATATTCACCTATAATAATTAGTGATTTAATAAGAATAGGTTATATCCCTCAGGTGAGTTTGCATCAGATTCTAAAATTTCTGTACTATATGTGTCATTACCAAGTAAATGGACTTACATTGATACCTGTCTATTGGCCTATTTAAATATGCAAATCCATGTGAAATTTACAGCTACTTATCTTCCAACCACAACATACAAAGGCAAATGAAGTATTGATATGTCCCAAAGAATCTGAAAAAATGTTTAGTGTAATGCAGGTAAGAGAAGCTACAAATAAAGAAAGATAGATGGAGTATTATATAATAGAAGAAGGAAAAAGAGAGTAAAAATCACTGGAACAGTAAGAAGCAGAGTATGGAGAACAGAAGATGCTTAGACATACAGCATTCACCTTCTCCACTGCAAAGCTGCACTCAGTGCAAACTCTGTAATGCCTCTCGCAATCAGCTTATTTTCCACCTAAGAGCAATAACTTGCAAGTCAGTGTAACCAAAACACTTTGATAAACTTGGGTATCATACACAGCTTTTAGCAAACATTGCTTAAACTGGGTTATTGCAGCTGACGTGCAATCTCATTTTTATAATCTCAAAAGCCAGCAAGGAGAGGTATCCACGGTATTTTAAACCTGACCCTTAATTTTAGGAATCATCTCCGGAAGCTTCCCTACTAGAAGTTGCTTCTTTATGTAGCCTGAATGGACATCTGAGAAGGTTGTTCTTTGAGTCTTATGGATGGATACTCATAATGAGAGAGGAAAGAAACCTCCTCCTTGACAACTAAGTCATTGATATCAACAAGACGATGATGGATGTTACAGCCAGACATACTCGTATTTTGGAAGTCACTGTAATTTTGTCATTTTGACATGAAGTTCTTTTTTTTTTTTTTGGCCGTGCCGTGTGGCTTGCAGGATCTTAGTTCCCCGACCAAGGATCAAACCCGGGTCCACGGCAGTGAAAGCACAGAGTCCTAACCACTGGACCTCCAGGGAATTCCCAGACATGAAGTTGTTTTTCTCTAATCGATACGTCAAATATATAAAAATTCATGAGTTCACAATGATGCTAAATGGTCACTTTAGTTACCTCAATCTAGCCATATTATAGGGTAAAAAAAGAACAAAATGAGTAGGTATTTTCATAAGTCCAGTGCTTCTCAAATTTTAATGTGCACATGAATCACCCGGAGATCTTGTTAAAATGCAGATTCTGAGTCAGATCTGAATGGGCCTGAGATTCTGCATTTCTAATGAGCTCTCAGGTGATCTCTACAAACCACACTTTGAGTAGCAAGGCCTTAATCCCTTACTACCGTAACCTTCCTTTCTTGGTAGGGTCACCACTCTGGAGATAAAAAGGTAGTCATGGTCACCACAGGTTGAAAGCTGGGAATCTTTAGCAACACCATTTGGGTCAGACTGCCTTTTCTATTCTTTGAGAGTATCATGAGGGTTCCTTTAAAATAAGGAGAGTATAAAGGTTTTAGATGTAGTATTGTAACAACTTATATATGATTTAGATTTTTTTTCCTTTGTGTGCATTTTAGACAATAGGTTTGTTAAAAAAAAAAAAAAAGATACATAAAAGCTTACTATAGCATAAGAAAATGGGATAACCAGAGTTCAGAAGTAATTTCCACGTTGGAGGAAGAAATTTTGTCTGAAAAATTATCCATTTTTAATAAAGGCCATAGATTATAAACTGGACGTTTTCAATATTTCAAAGTTTAAGGTACAGAACATGTTGTTCCAAGCAGAGAAAGAAATGGTGGCAGTCGCACTGAGCTACAATAATGTTTGGGTCCCCTGGAAATAGTAAGTCGTAATCAGGTAGGTAAGTTGATTCATTGACCCACTCATTCATTCATTCATTCATTCCTTCATCCAGTTATTCAACAAATGTTTCCTGAGCACCTTTTATATAAAAAGATCCATGCTAGGCTAAAGCGATACAAAGGTAAATCAGCCACAGACATTGTATTCAAGCTTATAATCAGTACACAGGAAAATGTCTGATTATATAGGGATAATGTACAACACTTATGGTAAACAGAATTTTTAAAAAATCATTTTAATTACCCATAAAACTCTAGCAACAAACAGGTGAACTTGAATACCTCTCAGAGCATGGTGAAAAGCAACAGAGATGGGGATTCAATTCAGCATCATCTTTAGTAATTATTTGAAAGTACAATTTGCATCATGAAAAACAGGTTTATGTATCTTGTGGACAATATCCCTCTATACTCTATCAATAGAAAATAAAAGTTTCTGACTTATCCTAACAAAACAAACAAACAAAAAAAAACTTCACTGACTTCTAAAAGCTAAAGGAAGCTTTCCCTAAGTATTGAAATTTCGTTCCATGATCTTGTACTCTTTTTCAGCAATCCTAGACTACTATGATAGATATTCTGCTGGCATCAAAATTGACCATATGGTAGTCTGTATCCTTGCCTCAACACTGCCTCCGTGTAGGCACCAACGCAAAAGGTCTAGAGTTATTTTTTAAAAAACTATCATTATAGCAAAAGCACCCAAGAGCCTACTTAAAGAAGCTCCCACTGGCCTAAGATTTGAACATCAGAGAGAACAATTATTGCAAAGGATTGAAACACATCAAATACATAAAATCCATTTGTTTATAGTGATACCCTACACCTCCCCAAAACCCTTCATTGTTCACCCTTTGAGGCTGCCAACACCCCAGCCCATCACTCTTGAGTACTGACAAATAAAGGGAATAATCACATATTTATCTTACTGTACTTTACAGTAGCCAGAGTCCATGACGGTAAATTCTTCTCCATAGAATTCCAATTAACAAATGCAGAAGGAATAATAGAATTAGAAAATCACCACCTTTTAACCCTAATGAAATCCTGGAGAGAGGTAATAATTATCTATGAATGCTAAAACGAAATAAAAGATTGACAGGGAAAGTGATAATGGAGGGGATCAAATGAACACCTCCTGAACCCACTAATCTATTTTAAGACAGTCAAAAGTGGGAAAGACAACCAGACGTTATATATGCCTCATGATGCTGATGCAATAAGAAGTGTACAGCACTATATGTGAAGCATTCCTGTCTAAAAAACTGAACCTGAGTATGATCAAGCCTCTGGATATAAACACCAATTTATAGCAAATACAGGTGAAAGAATAAGTTAAGTAACACATAGGAAGCAATCGGCCAAAATGATTTCTATAACACAGGAGTAGTCAAAGTGTGGCTCTAGGACCAGCAGCTTCAGTATCAACTGGGAAACTGTTAGAAATGCCAGTTCTCAGGTCCTATCCAACACCTACGGAATCAGAAACTCTGGGAATGGGCTCAGCAAAATGTGTCTTAACAAGACCTCCTGGTGATTTAGATGCTTGCTCAAGTTTGATACCCATGGCTGTAAAAAATTAATGATGGGGAAAAAAAAGGTAGGGGAAGGGGGACTGTTACAGAATAAAAGACTTAAGAGACATTAAAAACAAAACAAAATCAAGTGCCATGGAGGGTTACACTACTGATATCCTGAAAACTTACTTTAATCCAATTTAAAAATAATTATAGGAATCAGTATTGTGGCAAAAAGAAACATTAAGTTTATACAAACTTTTAATTCATAAGGAATGAGTAATTCGATTCTTACAGAAATTGGAAAAGAGCCATGAATAATGCATTACTTTTCCTCATATTCTGTAACTTTCTTTTGTTTTGCTCTTTTGGTTCTTATTTTCCCTCTGTCATTAGCTCTTCAAATAGACCCCTGAGCTAAGTAGAAGAAAAGAGTCATCATGAAGAAATCAGCAAATACGTTAGAAAATGTTACTTACGTTATGTCTATGACAGAAGTTAAGAGCTTGAAGTGTTTGCCATAACACACTTTTGATCACTCCATCAGCAAGTCTGGGGGAAAAAACAAAAAAGGAAATGAAAACTCCTAAGGTAGGGTTTCAGGAGCAGAACTGGGAATAGAAATGGGATGGGTGGGGCTTGTCATGGCCAAAGGATGCAGTGCAAAGGGAGTCTTGGAAATTTTTTTTTTTTTAATGTTTTAACGAAAATTGCTTTACTACTTTTTCTTTATGATTATATAATTTTTGCTTTGTAATTTGAAATTTTTACATCTGTAAAAATGATCCATGCTTATCATGAAAATTCCAACAATATAGAAAAGTAAAGAAATAAAAAGTGTTGACTCAACTCTTGCTAGCTCAAAATAATTGCTGTAACTTATAGTGACTGTCCCTTTAGGAATCTCTGTTTCTCTCCCTCTCTCTGCAGTTACCTTTTAATATTAAATAAATACATTCATATGGTTCAATATTTTTAAAGTTAAAAGAATATCCATGAAGAATTCTCTCTCATACTTGCCTTGCCAACCATTTCATCCTCTGCAACTTCCCCTGCCTCTTTCAGAAACATCCTATGCATTGAGGTACAGATACTAATATGTATACATATATTTCAGTGGCCAAGGATTTCATTATATGGATGTATCATAATTTACTAAGTCCCCATTGATGAGCAATTAGGCTTGACACGATTTTCATTTCTAGAAGCAATGCTTCAGTGAATATCTACTCATCCATCTATGGAAGTTGTGCAGTTATCTTTTTAAGGTAAGTTCTAGAAGTGGGATTTCTGGGACCTATGGTAGGCACATGTTACATTTTGATCCTGCAAGTATGAACTTCAGGTAGACCTGAGACTTGGTTTTGCAGGAAAAAAGGCATTCTTGAAGGTTGACCTTCAATTCATCCAATTCATGTTGGCGGTAAACACTCAAGCATGTGCAAGGGTTGTTTTATAACAGTTACCTATGCCTGGTAAGCAGGCAGGTACACAGCCAGGGGAGGCCAGGGAGAATAAAGGGCCCTTGAGAATGGGAGGCTGGGAGCTTCTTGCCCCTGAAGATTCCTCACTCTGTGGAAAATACTGGGGAGTGTTTTCCATTGGGGAATTGGGGATCTGGGCAACTTGTATTCTGTCTGGGAGTACTTAGTGTATTTTGTGTAACCATTTCTATAAATTGCAGCAATTACATTCCCTTTAACTTTTCTGTTGATGTCTTTCCATTGCTCACATCCCTGTCCCAGGATGATGCCTTCACAGTTACATACGGCCAAACTACCCTCTCTAAGCAAGGTTGTACATATTTACACGCCCACCAAGCATCTATGCATTCGAGTCCCTATCTCCTCATTGTCTTGCCAACATTCAGTTTTGCCAGTGTTAGGTTTGCCAATCTGTGGTTCAAATAAAAAGATATCTCACTTTGGTTTTCATTAATTTCACTTCATTAATTATTAATGATTTTAATTTTCACATTATTGAACATTAAACTTCTCTCCTTTTGTGTATTTTCTGTTCATGCCCTTTATTGCTTTTCGATTGGTCTAGTTACTCTTCTTTAAATTGACTTATGAAGACTCAATGTGTATCAGAGTCTACATAGATGCTGTAAATATTTTTCTCAGTGTGTTGTTTGCTTTTCAGCCCTCTTCGTGGAGGTGAGGTTGTTGTTGGCATATTTTCAAAAATCTGAAACACAAGATTTTTTTTCACTAAATGTTCTACTGTAAGGATTTTTTGATTAAAAAAAAATTACCTAATATTCCAAACACACCCATCACTCAGTTTTAATATTGTATCATATTTGGATATTTACATCATGTGTTTAGATCACTTTTTAGAAACTGAACTCATTATCGTGCAGATGGAGCTGGTCTTGTAGAACAGTGGGCTGGCCTGTGTGTGACGCAGGTGTGGCACCAGTGACAAGACATGTGAGGTCTGGGTAAACACCAAGAAATAGCAACCACTGAATGGAGGTATTTTGCTCAGAGCAGTTTCCCCATCTCAGATCACAGTGACGGTGTCAAGCCCTTGGCATCAGTGATCTGGTGGCAGCCTTTTGACACTAGCTCTTCTCAGTATTGTGAAAGCACCTAATTCTCAGTATTGAGTCCCTTTCCACTTAAAATGTCTACAGTGGTTTTTATTTCCTATACTGAATTCTGGTATAACTTTATCCTCTCCCTCCTTTACCTAAGAGCCAAGCCTGAGACTACATTATTTATATTTTTTTAATGAGGCAGAAGGAATAGTACAGCCATTTGTGCACAGAGTTCAAATCCCAGCCGTGCTGCTTCCTAGTTTTATAACCTTGGGCTAGTTATTTGTGCTTTCACTTTTCCTGGAATAATACCTCACAAGTTTATTGAGAAGTCTATCCCTTAAGAGTCTGGGTATTAAAACCTAGGTTCATGATATGAGGGTTTGGGGTCAGACGAGGTGAGTAGATGGGACTGACACCCAGTGCAAAGATACAAAGAGCCTGAAGAGGATGGGGAGGGGCCCTGAGGTGAGAAAGAGCTGGGAGTGTGGCGGCCAGTGTGGCTAAAGTGTGAGTGAAGTTGCAGAGGCTGGCGGGGCCAGACCCCCGAGGGCCTTCTCAATCTGGGTCAGGAATTTGCACTTTACTAAATTCAAAGGGAAGTCATTGAAAGGACTCAAGAAGGCAAGTGACATATATAGAGAATGGATTTCTGGGGCAGAGTGGATACAGGGAGGTTAATTAGGAGGCTAATTTAATAATCCGGGTGAGATCTAGTGATTTAGATGAGGCTGGTAGAGGTGGAGGGAAGGGAAGTGGATCTTAGTCCTGGGAGGAGGGCTTCCCTGGTGGCGCAGTGGTTAGGAATCCGCCTGCCAATGCAGGGGACATGGGCTCGAGCTCTGGTCTGGGAAGATCCCACATGCCGCGGAGCAACTAAGCCCATGCGCCACAACTACTGAGCCTGCGCTCTAGAGCCTGCGAGCCGCAACTACTGAGTCTGTGTGCCACAACTACTGACGCCCGCACGCCTAGAGCCCGTGCTCCGCAACAAGAGAAGCCACCGCAATGAGAAGCCCGCGTGCTGCAACTAGAGAAAGCCCACGCGTGCAATGAAGACCCATCGCAGCCAAAAAAAAAAAAAAAATCCTGAGAGGAACTGGCAAGAGTAACACATGGCCCTATTCATGTAGAAACAGAACGTTTGCATGGGTCCACGGACTCTAGGGACCGGGATCCAGTACTGGAACTGGGAAACCAGGTATGGGCAAGGGTTCAGAGACTGGCAGAACCCTGGTTACTAGTGTTAGTAACACGGAATTAGGCGTGAAGTAATGTCCTAAGAAACTCCCCAGCTATTGTTGTGAAAGAGGGGTATTTAAGGGCATCTCACAGGAAGAGTCCTGGCTTCTGTTCAAAACAGAATCCTTCGTGAGCTCAGATTCCAAGAAGGCAGATTCCATTTTAGGCAAAACAACATTTATACAAAATAACAGCTACAAGCAAATACCGCTGATCTTAGGAAGAGGAGATAGTTATCAAAGAGAATACAGATTCACACAGTGTTCATTCCAGAAAGGTAGAGCATTGCAACATTATTCAGCCACAGTCAGCATTTTTCAAGGCATTTTGGAGTGAAATAAAACCTTCTGTAGAAACCAACTGATACTCTATGTTTAAATAGTATACTTTGGTGAGTGCACAAACAAATACTGGAATAGTGAAGGCCTGAAAGCAAAAACTAGACATTCTGGTTCAAGCCCATAGGGGTTAATAAGGGTGACAGGGTCAGGGAATTTAGACTGGGCCACTCAGAGGCTGCTCTCTTAGCCATTCAGGGGAATCCTGGCGCTGACATCAGAGCTCATTATCTGTGTTTTAGTTTGTTATATAACTTGACATGGAAAACTTGATTTCATTATCAGTACCCAAGATGAATTGAGTCCTTCTCTGTAAACCTTTGTTATCCTAGAATAAAATCCAACCTTTACTGTGGCCTACCAGCCTCTTAATGATTTCACTTCTATTAACCCCCCCCCCACCATCCCCCCCCACCCGCCGCCCCTTATCTCCTATCACATTCCCACTGACCTCCACTCCGGCCCAGTTAGCGTCCGCTATTCCCTGAACAGACCTCCAAAGCTTTGTGTTTATTGTTCCACCTATGCCCCTCATAGGGCATTCTCTAATCCCTCAGTGTGCTTTATTGTTCTCCAAAGGCTTCTAACTCTGCAAGGGCTTTACCTTGCAGAGCTCCGGGGCCTAGAACAGTAACTGGTACCTAATAGGCCCTCAACTAAGCTTCCTTCGCTGGCACTCTCAGAAACTGTATAAACTAACACCCTGTAATAAATCCCTTTTCGCTTAAACTAGCTAGAGTGAATTCTGTTGTTGAATCCTGATTAGTTCAGAATATGATAACAGAAGTGGGTATGGGAAACAAAGTCAAGGCCTTGGGAACGTAGGCTATCTGACTTAGTTGGGTCTGAAGGCAGGGGGATCTAATTACCATTAGTGGCTGGAACACTGGTAAATGGGCACCCAGTGATGAACCAATTATTTACATAATCACCTGTGGTCATCTGGAATGAAGTGCCTATTCAGGGCAGGGCTTTGCTGGACTGAATGTGGTTGAACAATATGGGAACATATGGGAAAGTAATAAAAGAAAAGCGGGGCAGGCTGGCTGTTTCTCACTTCACTGGAAAAATTAAAGAAAAAACAAAAGGACAGCTTTAGGGCTTTGATAGTTTGGTTCAAGGCACAGTTAGGAAACCAGAAGTTTCAATGGTTGCCCTTATTTCTTGTATTTTTAAGACTCACTCCATTGACCATTGGAATTACCCTGAGATGACTGAAAAATCGGATGCTGAGAATAGTCCTGCAGGGTGCTGAATGACAACACAGGTTGAATTTATGTGAGGTTAATTAATTTCTCAGTTAATTAACTGAGAGATATACTTTGAGAATTGAAATGTGGCACTTTGGGAGTATTCATAGAACTAAGAGCATCCCAACTTGCTGCCAAAGGTCTCTTCTCATGTGAAGTAGCCCCCAAACTTGTGTTATGAGGCTGCTTCTGCCTTGTTGAGGACCCCCCCCAATGATCTCACTTGAGGCAGCTGTGTTGCATGGGGGGGCTGCCAATTCTCCTCAAGACTCCTTTCCCAGCTACCCATCAAGGTCTCCAAACCTTGACTAAAGTCAGATCCCAGCATGTCCCAAGGGGACTATTACAAAGTCAAAGAGAGGGAAAGAAGATTTACACGGCAAAAAGAACTATAGAATTTTCCTAATTTATACTGGAGAATGTATGTGGAAATGGATTTCATAAGTGTAGGACCAGAGAGGAGGAAACAAGATTTTAGACTTGGGCGGATTATAACAGTATGGGCACACTTATTAGCGAGCCTGGTTTCAGTAAACTCCCTGGAGCAGCTAGGAGTGAGTCTAGTTGACTGCTGCACTGGTTGATTGCTGCACTGGTTTGATTGCTGCACTGGTTTGATTGCTGCATTGGTTTGATTGCTGCACTGGTTTGATTGCTGCATTGGGTGATTGCTGCACTGGTTGACTGGAACCTGGACTAAACGGTTGCCTGTGCCAAATGAAGTTGCGATGCCAGAAATTCATTGGTAAAATGAGGGGGAAGAAATCCAAAGTTTTGAGGAGACAGGAGTGTTGAGAGGATTTGTCACAGGCATCATGCTCATCTATGTCTCTCCGAAGTATGTAATGGCAGCACTAATCTACGTTTGTCCCCAGATCTGCAGTATTGCTTTCAGTTTTCTATTTTGATAAAGAGACAGCATGCCAGACCCTTCTACTAGGCTCCTCCCACCACAGCAGCCTTCATTCCTTGGATCAGAGCCAAGTGGCTCTTATTCCATTTGCTAGTGTACCTATTTCCACTATCCAGTTAGGAAATGGGGAAATAACCCCAAGGATGGATTCCTGGACTTTCTAGGACTGCCAGGAGATGGATTCAAGTCAAAATTTCATTTGCCACCTGACTCTCACTAAGTTGCCCATCACCACCCCCCCACAAACTGGTGAACCACAGTGGCTTTCAAAGTCACTGGTGATTGGTTTTACCGCAGAGCACTGACCAGAAATTCCTGAAAGATTGGGTAGCTCTCTTTTCCCAGTACACAGCTATCCTGGTAAATGGCCACAGACCATTCTGGGGTAGGCTAAGAGGAAGAATTAAGTACACACATATGATGTTATTGCAGGGCTATTCCCCAAGGAGAGCTGCTGGCTCCCCTTTATTCATGAGGCCCTGGGTCTGCAAACTGGCTATTACGGTGACTCAAGCCAAGCCTCTAGTTACTAGTTTATGTAGAACAAATAGAAGCTTAGTGACCTGCCCATCTCCTTTGTGTGGGAGAACCCATGGTCAGACCGAACCATTCTGATCACCACTCTGGCTCTGTTGCCTATTACAGTAACTTCTGGAAGTGAAGCACTCCTTCTTGGCCTCTGCCATCCAGGACGCCAATCATCCCCAAGAAATCAGGAAGCCATTTCAAAGGAAGACTCTCCCTGCTTCATATCTGGGACACGATGCTGGTGTTCTTCTAACTAAGGCATTTCTTAATGCTCATGGTTCACTGCCATCCTCCACCAATCCACACCCATAGTCTTATGGGTAATTATCTATGATCAGTTAATTGAGAAGGAAATTAAGCCTTTTAGATGTCAATTACACCTCAGTAAAGCTGAATTTTTTTAAAAAAAGAAATTGAAACATGACTCACAGATGTACATGATGTGCTGTCGCCAGCCAGAAGTGGATAGCTGTAGTTTTATAAACCCATATGGTAGTTTTTATACCCTGACAGTCATTTATAATTGTTGCTTTAAATATCTTCCTTAGATTTTAAGCTTCTTGAAGACAGGATTAGCCCATTTTGTATAGTGCAATGATAGTAAAGGGAAATCCTTCCTGTTGGTAGGGTGGTAGTTCCTATCACATTACCAATTAGCTTACTTATTGTACCTATTTGGTTTTTTTTTTTTTTTTTGGCCATGCTGTGTGGCTTGCGGGATCTTAGTTTCCCAACCAGGGACTGAACCCGTGCCCTCGGCAGTGAAAGCGCCAAGTCCTAACCACTGGACCGCCAGGGAATTCCCTCCTATTGTACCTATTTTGAACAGAGAAGGATCTTAGAGAATGGGAATAGATTATTTTAAATTTAATCAGATGATACCAGTTGCAGTTGTTTAAGTACACGTAGTTTCTTAACTGGAGCAAATCCAACACAGTCTCAGTACTCAGTATGCAGCCATTGATCTAACAAATGCTTTTCCCTCTATCCAAGTAGAGGACACCAGAAGCTTTCATTTGGCAGGGGAAGCAGTACACTTTCACCATCTTACTTCAGTGTTAAATTACTTCTTCTTTATGAAACAATTTAGTCCTCAAGTCTCATGACCATCTCACCATCCCACAGCTCTCATCCCACACTTCCACTACCTTGATCATCTCATATCCACACACCAGTTATTTCTTCAAACTGTGAATTTACCCTAATAAATAATGGTCGAATAGGCTTGGTATGTATGCTGTTTGGTTGTTTACTTCTGTTTGCTATTCACTGGGTTTATACTCTCTTGGCTGTTATTTAAGTAGATTTTAAGAAGGGGGTGAAAGCAGACGAATGTTTTTAATTAATCATTGTTATCTGGAAGTACCCAGCATTTCAGAGAAAGAGTGGCGTATTCTGCATTGTTCATATTTGCATTCCTCTATGTAGATCCAAGTCTCAGGGCTGACCCAAAGCACTTTGGATACACTGGAACTGCTAAATACACTAGTAAAACACACTAAATACACCAAATACACTTTCCACTAGAGTGGAAAGTAGGGTAGTTCAGAGGTCCTTGTGGTTGCTAAATACATACAGAACAAAAGAGTTGCTTGAACATGTCTTGTTCTTTCTCGCATCTGGGCATTCCACCAAGATTGTCCACCTGGCCAACTCTCCCCTTTTTCAAAGTCTCAGCCCAAATGGTTCCTTCTCTGCAGAAACTTCCTGATTCCCCAGGACCAACAGATGTTGGAGCTGCTCCTCTCGTGTATCCTGAACACCAATGGTAACCCAGTCTACATTGTCATTTGTAATGGCTACTTTGAATATCTGTCTCTTCATTAGATTTTAAGCTTCTTGAGGGCAGGATTGTGCCATTATATCTTTCTATTCTCTGCACCAGCAGAGGTGTTCAGTAAAATATTTCTGAAGTGAGTGAATAAAAGAATGCTGCACACTAAGGAAGCTATTAAGATGAATTAGATATGAATTCTGCACTCAAAAAACTTACAGTCTGGGAAGACAGAGAGTATGCACATAAAAACATATAAGGTAGTAAGTGCCAAGTACCATAACAGGGATGAAAATAAAATTCCATGGGTATTCAAAGGAGGGAAGCAATTCCACCCAGATAGAGGGATCTCAGAGATGGTAAGAATATCTAGGATTTCACATTTTAGAGATTACGAGAGAGATAGGGAAAGTGGAAAAGGTTAGAACATTCTAGGTTAAAGGAAGAGCATGAGCTAAGTCCTATAGGCAGGAAAGCTTAGGGTACACAGAAGGAAAAGAAAGATGTTCAATTCAATTAAACTGGTACATGGATTGTATGTACTGTAGGTTTTATTTTCAGGGCCTTGGACAATACATGACATTAAGCATACATTTCTAATTTTATGAAAATGTATGTTAATTTATAAATTAATTTATACGATGGCTGAACACATCTGTCCTCTAAAGCCAAAACACAAAATCCTATTTAGCTCATAATAAAGCTGAACTATGAATTAATTCATCATTTTAACTGTTTTAAAAATTAATTTTTATTTTAAAAATGAAATACGTGCATTCACTAGGACATTGGGAAAGTGCAAAACAAATTTTCAATTACACTGAACAGTCTACTTTGCAGCCTCATGTTTTCACATACCATTTCATGAACACTTCCCCAGGACATTAACTATTCTACAGCTTGCTTTTTAATGCACTGAATGCATAGTGTTCCACTGTATGGATATATCAAACTGCACTTAACCAAATCTTTACCATTGGAAGATTATATCAGCCCCCCCCCCTTTTTTTGGTACATAATGATGCGTTGACCATTCTTATGTATAACTTCTGTACCTATCTGATTATTTTCTTACCGTAAATTTCTCTAAATGGAATTTCTTAGTCAAAGGATGAAAACTGTTTAAAAGAGTTTCACACATACTGCCAAATTGCACTCCTGATTATATACTCTCTCTAGCTGTGAACGAGAGTGCTGGATTTGACTTTAACAATGCTGGGTATATTGACTTTTGAAAAATATTTGCCAATTTGATAGGTGAGAAATTTTCTCACCTTATTCTAAATGGTACCTTATTTTAAAATTTGAATTTCTTTCATTAGTAGGGAGGATAAACATATTTTCATAGGTGTATTGGTTATTTTTCCCCTCTTTTTTATGATTTGCTTTTTCACATTAGGCAACTTTTTTCGTGTGTTCTGTTCACTACTGTATCCTTAGCACCCAGCCTGGAACAACAGTAGGAGTTCACTAAAATTTGTTTTGAATGAATATATATTCTAACTGGGTGTTAATCTTTTTAGAAATATGATTTGCAAAATCTACATATGTAGATATGAAATTATATTAATTCTTCATCTGGCAAATAATTTACCCAATTTGTCATTTCTTTTTTAGTTTTGTTTATGCTACTTTTTGTCAAAGGGAATCTCTAAAACGAATATGATTTATTATTTGGCAGTTGGAGTTCCCTTTCTTCTTTTTAAAAAATTTCTTGGTTTATGGGACTTCTCTGGTGGTCCAGTGGCTAAGACTCCACGCTCCCAATGCAGGGGGCCCGGGTTCGAACCCTGATCAGGGAACTAGATCCCGCATGCACGCTGCAATGAAGATCCCACATGTGTCAGTGAAGACCCCGTGTGCCGCAAGTAAGACCTGGCATAGCCAAATAAATAAATAAATATTAAAAAAATTTTTTTCTTGGTTTAGTCTAAGTTTTTCAAGTTAAGAAAAAACAGTTGGCATTCTGATTTGATTTTTGTGCAATAAATAAATCAATCAGGGAGGCCGAATCTATATAATAATGAACATTTCCATCCAGAAATACATGTTCATTTAAATAAAATCCCTTATGTATCTCAGCTTTGTAATTGTCTTTAGGTAGAATCTGAACAATTCTTTTTTACCTTTATTCCTAAACTTTTTTGTTATTGATATTTGAATGGGATCCTTCTCCACTAGATTTTCTAAAGCGCTGATTGATACAAAAGCTGTTAATTTTGTGTGTGGAATTTGGAGTGCTGTGGTCACTATACTGAATACCACTAGTTTTAATAACGCTAGGTAATTCTGTTAGATTTTGTTGAATAATAATATCAAGCAAATAATGGAGATTTTATCTCATTTCCCAAAATTATATATCCTATTTGTTTTTCTTAGTGCATTACATTGGCTTGAGCTCTCATGTCTTGTTTCTCACTTTAGTGACAGTTTCTTCAGTATTTTATCATTGAATATAAAATTAGCTATTTATTTGAAGAAGTTTTGTGTGTGTATGTGCGTGTGTGTGTGTGTGTGTGTGTGTGTGTGTGTGTGTGTGTGTAAAGAAAGTATTTTAATCCTAGTTTGCTAAGGTTTTTTTGTTTTTTGTTTTAGTAATCAGGAAAGGATGTTGAATTTATCAACTGCCTTTTAAAATTTTATCAGACTTATGTACTTTTTCTCCTTTAACCTATTAGTGAATTATATGAATACATTTCCTAATATTGAACTGTGCTTCATTCCTTGAATTCAGATAATCTAACATATAATTTAGCCTTGAAATACATTGTGATTTATATTTGCAGTAGATTTGTCTATTAAATACTATATATTATATTTACTCTAGGTTAATATTCATTTGCCCTTTGAGTACATCCTAAATTGAGACTGGAGAGGGAGAGCCAGCAGATACATCTGGGTAGAAAGGGGCTCAGATTTGAAATTTGCCATAGTTAATCCCACACATAATGAAACTGGGAACCGGCCACACAGAATTTCAGTTTCTAGATTACTTACCCGTTTGGGTTTCTTTCCAGCTCATTTAAAAGTGTATGATCACAGTATTCAAAAACTAAATGCATTTTCCTTTTTCTCCTGAACACCTCAATGAGGTTCACAAGATTTGGGTGTTTTAATTGCTGCAAAGGAATTGAAATACAAAGTTTGGTGATGTGTTTCCTGTAACTGTTTCTCCCAGACCCCTTACAATTTTAAGAGCAAAAGGCCTTGCTCATCATTCTCTCTGCACCTCTTGCAGAGAATTTTACTACAGTTACTCACAAGAGAAACTACTCTTAGTAAGTATCATAGAATCTTAAAGTTGGAAGAAATTTAAGAATTTCCCTAATATACCCCATAATAAAGGATAACTAAGCTGCTTGGATCTCTCTGGAGACAGCAAATAAAGTACAACTTAAAATCTAAGCACTAAAATAAAAAATCCTTTATGCATTTAGTGGAAATTCTAAATACACAAGTCATAAAATGACCTTAATATAGAATGGTAATGGAATTATTGAGTAAAAGACTATAAAAAGCATCAATACCCATTTAGCTTACATATTGGCATAGATTTAATGTAAATGTCAGCTGGCTTTAAACCCAGCCTGGATTTTAGTGTTGGCTCTCAGAAATACTAGATTTCAACCCTCAAATCTCATTAAACTCTATATTCTAGGAGTCCCTACAGTTAGTTTGTGTTTTAAATTTATTTATCATATTTTCAGCTCTGTTCTTTGAGTCTCTTGTTCTCTCTTATGCTTAGATGTTTAATCTGTTAAATTCAATTCCCAAACTGAAGCATTTCACAAGGCAGCCTCTGTTTAATGTCGTAAACCAAAGGAAAAACCCTGATTAAGTAAAATAATCTATCACTAAAGTAACTACATAATTTATCATCCAACCAGGGTAACGAATGTAAACCAGGACTGTCCCAGGCAAATAGGCACATGTGGCCACCCTGCCTATAGGTAAGGTGACTGTATAATTTCACATACGAACCAGTATGCTTTTTAAAGAAGATGCTAGCCAGACAAAAAGGGGTGCCAACCAGAGTGAACACTGGGACAAAAGCGATAAACCAGGACATCTGATCACTCCTACTTATAACTCATCTTCCTCTTGTTTTCCCAGTATAGTAGACAAATCTACTTTCCAAACCCTTGGTACCATTTACTCAGAAAGCTATATAAAGAGAGAGAATGCAGTATTTTGTATACAGTAGAAGCTCAATAAATATTTTGCAGGCCCAGTAGAGAGTCTTAAGTATGCGGCCTCATACAGTATCCTCTCCCTTATCTGTAAGCACAACTTGACCAAAAAAACAGAACAAAAAAAAAATCACCCTGTGATTATGTGCCTGATTATATGGAAAAGGAATCCATTATACATTAACGATATGCCCAGAGCACCAAATCAATTTGTTTTCTATGTGTTCCACTGCCTAAAAGAGCAGAAAGGCAAACAGTGGAGGAAACAGGTCACACAGGTAAGCCAGTTGCTTTGTACTGAGGCAAAAACTTTAGAATGGGGGTGAAATAATCTCTTCCAGGAGAGCCAGGGATTCACAGATGCTACAGCTGGATGTGAAGGCAAGGTTTAACCTTGTCAAGTCTCCTGTCTTTGGGTAGATGGGCAATTTATATCTTCTTTGCAAATCAAATTAACTTAGCCCAGAAAAACAGTGACTTGTCTAAGGTAAAACAGGTAATAAGGAGGGGAAAGTCAAAGCGAATTTAAATAACAGGAGTATGTGAGGAAAGTAAGGTAGATTTATCACGGAAGGGATCTCCTCAGGGCACGCATGGGTGAAACACACCAAAGGCAGGAAAGATGTACCTTCTGAGAGCCATCACCGGAGACCAAAGTGAGTGGGAATCTGGCTATTTTTTACCTTCAAGTGCACCCTCAAATTGGGCACTTGTAACCCGGAAGGTGCTACCTGAGCATTAACTTTACTGGAAGACTTGGTGGGAGGGGGTGGATAAAAAGCATCTTCTATTAGAAAATAGCCCATTGCCAGGTTCAGACACACCTTGTAGCTTAGCTCTGTGATGAGCTGGCTGTCTGACCAGTGCTCTCTTCTGGCTACAAGGAACAGGGGACTGTTCTTAAAATCATGATGGATGTGCTCGTGAAAACTCCGTGCATATGAAATTATATTTTAAACAAAACACTAAAACTTTTTAGTTGAGGAAAGCTGCTACAAATAATACTTGAAAAGAGCAGATAATGTAATAATTTTCTCCCTTTAAAAACTGGATTTCTGGGGGTTTCCTAAAACAGATGATGCACATCAGAAGTAAAGGTCAGGGGCTTCCCTGGTGGTGCAGTGGTTAAGAATCCACCTGCCAATGCAGGGGACACGGGTTCCAGCCCTGGTCTGGGAAGATCCCACATGCAGTGGAGCAACTAAGCCTGTGCGCCATGACTACTGAGCCTGTGCTCTAGAGCCCTCGAGCCACAACTACTGAGCCTGTGTGCCACAACTACTGAAGCCAGTGCAGCTAGAGCCTGAGCTCTGCAACAAGAGAAGCCACCGCAATGAGAAGCCCGCGCACCGCAACGAGGAGTAGCCCCCGCTCTCCGTAACTAGAGAAAGCTGCGTGCAGCAACGAAGACCCAATGCAGCCAAAACTAAATAATAAATAAAAAAATAAATTCGTAAAAAGAAAGAAAGTAAAGGTCGGCTGTGGCTGTGTGTTCTTGAGGAGATCACAGTTTTGTTGTGCAAAGTGGGGTCCACAGACGAGCAGCATCTCTGCCATCGAGGAGTTTGTCAGAAGCGCAGAATCTCAGGGCGACCCCAGACCTCGACTCAGAATCTGCATTTCAACAAGGTCCCCAGGGGATTCTGATTCAGGTTTATGTTTGAGAAGCACTGCCCTCTGCCTCAGTTTCCTTCCCGATAAGATAAGCGTGCTGAATGAGAAGCATCTCTAAGATTTCTTAGTGCTCTAAAATTGTACGATTTTTAGGATAGGAAAAAATTTACATTGAGAACTTGTGAATCTTGCATATCAAATCCTATCAGAGTAAAAACAACTTAAAACCTTTGTGTAAAATGTGTATACGTAGCTGGGGGTGATATTCAATATGTCTAGGAACCAGTGGCGCGCAGGCGGGGACCAATCCATGAGGATGCCCACAGGGGCCCTGGCACGGTCCTATGGGCCCCTCTGCGCCACAGGATGCTCTTTTCCTTGCTGGTTTATGGGGAGAAGGACTTGGGCAGGCGTCGGGGCTGGGGTTGTGGTGGGGAGGGCCAGGGCTGAAGGGGAGGGTAAACACCGGGATGAGGGGACTTAGGACAGCGAATATTTCCCAACCAGAGCAGGACTTCAATTTTAACAGTCTATAGCTGTGCTCATAATATCACTTAAACATCAGAGCGGCCAAAGTCCAAAGTGATGATCAATTTATATATTGCTGATACAAAGAAATTGAAGTCCAATGGGGAAAAAAAAAATCACTTTAAAATTCTTTGTAATTTTGGCATACCCATTTCACCCAGTACCGTGATATTACAGATGTACAGAGGAAGTTAACCTACCTTCAACACGCGTATTTCTCTTAGAGCTATTTTCTTAACCACAGGATCACCTTCGGAGTCCACAAATTTTTTAATAGCTACAACCTGTCCAGAGGTTTTGTTTCTGCATTTGAATACAACCCCATAAGACCCCTCTCCAATCTTAGCTAATTTTTCATACTTTTCCATTTGAGTCGAAGTGACTTAATACTGTATTGATTGACTTGCAGTACAGTGTTGCACCTGGAAAATAAAATGACTCAGTTTAACCACGTTACCAAGGACAGCGCTCTCACAGTTCACTATGTAAAACTAATTTGCCCAGGACGCCAAAGGTTTATTTCCACTTAATTTTAAATACACTTAAAAATATCTGGACATCTATACTTGTGCTTCTCTTCATAATCGAATGACTCTTTTGTCTTTTTTTTTTTTTTTTTTTTTTTTAATGGCAAAGTCTGACCCAAACTTTTAGTTTGTAATTTCAGCATGTATCTCATGCAGTTTGGGGAGCATCAAACTAAATCTACAATCGCCAGAAACCTTTGTTACAGTTGAATGCACATTAACTAAAATGTGTACATTTTTAGTGTTCATGATAAATGCAGATATGACCTTATTACACTTTTGGCATTCTTTAAGAAAGCACATTAAGCTTTAATATAGAAATATTTAGGGGCCTCCCTGGTGGCGCAGTGGTTGAGAATCTGCCTGCCAATGCAGGGGACACGGGTTCGAGCCCTGGTCTGGGAAGATCCCACATGCCGCGGAGCAACCAGGCCCGTGAGCCACAATTACTGAGCCTGAGCGTCTGGAGCCTGTGCTCCGCAACAAGAGAGGCCGCGATAGTGAGAGGCCCACGCACCGCGATGAAGAGTGGCCCCCACTTGCCGCAACTAGAGAAAGCCCTCGCACAGAAACTAAGACCCAACACAGCCATAAATAAATAAATAAATAAATAAAAGCTCCATGTAACATGTCAATTATTAAAAAAAGAAAAAAGAAATATTTAGGTTACACTTGTGCTCAAGTAATAATAAAACATTTGTTCTTTTTGCTCTCATACATTCTCTCCTCAGGAATGGCCCATCTCCTGCACGCTTGGAGCAACCTTTGGCTACGTGGCTGGCCTTGTTACTTCACCACTCTGGATATACTGGAATAGAAAGAAACTTACATACAAGAACAATTAATTGGAGCAAAGGGAGAAGATATTTCTTTGTGCAGATTCCATAAAGACTGTGCAGACATGTATATGGTCTAAGCCAGGCAGTTCCACTTAACAGCACTGTTTTTTATGTAGTTACAACACGATGTGATTGTAGCTTTTTAAACTATGAAACCCCTGAGAGATTGTACCTTCTAGGTGAAATAAAGTATTTATAATAGATTGTGGCTTCAGATGCTGTTTGTTGCTTCTTGGACCTTTAAGAAACATTCTTAATCAACTTTATAGAATTCTGAGGACAGGGTTTGTTTGTTTGTTTTTCCTTTCAAGTTTTAAACTGCTTTATTATTTATAAGAGGTCTGGGTATAGCTTTAGCATTTCATATGCTTTCTGAGAGAAACGGACAGTTCACTTGGCCACTGAAGACGTTCCTCACGTAATTGAACAACAGTTTATACATCTTGATCCTGTTCTTTTTTTTTACTGTGTGTTTCTTTGGAGTTAAAATGGCTATGATAGCCTCATCAAAAACAGTCTTCAATCCCTTCTGGGTTAAAGCTGAACATTCCACAGAGCAGCACGCACCTATCTCTTTTGCTAGTTTCTGTCCTTGTTCCACACATATAGGTTTTTCCTTCCTATCATTCAGTCTTGCTAAAGTTTTGGGGTCATCTCGGAGATCAGTCTGAGTTCCTATAATAAAAAAGGTACATTTGGTGCGTATTCCTTAAGTTCTGGTACCCACTCCTCTTTCACATTTTGAAATGAGGCTGGATTTACCACAGAGGAGCAAGCCTATAAGGAAGACATCAGTCACTGGGTAAGATAAAGGCCTCAGCCCATCATAGTCTTCCTGTCCGGCTGTGTCATGGAGTCCCAGGAGGTACTGCTTGCCCCCTACGGTGTCGCCGACTGCGCAGTGGTCGAAGAGGGCGGGCACGCACTCCTCCGGGAAGGCGTCGTTGGCAGAGCTCATGAGTAGGCACGTCTTGCCCACCGCCCCGTCGCCGACCACCACGCACTTGAGCATCAGCGCGCCGGGCCCGTGAGCCGTGCTGCGGCTGGCCGGCCTCCGGGCGTGGACCCCCGGAGCCCCCCGCCCCGGCCCCAGTCTCAGCCCCAGCCCGCCTCGGGGGTTCCGCCGCCGCCGCCGCTCAGCGCAGCAGGGCCGACCCCCCGGCCCCGTGCAGCGGCTCCCCCCGCCCGAGGGGAGGGGGCGGCGGGCCCGGAGCGCTGCCGCCGCCTCGGTCGCTGCCCGGATCCCCGCCCGGGCCCCGGTCGCCGCGCCCGCCCGCTGCCCCCGCCGCTCGGCGCCCGCGCCCTCTCCCCGGCCCGGCCTCCCCAGGAGGAAACGCTGGATCATAAGCGACTCTTTTGTCTTTTACTAAAGATTCATAGAGGGAGGGAAAAGCACGACTGTTGCCTCCATTTTCTGAAGCCTTGTGGGGAAAAAAAATATATCTGGACATTATTTCGTTCATTTAGTTCAGTCCTACGCAGTCATTCCAGCTACTGCAAAGATTCCACATATGTTTCTTACAATGGGTCTGTGTGTACTTCGGCTGAACTAAAAGAATTTATGGACAGGAACCTTATCCAATCTATTGTTGCCATTATCTTCAAGAAAATGATTAAAATATGATGCTGTAAAACCCAGCTGAAGGAACACTGCATACTCTGGTGTACGGTGTTTATCTTTTCCCTTCTAACCCAGGTCAATACTGCAGAGACTAGGAGGAGTAGCGAACAGGACATGGTACCAAGTGCTCTACTGCCACCTGGTGGAGAGAAGAAAGAGGGCTGCTGAACAAAGCAGCCATTAAAAACAAAAACAAAATCTTTTTGGAGCATCATTTATTGCCCTTAGCTTTTATATGTATGAAGGAACGGATCCTTTAATTCTTAGATCCTAAAGAAAATACTAATAAAGCACAAAAATGAGGGCAGCTTTCTCTAATTCATCATGGATGTTTTCATATATATCCATAGTGACTTCTATGGAAATACTAGGTTTGAGTTTTCTGTCTTGCACCGTGCATTCATAAGTTTTGTGGTAACTGGTTTACATGCTAAATAACAAATAAGGCCAACATAATTAAATATATCCATCGAGCAATTAAAAATACACAAATTCTAAATAGTCTCAAAAAAATCCCACCTCAGAATCTTGTTGATATAATCTAATACTAATAATAATAGGTAGCAATTAAATAACATTGTTCTACACAAATTACAAATAATCTGCACAAATATTTTATGAAGTAGGTGTTATTTTTATTCAATTATACAGATGAGAAAACAGGCACAGTGAACCTAGCATGGAATGAGAACCCAGGCAGTCGGGTTCCAGAGATCACAATTTGAATCACTATACTGCCTTTCAGTGAATTCAAAGGAATGCACAATTTGAAGACCACTTTATCCAGGTATTAGGAGTAACGAAATGTCAAGTGAAAGAGCTGACCACTTTAAAAAATTCTCATGTTTCAAATGAGTACACTTTTTTTTTTTTTTTACTTCACTATTATTCAGTGTTTTCCACCTACAGATTATCTCAGTGGAGAAAGAAACCATCTACTCTCGCTTGCAACCATAAAAACAGACAACTGGGAAGATAAAGGACTACTTACTGCACTATTTTACAAATGCTATTTCTTTGTTGTTGTTGTACATTCTATTTTCTCTTATAAAAGGAAGAAAACTTAAGCATACACACTCAAGTAACACATGGAAAATCCATCACAGATTATATTCTGAAAACTATTAATTACACTGTAGTTTAAAGTAGGTATTATTATCTTAAAGGTATTTAGATATAAGCATGCATACATTTGTCTTTCTGTAGCCTAGTAATAGGTGACTGGGAAGAGGACAGAAGAAACTAGGCATTTGCCTTAGAGAGTTATTGGTATAAACTTTGTAGATTTATGAATTTAACCTACTTGATAGGTACTTTGGTTACTGAGGGAAAATCTGAATATGCCAAAAACTTAATTATGAAGTTTTAGTCTTCGTGTTATTTTCTTTCCTCAAGTAGGTGATCTGATCTACTGATCTATGATTTTCCTTTTCTTTCAACAGGTTCAATAATGACTGATTGCTCAGGCTAATATTTAGATCTCTGTCACATCAACCATACTCTTGAATACAATAAAATAGAGCACCAGAAAACAGTACTTTATCTGGTAACATCTCAGTATTATCTGTTTTCTAAAGCCCTTATATGTTCATGGAAGATGAAACTAAATACACAGGCAGGAGTTAGAACAAGGCAGGAATTCCACAAAGGAACTTATGGCTTTAATTCCAGTTTACTAGGACGCCACCAGCGTTTATAGGAGCGGTAATTCCTGATCTCTTAAAAGAGGTCCAGACCAAATATCTCACTGTTTGATGAACATCTCTACATGAATGGACAGAACCACCTCAAAATCAGTACATTCTAAACCAAACGCCTTCTTTCTTATCCTCTGCCTTTACCCAAAGTTCACAAACCTGCTGCACATTACACCTAAATGGCCTGTCAAGATACGTACGGTGAAAACTTTGAGACAGCCAAGGGTAGCGACAGCTGCTTAAATCGAAATCTCTCTTCATGTACCTTTCACGAAGCTACAGAAGTCAACCAGAACAATAAAACCACATAAACCCAATGCCTTCAACATTACAAGAAGACAGAGGAATCTACAAACTTAAATAGAAAAGTAAACCCCCAATTCTGGATGAGATATCTCTTGAGCTGCCATTATAAGCCCTTGCAGAGAGCAAAGATAGGAGTGGGATGGGATCTGGAAAAACTATAAAGAAGAGAGAAGAGGACTTCCCTGGTGGCACAGTGGTCAAGAATCCGCCTGCCAATGCAGGAGACATGGGTTCAAGCCCTGGTCTGGGAAGATCCCACATGCCACAGAGCAACTAAGCCCGTGTGCCACAGCTACTGCGCCTGTGCTCGAGAGCCCGCAAGCTGTAACTACTGAGCCCACATGCCACAATTACTGAAGCCCGCGTGCCTAGAGCCCATGCTCTGCAAAAAGAGAAGCCACCACAATGAGAAGCCCGCGCACCGCAACAAAGAGTAGCCCCCGCTCAGCGCAACCGGAGAGAGCCCGTGCGCAGAAATGAAGACCCAACGCAGCCAAAAATAAAAATAAAATAAATTTTTAAAAAAAAGAAGAGAGAAGAGAAAAAGAAGGGCCTAAGATAGACTTAGAATCACTCCTCAGAAGAGAAAAATACATTACAAGTGCAAAAGTACTGAGAGTGTCCTGGTGGATCTGAGCATTCACTATAGGGACGTGACTTAAAAGTACAGGGTGGGCTTCCCTGGTGGCGCAGTGGTTGAGAATCTGCCTGCCAATGCAGGGGACACGGGTTTGAGCCCTGGTCTGGGAAGATCCCACATGCCGTGGAGCAAATGGGCCCGTGAGCCACAACTACTGAGCCTGTGCGTCTGGAGCCTGTGCTCCACAACAAAAGGCCGTGACAGTGAGAGGCCCACGCACCGTGATGAAGAGTGGCCCCCGCTTGCCACAACTAGAGAAAGCCCTCGCACAGAAACGAAGACCCAACACACCCAAAAATAAATTAATTAATTAATTAAAAAGAAAAAAAAGAAAAAAAAGTACAAGGTATCCAGGAGGCATCAGTCAGGGTGCACTACTCCTGGGGAAGAGAAGAGTAAGTGGGAAGGGTGAGGCATAAGGGAGAGGCTTATCCAGTCTCTGTTGGAGACTAGAGAAGTGAAGGGAAAAAGAAACAAGAGGATAAATTCACAACCCTGCAAGACAAAAGAGAATCTCCAAACTGAAGGAAATGCAAATCTTCCTCTCACCACTAAGAAAAAAAAAAAGCACTATCCATTAAAGAAAGTGCACTTCGGTACAGTGACAGAGTAGTTTCCCTTGAACTAGGATGGCTGTCATTTACTGCAAGCCAAAACCTGCCCAAGAAATAAAATAGAGGAAAGCAATCTCCATACAAAGCTATTATTAGAAGAGAATAGAAATGAGAATTAAATATCTCTGCTGACAAAAACCATTCCAGGGAGTTCCCTGGAATAGTGATTGATAAGGGAGTAAAAAAATAGGTTGAGGGATTTCCTTGGCAGTCCAGTGGTTAGGATTGCAGAGCTTTCACTGCTGTAGCCCTGGTGCAATCCCTGGTCAGGGAACTGAGATCCCACAAGCTGCACAGCATGGCCAAAAAAAATCATTCCAAAAAAACCTAACCATGAAGCGTAAGAAAACTAACACAATATCTCATTTAAATATCCTCTAACAATCATTTGGAGATAGGAAGAGCCACTTTAAATTGGAAACTCAGGTACTTCCCTGGTGGTCCAGTGGTTAAGATGCCGCGCTGCCAACGCACAGAGCGTGGGTTCGATCCCTGGTTGGGGAACTAAGATCCCACATGCTGTGCGGCGTGGCCAAAATACATAAAATAAAGTTAAATTTAAAAATAAATTGGAAACTCAAATAATAAGACCAAATGTTGATGAAAAAATAAAATGATAGTTGATTGAACTCAGGAAAGAAATACAAGAGAAAGGAAAATAATCTCAGAAATAGAGACTAAATAACAAGATGCCAACAGGAGAATAGAAATAAAAATTTAAAGTACAGGTTTCTGGTAACTGAAAAAAAAAAAAAGAAATAAAAATTTAATAAGAGGAATTAAAGAAAGGCAGAATAGCAGTTAAGAGAATAAAAATGAGGGGGAAAGAAGGAAGAGAGTTTACAGAGAAAGTGGTTGAAATGGAAGACATGCAAAAAAAACACAACAAAGGTATAACTAGAGTTCCTTAAAAAAGAAAACAAAACAATGGAACAGAACCAATATTTGAAACTATAAACCAAGAAAAATTTCTGGAAATAAGATCTGAATGTACATATTGAAAGACCTATCAGGTAGTTGGCTAAATTGACCCAGAACAACCAACTCAGAGATATGTTTGAATAAAACTATTAAGATAAAGAAAATATTCTCATAGCCTCCAGACATAAAGACTAAATAACTTCAGTGTAAGAGAATTAGAGTGACATCAAACTTATCAAGAGCAACGTACAATGCAAAGTGAAAATGCAGCAGCATTTTGAAGAAATTCAAAGGAATAAAGTGAAAACCAAGGATTTTAACTCAGCCAACCTGTCGTTCAAGTATCAAGGTTATAGATAAGGAGTTTAAAACATGCAAGAATTCCAGGAATATTATATTCATGAGCCCTTCTTAAAAAATCTATGAGGATAACTTTCACCCAACCAAGAGTTGATTGGGAAAACTTCAGCAAAAGGATTTATAGTGAACATTTAATGTATTCAATTAAAGACTAAAACAAAGGTAGGTACATAAGTGGAAGAATAATACATAAGGAAAACAACTTATAGATGTTATAAGTTTTGATAATGTAGGAAGTAATGCAACTAAAAATATGTTAAAAGAATGGAGAAAAAGGAAAACAGAATAAGTTCACTGATAACTGAATAAGTGGGATAAAAAAATACCATTAAAAAAAAAAGACAAACCAGAGAATAAAAGGTTAAATAAGAAAACAAGGACTAAGAGCATTTTTTAAAAAGTATTAGTCTAGGGAATTCCCTGGGGTCCGGTGGTTAGGACTTAGCACTTTCACTGCTATGGCCTGGGTCTAATCCCTGGTCGGGGAACTAAGATCCTACAAGCTGCACGGCACAGCCAAAAAAAAAAAAAAAAGTATTAGTCTAAAGGTAACTACTTAAACAAAAATACAAACTTTCCTAAACACTAAAAGAAATTTAAAAAATAATCCAACATAACACATAAAGAAACAGGAAATTTAACATTCTGTACATAATAATTATAACATAAAACAATACAGCAGAATAGGGACCACAATAAGTTGTATCAATAAATATGAATGGGCTTCAGTCATTTATTAAATGAGAAAGATTTTCAATTTGGCTCACAAAGCAAGGTGTATGCAAGAGACATACCTAAAATAAAGTGATTCAGAAAGGTTAAAAATAAAAAGACAGGCAAAGGTATACAGGACAAATGGAAACAATAAGAAAGGAGTTTGTGATCCTGGTGTCAGACAAAGTAAAATTAAAGCTAAGAAAGTATTAAATATGACAAAAGGGGGCAGTTTTTAATGCTAAGAGCAAAAATTCACAATGTAGATATAATAGCCCCCAATAACACAGCAATTACTGTTATAAAGCAGAAACTGTAGGACATGTAAGGAAATGTATAGAAACAAATTAATAATGAGAGACTTAAACACATCACTCAGTAAAAGACAAGGCAAGTGAACAAAAATATTTAACTATGTAGAAGACCTAAACAATGTAACCAGTAAAGTAAATCTTTAGGAGAAATATACATTGAATTCTACACTCTGATAATCTGGAATATACCTTCTTCTCAAACACACATGGAATAGCCACAAAAACTGACTATATATTAGGTCACAAAGAAAGCATCAGGAAGTTTCAAAAAGTAGAAATAACATTCTGATCATAAAATATCAAACTAGAAATTGGAACAAAATTTAAAAACATAAATAAAAAAAGATCTTCTACCTAGAAACTAAAAAGCCTTCTATTAAACACCTCTTGGGTAAAGAGGGAAACACAAACTAAACTAATAAAATTTTAAAAAATGATAAAGAAAATACAACATATAAAAATCAATGAGACATATTTAAAGTAGTGGTTCTCAACTAGTGGTTTTGGCCCCCAGGGGAATTTTTCAGCATCTGGAGACATTCTGATTGTTATGAGTATGCAGAGGCCAGGAATGCTGCTAAACATTCCTCAAGGCACAGGACAGACCCCCATGTTACAGAATTATCTGATCCAAAATGTCAATAATGACATGGCTGAGGTACCCTGACATAAAGCAGTAAGGAGAAGAAAAGCCAGAGATCAAAATGAACATATAGAATAAAAGATAAAAGACTAAAAATTAACAAATTAAGTTCAAAATTTAAAAATATAGAAAAGGAACTATACAAAATAAACCAAAATAAAGCACAAGAAAGGAAACAATAAATTGAAACAGAAGTTAATAAAGCAGAGAATACAAAAAATAGTAGCTCTAATTAATAAACCCAAATCCTGCTTCCTTGAAAAATTTTAAATAGACAAATCATTAACTAACTTAATGAAGGAAAAAAGGAGAAACAACAACAATATGCAAAATAAGAAATGACAAGAGGGAATAACCATCAAAACAGAAGAATTTTAAAAAAATCGTGAGACTATTTTGCAGGCATCTATGCAAATGAATTTGAAAACTTGGATGAAATGGATAATTTCCTAGAAAAATAGAGGTTACCAAAATTTGCCCAATTAGGGATTGAGAATTTAGACTGGTTTCAGTATAGGAAAAAAAGTTACTTAAAAAAAAAAAAAATCCCACAAAAAAGCACAAGGGGTCAGACTTTGACTATGGTGGGGTAAAGAGATTGGCAAATCTTCGTAAAACACACGTATAAGACCAAGCAAAACTCTCCAAAAAACAAAAACAAAAATAAAAACAACAATTTTAAGGATCTGGAAATCGAGCAAAAGCAATAAGCAAATGGAGAAGTATTTATTTATGATAAGCTGCTACAACCCCACTTAAGAACAGTGGGAGTCAGTGGCTTCTTGCCTGAGGCTGCTGCCATCCATCATCTACCCCTGTACCTTGGCTCAGTGAGTGTAGTAGTATTACCAGTGTGGACTGGCCATGAGCCAGCAGCCTCCCTCCTGAGGGGATGTGTTTGATATGGCTCAGATGCTGAAAACCTGTGACAACAATGTCAGTGGAATGCTTAAAAATTCAGTATGAAACAAATGGGAAAGAAACCAGTTTTTCAAGCCTGAAAATGTGGTTCTAGTTGGGGTGAGGTGTAGAATTGCCAGAAATTTATGGGAAGATACTAAAAATGAAAGAACCATAGAAGGGCTAGATTAACTTTCCACACATCTCTGGCTAACTGGGAAAATATGGGCATACATAGGGAAGACCTGAGAAAGCTTTGAGAAAAGTTAAAGCTGGGCAGGTTTGAGGATGACTGAATTCTGAATGCACTCTCCAACCCACAGGCTGATCCACTAGAAGAGATGAAAGACTTATGGCTGGAGGTGTTTGAGTACCACCACTGCCAAAATTATTGGTGACCACTAAGCTATGCAGACAGTGGTGACTTCTAGAAAGCCAGGCTAAAAAAATTAAAAACTGAACAGAAACATTAGCAGCCATACACTTGGGAGGAGATAGATTCTGGAATACAGGCAGTTTGCAAAAACAAAAATCAACCCATTTAAAAAAAAAAAAATCCTCAGGGGAGAAAAATCAGAATCCAGAATTGCTGGATAATATTTATCCAAAATGTCTAGTTTTCAATAAAAAAATTATGAGACATGCTAAGAAAAAGGAAAGTGTGACCGATACTCAGAAAAAAGGTCAATAAAAATGAATTCTGAGGGGATCCAGGTGTTGGATTTTGCTGACAAAGACTTCAAAAGTAGCTATTATAAATATGATCAAATAATTTATGCAAATTATAATTTAAATAATTAAAGGAAAATATGACAACAATGACTCAATAAATAGGGAATCTCAATAGAAGAATGAAAAGTATAAAAAAGAACCAAATGGAAATTTTAGAGTCAAAAAATACAATGGAAATGAAAAAATTCAATAGATGGATTCAACAGCAGATTTGAGATGGCAGAAGACAGAATCAGTAAATCTGAAAATAGATTAACAGAAAATGACCAATATGAAAGAGAGATAAAAGACTGAAGATGAGCAGAGCCTCAGAGACCTGTGGGACAAAACTCAATAGTAATGAGGGACTTCCCTGGTGGCACAATGGTTAAGAATTCGCCTGCCAATGCAGGGGACACGGGTTCGAGCCCTGGTCCGGGAAGATCCTACATGCCGTGGAGCAGCTAAGCCTGTGCGCCACAACTACTAAGCCTGTGCTCTAGAGCCCGTGAGTCACAACTACTGAAGCCCGCACGCCTAGAGCCCGTGCTCCGCAACAAGAGAAGCCACCACAATGAGAAGCCCGCGCACCGCAATGAAGAGTAGCCCCCGCTCGCCGCAACTAGAGAAAGCCCGCACACAGCAATGAAGACCCAATGCAGCCAAAAATAAAATAAATAAAATTTTTTAAAAAATCAATAGTAATGAGATTCTCAGAAAGAGAGGAGTGAGAGAAAGAGGCAGAAAAAAATATTTGAAGAAATAATGGCCAAAACCTTTTTAAATTTAATGGAAAACACTAATTACAGATTCAAAAGCTTAATAAATCCCCAAATAGGATAAACACAAAGAGATCCGTACCTAGATATATCATAGTCAAACTGCTGAAAACCAAAGACAAAGAGAATATCTCAGAAACAGTGAGAGAATCATTCACATACAAGGGAACAGTAATATGCTTACTGACTGATTCGTCATCAGAAAAACAATAGCAAAACATCAATAAAACAAAAATTTAGTTCTTTAAAAAGATGAACAAAATTAATGGACCTTTATCTAGATGGACTAAGAAAAAAAAAAAGAAAAATTACTAAAATCAGAACCACCCTACAGAAGTTAAAAAGATTAACAGAGAATATTATGAACAACTTTATGCAACCACATTACACAACGTGGTTGAACAAATGCCTAAAAAGATACAAAATACCAAAGTAACTCAAGGAAAAATAGAAAATCTGATTACACCCATAAAAAATAAAGAAACTGAATTGGTAATTAAAAATCTACCCACAAAGAAAAGCCCAGGCTCAGATGGCTTCATAGATAAATTCTACCAAACATTCAAAGAAGAATTAATACCAATCCTTCACAAACTGTTCTAAAAAATAGAAGAGGGAACATTTCCCAACTGCTTCTATAAGGCCAATATTACCCTGATACAAAGTCAGAAAAAGAAATCACAAGAAAACTACAGATCATTATTCTCATAGACACAAGAATCATCAACAAAATAATTAGTAGAAACATATAACATGGATATATGCCATGACTATGAGGGATTTATCTCAGGAATGTAAGAATGGTTAATATCTGAAAATCAATAATGTAAAACACCATATTAATAGAATAAAAGACAAAGGACATGATCATCTCAGTAGATATGACAAAAATCCAACAACCATTCACAATAAAAATCTCAACAAACTGTAAGAGAAGGGAACTTCCTACAGGGCATCTGTGAAAAACCTACAGTTAACATCATGCTTAATGGTGAAAAACTAAACGTTTTCCCCCTAAGATTGAGGAAAAAGATGTCTGCTTTCACCACTTCTATTTAACATTGTTTGGAAAGTTCTCACCAGTGCAGTAAGTCAAGTAAAAGAAATTAAAAGTATATAGATTGGAAATGGAAAGAAAAACTGCCATTATTTGGAAATGGCATGCTACTGTATATAAAAAATCCTACTGAATCTACCAAAAGCTACTATAACTAATGAACCAATTTGCAATGTAGTAGGATATAATATCAGTATACAATAAAAAATTACATTTTTATACTGGCAACAAACAATTTGAAAATAAAATTTAAAAAAAATTCCACTCACAATAACATCAAAAGAATAAAATATTTACAGATAAATTTAACAAATGAAGTACAAGACCTGTCCGCTGAAAATTAAAACCTCACTGAGAGTAATTGCATTAGATCTAAATAAAAGGAGAGAAATGCCATGGTCATGGATTGGAAAACTCAATAAGGCGTCAGTTCTCCATAAATTCATCTATAGATTAAATTCAATCCCTATATAAAAAATAGGCTTCTTTTTGGGTAGAAATCGACAAGATGAATCTAAGATTTATATGAAAATACATGGGACCCAGAAGAGCCAAAACAACTTGGGATAAGAACAAACTTGGAAGACTTACATTACCTGACTTCAAATTTTATTATAGGGACTTCCCTGGTGGTGCAGTGGTTAAGAATCCACCTGCCAATGCAGGGGACATGGGTTCGACCCCTGGTCTGGGAAGATCCCACATGCTGCAGAGAAACTAAGCCCGTGTGCCACAACTACTGAGCCTGCATGCCACAGCTACTGAAGCCTGCGCGCCTAGAGCACATGCTCCGCAACAAGAGAAGCCACCAAAATGAATTTATTATACAGTTATGGTAAATCAAGAGAGTATGATATTGGCTTAAGGATAGACATACACATCAATGGAACAAAACAGAGAGTCAAGAAATAAACCCTTTGATCAATGATCAATTGATTTTGACAAAGATGCCAAGGCAGTTCAACGAGGAAAGAATATTTTTTTTCATCAAACAGTGTTAGGACAATTGGAATAATCAAAAAAACAAAAATAAAACCCAAAAATCTTAGATAGCTACTTCACACAATATACCAATATTAACTCAAAATGGATCACAGACCAAAATATAAGAGCTAAAACTATACAACTTCTAGGAAAAAACATGGGAAAATATCTTTGTAATCTCATTAAGCAAAGATATCTAAGATATGACAACAAAAGCATGATCCATAAAGGAAAAAATTGATAAAGCAGAATTCATCAAAATTAAAATCTTTTGCTTTTCAAAAAAAAAAATGTTCCATTAAGAGAATGAAGACAAGCCACAGACGGAATAAAATATATTAGCAAATCATATATCTGATAAAAGATTTGTATCCAGAAAACATAAAGCACTCATACAACTCAGTAGGAAGTCAAACAATCCAATTTAAAAATGGACAAAAGATTTGAATAAACATTTCAGCAAACAAGATGCACAAATGTCTAATAAGCACATGAAAGGAGGCTATTAGCCAAGGAAAATATAAATTAAAACTACAATAATGGGACTTCCCTGGCAGTCCAGTGGTTAAGACTCTGCGCTTCCACTGCATGGGGTGCAGGTTCGATCACTGGTTGGGGAACTAAACTCCCACAGGCCATGTGGCATGGCCAATAAATAAATAAATAAGTAAACCGCAATAAGAAACCACTACATACCCACTAGAATGGCTAAAATCCACAAAACTGACAATATCAAGTATTGATAAGGATATGTAGAAATTGGAGCTCTTACATTAATGGTGGGAATGTAAAATGGCCCAGTCCCATTGCAAAACAATTTGGCAATATCTTAAAAGTTAAACGTAAACAGCAATTCTACTGTTCAGTATCTATCTAGGAAAAATTAAAAAATACGTCTGCACAAAGACATGTTTGCAAATATGTATCAATACATATATTTTTTGGCCCGGTGGCTTGTGGGATCTTAGTTCTCCGACCAGGGATTGAACCCGGGCCCCAACAGTGAAAGTGCTGAGTCCTAAACACTGAACCACTAGGGAATTCCCAAAATATTTATAGTATCATTATTCATAAGAGCCCCAAACTGAAAGCAAACCAATGTCCATCAACTGATGAATGACTGTCCATGCAATGAAATACTATTCAGCAATAGAAAGGAACAAAGAAACTAACACAACATTGTAAACCAATTATACTCCAATAAAAATTAAAATAAAATAGAAAGGAACAAAGTACTGATACATGCTATAATGTGATAAACATTAAAAAATATATATTTAATGCTATCTGAGAAAAGCCACACACACACACAAAACACATATTATGTGATTCCATTTACACGCAATTTCTAGAAGAGTCAAATGAGCCACTGAGAAGGACACAGGATCTCCTCTGTGATATTTTTTTTTTTAATTAATTTATTTATTTATTTATGGCTGTGTTGGGTCTTCGTTTCTGTGCGAGAGCTTTCTCTAGTTGTGGCAAGCGGGGGTCACTCTTCATCGCGGTGCGCGCACCACGCCTCTCACTATCGCGGCCTCTCTTGTTGCGGAGCACAGGCCCAGACACGCAGGCTCAGTAATTGTGGCTCACGGGCCCAGTTGCTCCGTGGCACGTGGGATCTTCCCAGACCAGGGCTCGAACCCGTGTCCCCTGCATTGGCAGGCAGATTCTGAACCACTGCGCCACCAGGGAAGCCCTCCTCTGTGATATTTCTGCCAAAAATGCAAAACCTGAATATAATTATGAGGAAACAGTAGACAAAGCCAAATCGAGGACCACTCTACAAATAAATCGTCTGTGTTCTTAACAAATAAAAGACAAAGGTCAAAGTACTGTTCCAGACTGAACAGTACTGAAGAGATGTGAAAATGCAATGTAATGTGGATGTGGGGTTTGATCCTGGAATGGGGAAAAAAAGAACTATAAAGAATCATACTGGGATAACTGGCGAAACCTAAATATTGACTGTGGATCAGATATCAAATTTCCTGATTTTGGTAATCTTTACTGTGGTTATGTAAGTGTCCTAGTTCTTAGGAGATATACACTGAACTATTTAAGGATAAAGGGACATGATGTCTGCAACTTACCCTCAAACGTTACAGAAAAATTAATATGCATATATATATTTATACACCCAGAGAGAGATAGAAAGGAAATGAGCAAAATGTAAACAATTAATGAATGTAAATTTATGGGAGTTAATTGTACTATGCTTGCAGTTTTGAAATTATTATATCAAAACAGAGCTATTTTAAAAACCTATAGGGCTTCCCTGGTGGCGCAGTGGTTAAGAATCTGCCTGCCAATGCAGGGGACACGGGTTCGAGCCCTGGTCTGGGAAGATCCCACATGTCGCGGAGCGGCTAGGCCCGTGAGCCACAATTGCTGAGCCTGCACGTCTGGAGCCTGTGCTCCGCAACAAGAGAGGCCGCGATAGTGAGAGGCCCACGCACCGCGATGAAGAGTGGCCCCCACTTGCCACAACTAGAGAAAGCCCTTGCACAGAAACGAAGACCCAACACAGACATAAATAAATAAATAAATAAAATTTTAAAAAAAATCAACAAAAACCTATAGATAGTGGGACTAAAGTTTCGAATCACATTTTTTCCTGCATATTTCAATTAAAACAAAAACATCTTTCTCAGTCATCAGTATAATCAGATATCATCCTTCCTCAAAAATGGTTATGGCCTCTACTGCCACAGAATAAAGTTCAAACTGTAGTATGATATTTACAGTCCTTTCCACCCTGGTCCCAAAGGACCTTTCCCTCAGTGCTTCTCAGATTCTTCCCCAAACACTTTCAAGTCTCTAAGTCTCTACGTATACCAACCGCTGCTTGGAAGGTTTGACCTCGAAATCCTCTTCATCTTTTGCAGTTCAACTCAAGTGTCTTTTCTGCTTAGCCCTTCCCAATCCCCAAAGGCAAGCTCTTTCTCTCCACACATACTGAGTTAAGTTCCCCAACTCCTTTTTTACACATTTATTATACCTGATGTGCCTTGTTTGCCCACTGTCTGGCACATAGTAGGTGCTCAACCTGTCTGTTGTAATCCTACCATAGTTTTATTCTCTAACCTTCCCACTAAATATGTATCTTTCTTCTTTAAGCAAAAGGCAGTAATACATTTTGATTGTTAAAATAGTACCTGGTCAGGAAATCACGATGAAACAGTGAGATAGCTACTTGCAGGGAATAGATGAAAATGAAAAAAAAAAAGAAAATATTTTTTCTAATCATTAGTCACCTTCAGTCTGAACCTATGTACCTCTCGGCTACAGGGCCTCCTGACTTCAGAATTTACCAAATATTTGAGTATTAAGTTAACGAACTTCTGTGTACAAAGGCAAAAGCAGGTATAGACTTGGGCCGATTGGTGAATATAGGAAGATAGATAAAATAGATAATTGAGTGGATTATTAAATTCTTTGAAAATTTTCTATTTAACTTCCTTAGTCTTGAGGATTTGCAAAAGGATGCACATAGAAACCGAGAAAACACTTGAAGGCAGATTATTTTCCACGATTGTATCACAAAAGCAGGTCATGAGGGCTCTAGCCAGCCTTTAAAGAATACACTGAGAGAAGAAAAACAAAATTAAGAAAGGGAGAGGAAATGGGGTGAAAAAACACATTAATTTCCTAATCTACAAGTTTAGAGGAAACTTGTGTAAATAGTGGCGTTAGGAATGAGGGGGCGGGGGGCGGGTAAGAAGACCTTTTCAAGACCAGGCCAGACCAGTTACAGATTCTACAGGCTAAAAGTCAGTCTGCTATGTTGTTATTATTGTTTCCAGCGCAACCAAACATGCAATTATATTTAATAAAATTGACCAGGAAGATGGGCTATAAAACCATTCTGCATCTGTTTTATAAACATAATACTGAATCGCAGAACTTCAGAAGTACACACACGTGTTTGTAAACTTGTCCTAGTGATAGTACAATCGGATTAACTAAAAGCAACCCCAGAAAACCAAAGCCCATATAATCTACATAATCCAAGAAACTAATTTTGCTTAAAAGCCTCACATTTCATGTGAACACGTAACAGCTGGACGTCTGGCATAAGCCACTTGATTTCCAGGCCTCTAAACTAGTCTTGACGCTACATTTAATGACACTGCAGCTTCTCGGCTACACAGGGGTCTCCAGCGCAGCCGCTCCGCTCCCCAGGGGCCCGCATCGGGTGGGTCGTGCGGCCAGCGGGAGTCACTGTCACCTCTAGCCCCTCCCCCCACCCCTGCCCGTCCCTCCAGAGGCCGCCGAACGCAAGGCTGCCCGGCTCCGCTTCTCTCAGGGAACTTTCCCTTCTCTGGGAGCCTCCCTCCAGACTCCACTTCTCTCTCCATCACCCCCGGCGCCGACCCTCCTCACAGCCGGACCCCGCCCGCCGGCCGCCGCACTTACGGCGCGGACAGGGCGACGGCGACACAGTCTCGAGCAGCCCCTTCAGCCCGACTCCAGCGCGGGGCGCAGTCGCAGGCTGCGCTGCCGGCGCAGCGACTCCCGTGCGCCACCGCCGCGGCGTCTCCCTGGCAACCGGACGCTCAAGCCGCGCGGGGCAGGGCGGCTTCCGGAGCCGGTTCCCGCGGCGGCCGCCGCAGGGGAAGACCGCGGCCCCGGTTCAGCATCTCGGCGGGTCACCTTTGGGCCAGCCCTTAACAGCAGAGTGTGAACGCAGCAGCAGTTTCTCCTCCGAGAACCCTTTTAAGGTGCCCTGAAGGAGGCACTCGGGAAACGTTTTAACCACTTTTCCGCAACACTGTGATTATACCAAGTCCTGTTCCTATCCAAGGCCTCGGGAGCACTAAAATTAAGCAAATGTAAACGTTGAAGTTACAGAAGTTCGTTTCCTTGCCTGGGCAGAGACCCTCGGGTGGCCAGATCCTCTATTATTAATCATTACTCTTCGGTTCCGCCTTAGTGTCCAAATAGCTTTCCAGCAGACTTCTGTCGGCTTTTTGCTAACAAGCAGTTTTATGTATTACCTGTGGTGCACTGCTGCCATTTTCATAATTCAGAGAGCATCGTACTAGTTAATGTGGGGCTGATTCAGAGTGAGAGACATGCTTGCCACCCAGTGGGGAATCAAGTCAAGCAAACAAGTAATGTGATGAATGCTATATGGAGGTATAGGTATTAACAATGGAATAGATAATTTTTGCCAAAGTCTACCCTTCTTGTTTCCAAGAGAAACTTGGAAACACTATCTCTGTTGTTAATGAGCACATACACACTTTGTTTAGCATCAGTAAAATGCTCTCCATCATGCCCAGATTTAGGATGTCGATACTTCCCCTCTTCCCTCAGAGGTAACGCTTCTCCCTTTTTGTCATCTAGCTTCAATTCTCCATTTCCTTCATTTGCTTAGAAATATGTTCTAATCTCTGCCCATCTTTAGAAACAAAGAAACAGAGATAAAAACAAAAACAGAAACCTTTACCTCCTTCAAGACCAAACATACTCCCAGGTAAACTTAACATCAACTTATTTCTCTATCATTTTTGCCCTCATCATGCTATTTAGGTAACTTTCTCAGTAAGGATACAAGAGATCACATAACCTTAGGTACAAATCCAATGGCTATTTTTTTTTCTTTCTTTCTTTTTTTTTTGACGGCACCACACAGCATGTGGGATCCTAGTTCCTCCACCAGGGATCGAACCTGCATCCCCTGCATTGGAAGCGCAGTCTTACCCACTGGACCGCCAGGGAAGTCCCTCCCCCTTATTATTATTTTTTTTTTGCCAACAGCTATTTTCATCTTCATGGTATTTGATCTCTGCAGTTTCCATAACTGTTGACTATTAGAGCTACTCTTCTCATTAGAAAGCTCTTCACAATCAGGCCCATCCCTATTTTCTAGCTTCATGCCTTGTTACTCTGCTGCACACACTCTAAGCTCAGCTGCGTTGAACGTCTCTATTCCTTGATCAAGCAGCATTTTTGCATATGCCTTAGTCTAGCCTACAGCTCCCTACCCTGATTTTTTTCTGCACTTGATACACTCCTCTTCATCTCTCAACCACTTGGCTTATATACAACGTTCTGCACAAAGGCTTTCCTTTTCCCAAACCAGAATTAGGCACAGCCTTTTGCATTGTTCTTTAAATCTATCTTTGTTCATCCAAGTGTGCTCTTGGAATACTGGGAATGATGATTTTCCATCTTTTCCCCAGTGCCAGTAAAGAGCTTGGAACCACTGTAAATGATCAATGTATGTTAGTTAAATAATTATCTCATAAGAGCAAACTAAAAGAAAGTCTTTGTAATGAGTTTTGACTAGATGTATTTCATAAGCTTTAATTGTAAAATTAATTATATGCAAATCCTTTTATTCTTATACAAAGCACTTTGAATAAGGAAAATCCTTTTTGATAAGGTGAAAAATTAAGACAGAGAGTTAATTTCTCTTGCTGCAAAGAGACAGTGAAAATCAGAATTTGAAATCCAACTCCTGGAGAAAATAAGTCTAATTTCAGGGGAGAAATGCTAGAGTATATTTTAGAGGGTAGTGAATATACTGCATATATTCTGTGTAGTACATAGTTTAGCACAGTAGTTAAGAGTATACACTTTGAACTGAGTGCCTAGGTTCAAGTCCTAGCTCTACTACTTCCCGGCTATATTCTTGGGCAAGTTTTTTAATCTTTCTGTGCCTTCGTTTCTTCATCTGTAAAATGGTGTTAACAATACCTACCTACCTCATTGGGCTGTTCTGGGACTTCAGTGGGAGAATCTATGCAAAGCATGTGGAACAGCACAAACACAGGCATTGGGCACTTATTATATTTTGTATAGCACACTTGTATCCTTCTTCTAGTAATGGTGAAAAGGGATACCTATCCTTTATTTCCTGGTTTCTACTGAAACTGGGGACATACTAGCAAGATGAATGTTGCCAATAAGGCCCAGAAACAATTGATCTCATTCTTCTCAACACCAATGTCTAAGAAACTAGCTAACAAGACAGACAGCTTTAAACTTCAATGAAGATGAAACAGATCTTTTCCAACATTTCAGTCAGTGGCTCTCTTCCTTTTCAGTGAATAAAGATCCTCAATCAGAAGTTAGTGGGTGCATTCTTATTGCATTCTTAAGTGTCATCAAAGATTATTCTGAGGCAAGTGATACTTGGACCACACTCAGAAACACTGATTTAAATTCATTGTCGGGCCAGTGGTTCTCATGAAGAGCTGCACATTAAAATCATTTGTACAACTTTATAGAAACATGGGTTACTGGGCCTCTCTCTCAAAGACTGATTCCAGGGGTCTGTATACATAACACACAACCAGTTGTATACGTTATCTTCTGGAAATATTTTGAAATGCTTGACAGTTAAATGTGAAAGTTAAATTTTTTTGAGATGTGACCCTTTATATAATTTATAGGACTTGGAAACTAGAAAAAACAGTGGCCCAGAAAAAGGATCAACAACCTTGTCAATAAATGCCAAGGACAGAATATTGATTTCTTGAAAATCTTTTCCATGAGTCTGTTTTTCAAAAAACTGATAATGTTATACTGATAAAGATGTGTTTTTAAAACAGTCATTATTCAGTTATTAATGCTAAGATTAGTCAGAATGCATTTAGGCAGAGTGATAAATGTACACAACTGCTATGATTATTAACAACTGTATGATTTAGAAGTCACATTTTTAGATAAGGAAACTGTTCTGGAGTTAATTATCCAAGGTCATAACAACAGGCAGGAGCATTAACAAGAGTAGAAATGTCACCTCGTGATCCCCAACCCAGTTCTTCCCACATATAATCTTCCCCTCCTTGCCTCCAGAACTGCATTCTCCCTTCCTTTCTCTAACCCAGGAGTCAGCAAATTCTTTCTATAAAGGGTCAGATGGTAAATATTTTAGGCTCTGTGGGTAATATAGTTTTTTTGGGAAAACTGTATTTTTTGCAAAAGCAGCTATAGACAACATGCAAACAAATCTGTTCCAATAAAATTCATTTATATAAAAATAGGCATTAAGCAGGATTGGGCTGAGGAATGCAGTTTGCCGATCCCTGCTCTAACCAAAAGATTATGAATGTTTCACTAATTTTCCTGATCAGGAAACTGAAGATTCTACAAAAGATGCCCTTTTCACAAATGTGGGAAAATTACCCCTTTATGAAATTGAGGAGACAGATCAAATAAAAAATCAAGATCTGAAGGATCAGAATGGTTACTTAAGGATTTTAGAATAATTAAAAAAACTTTTTCTCCTTAATATGTCTTAGTCTTACTATATACAGATTAAGCCAGATGACAAGCTACTATACAACAGCATGTTAAAAAACATGTTTATTTTACACTATGTACAATCAGGAACATATTTAAAAGCACTGTCAATTAAAATAAATGAAGAACATAAATCACAATTTAGTTTGTTCTTTGTGTATATATTCACATTAAAATATAAAGAACATATACCAAAAAAGAGCCAAAGTGTGCATTTTTCTAAAACTTGGTATATACATATTCCACTGGAAAAAAGCAATCAAAAATGACTTTAACCAAAACTAAGTTCCTGTGATGTGTAGTAACCATTATATTGTTTATATGAGGTAGTAACTAAATTATTTTGGCCAAGTGTTAATACTCTAAATCAAAAGAAACATGAAAATGATCATAAAATAAGGCCAACAAAAGTAAAAATCCCACTAGAAATTTGAACCACTTCGCTCTTTGGAATGTTATAGTTCTTCAAAGTGATTATAAGAAACGTTTAGCGTGGACTCTTTGATAATGCTAACTTATACTTTGTGCATACTGTAATTCAGACAACTGCAGTGCTACGTACGTCACGGTACCGCTATTCTGTGATTCAAAAATTTTTTCGAAGGTATTGTTTTTAAGCACAGACAAGCAATCTTACAGGATTCTGCTGAAATATAAAAAGACCAGTTACTACAACAGGGGGTTAATTGGTTTGTTTCACATAGAAAACAATCCAAATACGTTTTAGAAAGATGCTGGGGAGCCGAATGCATATTGACAAGGTCACAGCTTACTTTTGTGACTTAACACATCACATATCAATACTTTGTGCAAATATAAACACACCAGTGTACTTGCATTAAAATTAAAAACAAGATTATAAAATGATTACAGCCTCCATTACAATTTTAAAAGTTACAAGATTTATCTTCATGTTACTAAATTACATATAATAAAAATACAATAGTGTTAAATGTACGGTTTCATTGCCAGCATCCCATTTTGTAATATAGCCGCACCCAAGAATATACTAAAGGATTCTTAAAATATTAATCCCAATTGCATTTTCATCAACATTTACATCTGTACAGATAAGACACTTAACTTGTACATCTCATAAAATACATTATCTACATAAATTCTTAGTGTATGTCTTCAGCAATATGAAGTTTCACAGAAAAATACTGCCTATATGTACAAAGATTACATAACAGTGAATTAAGCACTTGTGTGGTTCAATATGCTAAATATATCCATACCACTTAAAACAAAAAATTTCCCCATCTTGTCTCATGCCACAATAAATTACAAGTAACTGAAGCCAGGTAACTGCAGCTTTTGTACAGGTTCAAGCATCCGTTAATGTTGCAGTGGTAGTGTTCTTTCTCTCTAGAGTTAACTGTCAAAGCACAGCATTTCTCAGTAACTGTTTTCATGACCCGCGAGGATGTATAAATTGCTATTTGCTGTGGGGTTGTCGGTTGGCCTACTTTCCAAAACCACGACCCTAAAATAACAAAAAACAAACAAAAAACATACAACAAAACAAAGTTATTCTTGAAAACTAATGTTAGCAGAAAATTCTTCCACTGCTTCTTCATTGTATGCCTCTAATAAATGCTCCTTATCTGATATGTGGGCAGAAACCATGTGCAAATCACTACGATTGAAGAGTCAGCTCCAGCTCTGGGAAGTACACCTTTGTTGCCCACCACCTCCCACCTCTAAGCCAGTGCTGTCCTAAGAGTCAGAGGGGTAAAATCTGTACTAGGAATAAGTTGGGGGAACTTAATTCTTATCATGAATTCTAAAAACAATCTGTAGTTCAAGAATCAGAAAGTAAATCAGAATAGAACTCCAAATCCTATTGGTACTAAAACTGAAAACTTTTCTGTTTGCTAGCATATGGTATCTCCTCTTTCTTGTCCTATAAATCATACTTTAGATATTACGTTTAATGCAAAAGTAGTACTGACAGATCTATATATTCTTGGTACCTGGAAGACCAGGCACATTCTCAAAGGTTTCATAACTTTCTGACCTGCGAATTCTTATATTATGAAAAATATAATGTTGAATATATTACTGTAGAAATTTCAATTCTCTTGAAAAAGAAACCAGTTTCATGTTGGATTTATAAAACATGTTTAGAACTATGTATTTAATACAACTCCTTTTCATACCTGTCAGATCCAAGCAGTCTGAAAATTCTCGTGCTATCTGAAATTTCTTGTGTTACCTGTTCAATTAAAATATCAATTTAATTTCTGAAATGAAAGGCACAAAATTTTATATGGGCATTTAATTTATAACTCTATAGAAAAGAAGCATAATTCCTAAGATGGAAATAGATCCTTGTATGACCGTTAACTTGTTAAATCAGCACATGAGTGCATCCATTTGTTAGTCTAGGAAAAATGTGGCTAATTTTGAATCAATCATAAAACATGAGAGTAGTAAACCATTTGCTGGCATATAGACTTCAACGGAAAAAGTTAAAAGCAAAGCACCTAGTCCGTTTTATTTATCAGAAACCTCCTGTCAGTTACCTTAATGCTAATAGCAAAACTCTTGCAGCAGTAAGCCACTTAGGTCTGGTCATTTCACTTAAAAGGCTGCAGTGTGGTATGATGGGACAAACTCATGACTCCAGTTTAAATCCCAGTTCTCCCACTTACTAGCTGTGACAGTTGCGCGAGGTATGTAATTTGTTGGAAACGGTTTTACCTTCTGCAAAATGGGATAGACAATGTCTACTTTGCAGTGGTATCTTGCAGTATTCTTGTAAGTATTAATGGGTACAATGCCTAGCTAAGGAAATGCTCAGCTGATAACAATTCTCTTTCCCATTTCTTTCCAAGTCTCCTGAAATAATATTTTCTAATGGCATATGTCCTTAAAGAAGTCCTCAGTGTGACCAATTACCAGTTGGGGAGTTAAGACTAAGTCTACAGGAGAAAGAGAAACCCATTGTTTATTGCTTACTGAAAGCAAAACATTCCCAATTTTAATGGCAGTAGCTTCTCCCCAAAATTCGGTAAGGCTGAAAAAACAATTTGACTTTGAAACTGAAATTATTCTGGAAACAGCAGTCAGTGGTTCTTGATTTCTTTTGTAACTTAGCACACCTGAAGGACACAACTCGCTCACTTCAGTAGTGATGGCTCATCATCACGATCTTCGAAGTGTTCAATATTTTGGGACTGGCCTACTTGAAGGACATAGCATTTTTGGAGAGGTTGTTTTTAGTGAGGGCTGCGTATGTAGTGTGAAAAAGCCCCTCAGGTGATTGTTTGGGCAAACTATCTTTTTTAAACCATTCTCTTGTATCCTATGATGCCTTTCTTTCTCTGCCTGGTGTTTATTAGCTGTTGACTATTCTTATCTCCAGGCTCCATTCCCTCAGGTGATTTAAAAAAAAAAATCTTCCTGAGAGGTGAGCCCTCTTGAGGGAATTACTCTTAGAAACATACTGGCAGGGGACTTCCCTGGCGGCCCAGTGGTTAAAGACTTCGCCTTCCAATGCAGGGGGTACGGGTTCGATCCCTGGTTGGGGAGCTAAGATCTCACATGCCTTGTGGCCAAAAAACCGAAACATAAAACGGAAGGAATATTGTAACAAATTCAATAAAGACTGTAAAAGTGGTCCACGTTAAAACAAAAAAAAATCTTAAAAAAAAAGAAACACACTGGCAGCCACCTTTCTTGAATACTTACTATAGGCCAGGCATTGTGCCAAGCACATCACGTACTTCCTCTTGTTTAATCTTAGCAACCCTATGAAACAAGTACTATGCTGTTGTCCTCAATTCACAGATGAAAAAATACAGGCAAAGAGAAGTTAAAGTGATGTGTCAAGGTCACACAGTTACTGAACAGCACAGTTGAGACTGAACCCGGGTGTCTCCTCAGGAACCCACGCTCATGATCATTCTGCTATATATACTGTTTACTGGTTAGAAGAAATGCTCTGATCTTAACGAACGACAGTTTAAAACACAAATGAGCTATTTTCTTGCTTGAGGCACCTAATGTTTTCCCTTCCCTCCAATGCTCAAGTAAAAGTTACTACGGAGACTGGCTTGGGGTTATTGAAAGAACTTAGGATGATTTTACTTGCCTGTAATATTCTAGGGGGCAAGTACCAAGTCTTGTTCATGCTTATAGCCCCAGCACTTTCTGATGAACTGATTTAAATACGTCATATGACTTGGAGTTCAATTATTCCTGGAGTTAAATTAAGGTAGGAAGGACTAAGGAGATAAGGATACCAGAAATAGGCAAGGTGGCTGCAAGAGAAATGTGGAACCCTTTACTTATCGTCTACATTGGTCATTATTTCTGAAATACAAAGTAGAAAAGGTGCTTCAAGACAGAGAGAGCCTGCATCAGCACTCTTGTTCCAGGTGACGGCCTGGGAAAAGTTGAAAGAAAATCAGAGTTGGCTCACTTTTAGCAGTATTTAGGAAGTTCTTGTTCTGAATAGAAGGGTGATTATCTGGAAGCACATAAAATATGCACTGAAACTGTTTGACTGAATGGACAGAGAGAGGTTGCTATAAAGTATGCGCCATTAATTTTATCACTAGATTGAATACAGAAAATATCAATAAAATTAGCAAATCAAGTATTCCTTGCATCAATCAGGAATTTTCCAAAGTTAAAGAATATTGTGTGATGTAGAATTTGATAATGCTTCATGACCATTTATTGGACATAATTTTTTAAAAGATTACTTACCTCATTAGATCTAAAACTTCTACCTTGCATTCCATGTTTCCAGAAAGCTAGCACACTGTCCTGTAGGCAAACTAGCAGGTAAGAACAGCTCAGTTACTGTTAATAGTACAAGAGTTCAACTGACAAGCATTATTTCATCCCTCTTTCTACCTTGCACAACAATATTTCAATTAATAACTAGTGTTAGTCATTCCATATTTACAATGGCATCTTTACCATACTGCCTAGAACTACACAGTATATACTATACAGCATAAATACTATACAGACCTGACTCATCTTTCTGGTAAGAAAAAGAAAATTCACTGAAAATATTTTTTGCTATAGAAATTTTTGTTTTGATAAAATATTTCAAACATACAGAAAAATACGAGAATAGCCTAAAAACACGTGTATCCACCATTTAACTCTCAAATCCTAACATTTTGCCATATTTGCTTTTTGTTTTAAATAAAAATGAATACAGCCAGCATCCCTATAAACTCCTACTCTAGTTGTATTCTAACCTCTCCTTCCTCCCTGAGATAACCGCTGTTACGTACTTGGTATTTGTTGTTCTTATGTATGTTTTTACTATTACAACACAGTAAGTTCACATTATCAGTGTAAACTTTATATTGGATGTTTCCAACTTTTATACATTTGGTATGATGAACCAAATGATGTTTCTAATTTTTTTGTTAAAAAAATGCTGCAATAAACATTCTTGTACCTCTTCTTAAATACATGTACAAAATTTTCTCTGGGGTAGACACCTAGCAATAGAATTACTGGGATACAGGCATATGTGCCTTCTAAAAATTCTAGTTTTGCTTTTTGTATTTTCACATTTAATATATATTTTTGTGTGTCTTCAGTGAGGAGAAAAACTGATTTTGTTTCCTGCAGATAACCAATTGTACTAGCATCATTTGTTGAACAGGACATCACTTCCCCACTGACATATGATGTGAATTTCCAATTACACGTAGGTCTATTTCTGAGCCTTCTCTTCTGTTCCACTCTTCTATTTCTCCCTGTGTTGATCCCACACTGTCTTAATCACTATGGATTTATGGTAAGTTTCAACATCAAGTAGGGCAAGTATTCGTCAAAATTTATTTTACTGTTCTTGGCCTTTAGCTTTTCCACATGAATTTTAAGATCAGCTTATCAAGTGGCAGAAAATACCTTACTGGGGTTTTTATTGCAAATGCACTGAATGTGTGGATTAATTTGTGAAGAACTGACATCTTTCCCATATTCAGTGTTTCTATCCACGGACGCAGTGCAGTTCATTTGTTTAAATCTTCTTTTATGCTTTTAAACAATAATTTGGAATTTCCTAGATGATGGTCTTAAATATGTTTGATTACATGTCTTACTGGCATATCAGAAAGCTATCCATCTGTGTTTCTCATATCTAGCAACTCTGAATTTTCTTATTGGTTCTAACAGTTAGAGTTGTATATTCTAGTAGATATTCATACCATCAGCAAAAAAGTGACTTTTTACTTATTTCTTTCTAATCCTCATAGTTCCCTTTTCATAGCCCAATGAGACTATGTTGACATGTGATGATAGCAAACATCCTTATCTCATTCTCCAACTTAGTGGGAATTAGTTTAACCATTAAACACAATACTTTTAATAGGCTTTGCTAGATGAAGGACATTTCCTTCTACTCCTAATTTCTAAAAAGTTGTTTTAAAAAAAAAAATCATGAATGACAGATTTTACTGAATGCTTTTTGTACATCTACTGAAGAGTTACATAACTTTTCGCTTTTAATCTTTAATGTGCTATATTACATAAATAAATTTTCTGATGTTGAACCATCTTTGCTCTTCTGAGGTAAAGTCTACTATTTGATGATATGGAATTCTATTTGCTAGTATTTTATATAGATTTTCCAAAATCTATTTTCATGAGATTGGGTAATTTTGTTTTCTGTATAATTTAACTGATTTTACTATCAATAGTGTTAAACACTGATTTATTCTGCATTCCTTCTTTGTCTACAATCTGAAGCAGTCTGTATAGGACAGGAACTATTCCTTCTTTTAACGGTGGATAAAAATCCCCTATAAAACCACGAGGCCTTATGTGAGGAGAGTCTTGATTAGTAGGTGCCTCAAACCACAAGCCTGGCTCTGGTTCCCCATCTCCTGTGGGACACTACTAGTCTTCTTTACCACTCAGGAGCTCATACTAGTTTGGGTTTCTGTTCTTTGTCTTCTTTATTGAGCTGGCTATGTGTTTTTAAGTATGGAATCCATTTTAACATCTTGAGCAGATGTCCCTCAAAACTGACTTCTTATTATCATCAGTGTTTGCTTGTTGGGAGAGAGGCATTCTAACTGGGAGAAAGAATAAAAATAGGACCAAGAATAAGACAAATGAACTATCTGCCCTTGGCCCTACCGTCCGCTAACGCATATACATGCAAGTATCTTTACTGATAAAGGACACCAGAAAAACTGTGTATGATCATTTCACCTTATTTTTCCTGAATGTAATCATTTTAGAATACTGATTGTGCAAGAAATCCGTTTTCAGAAAAACTCATCAAGCAAAATGTAAAAACGGCAAGAAGGAAATTCCATATACTTATGGATCTCTGATTAGAAGCTACAACAGCAAAAATACAATAGACTATACTGAGTACTAAATTTTAAAGTACTTATAGGGGAACTCTTCAGGAGTCTGGAGAAAATGGAAATTCATAACTAGGTTATGAATAATGATATTTAATTATTTATTTTGAAAATGCCAAATCTGTAGGGAAAATAACATTATTTACAGATTATATCACAGTTGTTAAACTATTTTAGAGAATGTGTAAAAGCAAAGACTGATATTCACCTCATATTCATTACATACTACAATTTAAAAGAATGAGCCCTTAGTAATATATTTTTATAATTTCAAATAATTATTAGACCAATTATTTTAAGCAGTTCATAATGCAATCAAACAAGAAACACAAAACTCTGGCTTACCTATTGATTCAATCTGGAAATCAAAGGTGAGTTCTGAAGATAATTTTCTGCTAGATTTTAATCTTCCTTGGAGATTTACTATTTTTATACAACCTAGAAAGCAAAAAAGTCACTCAGAAACTAAGATAAAAAAAACTCATTAAGATAAGATATTCATAAATAAAAACTTACAGTCCAAGCATACAAGAATGGTATCTCTCTCCAGTTGGGTTACATGAGTAACACTTGTCTGTGGGGTATCTACAACACAAAAAACTCGATAAAACTTACAGAAAACAGTAATATTTAAAGCAGAGACATTAAAAAAAGAAGAATTCTGAACATCACTGAATTTGAAACGGATATATATTTTTAACTATACATATGTAGTGGTTAAGCCAGGCGGCTTGGATTCAAAATTTGATGCAAGAGCTAAACTAAGTGAGTGCTTAATGGAGGGTTAGCTATTGTCATTATTATTGGTGATGCCACTATTTTATTCATATGTGAAATTAGGAGTCTCATCTTCTATATTATGGCAATGATTAATTTCTGATTTTAAGCTTAGAAGGCCAGGGGCTGTGCTGTGTACGTCATTATGTGTGGTGCCTAGCACATGCAATGAATATTTACTGAATGAATGAATCAGAGAGTCAAACAAATAACTTCAGGTCCAAATGAGTTAAGAAAAAAACTGAAGTATTTTGAGAAGTATGAGGCACCATAAAAATGCATAGAGGCCCTATTTTTATAATAATGATTTAAGAAAGTTTTCACAAACTGAAAATGTTTAAATGACATAGTTTTCCAGGAAGCAAAAAGTAGGATATCCCAAGCTTTGTATGAACATCAAACCTGAAACTGCTAAACTATAGGCCTTTGTTTCTGGAGAGTGGGTCTGATCCAAAGTCTAGCTTGCCTGTTTTCTACTTCCCACAGTATTTAGAATCTTAATAAATCCATGGATGGCTGTATTTCAGACCTTCACAAGTATTTTAGACCTGGTACAACTAACCAGGGTTGGAAGGATATGGAATAGGCCTCCTGTACATCCGGCCAACCAGATCTTTGGTGAAAATCAGTCAAGAAGCCAGTCTAGCATTACTAGATAGAAAGCCAGGAAAATGAGATTTACAAATTGCTTATAACAATTAGTTCCCGAACATTGGAATCATTTGGAGATCTGCTGACACCCAGCTGCTGGCCCCAGATATTCTTTTTTTTTTTTTAATTAATTAATTAATTTATTTATGGCTGTGTTGGGTCTTCGTTTCTGTGCGAGGGCTTTCTCCAGTTGCGGAGAGCGGGGGCCACTCTTCATCGCGGTGCGCGAGCCTCTCACTATCGCGGCCTCTCTTGTTGCGGAGCACAGGCTCCAGACACGCAGGCTCAGTAGTTGTGGCTCACGGGCCCAGTCGCTCCGCGGCATGTGGGATCTTCCCAGACCAGGGCTCGAACCCGTGTTCCCTGCATTAGCAGGCAGACTCTCAACCACTGCGCCACCAGGGAAGCCCCAGATATTCTTATTTAATCGAGCGTGTGTGTGACTTGAGGTATCAAGAGTGCTAAAAGCTTCTCAGGCGGATTCCAATGTGCAGCAGAGTTTAGGAAACCACGAGCTTATAATTTCAGCTGATACAAAACCCTAAACATACTTTCTGTCTCTTACTCTGTCTCATCATCTCAAAACCAGAGATGAATTATATTTGTCATGTTTAACTTCTAATAAAGGGATTTCATTATGGTAAGAGAAATAATCAAAAGTTACTGGGAAGGAAGGGACAAAATTCTTTTGTCAGGAAATGAGGCCCTTCATTCAACAATTAGTAGAAAAGGATTTAAAATTAAAATGCTTAAGAGAAGTAAGACAACTGAAATTCACTAAATAAAATATTAATCAACCAACAATCCCTTCTTGTTAAATAGGGAGGAAGAGATTAGAAAGCAGGAGTTCACCCCGTGTCTCAAAGGGAAGATGGGCGTCTAAAGGGAGAATTTAACAGAGAACTTAGGGGCACCAAAGAGAAGCCACAGTAATGTTGTCAAGGGCTGGCCATGTTTTCCTTCCGTAACGTGTCCTCAAAGGAAAGCTGTTTCAAGTCCCCTGGGATTCAGCAAGCCATGAAATTGTCTTTAGACTTTTGTGAATGTGATCATTTTTTTTTCAATGCCAAAAAAACTCAGTCTCAATTTTTTTCCTTTTGTGAACACTCTTTCAGGCTTCCAACAAACTCCTGACTAATCAATATTTATTGGCAAATTGGTTCTTTAACATTTCCCTAAGTCGCCAAAGACTCTGAACAAAGGGCCTTTGCAAGATCTTTAAAAATAACCTTCTAAAATGGCCACTGTCTATTTTACAGCAAAACATTGTACAATGTCATTTTTTAAAGAGAAAAATGCAAAAAAAGAAGCTTCATAACAAATGCAGTGCTTTAAAAATAAAGATTAGGGGCTTCCCTGGTGGCGCAGTGGTTGAGAATCTGCCTGCCAATGCAGGGGACACGGGTTCAAGCCCTGGTCTGGGAAGGTCCCACATGCCGCGGAGCAACTGGGCCCGTGAGCCACAACTACTGAGCCTGCGTGTCTGGAGCCTGTGCTCCGCAACAAGAGAGGCCGCGATAGTGAGAGGCCCGCGCACCGCAATGAAGAGTGGCCCCTGCTTGCCGCAATTAGAGAAAGCCCTCGCACAGAAACGAAGACCCAACACAGCCAAAAATAAATAAATAAATTAAAAAACCAAACCCCCCCACAAAAAACCAGTATTTCTAAAAATAATAATAATAATAAATAAAGATTAAAAGGCCTTTAAGGTCATGTTTTTTTATGTGTGAAAGTTTAATCAGATTTATTTACCATGAAACCCAAGTTTTGCCAATGTGTATGGACTGCAACAACACAATTGAAGGTTTCAACTATGATCAAATTTCTGTAAAAAGCTCATTAACTGGAGGTATTTCCTAAGAGACAAACTATGAAGGAAGGATCTGCTACAACTGGGCAACGCAGATCAAAATTTAAGGAAATAAATCATATAAAAGTATTATTTTCAAGCACCCTCAAATACTTTGGAGGTATTTTACTGCTTACTTATAATTTGTATCCTAATTACAAATCATTAAAAATATTTATTGAAGTTACTGGGTAGCACCCTTGTATCAATTACAAAAATATACTGGAAAATAAAATATACTTAATGCAGCTTTCACTTTTATATAAATCAGCTTTTCTATTAGCCTAGGTTTGTATATATATGGTGGTTCTCCAAGTGTGGTCCCTGTATTAACATCATCAGCATCACCTGGGAATTTATAGAATGAAGATTCTCAGGCCCTAATCCAGATCTACTATATGAAAAACTCTGGGGGTGGGACCCAGCCACGTGATTCTGACACATACTCAAGTTTGGGAACCACTAGTATGTTTTAAATGTGTCAAACACATAGAGAATAAATGTATGGATACCAAAGGGGAAAGGGATGGGGTGGGAGGAACTGGGAAATTGGGATTGACACATATACACTGCTGATACTATGTATAGACAACTGATGGGAACATACTGTATAGCAGCGGTCCCCAACCTTTTTGGCACCAGGGACCGGTTTTGTGGAAGACAATTTTTCCACGTACAGACGGGTTGCGGGGGCGGGAGGGGGTGGCGGGGGTGGAGGACGGCTCAGGCGGTAATGTGAGCGATGTGGAGCAGCAGATGAACCTTCGCTCGCTTGCCTGCCGCTCACCTCCTGCTGTGCAGCCCGGTTCCTAACAGGCCACTGACCAGTACCCGTCCATGGCCCAGGGGTCAGGGACCCCTGCTGTACAGCACAGGGAACTCTACTTAATGCCCCGTAGAGTCCTAAATGGAGGGGATATATGCATATGCATGGCTGATTCATTTTGCTATGCAGTAGAAGCTAACACAATATTGTGAAGCAACTATACTCCAATAGAAATTAATTAAAAAATAAAATAAATGTGTCACACAAATTAGCTATTTCAAAGCAAGTCATCTTTTCCAGTTTAACAGGTTATTCAAGATTGGATTTCTATGCACTGCTTTTGCCTAATGAAAGATATAGTAAATTTATTACTTAATAATTCAATAAAAATCACAAACCTGATTCTGTAAACCATGAAGAGGTAGAATTTGGATTGACTGTTTCAAATCGAACCACCTGGTTGAAGTCTCTCCCTTTACTGACACCAACACAAACTAAAGGGTACTCCTGTTCAGGAACGACCAGCATTTCAAACATTCTAAGTGGACACGGTATAGGAAAATCTATGTGCTAGAAAAAAACAAAATATATTAAACAAAGGAAAACAAGAGCAAAAAAAATTTCATGAGAACACTAATAAGAATTTTTAGTCTTATGAGAATATATAAAATAGTACTCTCTGCTATAAAGATTGCTTCTTCGTACAGAAACTCAGGGTATGCAGAAAATCTAAATTAGGAAGTATCTTTATAAAGAATTTAGGTTAAGCACTGCAAAAATTTTTTAAGTTAAAAACCACACATTTTTAGCATATTGGGGTGAAACAGACTTCCAAATCACCTGTCCAACCCTCTTTTTTCAGAGTTGGAAACTAAGATCCAGCAACTGGGTGGCTGGCCCAGGGTCCCCCCGACCCCCACCCTGTGTGGCAGAGTCTCCTGTCTCCTAATCCCAGGCTGCTTCAGTACTACTCCTCTGCCTTCTTATCCAGCTGAGCAAACATGGATGAGAAAACTGAAATGCTAATGAGCAAGAGACATTCCCCTTAGAAGTGTGGACAGAAAAGAAAAACAACCACAAATAAGAGAAATTTAGTCCTGTATTTCAAGTGATTCTATTTAATAAATTAACTTAGTTAAAATGCAACCGATTTTAATTTTACGTAAGTTTAAAATTATTTTTATTTTGCTACAAAGAGACTAAATTCACACTCTGAAAGTTTGGAAAAATAGAGGAAAACATTAACTTCATTAGTAATCAGGGAATAAAACCAAGATAATCATACACACCCGCCAGAAGAACGACAATAATAAGGGTTATTAAGAGAAGAGCAAACAAATGCTCATAACACTGATGGTGGGAGTATAAATTGGTGTGACCACAATGGTTAATTACAATACCTATTAATGCCGAGATACACATCTCTTGGAACCCAGCAATAACACTCTTAGTTATACATTCTAATGGACATGACTACATGCACGCACAGGAGACATGCAAAAATATTCACAAGCTGCATTGCTCAGAATAACAAAAACTGGAAGTAACCCAAATGCCTATCAATGGTAGAATGGATAAAATGATGACACATTCACACAATGGGAAATTAGACCGCAGTGAAAATGAACAAACTATGGCTATATCCAACAACTACACAAATATAATGTTGCACAGAAGTGAGACCCAAATGAATATATACTTTATGATTCTACTTGCGTACAGTTGAAATATCAGGTAAAATGAATGCTAACGTTGAGAAGTGCGTGCTTACATGGTAAAAATGGAAAACAAGGCAGCTGACTTGTAGGGGGTGCCATGGGGAGGTCTGAGGCACTAGCAATGTTCTTCTTCATGATAAAAAGGTTTTTAAAAAATACATTGGTCTTAACACATATTTTATTAAGTCTACTCTTAATATATTTTATATTTTTGTTGCTCTTATAAATGGGCCGTGTTTCCATTATACTTCCCAAATGGCTGTTGTTAGTATCTCTAAAAACTACTGAAATTGATTTATTTTTTACTCTGGTAACTCACTGTAAATTCTAAAGAAAATAAATGATAGAGAAAATAAACAGGTGAAATGGGGCTCCCGTAACTACTAGTCTTAAAGTGTCAGAAGATCCAGTGTGGTCCTCATGGCTGGAACGTGAAGCTCTGTGCACACCTGTTGTTTCCACATTCTTCCTTCCCCGTGACTGCCCGAGTGCCCCCATCGCAGAGGTCTAGACACTCCTTCACGAACACTCTCCAAACACCCTCTCTGGGAGCATTCCCACCTGGGGATATGCTATGGATAAAATCTATCCTATTTTTAATAAGGTAAAACATTTTAAATAACTCTCTTTGAAATGTGGGAAGAGCAGTAAGACAGGAAGAAAACAAATGCTTCTGTATTTTTTCCTCAGTAAATATGAAAACCAACACATTGTGAATACTTCTACTTAGCTTCCAACAATAACTAAACAATATGTATAAGTCATTAACAGAAGAGGATTCCCATATAACAGTTTAAAATCCAGTCGCTATTGGTGATGGTCCTTGAGGCCAGTGACTGTATCTTACTCTTTATCTCTCTAGTTAAACAACACTGTGCCTGATTTGTAATAAGTACATGAATGTCTGCTTCAATTTATAACTTTTATTTATATTGAAAATGTAGTCTAGAGAAGCAAAAACTTACTCAGAAATCTCAGGAGGAGGAAGTATATGGAAAGCGTAAGAATGTTTTTGAACATATCTGGTAAGAGTTGTAGTATAGAAAACATCGAAAATACTAATTGAGATAATGCCAAACGTAGAAACAAAATATACATATAGAAATCTCGAAGAAGAGACACAGAGAAAGAACTGGGTTAAGATGAGGGGAAATATATAGGGGCGTGTAGCTCAGGGAGTTTAAGGAAAGTGGGAAGAGCAAGAAGTCGTGAAGGAGGCCTGCAAGTAGAACTGTACTGTAAGTCTAACATCCTAGAATACTGGCAACAGGCCTCATCAGTCAGGGGCAGGCTCCCTGGTACCATCTACCCGGAAAAGAGAAAACATGGATGGATAATTTTTAAGCTTCCCATGTCTTCAAAGTATATTTTCTCTCTTGCATGCTCTTAATACAGAAAATTCCTTTAACAGAGAAAAGGGTCTTTCATTACGTATTAGGATAAATAGTTTAACATATCAGGTAACACATAAAATTCATTCATACTAAGGTTTAATCAGACTATTAGTATCCATGAACAACTGATGTAATGACACTGTTTTCATTCTGATAGAGGTTAGGAATGAAAGGAATAGGAAGGACATCTCTTTCTATCAGGCCAACTGAGTTTTTTATAATTGGGCAGATTTTCAGCACTCTGCCATATAATCCAAAATTATTACATTAAATCTTGAGAATTAACTGGGAAAAAAAATGTTTCTGAAAGAACAGGAAAACTGACAAGCTTTTATACTAAAAACGACTTAGGTCAACATTCATGCTTACCTTAATTAACATAAATTTCTGCATTGGTTCAACCCATTCTAATAGAACAATGCTAGTTTGAAGTGCCCCACATAGGTATTTGTGGCCTGTGTAAGGATTTCTCACTGTCAAGGCAAAAAAGTATATGTAAGTTTTCTTATAATACAAAAAAGTCCTTACAGTAACAGTTGCATACTTCAAAAACAAACAAACAAAAGTTGACTGCCAGTTCAATTTCTTAATTAGACTGGAGAGTGAAAAAGAAATACTGTTTCAGGTAGTAGCGGGAAACTCCCTTATTTATCGCTTGCAGGATTTTTATTTGTATTCCCAAGTGAAAATGCTGGTCGTTATGGGGCCTGGGTGCGGGAAGAAGAACTTGAGGTCTTGTGGTAGCAGAGAGATTAGCAAGATCCTGAAGAAACGGTCAAAGTAGGTTTGGGGAGAACTTCCCAAATTGATAGCTGCAGCACATGTAGGGGCAGGTGATTCACGGTGCTTTTTGGTAGTAATGTTCAGAGGCAGTAATGCTTTGGGCCGCACTACATGAAGACATTAATCAAGTCTCAAGATACAGGTTTACAAATAATAAAACTGAATTGCCTCAGAGTTTTTTAAGGGAGGAAAGGAAACTGTTTTTGGTTTTTCCTAGATGCAAACCAACCAGCTAGTTGTTACGGGGGTTGGGGAGGACTTCCGGCTAGTGGTGTGTGATCAGGGAGACTATAACCTTCACATCACAAGCATAACGTTTCATCTATTAAAGGCATGAGAATAAATAATAAGTATGTCGAGTGAATAAATGCAGTCTCATAAGCCATTACAAAGCAGAATGGTGAATGATCAGTAACAGGTTCCTTAGAGAACAGGGTGTGATCAAGTACTGCAATAAAGTCATTCTCCATTTATCTAGTCAATAAATTATCTGCAAAACAACTACATGTGCAAGGTACTATATGAACATAGAATGGCCAATACATTTATTTAAGAGGGAAAAATAAACTATTACTGGCAGAACGTCCTGGAGTAGTACTGTTTTACACTAGATTTAAAAATGTGCCTCACAGCATCTTCTTACCCACTCTGCAAAGCAGGAGAGCTACATGATTTTGGACAGTTTACTTACCAACACAACACTTCTGACACCACTTGGTTTCAGGGATTTTTGCTGATACAGCAAATTTCCTAAATGGAAATGGAAATGAATATATAATACATGTAGGCAAAGTTAGTATTTGAAAATAGTACTGTTACAGTTCAGTGGAGAAAAGATGAACTGTTGTTTAAAAACTGGTCCTGACATAATAGATCATCTATTAAAAATAAGAATAAATTGGATACCTTTCTCAACTCCCCCCAATCAATTCCAAATGGATTAAGGATTTAAATATGAAAAACAAAACTAGAAAATATTTACATTTTAGAAGAATACGACCTTGGGATTTCTTTTTTTTTTTTTTCAAGTCTTTTTATTGAATTTGTTACAATATTGCTTCTGTTTTATGTTTTGTTTTTTTGGCCGCAAGGCATGTGCTCCCCGACCGGGAATGGAACCCACACCCCTTGCATTGGAAGGCAAAGTCTTAACCACTGGACCGCCACGGAAGTCCTGGGATTTCTTTTAAAAATGCAAAAATAAATCATACAGGAAAATACTGATAAACTTAAATTGGTATTTTTTTCACTGCCGTATCCTTAGCACCTCAAACTATGAGTGGCATTCAATTCGAATGAATTTGTTTAATACATTATTAACTTTGGTTTACCAAAAGACACCACTGAGAAAGTAAAAAGATGAGCCACAAACTGATATAAGAATAGGACTCTATTCTGACAAAATGATATCAAAAAGTTAATGCATTAAAATTTATGTGCCTTACATTCTTTGGGGGCTCTTTACTTTTAAAGCTTGGAGGTCAGTTTCCATGCCGACAGGAATTTAGGATTATCAAATTAGAAAGCTGAATGGAGTCATACTTTAAGTAGGCAGAAAAATAACAGCACAAAGTGGCAGCTGGGAGAAAGAGAGGGGCACATAAACTGTACAGGAAGAAAGAAACTTCCTGACTAGTTATAGGCGCAATATCCCTAAGTCCAACTACAGATACTATAATATAAATATAATAAATCAAGTTCATAATCATAACTAACTCATCATGAAAAGATCCAATTAAACTCAGTGTAATCTATTTTAAAGACAGAAAAGCTTGCAGTGTATTTAAAAATGATTTTCATACAAAAGTTAATTTTTTTAAAAGGTTTTGTGCACAAAGGGGCAAATGTTAGCTATACTGTAAACTCAGCAATTAACAACAACAGATTTTCAAGGTACTTAAAAGTTAAGGTTCTACATTAGTTGCTTTACAACTAATATTGTAACGGAAGAATGGTTACATTATAAAGTTTTTGTAAAATACAATTTATACCAAACTCAGAAGATTTTTACTCAACAAATGAGGTCCAATATAATAATAACCAAAAAGAAGAAAGAACGTAACTAAAAATCCCTGAAAGTAGAAAAGCAAAAATCTCAATTTCTAAGTAGCAACTATCTTCTAACAAAAATCTTCATTTAATAACTCACTTAAATTTTCTAAGTTTAGAAACTACTTGGAGAAAATTCATTTTATTCAGATTGACACAAATAAGTCAAAAACACTATATGTGACATAAAATTACCAGCAAATTACAGAAAAAAAATTAGTTTTAACCTTGTAGAAAAACAATTAAAAACTCAGAAAGAAAATGCTTGATATAAGTAGAAAGTATAAAGCAGAAAATTTTAGAAGAATGTGATAAACACTTGTGAAAATACATTACTTCTGGGCTTCCCTGTTGGTGCAGTGGTTGAGAATCTGCCTGCCAATGCAGGGGACACGGGTTCGAGCCCTGGTCTGGGAAGATCCCACATGCCGCGGAGCAACTGGGCCCGTGAGCCACAATTACTGAGCCTGCGCGTCTGGAGCCTGTGCCCCGCAATAAGAGAGGCCGCGACAGTGAGAGGCCCGCGCACCGCGATGAAGAGTGGTCCCCGCTTGCCACAACTAGAGAAAGCCCTCGCACAGAAACGAAGACCCAACACAGCCATAAATAAATAAATAAATAAATTTAAAAAACGCACCTCATTTAAAAAAAAAATACATTACTTCTTACAGTTTTTCATTACACGTGATTTCTACAAACCCATGCTTTTTCAATTTCTATAGTATATCTGTTTTTTAGAATGAATTAACATATCTCTAAGGATGAAAACATAATCAAATGTACAGTTACCTTGGCAGTATTCTGTCGGGGAGTTTGTGTGCTGGAATAGAAACGGGTAACTTTTGCATTTGTCTCGCATAATCAAAAAGCCCTGGTAAATTATGGGAATAAAGCTGAGAAGCTTTACCTGCAGAGAAAAATATATATGTCATAAAAGCTGATAACATAAATAGGAACAACTGTAAGGTATTTAAAAACTGAAAGACTTACCAGATATTGATAGTAAGCAATTGTTCATTACATACAACCATGTACACCTTCGGGGGAATAGCTGATTAAAAAAAAAAAAAAGCACAAAGTTTACAAAGGATAATAGATAATAGCAGTGTAAATATGTACATATTAACCATTTAGCTATCATATCATTAGGCCAGTTCTTAAAAAAGAAACTTATTTTTAATAGAAATTCATTTTCTAAGGCATGTAAAACAAGATGCTACACATACATATTTATATGGAAGAAAAATAAATTAGCAGTGTAATTTCATTATCTAAGTTCCAACATCACATGATTAGCTCCACTCTCCTTATGGTTAGGACTACATAATCCCAAACTACACAGGGAAAAAAGGACATTTTCAAACAATTCCTTTATTTTGGTTTGGTTTATTCCTTTATTCCTTTATTTTGGTTCTGGGGTTTTAAATAATTAAGACTCTCCTGTGTACTTCCAAAAAAAGTTCTTATCTAGGCATATGGACATGCATGGCTTTTGGAACAGAAGAGAAAAAAGGATCACGGTGTAGTGAAACACAGGATATGGAAATAGTAGGTATGGAGGAAAAAAAGGCCAAGAGAGAATATGATGAAAACTTATAAATCATAAAGGACATATATATGGAATTCATTACTGAAATCTAGCACATAAGAACTGAGAGACACCTCTCTGGAAGCTTTAAGGTGATTAGTATTTAGGGTAAAGAAAGGGATTTCATGAAACGCAGTTCATATATTTTGAAGGAAAAAAAACAACTGCTCTCATTAAGACATTTCATATGCGTATCAGTGGTTCTCAAAGTGGTCCCTGCACCAGCACCATCAGCATCACCGGGCATTGTTAGAAATGAGAAATGCAAATTCTTGGACCTCATCTCAGAGTTACTGAAGTAGAAGCTCTAAAGGTGGGTCCAGCAATCTACGGTTTAATCAGCCCTCCAGGTGATTCTGTTGCATACTGAAGTTTGAGAACCACTGATGAATGTAATTAAGCATCGTGATTTAACAAGCTTGGTTGCTGGGTTTGCCCTGGCAATTCCTACTAGGTTACTCCAAACCAGACTGGGATGAGGGTAGGGAACGGAAAGAAGGAAGAGACTACTGATGAAACATATCAAGGCCTCTAAGGACATTACTCTAAAAAAGCCTTTAAAAGTCACAATGATGGTCCTGAATAATTAAAATAGGAAAAGTAATAATAAAAGGGTGAGAAACAAAGTAAAATCTGTTTTTAATAAAACCTGTTTCATTTATTTGCTAAATGTACCCACATAGAACACCTAATGTCTCCAAGCAAGTAAAATGTGGCACGGCTATGTTTTTTTTTTTTGGGCTGTGCTGTGTGGCTTGTGAAATCTTAGTTCCCCCACCAGTGATTGAACCCATGCCCCCTGCAGTGGAAGCGCAGAGCTCTAACCATCGGACAGCCAGGGAAGTTCTGCTATGTGGGTTTTTTAAAAAATATATTTATTTATGTATGTATGTATGTATGTATTTATTTAGTTGTGCCGGGTCTTAGTTGCAGCAGGCGGGCTCCTTAGTTGTGGCATGTGGGCTCCTTAGTTGCAGCAGGTGAGCTCCTTACTTGCAGCTCACCAACTCCTTAGTTGTGGCATGTGAACTCTTAGTTGAGGCATGCATGTGGGATCTAACTCCCTGACCAGGGATCGAACCTGGGCCCCCTGCATTGGGAGCATGGAGTCTTATCCACTGCGCCACCAGGGAAGTCCCCCTGCCATGTGGTTTTTAATTTTGGAAAACTTGCCTATAACTGTGCCTCAGGCTGCAAGAACATAAACAACATTTCCTGCTTTATGCTCTCATAAAAGTTTCACAGAAGAATTGAGAATTCATTGGCTATACTGAGAAAATTAGGCAGATAAAAAAAGGGGCAATGACTAATTCCAAGTCATACCAGTACATGTTACCAAAGTAGCAAGAAACTAATTTTTATTTAATTCAGCGTTGAAGTGAGTTTATTTTCATAAAAATACATACTTACAAAGTACTGCAAGTACCAAACCAAACAAATTTATCATGGGACTATATATTTGTAAATATAAGTGAGTTCGTTTATTTAATACAAGCATATATAAAGTACCAGGGTAAGACACAAATTCCTTTGGTAATATCAACATAGGGACAATGGAAGAGTATTTATGCAAAGTTTTATTAAGTGTTGGATTTTCACTTCGGATTTTCATTTTTAGCCACGTTTAATAAAACTCTAAAGCTTTCCTAGATTTCTAATGCCTACTTCTCTTAGCAAAATAGGCTCTGGGTGAAATAATCAGTTTAATAAAGCTATATAGTGCTTAAGAAGAGTAGGTTCTGGGGGGGCGGGGGCTTCCCTGGTGGCGCAGTGGTTAAGAATCCGCCTGCCAACGCAGAGGACACAGGTTTGAGCCCTGGTCCGGGAAGATCCCACATGCCGCGGAGCAGCTAAGCCTGTGCGCCACAACTATGGAGCCTGCGCTCTAGAGCCCGCGAGCCACAACTACTGAGCCCATGTGCCACAACTACTGAAGCCCGCGCACCTAGAGCCCGTGCTCCACAAGAGAAGCCACCGCAATGAGAAGCCCGTGCAACGCAACGAAGAGTAGCCCCCGCTCGCTGCAACTAGAGAAAGTCCACGTGCAGCAACGAAGTCCCAACACAGCCAAAAATAAACAAATTTATCAAAAAAAAAAAGAAGAGTAGGTTCTGCATTTTGCCTGGATTTAGACAGCTGCTTTCTCATTGACTCTGTGACCTTGGGTAACTGACTTATTTCTGTGTCTCAGTGTTCTTATTTGTAAAATGGAGCTCCTATCCCAACACTGTTGTGGTGAGTGAACATGATGTTCCTTGTAGGTGTAAGATGCTTAGAAGACTGGCGTACATTGAGCACTCCATAAATGCTAGCTATAAATAGTAACAGCAGAAAAAGATGTGTAAATCAAGACCCTGTTCTGTGTCATTTTCTCACCTTTCAGCATCTTCTCCTATCTAGCAGACTCATGCCACCCAGTTTCTTTCCTTAGAGTACAGAGAAAACCAGCCTAATAATCAATTTCACAGGAAGATGGAAAAACTCAAGATCTCACATATATACGTTCTCTACTCTTATAGGCTTCCTCTGGGAGGGAAAACATTCACCTTGATGGGCGTGTTTAGCTCAGAAAATATTACCGTAATAATGTAATTTCAAATGCTAAAGCACCTAAGAAGGGGAGTTACTGCAGAGTGGGGATGGGTGGGGTTGAAGGTACCTTCACTTAACAGCCCCTTAAATTAGGTTGATAAATGCTTACCCCATGTAAGCATGACATTGGTCTTGTTCCTTACAATTAATATTGTTACCAGTACTATGATTTTTAGATATCTTATTATATCCAAAAAAATTTACCACTTTTGACTGTGATTTACTAATTATTATAACAAGATCCTTTTCTTTTTTCCCTAGTTCATATGTGTTTTTCAGCCACTGCACTGTATATACCTCCTTCCAGATTAAGATTTAGAGTAAGTATATCAGTTAAGGATCTTGTTAGAAAATCTGATTTAAAAAATGTTGTGATGAGAAAAGATGGAAATGTTTGGTTTTGAAGAAATTATCATTACTTACGGATTTTTCTATTTTACTTGTAATCGATTTATATTAATAATGGAGAATTAGTTATACATCTCACAGGCACCCAAAACTCAACGTGACCAAACTGAACTCATCATTATCCCCTTCAAACTGACCTCTCCTTCTGAATACCACGCCGTGCCCAGTGGTACTGTCACTCGTCCAGTCACTCAAGTTGGAAAACTGAAGTCAACCTAGACTTCTTAACCTCCTTGTTGAACTGGTCATTCAATTTGGCCAATTCTAGCTCTTTAATTCTCTAAGTCCAGTGTTTCTCTATAGAAGTGATACAAGTGGGAGAGGCAGTATGGTGAAGTATTTAAGGACATGGACTCTGGAGCCAGCTTGCCTGGGTCCATATCCCAGTTCAGCCACTTAACAGCTGTGGGATCTCTGAAAAGCTACTTTCTGAGCCTCAGATTTCTCATCTGAAATGAGAATAATAATGGTATCTACTTCTAAGAGTCACTGTGAAGATTAATAGCATTTAAAAACAGTAGCTGGCGATTGGGATCGACATGTATACACTGATGTGTATAAAATTGATGACTGATTAAAAAAAAAAATAAAATAAAAAATAAATAAAAAAAATAGAACAAGAAAAAAACAAACAAACAGTACCTGGCACATAATAAGATTTATACAGGTATTAGCTATTAATACCATCATCATTATCATCATTTTTGTAGGTAGGTTGTTTAGCAGTTCTGGTCTCTGGGTACTAAATGCCAAAAGCTTCCTCTAAGTCATTGTGACAATCAAAAATGTCCCCATACAATTCCAAACCCCATTTTTTCCCCTCTGTCCTCTCCACTTCTGCTCTGACTAAACACTTCTTTACCCTTTAACCATAATCTCTAGTCTCATCTCTCACCACAATGCAAACAGATATTTCTAAAACACAGATCTGATCATCAGCATGTTACACAAAGCTCTGGGGTCTGGCACCTGCCTACCCATCCACCTTCATTTATTGTTACTATTCTACACTCATTCTATAGGCCAATCGAATTATCTATTCATAGCTCCCCATGCTTGCCATGCTCTTTCATGTTTATCCTCTAACCTTCTACTCATCATCATTTATGGTCCATCTTAAATGTCTCTCTCCTTCTCATCTCCCCACAGGAGGTGCTAGTGATACCCACCTCTGTGGCTTATACTTTGTACTCACTCCTAGTGCGACATCAACTCGAAGTGTGTTGCAGTTATTGGTTTACATGTTTGTTTCATCTATTAGATCATGAGCTACTTAAAGGTGAGGCCTAATCTTGTGAGTGTGCCTTTAGCACCTGGTAAATAGAACATGCTCTAGGAAGGTTTTATGAACAAAAGAGGCAACAAACCATAGCACTGAAACATTTCTTGTTTAGTGTCTGTGTATAATAACTTAAGAATTAAAAAAAAAGGAAAAATACAAAATAACATACCTGTTCCATGGATGTTTCATGAAGTTCATTGAGATTCAAGGTATAAATCCCTTCTTCAGCACCAAATATCAAGTACTGATCTGAAATGACAAAAGTAATCCACTGATTTTGATATATAAAATACTCTTTAAAAGAATTTATATAATCTAAAATTAAGTATATATGTATTAACATATGAAAAAAGAATTACTGTGGTCTGTAAGCAGTATTTTTTATTTTAATGCAAATAAGTAGTTAGAAACTCTAGCTCAAGGAATTGAGTTATATGAAAATATTAGCCTCAAAGCAGTGAAGAAAATTTTATGAAAAGAGGTCTTGAAGAATGGCATGCTAGGACTCCTCACTCATCAGAGGGTGCTAAGGACTGGCAGAGAATCCGCAGCAACTTTTCTGAATTCCCTCTTGGAGAGGATCATGTGCAACTGACATACAGAATGCAAATCAAGAACAGCTGATACAGACTCAAAGTATTTTTGCAGATGGGCTATTATTATAAACATAACATCAAAAAAACCAAGATCTGACTACAGACTATTTAAAAAGTCAACTAAAACTTGGATGCTTGCTAGGGTACTCAATATCTTCTAGAAGATATTAGAAGTTTGGCTATGGTTCTGTTTAATCAGTTTTTATGATAATGTAAAACAGCAGGTGAAGAACTTCTCCAGGCTAAACTGAAGTATCCTGAGAACAACTTAGAATGCCAAGAACATTCCTATACTGCCCAGTATTTAGGATTAGTACTGGGAGATTAAAGGCATAAGCTTTGTGGTCAGACAGGACTGAATTGGGATCAAACTGCAGCTCTACTACCGACTGGCTGTGAAACAATGAACCTCTCTGAGTGTCATTTTCTTTACCTGTGAAATAAAAGTACCTACACCTTGGATTTTTGAAAGATTTAGTAAGAATACCTCTGTGTGTGTGTGTGAGTGAGAGAGAGAGAGAGAAAGAGAGAGGGAGAAGGAGAGAGCATACGTTTGTACATATCTCTACGTGTATCTGTATACAGACAGATGGCACAGAGTATATGGTTTCAGTATATCGATACGGTGACTACACAGTGAAATTTTAATACCATGTGTCACCTCAAACACCGCTAATAACACAGAGAAACATATTTACCTTAAAAACATTTCTTTTTAAATTGTAACAAAATTTTTTTCAGAAAGGTATGCAGAAAGTGATTAAAACTGAGCGCTTTCCTGGTCTCATGAAAACACTAAACAATCAGAAAGATAACAGATAAAAATATAGAGTACTACACCTCTTGTGTCTGGATTTATCCATGATGTTGCACAGTGAATTTTCAAGGGACATCCATTAAAAACCTTTGAAAAACATGCACCCATCTGGAAAAAACAAAAAATAACCAAATAAATCTATCGAGTCCTAGTCATCTGCCTTACAGTCGTATCACAAAGGTTTCAGGCACAACTGTCAGATGATATAAGATTTTACTTAGAAGAGTCATTTTATTCTTCCTATCTTCTCAAATAAACAAAGCAGTAATAGCGACTAATTCTGCACAATAATTGCTTACAGAAGAATTACTCACATGTCCCACATTAAGAGTAATACAATATTCTCTGGTAAGAAGGAAATCATAATCTCTACAAAGGTGAAAATTTTCTTACTTGGTTTCATGAGCCTAAAAATAGCACTAAGCACTGAATTTAATATTACAAAGTGGAAAAGGTATGGTTGATTTGAAATTCATATACGGACTTTAATCTCAAAACACAGAGATGTACTTTTAAAAAAAGTTGAGCAATCTGATTATTTTCCCTGGAAGGATTCAACAAAAAGCTTTATTTTTTGATGTTAATATTTATTTATCAAGCTTATTTACAAACCTTTCAGATAATAAATACCTTACAGTGAAAAATAATATCACTCATTTGAACGTTTTTTGATCTTCAAAAAGTAAGATGTGAATTTTGAAATTATTGTTCTGGTTAGAATAAATAAATACAAGAAAGCTTACCCATTTAATTACTTTTACTAACAAAAACTTGGGGGAAAAAAGAATACAGAAATATGTGGTAAGGACAGCACTGTGCGTCATTTTAGAGCAGGAATGTTTTCTTCATCAACAGGGAGATAATACTGTGAGCGATTACTGTTGACTATAGTGGATTAAAAATATTAACACAAAATAATCAAAATATTAAATCTTAAGATTTCCTTTTTACTCACAGAAACCTACCAACCAGTATTTTTAAGATTTTAGTTCCCAAAAAAGAACAATAGCCTGGCAATACCACCAGGTGGTAGGAGACCAATAAAAAATGTTTTTATGGTGTAGGGCAGAAATTATATCACTTAACTAACCCTGATAATTATCCTTTAAGATAGGTACCAAAATTCACATATTAAGGTATTGCTAAACCCCTAAAAATCCAAATGACAAAATGAGGTACAAAACAATCAAACCAGTCCCAACCTAAAGCTAATTTGTATAGTTGGTCCATAGTTATCAGCTCTTCCCTGTCAAGTGTATACCTGACAAAGGAATTTCATCTTGTAGCCCAACAGGAAATCTCATCCCTATTGTATATATAAATCTCTAGACTCAGGAGCCCTTTACACTCAAACCTTCCTTTTGTAAAATGAGGTATGATTACTTAGATCTTTATACTAATTAAAAAGTAGAGTTAAAAAGTAAAAAGGCTAAATAGTAGAGTTGGGAGGTTAAAAACCAGAAAAATTATGGACATTGTCTAAACTAGTATTACATAAGGTTTTAGATTAGAGATTTGTATCAGCGAAAAGGTAGTTCTATCCATACTAACCTAAAATTACATTGAGTTAAAATCATCTTAATCCTAAAGAAGATAGCATGGTATATATAGATATAAAAAACCTACAAGGACTATAACATAGGACATTTACGTTCTAGTTCTAGGTCTGGTTAGAGTTGGGTGTTGTTTTGTGATCTTGGTGACTAAGATCTTTGGGTCTCAGTTTTATTCATGGGCAAAAAATAGAGTTTGGGCCAGATGCTCCTTCAATGTTCCCTCTATTTCTAAAATTCTATGTTTTTGATAACTGTGCATTTTTCACATTCCTTCAAAAATATGTGCAAAGAAAATATTAATAATTTTTGAATAAAGCAGCTTTAAAATGTATAATTTATCGTAATTTTCTTTTGAAAAGTTACTTTTCAGATATAATCAATTAATATTTAAATTAGCAATCTTTTAGATTTTTTTCAATAATAATGGATTCTTTCAAAGAGGCAAAAAAATCCAACCGAAGGTACACATTCAAGCAATTATTTGTCATTGTATTTAGTTTGAAAACTTAACCTATTTGGTATTCATACTTACGTGCACTTTAGGTGTTGGGGGTAGGCCATTACTAATAGGCTTCTAGAAAAAGAACACATGCATGATTATACTTCTTGTTGTTTGGTGCATCAGTACTGTATTTCAAACACATGTATCAGAATAAAATACATGAATACATTCTCTTTGTCAAACAAAACATTATAGATAACACTGAAGTCCCCTATAATCCTTTCACACTCCACTTATTCCTAGTACCTGCCCCCCCCAAAATGGCTTATTGTGTATCCTTCCAAACTTTTCTCTAGGCAATTATATGTACTCATGTATCTGTGTATCCTTCCAGACCTTTTTGCACATATTTATATACATGTCCCCACAGAAATACTGTTTTTGTGTGTGTTTTAGAACATAAACAGTTATTCACTGTTTATCAACTTGTTCTTTGCCTTAACATTGGGTCTTGGACGGCATAAGTACATTGATTCATTTGCTTTAACTGCAGCACAGTATGAATATAACATAATTTATTTAGCAATTCCCTAATTGTTATTGGATATTTAAAATTATTTTCAGATTTTTACTGTAACAACAATGCGGAAGTGATCACCCTTGCACATACCTTACTACACGAGTGAATGGTTTTTTTTAAGGATATGTGGTGAGAAGTGAAACTTCTGGAATATGGGGTCTGTACCTTCACATTTTAGTGGATACTGACTGCCAAACTGCCTTTGCAAGTGCCCGCTTCATATCGCTCCCACCAGCAATGTATGAGAGTCCTGGTTCCTTATGGTCTCACAGACACTTAATGTTCTCAAACTGACAACAGTTTTTACAGGAGTAAAAAATGTTTTCTCCTGTGTTTCTCATTAACTTGCATGCCTCTGATTGCTAGGAAGGTTGAGAATCTTTTTTAAAAAAAGTTTTTCCTCTTCTGTGAATTCTCCCCCCCCCCCTTTTTTTTAACTGAGTTACCTTTTTCTTAGCTATTTGTTGGAGCTCCTTATATATCTAGACTTAAATACTTTATCTGTTATATATATATTACAAATGTTTTCTCCTAGTCTGCAGATTATGCTAACCTTGTTTACAGAGTGTTTTGTCAAGTGAAGTTTTAAATTTTGATGGACTCAAATGCATGAATCATTGGTCATAGTATACTGATAATTTAAGGAGAGGAAAAATAGCACATTGCTCATCTATTACAATATTCTCAACAGTACCAGAAATTTCTCCAAGGGGCTACATTCCTGGGGTACATGATTTATCCCTGGAGAAGGAATCTCCTTGGGAGAGATTATAATTTAAACGTAAATTTAATGAAAGTCTAGGTTTCTTTTGAGGTTAATCTTAACAGCGTTTTAAGGAATGACATTATAATTTTTTCTCAATCTAATATAAATCAGAATTGTTTAAATGAGACCAAAATTAAAAAGCTACTGTTAATTGACTTCATATACATGACACAAATGAAATATTCTGTGTAGTACTACTTACATGAGTAACTTTTAGACATTTCTAAAATTAAGACTATGAAATTTTACTTTGTAGATATGTTTATGAGGATGTACAGCCTAATACTGCCATCAATTTCTGATAATTTTTTCCATTTTGCAAATGATTTATGTACTTATTTTTTATCATATATCATCTATTTTAGCAAAACATCATTTTTAATTAGGGAGCTCTGAATGTTGTAACTGTCAGATTTAACTTAAGTACTGACAGAATTGGCTGTAAATAATTTCAAGAAGCTGCACAAACTGTAATCATGTTTCAATATACCAGGGATACTGTTTATCCTGATACAGTCCTGACATATTTATTTCAGAATTATTGAGACTGTTAGTTTAATTACTAGTTCCTTATCCTGATAAAATAAGGTAATAGAAAAAGTGAATTAAAAGTACATAAATTAAAAAATGTATTCATCTCTCAAAGGTTATTATACTGTGTTGCAAAATCATTAGGCTGCATTTTTATACTACTACATTAGCAGGGCTGCTAAAATTTAAACTGATGAAAGCAAAAAGGCACTACTCCGTTGGACAGACTTCATAAATCCTATTATTCCTACAGGACATTTCACTTTTGTTAAAAATGTCCTAAGTTTCACAAATTACAATGCATAACCCCAGTCAAATGCTTTAACTGAATTATAAAAAATGGTATGTCATACCTATAGCGAAATCTTATGAAACAGTTGAACAGATACAGAACAAAAGCCTCTAGCAATGTGCTTAGTGCACAAAGTATAGCTGTATGCACATAACCATATGTCCTGTAAATTTCTAGAAAAATAACAAATGTTATTATACACAAAAACTTCCCCCAAAATACTGTCTTGTGATCTTGCTGGCAACCGCTGAATTGGGAATTTTAAGGATTTTTTTGTTGTTTTAAGTTCTATGATGATGGACAAATGTCGCCTGATGATTAAGAGTAAATTCTTTACAAATGTTAAAAATTTTTAATCTCCCTGATAAATTCTATTTATGTTTTAGTAGTTATGTCATAGTGTTTTACCTATCATTTGTAACAGGAATAGCTGCTAAGGCTAACTTCACCTTTCCTAAAGTGATATATCTACTAGAAAATACTTAATTTTTCTTCCTTGTTAGCTATTTTCTTTGAGTAAGAGTAGTAATATCACAAATTATGTAACAGAAATTTGTCCTGAGGTAGAAGCTATGGCTTTCCTTATCTGTCCATGTCCTTCCTTCAGTAAGTTCATCAGACTGTAAAAGCAATGTATAAGAATCACTCTAATCAACGAGAATAATATTTTCTCAACAATCACAAGAATACTAAGTGTTTAGCTGTATGCAGAGGTCACATTTTATAATATGCAATATAACAAATTGGCCTAAATAATTTGAACAGTAGAAAGCTTTCATTCGTGTTTACCATAGCAAAGTCATTTTTTTCAAGATTTAAACAATCTATTATCATTATAATTAATATACTAAAATATAAACATACAAATTTAAAATATATAATTGCTATAGTTCCATCAATTATAACTGCAAAACTAACTTAATAGTGAAAAAGGAAACAAATATAAGTAGAGTTTATGAATATAAATACCTACTGGTACATCTTTCTTTTCTTTCCTTGAAAGGTTTGTGCCTCTATGGTCATTCTGTTGTTGATATAATGAACCATCTCGTTCACCATTTAACTGGAAAGAGCTCACTCCATTTCCTTCAGTAAGATATGTTTAAACATATTAGAAAAGGATTACTTTTTATGAAAATTTTCATTCAGAAAATTATCAAGTAGGAAACAAAAAATATTATCTCTGAGACAGTTTCAGCCTTCATTTGGGATTACCCTATCAGAATATTTACTACTGTAAGAAGTCTTTTATATATACGTTCTTCTACTTTATTTCTTTCACATAGGCAAATTAAAATTTAGGCTGTATCTAAGTACATATATTTGTGTTAAAAAGAAAAGAAATATTGAATACATAACTGCTTTCAGGAAAGGGGCAATTTATAGTCTGTTATCCAAGAAACATTAGTAGCTCTTTTTTTAATTGCTTCTTTTGCATAACACACAAGACACTTTACAGTATTAAAACAGTACCTTCTAGTATTAATTTGGAGGCAAATACCTAGCAAATACTGACAATCATTTTTCTAATAATGATTAAATGAAATAAAATAAAGGAGTCAGACAAGGTATCCTCTTCTTTGTCTAAAACAGAAGTAGCCTAGGACCAAACACATTTTCCTTGTTTGTTTAGAGTTTAATTTCTTTTGTTGCCACACTCTAGATAAATAACAAATTGGGTACAAATGATTCTCCAAAAGAGGGAAGGCTAGATATGAAATGAGAAAGAAGAGGCAAAATATCCCAGACTGGGTCATAGGTAATCCTGTCATAAAAACACTTCAAACTATGAGGCAAAAAGCAGAAAACATCTCTAGAGCCATTGCCTTCCTTCTCCCTTCCCCAAAGGAATTTCAAATAATCTCTTAAAAGGAGTCCCTCCATTTTTTTCACACATTATGAAAACCTGGCAACATTCTTATTTCACCTTCCCTTCCCCCATTACCTAAAGCAACAGGCTTCTGTGGAGGTAACCTGGGAGGTGGTGGCCTAGGTGGAACTTGGGAGGGCTTTGCTGGGCTCTCTGACGTGGGACATCTCTTGATTGTTCCTTGATTATCATCCTCAGTAGAATGAGTTTCCTGTGGTATGAATATGGACTTAGGCTGAAATAATACAGAAAAGGAGACCAATGATTAAACATGAAATTATTCGTGTTTCATTAAACATGAAAAATACTGAATATCTGCCCTGAAGTAAATATTATTATAAATCAGAGGCTTTCAAACTGTGTTTACTAGTTGAGTTTCAACTCTTATTGGGTTATTCAACTATCTGATTCAGGTAATCTTAATATATATCCTAAAAATGTACACTAAAATATTTTCTCAGGAAAAAAAAAAAAAAGACCTGTTTCTATTAATTCCTCACAAGCCTACTCACTTAGACTTGCCAAATAAAAATATTCTGGTCTTTACGATCCCCAATTTAAATGAGTCTCCTTTTATTTTAAACATTCAGGTTAATCAAAGTTCAGCTCCTTACAAGGCTAATCGAAACTGTCTCTTTCAGGTGACTCATTATCTTTTATGTTAATGCTTAATCTTTCAGACTGGGGGCAGAAGAAGATGCCAATTAAAATTTTATCAAATGAGAGAATACTAACTCAGCAATATGGGATACCTGGGAAACCTTCTGTGCAGACAAGGGAAAAACATCCAGTCAGCTGAAGGTTTGGAGAATTTATAAATTCTTATAATGTGTCCCTTATCAGGAAGACTGCTCAGCACTTATCTCTTTGAAATTCAGATCTCTGTATTTCTGCTAATGTAAAACTGAACAAGCAAGAACAGTCCTATTTACCTGGGTGAATCGTGATTTTCTTAAAAGTATTAAATAAAAACAAAATATAGTAATACATTGGCTATCTAGGCTGGTCGGACTCCAATTCTCATTTATAAATCAATTTATAATTGATTTCAAACTGTACAACTCATTTTATAAACAGTTCATTTTATAATTAGAATTTGCTATGCATATGAACTTAATCAGTTACTAGTAGATGATAGATTTTGAGGAAAAAAATCTTATTAAAAGTATGAGTTTTCTAACCCAAGTGAAATACTAATCCATTAATTTAATCATTTTCATGTACAAATTTCTGGAACTTATTATTTAGAATAAACACCAAATGACAAGTTGGATAATTAAAAAAAGACAAACAAAAACAATCACAATTGTCTACTTATATCATGGTTAGTAACTTCTTCATGACTTTTCTTTGTGGATCCCAAGTGAAAATAAGCCACAGAGTAAGTATTAATACAGTATTAAAGTGGCAGACACACATACACAATTCAAACCGAAAAACAAATCTGCTCACCTTTGGTGGCAAAGGAGGTGGAACTTTTGCTTTCATGGTTGAACTATAAAAACATAAACGCTTAGAATCAGAACTCGTCATTTTATAAACAAATCATTACTAAAATATGATTACTTTCTTAAAGCTATGGAAGAAAATTTTGTATAAACAAGTTTCTTTTTCTAAGGTTACGAGCGTTTTTCAAAATACTTTGTGAAATGTTCAAGTTATGCTAAATGAAGTATTATTCAAAAGTAACTGAGTAGATATGCTTTCTTGTTTTCAAATATTATTTTAGTAATTAAAACTGGAAAAGATAGCCACAATTCGAATTTATATCAATTGAAAGGTAGTTAATATAAAAACACAAGCAACAGTTGGTTTAAGGAAAAATAGCAAAATGATATAAAAATATATTACAATGTAAGCTTCATTTTTACTACTGTTAGATATGGAATATCTCTGATGAAGCTCATCAAAAGCTATACACATACTCTATGAAATTACTGGCAGAATTTATTTGGTTGAAGCTCAGATTCATTACAACTCAGAACTGAAGTTTTAGAAGTATTAAAAATTAAAAGATTATGGAGCATATACTCTCAGATGAGGAGACTGGGGCCCAGAGAGGTTAAGTGACCTGATTCAAGGTCACAGAGCAGTGAGGTAGAAAGGAAAATCAATGCCCCAGCTGCTTCTCAGGTGTTTTTATCACTCTACCATGAAACTGCATCTTTATTTAAAAACAAACAAAAAACAAACAACAAAACCCCCAAAACTAAAAGGACTAAATATTAATAATTACGTAGTGAAAATATTCCCCCCTTAAAAATACATTTATATCCAAATTATTTATTTGAAACATATCAGATGAAATTTAATCAACCATATAGTAAGACTCTTTGTAGCTGTAGTAATAATTACAGCAATTACTGACTAATTTATAACATTAAACTACAGGATATCTTTACTGTCTTTGTAAATTTTTTTCAAAGTTCTTTTTTTATCAACTTGTGCTATGGACTGAATTGTGTCCACTCAAAATTTGTAGGTTGAAACCCTAACCTCCAATGTGCTTGTATTTGGACACAGGGCTTCTAGGAGGTAACTGAGGTTAAATGAGATCATATGGGTGGGGAGCTAATCCAATAGGATTGGTGGCTTTATTAAGAAGAGGAAGAGATCTCGATCTCGATCTCTCTCTGTCTCTCTGTGCACAGATTGAGAAAAGGCCATGTGAAGACACAGCAAGAAGGCAGCCGTCTACAAGCCAGGACAAGGGCCCTCACCGGGAACTAAATCTGTGGGCACCTTATCTTGGACATCCCAGCCTCCAGAACTGTGACAAATCTCTGTTGTTCCAGCCACTCAGTCCATGGTATTTTGTTATGGCAGCCTGAGTGAAGACATATTTTGGTACTAAGAAGTGGGGTGCTACTGTAATAAATACATAAAAATGTGGAAGCAGTTATGGAACTGGGTAATAGGTAAAGGCTGGAAGAGTTTGGGGGTACATGCTAGAAGTACAGACATTAAGAGCAAGAGGTCAATGAGAAAAGAGGAGAGCCGGTGAGAAAGCTTCCGTCTTCTTAGAGAACACACAAGTAGTCATTAACAGAATAATGTCCTTTAATGGACATTAAAGACCATTCTGGTGAGGTCTCAAGATGGAAATGATGAACGAGTTATTGGAAACTGGAGGAAAGGTAATCATTGTTATAAAGTGGCAGAGAACTCGGATGAATTGCATTCATGTTCTAGTGTTTTGTGGAAGGAAAATCTGCAAGGGATGAAACGGGATAGTTAGCTGAGGAGATTTCTAAGCGAAGTGCTGAAGGAGAGGCTTGGTTCTTTCTGACTGCTTACAGTGAAATGTGATTGTATTTGGAGACAGTGCTTTTGGGAGGTAATTAAGGTTAACTGAGGTCATAAGAATGAGGTCCTAATCAGATAGGACTGGTGGCCTTATAAAAAGAGGGAGAGAGATTTCTCTCTGCACGCACACACTGAGGAAAGTCCATCTGAGGACATACTGAGAAGGCAGCCGCCTGCAAGCCTGGAAGAGAGCTCTCACCAGGAACTAAACTGTCCGGAAGCCCAGCCTCCAAAACCATGAGAAATAAATACCAGTCTATGATATTTTGTTAAGCATGCCCGAACCGACTAATACCATTAGAACAGAGAAAAGGAAAGAAACTGTGGTACAACCCATGATACTATATTATTAATGATATTAAAATTACTTCAATATTAAGCTGCCAGATTTACTAAATCAGGTCAAATGACACTTTTTCTTTTACCAAAAATGGAAACAGAACTTACTGTTTAGATTCATCATCATCCCCTTCATCATCTTCTAAATGTGCCACATGCCCTCTAAGGATAAAGAAGGATAATTCCACGGTTACCAAATGGACTTTACCAAAACAGCTTAAGAAGAAATTTTAGAAAATGCAGGAAGGGCTACTGTAGGACAGAATTTTATTTCTACGTCTTTACAGGATTCAGGATATTAAAACAACAACAACAACAACACAATCTTAGGCTACATGATAGAGAAGGGGGGCAAAGAGACTTTACTCATCTGTAAGAAAGTATTTTAAGCTTAATTAAAAATTAAAGTTACCGCTGATGTAATTCTTCTTCAACAGACTTCAGAAGACTCCTTAGGAGAAAAATAAAAATTAAAAATAATGTGAATAAAGCAAAGAAATACTAAGTACAATTTTTCATCACTTTAACCTTATCTATAAATTTAAAATACTTTTTTACTATTCACTAAAAACTTGCTGTAACGATCATCCCTATACCATAAAACATCAGGTTATATTTAATGAGGTATCTATCTTCTGTTGCTAATGTCTTTATACATGTATTTTAAATGAACAAAATAAATCCAAGTGTTTATTGAAAAATACCAATTCAGACAAAGGACAACCCACCATGAAATGTCACAACTGGGACTGACAAAACAATAATTGCAGGGTCACAGTCAGGGGTTTCCAGGATTTAAATTTTACCTGGACTATTTTACCTGACACCTGAAATTATATTTTCTTTTTCTTAATATAAGAAAGGTGACACACTTTAAAAAAACATCATGCTCTCAGGCAATCCTACAAAATGAAACTCAACGTGTTGGATCTCTGCAAAAGCATGCATGCATGTGATGTGAATACATGAATGTAGTAGCACTTTGCTTTCACAGAAGACACTCACTTACCTGAAGTATCTGTTCTCCAGTGGTGTACTGGCAAACACATTTACACTTTTGGGGGACTAAGCCTGTATCAGACCAGGTGCGAGGATTTTATCATTAGGAGCAGTTTATAAAACTTTGATATTCAGGAATGTAAGAGAGAACTTACGGCATTCCTGAAGTTCCCCTATTTCTTTTCACTGCAAATTCACGCAACATACCTCCTATATTATACTCTTCAAGCATTAGAAACTCAATAGCCTTCTTAAAGCTAACGAGATAGAAATACGGTTACTGATAGATTACTGTGGTAAAAGTGATTCAGCAGAAAATTTACTCTCCTCAAAAGTTGTAAGGTAGTACCTTCTAATCATTTCCCATTCCTATATATAGTGGAAAAAACTGCCCTCAGAATTATCAAAGCATAAAACCAGAGAAACTGAAAGGTATGGTTAGCTGGTATAAACAATTAATAGAATAGATTTTAGCCATCAAATGTTTTAATTAGGATAGTTTAATAACAATTTAAGTATTAAAAAGTGACAAAGTTTTAAATCTGGAGTTGCAAATGACATAGGAAAACCATAAACTAACTGCAAATCCTATTTTGCAGATAAAAAAATTAAGGTACTTCAGTCAAATGTATTACCTATTCACAAAACTCTTCAAGGGCTAGCTCTAAGAAGACAGGACTTCTACCTAGAGGCAGTATAGCAAAATGATGACAGGTTGTGAAGCAAAGACAGCCTGAATCTGAATCCTGCCTCTGCCACTGTAAGCTATGAGGCCTTCGATAAGTTACTCTTGATTTTCCTAAGCAAAATGGGAATTACAATAGTACCTATGTCAAAATGTTTATCTGTAGATACAATTAATTAATTCTTTGAATAGTATTTCAGAGCACAGTAAGTACTCAGTGTTTTCTTTATTATTATCAACTAAGCAACATTTCTCTAAACCAGCAATTCTCAAAGCACGGTCTGGGGATCCTGGGGGTCCTTTAGGCTCCTATAAGAGGTCTGCAAGGTAAAAAACTATTTTCATAATCTAAAGCACTTTTTTTTTTTTTTTTACTCTTATTCACTCTTTTTCTTTCTTTTTTCACTCTTATTCTTTCATTGAGAATGAAACTCTGGAGTTTTCTGGAGACTATGAGGTGTATGATATCATAATAGATTACTAACAGATATGAGAATCCAGCTGTCTTCTATTAAGCCAGACGTTAAGGAGATCTGCAAAAAATATAAAACAATGCCACCTTTCTTACTAATATTATTTTGTTTCAGGAAAAAAACAGCTATTCTTCATAAAAAATGTTATCTGTGGCCCTCAACAAAACGTTTGCTGTATTATACTGACATATATAAAGCTGCTTCTAAGTCTCATGAGAGGAACAAAGCGGTGTTGCAAGGAGGGTACCATTAAGAGGTGGCATTTGAATTGGTTCTTTTTTTTTTTTTAAAGATTTTTTTTGATGTGGACCATTTTTAAAGTCTTTATTGAATTTGTTACAATACTGCTTCTGTTTTATGTCTTGGTTTTTTGGCCACGAGGTATGTGAGATCTTAGCTCCCGACCAGGGATTGAACCCACACCCCCTGCACTGGAAGGTGAAGTCTTAACCACTGGACCACCAGGCAAGTCCCTGAATTGGTTCTTAATGATGAGGAATTTTTTAATACACACAAAATTTTTGTTTTATGATAACATGGAATGAGTATATTACTATTTGAAATAAATATTTTGATAAGTTTTCAGTTTAAATTTCCAGTACTATAAATATTGATATTTATAAGTGATATAAACAAAAGCTTATTGGAATCCTTAATAATTTTTAAGACCGTAAAGGGATCCTGAGACTAAAAATTTCGGAAGTACTGCTTTAAATTATTTTACCAAATTAAACGTAATATCTCTGAACTGTACAGTGGGCTTTCACATCATCTTAGAAGATGTGAAAACAAACTTTTTCTTAAGCATATGACAATATTTTTTGAGCCATTTCTTTTTCCAGTAGAGAATATTAGCATTTGAAAATAACTAAGAGGGGAATTTAAATGTAGTTTATTTTCAGTTTACCGTATTTAATTGGACTTATATGGCATTCCACTTTTTAAAACATTATCTTCCTGGGAGTATAGGTTCTGTAAGAATAAGAGAGCATGAAAAAACAGATATCCTAAGGCTAGGGATTCATATATATATTTTTTAATTCATTTACTTGTAAATTTCCTACTATGTGTTAAGATATTTTGTTAATAAAGTTACAGAATTCATGAAGTCTTAAAATGACCAGAAAATTTGGATGAAGATGTTAAAAATGGAAAAACATGCAAACATAGGTCATAGATTTAACTGATAAAGTGAAGAAACTGATAGGGAGAGAAGTCAAAAACCACCACCAAAGTATTTGGCATATTTGAATTAGCTGCGGATTACTAGAATCATTCAAAATTGCCTAACTGACTCAAAACAATCTGTAAGTACTGCCCTGATTATATCTGAGAACAAACCAAAAAACTTCCCTATTTCTTTAAAACCAAAAAGCAATTTTATTCACTCATATTCACTTGCTCTTACAATCAACATTTACTGAGTAAACACTACAAGTAAGGGCAACTAATGTGTAATAAACCCTAAATGTGCTAAATGCTTTACAATGATTATTCCATTTCACCCTTGGCATACTATGAGGCCGGTACTATTATAATCCCCATTTATTAGAGAAAATTGAGGTAAATTTCTCCAAGTTACACAGTTTATAGCAAGAGACAGTTCTGACTCTGGATCTGGCATTTACTACTACTATAGTTAATTATGCCAGGAATTTCTTTTCACTATTATTTAAGTCTTTAGAAGAGAATTTATTTTTAGAACTTTTGCTCTACATTAAAAACAAAATCAGAAATAATTTAGAGTTTTCTTTTAAAAATAGTATTTTGTTGGTTTAGTCAGAAAAGTTGACCCCAATAATAACAATTCAAAAGAAAACAACCCAATAAGTCAAAACACATATGCATTCTGTTAAAAAAAAAAACAAACTTAGTTCCTGCGTGGTCTGGAACAGGCAGAAACCCATAAATGGAAATCTGTCTGCCTGATCACCTATGGAGAAAGCAGGAAATCCTGTGAGTTTTAAAACACTGCCTAGTCACAAGAATAAAGCAGACATAGCAGTACAGTAAGAGAAGTGCTACATCCATGCTCATGTCACATGTATGTATATACCTGTACACGAAACACAGCCAAAGGGCAAACTTTGGGGCAACCTACCTTGCCAGTGATTCGTTATATAGAATAAAGTTCCTTAAGCAGGGATCCAATTAATCAAAAAATGAAGGTTGGGGAAATTATTAACATTTTACCTAGCCAAAGTAACTATATAATATGAAAATGTCTAACAATCAAAAAATCAGACAATGGGAACTAAGGAATCTAGAAAAGCATTTAATGATATGCCATTTTTGGGGTATTTTTGCAAGTATATAATATAAAAATATATTTAAAATAAACCAAAGTAAATGAAATATTTTTTGAAATTATCCAATCTCTTAAAATACATCAAAATTTGCTAACAAGATCCTTAAAACTAATGACCTGAAATTTAGACAAAATAACACAAAAACATGTCAGAATTTATTTGCTAACTCATTATGAGACAAACTTTCCTTTGTTGCCCATCAACAAATCAAGACAAACTATAAACAGCAAATGTTACTGTTTTGATAAAATTTCATTTTTCAACCAGGGAAATTTTAGACTTATTTTCCATTTTAGGAAACATAAGGTTTAAAACAAAAACAAAAACTTCACGTTATTTAACTGAAGTTCAGCAAAATCAAAACTAATGCATTTCTCTAGCTTGTCATTCAAAGCCTTTTTTGGGTTAAGAAAAGAGTATTTAAACATTTAGTTTATAAAAAAAGAGACATGATTTTATGTTATTATCTCTAAATCTGAGTTGCTTGTCTTTTAGTCACCTGCTTAACTTAACATATTAACTTAACATATCTTAACTAAAATATGGGTATATAATATGTCTCAACCCTCTAATGTCACTGAAATTATATTTGGAAATTTTAAGTAGTTCTGATTATTGAAATAATATCTACATAGCTGGGAGATTTTGGCAATTTAAATATTTCCCTATAAATTAGCTTTTATAATGACAGTTTATCCATGAACTCAGGAAATGAGACTCCACGGGGAAGAGCAGAGTCCTGTCCCCGTACCTTGCTAATTCAGGCCTAAGAACATCTAAAATTGTTACACCTTGTAAGCTGCCTTTTCATCACCGTGCTGCACCACCTAGACAGTGCCTGGTATACTGCAGACCTTAAACAACCGCTGGATTTATTTCTTGCATAAAATAAATAACTTTTAAAACTTTAGACATATTTTAACGGCTATCTACTTTTTAAAAGACTCTTAACAGCTAAAAAGTTAAGACAAAGATTTTTAAATAGTGTGAATATTTCCATCTGTTTTCATAGGCCAACACATCTGGGAGATGTACCAAAGCAAGTTTTGTAAGGAATAAACAGGTCAACTTTGCAAATAAAAGAAATAAATTGCTGAAACATATATTTATCTTTAGTTGGAATGTACTTACTTTCTCTAACAGGTAAGGTCTACAAAGTAGCTTGATATAAAAAATTTAAGGTGACTCTCCCCATTATGACAATTATTGAGTAGATGATTAGCAAGGTAGTAATAAAGAAAAGTTAAAAGCATATTATAAAATATATCTACCAGACTAGTACAATTTACTACTGTAAATATTTAAAATACAATTAATGTATAACATATTTTAAGGCAATTTAATTATTCTTAAATTTAAATTTAATTTAAAAGAATTTTACTTACTTGTTTGCACCTAAAAAGTAACTACTTTGGTGTCCTTGTCCATATTCTAGTTGTAGATCCTAATAGTACAGAATGAAATATTCAGCAAAATAGTAGTGTATCACAAATCATGATACACTAACGCATATTGTTTTTAAAAGAGAAACCCCAGACTTCAAATAAATCTGTATTGCTATATGTTCTTAAAAAGAAAGTAAGGTAGGACTTCCAACAATAAAAGCTTTCAGAAGTTTGTAGTCCTAATTTATATATTTTATTATTTAAGTTACCAAAATTTTCCTGGGAACTTGTTTGAACACTATATGCAAGTTTCATTTATGGTTATTGCTACTGTAATTAACATTTGTAAAAATCAGTTTTTCGAATGAAAAAAGCTGAAATAAGGTATTTATGCTCAAGCTATAATGAAGCAAAAATGATTACAGAAGAGAACAAGCAACAAAAATCTTGGTTTGACTTTGTATATAAGATCTGCAATAATTATGTACATATACACATCACATATTTCTACTACTGCTTCATGCAGGTAATAATTTTTTAAAGGTTAAAAAGAAGGTGGTCTTTTAAAGTAAATTATACATGTGAAATTGCACAAGATTATAAACTAAATTTAAGGACTTTTAATATTTTTTTAAAGGGTTAAGTAGCAAAACTTCAAACGAATATTATTAAGGCAGTTCTTCAACTATTTAAACATTTCCACTGAACGCTGCAGGCTGTAGAGTTAAGAACTGAAATTTAAAGGAACAAAATCTATGTGCTCGACTCAAATGCCTTCTTGAGGAAAAATATGCTTTCCAACAACCACGGAAAGTACAGTTTCCTTTTCTCCCGCTGTATTTCAAGCACTGTTTTAATGATTAAGGGGGAATATTTAACATTTTAAATGAATTTTATTTTCATTAGAATACAGTGTACTTAAAGTGCTATCTAATTTTACAAGATACTGCCAGATACACAATGAGGACTTAATGCAAAAGTTACCTTCTTGGAGCAGCCTTCCAAGACTGTCCAGGAAGATCGGTGTAACCTCCTTCGCGACTCTCCTCTAGCATTTACACTGACTTTTAATTAACTTATTTACAAGTTTATAAAAATAGTAACCAGGCTATAAGCTCCTCAAACAAAGGAAAATGGTTAAATCCATCTTTTTTCCCTACAGCCTAGGGTCTAGCATTGTACCTGGCACACACTAATTAGGCCCTAAATAAATGCGTGTTCAAATGCCATTTGTTTATTTTACTGTAAACAGATAACTAACACTTCAGCCTCGTTAAGATACACATAGATAATTATAGATCACACAAATACTAAGCCTAGAAATATGAGACTTCTAAGCAATACATCACATTTAAGTGAAAAGTTAAAAGCCAAAAGCCTGGTTTAGACAAGGCTCAGATTTTGTCTTCTTCAATAATTGTGTTCTTCCATGCATAATAATATATGTTCTTACCAGTGACAGAAGAGATAACACATCATAAACAAAAAAGATTAGTGAACTGTCACACTGGTATCACATAAAATTCTAATGAAAAATGACACCTGTTCTCTTTAATTTGTAATGATATATGTTAATAGGATGAAATTGCTATTATCATAAGACTGCCACACAGTTATTATGCTGCACTATTTAAGTGGTCATGACTTTACATAGGAGACTTTAAGCTTTGGTATTTAGTAAAGAAAAGTACTAATCTCAATGAATACCTTTCTGAATTCAACTTCATTTTCTTCAGCTACGCATAACTGGGCCCTTCTACCGGACCAGCAACCTCTTTAGCCAATATAATCTCTTAAGCCTTTAATCAAATGACAGCTTTCAAAAGCGTAATTTGTGCAGAGTGGCCATGGCTTGTGTTATATAAATATAGATATGTCCTAAGAATAGCTAGCTCATCTGCTACATGACAATTACCAGGTTGATGATAATAATTTTAAAAAATCAACTGATACATTTAGGAAGGTAGGAGAAGAATCTGAAATAACTAATGAAATATTTTAATAGAAAATGGAGTGTAAGTTCACATACAGAATAACATTCAGGATGGGGAGAAGTTGCTGACAGATCCAGGTCTGATGATTAAATGTGGCATGTGTTAAGCCCTACCAGGAAAGCTAAAATTGAAAGGGTTTCATTCTTTATTAATTCCTTCTCCGTAAATCAAGTTATGTTTTAGCATCCATAGGAAAAAAAAAAAAAAAAAAAAAAACCAATGTGCTAGGCATGTCATCAAGGAAAAGGATTGCACTAAGTTCTTCTAATAAGTAGTTAATCTCATTTAATTCAACTATTATTTACCAAGCACTTATTATATGGCAGGAATTCAGACAGCAAATCAGACAAGAAAAATGAGAAGAAATAAAAAGGAAAGGAAGAAAAGGGAAACTTGGGCAAAGTTAGTAGTCATTTACGTATCTTTAGGGTAGTCTAAGAAAGACTGATCTAAAATGCTTTCCAAAGGGACTTGGAAGCTATTCTGTAATAGAAAAATGCTACCAAAGTTATGCTTGGAAAAGCACTCAAAATAACCCTATAAGATGCTGGTAAAACATGGCCATTCTTTATAAGCTAAATATGAATACATTTGAACATGCCAGGATAGACATAAAAAATTTAGTTGCATAAATCAGGCATCAACTTATTAATGAACAGACAGTGTTTAACTACACAAAGTCAAAGCAGTAACAACATGGATGAAAACATGCAATAGCCCAGTATAGATTCAAATTGAACACTCAGCAAAAAATTTAAGATGGTCAACCTAAGCCCAATTAAAATATCTTTTGGGGTCAGAAAGTCCTAACTTCAGTGTTTTAATGAATAGAGGAGTACTTCTGAACTCGGATAGAGCCTCTAAGAAGACATGGTCCCAGCAAGAGCTGAAAAAGAACACAGGATGTGGTGTGGAACACTGGCAAAGGAAAATACATGGCCAAGAAAATCTTATTATTGTTTTTTTTTAAAAGCCATCTGGAGATTACAAAGTCTATCTATACCTGATGAGAAAACAGTAGGAAGTCAAAAGAATTGTTACAGTTGGCTACAAAAACACAAAAGAAAAAATACTTTAACAATATTTTTTAAGCAAGAAAAAAGAGAATAGTGGAATTTTTTTTTCTCATCAAAAAAATGAGAAAATATGGCACATGAGTGTTAGGTGTTAGGAGTGTTAAAAGGTGTTAGGAGACACCTTTTAATGTGGTAGATAATTTACAGAAGTAAAAGGGACTAAACCCTCGATAATTCTTATTTCTTAAAAAGAAAAGCAAGTAGGGTCAGAACACTAACTGAACAAGCAGTATTCTGACTAATAAAAGCAGAAGACTTAAGGGGACTCAAAGTGAATAAACATGACTTTTGTATAGCAAGGTTGGAAATGAGTATCAGCAGGTTAGTTTTTTTTTCTTTTTTAATTTTACTGAAGTACAGTTGAAGCAGGTTAGTTTTGATACTCTAGAAAATGTCCTGTAATTGTGCAATTATGAAGTGAGTTTTCCCTAGAAACTGCATCATATATAATAGGTAAGAAAAGTGACCATACAACATAAATTTTATAGTAATAGTTTAACAGATTTAAAATTAACAAAGTTGATGTTTCTTTTCCAGAATAAATTTAACTTTATTTATAGACTTTATTCAATTGTGACCTAATTCAGGGGTAATCTTGTAGTACTTCTGTTATGGTTACTGATAATGATAAATTGGGTATATCTTTTTGCCATGTTTTTAATTATAACCTAAATATTTTATTCTTACTTTTTCAGGTATACTATAAGTTTCTTCAGAGCAATGATTATGTTACTACTTATGTTCCTCCATAGCAATTAACATAGTGTTTTACATATACAGTTGACCCTGGAACAACATGGGTTTAAACTGTATGAGTCCGCTTACATGCTGACTTTTTTCAATAAATACATACTACAATATCACGTGATCTGCCGTTGGTTGAATCCAAAGACGCAGAGTCACAGGAAGGCCAACTATAAAGTTATACTCGGATTTTCAACTGCTGGTGTCCCTAATCCCCTTGTTGTTTAAGGGTCAACTGTTCTTACCTTTCAATATATTCTTCATTGGTATATGGGCCAAAATGCCTAGTAGAACTAGGAAAATTAGAAAAAATTAGCAGCAGCTGAACAGATGTGTAATACCTTTTAACGTAAAGACAGCATCTTGTACATCAGCTATATCCATTCTTATGGTTATGGGCAAAACTCTTATTATTATGGAATTTTGCTGAGTTTTTTCTTTGCTTTTTTTAACTCATGCATCTTTCAAAATTTAAAGACCTTTCTACTCACTCACAATGTTAAAAATCAAGCTCTGTTACTCTGGTTTCATATATTATGATTGCCTGATTAAAAAAAAAAACCTTTACTATAGTAATGATTCTAAATTCATTTACAAAAATCATAAGATGAATACACTTAGCACTTAAAACAACCAGAAATCATTGATGACATGGAAGTTTTAGGCAGCAAGGTCTTTAAGGGGGTAAATGTTTCTTTTGGGTCCCAAAAGATTTAGGGCTGTCATCTTGGTGCCAATTGTCTACTAAGATGACAGCCAGACATTTTGGGTCCATCAGGTTTCTACTGGCCAGCAGTAAGTATTTAAGAGTTGAAATCCTGTTCACAGTGCTAAGGTTTTAGAACTATGAAAGTAGGAGACTGAAATAATTATGGACACTTCACATCAAAAAACAAAAACACTAATTTGAAAAGACACATGCACTTCAATGTTCATAGAAGCACTATTTACAATAGCCAAGACATGGAAGCAACCCAGGTGCCCATCAACAGAAGATGTGGTATATACATACAGTGGAATATTACTCAGCCATAAAAAAGAATGTAACATTGCCATTTCCAGCAATGTGGATGGGCCTAGAGAATATTATGCTTAGTGAAATAAATCAGACAAAGACAAATATCATATGACATCACTTATATGTAGAATCTAAAAAATAATACAAATGAATCTACTTACAAAACAGAAACAGACTCACAAACACAGAAAATAAACTTATGCTTACCAAAAGGGAGAGGGAAGGGGGAGAGAAAAGTTAGGAGTATGGGATTAACAGATACAAACTACTGTACATAAAATAGATAAGCAAAAAGGATTTGCTATATAGCACAGGGAATTATACCCAATATCTTATAATAACCTATAATGGAACATAATCTTAAATAAAACCCCTGAATCACTATGCTATACATCTGAAACTAATGGAATACTGTAAATCAACTATACTTCAATAATATACACATACACATACACCAGAAAATAACAAGCATCAAAGAGGATGTGGAGAAATTAGAACCCTTGTGCACTGCTGGTGGGAACTGTAAAATGATGCAGCGGCTATGGAAAACAGTACAGTAATTCCCCCCAAAATCAAGCACAGAATTATCATATGATCCAGCAATTCCCCTTCTAGTTATATACCCAAAAGAACTAAAAGCAGAAACTTGACAGATACTTGTATATCTAGGTTCACAGATGCATTATTCACAATAGTGTCCGTTGATGGATGAATGGATAAACAACATGTGGTTATACATATAATGAAATATTATTCAGGCTTAAGAAATTTTGATACATGCTACAACATGGATGAATCTTGAAGATGTTATGACATTATGCCAAGTGAAGTGAGCCAGTCACTTACATTATTTGTCACACAACGACACATAATGTATGATTCCACTTACATGAGGTACCTAGAGTACAGAAAAATTCAGAGACAGAAAACAGGATGGCAGAATGGGAGTTATTGTATAATGGGTAAGGAGTTGCAGCATGGGAAGATGAAAACGTTCTGGAGATCAACAGTGGTGATGGTTGCACAACGATATGAATGTACTTAATGCCACTGGACTGTACACTTAAAAATGGTTACAATGGTAAATTTTATGTTATGCATACTTTACTACAATAAAAAAAAAACTATGGAACATATATGTTGATTAAAAAGAGAGCATGAGCACAAGACCAGTATTAGTGGGGAAAAAATACTGACATTGTTGGGTAGAGGCAATAGTGGTTTGGGTTGGAATTGTTGAGCCAGGGTGCTTAGGTCAAATCCCAGCTCTACTATTATTCAGTTGGGTGGTTAAAGTCGATTTCAGCTTCTATGCACTTTAAATCCCCTTATTTGTAAAACAAGGATTATAATTTAACATATTTAAAGTGTTTAGAATATAAAGCCTGGTTTAAAAAAACTTCTAGGTAAGTGTTAGCTTTTATCATTAAAAGTGGGCTTTTTAAGGTTGATTTTATAAATAGTAGGACCTGACAAATATTTCATTCATCCCTCTTCCGCCAGAACTATCCACAAGTTAATTGTCCCTAAAGCCCTTCTCTGTCACAAGACTCCCTTATCAGCTGCTCCCTCTATCATAAGAAACTGCTGATTATGTAAGGGGTGTGGGAGGTAGTTCTAGGGAACAGAGCCATGATAACTCACTCAAGTTACTAGGCTAGTTACACACAGGGTAAAGAAAAGAATATTTGTAACTCTAAAAGTAGTATGTTTCTGGTTTTGGTGTTGTATATTCCTGGAGAATATTAATACATAAAACAGTCAATTTAAACTTTTGATTCTGTGGCCTTTTATTTCCACAACAAATGTCACTATTGTCATTCTAGCCTATATATGCCTAATTCTGAAGAAATTTTCAGTCCAGAAATCACTGGCAGTGCTGTCTTCAGGCACTGCATCTCACTTGTCCCCTCACATGGTTAATTCTGGCCTCATGATTTCTGGCCTCTCTGGGCCATTTACTGACCCTTCTAGTGTTCCAACTGCTTCTTCCCACCTCGAGTTGGTTCTACCTTTGACTGCAAAACAGGCATCACCCCTGTGGTGACCTATTTTCTGTACTTTCTTTCTTCAGACCTAACTGGGGAACACATGCAATCTCATGGTTTCATCTATCATTTCCTCTTTGATGACTTCAATCTTCCTTTTCTGAGCTAATCCCATAACTCTAGTAGTAGTGTAACCATTCCATAATTTCAGCTCTTTATCTGCCGTCTCTCAGAACTGTGCCAATGACTGTTCCCATGTTAATTCCCATGACACTTAGTAGTCAACTGTCCATTATTTTCCTGGAAAATATATAATGGTTCCTATACAATACTGAAATCAGTCTTTTGGTCCCTCCCAGAAGGCAGATGAACCATATTAACCCAAAAGCTTTCCTCCTTCTCTGACTTCCATAGTACCTATTATATGTTAGCCTTTCCTCATCAATAGTCACCACCAGAAAAAATTTTGGCAATGCACTGTACATTTTGTTGCATGGCTAAGAGTTTATATATATAAGTATTTTCCACTGATCCAAGACTGCAACTTTCCTAAAAGAGAAATTATGTCTAAAATCTCTTTTATGTTCTACAAATGTTACTGGGCATAGATATAGGAATTTATATAAAGAATCATTTCAACTAACCAGAATTAAAAGAGGTATGTTATTAAGGCAGAAAGGAAGGAAAGAGAAGGAAAATTCGATTGAAAAGGCAGAAAAGTGGAATCTAGGAGTAAATATGGAGGCAACTTGGGGCCCTGGCCAGCTATAGAACTAGAAAAAACTATTTAATAGCAACTATTAAAAGTACTATTTAATATTTATTAGGGTTAATTGCCCGTCTTTTCTTACCTAATGGTAAGATAGCCTTAATATGTATAACTTCAGGGAGTTTTTATAACCCAAATTTTGGCCTGAGAAAACTGGATACTTCATAATGCTACAAAGTTAAAATTTCATCTGAGACTGATTTCGCTGTTAATCAGGGGTAGATTATTTTAAAAAATTATATACATTTTATTTTTGTAATATATGGATATGTATATATATGGATGGTTTCTAGTTCACTAAAACAAGTCACATTATTCAAACTGGACATTTTTATAGGGAAATGTAATTTCTAAAGAAAAAAATCCATATCTGAGTGAGAAAACAAAATGTTCTTATAAAAAAGAAAAAACTTTAACTTTTTGTTGTAACATTATAATATATTCGAGTAAATATGTTTTAACGTGTAGAAAAAATTGTTATAATCCTTTATATATGGTAGGTTGCTAACTGGCAGGAACTTATAAAACAATGCTTAAATTGGTTCATTAAAACTGGACAAAATGTTTGATTAAAAATCCCTAAAAGCAATTAAGACTAAAACAATGCTGACAAAGAAAATCAGAAGATGAGAAATACCAGATTAGATCTTGCAGTGTAGTATATTTCTTCTGAACTGTCCAAAAAATCATCACTGTCGGGCTGTTTAGCAGAGACCAAGAAACCCAAGTTATTTACACTTAGACTAAAAGCCACAAATTCACAACGGGAAACTTTCACAAGTGAAGTAAGTCCTGCTAACATAACTTTATTGAGGTAAATGCAAAGTCAAATCAGATTAAGGAGCTTCTAAAAAAGCAACAGTGCAACAACTTTGCTCTATAATACAGTTACTAAATTAGTACAGAATTTAAATACATGCAATGGTAAGTTAAAAAGAGAAGCAGAAAATAACAATTGGCATTTATAAACATCATGATTATGTTTTCTTCTAAACTTTCTCCATCTTCTACATAAAGGTCAGGCTTAAGTATTATAACATGATCATTTTAAGAATTTTTCTTTAGCATTCCTTTCCTCCATGCTGGTATACTGAATTAGAGCAACTCCTTAAGTTAAAAGGCTAAAGACTCCCTTTGTATGCCTTTAGTCAAGTGGGTTAAAATAAGCATTAAATTTAAGAAGAAAGTTCCCACTTCATCCTGAGCGCTCATTAACAGTTACTTTCTTCTCATTATTAAGCAGAAAAGGGAAAAAAATGAAACATATAATCTGGATCTTTGGTTAAGTAATTTCATTAGGATTAATTTTGTTTGTTTTTTAAGTCTCATTTTTTATTCTTCCATAGAATATTAACATCTCAAATGTTTGTACAGCATTTTGCTTCTGAGACTGCACCTAATATTTTATCATATATCTGGAAAGGAGCATATAAAAAATTAACAAAAGAGAATCATGAAAAGAATGTTTTAGCAATCTTTAAATAAATGATAAATTTAATCTGCTCTGTACACCTAGTCTCTCCTGAGTTTCAGTTACTCCAAAGAGACTGGATTCTGTCCTGATAGTTAGAAAAGGTGGTTTACACTCTTAAAAAACTGCCCATAAATTTAATGAGAAGATATGCTACTACTGGTCCAACACTGTAGTTTAAAATTGTGGCATTTATCCTAATAAATATATACGCAAAAAGCCTCTCAAAAACTGCAAAGCAAAACTGAAAAGACAAAAAAACAAAAAAGGGCTAGCATTAAAAACATTTAATCAGCGAATGGTAAAACTAGTAGTTTCTCCTAAAATAATTTTGAAAATATTCAATCTCAGCAACACAGATTTATTTATTCCAAATTTTAGAATTAGTTACCTTTTTATTTCCCCAAATGCTTTGAAAATATTAATAACTAGCTTTTGTAGTCAGTACCAACATATCAGAAAGACTAATTAAAACATTTACTTTCAGTGTTAAGATTCCAAGACTATACTACTTACAAGTTCATGATGTGGTTCTGTCTCCTTCCTTAAGGGTGGATCAAACTTTACTTGGCCAACTAAAAGAGAAAAAAAGTAAAGCCTTCATCTGTTTCCATATTTTTAATGATATAATAATTTAAAAAGTTACTCCCATAGCAAAACCTATTTAATTTTACCATCTCCCAATCCAAAGATTTAAATAAAGAATCTGTTAGCTGGAAAAAACCCAAGAAAGTCGAAGCTGTTAAAGCTTAATCTAATAATCCTAGGCCTTTTCCGTAGCAAAAAAAAGATGATTAACAAAATTACGTGTACGTTACAGTCAGGATCTAAGGTGCTACTTCATTGTGACCCAGCATAAAATAGAGACAATCTTAACTCAGTACTTCGGTATACAGACAGCAATTCAGGCAGAGTTATTTCTGGAAGCCAGCCTGCAAAATGGTCTCTAACGAGTCCTGCCTCCTAGAGTTCATAAACTTGTGTACTTCCTTCCCGCTTCCCTGGGGTGGTCTATGTGACCAGACGAAAACGGCAGAATGATGGCATATAACTTCAGAGATAAGGCTTCTGTCTTGGTCTCTCTCTACTGGATCACTTGCTCTGGAGGAAGTCATGCTGTGAGCAGCCCTAAGGAGAGGCTACACTGCCAGGAACTGAAACCTTGGGCTAACAGCTCCGTGAGTAACCTTGGAAGCAAATCCTCCACCTCAGTTAAGCCCTGGGAAGACTGCAGCCCCAGCTGACACCCTGATTGTCATGACAGACCCTGAGGCAGAACCACCCAGCTAGGCTGTCCTGGACTCCTGACCCTTAGAATATGTGAGATGATAAATGTTTATTGTTTTAAGCTGCTAAATTTTGGGGTAATTTGTTATACAACAATAAATAACTACACTTCTGCAGCTAAAGTATAAACTAAATACTACAGCCAACACAAATTGACTATACTACATTCACCTTTCCCCCTGCTATTCTAATTTAATGAATGTTTCACTACCTTTACCTTTAATTTCTGTATCTCATTATCATTGTCATTATCTGCTTTTATAACCTGGGTACAGCATTCAAGACCACTGAGATAAAAGCAGAGGCACAGGGCTTCCCTGGTGGCGCAGTGGTTGGGAGTCCGCCTGCCAGTGCGGGGGACGTGGGTTCGGGCCTTGGTCCGGGAAGATCCCACATGCCGCTGAGCGGCTGGGCCCGTGTGCCACAACTGCTGAGCCTGCACTCTAGAGCCCACGAGCCACAACTACTGAGCCTGCAAGCCACAGCTACTGAAGCCCGCGTGCCTAGGGCTCGTGCTCCGCAGCAAAGAGTGGCCCCCGCTCAACGCAGCTGGAGAGGGCCCGCGTGCAGCGGCGGGGACCCAACGCAGCCAAAAATAAGTAGATAAATAAATTAAAAAAAAAAAAAGCAGAGGCACAAATATAAAACATTAAAAAGAAGAAAAACAGTCACAAATAATATCACAGCTCAACTAGTAAGGGCTCAGCCAAAACAGCCATTCTCAATCAAGGCAGGGAAATGAGTGAGATTTCAAAGTACAATCATTTTATAACTGTTTTGATTTTAGCTTAGTATGTATGGTTTACTGTGAATGTTAATGCCAAATAAAGGAGATCATGAGATTTGAATATTTAGCAATAGGAGGCACAAGTAAAAAAGGTTGAGAAACACAGCCCTACAAGATCTCCAGTTTTGTGTGAAGAAGTATGTATATGCTTTATAGCTGTTATGCACTTGATATCAAATTCTGGCCCTTAGAGATAAGTAGGCTGTTCAATAATGGGTTCCTCATACCTGTTCACATATGATCACATATCAAAGATTACAAAATAGATTTTAGTAAGGTATTAAAACATATTTTATATATATATATATCTCACCTTGATAGAGGCCCTATTGAACAACTCTCACCTAAACTTGTCATCAAATGGCAAAATTAAATCTGTAATAAAATTACATGAGGACAGTTTCATGCATTATCTGCCTTGTGTTATCATCACATGTGAACATGCCTGTTTCCATGGGACTGCATAATCACTAAGTACAGGGGTGCAGGGATGCTGTCTTAGACTTTCATTTTTATTATTATTATTATTATTTTTTGGCTGTGTTGAGTCTTCGTTGCTGCACGCGGGCCTTCTCTAGTTGCGGCGAGCAGGGGCTACTCTTCATTGCGGTGCGCGGGCGTCTCATTGTGGTGGCTTCTCTTGTTGTGCAGCATGGGCTCTAGGCTTGTGGGCTTCAGTAGTTGGGGCACGCAGGCTCAGTAGTTGTGGCTCATGGGCTCTAGAGCACAGGCTCAGTAGTTGTGGTGCACGGGTTTAGTTGCTCCGTGGCATGTGGGATCTTCCAGGACCAGGGCTTGAACCCCTGTCCCCTGCATCGACAGGTGGATTCTTAACCACTGCGCCACCAGGGAAGTCCCTAGACTAACTTTCATAGCAAGAACAGAACCCCAGCTGTAGCAGGTATTCAATACCCCTGTACTCTGTGGGAACACTTTTCCAGAGACAGGAGCCCGTACAGCAAAGTCCCTACGGAGATTCATTCTTCATACCTTACACTGGTATCACTCTTCTGTTCTCTCCAAATTCCCTAAAGTTATGATAAGTGTCTGCCACAGGACATTCCAACTACTGTTCAAATAATTGCTGGGCAATCATCCCAGGCTACAGTGCTATTTATGATGTTCTTAATAATGTCGAAAATTCCTACTTATCTGTAATTGTCTATTGGTCTTGATCTCTGTTTCTGCTACCATCTCCTTGAACGTATGTCAAGCGACACACCATAAATTTATATTTTACTACCCAGATGAAAACTCCTCCTTAGCTTCTTTGAAATAGCTCTGACATGGTCACTTGCTGACCCATCACTAGCCATTAGGGGTCAAAACTGATCCTACTATGGCAGACAAGAAGAGCCCCAGAATTATTTCTTCTTAAAGCAAGTCTTTGCTTATCATATTTAACTGAAGGCAGAGGGGACTTCCTAAAAGGGAAAGAGCAACAAACTTTCTGCAAGTGAGCCAATTTTTACATATATGTTGCCCAAACACCATTTAGTTTAATAAAGAGAAAACCTTGGTTGCATGGAGAGATACCATGTAATTGTAAACACAAAACATTATCAAGAGCAACAAATATATACAAATACTAAAATAAATTATTTTTTCTAAAGCCTGCCTTTATCGTCAATAGCATGACTGATTACTCTATATATCACATCTCACATAAAATCATAAAACATCCTAAGAAAACAGATACTACAACACTGCATAAGATTTTAAAGCCTCAAACATCAAACCCACAAATTGTAAGAAGTGGTGGTTTTAATCCTGTTGCTACCTCAACATACTAGAGGGATATGACACCTTTCTTACTGGCAAACACGGGAGAAGGGAAGATGTTCATCAAAAGGAGGGCATATCAGAGTCTCAGAAAAACTAGGGTAAAGGCATCTATAGTTTCAAATAGCATGTACACACATATGCAGTTAGGAGCTGAGAATCACTGATATAAACTAGTAAAGAACGCCTAAGAGGAAACTGCACTTTGCAGTAAAGGGCCTGACAATACAATTTAAAAACAGAATTGGATAACAAGATAGAAAGTACTTTAGATTTTCAGTAGTACTGAACACAGAAGGTTTTCTAACTGCAAAGGCATCTCTAATCACCTTTTGTATTATTAAAGAAATGACAAAGACGTATTATAATTACTTTTTGTACATTAAAAAATAATGGGAAATGCTCACATGCTAAGGTTGTCATTTTCAGAAAAATACTTGTGGGGAAAAATTAGCAAATTTAAATCACATGGCTTCAGAGGGAGCTATAAAGGTTAAGTTTATATGGTCACAAAACTAACTGTAGGCAAAGTACAAATCCCAGTCATGGGCTTTTTGTAAAGTAGATGGTGCTATCTTTCAAGAATTTCCTTCTTTTAAGAGCATTTCCAGGTAGCACCAGCACCAAGCTCTGCCAAGAACTTAACACACAGTGTACGGTCCAGCCAAAATTCCAAAGGAAGGTTCACAAAGGACTTGCAGTGTGAAAGCCACACAGGCGTGCTGAGGTGGTTTCTGAACTGGAGCCGTGTTTGCGAAAGATCGCTGGGCTGGAAGCCGAGAGATCTAGGGCTTGCTGTTAACCAGGTGTATGACTCCATCCCACAGGCGGATCTATTCATCTCTGCATTTCTTTTTTGTTTTCTATTAAATGGTGATAGTGCCTGTCCCTACTTACCTTACTTAGCTTTTAAATGTGCAGACCTCTCCCCCTCCTGGCTCTCCTGGACCATCAGCTTCTATCTAACCCGGGAGCTTGTTAGAAGTAAAGAACCTCAGGTCTCACCCCAGATCTACTGAATCAGAAACCGCATTTTAGCAAGCTCTCTAGGCAAGTTCTACCCATATGGAAGTTTAGGGAGCACTGCCTTGATTACTTGTATCCTGCCTATTCTAGGAATTTTATTCCTCTTCCCAAACAATAACAACATAAATACACACCCCCAGACACCACCAGAAAGTCCTCAGGAGTAAGGAAAATGAAATTCTTACTGCCTTAATTAAACTCTACCTTTCAAAGCATCTAATAAGAAAAGCCACTTAGAAGAAAATGAAGCAAAAATAACGGCAACTAAATTAAAACTTGAAATCTTATTTTTCATTGTTAAATTATAAACTGTATACAGGATACACTTACAGTTTATCTCCGAGCGTGTTTTTTCTTCTCTCACATTTCTACTTGTTGAGTGAATTCTATGTGGGACAGCAACAAGAGGCTAGGAAAGAACAAAATCAATGACAAGCCACAGTCTGGTCCACAGAATTACCCAAATATGAAAGAAATACTTCTCTTTACATAAAAATGGGAATAAAATACAACTTTGTTAATATTTGTTTAAAAAATGGCAACCAGAAACTGAAAGCTTCTTACTCCTCAAACTGGGAGCTTAAGATTAGGGATATACTTTATCCGCAGCAGGTTCCCAATAAATGTTCTATGAGTTGAATATAAATAAATATTCAAAATTGAATACTTCAAGAACACAATAGCTGTTCAAAAGCTGCAGCTAGCTTTCCCTGTTGCAGAGGAGAAAATTGTAATTGAAAAAAAATCTGGTTCAACTTCTTATATCAAGAAGGATGAGATAAATGAAATGAAATAATGCTAAAGGCATTAATGATTTATGGTCTTCTTACCTAGTAAATACAACATTTCCCCCACCTTAATGCCTTTTCTTGTAGAAGCAGCACTCTATTTTCTTTCCTTTTATTTTATTAAAATCTCTCTATGTGTACTGTCACTTTCAGAGAGAAATATCCTGGGGGGTAGGTGAAGTGGGGATGAGTTCTTCTTACTATTAATTCATGGACATTCCTCCAACCTTATGGAGTAAAAAAGGCCCTATTTGAAAAGTTTCTGCAACTCCATTCTATACACTCTAAGGCTTCACCTTAAGAGGTGATGCCAGCATCTATTTCATGTACCAAATAGGTTTTTTCTTCTGTGTGTGAAACACTATCTTTGAAGTTTTACTACCTTTGAAGGAAATACACTCTTACACATATCTTTTGGAAAATGTAATTCATAAACATTTGAGCTCAAATTCTTAAGACTCTGTAAGCCAAATCAAGAACAGGACCCAAGTTAACTATTCTCAGTATAGGCACCTCTCAGGAAATAAAGATATATGAATCTAAGACCCAAATATTAAAACACCAATGTAGTAAAACAGTAGCAAAAATAATTTAAAAAATTAAGTATTTAAATTTTACATGTACACAGTGATTTGTAGTTTACAAAGTGCTTTCATATACCTTAGCTCATTCTGTCCTCAAAATAAACTTGTGAAACAAGTATTAATCTTCATTTTATAGATGAGGACATTCAGCTAGTTAGCCGCAGAACAAGAAAAACCCTGGACTTTTGATCACAATATTTGGAGCAAAAACAAACAAGCAAAAATAGGTATCATGTTAGGTTAGTCACACATACTGCTGTTATCAGTGAACATGGATGAAATCTATGCTTTCTATGAGAACAGTTTTACTTTCCCAGATTCAACAGTGCAATTATAAAATTATTAAATCTTATAATGCTGTACCTAGTACATGGGTTAACATACAGGAGAAGCAAGTGCTATTAATCACAATTACTTCAATGTATAGTACTTCTAAAATAGAAACTACATGGGAACCCTACATGAAAAGTCAACTTTCTTCCACTGTGAATAATGTATACTAAACTAAAACAACTAAAGACTAAGTAGAACTAGTACACGTGCTAAATATTTTCAAGAGAATTCAACTTCCACACAGTATTATATAGTATCACAGCAAGTGCTGAAATGCTAGTTAGACACATTCAAATTCTGAGTGACAACACAGTACTTAGCAATTATAATTACAAATCATTTGCAAATAATAAGACTTAGATATTACCTATTATGTATAACATATATTGAAGTATTATATATGTATAAATTACTATAGATTTCTCTGGGGAAAGTATGATCTTAAACTATGGTGAGAAGAAAAGTTACCCTCCTCCCTAACCAACAATTATAATACTAATAACATAGTCTTGATAAGGAGAAATTTCTTTCTCTGCTATATGAGAAAATTTCAGAAGAATCTTTATTCCACAGGTTGCTTCTATATTTGGTTTATTATTTCTCCTCTTTAAACACATTTTGAAGGACTTTATAATTCAGCACAACACGTAAACAGGATGAAGTAAGGGACAACAATGCAGCACCTAGTGCACTGAAAGCGTACAGGCAGTCCTCGTCCTGTAGTCTTGATAGGCACAAATTTCAGTTACTATAATACAGTTAAATTACACTAGTCCTCTATAACATGGTTCAAATTTCAGTCACCAGTTTATTAATTGTATAATATTATATAACATTAATTGTATATTATTCAGTATATTAATCTTATCAACATTCAGTATATTAATTATAATGGCATAAAACACAAACTTCACTGCCTGCTTGTCAGTCCACAGATCACTGCGTGAATAACAGATGCACATCATGATCCGTAACTAATCACATCACTACTTTCAAAGTCTGTCTGTGACCGGTCACTGAGCATCTGTTATTCAGTTCATGCACAGACAGCGAAGTGTGTAGTTGTGCTGCCTCCTTGTCTCCCAGTGATAATATACTCATGTGACATTTTTACAAAAATTGGTAACTGAAAGAAGAAATTAGCTAACAAAGATAAAACTGCTGCAAAGAAATAGAAAGTGATAACTCTGGATAATGTTGGAAATGAAGTTTGAATCAAACACAAATGAAGTTACAGGAGAAAATAGCTGACTGTGAGAATGCTGACACTGCCACTGTTCAAGAGACTGTGGACACACAGCCAGGCTAACGTAGCGAAGGTGAACCTGACATAAGTGAAGAAAGAAGTCCTGATAAAAAGGATGAAGGTGCCCCAAAAGAAGGGGCGCTAGCAAAAAATTTCACATCACAGGACTACTGAGGTTACTTCATGCACTGAAAGTTCAAAGGATAAAATATTGGAAGCTGATCTGAACTTAGAAAGGAATCTGACATTCACCAAGGCATAAAGAAGATACTTGCTCTGTGTCATAAAGTTATATGACAAGAAGAAGGCAAACACTATGCAATCTACTCAATAAACAGACTACTTGATAATGAAACAATCCATGGAAGTGTTTTTTTTTTTTAAACAAAGAAAAGAAACACAATTCTCACAGGTTCTAATACTTTACAATGTATTAAATAAAATATTAGTTTTACTATTTTTTTCATTCCCCTATACATTTAAAACTGACAATAAGAGAGTTTTTAATCTTCTAACAAAAATGTTTTAAGGTCACAAAAAAATTATAATTTTTCTCCTTGAGTATTAAGATCGCTTTGCAGGGGACTTCCCTGGTGGCGCAGTGGTTGAGAGCCTGCCTGCCAATGCAGGGGACACAGGTTTGAGCCCTGGTCCGGGAAGATCCCACATGCCGCGGAGCAACTAAGCCTGTGTGCCACAGCTACTGAGCCTGTGCTCTAGAGCCCGCGAGCCACAACTATTGAGACCACATGCCACAACTACTGAAGCCCTCGGGCCTAGAGCCCGTGCTCCACCACAAGAGAAGCCACTGCAATGAGAAGCCCGCGCACCGTAAAGAAGAGTAGCCCCTGCTCACCGTAACTAGAGAAAGCCCCGCTCAGCAACAAAGACCCAATGCGGCCATAAATAAATAAATAAATAAATAAATAAATAAATAAATTTACATACAAAAAAAATGCTGTTGGATCCTTTCAAAAAAAAAAAATATCGCGGGGCTTCCCTGGTGGCGCAGTGGTTGAGAATCTGCCTGCCAATGTAGGGGACACGGGTCCGAGCCCTGGTCTGGGAGGATCCCACATGCCGCGGAGCAACTGGGCCCGTGAGCCACAACTACTGAGCCTGCGCGTCTGGAGCCTGTGCTCCGCAACAAGAGAGGCCACAATAGTGAGAGGCCCGCGCACCGCGATGAAGAGCGGCCCCCACGTGCCGCAACTGGAGAAAGCCCTCGCACAGAAACGAAGACCCAACACAGCCATAAATAAAAAAAAAAAAAAAAAAAAAAAGATCGCTTTGCAGGATTTCACCTTACTTGGTCATTTGTACAGTCCTTTACTACCATGCAAATGAAGGAACACCTGTATATCAAATTATAGAAGAATTTATAAAGCAAAACAACAAAACCCAATTTCTCCCTTGTATAAAGTCAATAATACTTTATAATTCTTAAGTTTTTTGTTTTCAAATACTTTTCCAGACCTTTAAACAAAGGGATAGTAGCTTATTTATAGTTGTATAAAGATGACAAGCTACAACAATGATGAATTGATAGAAAGGTTCTCTCTTACCTAAGACAATCTGAGACCACCTTTCTGACCACTGAGAGCTATCGTTCCTTCAATATCATCAATGGAATTTACACCATTTTAAGTACCTTCCAAAAGCCAGTCAAGTTCAAGGCTATCCAGCTCAGTTACAGACCCAATAACAGAATTCTGACATGTCACATATACTGAGTTTATCTTAGGTGCCACGATTATTAGCTGAGTTAGGAATGTTACATATGCCAGCCGAAGTGAAGCTTCCATTCACACCAATGCTCCCATGATACTAGGGTTATTTAATTCTCTAACTACACTGGCTTATTTTTAAACACGTCTACAGCAGACAATTAGGGTAATAGTCACTAACAAAGTCAATCCTATACTTTCTACTAACCACTAATAACTCGTGAAGTATTGTACAAGGATTCTTTTTGACAAGAAAATGGAATAGAAATTTTATGTATATTCTAATATCTTGTGTAGGTGCTTCCCATTTGCATTCTCTTTTACAATGGATTATTTATTTGCAACTTCATCTAAAATGACTACTTTAAAAAAACTACAGTAATTTCAAGAAGTAGATTAGATGATTCTGCCTTTGCCATTTTCAGAAAACAGTCTCTATAAGTAGTCAACAGGAAAAATCCAGCTCATGACTTCTAAAGTCAAGGAGTTAATTCTTCCCTCAAGAGTTGATTTAAACTAGATCCAGAACTTAAAAGAACTGATTTTTCAGATGTACATACTATATACATATATGTTATATATACTACTTGGTAAAAACAGTTCCTACCTCAGGATCATCATCATCAAAATCATGGTAAGTGGAATGATCTGGATTATTCACTTTATCCAACAGTTCGATTGCCAAAGACCGTGTCAAAGGCTGTGTGACAAACGGGTGCTATTAAAAATAAAATAACATAGTACAGAACACTTATTAGAAGTCTGAGTGACATTTTATCTTTTGAAAAAAGACATATTTCAGGGCAAAAATAATACCTGTAGTAGCTTTTCAGCTGTAGGTCTTTTTTTTGGATTTTTGGTAAGTGCCATTTTCACAAAATGATGAAAACTATTTGACCTAAGAAATTTTGAAAATCAGATTTTAAAATTTCAATTATTTTTTTGCTCATGACTATAAAAGTAAATAACACAAAAATACTTACCATTTTATTTTATCCTTTAGTTTAGGAGGCTGAAAATTGCTTTTTGTCATTAGAAATAATGCTCTGAAAAATCAACAACCATTACACAGCATTTTAAGATTGCATATTTTAATATATAATATTAATTCTATCACTATAATTCCCAAATAAGGTAAAGCAAGACTAAGAATATTACTTGTTCATGATATAATAAATAATACTGGGAGGCGGGGAGGGGACCTTAATTTAAGTACAGGATTCTTTAACTATGACACACTGACCTCATTGGGTGTAAGTCAAACATAGGAGGCTGCAGCTCAGCAAGTTCTATGGCAGTGATCCCCACTGCCCAGAGATCACAAAGCTGATTGTACCCCCCTTTCCTCTCAACGGCTGCGACTTCTGGAGCCATCCTGAAGGAAATAGTCCAGAAAAGAAAAATCTATTTATTGTATTTTCCTTCTTATTCCCATCAGAGGCACACCATCACTATGTAAGCTGAGGCCTATTTAGGCCTTGACATCTGAAAAATAAGTATGTAGTACTTAAAAGGCTCATATTTCCCAAGATCTTGACATCTCATAAGACTCTCCATCCCAAGCCCCTACTGATTTCTCCTTTGTTACTTTAAGCTATTTACTATAAAGGTTTATAAAAATTTACAACTACAACAGAGCGACATGTAACAATTTGTCCACATCCCAATCTCTCTTCCTCTGTACATGCAAAATTCTATAGAGACATAACATGTAATAAATAACTTATCATTTTTAGCTCTTCCTTCTTACGTCAATAAACTGCAATCTGGCCTCCGACTGTTTTCACTTGACCAATACTATTTATTGGGGCACCAAGAATCTTCATTTAGTACTTAACTCACATTTACTATAAACTTAATTGGTTGGTGAAAAGTTATAAAAATGAGTGTCTGCTTTTAAAAAAATACATTTATTCACATGAAAGTTACCTGAATTCAGTATTTTTTTTGTTTCTTTCAACTTCACTGTAGTCTTATTCTAATTATACCTCTATAAATTTGTATTTTATTAAATAATTATGTTGATTTTCAAATATAAAACATTTCAAATCCTAAGCAGTAGTTTTGAAAAGAACTACTTGAGATAAACATTTGAACTCTTACATATCAAAAGTGTGAGTTAAACAGGCAGCCTTAACAAGTATGTTTGTTTTCCTGGTATGATTTCAGGAAAGTCAAATATGTCAGTAAGTTAACCAAAAAAAAAATCCCTCTAACTTTCTAAATGCTTGGTCTTAAAATGTTTTTAATCTTTATTGATGGCTAGATTTCAGCCAGCTGTGGAAATGCCCCAGTAGAGGATGAAAGTGCACACTGGTGACATATTCTTAACTAGCTGGCCACGGCAGCTGATGTTCTCCCTTCCTCTACAAAAATATGAGTGAAAGATCCCACCCAGTGCACTTGTACTCCTGCCAGTTAAGTTGCATGCTTACCGCAATCAACTGAGTCATCTCTGAACCTGTTTATTTGCTATATTTGTTATTATAAATACATAATCTAATTAAATATTATAAAAACTAATTAATTATGAAGGTAAAAAGAGTAAGCTGTTATGAAAATTAACGTGTATGCTTTAGAAAAACTTGTTAAAGACAAGTTTCTAAAGACAGAAAAAACAAAAAATCTGGCAAATGAGGTTAAGAAAAGGATAGCTGTAAAAGATTAGGAAGGCTACAGACTGCATAATTCCATCTGTATGACACTGGGGGAAAAGGCAAAACCATAGAGACAGAAATCAGATCAGGTGTTGCCAGAGGCTAGAGACGGGCCAAAAGAATTTATGAGAAGGGCACAAAAGGAAACTTTCCTGGGTGATGGGAACCTATGTTTTTACACAGATTGTGGTGGCATTTTTCACTACCACAGAGTGTCTCAAAGTTCATAGAACTGTACACCTAATAAGGCTAAATTTATACCTCAATAAACCTGACTGGAAAAGTCACATGCTTTGTATATGACTGCATTTTAGAGAAAACACAAACCAGGAAATGTGGATGATTTACATCTAACTAGTTATCCACGCAAAGAAAAGGCTTTCGCCCTATATCAAATGATTGGCCAAAAAAAAAAAAAAAGTACACTCACATGCCTTAAATTGAAATAAAATGTTTAAGGTACATGTGTAGTGTATTAATTTTGAGATTTGCCAATTCCACAGACTTTTTTGATTAACTGAATAACTGCCAACCTTAGTCACAATGAATGAGAGATTCCATTCTATCCTACATCCCTAGAGTTTAGGTGGGAAAGACATGATACTAGAGAGAGTTGAAGAGTCGGAGTGTTCCAAAACATTATTTTGCCTAATTCACAATTTCACATGCTCCCAAGATATTACCTACTCTATCATTAGAAGAATGACATTAGTTTTTAATCTCTGAAGCTTCAGTTGGAGATTAGTTATCATCAACAAACATTTACTAAGCATGTGTAGAGAATCATGCTAGACCCTGGAGATTCAATGAGAGTTCCTCCAGATGTTTAAAATCAAACTGAGGAGACAGAGTACCTAAAAATAATAACAGATAGCTCTTTAAGCTCTTATTCCTCTCAGAAATCAATCCCGAACAATAAGAACAAAAAAGAGAAATATAAACATATCATCTTTGAAAAATCCAGAAGACATATTTGGACTGGAAATGAAATAATAGTAACTGATGTGGCAAATAGGAGGAAGGACAAACCTAAGTGTGTGTACAGGACAAGACCAACTAGCAAGCCAAGAACCCCAGAAATATGTAAAATTTAATGTACATCAGTTACTACTTTACTGATGACTAGGTTCCAACTAGCTGGTTCTTAGCCCCTAAGAATCCCAGAAAGGCTGACAAATTAGGGTTACAAACTTACAAAAGCAGAGTTAAGACTGAGGTTGAAAACAGGTATATTTATTTGCAAATGTCAAGTCTAAATAATGAATAGTTAGTCCACCAGATTCCTCTTCTCATCTATTAAAGCCCAGCAATTACTCCTTCCCCATTCCTACTGGATGAAGACCAAGAGAAACTGGATGAGGGGCTTCAGACTCAGACATATCAGGAACAAAGGAGAGCAGGGGCTGTGAGCAGTAGAAGTCTGTGTATAACAATGAGTTCCTCAGCTTCCTTCACTTACTCATTTCTGGGACACTAAAAACTGGGTTTACATGCTACATCCCATGCACACACGGCTACGAATCAGCTTTAAGTGCCTTGCTCTTCAATGTAAACCAGAAGAGAAGGGTTACTAGACATTTGAGGGAAGCCTCCATCATGAAAGCATGAGTCTCAAAAGCTTTGGAAATCTTACAGAAAGAAGAACAAAAATGATTTTTAAAAAGTGACAGAAAATTAATGGATTAATCCAAGTGGTCCAAGATATAACTGATGAGTTCCAGAAAGAGAGAGCAGGAAAAAGCATAGCAAAGAAATTATCAAGGAAGTAATGCAAGAATACTTCCCAGAACTGAAAGACATGAATCCTGACTGAAAAGCACAAATGCCAAGTACAATGAATAAAAGTAAAAATGACAAAAGAACAAACAAAAACATTCTGAAGTATACCACCATGGAATACCAAACATTCAAAAAGATTCTAGTAGGGAGGGGTTACATTCAAATATCATGTGTCGACAGTTTCAGCCATTTTTGGAGCCCATCGGCTGCCCAGCCCCCCTCTCCACCAGTGTGTGATGCATTCCTTCCACATCTACCTACATGAAAGCATCCCTCTGTGATGAGGATGGGGCGGTGGTCCACACATAGTCCAGTGCCAAGAGGGAAAAGTAAGGTGATGTGAGTGGAGCCCTCTTGGCTGTGTGGCTGACAGGGTCTTGCTGCTCCAGCTGGGTGTCAAGCCTAAGCATCTGAGGTGGCAGAGCCAAGTTCAGGACATTGGACCACCAGAGACCTCCCAGTCCCACGTAATATCAATCAGCGAGAGCTCTCAGAGATCTCTGTTTCAATGCTAAGACCCAGCTCCACTCAACGACCCGCAAGCTCCAGTGTTGGACACCCCATGCCAAACAACTAGCAAGACAGGAACACAACCCCACCTACTAGCAGGAAGGCGGCCTAAAATCATAATACGTTAACAGACACCCCAAAACACACCACCAGATGTGGTCCTGCCCACCAGAAAGACAAGATCTGGCCTCATCTGCCAGAACACAGGCACCAGTCCCCTCCACCAGGAAGCCTACACAACCCACTGAACTAACCTTACCCACTGGAAGTAGACACCAAAAACAACGGCAACTACGAACCTGCAGCCTGCGAAATGGAGAACCCAAACACGGTAAGTTAAGCAAAATAAGAAGACAGAGAAACACACAGCAGATGAAGGAGCAAGGTAAGAACCCACCAGACCAAACAAATGAAGAGGAAATAGGCAGTCTACCTGAAAAAGAATTCAGAGTAATGATAGTAAAGATGATCCAAAATCTTGGAAATAGAATGGAGAAAATACAAGAAACATTTAACAAGGACCTAGAAGAACTAAAGAGCAAACAAACAATGATGAACAACACATTAAATGAGATTAAAAATTCTCTAGAAGGAATCAATAGCAGAATAACTGAGGCAGAAGAATGGATAACTGACCTGGAAGATAAAATAGTGGAAATAACTACCACAGAGCAGAATAAAGAAAAAAGAATGAAAAGAATTGAAGACAGTCTCAGAGACCTCTGGGACAACATTGAATGCACAAACATTCGAATTATAGGGGTCCCAGAAGAAGAAGAGAAAAAGAAAGGGACTGAGAAAATATTCGAAGAGATTATAGTTGAAAACTCCCCTAATATGGGAAAGGAAATAGTCAGTCAAGTCCAGAGCGCACAGAGAGTCCATTACAGGATAAATCCAAGGAGAAACACGCCAAGACACATATTAATCAAACTATCAAAAATTAAATACAAAGAAAAAATATTAAAAGCAGCAAGGGAAAAGCAACAAATAACATACAAGGGAATCCCCATAAGGTTAACAGCCGATCTTTCAGCAGAAACTCTGCAAGCCAGAAGGGAGTGGCAGGACATATTTAAAGTGATGAAGGGGAAAACCTACAACCAAGATTACTCTACCAAGCAAGGATCTCTTTCAGGTTCAATGGAGAAATTAAAACCTTTACAAACAAGCAAAAGTTAAGAGAAGTTAGCACCACCAAACCAGCTTTACAACAAATGCTAAAGGAACTTCTCCAGGCAGGAAACACAAGAGAAGGAAAAGACCTACAAAAACAACCCAAAACAATTAAGAAAATGGTAACAGGAACATATGCATCGATAATTTCCTTAAATGTAAATGGATTAAATGCTCCAACCAAAAGACAGACTGGCTGAATGGATACAAAAACAAGACCCATATATATGCTGTCTACAAGAGACTCACCTCAGACCTAGGGACACATACAGACTGAAAGTGAGGGGATGGAAAAAAATATTCCATGCAAATGGAAATCAAAAGAAAGCTGGAGTAGCAGTTCTCATATCACACAAAATAGACTTTAAAATAAAGACTATTACAAGAAACAAAGAAGGACATTCCATAATGATCAAGGGATCAATCCAAGAAGAAGATATAACAATTGTAAATATTTATCCACCCAACAAAGGAGCACCTCAATACATGAGGCAAATGTTAACAGCCAGAAAAGGGGAAATCGACAGTAACACAATCATAGTAGGGGACTTTAACACCCCACTTTCACCATGGACAGATCACCCAAAATAAAAATAAATTAGGAAAACAAGCTTTAAACGACACATTAAACAAGATGGACTTAATTGATATTTATAGGACATTCCAACCAAAAACAACAGAATATACTTTCTTCTCAAGTGCTCATGGAACATTCTCCAGGATAGATCATATCTTGGGTAACAAATCAAGCCTCGGTAAATTTAAGAAAATTGAAATATCAAGTATCTTTTCCGACCACAACGCTATGAGACTAGATAGAAATAACAGGAAAAAAACTGTAAAAAATACAAACACATGGAGGCTAAACACTATGCTACTAAATAACCAAGAGATCACTGAAAAAAAAAAAGAGGGAATCAAAAAATACCTAGAAACAAATGACAATGAAAACACGATGACCCAAAACTTAGGATTGCAGCAAAAGTAGTTCTAAGAGGGAAATTTATAGCAATACAATCCTACCTCAAGAAACAAGAAAAATCTCAAATAAACAACCTAACCTTATATCTAAAGCAACTAGAGAAAGAAGAACAAAAAAACCCCAAAGTTAGCAGAAGGAAAGAAATCATAAAGATCAGATGAGAAATAAATGAAAAAGAAATGAAGGAAACGATAGCAAAGAACAATAAAAACAAAAGCTGGTTTTTGAGAAGATAAACAAAATTGATAAACCATTAGCCAGACTCATCAAGAAAAAAAGGGAGAAGACTCAAATCAACAGAATTAGAAATGAAAAAGGAGAAGTAACAACAGGCCCCGCAGAAATACAAAGCATCATAAGGGACTACTACAAGCAACTCTATGCCAGTAAAATGGACAACCTGGAAACAATGGACAAATTCTTAGAAAAGCACAACCTTCCAAGACAACCAGGAAGAAACAGAAAATATAAACAGACTAATCACAAGCACTGAAATTGAGACTGTGATTAAAAATCTTCCAACAAACAATAGTCTAGGACCAGGTGGCTTCACAGGTGAATTCTATCAAATATTTAGAGAAGAGCCAATACCTATTCTTCTCAAACTCTTCCAAAGTATAGCAGAGGGGGAGACACTCCCAAACTCATTCTACGAGGCCACCATCACCCTGATACCAAAACCAGACAAAGATATCACAAAAAGGAAAACTATAGGCCAATATCACTGATGAACATAGATGCAAAAATCCTCAAGAAAATACTAGCAAACAGAATCCAACAACACATTAAAATGATCATATGCCGTGATCAAGTGGGGTTTCTCCATGAATGCAAGGATTCTTCGATATACGCAAATCAATCAATGTGATACACCATATTAACAAATTGAAGGATAAAAACCATATGATCATCTCAATAGATGCAGAAAAAGCTTTTGACAAAATTCAACACCCATTTATGATAAAAACTCTACAGGAAGTAGACACAGAGGAAACTTACCTCATCATAATAAAGGCCATATATGACAAACCCACAGCCAACATCATTCTCAATGGTGAAAAACTGAAACCATTTCCACTAAGGTCAGGAACAAGACAAGGTTGCCCACTCTTACCACTATTATTCAACATAGTTTTAGAAGTTTTAGCTACAGCAATCAGAGAAGAAAAAGAAATAAAAGGAATCCAAATCGGAAAAGAAGAAGTAAAACTGTCACTGTGTGCCAGTGACACATAGTCACATATAGAGGCACCTTTCAGATGACATGATACTATACATAAAGAATCCTAAAGATGCTACCAGAAAACTACCAGAGCTAATCCATGAATTTGGTAAAGTAGCAGGATACACAATTAATACACAGAAATCTCTTGCATTTCTATACACTAATGATGAAAAACCTGAAAGAGAAATTAAGGAAACACTCTCATTTACCACTGCAACAAAAAGAATCGAATACCTAGGAATAAACCTACCTAAGGAGACAAAAGACCTGTATGCAGAAAACTATAAGACACTGATGATAGAAATTAAAGATGATACAAACAGATGGAGAGATACACCATGTTCTTGGATTGGAAGAATCAACACTGTGAAAATGACTATACTATCCAAAGCAATCTACAGATTCAAATCAATCCCTATCAAACTACTAATGGCATTTTTCACAGAACTAGAACAAAAAATTTCACAATTTGTATGGAAACACAAAAGACCCCGAAGAGCCAAAGCAATCTTGACAAAGAAAAATGGAGCTGGAGGAATCAGGCTCCCTGACTTCAGACTATACTACAAAGCTACAGTAATCAAGACAGTATGGTACTGGCACAAAAACAGAAATAAAGATCAATGGAACAGGATAGAAAGCCCAGAGATAAACCCATGCACCTATGGTCAACTAATCTATGACACAGGAGGCAAGGGTATACAGTGGAGAAGAGATGGTGGTGCTGGGAAATCTGGACAGCTACAATAAGTGGTGCTGGGAAAACTGGACAGCTACATGTAAAAGAATGATATTAGAACACTCCCTAACACAAAAATAAACTCAAAATGGATTAAAGACCTAAATGTAAGACCGGACACTATAAAACTCTTAGAGGAAAACATAGGCAGAAAACTCTATGATATAAATTACAGCAAGATCCTTTCTGACCCACATCCTAGAGAAATGGAAATAAAAACAAAAATAAACAAACAGAACCTAATGAAACTTAAAAGCTTTTGCACAGCAAAGGAAACCATAAACAAGACGAAAAGACAACCCTCAGAATGGGAGAAAATATTTGCAAACGAAGCAACTGACAAAGGATTAATCTCCAAAATATACAAGCAGCTCATGCAGCTCGATATCAAAGAAACAAACAACCCAATCAAAAAATGGGCAGAAGACCTAAATAGACATTTCTCCAAAGAAGACATACAGATTGCCAACAAACACATGAAAGGATGCTCAACATCACTAATCATTAGAGAAATGGAAATCAAAACTACATGAGGTATCACCTCACACTGGTCAGAATGGCCATCATCAAAAAATCTACAAACAATAAATGCTGGAGAGGGTGTGGAGAAAAGTGAACCCTCCTGCACTGTTGGTGGGAACGTAAATTGATACAGCCACTGATATGGAGAACAGTATGGTGGTTCCTTAAAAAACTAAAAATAGAACTACCACACGACCCAGCAATCCCACTACTGGGCATATACCCTGAGAAAACCATAATTCAAAAAGAGACATGTACCACAATGTTCACTGCAGCACTATTTACAATAGCCAGGACATGGAAGCAACCTAAATGTCCATCGACAGATGAATGGATAAAGAAGATGTGGCACATATATACAATGGAATATTACTCAGCCATAAAAACAAACAAAACTGAACTATTTGTAGTGAGGTGGATGGACCTAGAGTCTGTCATACAGAGTGAAGTAAGTCAGAAAGAGAAAAACAAATACCGTATGCTAACACATATATATGGAATCTAAAAAAAAAAAAATGGTTCTGACGAACCTAGGGGCAGGATAGGAATAAAGACTCAGATGTAGAGAATGGACTTGAGGACAAGGGGAGGGGGAAGGGTAAGCTGGGATGAAGTGAGAGAGTACCACTGACATGTATACAGTACCAAATGTAAAATTGATAGCTAGTGGGAAGCAGCCGCATAGCACAGGGAGATCAGCTCAGTGCTTTGTGACCACCTACAGGGGTGGGAGGGAGACGCAAGAGGGAGGAGATATGGGGATACATGTATATGTATAGCTGATTCACTATGTTATATAGCAGAAACTAACACAACATTGTAAAGCGATTATACTCCAATAAAGATGTTAAAAAAAAAATCATGTGTCATAATGGCATCACAGTTCCCATCAACATCAGAGAAAAGACACTGGAGCAATGCTTCAAAAATTCCAACCTAGAATGCCATATTCATCCAAATTATCAATCATGTGTGTGTGAGGCTAGACATGCAGAGTCTCAAAAATTTTTACCCCTCAAATTTCTCAGGAAGTTATCAAAACATGAGAGAGGGAGAAATTTATGAAGGAGGAAGAAGACCTGGATTCCAGGAAATGAATTCCCAAGGCGAAGCTATGGAAAAAACCTAGAAAATAAACATTTCAGATTGGAATAGGAGGGAGGAGGACCCCAGGAAGACTTAACTTTAATAAAAACAAAACAAAACAAATTAAAACAAAGCAAAAAAAACCTCCCAAAATCAGGACTATTTATGGCTTGGAAAATTATATAGAGGCATCTTTCAGACTGCAGAATACGGGGAGGTATGGAAGTCTTGGACAGGGATTAAAAATACAAACTAAGCAAATAAAAAATGAAGAAATTATTAGATATAAGAAAAAACTTTAAAGACAGTAAGTGTAATAGTAGTATAATAATTGACTCAGCAAGTACATTGAAAGGATAAGAAGACTGAATGATGAATGAAGAGAACTATTAATAAAATCTTCACCTATTGTAACACAAAGCCTATAAATAATAATTGATAAGGCTACAGATGGCAGAAGACACAACTAGAAGAATTTATCAGTCTCTTTAGCACTATTTGACTTTTAAAGTATGTACCTGTTTGATAAAAAGACAAATATCAAAAATGGTATATATCATATCTTAAATATGAAAAGAAGTCCTCCAGATTAGTGCTGTCCCACTGCTGAGGAGGCAGACCAGGAGGGCATCGGGGGAGGAATGGTAGCACTTAAGCTGAAGGAATGTTAAGATTTCCAGAGTGCCATTACTTCAAGGGAATCATGTGAGCAAAAAAGCTCTATACCTATCCACCACTATATGCACAATGACTAACAGCGTATCTGGCACATAGTAAGTGGTAAAAATATTTATTGAACAAATAAATGAATGAGTAAGATAGTTTGTATAGAATGATCAAAGAACACCCAGCAGACAAACATGGCTAGAGAGGAAGGTCTGTGGAGGCAACCAGTAGACCTTAAAGTTAATGAGGCAGGGACTTCCCTGGTGGTGCACTGGTTAAGAATCCGCCTGCCAATGCAGGGGACACGGGTTCGATCCCTAGTCTGGGAGGATCCCACATGATGTGAAGCAACTAAGCCCGTGAGCCACAACTACTGAGCCTGCGGCGCTCAAAAGCCCGCAGGCCACAACTACTGAGGCCTGGGCCTAGAGCCTGTGCTCTGCAACAAGAGAAGCCACCGCAATGAGAAGCCCACGGACCACAACAAAGAGTAGCCCCGCTCACAGAAACTAGAGAAAGCCCGTGCGCAGCAATGAAGACCGAACACAGCCAAAAATAAATAAATAAAATAAATTAATTAAAAAAAAAAAAGTTAATGAGGCAGATAGAGGCCAGACACCGGAAGATTCCAAATGCCAAGAAATATGTACTTGATCTTGTGTGCAACCAAGATATGTCAAAAAGTTTTGAGCTAGGGAATACTGTGAATAAAACAATGTTGAAAAATTCGTCAGAATACAGACTAATCTGTGAAAATACACGTAATATATGTAGGACCAAGAGTTGGGGTTTTTCTGGGCAAAACTGGAACTATATCAAGGTTTCTAAAAGTATATCAACCTTTACAGCCCTTTCCACATAATGAAAAATAGTATGGTAGAATATTCTATGGCTATGTATTGTAATTCATCCAAAAGTATACATGCCTAAATTACTTAGCCTGTTGCTGACCTCCTTAATCTGTTTTAGTCCTAATAATTTTGACCATTCAGTCTATTTTTTAATAAACACTGCATACAATAATGATAGAAAAACAAAAAGTTAAATTATCAATTAAAATACAATTACCAATATGGTGTACCAATGAAAGACTTCCGTTTGGCAATTGTAGCTGTTATCTGAGCAGACACTCCAAAATCAGCTATTAAAAAAAGAGATACGTTTAGAAAATAAAATAAAGTAAAATTATTTAAAAGTAACATGAGAAATTTTTAATAACTATTTCAATTAAATTAATTTCACAGAAATGAGATATTCTCAAACATCACATTAAGATTTGTAACTCTAATGGACTAGCATTAAGACATCACAAAATAGCGTGTATGACAGCCAAATGGGTTCCCATACATCCCCACATGGATCAAATGACAACGAAAGTCAAGATCAAATAATTTTGATGAGGAAGAGACAACTGAGAGAATCTAACCTGCCAGATTTAATGTTATCATTTCTAATTCCCAGGACCTGAAATTCAAGGAAAATCACTGGGAGGGACCTTAAGTAGGAATACATTCCATTCACTTCCTGCCATACACACAACAACTGACATTAAAAAAAACAAAATCTCTACTGGTAAATCTATCTACCGTGAAAAGACAAACAGAATATTCCCAAAAATCTTACCGTAGCAATATATTCTAATACCAATAACAATCACTATCAAGAAATTTATTTTTATGTCAGTTTAGTTTTATGTTGCTATTTTTTAAGTATATTGAGTTCTAATATTTTCTAGTTTTTTAATGATGATTTCTAAATCTTTATAAACTAAGACATATTATATATAGGATGTCTTTGAGTAAAGCACATAATATTGACACAAATTTTAAACTGCAGATGGAAACTGTTCACTAAGTCATCAATAGTTAGATAACTGCTTTTCTCATATTTAGAGGTGGCTTAGGAAAATTTTATTATATGTAAATTATGATACTTTTAAATCTGATTAGTCCCTATTATAGGCTATAGGTCAAAATAGTTTAATCATATTTTTAGACGATAAATATTTCCTTGAATTTTGATTTTATAGTGATATGTAGTTCAAAATAATTGTTTCATATTTGTTATTAAATACTTCATTTAATACCTAACAGACATAACTTTGTTTATAAAGTTACTATATTGTACATGTTTCCTGTCTTAAACTTTCAAATTAAATTATTATTTAGGTATTGAACTGTTTTAATAACTTGACAATCAAAAGTTACAAAATAAAAGTTACAGTTTCAAATAAAGCACCATTCAGCATCTAAATTACATTCTTATATAACTAATACAATGTTTTATTTTAAAAGCTTGTGTAAGCAGGTAGGAGATTTTGCATTATTGAGCTTTTGGCTTTTGTTTGCCTTATTTTTTGGTCACAAGGTAATCTCGTACAGATTTCTTACTAGAAGTCCCACTCCTAGGGTTAGAGGTGAAAGAATTTTTAAGGGATATTATTTCACTATATCTTTATAATGAATCTGTCCCATGTGAAGGATAGACTTTATCCTCACTTAAGAGAAGAAGAAACAGATACAGAGAGATTACATATGTCATGTCCTGCAATGAGATTTCCACCTAAAGATACATAGATGCTGCTGAGGGAGGGGAAACCTAGTCCTAGAGAGGAAAACATAAACTTACTATGTTTTGGAATAAATTTGTGCAAGTGACGAAATTCAAATTTACTTACCTAATTTCACATGACCATTATCCGTTAACAGAATGTTAGCTCCCTTCAAAGTGAGAACATTTTAGTTAAAGTAGGAAACATTTTATCAGAAAGCACATATAAAAGATTAAACATATATATTTAAAATAATCACAAGTGGCAGGCTTAAACCTAGAAATACTGACGATTTATAGTAGGCCCAATTAAAATGTTAAACCATTACATTCATAGGAAAACTTACTGTCTACTTTTTAGGCAATTTGACTATCCTTACAAAATGTTCTGCCTTGCAAAAAGCTGCTATTAAAATAATATGAATGTTATTATGAACGTGACATATTAGTTTTAATCTGAATGCTATTTTCTTACTGATCAAGCGCTGTCACTATACTAAACTGTTACCTTACAATGGCATTATTCAGTTCCTTGAATTACATGTTAAACTTCATTGCCATTTCCTGTCCAAACCACCAAAACACATCTCCTTTCTAGGTACTCAACATCAGTTGAACCAATGCTAATGTGTAAGACTGAACCTTACTTCTTAGTCTGTAGGGCTGTCCATCCTAATGTGTCTCTGCCCAGAGTTTGGGGCCATTCAGTATATAAACAACTAGGCACAGTCCCACAGAATTAAAATGTCACCTGTTTGCATGACCTAGCAGCATTTTCATCCACTTTTGCTTCTTGATCTAAGCTCTAAGAAGAAGGTGATAATAACGACTTCATCTTCAAAAAACTGAGAGCTTCTGGAGGAGGTAGAAATACTGCCTCTCAAAGGTACTACAGGCTCCCCACCCCTGCCCCCGCTTTGGGCAACTTTTGAATGAGGAAGCAAAAGTAATCCTCTATGGTTCAGGATGCAATCAATTTTGTAAGTATAAGTTCGGGGTAAAAAATACTAGGAAACTCCTTCCAGCCCCCAAAAGAGGAAGAAATAACCAAAACCTACACCCCTTGATATTACTGCAACTCTAAGGAGTAATGGGAGAAATGAGAAAAAGGAAAAAGAAACTAGAGTAGGGATTTCAACTTGAATTAGGCCCTAGCTATCTAGACTTCTGCCAGAGTCTTCAGTTTGGTCTTTCCCCAGCTCCAGATTAATTTTTCTAAATTACAGTTTATATCATGTCACCTGCACTTATGATGCATTCTTCTATCCATCCATCTAGGTGTCCATTCATCCCTCTCTCCCTGAGAGACTACTAGCAACCAGATGCTACTTCAAGCTCTAGGGTTATAGTAATGAAAAAGTTCCAGCTCTCAAGGAGTTTACATCTAAGCAGGAGAGAAAGAAAATCTAAAAACGAATACACACACACACACACACACACACACACACACACGCACACGAATGAATGAACCAATAAATGATTCAAAGCCAGTTAGAGATAAGCACTCTGAAGATAAAGCAGGAAGGGAAGGCCTCTCTAAGGCAGGGATATTTAAGCAGAGATCTAATTGAAGAGAGGGTGCAGAGTCATGCCAAAATCTAGAAGAACATTCCAGAAAGAGGTAACAGCAAATACAAAGTCCTGGAACCAGAATGAACTCAACATATTCCAGGAACTCCAAGTTTAGTGTGCCTAGAACAGAATGAGTAAAACGAAGAAGAGTATGAGATGAGGTCGGAGAGGAAAGCAGGGGCCAGATCATGCATAACCTTAATGGCCACGGTAAAATCATCTGAATACTGTACTGAGTATGATGGGAAGGCAACGGTGGTTTATAAGCAGGAGAGTGACAAGATCTGATTTACAAAGGTCACTTTGGTGTGAGGTAGAGGACTGTAGGATCACTCAAGAATGGGAGCAGGGAGACCAGTTAGAAAGCTATTCCAGAAGTCCAGGTGAGATATAATATAATGGTGGCTTAGACAGGGTAGAAATAGTGGTGATGGCTAGAATCTATCCAATTAGGCCCAAACTCTGAAGTCCAACACACGAGTTCTTGCATAATGGAGCACCAAACCTCCTGGCCAAAACCATCTTTATCACTCTCCTACATTCTCTTCTCTTCAATTATATGGTGCAGCCTTCATACCCCCTAAAATGACCCCACACTTTCTGACCTCCGTATCTTTGCTCACACTGTTCCTTCTGCTTAGAAGGCACTCCAACTTCCATTTCTGACAAAAATCTATCAATCCTTCCAGATCATTTAAGTGCCAATGACACAGAATCTTTCTTGATACATTTATTTCTTAGGATCTCTCGCACCTTTGAATCCAAGGCTCTTTGCTTATGTCTTTGAAGTGGTTTATGAACAATACTTAAAGTAGAGGATCTCAGCAGGTGATCTGAGAGTCCACTGAAATTTCATGCAAAATTTGAAGGCATGTGCATAAGAGCATTTTTGGAGGAGAGAGTCCATGGCTTTCATCAGACTCAAAGAGCACATGATTCCCACACCCACATCCCCCGCAAAAAAGGGTTAGAACCTTTATGTTAGAGAAAACAAAAGGGGGAAAGAAAAAGCAGGAGGTAAGATGAATGAGGAAGAAGAAAAGAAAAGAAAAAATAAATGAACAGAGAAAATATCCAGGCTGGGAAGACGGCAGTATCTTTGGAAATAACCTCAGAGTCCTACGATAGGGGTGGTTTACCACAACATGCCTGGTGTACCTGCTCTCCTCTGCCAGTTAAAGACCAGCAGAAAAGGTCAAGGCTTAGTTTATCCATTTTTATACATTATTAATGACAGTTCCTTAAGATTGCCAAAGTTTACTACAATATTCAAAGCATGAAACTTCCTAAAGACTGTAACTTAATGGAAGCTATGGACCTAATTTGCATTTTATAAATAAATAACTACAAATAAGCTAAAATGTGTTATTAAAACATGAATCCACAATTGTACACTTTAAAAGCGTGAATTTTATGGTATATGAACTGTATCTCAATAGAGCCGCTATAAAAAAAATTAATAAACCCTTCAAAGTATCACTCAGTTTTATTATAGTAACATATTAAGATAACAAATTCATCAAATAGAATAACTGATACAATTTTGCTCAACAGTTTGGTCAGCATATTTAAAAATGAAGAGAGGGCCATTAGGTAAAGATATGATATATACCTTTATATCCCTGTGCATTTTCCCTTTACTGTGAAGATAGTATAATCCCTGGAGTTTCAAAAAAAAGAAAAATTAACAAGACTTTACTACAGAACACACTTTGGGATTTAAAGTCATCAATGAGTAGTATTCTATCTTATTTATTTACTCATTACAGAAAGCACTAGTGATAATCACTTTATTTTACCAGAGTATCCGAAAAGATAAAAGAATCGAGAAAATGAGAGGCGGAGCTCAGTTTGAACCACTAATTTTCCTAAGAGAAATAATTTTCACTAAACTCTGCAAATAGTTTGAAATAACTTTTTAAAAGTAAATATCCAATTAGTATCAGAATGAGTTTCAATCCCATAAGAATGCTTAATTTTTAAGCCTTTCTTTGGTATTAAGAGGAATATAAAAATAAATAACAAATCCATAGTGCTTAAATTTTAGGAGGTATATTATGATACTGAAGCTTTAACGTGTTTATTTGCAAATATAATTTGAGTTTACTACACAACTTTGAAATGTATTAAATTCAAGAGTTTACCAAACTAGAATATTTAAATCCTTACTCTGCTTAACAGGTAATGCACAATAATTAAACATTTAGTTTAATAAAGAACATTACTTTTTAATTAACATTGAATTTACCTGTAGTGTTTCTCTGCTAACATATGCAATTTGCAGTTCTGACAGAGGTCCCGTTACTATAAGAGGAGAAAATTAATGTTAATAAAATTAGTCAAAGTATGTTTTTCAATAAGAGACAGAGTTTACAAGTTCCACTAAGCAATAGACTTAATATACCTAAATTCTACTAAAAAGTAAGCTCCATGAGGGCAGGAATTTTTAAAAATCTGATTTGCTCATTGTATCCCCAGTGTTTAGAACAGTGCCTGGCATGGAAAAGCTACTCAGTAAATGTTTGTGGAATGAATAAAACATTGAAATAGTCACTGAAATTAATTACATTTTCATTTTTACACCTGATCATATTACCTCTTAAATGTTAAAAGAAAGAAAGCATGGCCAAGACGTTTAGCTAGTTTTTATTAAAGCTTTTTAAAATAATTGACATGTAATATGTATTACTGACTAGGTTAAAAATCAATACTTTTTCCCTAAAATTATTAGCTTTATAGATATAAAATTAATACATGTTCAATATAAAAAATTCCAATCAACAGAGACAGGTCTTTTCCTTATCCAAACCAGTATTACTCAATAATAAACAATACCAATAGTTTGGCCTATAGTCTACCAGATGACTTAATGCATAGATGTTTTATATAGTACAGGTATGTAGTGTACAAACACATAAACATAAATGGAAACATATTACACATACAATTCTGAAACTTGCCTTTTCATTTATCATGGACATCTTTCCATATCAATATACATAGCTTAATCATATAATATTTTAATATTTCCTCTGTGCACATCTTTCGACTATGAAAAACATTTTAATAGTTTTCTCTTTCTCGCTATTAAGCCACTTCAGAATAAAGAAGTAAGTTAGGCGGGAAAAACTATTCTAGAAACTGAATCAAATTCCAACCATGAAATCACGCGCTAGACAGTGATCTCCCATTTACCTAAACCTAACAGCTCTGTAAAAATGTGTAGTTCAGAGTATTTGTATTTTACAATTGTGGAAGAAAGAAATCTATTTCACTTAGATTCTTTTGGGGACAAGGCTAAGTTTAAATGAGGATAAACCACATAGTAACTAACTTCTGTGGCTTGTAAACCTACTCTCATCCAGCAAGATAGGCCTTCTTGAGATGTGTGTTCCCACAATACAGCAAATAAGATAACCTGAAAACCCTGAAAGTAACACCAGGAAAAAAAATTTTAAATAATCTTCTAAATGCCTAGCTAAGCTCATAAACAGTAAGAGACTTGTCCAGAAGCCAAACACAAAAACGAAAATGAAAAACAGAATCGTAAAAATGACAAATAGTCTAGCTGTCTCTTAGGGGAAGGCCAGTCTTAGTAAGCTAGGGCCTTAGTTTTATCCCCTACATGGGCACAGAAGAAAAGGTTATAGCTCTGCAGAGGAAGAGCTAAAACAAACACCCACATAAAACCAGAATCCTCAAAGGGCTACACCCTCATTAAAATAGTGGACAAGCACCAGGAGACGACTAGGGATTTGCGTGTCACGGCCTGGGATGTGGACAGGAGAAAAAATGTTTCCTCTTAGAATTTAAAAGGCCTCTTCTTCACTCAGGTTTAGGGTTCAAATATATATAGAAAACAATGAGGTCACTGGGGTCCCAGGGGAAAAAAAAATCCAACACTGTCGGAAGGACACACTCTCAAAAGCCATACGGAATTCCCCCTGAAGATGATCTCAAAATTATGAAATAAATGAGAAAAAAATTCACCATAAATGATATAACAGAATGCATAAAGTTGTTAAAGGACAACATTAAACAGAAGGAAAAATGCTCAGTGAAAAATAGAGACAAAAAATCTATTATGTTGGAACAATAAAAGGTTCTAATGTTAGTTCTCAAAGAAAAAGTAAACAAAAGGAGAGGAGAAGGAACTCATGAAAAAATGTAAAGTCAAAAGTTGCCCTGCGGCCCTCACCCTCATGGTCAAAATATGTCCATGAATTCTCTGATACATCCCCCTCAAGAGCTGGAACTTAATTCCCTTCCTGAGTGTGGGCTGGACAGAAATGACTTGCTTCTGAAGAACAAACTGTGGTGGCAGTAACAGAATGCAAATTCTGAGACTACATCATAAAAGGTTTTATGGCTTCCTCCTTGCTCTCTGGTATCATTTCCTCTGGGAGAAGCCAGCTGCCATCCTGTGAAGACACTCAAGCTGTCCTATAGCGAGATCCTTGTGGCAAGGAATTGAGACCTCCTGCCAACAGCCATGTAAGTGAATCATCTTGAAAGCAAATCCTCCAACCTTAGTCAAGCCTTCAGATGACTATAGTTCCAGCCAAGAGCTTGACTGCACCCTCATGAGTGACCATGAGCTAGAATCATCCAGTTCGCAGACATTTGGTCCTGCCCCAAACCTCCCTAAGACTTTTGGTCCACACCAAAAGGCTCTTGATATTTGTTCGTATTTGGTCCTGCCCAAAATGTCCATAAGACATTGGGTCCATGCCAAAAGATCCTTGATATCTGGTCCTGTCCAAAACCATGTGGCATGAACCAAATATGCTCATGGACATTCTGGACAGGACCAAATTTCAAGGATTTTTGGCATGGACCAAATGTCTTATGCATGTTTTGCCCTGTACTGCAAGGGAAATCACCCAATTAAGCCATTCTTGAATTCTTGACCCTTAGTAACTGAGATAATAAATGTTTGTTTTAAGATGACAAATTTTAAGATCACTGTTATACAGCAATAGATAACTAATATAGTTCCCCTTTCAGGAGAGTTAACTTTAAAACAATCTTTTGGAGTAAATGATGGAATTAAGGACATAAGACAAAATATAAAATTTGGCTTAATGGTACTTTATAAATAAGTGGAAATAATTTTAAAAAAGGAGGCTTTAATCAAAAAAATTTTGCATGATGGATCAAATTTGGTTTGTATACACCAGCAAAGAAACAAACAAAAACCCACAAGCACTGTGGTTATTAGAAAAGTAGAACTTGTCTTTCACCAAATAAGGTAATCCAGGATATTTATTCTACTCCCCACAGAATGAGAACATGATGAAAGAGAGAGAGGAGAGGAGGCAAGAGACATACACAGAGAGAAATGGAGGTATATGTTTTATATGGCGATGCAAGTAGACAGCAGTGTAGACTACAGCCAAAGAGGAGTATACGTTGCCATGAGGAGGTTATCTGGTAGAAACCTGGGTGCAATCAAAGGTGTGCATACAGAGAAAGACAGGGTTTGGGGCTGCATATAAGCCTGCATATTCTCAGCATGCATGTTTGAGAGCATCCAAGTTAATACGAAATTATTTCTTCCACTGACCCAGTTGCTATATAAACAAATCAGTACTTACAGACTCATATTACTATGTTACTTCCACCAGAGGGTTGAAATGGAATAACAATCATGACAACCTATTTCTGTAACTAAACTGGCTTTCTTGCTTCTTAATGAAGAAAGCAGAATCAGACACCTAAGACCAATCATGTATATCTGACGGAATTACCAAACAATCTAAGACTAAAAAATAAGTATGCTTAAATAAACTAAAGATATAAAAGAAGGGATGAAAAATTACAAGGAAAGAATAAGACAAAAAATGGAAAGAGATGTGAAATAGAACCAAATAATTTCTAGAAATGAAAAATATGGTCACCAAATTAGGTGTACAATCAGTGAACTGGAAGATGGTTATGAGTATCCTCAGTGCTCTGAGGGATTAAAAAGTGGAAAAATCGGGCTTCCCTGGTGGCGCAGTGGTTGAGAATCTGCCTGCCAATGCAGGGGACAGGCGTTCGAGCCCTGGTCTGGGAAGATCCCACATGCCGCGGAGCAACTAGGCCCGTGAGCCACAACTACTGAGCCTGTGCGTCTGGAGCCTGTGCTCCACAACAGGAGAGGCCGCAATAGTGAGAGGCCCGCGCACCGTGATGAAGAGTGGCCCCCGCTCGCCGCAACTAGAGAAAGCCCTCGCACAGAAATGAAGACCCAACACAGCCAAAAATAAATTAATTAATTAATTAATTTTTTTTAAAAAAGAAAGTGCTCCTGGTTTAAAAAAAAAAAAAAGAAGTGGAAAAATGAAGCTCACTTTAAGAAACATGGAGAGCTAATGTACATTGAACTGAAATTCTAGAAGGAGAGATCAGAGAACCTGAAGGAGAAAATATTTGAATGGATAATAATTGATCATTGTCAGACTTGATAAAAGAACTAAAATCTCGGACGTAAGCACTTTAAGTCCCAAGCAGGAAAAGTAAATCTACGTTTAGATACTAGAAACACCAGAAACGAAGAGAAAAATCTTAAAAGCAATTACAACGAAAGGAAGATTACCTGCAAAGGATCAATAGTTAGCAGAAGGTACCAACAACTACAGAAACTAGAAGACAATAGTCCAGCATCTTCGAAATGCTAACAAAAATACCTGTCAACGGAGAAAATGTGCCTATGTCCACTTAAACTATCATTTAAGAATGAGGATCAAAGACTGAGAGTTTACCACTAGAGTCCTAGCCAAAAAAAACTTCAGGAAGAAGGAAATTAAATCAATAAGTGTGGAAACAATAGTAGAGAAATTAGTACAAATGAAAACAAAAAAAGGGGTAAATAGCTTTTTGAATTTAAAACAAGCTTTCAGAAATACCGTTTATGTTCTGCAATGCAAAATAACAAATATTTCTCAATTTTCACTAAACCTTTGAAATCAAAATGTCATTAATAAAAAGGAAAAATTTCTCATATATGAAGAATAGCCACACACCTAAAAAAAAAAAATTATCAGAAAATAACTTTTTTTTTTTTCTTGCCTCCTTTGTCATAGATTAGTTGACCATAGGTGTGGTCTCAGGTTCATCTCTGGGCTTTCTATCCTGTTCCACTGATCTATATTTCTGTTTTTGTGCCAGTACCATATTTTCTTGATTACTGTAGCTTTGTAGTATAGTCTAAAGTCAGGGAGTCTGATTCCTCCAGCTCCGTTTTTTTTTTCTCAAGATTGCTTTGGCTATTTGGGGTCTTTTGTGTCTCCATACAAATTTTAAGATTTTTTGTTCTAGTTCCATAAAAAATGCCATTGGTAATTTGATAGGGATTGTACTGAATCTGTAGACTGCTATAGGTAGTATAGTCATTTTCACAATATTGATTCTTCCAATCCAAGAACATGGTATAGCTCTCCATCTGTTTGTGTCATCTTTGATTTCTTTCATCAGTGCCTTATAGTTTTCTGAGTACAGGTCTTTTACCTCCTTAGGTAGGTTTATTCCTAGGTATTTTATTCTTTTTGCTGCAATGGTGAATGGGATTGTTTCCTTAATTTCTCTTTCTGATCTTTCGTTGTTAGTGTATAGGAATGCAAGAGATTTCTGTGCATTAATTTTGTATCCTGTAACTTTACCAAATTCATTGATTAGCTCTAGTAGTTTTCTGGTGTCATCTTCAGCATTTTCTATGTATAGTACCATGTCATCCACAAACAGTGACAGTTTTACTTCTTCTTTTCCAAGTCGAATTCCTTTTATTTCTTTTTCTTCTCTGATTACCGTGGCTAGGACTTCCAAAACTACGTTGAATAACAGTGGTGAGAGTGGACATCCTTGTCTTGTTCCTGATTTTAGAGTAAATGCTTTCAGTTTTTCACCACTGAGAATGATGTTTGCCGTGGGTCTATCATATACGGCCTTTATTATGTTGAGGTAGGTTCCCTCTATGCCCACTTTCTGGAGAGTTTTTTTTTTTTTTAATAAATTTACTTATTTATTGGTTTTTGGCTGCATTGGGTCTTTGTTGCTGCACGCGGGCTTTCTCTAGTTGTGGCGAGCCGGGGCTACTCTTTGTTGCGGTGCGTGGGCTTCTCATTGTGGTGGCTTCTCTTGTGGAACACGGGCTCTAGGTGCGTGGGCTTCAGTAGTTGTGGTACGTGGGCTTCAGTACTTGTGGCTCGCGGGCTCTAGAGCGCAGGCTCAGTAGTTGTGGCACACAGACTTAGTTGCTCTGTGGCATGTGGGATCTTCCCGGACCAGGGCTCAAACCCGTGTCCCCTGCATTGGCAGGCAGATTCTTAACCACTGTGCCACCAGGGAAGCCCTCTGGAGAGTTTTAATCATAAATGGGTGTTAAGTTTTGTCAAAAGCTTTTTCTGCATCTATTGAGATGATCATATAGTTTTTATTCTTCAAGTTGTTAATGTGGTGTATCATATTGATTGCTTTGTGTATACTGAAGAAACCTTGCATCCCTGGGAAAAATCCCACTTGATCATGATGTATGATCCTTTTAACATGTTGTTGGATTTTGTTTGCTAGTACTTTGTTGAGGATTTTTGCATCTATATTCATCAGTAATACTGGTCTGTAATTTTCTCTTTTTTGTAGTATCTTTGTCTGGTTTTGGTATCAGAGTGATGGTGGCCTCGTAGAATGAATTTGGGAGTGTTCCCTCCTCTGCAATATTTTGGAAGAGTTTGAGAAGGATGGGTGTTAGCGCTTCTCTAAATGTTTGAAAGAATTCACCTCTGAAGCCATCTGTTCCTGGACTTTTGTTTGTTGGAAGATTTTTAATCACAGTTTCAATTTCAGTGCTTGTGATTGGTCTGTTTATATTTTCTATTTCTTCCTGGTTCAGTCTTGGAAGGTTGTGCTTTTCTAAGAATTTGACCCTTTCTTCCAGATTGCCCATTTGATTGGCATAGAGTTGCTTGTAGTAGTCTCTTACGATGCTTTGTGTTTCTGCGGGGTCTGTTGTAACGTCTCCTTTTTCATTTCTAATTTTATTGATTTGAGTCCTCTCCCTCTTTTTCTTGATGAGTCTGGCTAAAGGTTTATCAATTTTGATTATCTTCTCAAAGAACCAGGTTTTAGTTTCATTGATCTTTGCTACTGTTTCCTTTGTTTCTATTTCATTTATTTCTACTCTGGTCTTTATGATTTCTTTCCTTCTACTAACTTTGGGTTTTGTTTGCTCTTCTTTCTCTAGTTCCTTTAGGTGTAAGGTTAGACTGTTTATTTGAGATTTTTCTTTTTTCTTGAGGTGGACTGTATTGCTATAAACTTCCCTCTTAGAACTGCTTCTGCTGCATCTCATAGGTTTTGGATCGTCGTGTTTTCATTGTCATTTGTCTCTAGGTATTTTTTTATTTCCTCTTTGATCTCTTCAGTGATCTTCTGGTTAGTTAGTAGTGTACTGTTTAGCCTCCATGTGTTTGTGTTTTTTACGCTTTTTTTCCCCTGTAATTGATTTCTAATCTCATAGTGTTGTGGTCGGAAAAGATGCTTGATATGATTTCAATTTTCTTAAATTTACCAAGGCTGGATTTGTGACCTAAGATGTGATCTATCCTGGAGAATGTTTCATGTGCACTTGAGAAGAAAGTGTAATCTGTTTTCGGATGGAATGTCCTATAAATATCAATTAAATCTATCTGGTCTACTGTGTCATTTAAAGCTTGTGTTTCCTTATTAATTTTCTGTCTGGATGATCTGTCCATTGGTGTAATTGAGGTGTTAAAGTCCTCCACTATTACTGTGCTACTGTCAATTTCCTCTTTTATGGCTGTTAGCATTTGCCTTATGTATTGAGGTGCTCCTATGTTGGGCGCACATATGTTTATAATTGTTGTATCTTCTTCTTGGATTGATCCCTTGATCATTATGTAGTGTCCTTCCTTGTCTCTTGTAACATTCTCTATTTTAAAGTCTATTTTATCAGATATGAGTATTGCTACTCTAGCTTTCTTTTGATTTCCACTTGCATGGAATATCTTTTTCCATCCCCTCACTTTCAGTCTGTATGTGTCCCTAAGTCTTTAGTGGGTCTCTTTTAGACAGCATATATACAGGTCTTGTTTTTATATCCATTCAGCGAGACTGTGTCTTTTGGTTGGAGCATTTAATCCATTCACATTTAAGGTAATTATCAATATGTATGTTCCTATTATCTTTTTCTTAATTGTTTTGGGTTTGTTTTTGTCGGTCCTTTTCTTCTCTTGTGTTTCCCACTTAGAGAAGTTCCTTTAGGTTTTGTTGTAGAGCTGGTTTGGTGGTGCTGAATTCTCTTAGCTTTTGCTTGTCTGTAAAGCTTTTGATTTCTCCATTGAATCTGAATGAGATCCTTGCCGGCTAGAGTAATATTTGTTGTAGGTTCTTCCCTTTCATCACTTTAAGTATATCATGCCACTCCCTTCTGGCTTGCAGAGTTTCTGCTGAGAGATCAGCTGTTAACCTTATGGGAGTTCCCTTGTATGTTATTTGTCATTTTCCCCTTGCTGCTTTCAATAATTTTTTTTTGTCTTTAATTTTTGCCAATTTGATTACTATGTGTCTCGGTGTGTTTCTCCTTGGATTTATCCTGTATGGGACTTTCTGCGCTTCCTGGACTTGGGTGGCTATTTCCTTTCCCATGTTAGGGAAGTTTTCGACTATAATCTCTTCAAATATTTTCTCGGGTCCTTTCGTGTTTCTCCTTGGGTTTATCCTGTATGGGACTCTCTGTGCTTCCTGGACTTGGGTGGCTATTTCCTTTCCCATGTTAGGGAAGTTTTCGACTATAATCTCTTCAAATATTTTCTCGGGTCCTTTCTCTCTCTCTTCTCCTTCTGGGACCCCTATAATGTGAATGTTGTTGTGTTTAATGTTGTCCCAGAGGTCTCTTAGGCTGTCTTCATTTCTTTTCATTCTTTTTTCTTTATTCTGTTCCGCAGCAGTGAATTCCACTATTCTGTCTTCCAGGTCACTTATCCGTTCTTCTGCCTCAGTTATTCTGCTATTGATTACTTCTAGTGTATTTTTCATTTCAGTTATTTTATTGTTCATTTGTCTGTTTGTTCTTTAATTCTTTTAGGGTTTGTTAAACATTTCTTGCATCTTCTCGATCTTTGCCTTCATTCTTTTTCTGAGGTCCTGGATCATCTTCACTATCATTATTCTGAATTATTTTTCTGGAAGGTTGCCTATCTCCACTTCATTTAATTGTTTTTCTGGGGTTTTATATTGTCCCTTCATCTGGGACATAGTCCTCTGCCTTTTAATTTTGTCTGTTTTCTGTGATTGTGGTTTTCATTCCGCAGGCTGCAGGACTGTAGTTCTTCTTGCTTCTGCTGTCTGCCCTTCACTTTTTTTTTTTTAACAATATATTTTAAAATTTTTTAAATTGTATTTATTTATTTATTTTTTGCCTGTGTTGGGTCTTTGTTGCTGTGTGTGGGCTTTCTCTAGTTGTGGCGAGCGGGGCTTACTCTTTGTTGCGGTGCACGGGCTTCTCATTGCGGTGGCTTACCTTGTTGCGGAGCATGGGCTCTAGGCACGCGGGCTTCAATAGTTGTGGCACGTGGGCTCAGTAGTTGTAGCACCTGGGCTTAGTTGCTCCGCAGCGTGTGGGATCTTCCCAGACCAGGGCTCAAACCCATGTCCCCTGCAATGGCAGGTGGATTCTTAACCACTGTGCCACCAGGGAAGTCTCAGAAATAACTTTTCATGAAGCAGAAATGGTCTCATGTTTTTCCTTCTGGCTTTCTTTTGGCCATGCGGCATGGCATGCGGTATCCTAGTTCCCCAACCAGGGATCCAACCTGTGCCCCTTGCAGTGGAAGTGTGGAGTCTTAACCACTGGACTGCCAGGGAAGTCCCTCCTTCTGGCTTTCAAGGCTCTCTAGATCTGACCACACTCTCCAAATACACCCCAGACAGACCAGTGAGAGTGATCTAACATGTCACACCTTCACATCACTGTGCTGCTGTTTCAACTCCTGGAGTGCACTTGTCTCTGTTCTTTGTATCCATGGTTTACCTACCTTTTAAAGACCAATTTAAAGCCCACTTTCTTCAATAAGCCTTCTAAAACAGTTCCAGAAAATCTATCCTTTCCTGTTTCCTATTCCAACTGAACTAACTATATATAATATGCCTTCTTCAGAATTAGCAAATAATTCAACTGCGTGTAATTTCTCAGCTTATAAAGTGAATGCTCCTTTCGTCTGTATATATCTTAAATTTCCTTATGTATCCAAATAGCATAATGATAAAACACACTTTCCTCAAAACAACAGTAATGTTTAACATAGTAAATAACTATATTTTAAGAAATTCTACTTAATCTCTTTCACATATACTTTGGTCTTACCATGATAAATATCCTGTAAAGAACCACCTCCACAAAACTCCATGCAAATCCAAAGTTTATCTCGCCTATAAAAAGAAAATAAGCATTATCACATTTTCATGATTAAAGTTATTTGAAGTAACAAGTATTTTAAGGTTGTATGCCAATACCTTGAAAAACCACATAAATGCAATGTGCTAAGAGAAAAGCTAATCTCTATGAGTAAACGAATTACTTAACATAATGTGTTACTATAACTCAACCCAAGGTTTTAATCCTTAAAATACACGATTTGTAGGATGTAAAGATGTCATTTGGCACATCCAAAGGAGAGAAAATGTCCCTTTAGTTAAAAGGTCCCCTCCCTCACAGTTTATCCATCTACCCTATGACTGCATTATAAAAGTTAAACGTTAATTAAAAGGTTCATACCAAAAATTATATAAAGATTCATCAGAGAATAGCCAATACATCTCAAAGTATATCACTTTGATAGCTCTTCTCATTGTCAAAACAGACAAAATGTAAACTTTACCTTCATATCTAGACTCAACAAAGATCTTTCCAAAATAACCTTTGTTAAAAATTTATCACTCACTTGTCTTTAGTAGCATTTCTCTTTCACATTCACATTATAAGACAGCATAACCAAACTGGCACAGGAGAAATAATTAGCAAAGCCATAATCGCTTATTCCTTTGTTGAATCATTCATTACTTCATCTCAAAATGTAACAGGAAATGTACTATTTTTGGGGGGCAGAGATGGAATAGAAAGTCTCTGAACTCAGCAAGCTCAGTCTAACACAGAAGAAAGACTCTGCCTTAATAATATGTTGGTGTCTCTTACCACTGCATTCACAGTGCCTAGAAGGATACCAGCAAATGAATATTTATTTCATAAATGAATGAATGCATAAGTAATTGAAATAATAGACAAATCGATTAGATCCAGGGTCAGCAAATTATGGCCAGTGGGCCAAATCTAGCCTGCCGCCTGATTTTGTATAGCCCAGGGACTGTGAATGGTTTTCATATTTTTAAACGGTTAGGGAGGCTTTTCAAAAGAAGAATATTATTTCTTGACATGTGACAATTCTGTGAAATTCAAATTTTAGTGTCCATGTAAAGTTATATTGGAATACAGTCACTCATTCATTTACATATCATCTACGGCTGTTTTTGTACTAAAACAGCAGAGGTGAGCAACTGTGACAGAGAGAAACATACAAAGTCCACAAAGCCTAAAATATTTACTATATGGTCATTTACAGAAAAGGTTTGCTGACCCTTGGACTGGATTATAGTTTGATTAATGCACAATCCAGGCATGTATAAAGTTCTGTGAGAACCCAGAGGTAAAAATAATTAGGAGAGTCAATGGAAATTTTAAGGGAGGAAATAACATTTGAGTTGGGTCTTGAAGTTAAAGTAGGAATTCACCACTAAGAGAGAGGGAAAGGGCCTGTGCAAAAGAATGAAAATTTGATGCCACATTTTGGAGACTGTGGGTGATTTAGTGTGAGTTGAACTCAGGCTACCTGAAGACAGAATGGCAGGAAGTGAAGCTAGAATAGGCTGAGGTCGTACTGTAAAACAACGGTTGGTTTGTAGACTCCTCAGTTTCGTTACTTTCACCTGGATAGTCTCTAGTTTGTCAATGTCTCTTAAAATGCGGCACCCAGAATCAAGTACTGGTCTGAATACTGCATGAACAGTGCATTAACAAGTGGAGCTGTTACCAGGATTGGACCACATATGGCAGTGGTGGTGTGATTAAGCAGACCTGAGAGGTGAGCTGACTTGGTTGGGTGTGATGGACCAGGCACCATATATCAAGGGAACACAACCTGTCAGAGTGTGAAGGTCAGCAAACTTAAAAGAGTACAGAGTAAAAAGTACCATGATTCTAGAGGCAAAGCTGAAGACAGTGAAGCCCAGAGAAAGAAATCAGGACCTCAAATTCACAGGTGGTCCACATACCAATGAAACTGAGGCATGACAGCTGATGGTAAAGTAGGACCTACTTGCCCAGTGGCCTGGTTTGAATAACTCTCAGAATGGACGCCTGGGGCTGGCAGACGTATGGTCTCATCCAGAACGATGAAGGCATGTATGACCAGTGACTGTTACACAGGGAGAAATCTAAATCCCCCTGAGAATCGAACAACTATGCCCTTTATACGAACACTTCTATTTCTTATTAACTTCAGCTTCTTAGAAACTGCATTCAACTGCTGGTTTGCAGTCTGAAGTTAACTAAAACCTCTAGGTCTTTTTTTACATAAAAGTGGTCAGATGAGTTTCCTTTCTAGCTCCCTATTTGTATATCTGGTTCACTGAAACTATGCACAGGACCTTGTCCTTATTTGTTAAATTTCATTCTTAAAAGAAAAAAAAAAAGTTTTCACATGCATCTTATTAGCTCTCCAATTATTTTACTTAAAATAACTGGAGACACTATTGCGACACTATTTCTAATTGTAAATACACCCCTCCTACCCCACGCTCCAAAAGTCGTTGGTTAGAAAGCCCCTAATCAGGAGCAAGAGCTCTGCTTATAAACTATGTGGACCTGCACTACTGAGTTTACTAATGAGCTTAAGGAACGTTAGGAGTAATTTTTCCACTGGTGACACGAATGGCACTCTAACTATGTAGACTGCTCAGAATGACCATTTGGCACCTCCCTGTGCCTTTGCTTAAACTGAGGTATAAGACTCTGGCAAGTCTATCAACCAATATTCTCTGAAATGATGCTCAGACACCAATTTAATATGTGTAATGCAGGATTTCATAGCCTGATCTCTCTAGACTGAATCCTTCCTCTAGAACAATGGTTCTCAAAGTGTGGTCTGGGGGCCTCTGAGAGTCCTGGAGATCCTTTCAGGAGGTCAGCAAAGTCAAACTCATTTTCATAACAACACTAAAAATTATTTGCCCTTTGCACTCTGTCTTGAAAATACCGTGGAGTTTTCCAGAGGCTACAGGAGCAGGAAGTGTGATAATGATGTCATCCCTCTGGCAGCTACTGGAATATGTGCTTATGTATTCTTGTTTCAAATGTTTCTCAATTTTATTATCTAATATAGTAAATATCAATAGATACAACCCACACAAACCAAAGCTCTTTGGGGGTACTCAATCATTTTTAAGAGTGTAAAATAAAAGCGGTTCTAAGACCGAAGTGCTTGAGAACTACTGCTCTAAAATATTTTCACATCTGCCACACATGAAACTTTCATATAAAATTCCTGCCTCAAGGGCTGAAGCAACAGGCAGCAGGGACTTCTCACATCTTACAGAAACTGGCTGAATTGTTTTGGGGTCTGCTCAGGATAAAATGAAAAAACATGTAAACTGCTTAGTAAAGGACCTGGACTATACGCCCAATAAACGTAAGCTGTTTTCTACCCCTTTTGTTATATTTTGTCTTGTTGTGTATTTATGTGAGGCACCTTAAACTGCTCCTGGAACTCAGTGAAGGTGTAATTAAGTAAAATTGCCTTTTTCTTTTTTTTTTAAGAAAAAAAATAGAAGAGAGATGGGATTGATTTGACATAACTTCTTACTAAAGTTATGCTAATCACCACTTTCTTCCTATAAGCGCTCACTAATTATGTGATTAATAAATTATCTTAGATGTTTGCTGGGGACAGATGACTGACATCAAGTTTAACGGTCTGTATTTTCTAGAAATCACCTTTTCCTTTCCTTTGCAAATTGGTCAATGCTGATCACTAATCTTTTGACACCCCTCCTATTTGTCAAGACACTCACCGACAGTGGATGACAATCATGTCTGCTATATTTTCAGTATAGTAATGAGATATAATTTATATAAATCTAAAAGGCTTACATTCATTTAAAGTGTCTGGTGTTCTATAATTATCTACTCACCTATCTGTACTTCAATTCCTTCTTAATAATGCTTTTATTAAGCATTATTTTCCTGCCCTTTCCAGTTTGAAAACAATTCTCCTTTGTAAAGAAAATGGATGCAGGAAATGAGTTCTCTGCTTTCTTACATATTTCAATATTATACCATCCTCTACTTGAAGCTGGTCTACCCCCTTTCCCACCTTGCTTAAAAACACAATTTTCTGTTCACTCTATGTAAAATGACTTTCCAACTTACAGACTGAGAAAAAAAAATCATAATTATATATTTAATACTTTACCTTTTAAGATGCCTAAAACACTTTACCTTTACAACATTCTATTTAGTTAAGTCTGCTATTATCAAAAATGCTTGAATATTCAGAGTCTATTAGAAAAATGACTTCCATCTGTTCCATGAATGCCTCTCTTGTGATGGTAAATCTGCATTTGCTTTTGGTCACTCACCAAGCCATCTGCCTAACGGGAAAGGACTTGAATCAAATCAGTCCATTTGATGCAGGCCAATAAATTACAAAATCTTTGTCCCTGGGTATTTGAACTAAAATAAAATTAATCACTGAGGTAAATATACAATATATCACTATTAATTCTCTGGCTCAACAAATCCTTAGAATTCTTCTTTCTTATTCTGTAAAATTATCTTTCTATCTGACAAGGAATAGAAAAATAAGTAGAGGGGGGAAAAGTTCACTATTTTCATCTTCTAGTTCAATGTTTACTAGAGCATATAGGAACTAACATTCTAATAACTGTTTCATTAAAGAGCTTATCATTTCTAAAACACACCTTTTAATCTTCCCACACTGACTGAACAAACTAAGTGTAATTATTTATATATTTTGCCCAAATATAACATGATTTAAAAAGAAAAATAAAATATGAGCATGATCACCAAGGATAAACAGCTCTCAAACGTCTGCTAGAAACTAGCATACCAGCCATTCCCCCGGGACAGGACGCCTCGCCATGCCCCACACTGCAGTACCCTGTACTTTACTGTAGGTTGTCTTGTTGACCAAAGCACTTGCCAATGGCTACTCCATCATATTCAGCAAAGTAATTCAACTGTAACCTCAACTGTCAATGTGAAAAACAAAAAGTTTAATAACTGCTAGATGTTTTAATTTAGGATAGCTCATGTTAATGTGTGCTGAATTTAAAATGTTTTGGTTCATTTTTAAACAAATAGCAAAAACGACCGTATTCCAAAAAGTTATACGTAACCCATCCACCTTCTTCCCCTTTAACAGTGAGGGGTAGCTACGTATTCAGGGGATACAAGGTGACCTATTTCTCTATAATTATACCTAACACCCCCAGTTTGGCATAATATTTGACAAAGAACGGGTCATTGGACAGTAGTCCTATGTGAAGTATGTTCCCCACAAGAAACCACTGCAGTTAAATCAGTTTTAGAAATGTCATATACTATTGTCTTCTCTTCTCTTGGAAATTAACAACGCCACTGGTATTTTAAGGTCTCTGAGAAATCCTGTGGGGTGGGAGTGGGGCACAGAATAGAAGGAGAAAGGGAAGGAGGAGGTGTGGAGAGGGAAGAAAAGGTGGGAAAAGGAGGAGGAAGATTAGAAACAGGGGAAGAAAGGGGATGGAAAGTTGGGAAGGGGAGAATGGAGAAGAGGAAGAAGGAGAAAAGACAACAGAGCAGAGGGGAGAGGGAAAATGAAGAAGAGAAAGAAGAAATACAACTTCTCTAATTGTGTTTAGTTCGCTACATCCCCAAATTATTTTTTCCATAGACCCATTTTTTCACATATCAGCATCCCTCTGAACAAATGTTTGGTAGAAATACCCCAGCAATACTGGTATAAAGAAGTATCTCCTAAGGTAGTTCCACCAAATTTCTTACTTAAAGAGGACCATTAGTGAAAAACTGGTAAAATCCAAATGCAGTATCTTAGTCTAGCTAATATTATTGTACCAATGTTAATTTCTTAGTTTTGACAAATGTCCCAGGGTTATGTAAGATGTTAACACCAGGGAAAGCTGCGAGAACTCTTTGTACTATCTTTGCAACTTTTATGTAAATCTAACATATTCCAAAATTAAGTTTCCTTTTTTAAAAAAACAGTAGCTGGGTATAAATTAAAGTGACTTAACTGTAATTTTTATTTTCATAGTGTGAGCATTCAAAAACGCATTTTCAGTTAAGATTCTGTGGTTTCCCTGGCAAGTCCTGTCTCTGGCTCTAGAAAAAAAATTTCTTCCAGTTTCTATATAACTCAAGGGACTACCATCTCTTTCTTGGATTACTGTAATAAATGTACTGTATAAAATTAACTGACTCCTTGTCTCAATACCCTACACCCCAAGTCCATCCCCCCATAGAATATACTACCTCTGTGTTAAAACCTTCCAACAAGTATGCTCAATACACATAGGTCCTAATTAAGGCATAAAAGGTTTCTTTTTTGCCTAAATCTCCACAGCCTTAACCTGCTGAACTACACCCTTTCCCCTTAAACTCTAATATGAGATTATTAGCTATCTCCTGAACACTTCATGATTTTTTCACGCATCCATTTCCTTTGTCAGAAATTACAATTTTCTACATACATATACACACCACAGTAAATGCATACTAATCCTTTAACACCCAGTATTTGGGAATAACATTCAAAGAGCTCTCTCTGATTCCCTTTGACAAAATCAGATATTCTACCATCTTTATCACTTTATATCTTATGTCAAAATGATAACTGCACCTAGCATTGCAATTATTTGCTCATATCTATTTTTTCTATTCAATAGTAAGCTCCTTAAAGGCAAGGACTGTTTTATCTATCTTAACATCTCCAGAAATCAATACAGCACTCTAGACATCCTAAGAAATAATGTAAAAACACTTTGTAAGTGGTGATGATTTATAAATATATTATTACTATGAGCTAAATCATGTTCATCTAAACTAGTACTCTGGATTTCAAAGGTTTAAAATATCTGATCTAAATAAAAGTGTTTTCAGTGTATGGATCTGATCTTCTGACAGCTTACCTTTTGAGGATCATTTGCTGTTATTCAAAGCTGAGCATTATGAGTTCAAACTAGAAAGGAATGTTCCAATTTTCTTAATTTATTCTTAAAGGATATGCTGGGCTAAGGAATGCTTAGAAGAATCTGAAGTTAAAATCATTCTTTGCTTAAAAGAAGCAATAGTTTAGCTCTACTGAGAATAAAGAATAGGTCTATGGTGATTTAAATCTGTTGTTTTATAAATATACACACAGAAATACACAGATAAAAATATATACCAAACCAGGACTATTTACTTTAAATTCTAAACTTTCAGAGAAAAGTTTTCTCTATCCAGTTCTTGTTGCACAGTATGTGTAATTAGGCACTTAATAAACACAGGTTTTTAATGATATTGAAGAGCAAGTAAGGAAGGCCCCATCAAGAGTATTAGGCTTCTGTTTTATAGGAGCTCAGTCTCAATATTTCTTTGGGAAGTGAGCATAGCTCACTATAACCCTGTTATAAAATACGCTTCTGAACTTAATTATTTGCTGGTCATCTATTCAGTAAATTCATAGGGTTAAGTCTGATTTCCTGGAGGGGAAATTTATTAATGGTCAAACCATGTTACTTCAGTTTGCTCAATTTTTTTGTCCAAATTTGTTATAATAGGCTATAATGGCAGCAAGAGAGAAGAAGGTCAATAAGAACAGTATATATTTTAGGGGGTTTGTATCAAGTTCAAACAAACAAGCTCCTTGCCTTCTGAAAAATCATTCAGTAATGAGAAAGAAGCCAAGAAACCATGTTCCCTTTGAGACTAAATCTGCCATTTCCGGACTAAGTAATATGTCCAAAGTAACCAAGTAACCAAAAAGACTGCTGGCTAGGTACCTGCAGAGCCAGGTTTAAATCCCAGCACCAACAATGAGTAGCTGGATAACCTAAAGAAGTCATTTATCCAGCAGTCCCTCTTCTATCAGCAAAAAAAAAAAAAAAAAAAAAAGTGGGCTAAGTGACAAGACCTCTTAGTCCCTTCTAGCTCTAACACCCGACAAGGCTAATCATTATCCCATAGTCCAAATCTGCCTGAGTCTAGACTTTAATTAGTGAAGCAGGGAAGAATTTCTGTAGAAGAAAAGAGCTAAAGAAAGAGAAGATTAATCGCTGTTCCACATTATACTACCATTTGCTTTCGTACCACTTTCATCAACTACACGTTACAGAATAAAATTATATATTTAAATCAGTTTTCCTATATCAGATCATACAACTCCAAATGAACACAACTTTACTAAAAGAAAAAAAAAAAAAGAGAATGACCCTAATTTTGTCTGTTTCACTATGGTTTCTGGGCAGTTTTGCTCTCTGTATTTTTATACTTAGATTAAAATAAAAGTATCCTCTAAAAAAAATCCATCGAGTTACACACAAAACAGAAATTTGCACACTGTTCTGTATGTATACTATGCTTCAATTTAAAAGGTTTCCTTTAAAAAAAGGATATTCAAAATACAGTCAGAATACATGGTTCCTGATATCTAAAAGTAAGTACAATTTTTGTTAGGCATAACCTCAAATTGGCTCTCTTGTAGCATGTCTCATGGTTAAGGTTAAAGAGTGTGTTACTACAGAGTTGTGCTATTTTGCCCCAAGTCTCAACAAAAATGAATACAAACCCAAAAGGAATTCTGCATTCCGGTAACAAGATCAAACGTTTTGCTGCCTAACCTGTGTGGGAAGGCTCTTGCCTAAGTAACCCAGAAAGTCAAATGTCCAGTTTAGTTTAGTGTTACTTTTTGAGTTTTGGCGGGGGTGGGGGGGTTGGGGGGGGTGGGGCGGGTGGGGGTGAAATACTGGAAGTTTATTTGGTCAACTTTTTTGGCAAGGAAGTAGAAAGGCCAAGTCAAAAGTCATGTGATCCATAAGCACAATACCACAGAAAGAACTAGGACCCTCCTCTGTCAATAACTTGAAATGAGACTGTGAACTAAATACTCAGTGTGAAACTCTCAAACACCTTATTTGTAAAATGGAAATAATATTTACCATAGAGTAATATTCCTAAGAGTGCTGTTGAAAGGATCAAATTAGGCACTAACCTGATGGTATTTAAAAAACAGTTAACAGTAATAGTAATCATAGCAATAGTAGTAGTAATGCAAGTTAACATTTATTGAGCATTTATTATGTTCTAACCATTGTTCTTAACACTTTACTTGTATTTACCAATTACCCTTGTAGTTATCACATCATGTATCTATTATTATTATCCTTATTTTATAGATGAGGAAATGGAGGCACAGAGTGGCTAAGTAATTTGCCATAAGCCACAAAGTTAGTAAGTGATGGAGTCAGGACTCAACCAACCCAACCAACCTGACTCCAGAACTCAAGCTCTAAACTACCAACTATACTACTGTCTCTGTGGCAAAAAGATCATGCTCATTTCACCACACCAAGGTTGCCATGTAAGTGGGTGGGGCTCTCCTGGAATAACAGGTTAGGCTTTGGATGGTCCCATACTTCTGGAAGACTCAGACCATGTTTGAGAAATTCTCAGTTCAATGTCCCTGGGGAAACACAAAAACTCTTAAAAAATGATCTGTTTGCTCTTGGGGGAAGAAAACTTTGTAATGCTTCTCCCAAATGAGTCTAAGTAGGATCATTTTGTTAGGACCAATAACAGTGAAACAAATTGTTTTGAAGTGATAATTTTAATGTGTTGGGAGAAATCAGTTATTTGTATCATGAGCTTAAATGATTGTAAGAGACTTCTTTGAGCTGATGGAGTAACTGCCTGTGCTGGGTCTGTCCATAAGATAAAAACGGATGCAGAAACTATTGTTAGGTTGTTGTCTGAACCACCCACCATTAAAGCAGTTTTAAATTGGCTGTTAAAGAACCCATTCAAAATGTTTAACAGTCACTGACCTCGGGGTAGCACCTGTCCCTATGTGAACTAAAGTCCCCATTAAACCCACCCTTTGACCTCGATGAAGGTGGGCAATCAAAGCTATCCAAGAGTGGTCAGAATCAAGAAGAGCCGGTCCACCTGGCTTTTCACAAGCTGGAAGGAAGAGAGGGCAGAACTGCCCCGTCTTTTCCATATGCTGGGCCTGCATCAGAAAAGAAGTGTTTTGTACTTGGCTCACAGACAGAATGGGAGCTGTAATAGGATACATCCTTATTCTTACCCTACAGTATATGGGAACCAAACAGAAGAGTTTTTTAAATACCGAAGAAAACATTCTCTAATCCTTCCCCCTTGGAAGGAAGCTTGGAAACAACTAGGCCACAGTGCTCAACTCAACTGCATACAGAAGTGAATGGAAACACAAGATCTGACCTTGAGGTCATCCCCTATGGAATATGACCTGGGGAACCTGGCTTGGTCCTGCCAAACCAAAACAAGGGGTGGCAAATTCAGTCTTTCTAAGTTCACTTTAGGACCTGGGAAAATAAGAAGTTAGTAAAATAATTATAATTCCTAGTCCTCTGGATAAAATGAAGGGAAGGGATGATGCAATACTTTGAGGCTAGAAGCACAAAAGAAAAAAAAGGTTCTAAAGGTTCTAATAAAAACAACAGATATACTGTGTAAATTCACCCAAGACCAGAAGAAAGGGGCAACAGAATGGCGTGTTTAGATCTCTGGTCTACCACAGGAAGACTAACCATAAAAGTCAGGTTTTACTTGCCAGCTTCCTCATTGAAACTACACCCAGAATTCCCAAGAGTATAACAGACAAATCACAGACTATGGTATTGGTTACAGAATTAACATAAAGAGGTCATAAATAAAAATTCCATTCATATGAAAATATCTTTTTTTCAAAGCATGAAGAAAACTACAAAACATGGTATTAGAGCTAACTTTATTTTGTTAAATATTAGGTGATGGAAATCATTACTGCTTTTCATAAGGGAAACAAACAATGTACCTGAGATAGCTTCCAAAATAAGCAACAATATTTGGGTGCTTACAGTCTTTCATCATAATAATTTCTTGCTGCACAACTGCAAAGTCTTCTCCTAGAATAAAAAATAAGCAAGTTGAATATTTAGTAAGTAAATTTCAAAATGTCGATTTGTTTCAAAACGTAATAAATAATGTTATTGATATTATTTTTAATGACAATTTCAGTCCTTTCTTGACAGAAAGTAAAGTACAATGATTAAAAGTATGAACTCTGGTCCCAGACTATGTTGGATTCAAATCCCAACTCTGTCCCTTACTAAGCTGTGTGAACTTGGGCAAGTTACTTGACCTCTCTGTGCCAATTTCTTCCTCTGTAAAATAGGGATAAAACTAATAATAATCTATCTCATATGGCTATTGTAAGGGTTAAGTGGGCTAATGTATGTAAAATGCTTAGAACTGTATCTGACACAGAGTAAGCACTAGATAAGCATTTGCTATTATTACAATTATGCCTTGGATATAATCATCATATAATTCACTAGAAATACATTATGTTTTCCCTTTCTTAGCAAATAACATTTAATATAATTTTATTTATTTATTTATTTTTGGCTGTGTTGGGTCTTCGTTGCTGTGCATGGGCTTTCTCTAGTTGTGGCAAGCAGGGGCAACTCTTCGTTGCAGTGTGCAGGCTTCTCCTTGCGGTGGCTTCTCTTGATGCGGAGCACGGGCTCTAGGCACGTGGGCTTCAGTAGTTGTGGCACGCGGGCTCAGTAGTTGTGGCTCGCGGGCTCTAGAGCGCAGGCTCAGTAGTTGTGGTGCATGGGCTTAGTTGCTCCGTGAACCCGTGTCCCCTGCATTGGCAGGCAGATTCTTAACCACTGCGTCGCTAGGGAAGTCCCAACATTTAATATAATTTTGCACAAGGAAGCAATTCTTTTTTAAGTTAGGGCAGGAACCCTTATACACTGAGACTATCAAACGTACCTCCACAGCTCTCTTGGTAGAGCTGAGAGGCCTTACTCTAGCAGTACTGGTTTACCAGAAGGCCCCCCCCACAGGCCTATCCTGTATTCGAGTGCCTTGTTCCAGCTGTGTTGGGATGTAGAATGGGACTGTATTTAAGCCTGGTCAGACTATAAGCAAGTATCTCTCTCCTTCTACTCCCTCCCTGCCCAAATTCTTCAAAATAAGATCTGGCAATCCTATAACAGTGTCACACGCTATGGTTCCTGAATGAACATTTGTCATGGAGAGAGACAGAACTGCCATGAATGCAAATATGGTAAACTAGAGACTAAGCAGAAAGAGAACACGTGGAAGTGCTTACATTGATATCAAAGCAGCTTTGTATTACTAATTCAGTTTTTAAAGCATTATATACTATGAATAACCTGATTAAATGTATATTAGTGGCAAAATCAAAAATAGGTTTCCCAAACTAAAGTTTAAATCATAAATATGAGGTTGTTATGGCAAGCCCTGACACTTCTGGCCTGGCATCTTCCTACTGTAAATGTAACCGAGGCTTGAAAGTAGCCTAACCATGAACCATCTGAACTCAATATCAAAACCAACCTTGCTGCCCCCGTGACAAGGGAAGAAGTAGTAGAGAAGAGACAGTATGTCAGATTCAGATTTGTAACTTCTGCAATGAAATGAGTACAAAATCAAAGTTCTCCAAAGGGAGAATAGAAAATTTTTATGCCTTCAAAATCTCAAAAGAAAATCACTGAACTAGGATCTTCTGGGTTTACTTCCCACCAGTAAGAATTTCTGATTCAGTATATTAAGAAAAATCCAAGATAAACATAATAAAGCCATAATGAGACTAACTCCAATTTTCAGGGATATATGAAATACTTTGAAAGTTCTAAATTTTGCTTTTCACCTGCCTTTCGATTATACCTTCCCCAATTCAGTGACTGGGTTACATGAGATCAAAGTTGATACAGTCAGCACGAACTCTAGGACTAGTTTAATAGTTAGAGGACAGCAGCTCTCTTTCTAGGAGCAGCCCTGAAGTTGTTAGTCGTCACACAACCTCCAAGGCAGCCAGCTTTAGAATAACACTGATCTGCAGAAAACACTGAGAAGAAACATGAAAAGGGGGGAAGGAGGAAGGCACAAGACCAGTGTAATTGAGCTACTACAGGAAGCCTCATCTGCCTGGTAATTTTCAGATATACCTGTTCATGACCAATAAACTCCTTGTACTGTTTAAGCCACTTTGAGTTGTGGTTTCTATTATACCTGTAAGCATCATTGCATCAATGTCTTCATGTCTATGTCCTCACTGGAATGTTACATCGTCTAGGACAGGATGATACCTTCATCATTTCTGTATCCCTAGCACCTAATATGCAATCAATGAAGCTGTTGCCTGAATGAATCATAATAATAGCATAATCATAACCATAATCATAGCACATAATTCTACTACATGATGACTCTAAATCAGGAGCATCTGCTTTTGGTTTAATTTCATCCAGTTATTAGCATGTTTTATACAATTGTTTGTTTGCTACTCCTGTGGTTTCACTAAAATCTATGAGTGGCTTTTTAAGCCTTCAACTACGTCTTTCCCAGGAAATGTTGTTGATCCAAAGTGCATCCTTTTTGTCCTATTAAGTCACCTCCATGTGATTATGACAATGACCAAATAAAATTCAGTATTTTTGTGGGGAAAAAATCCAAAGAAAAATTCCACAATTTGATTTTTAAAGGTAACTGAAAAAGGTAGATTTGGGTAGGAAAAAAGAAAGCAGTTTAATACATTAATTAATCCAAAGGAGCCTAACAGAGTTAAAGGACTTTCTTCAAAGTTCAAGAGAAATACATTCTAAAGGATAAATTAACAGCCCCCCCCCTCCAATGGTATGGTTAGACAAGATAATCTTGAAAAATTCTTTCCAATTCTGAGAGTCTATGAGTTTTCGGTACAATTTTTGACATTAAAGTGAAGAATACATCTTCCAAAGGATGGCAAAAATAAAAACAAAACCTAATTGAGAAAAATAAGCAAGCCTACAAGTAGAGCAGATCATGAATAAATCAAGTAGACAGGCAGAAAAATACAAACTTACACATGCAAAGTTCTCAGAATAAACATGACACAATACTAAGTGTTCAATAAATGTTAACTATATGTAGTAGGCTGAATAATGGCCCCAAAGATGGCCAGGTCCTAACCTCTGAAACCTGTGAACGTTACCATACATGGCAAAAAGGGGCGTGCAAGCATGATTAAGTTAAGGATCTTGTGATGGGGAGATTATCGTGAATTATCTGGATGGACCCTTAATGTAATCACAAGTGTCCTTATAAGAAGAGGCAGAGGGAGACTTGACTATAAGAAGGCAAGGAGCAAGATGCTATGTTGCTGGCTTTGAGGATGGAGGAAGAGGCCAAGAATGAACGAATGCAAGGAATGCAGCTCTAGAAGCTAGAAAAGGCAAGGAAATTGATTTTCCCTTACAGTATTCAGAGGAAGGCAGCCCTGCTAAGACTTTGATCTTGACCCAGTGAAACACACTTTGGACTTCTAAATTCCAGAACTTTAAGAGAATAAATTTGTGCTGTTTCAAGTCACCAAGTTTGTAGAACTTGTTAACATAGCCATAGGAAACTAATACACGATTACTATCAACATTATCACTGTGGCAGAGCTGGCTAGCCATTCACAAATAATCTGTGCTCTCCCTTCCATAGTGTGGAAGTTACTGGTGGGAGGCAATTATCCCGTCAAAAGACAACATTTCCCAGTCAACGTGATGTGCCCAAGAGAACAGTTCTTGCCAATGGAATGTGAGCAAAAATAATGTGTCATTTTACTACTCTTTCTTTTCCCATTAGCAGGCTACATGACACTGTGAGGTCCCAGAAAATGCAAGAAGTCTGGGTCCCTGAGTCACCCAAAGAAAGAAAGTCATCCAACAACTTGAACATCTGCTCTAAACTATTGCATAAACTTGAAATAAAATTATATTATGATCTAGCTTAGTTATTACAGTAGTTAGCATTATCCTAAACTGATATAATTATTACCATCCATTTATGAAAAAGGTTGTCCAAACCGTAGGAGGGGCTTCACAAATGTTTTAGTGGGTTAACAAACACGAGACTCTGTCCCTCTAATAGAGCACAGATATGATGAACAAGATTATAGGCATTTCTATTTGCTTTTATTTTTTATACAATTTACTTTATTTTTTAATACAATACTTTCTGGTAAAAAGCTATATTTAGTCAAATATGTGAGAGCAAAAGGACACTTGAATGTTATGGGGGTCGGTCTCTCCCTGAAAACTACAATAAAACATAGACTCCCTATACTTCCTTGCCTTGTTTGTTTATTTATTTATTTATTTATTTATTTATTTTTAGTTTTGGCTGCATTGGGTCTTCATTGCTGCACGCAGGCTTTCTCTAGTTGCGGTGAGCAGGGGCTACTCTTCGTTGCGGTGCGCAGGCTTCTCTTGTTGTGGAGCACGGGCTCTAGGCGTGCAGGCTTCAGTAGTTGCGGCATGTGGGCTCAGTAGTTGTGGCTCGTGGGCTCTAGAGCACAGGCTCAGTAGTTGTGGCGCATGGGCTTAGTTGCTCTGTGGCATGTGGGATCTTCCTGGACCAGGGCTCGAACCCGTGTCCCTTGCATTGGCAGGTGGATTCTTAACCACTGCGCCACTGGGGAGGCCCTCTTGCCTTTTTAGATACAAACTGACAATCATGGTATTTCCAACATTTCATACAATTATTTACTTTTTCTTTGACAAAATAATACATAATCTTAGATCAAACTGATAACCAACTGCCTTTTTGGTATGCCTAATTATTTTCACTGGCGTCAACTGTATTCAGTTTATAAGACCTACTCTTCTTATCATTAACATAAGCACTTTGACTTAATAAACTATCCACTCACATTTTTAACAAATAAGCAAAAAATTCAACAAAGCGGGCTTCCCTGCTGGCGCAGTGGTTGAGAATCTGCCTGCCAGTGCAGGGGACACGGGTTCGAGCCCTGGTCTGGGAAGATCCCACATGCCGTGGAGCAACTGGGCCCGTGAGCCACAATTACTGAGCCTGCGCGCCTGGAGCCTGTGCTCCACAACAAGAGAGGCCGCGACAGTGAGAGGACCGCGCGCCGTGAAGAAGAGTGGCCCCCGCTTGCCACAACTAGAGAAAGCCCTTGCACAGAAACGAAGACCCAACACAGCCATAAAAAAAAAAAAAAAAAATTCAATAAAGTAAATAATTACACAAACAGTGTTGTTAGATAAATATGGTAAAGTTGTTGAAACAGAACTACTGGCTGGGAGGTAGCGTTATCATTTTGTGCTTTTTAACAGTTTATGTATCTAAGTTCAAGTAATTGTAATGAAGGCAACTGATGTGTATCTGCACACTGAGTGGAAGTAGAGGTTATAGGAAAAACAAACAGGGGAAATGTAAGGATTATCTGTATTGGGAGGTGAAACAACAGACAAGTCCTTAGGAAACCAACTCTTGGTCTATTTGTAAACTGTGTATTTTCTGTTTCTGTAGTTCTTTCCCCTACGAAGGAAACGAGTTTATATGTCACCATCAATTACCTTTTGTTTGTTGTTTCTTACGTCAATTCTTTGTTTTTTTATATCTTTATATCTCTCTTCTAAATGTTTAACATTTAGAATATCTAAATGTTATTTATATTTATTTATATCTAAATATCTCTCTTCTAGATGTTTAACATGTTCATGACTCTCAGAAGCTGCCATGGTTTTCCAGAAGTGTCTTGACAAATGTCATGATAATGAAATAATTCTTTGCAGTATCAAAAGTTAATTTACATGGTAATTAACAATAGAGCAGATTAGAATTTAAAATACTTTTAATTATAATTTTTAAAGAGTGTAAAAGGAAGTTAACTTGTTATAGATCTGATTTACCTTTTAGCATACAAGTATGTAAAGAAATATGTGTGTATTTGTGTATATATATTATTTGTGAAAATATCTAATGCTTTCATTTGGGTAAAGATGAATAGTTATTCTTAGGACGTTCCCTGTTGAGAAGACATTCAACAACCACCATACAGTGAGCAGCTAATATGATATAAAAGAGAACGTACTAGAGACCATGAGTAGAGTTCCAGAAATGAACAAGACTTTCCTTGACTTTAAGAAACTTACAGGAGACATAAAATGTGCACAATCATAACTATAACAGCTTAAAGTCAAACCTTAAATAACTCCCTTCTTTCTTTTTCTTTTTCTAAAATTTATTCAACAGATCGTTATTGAACAATTATGTGCCAGCAATGGTACTGCAGCAGTAAAAAATAATACAAACAAAAATCCCTGACTTTGTAGAGCTTATATTCTAATGTAAGTAGACAGGCAATAGACAAAATAAATCAGTAAGATTGTATAGTACATTAGAAGGTGTTGAGTACTAAGGTGAAAAATGAAGCAAAGGAGGGAATAGGGATTTAGCAGGAATGGCTCAAGAGAGCAGGTGAGGAAGATGAGATTTGACTGAAGATACAAATGAGGGAAGGGAGCCACTGAAAAGGCTCAAGCTGCTCAGCTTTTTCTAGGAACAGTAAGCAGGTTGCTGTGACTGCAGCGGAGTGAGCTGGGAGAGAGTGCAGAAGATGGGAAGAAGAGGGGGCACATCATATATGAGGACTTTGGCTTTTACCCTGAGACAACTATCTGTTAAAATGTTTTCAGCAAAGACCTGACATGCTAATTTGATTTAAAAGTATCACTCTGACTGCTGGGTGGAGCAACGGTGGAAGCCGGGAAATCATTTAGAAGATTTTTTTGGCCCCGCTGCTCGGCTTGTGGGATCTTAGTTCCTCAACCAGGGATCGTACCCGTGCCCCCTGCAGTGAAGCACGGAGTCCTAACCACTGGACCACCAAGGAAGTCCCTAGAAGATTATGTATTAATCCCTGGAGATGTGCAGTGGCTTGCACCAGGGTAGGAGCAATGATGATGATAAAATGTGATCAGCAACTGGATCTATTTTGAAGACAGAGCCAACCGGTTCAGTCTGGTTGGAGGTGGAGTATGAGAAAATGAGATGAGTTAAATATGACTTTCAAATTTATGGTCTGAGCAACTGGAAAGATGGAGTTGTCATTCACTGAAATGGATAACTCCCTTATTTCTATAACATTAAATCTATACTTTGCTGCTGGACTCACCATGTCTAGCACAGTGTCATAATTAAGGACATATATTTTGGAATCACAATATTGAACTATGGGGAATTCCCTGGCGGTCCAGTGGTTAGGACTCCAAGCTTCCACTGCAGGGGGCCCTGGTTAGATCCTTGGTTGGTGAACTAAGATGCCTCATGCTGCGTGGTGCGGCCAAAAAATAAATATATTGAAGTATGAAACCTGGTTTCACAACTTTCTGGTTGTACGATCTTGGGCAAATTCATTCATATTCATATTCTCTCTCTCTGAGTTCAGGTTCCTCATTATGAAATGGAGATAACAGTGTCTCCCTCTTAAGGTTATTGTAAGGATTAAATGAAAGAATACTTGTTAAGTACGTAGAACAAGGCCTCAAACATAATGTTTAATAACTATTACCTCTATTATTATCACCCAGTATGATTTGTTATTCGTAATCCTACATCATTTCTCCTACTCTTCTCCCTCTTACTCTGCTTCAGCCACACTCGCCTCCTTGCTCTTCCTTGAATATCATACACAGCTCCTGACTCAGAACCTTTGCACTTTCTATTCAGCTACCTGCAGTGCTCTTTTCCTCCCAGCTGCCTTGCTTTCTCACTTCCTCCAGGGCTCTACTCAACTGTTGCCTTTAAGATGAGACCTTCTCTGATATCCCTATATAAAATTGCAACCCACAACGACAACTCCACAACATCCTTACTCTGCTTTATTTTTCTCCGCAGCACTTATCACATCTAATATATTATATGTTTATTTATTCACTCTGTCTCCCAACACATAATAGGGGCACTCAATCTGAAGGAGTTAATGAATTATTCCAGAAGTACGACGCAATTGAAACCCACAAGTGAAAAAAATAAGGTGGTATGAACAGTAGAAATACAAAATTCTCACTATTTGCAATATATATGATTGTGTTCCTAGAAAGCAAGCAAACAAAAATCAACTGAAAAAAACGACCAGAAACAATTAAAAAAAAAAATCCTCAAGTTAGCAAATGAGAACACATACATCAAATTAAATTACGTATCTAAGGAGAAGCTTTAAAATGTGTAGGCCACATTTTAATAAAATACTTTATTTATAAGTATTTTGGAAGTTAAAAGACCTGAAAAAAAAAAAATGGAAAGACACTTCACTTATGAACAGAAGAATTTACTATGGTAAAGATGGCAATTGTCTCATGAATTAATCTCTGAATTAATGTAATTCCAATCAAAATACTAACTGAATCTTTTTTTGAACATAAAAAAATTATAATTAAATTCATCTGGGAAAAATAAACATGAGGGAACAGTTTTGTAATAGGTATTATTTTAAAATAAGTAGCTCTTATTTAAGAATTGATATACCCAGAAGAATTCTCATCTTTTTGATTCTTTGTCTACCGTGGATCATGTTAAATGTCCTGTGGCCAGAGAGACAAGGAAAAGAAATAAAAATCATCCAAGTCGGAAAGGAAGAAGTAAAATTATCTCTTGCTTGCAGATTATATGATCTTACATGTAGAAAATCCTAATAATTCCACAAGAAAACTGTTAGAATAAATGAATTCAGCAAAGTTGCAGGATACAAAATCAACATATAAAAATCAGTTGTGTTTATATACACAAGCAATGAATAATCAGAAAAGGAAATTAAGAAAACCTCAATTACAATCTCATAAAAGAAGAATAAAATACTTAGGAAAGACCTGTACACTTAAAACTACAAAATCCTGCTGAAATAAATTAGACCTAAGTAAATGGAAAGACACCCCATATTCATGGATTAGAAGACTTAATATTGTTAAAGTGTCCATACTACCCAAAGTGATCTACAGACTCAATGTAATCCCTCTAAAAATCTCAATGGTATTTTTTACAGAAATAGGAAAACAACCCTAAAAGTCATATGGAACCACCACAAAGGTCCCTGAATATCCAAAACAATCTTGAGAAAGAAGAACAAAACTGGAGGCCTCACATTTCTTGATTTCAAAGCATATTACAAAGTTACAGTAATCAAAACCTTATAGTACTGGCATAAAGACAGACATATAGACCAATGGAACAGAATGGAGAGCCCAGAAATAAACCCACACACATACGGTCAACGGATTTTCAACAAAGGTGCCAAGACTACAGAATGGGGAAAGAATAGTCTCTTCCACAACTGGTGATGGGAACACTGGATATCGACATGCAGAAAAATGAAACTGGACCCACCTCTTACACCATACACAAAAATCAACTCAAAATGGATTAAAGACTTAAACCCAAGACCAGAAACAATAAAACTCCTAAAAGAAAACATAGGGGGGAAACATCTCTAACACTGTTCTTAGAAATAACTTCTTGTTGAGATACAGATGTAGAGAACAGACATATGGACACCAAGGAGGGAAAACTGCAGTGGGGTGGGGATGGTGGTGTGCTGAATTGGGTGATTGGGATTGACATGTATACACTGATGTGTATAAAACTGATGACTAATAAGAACAAACAAACAAACAAAACAACTAATACTAAGCTTTCATTGGGTTATTTGTATGGAAATATGTTAATATAAATGTTTCAGACATTACATGAAATTTCTAAAAATCTTATATGTTCTGGTATAATGTTATAAGTCATAATTCTAGTTATTACTTTAAAATGTATATCTCAGAAATAACTAAATTTCCTTGTCAATTGCATTATTATGAACGTTCATCAAATCTTTAACAGTGGTCATTTTTAAGTCTTTTGTCATTTACAGACAGTTCTGGGTGTTCTCTGATGCTTTTGCAAATATGTTCCTATAAAAGGGTTTCATCTTCAAGGAATTCATGGAAAAGACTCTGACAAGTACAGGTTTCTGGTAACTGACTGTACTGCTGAACTGAATGAATAAGCATTTTCAGAACTCTAATGGAAAACTGATGAACTCATAAAAGTGCTAACAAAAGATCAAGATGAAAAAAAAGTTAATTACATGGGACTGAGTGAACTGATGAGGATGAATATAATTTTTGTGACTTTGTTTGAATTAAAAAAAAAAATCCCACAAGGACTCAGAGGCAAAAAATATACAAATCAATTTGCAATGCAAAGTAAAGGAGCTGTTACAGTGGAGGATTACCGGACTGAATGTCAATATTATGACATAGTATGAGTGTTTCGTGTTTGGTAATTGCAATCATTGTTGCTTTTGTTGTGGTCATCCATTTACAATGCTTGGTGTCAGTCTATTTATCTCTTGTAAAAATAAAATACAGTGTGTGTGTGTGTGTATGTGTGTGTGTGTGTGTGTGTGTAAAAAAAAAAGAAATAACTTCTTGGATATGATAGGAAAAGAACAAGGAACAAAAGCAAAAATAGACAAGTGGGACTACATTAATCTAGAAAGCTGTTGCAGAGCAAAAAGGCAACCTAAAAAATAAGAGAAAATATTTGCAAACTATATATCTGATAAGAGGTTAATATCCAAACTATATAAGTAACTCCTACAACTCAATAGCAAAAAAAAAAAAACCCAAAACAAACAAACAAACAAAACACCACCAAAAAACCAAACCCTGATTAAAAAATCAAAGGGCTTGAATAGACAATTCTCCAAAGAAGACATTACAAATGGCCCACAGGTATATGAAAAGTTGTTCAACAACACTGATCAGAAGGGAAATGCAAATCAAAGCCACAATGAGGTATCAACTCACACCTCTTAGGATGGCCACTATAAAAAAATATAGAAAATAACAAGGGTTGAGAAGGATGTGAAGAAATTGGACCACTTGTATACTCTTGGTGGAAATGTAAAATGATGCAGCTGCAATGGAAAACAGAATGGAGGCTGCTCAAAAAATTAAAAATAGAACCATCATATAATCCAGCAATACCACTTCTGGGTATTTAACCAAAAGAATTAAAATCAGGATTTCAAAGATATATTTGCACTCCTATGTTCACTGCAGCATTATTCACAATGGCCAAGAGGTCCAATGATGCATGAATGGACAAAGAAAATGTGGTGTTTGTACATATATATATAAAATGGAACATTATTCAACCATAAAAAAGAAGGAAATCTTGGCATATGTAACAACATGGATGAACCTTGAGGATATTATGCTGAGTGAAATAATCCAGTCACAGAAGGATAAGTACTACATGATTCCACTTATGAGGTATCTAAAGTAGTCAAACTCATGGAAACAGAAAGTAGAACGGTGGTTTCCAGGAGCTGGGCAGGGGGTGCGGGGGGTAGTGGGTGCAGCGTGAATGAGGAGCTGCTATTCAGTAGGTCTAGAATTTCAATCATGTTGGAGATCTTCTGTACAACATTAAACTTATAGTTAACAATACTGCACTATACACTTAAACATTTATTAAGAGGGTAGATCTAATGTTACGTTTTTCAACACACACACACACACACACACACACACACACACACACACTGTCCTATGGCCAGAGGAAAAAATTTAAATTAAAACTATGCGGAACAAATAAGGTTTCTCATGCCCATGTTATGGGTACTCACTCACAAATCTTCCTCTATTTTAAACAGAGAGATATGGGAATATCCATTTATGCTATATGTAAAAGTATTTTAACTATAAGACAAGTTTTAATTTACCTTTTAATATGATACGTGGTACCATTCGAAATACACAATTTATAAACTCCATTTCATACTACAGAAACAATAAATGGAAATAATATTTTTCAGTAAAACCACAGCTCACTACCCAGAGCTGTGATTCCCTTAAACAAGCTGTCAATTATTATCTCAAACTACAAGAATACCAGGAAATCCAATTACTATCTTAAACTAGATACCATGAAATCCAATGGCTGGTTTTAAAAAGATAAAATTGGGACTTCTGTGGTGGTGCAGTGGATAAGACTCCATGCTCCCAATGCAGGGGGCCCGGGTTGATCCCTGGTCAGGGAACTAGATCCCACAGGCATGCCACAACTAAGAGTTCACATGCTACAACTAAGGAGCCAGTGAGCCGCAACTAAGACCCAGCACAACCAAATAAATAAATAAATAATTTAAAAAAAAATAAAAATAAAAAGATAAAATTGGCTTTAAGTAATTACAACATACAGTTATAAAATATTTTTTGTAAAACCACAGAACCAGCACCTAATTTTTAGTTTTTGGAGAAATATTCAAACTATAATTAATACCACACAGAAATATAAAGGAAGTGTTTAATAATCCTACTGACTTCTTGATATTTCAACATATGGAAAAATTAATTATAATAGCAATATTTGTATTTTTAAGGATTGAGAATGAAGAAAATGACTCTTCAAAAATTTCATCAGATGAAAATAACTGATAATGAGAAAAACCACATAATGTTGCAGGATACAAAATTAATGCACAGAAATCTCTTGCATTCCTACACACTAATGATGAAAAATCTGAAAGAGAAATTAAGGAAACACTCCCATTTACCACTGCAACAAAAAGAATAAAATACATAGGAATAAACCTACCTAGGGAGACAAAAGACCTGTATGCAGAAAACTATAAGACACTGATGAAAGAAATTAAAGATGATACCAACAGATGGAGAGATATACTGTGTTCTTCGATTGGAAGAATCAATATTGTGAAAATGACTATACTACCCAGAGCAATCTACAGATTCAATGCAATCCCTATCAAATTACCAATGGCATTTTTTACGGAACTAGAACAAATCATCTTAAAATCTGTATGGAGACACAAAAGACCCTGAATAGCCAAAGCAGTCTGGAGGGAAAAAAATGGAGCGGGAGGAATCAGACTCCCTGACTTCAGACTATACTACAAAGCTACAGTAATCAAGACAATATGGTACTGGCACAAAAACAGAAACACAGATCAGTGGAACAAGATAGAAAGCCCAGAGATAAACCCACGCACCTATGGTCAACTAATCTATGACAAAGGAGGCAAGGATACACAATGGAGAAAAGACAGTCTCTTCAATAAGTGGTGCTGGGAAAACTGGACAGCTACATGTACAAGAATGAAATTAGAACACTCCCTAACACCATACACAAAAATAAACTCAAAATGGATTCGAGAACTAAAGGTAATACCAGACACTATAAAACTCTTAGAGGAAAACATAGGAAGAACACTCTTCGACATAAATCACAGCAAGATCTTTGACCCACCTCCTACAGTAATGGAAATAAAAACAAAAATAAACAAATGGGACCTAATGAAATGTAAAAGCTTTTGCACAGCAAAGGAGACCATAAACAAGACGAAAAGACAACCCTCAGAATGGGAGAAAATATTTGCAAACGAATCCACGGACAAAGGATTAATCTCCAAAATATATAAACAGCTTATGTAGCTCAATATTAAAGAAACAAACAACCCAATCCAAAAATGGGCAGAAGACCTAAATAGACATTTCTCCAAAGAAGACATACAGATGGCCAAGAAGCACATGAAAAGCTGCTCAACATCACTACTTATTAGAGAAATGCAAATCAAAACTACAATGAGGTATCACCTCACACCAGTTAGAATGGGCATCATCAGAAAATATACAAACAACAAATGCTGGAGAGGGTGTGGAGAAAAGGGAACCCTCTTGCACTATTGGTGGGAATGTAAATTGATACAGCCACTATGGAGAACAGTATGGACATTCCTTAAAAAACTAAAAATAGAATTACCATATGATCCAGCAATCCCACTACTGGGCATATACCCACAGAAAACCATAATTCAAAAAGACACATGCACCCCAATGTTCACTGCAGCACTATTTACAATACCCAGTTCAAGGAAGCAACCTAAATGCCCATCGACAGACGAATGGATAAAGAAGTTGTGGTACATATATACAATGGAATATTACTCAGCCATAAAAAGGAACGAAATTGGGTCATTCGTTGAGACGTGGATGGATCTAGAGACTGTCATACCTAGTGAAGTAAGTCAGAAAGAGAAAAACAAATCTCGTATATTAACGCATGTATGTGGAACCTAGAAAAATGGTACAGATGAACCGGTTTGCAGGGTAGAAGTTGAGACACAGACATAGAGAACAAACATATGGACACCAAGGGGGGAAGGCCGCAGAGGGTTGGGGATGGTGGTGTGATGAATTGGGCGATTGGGGTTGACATGTATACACTGATGTGTATAAAAGTGATGACTAATAAGAACCTGCTGTATAAAAAAATTAATAAAATAAAATTCAAAAATTAAAGAAGAAAAAAAGAAAGAGAAAAACCACAGGCCCAAAATGGCATCACTTGTGCTAAAGCCCATGATACCAAACGTAGATTTAACATCTAACCTAAATGCAGTTTCAACCTTCACCAGAAATGTAATCTTAATCAACCAGTTTGGAATTTTCTGGTCAGCATCAATGAGGTAATCTGTCACATGGGCCCTCTCTATTCTCCCTGAGGAAGAAAAGGCAATCTGTATGATAAAACCCTTGCCACTCCCTCCTCCGCAAAAAGAAGATGTCCTGGTCTAAAACTAATCCTTCCTTTTCTTTTGCTAAAGGTCCCCTGCCCCACCCTTCTTCCTATAAAAACCTTCCATTTTGTACAACTCCTAGGAGGGCCATGCCACTTGCTAGATGGGATGCTGCCCGACTCATGAATCACTGAATAAGGCCAGTTAGATCGGGGGACTTCCCTGGTGGTCCAGTGGTAGAGAATCCGCCTTCCAATGCAGGGGACGTGGGTTTGATCCCCGGTCGGGGGACTAAGATCTCACATGCCCCAGGGCAACTAAGCCCATAGGCACAACTACTGAGCTCGAGCGCCTCAAAGAAAGAGCCCACGTGCCACAAATGACAGAGCCCACGCGCCCTGGAACCCAAGCCACAACTAGAGAGAGAAAACTCGCACACCACACCTAGAGAAGCCCATGCGCTGCAACAAAAGATCCTGCATGCTGCAACTAAGATCTGACACAGCCAAAAAAATAAATAAAATAAATATTTTAAAAAGTGGCAGTTTCTTTAAAAAAAAAATCCAATTAATTAGATCTACAAATTTACTCAGTTGAATTTTGTTTTTTAACATAACTTACAGCCTATTTATTTGGCTGTCTTTTAGTTAGTATTCATGATTAACGATGCTTAAGATAAGTATCATTTATACTTGCATAAGTTGTCATGAATCAACTTTGAACGTGGGTTCAACAGGATCAAAAAGAAATTCCCTTACCGAAACTAAGCAGTAAAATATCAATATACCCAGCTTGGTATACCCAAAGTAGTTTCTATCAGATGATTAGGTTTAGATTTTGTTTTAAAGAAAACATGATCCCCACTCTCAAAAATGTCCTACTCTAATGCAATGTTTATAAACCTTGTTCTCCTAATGACCTCTCCCCATGAAATTTCATTCCACAGGTACTCTGTATGTCTGTTTATGTACTGTATGTATATCTGTGATTCATACATTAAGATTTTTTTCATCCTCAGAGAACCAAATTTCACCGCCTTCTCATGTTAAAGGTATATTTGAGAAAACATTCCCCAGCGGGAACAGATGGTCTCCAGGTAGCGAGGGAAGAATGGCTTAATCGGAGATTCCTGACTAGCTTGTTAGGTCTCCTTTTCTCTTACCTGGATCCAGCTCTTCTTTTGAGAGCCAGGTTTATCTATGCAGCTCTAATGGAAGATCCAAAATAAGGCAGGTACCCATAACTCAGAAGTGAATTCCCAGTACGAGTCGTCCTACTCTATTAAAAATTACAGCAGCACAGCTAGAGTCTCTGTATGTAAAGTAGGTCTGTAGTAGGCTCAAAAATGTTTCTGGAGTAAGAACAGAAAAAAGGAAAAATAAAGCATGGCACAGATTTTAAACCAAGTGAACAAAATACATGGGTAAAACTTCTATCTTTACCAGGCTTACCAACGAGACCAACAGTCTATTATTCAGAGATAGCTCTAATTTTGAGATGCTTCAAGCTCTAGGATGTTCTAGTGGTTCTCTCTCACAAGGCTTGATTTTGTTTTATTTTTTAAATTTATTTTTAAAAATATTTATTTATTTATTTGGTTGCACTGGGTCTTAGTTGCGGCAGGCGGGCTCCTTAGTTTCGGCTGGTGGGCTCCTTAGTTTTGGCTCGTGGGCTCCTTAGTTGCAGCTCACAGGCTCCTTAGTTGTGGCGTGCATGTGGGATCTAGTTCCCTGACCAGGGATCGAACCCGGGCCCCCTGCATTGGGAGCATGGAGTCTTATCCACTGCACCACCAGGGAAGTCCCCAAGACTTGATTTTAAAATAAAGTTTTATAGTCATTCTTGATCTGTTCTTGAGGTCATGTAGGCATAAAGCACAACTGAATAAAACACATCCCTGTCCCTTGTCACCTATCAGTCACATTTTAAGTTCTATTCTTTCACCCTAAAATCCTGCCCATCCCTGCCTTCCATGTTACTCAGGTGTGGATGCTGTAACAGGAACAAGTCTTCTTACCACAAGGGTCTCTCTTTTCCAATCTGTCCTGTGTACACTGACCACGTTACTAACCTATTTTAAAAAATCCCATCATTCACAAGGTAGAATCTAAATCTCTAGGGTATAACATTTATGGTTCTCCATAAACTATAATCAATCTGCTTTTCACATCTTATTTCCTGCTATGCCCAAACAGAGCATAACCACTGTAGTTAAATGAGACTACTATTTTCCAAACAGGCCTAGTAAGTCAATACCACTTTTGCTTTCGCATTATCCTCATATGAAATACTTATTCTCCAGTCTCTTATACTGCCAGCCAAATCCCAGCCAGCCTTAAAGACTCAGATGAACTGTTCCTTTCTTAATTACCCCAAGTGAAATGAACCTCACAACCTCTATGGGACCTACCAAGTGAATCAGGAGATATTAACTCTTCTGTCCTATTAGTGTTGTTTCACATGGCATCTTGCCTAGATAGTCCCTATCTAGAGTATTTCACAAGTAAATAGTCAAAGCTAGCTATTCAGAGACCTGTGAACTGATAAAGTTTTTCTAGTCACAGCCACCACCATTCCTTATTGCCAGCACCACTAACTATATACACACACTCTACTCAACGGGTAAATCCCTACAGTTAGGCTACTTAGACAAGCACTCTGGTTGGGTTTCACATTGGGCAACAAGCTCCCTGAAGGCAGGAACCATGTCTATGTATCTTCTATTCTCAGTAAATTGAGTACTAAATAAATATTCATAAAGCTGAATCACTGAAGTGACACAGGGTTAGAAAGGAGGAAGAAACTGCAGATATACTAAGTAAAGGCCTTTTTTATTTTTGAGCATTATTCCCTTGCAATGTGTAAATATCTGATCTGTCCAGTATAGTCAGCCTCAAACTGACTATGACATAATATGGCTCTAACACGTTAAAGCGTGGCTAAGCAATCCATGACCAACCTTTGAAAAGTAATTATCACAAATGATGTAACAATGACTGTCTTCATGACGGCAATAAACATATGGCAAGGGATAAACAACTGGTGGCAAGGGATTTAGTAGCGCTCTCAGGGAGAGAGGAAAGGGAGCAGATAACTCATGTCCCTGACGTCTTGCCAGTCTATGACGCAAGATGAAGGGAGAGAAAGCACTCTCCTACCTCTCAGGACAGAAAAAACTAACGTCAAAGGCTGACAGGAAAGAAGGTTCATAACATTTAACTTTAGAGATCCATGAAAAAATTGTGGAATGGAGTCTTACTGGTACCTACTCGCACTTTAAAAATGTTGCTCTACAATTTAATAAACATTGCTCTTGTGGAAACAAAACATAATAACGTATTTTCTCACTACGAATTTCCCTGCTCATCAATCTCAGTATTTTTCATTGTGTTGGAAGAGGAATGAGCTTCCCCACTTAAAAGAGGTGCTCCCATGAGGTGCTACCTAATTAATCAGTGTTATCTGTCTGCATTTATATTCTACTTTAATAACCAGAGCTATAAACAATACCACAAATGAATAATTACAAGTAACTTTAATTAAATACTATATCTTTAGTGTGAAAAACTAAAGAACAACAGGTCAAGAGAGGAATCAGATCCACAAATAAGATGTGTGGCTTTGGGTAAATTACAAATGGTGTGCCTACTTTCCTGCAATATGAAACGTGAGCGTTAGGCTGAAGAGATGGTTCAAAGAATACTTCCCTGCCACCAGGTAGTTTTCAATGCCAAAATTTTTGAAAGCTATAAAAATCTGACAACCATCCATAGAGATGACCTAAAAAGTACCTTATGGCTCTAAAATTCTGACTTTAAAACTCAAAAAGAAAAAAAAAGACAACATAAGAACTTGAAAGTGAAGCCTGAAAGTACCTGTCTGTGAGTTCTATTCTACTACCAAGCTCTGCCACAAGCTCTCATCTGGATCCATTTTAATTTTCTTTTGAAGTTAAGTCTCAAGAGTTGGCAGTGGGCTAGCCCCATCAGACTAAAAACCATAGGAACAAGCCTGCAGTCTGACAAGAGCAGGTTTACTGACCCACTGTGACAAGGAAGACTGTACACCAGGGGAATTTTGGGCCGTCTCACAAAACACAGGAAAAGATAGTTATAACATTTGGGAAAGAGATTGGTGCAAGATGGTGGAGTAGAAGGATGTGCGCTCACTCCCTGTTGTGAGAGCACCGGAATCACAACTAACTGCTGAACAATCATCAACAGGAAGACACTGGAACTCACCGAAAAAGGTAACCCACTTCCAAAGACAAAGGAGAAGCCACAATGAGATGGTAGGAGGGGTGCAATCACAATAAAGTCAAATCACACAACTGCTGGGTGGGTGACTCACAAACTGGCGAGCACTTATACCACAGAAGTCTACCCACTGGAGTGAACATTCTGAGTCCTACATCAGGCTTCCCAACCTGGGGATCCAGCAACAGGATGAGGAATTCCCAGAGAATCAGACTTTGAAGGCTAATGGGATTTGACTGCAGGACTTCAGCAGGACTGGGGGAAACAGAGACTCCACTCTTGGAGGGCACACACAAAGTAGTGTGTGCATCAGAACACAGGGGTAGGAACAGTGACCCCACAGGAGACTGAACCAGACCTACCTGCTAGTGTTGGAGGGTCTCCTGAAGAGGCGGGGGGTGGCTGTGGCTCACTGCGGGGAAAAGGACACTGGCAGCAAAAGTTCTGGAAAGTACTCCTTGGCATGAACCCTCCCAGAGTCTGCCATTAGCCCCAACAAAGAGCCTGTAGCCTCCAGTGCTGGCTTGCCTCAGGCCAAACAACCAACAGGGAGGGAACTCAGCCCCACCCAGCAGCAGACAAATGGATTAATGTTTTACTGAGCTCTGCCCACCAGAGCAACACCCAGCTCTACCCACAACCAGTCCCTCCCATCAGGAAGTTTGCACAAGCCTCTTATATAGCCTCATCCACAAGAGGGCAGACAGCAGAAGCAAGAAGAACTACAATCCTGCAACCTGTGGAACAAAAACCACATTCACAGAAAGATAGACAAAATGAAAAGGCAGAGGACTATGTTCCAGATGAAGGAACAAGATAAAACCTCAGAAAAACAATTAAATGAAGTGGAGATAGGGAACCTTCCAGAAAAAGAATTCAGAGTAATGACGCGACGATGATCCAGGAACTCAAAAAAACAATGGAGGCAAAGATTGAGAAGACTCAAGAAATGTTTAACAAACATCTAGATGAATTAAAGAACAAACAGAGATGAACAATATGATAACAGAAATGAAAAATACACTAGAAGGAATCAATAGCAGAATAACTGAGGCAGAAGAAGGGATAAGTGGCATGGAAGACAGAACAGTGGAATTCACTGCCACAGAACAGAATAAAACAAGAATGAAAAGAAACGAAGACAGCCTAACAGACCCCTGGGACATTAAACGCAACAACATTTGCATTACAAGGGTCCCAGACGGAGAAGAGAGAGAGAAAGAACCCGAGAAAATATCTGAACAGATTATAGTCGAAAACTTCCCTTCCTTTCCCGAAAACATGGGAAAGGAAATAGCCACCCAAGCCCAGGAAGCACAGAGAGTCCCAGGCAGGACGAACCCAAGGAGAAACACACCAAGACACATAGTAATCAAATTGCCAAAAATTAAAGACAAAGAAAAATTATTGAAAGGGAAAAATGACAAATAACATACAAGGGAACTCCCATAAGGCTAACAGCTGATCTCTCAGCAGAAACTCTACAAGCCAGAAGGGAGTGGCATGATATACTGAAAGTGATGAAATGGAAGAACCTACAACCAGGATTACTCTACTGGCAAGGATCTCATTCAGATTTGACAGAGAAATCAAAAGCTTAACAAACAAGCAAAAGCTAAGAGAATTCAGCACCACCAAACCAGCTCTACAACAAAACCTAAAGGAACTTCTCTAAGTGGGAAACATAAGAGAAGAAAAGGACCTACAAAAACAAACCCAAAACAATTAAGAAAATGGTAATAGGAACATACATATTGATAATTACCTTAAATGTGAATGGATTAAATGCTCCAACCAAAAGACAAAGGCTCACTGAATGGATACAAAAACAAGACCCGTATATATGCTGTCTAAAAGAGACCCATTTCAGACTTAGGGACACATACAGACTGAAAGTGAGGGGATGGAAAAAGATATTCCATGCAAGTAGAAATCAAAAGAAAGCTAGAGTAGAAATATTCATATCTGATAAAACAGACTTTAAATTAGAGACTGTTACAAGAGACAAGGAAGGACACTACATAATGATCAAGGGATCAATCCAAGAAGAAGATACAACACTTATAAATATATATGCACCCAACACAGGAGCACCTCAATACATAAGGCAAATGTCAACAGCTATAAAAGAGGAAATCGACAGTAACACACCAATGGACAGATCATCCAGACAGAAAATTAATAAGGAAACACAAGCTTTAAATGACACAATAGACCAGATAGATTTAATTGATATTTATAGGACATTCCATCCAAAAACAGCAGATTACACTTTCTTCTCAAGTGCACATGGAATATTCTCCAAGATAGATCACATCTTGGGTCACAAATCAAGCCTCGGTAAATTTAAGAAAATTGAAATCGTACGAAGCAACTTTTCTGACCACAACACTATGAGATTAGAAATGAATTACAGGGAAAAAAACGTAAAAACACAAACACATGGAGGCTAAACAACACACTACCAAATAACCAAGAGATCACTGAAGAAATCAAAGAGGAAATTAAAAAATACCTAGAGACAAATGACAATGAAAACACGATGACCCAAAACCTATGGGATGCAGCAAAAGCAGTTCTAAGAGGGAAGTTTATAGCAATACAATCCTACCTGAAGAAATAAGAAAAATCTCAAATAAACAATCTAACCTTACACATAAAGGAACTAGAGAAAGAAGAACAAACAAAACCCAAAGTTAGCAGAAGGAAAGAAATCATAAAGACCAGAGTAGAAATAAATGAAATAGAAACAAAGAAAACAGTAGCAAAGATCAATGAAACTAAAACCTGGTTCTTTGAGAAGATAATCAAAATTGATAAACCTTTAGCCAGACTCATCAAGAAAAAGAGGGAGAGGACTCAAATCAATAAAATTAGAAATGAAAAAGGAGACGTTACAACAGACCCCGCAGAAACACAAAGCATCGTAAGAGACTACTACAAGCAACTCTATGCCAATCAAATGGACAATCTGGAAGAAAGGGTCAAATTCTTAGAAAAGCACAACCTTCCAAGACTGAACCAGGAAGAAATAGAAAATATAAACAGACCAATCACAAGCACTGAAATTGAAACTGTGATTAAAAATCTTCCAACAAACAAAAGTCCAGGACCAGATGTCTTCAGAGGTGAATTCTTTCAAACATTTAGAGAAGAGCTAACACCCATCCTTCTCAAACTCTTCCAAAAAATTGCAGAGGAAGGAACACTCCCAAACTCATTCTATGAGGCCACCATCACCCTGATACCAAAACCAGACAAAGACACTACAAAAAAAGAAAATTACAGACCAATATCACTGATGAATATAGATGCAAAAATCCTCAACAAAATACTAGCAAACAGAATCCAACAACACATTAAAAGGATCATACACCACGAACAAGTGGGATTTATCCCAGGGATGCAAGGATTCTTCAATATACGCAAATCAATCAATGTGATACACCATATTAACAAATTGAAGAATAAAAACCATATGATCATCTCAATAGATGCAGAAAAAGCTTTTGACAAAATTCAACACCCATTTATGATAAAAACTCTCCAGAGAGTGGGCATAGAGGGAACCTACCTCAACATAATAAAGGCCATCTATGACAAACCCACAGCAAACATCATTCTCAATGGTGAAAAACTGAAAGCATTTCCTCTAAGATCAGGAACGAGACAAGGTTGCCCACTCTCACCACTATTATTCAACATAGTTCTGGAAGTCCTAGCCACGGCAATCAGAGAAGAAAAAGAAATAAAAGGAATACAAATTGGAAAAGAAGAAGTAAAACTGTCACTGTTTGCAGATGACATGATACTATACATAGAGAATCCTAAAACTGCCACCAGAAAACTGCTAGAGCTAATTAATGAATATGGTAAAGTTGCAGGATACAAAATTAATGCACAGAAATGTCTTGCATTCCTATACACTAATGATGAAAAATCTGAAAGAGAAATTATGGAAACACTCCCATTTACCATTGCAACAAAAAGAATAAAATACCTAGGAATAAACCTACCTAGGGAGACAAAAGACCTGTATGCAGAAAACTATAAGACACTGATAAAAGAAATTAAAGATGATACCAACAGATGGAGAGATATACCATGTTCTTGGATTGGAAGAATCAACATTGTGAAAATGACTATACTACCCAAAGCAATCTACAGATTCAATGCAATCCCTATCAAATTACCAATGGCATTTTTTACGGAGCTAGAACAAATCATCTTAAAATTTGTATGGAGACACAAAAGACCCCGAATAGCCAAAGCAGTCTTGAGGGAAAAAAGTGGAGCTGGAGGAATCAGACTCCCTGACTTCAGACTATACTACAAAGCTACAGTAATCAAGACAATATGGTACTGGCACAAAAACAGAAACATAGATCAATGGAACAAGATAGAAAGCCCAGAGATTAACCCACGCACCTATGGTCAACTAATCTATGACAAAGGAGGCAAAGATATACAATGGAGAAAAGACAGTCTCTTCAATAAGTGGTGCTGGGAAAACTGGACAGCTACATGTAAAAGAATGAAATTAGAACACTCCCTAACACCATACACAAAAATAAACTCAAAATGGATTAGAGACCTAAATATAAGACTGGACACTATAAAACTCTTAGAGGAAAACATAGGAAGAACGCTCTTTGACATAAATCACAGCAAGATCTTTTTTGATCCACCTCCTAGAGTAATGGAAATAAAAACAAAAATAAACAAATGGGACCTAATGAAACTTCAAAGCTTTTGCACAGCAAAGGAAACCATAAACAAGACGAAAAGACAACCCTCAGAATGGGAGAAAATATTTGCAAATGAATCAACGGACAAAGGATTAATCTCCAAAATATATAAACAGCTCATTCAGCTCAATATTAAAGAAACAAACACCCCAATCCAAAAATGGGCAGAAGACCTAAATAGACATTTCTCCCAAGAAGACATACAGACGGCCACGAAGCACATGAAAATATGCTCAACATCACTAATTATTAGAGAAATGCAAATCAAAACTACAATGAGGTATCACCTCACTCTTGTTAGAATGGGCACCATCAGAAAATCTACAAACAACAAATGCTGGAGAGGGTGTGGAGAAAAGGGAACCCTCTTGCACTGTTGGTGGGAATGTAAATTGATACAGCCACCATGGAGAACAATATGGAGGTTCCTTAAAAAACTAAAAATAGAATTACCATATGACCCAGCAATCCCACTACTGGGCATATACCCAGAGAAAACCGTAATTCAAAAAGACACATGCACCCGAATGTTCATTGCAGCACTATTTACGATAGCCAGGTCATGGAAGCAACCTAAATGCCCATCGACAGACGAATGGATAAAGAAGTTGTGGTACATATATACAATGGAATATTACTCAGCCATAAAAAGGAACAAAATTGAGTCATTTGTTGAGAAGTGGATGGAACTAGAGACTGTCATACAGAGTGAAGTAAGTCAGAAAGAGGAAAACAAATATCGTATATTAATGCATGTATGTGGAACCTAGAAAAATGGTACAGATGAGCCGGTTTGCAGGGCAGAAGTTGAGACACAGATGTAGAGAATGGACATATGGACACCAAGGGGGGAAAACTGCGGTGGGGTGGGGATGGTGGTGTGCTGAATTGGGCGATTGGGATTGACGTGTATACATTGATGTGTATAAAATTGATGCCTAATAAGAACCTGCAGTATAAAAAAACAAACAAACAAAACAACTAATACTAAACTTTCATTGGGTTATTTGTATGGAAATATGTTAATATAAATGTTTCAGACATTACATGAAATTTCTAAAAATCTTATATTTGTATTTGTATGGAAATATGTATGGAAATATGTCAATATAAATGTTTCAGACATTACATGAAATTTCTAAAAATCTTATATGTTCTGGTATAATGTTATAAGTAATAATCCTAGTTATTACTTTAAAATGTATATCTCAGAAATAACTAATTTTCTTGTCAACTGCATTATTATGAACTTTCATGAAATCTTTAACTGTGATAATTTTTAAGTCTTTTGTCATTTACAGACAGTTCTGGGTGTAATCTGATTCTTTTGCAAATATGTTTTTATAAAAGGGTTTCATCTTCAAGAAATTCATGGAAAAGACTGACAAGTACAGGTTTCTGGTAACTGACTGTACTGCTGAACTGAATGAATAAGCATTTTCAGAACTCTAATGAAAAACTGATGAACTTATAAAAGTGCTAACAAAAGATCAAGATGAAAAAAAAAATTAATTACATGGGACTGAGTGAACTGATGAGGATGAGTATAATTTTTGTGACTTTCTGTCTGAATTAAAAAAAAAAAAAATCCCACAAGGACTCAGAGGCAAAGAATATACAAATCAATTTTCACTGCAAAGTAAAGGAGCTGTTACAGTGGAGGATTATTGGACTGAATGTCAATATTATGACATAGTATGAGTGTGTTTCATGTTTGGTAATTGCAATCATTGTTGCTTTTGTTGTGGTCATCCATGTACAATGCTTGGTGTCAGTCTATTTATCTCTTGTAAAAATAAAAAAAATTAAAAAAAAAAAAACAAGCTGTATCTTTTAACTGGAGTCCATTTACACTTAATGTAATTACTGATATGGTTGGATTTAAATATGTCATCTTGGTATTTGTTTTCTAATTGTTCCATCTGATCTTTAGTTTCTCCTTCTTCCTTTCCTGCCTTCTTTTGGGTGAATAGAATATTTTTAGCTATGCTTCTTTGTGTTATTTCAAATAAAAGTACTACTAATCCATAAAAAAAATAAAAAAGTAAAAAAATAAAATAAAATAAAAGATGGTAAGCAATTTGCCTGAGGTCACAAAGCTACTAAGTATAAAAAAAAAAAAAAAATCTTCCAACAAACAAAAGTCCAGGACCAGATGGCTTCACAGGTGAATTCTATCAAACATTTAGAGAAGAGCTACCACTCATCCTTCTCACACTCTTCCAAAAAACTGCAAAGGAAGGAACACTCCCAAACTCATTCTACGAGGCCACCATCACCCTGACACCAAAACCAGACAAAGATACAACAAAAAAGAGAAAATTACAGACCTGTATCACTGGTGAATACAGGTGCAAAAATCCTCAACAAAATACTAGCAAACAGAATCCAACAACACATTAAAAGGATCATACACCATGATCAAGTGGGATTTATCCCAGGGATGCAAGGATTCTTCAATATATGCAAATCAATCAATGTGATACACCATATTAACAAATTGAAGGATAAAACCCACATGATCATCTCAAGAGATGCAGAAAAAGCTTTTGACAAAATTCAACACCCATTTATGATAAAAACTCTGCAGAAAGTGAGCACAGAGGGAACCTACCTCAACATAATAAAGGTGATATACAAGAAACCCACAGCAAACATCATTCTCAATGGTGAAAAACTGAAAGCATTTCCTCTAAAATCAGGAACAAGACAAGGATGTCCACTCTCGCCACTCTTATTCAACATAGTTTTGGAAGTCCTAGCCACAGTAATCAGAGAAGAAAAAGAAATAAAAGGAATACGCATTGGAAAAGAAGAAGTAGAACTATCACTGTCTGCAAATGACATGATACTATACATAGAGAATCCTAAAGATGCCACCAAAAAACTACTAGAGCTAATCAATGAATTTGGTAAAGTTGCAGGATACAAAATTAAAGCACAGAAATCTTGCATTCCCATACACTAACAATGAAAGATCAGAAAGAGAAATTAAGGAAACAATACCATTCACCACTGCAACAAAAAGAATAAAATACCTAGGAACAAACCTACCTAAAGAGGTAAAAGACCTGTACTCAGAAAACCTTAAGACACTGATAAAAGAAATCAATGATGACACAAACAGATGGAGAGATATACCATGTTCTTGAATTGGAAGAACTGATACTGTGAAAATGACTATAATATCCAAAGCAGTCTACAGATTCAATGCAATCCCTATCAAATTACCAATAGCATTTTTTATGGAACTAGAACAAAAAAATCTTAAAATTTGTATGGAGACACAAAAGACCCCGAAGAGCGAAAGCAATCTTGAGAAGAAAAAAAAAATGGAGCTGGAGGAATCAGACCCCCTGACTTCAGACTACACTACAAAGCTACAGTCATCAAGACAATATGGTACTGGCACAAAAACAGAAATACAGATCAATGGAGCAGGATAGAAAGCTCAGAGATAAACGCACGCACGTATGGTCAACTAATCTATGACAAAGGAGGCAAAGATATACAATAGAGAAAAGACACCCTCTTCAATAAGTGATGCTGGGAAAACTGGACAGTTACATGTAAAAGAGTGAAATTAGAACACTCCCTAACACCATACACAAAAATAAACTCAAAATGGATTAAAGACCTAAATGTAAGACCGTACACTATAAAACTCTTAGAGGAAAGCATAAGAAGAACACTCCTTGACATGAATCACAGCAAGATCTTTTTTGAACCACCTCCTAGAGTAATGGAAAGAAAAACAAAAATAAACAAATGGGACCTAATGAAAACTTAAAAGCTTTTGTACAGCAAAGGAAACCATAAACAAGACGAAAAGACAACCCTCAGAATGGGAGAAAATATTTGCAAACGAATCCACGGACAAAGGATTAATCTCCAAAATATATAAACAGCTTATGTAGCTCAATATCAAAAAAACAAACAGCCCAATCTAAAAATGGGCAGAAGACCTAAATAGACATTTCTCCAAAGAAGACATACAGATGGCCAAGAAGCACACGAAAAGCTGCTCAACATCACTACTTATTAGAGAAATGCAAATCAAAACTACAATGAGCTATCACCTCACACCAGTTAGAATGGGCATCATCAGAAAATCTACAAGCAACAAATGCTGGACAGGGTGTGGAGAAAAGGAACCCTCTTGCACTGCTGGTGGGAATGTAAATTGATACAGCCACTATAGACAACAGTATGGACGGTCCTTAAAAAACTAAAAATAGAACTACCATATGACCCAACAATACCACTACTGGGCAAATACCCACAGAAAACTATAATTCAAAAAGACACATGCACTCCAATGTTCACTGCAGCACTATTTACAATAGCCAGGTCATGGAAGCAACCTAAATGCCCATGAACAGACATATGGATAAAGAAGATGTGGTACATATATACAATGGCATATTACTCAGCCATAAAAAGGAACAAAATTGGGTCATTTGTAGAGACGTGGATGGACCCACAGACTGTCATACAGAGTGAAGTAAGTCACAAAGAGAAAAACAAATATCATATATTAATGCATCTATGTGGAATCTAGAAAAATGGTACAGATGAACCGGTTTGCAAGGCAGAAGTAGAGACACATTTGTAGAGAACAAACATATGGACACCAAGGGGGGAAAGCGGGGGGGGGGGGGTGCGATGAATTGGGAGATTGAGATTGACATGTATACACTTATGTGTATAAAATAGATAACTAATAAGAACCACCTGCTGTATAAAAATAAAATAAAGTTAAAAAAGAAAAAAGATTTGGGAAAGAGTAAAGTATAAGTGAAATTTACATGAAGCAGTGTTTAGATAGGCGTAGAGCAAAGCAGCGCTGTGTGTAAAGGGACTAGACTGCAAAGTGAACCAAGGTCCTCTTTCCTTAGGAACTACGAAGTTAAGATAGATGTGGATGCTGTGTCCAGAAACCCCTTACTGAAGCTGTGTGTCTCGATTGTAAATCAAGACTGCTACTCTATGTCAAAAACACTTAGATTCTGGGTTTCCCTGGTGGCGCAGTGGTTGAGAATCTGCCTGCCAATGCAGGGGACACGGGTTCGAGCCCTGGTCTGGGAGGATCCCACATGCTGCGGAGCAACCAGGCCCGTGAGCCACAACTACTGAGCCTGCGCGTCTGGAGCCTGTGCTCTGCAACAAGAGAGGCCGCGATAGTGAGAGGCCCGCGCACCGCGATGAAGAGTGGCCCCCGCTCGCCGCAACTAGAGAAAGCCCTCGCACAGAAACAAAGACCCAACACAGCCATAAATAAATAAATTAATTTAAAAAAATTAAATGGAAATGTTTAAAAAAAATTAAGCCTCTCTTCAGCATGCTAACATAGGCTTAAAAAAAAAAAAAAAAAAAAAAAAAAAACCACTTAGATTCTCCAGGCAAATTCTCCAGGCAAGAATGGGATGTTTTACTCTTGCTGCTATAATTACACACAAGTGAAGTTTCTGGTATAGTCTGATTTTCCAGAGCAAAGTTTTTCAGTGAGTAGGCAAGGCATAGTCATTCAAAGACAGGGTTTGTTATGACACTTCACAGCTCTATCATTCTTGTGAGAAATACCGTTTCCTGTTAAGTTTGAGGTTTTATCTGTGTCTGCTATTCCAGCCTGATAAATGGCCAGATTCTTACTTTCTTGTTATTTGAGATTCCTGTCTCCATTTTATGTCAGAGTGTAAAGAACAGCTTGCTAATTAAACTGATTACATTATGCTCTTCAGAAAAGAGGTTACTTGCTTATTTATCTTTTGGTTTGTTTATTATGCAGCAATTTCTCCACAAAAGATATCCAATCTGGGCAGATACACTGGTTTTGAAGAAACATATCTTACCTCAGTGAAGTTCATGTACTCATTTAATGTTTTAGCTTATTTCAATTAGCATAATGCCCTCAAAGTCCACGCATACTGTTGCAAATGGCAGGATTTCCTTCTTTCTCTTGGCTGAATAATATTCCATTGTATATATAAATACACCACATCTTCTTTATCCATTGATCCACAGACACTTAGGTTGTTTATATATCTTGGCTATTGTGAACAATGAGCATAGGAGTACAGATATCTCTTTGATATCCTTTCATATCCTTTGGATATATACCCACAAGTGGGATTGCTGGATCATCTGGCAGCTCTGTTTTTAATTTCTAAGGAATCTTTATAGTGTTTTCCACAGTGGCTGCACCAATTTACATTCCCACCAACAGTGCACAAGGGCTTCCTGTTCTCCACATCCTCACCAACACTTATCTCTTGCCTTTTTTATGATAAAAAACTAAAAAGCTTCCGTACAGCAAAGGGGACCATCAAGAAAATGAAAAGGCAACCTACAGAATGAGAGAAAATATCTGAAAATCATATATCTGATAAGAGGTTAATATCCAAAAAACATATATAAAAACTCACAGAAGTTAATGGCAAAAAACCCCAAACAATCTGATTTAAAAATGGGCAGAGGAACGAAATAGACATTTTTCTGAGGAAGACACACAGATGGCCAAAAGGTATATGAAAAGGTGCTCAACATCGCTAGTCACCAGGGTAATAGAAATCAAACCACAATGAGATATCACCTCATATCTGTTAGAATGGCTATCATAAAAAATATGAGATAACAAGTGTAGGTTAATATTTTGTTAAGATCTCTGGGACTACAATGTAATTCATAAAACATCAAGAAAATGTAAGCCTTGTTAGAAGCAATAGTCTTAAATGGAAACTGGACTTTCTTCTATAGTGGTATATTATGGGAGTGCAATAAATATTAAATTTATATTAACAGCATTTTAAGTAAAATGTCAGAAGTCAGTGGTTCGCATTACACATTGGGAATCAAGAAGACTTTCTGCAGGCGGGTGAGATCATCAAGTGACATATCTGGGTACTGCTTTTCTCTTTTCTATCTCTCATTAAACAACTGTTTAGCATTTCTCAGGTTTGTTTTTTTACCCACTTTATGAGTAAGGCTGAAGATAAATTTACGAATATATGCTTGTTATCCTCTGAGACTTTGGGGAAAAGGTAACATGGATGGATAATTCATGTAACAGGGCAGGAAATGCACTAATGAGCAGTTTTTAAAATAGAGACATGGGTTCGAGCCCTGGGCGGGGAGGATCCCACATGCAGTGGAGCAACTAAGCCCGTGCGCCACAACTGCTGAGCCTGCGCTCTGGAGCCCGCGAGCCACAACTGCTGAGCCCACATGCCACAACTACTGAGCCTGCATGCGTAGAGCCCGTGCTCCGCAGCAGGAGAGGCCACCGCAATGAGAGGCCCACGCATCGCAGCAAGGAGTGTCCCCCGCCCGCCGCAACTAGAGGAAGCCTGCACCCAGCAACGAAGACCCAACGCAGCCAAAAATAAATAAATAAATAAATAAATAAATAAATTTAAAAAAATAAAATAAAATAGAGACAAGTTTACCTACCCTGGGGTAGTACCTTGTCTAATTCTCTTAATACTAATTTCCCCATAACTCTAATTTCTAGAGAAAAGATCTTTTAATAGGTGAAAACTAATTTCATATTGTTTTTAGGTGATGTTCTAGCAACAGCTTTTGAATAGTAGCATAGCTATGTCAATGGGCATAATAAAAATGGTTGATTTCTAACTTCAATTAGGTATATAACACTGTACAACAGTCCCACCACTGTTAACTAGTCAGTTTCTTCTATTTCCTACAATGGCTCTTAAAACAACAATAAAAAGTCATTTCCATTATTCCTCAGATATCATACCTACCCACCTCAACTTCACTCACAGCTACGGACCTAGCTTCCAAATCTGAGAAAATGGAGACCCTGATGTAAAGATCTTCTTTCACTACCTTCTCCTCAACCTTAAAACTGATCTTTTTTTGTGCCCACTATTGGCCCTTTACAAAGTTGTGATCCCAAAAGAGGTACTTTCTTTCTTTTCAAAAGAGGTACCTCCTGATCCTATCTCCTTCCAAGCCCTCTCAGAACCTTGCTCCATCATTTATATTGTCTTTGATACCTTTATTCTCTCTATCACCACTCACATTTTTCCTCGCAGCCTACAAACATGCTCAAACTTACCTCAAAGTGAAAAACCTGGACTTCCCTGGTAGCGCAGTGGTTAAGAATCCACCTGCCAATGCAGGGGACTCAGGTTCGAGCCCTGATCCGGGAAGATCCCACATGCTGCGGAGCAAGTAAGCCCCCGCGCCACGACTACTTAGCCTTCGCTCTAGAGCCTGCGAGCCACAACTACTGAAGCCCGTGGACTCTAGGGTCCGTGTGCCGCAACTACTGAGCCCAAGTGCTGCAACTACTGAAGCCCGCATGCCTAGAGCCCCTCCTCCACAACGAGAAGCCATTGAAATGAGAAGCCCGTGCACTGCAACGAAGAGTAGCCCCCGCTCCCTGCAACTAGAGAAAGCCTGCGCTTAGCAATGAAGACCCAACGCAGCCAAAAATAAAATAAATTAATTAATTTTTTTTAAAAAGTGAAAAACCTTCCCTTAACCTTGCTCCTCCTATATTAAACCAGTCCCCACTTTCACACTCAAATTTCTTCAAAAAACAGTCTGAGCTTTGCTTCCTTTTCATGACTTCCATTCATTCCTCAGCCCACTACAATCTATTTTTCACTCCATGACTCTGCTGAAATTACTCTTGCAAAGGTCCATGTCATTCTAAGAGCCAAATCAAAGGCCTCTTATCAATTCTCATTCTACCTGATGTATCAGCAACATTTGGTACTAGTGACCCCCTCTTTCTTTTTGAAATTCTCCAACTGCAACTACTACCAAACACCAGTGATCTCCATATCCACCCCTTCAGCCAAGAGCTCTCTCCTGAGCTCCAGACCTGTAGATCAAATTAACAACTGTACACAACTACACAATCTCTAAATACCTCATAATCAAGATGTCTCAGATGAATGGAAATATATTCTTTCTCTTCAGTCTACTTTCTAAACACATCTCAATTCTAGCCCTACTATAACAATCCTGGTTCAAATCCTCGTAATAATACTCAAATTGCCTCCTGGGGTAGACTACTATTTGTGCCTCCAATGGCCATTCTTTCCATCTCTTTGGACATCTAGCTGCCTAGCTAAAGACCACATTTCCCAGCCTCTCTTGCATTTGTGTGGCCACGGAAGTTAAGTTCTAGCACAAAAATGAGTATGTGACTGGTATGTGACTTGCAACCTCACTTCCTTAAAAGAAAAGTTGCTTGCCTTAAAATACCTGTCTCTCTTCCAGCAAGCTAAAGACGGACATACCAGTGACCTAACCTCACATAAGCAGATGAATGAGCGCTCTACTGGGTGATGGCATAAAATGGAAGGAACGTGTATCCCTGAATGACCTCATGGAACAGAACTGAACTACCAACTTGGACTCACCTCAGAACTGTCAACGTGAGAGAGAAATAAATGTCTATCTTGTTTAGGTCACTTTATTTTTGGGTTTCTTTGTTTTAGCAGTTAACCTGAACCTTAATACCCTTCTTTAAAGAAAATTTTTTTTATTGAAGTAGAGTTGATTTACAGTGCTGTGCCAATCTCTGCTGTACAGCAAGGTGACTCAGTTATACACACATACACATTCTTTTCCTAATACCCTTCTCAATATACCTCTTCACTGGTCTCCCTGTTTCCAGTACTGACTTACATTTCAGTACATTCACCACATTACTGCCTGTTATCTTTTCAAACACAGACTAAATATTAGTCTTCTCTCTAATAACCTTCAATGACCCACAGCTCTAGACATTCTGGCATGAAATAGAAGGTATCATGGTACACAATCTGGCCCTAAGTATCTTTCTGGCTTACATCCTTTATGACCCACTCCCATCCTGGACTATGCCCCCCATTTTCCCACACAGATACTTTAGTGCCAGCATCATCAGACTTCAACTTTCTCCAGTGTAACAGAAAAACAAAACATAACTCTGTAAAGTGAAAGACAGAGGAGGTAAATTAACTCTGACGGGGCAACCAAAAAAAGGTGTGAACAGACAGGGTATACTTTACACATACTGTCATTAAAATGATAAACTTCAGGGTCTGTTCTTTGTGGGAGGAGTTTAAAGATGCACTGACTATCCAGTGGCCGAAATGTCAACAGCACCAACATCAGCAAGAAAAACAAGAGGCTGTTTAAATTATATGGATAATATATACTTTTGCTGAGGTGAAATCCATGTAACAAAGTGTACAGTTCAGTGGCAGTTAGTACATTCACAATGTTGTGCTACCATCACCTCTATCTAGTTTCAAAACATTTTATCACCTCCAAAGGTGACCACATACCCACTAAGCAGTCACTTCTCATCCCCCTCTCCCCAGAGCCCCTGGCAACAACAAATCTGCTTTCTGTCTCTATGGATTTACTTATGCTGTATATTTCACATAAATGGAAATACACAGTATGTGACCTATTGTGTTTGGCTTCTTCATTTAGCATAATGTTTCCGAGGTTCGTTTTGTAGCATTTATCAATATGGATCACATAAATTTTACAAGCAGCGTTATTTGTAAATGTAACGTATTGGAACCAACCTAGAGGCTCACACATGGAACACTGACTGATTCATATGATGGAGTACTATGCAGAATGAGAATTAATGTGGAATGATTTCCCAGACAGACTGTTAAGTGAAAAGGGCAAAATTCAAAGGGATAGCTATAGTATGCTACCTTTTGTAAAAGAAAAGAAGAGAAAATAAGAAAATATTCATGTATCTGCTCATTTGGGTAAACAAAACAAAACATGGAAAGATAAACCTGAGACCAAAAATAGTGGTTATCAACAGCGGATGAGTGGGAATAGGATAAAAAAAGATAAAAGAATGACACTTGGGCTTCCCTGGTGGCGCAGTGGTTGAGAGTCTGCCTGCCAATGCAGGGGACACGGGTTCGAGCCCTGGTCTGGGAAGATCTCACATGCCGCGGAGCAACTGGGCCTGTGAGCCACAACTACTGAGCCTGCGCGTCTGGAGCCTGTGCTCCGCAACAAGAGAGGCTGCGATAGTGAGAGGCCCGCGCACCGCGATGAAGAGTGGCCCCCGCTTGCCACAACTAGAGAAAGCCCTGGCACAGAAATGAAGACCCAACACAGCCAAAAATAAATAAATAAATTTAAAAAAAAAAAAGAATGACACTTCCCTGAATCATGTTCAAGTTGCACATACTTAAAAAAATACTCTAAAAGAAATAAAATCAACGATGAAGGAGGCATCCCCAAAATGAATACAAACAGAAACAAATAAACTGGTCATGTATCATGGGTTGAAATGTGTCCGCCCAAAAGATATGGTGAACTGAACCTCCAGTACTTGTGAATGTGATCCTATTTGGAAACAGGGTCTTGCTGTAATCATGCTAAGATGAGGCCTTTACGGTAGTCTCTAGGACTGGTGTTCTCATATGAAGGGGAAATTTGGAGACAGGGTGTTTGCTCTGTGATGACGGAGGCAGAGACTGGAACCACCTATAAGCCAAGGAACACCAAGGGTTGCTGGCCATCACCAGAAGCTAGAGAGGCAGGGAACATATTTTTCAGGGTTCTCAGAAAGAACCAACTCTGCTGACGCCTTGATTTCCAACTTGTAGCCTCCGTAACTGTTAGAGGATAAATTTCTGTTGTTTCAAGCCACCTAGTTTGTGCTACTTTGTTATGGCAGCCTGGAAACTAATACACCATACAAACTTCAACAGAATAACATAAGTAATTTTGAAAGGGAGAGAGACAAGGGGAACCAGATTTTAGGACACTATACGCCCTCAGCCTAGAGATAAATATTCTAAACAAACAATGACCTCCAGTTAGTAGCTGAGTTCTCACAGAGGCATAGGTTAACAATTCTGAAATTACTTTTATGTTCAAGGATTAAGCAAGTAAGTAAATACACTGCCGATAATGGAAACCAGGTTTCCCTCTGTTGGAGAAGGAAGTTACACATATGGAAAGAAAAGAGAGAATGAACTTTATGGTGTTAGACTGGTATTGGAGGTATAAGCATGAAGTCATAGTTTTCGATAAAGATAGATGGGGGGTAGGGAAGGGAGAGGTGTGTGGGTATGTACATATTTATGTGTGCATACATACATCTATCTCCTGGCTCTATCCCTTAAGACAACCTAGTAGAAACTATGCATCAGTAGCAATAAACAGACCTAGCATTCAAAACAAAGGCTCAGGCCTGTGCGTCTGGAGCCTGTGCTCCGCAACAGGAGAGGCTGCGGTGGTGAGAGGCCCGCGCACCGCGATGAAGAGTGGTCCCCGCTTGCCGCGGCTGGGGAAGGCCCTCGCACAGAAACGAAGACCCAACAAGGCCAAAAATAAATAAATAAATAAATAAAAGAATGTGAATTTCTAAAAAAAAAAAAAACAAAAAAAAAAACAAAGGCTCAGGAACTCTTTCAGATTAAAAAACAAACAAACAAAAAAAACTGAAGAGACCTGGCAACGGAATGCAACACATTATCCCAGATTTTCTTTTTCCTAAAAAGGTATTATTGGGGCAACTGACAAAATCTGAATAAGGTCTGTGGATTAAATAACAGCCCTGTAGCAGCATTAATTTCCTGATTTTGATGATTGTACTGTTATGTAAGGCAATGAATGACATTTCATTGTTCTAACGAAATACACACTAAGGTATTCAGGGGAAGAGGGTATCTTTAAGTGGATAAGATAAGGAAAAGATAAAGCAAATGTAGCAAATATTAATATTGAGAAATCTTGATGAAATATTGAAATTCTTTGTACTATTCTTTCAACATTTCCCCTAAAGTCTGAAATTATGTTAAATAAAAACTATAGGGCTTCCCTGGTGGCACAGTGGTTAAGAATCCGCCTGCCAATTCAGGGGACACGGGTTCGAGCCCTGGTCCGGGAAGATCCCACATGCCGCAGAGCAACTAAGCCCATGCGCCACAACTACTGAGCCTGTGCTCTAGAGCCCGCGAGCCACAACTACTGAAGCCCGCACGCCACAACTACTGAAGCCCGCACGCCTACAGCCCGTGCTCCACAACAAGAGAAGCCACTGCAATGAGAAGCCCGCGCACCACAATGAAGGGTAGTCCCCGCTCGCCACAACTAGAGAAAGCCCGCGAGCAGCAACGAAGACCCAATGCAGCCAAAAATAATAAATAAATAAAATAAATTTTAAAAAACTATAAAAACTTAAAATTTAATTTAACATTGAAAATAAATGAATAATGAGCTCTACAGTAGAGAGGCAAACTTTCAAAAAATATTGCTGGAGAACTGGGAATTATTCTAAAAATTCCAGGAAGCATCTGTAAGGCAACATACATAATAGCACAGGCTCTAGGGAGACATAAACCTGGATTTAAATTTGCTCCGCTGTCATACAGTCCTAGGCAAATTACTTAATCTTTCTGTGCCTCTATCCTGTGAGATGGGGATGATAATACCGTACCTACTGCACAGCGTTTGTTACTGTGAGGATTAACTGAGACAATGCATATGAAGAGCTTAGTACAGGGTCTGGCACAGTGTCCTAAGCAAGTATCCAAAAAGTGGCTGCTGTGACTTTTATCACCATTAGTGTTGTTGTTGTTATGTGAATTTGTGAATTTAAGAAAAATAATTCTACCATCTGGAAAAACACTAATAAGAAAGTGGATTCCTGGGACTTCCCTGCTGGTGCAGTGGTTAAGAATCCGCCTGCCAATGCAGGGGACACAGGTTCAAGCCCTGGTCCGGGAAGATCCCACATGCCGCGGAGCAACTAAGTCCATGCGCCACAACTACTGAGCCTGCGCTCTAGAGCCTGTGAGCCACAACTACTGAGCCTGTGCTCTAGAGCCCATGAGCCACAACAAGAGAAGCCACCGCAATGAGAAGCCCGCGCACCGCAACAAAGAGTAGCCCCCGCTCGCCGCAACTAGAGAAAGCCCGCGCATAGCAACGAAGACCCAACACAGCCAAAAATAAATAAATTAATTAATTAATTTAAAAAAAAAGGAAAGTGGATTCCTGTTAAGCCAAGTTCTGCACATCATCATTATTTTCTACTGATTTCTGGACCCGTTTGAATTCTGCTGCCAAATTCTCCCCTGTACCTCCTCTGACAAAGAAAGCAAACTCAATATGATAGCTGTGTTTCCCCTAGTTTTTAATTTTAAAAGGACCTGTTAGTACTTCAGAGCCTATTAATGTTACTTATATACATGACACCTATAGACTTTGAAGACTAAATATGTATATATCAAAGATCCAAACCAAACATATAAAAAGGGTTAATCTGTTTACCTGGAGATTGATTTTATTTTATCTTACAAATAATAAATATTTTTCTCCAGCAAGTAGCATGGGTATGCTCAAAAGGTTAGAAAGTTGCTTTGTTCCACAAAGTATAAGAACTCTAGGAACAGAACTCGTAAGTTGTGGGGTTTTTTGAACATTAAAAAAATGTTTTCACATAGAAAAAAAAATCATTCTGGATGTTTTAGTTTATCATATACAATATTCATTCAGTAAAATATTTACCAAACATTTATGTGCATAGAGCTGTACAATGTCTCAAGGTTATAATTAAGAGACAAGGCCTCCTCCATCGAGGATTTTACAGTCTATGGTAGACGTTATATTTAAGTTCAAAAAAGGCAATTCCTGAACTTTATTTCACTGTACATGAGTAGTAACTGAAAGAAGGTAAGTTTAAGGAAATAATTTTATAAGCTTGCCTCATTCCACAGCCCCCAGAGTATCACAAAGAAAAGTCTAACACCCAAAGCACGTTCAGTATCTCTAGCAGCTCTATGGCATGTGTAAGAGTGTATGCGTGTGTACTGCGGGGAGAGGTGGGGGAGTGGATAGCAAGAGAGAGGACTAAGTCAGTAGACAGTATAAGAAATCAGTTGTTGCATTTGTTTTCTAGAACAAGAAAACATAATAGCTTATTAATTTTATTCATTTTAATTGCACAATAAATCAATGTATTTATAACAATTTTAAGTCCCTATTAATAAAAATTACAGCTATTTTAAGTACTTCAAATACATTAAACTACTTAATTTTTACAAGAACCCTATGAGGTAGGAACTATTACTGCCCCTACTTTGCAGAAAGGAAAAATAGGTAGAGAGGTTAATAATCTGCCAAGGTCACACAGTTTACTATGATGGAGCCTCAATTTTAATCAAAGCACTCTGGGTCCAAAGTCCACATTCTTAACCACTACGCTATATGCTCTCTCTTTGACTTCCACTACCCGTCGTAGAAACGATTAGGTTTCAAACTAAGCACTTATTTAGTAACTTTAACTTTTCAGGACATAAATGAGAACCAGGCATGGACAAAAAGTACCTTGAGAAGGTAAGAGAGATGACTCAAAGTTCAAAGGAAAATTCTTCTGATAAGCTCACAGCATATTCACTTTTTCATTAGATGCAATTCTAACAAATCTGATTGTCCAATCTCCTGGCCAACAACACAACAGAAACAGGAGACAGAGAAGGCAGATATAAAGGGCTAGACCTCAAAATCAAGAAATGTGCCTTATCATTTATCTTAACATATGTCAGTAAATGTTTACGGACCTAAAGAGAAGCAACTAGGGAATTCCCTGGCGGTCCAGTGGTTAGGACTCCACAAGCTGCTCAGCGTGGCCAAAAAAAAGCAACTAGTGACACGTAGAGAGGGGGAAACGTCATTGTCATTCAGTCACTGTCATTTAGAGCCTTTTTCTGAGAGGCACCACAACATTTCTCTTTGCCATGAGCTGCTGAGGACAACTTATAACTATTAGTTACATTATGATAACTACACTACTCTCAGTATGTTATTTGAGGTGAAATGCATTTGAGAAATATTTACAAACACAATGGTTAAAACAATTTTCGCAATTTAAAGAGGATCTTAGAAAACTCACTTTTATGGAATCCTTTATTTTCCAATGTCATTGAGTATCTTACATTATTGTATCTATCTCTGATATCCAAATAATATGTCATTATCAATCATTATGTTAATCTTCATCAGGTTCTATAAAAAATATTCTTTGCAACAACCTACCTCAGGAACAAGTATTATTTTAAAAGCTAGTTTCAGTGTGGTATTGGCAACAAAATAAATAGGCAATTCCTTAAATTAAAACAGAAAGCCCAGAACAGAACCAATTATAACAAAGAGCTAGATTTAACTATTTGAGAAAAAAAAATTAAGTTCGATTTTTACTTCACATCATACAACAAACTAATTCTACATGGATCTAAGATCTAAATGTTAAAAAAAAAAAGTACAACGAAAGTCAAAAGTTTATATGTGTATATAAAATATACATATACGTATGAATAAATAGTGGGATTGGCAAGGCTTTCAAAGCATAAAGCTTTGATAACCGTGTCCTATAGTTCAAAAGGAAAATGGGCACAATCAGATAATAACCAATCTTTCCACTATCAATTCTGTCCTCCTACCTGCTTATATACTCATCCTCTGCCTTATCTCCTGTTAAAATGAATCAAGTCTCCTTGCTCTTAGACTTACGCCTTGGATCCTGTCTCTTTTCATTTTCTCAGACTTTATTCCTGGAGTTACCTGCATTAGCTTCTGCAACATCTATTTCTTCTTCTCTACTGATTTATTCTCACTGCACTGGCACAAAACGTAACTGAGTATCATGTATTCTAGAAAAATCTTCCATAAACTCTAGGTCCCACTCCAGCTAATGCCCCATTTCTCTGCTAACCTTTTCAGCAAAAGGCCTTGAGAGGAGAATCTTTCTGGCTATCTTCACTTCCTTTCCTCTCATTCTCTCCTTAACCACTAATCTGATTTATCAAAGTCATCAAAACCAATGCCCAATTCTGAATCCTCATCGTACTCCACATCTCTCAGCATCATCTGACACAGTTTAATCTCCCTCCTGCCTGAAAGACTTTCTTCTAAGGCTTCACTGACAAAACCCTCAGCAGATATTTCTCCTACCTAATTTGTTACCTGTTTTCAAGTTTTCTTTGCTGGGACCTCCTCCTCTAGCGGACCTCTAGTATCGAAATCACCCAGGGTTACAACCTGGGCCATCCTTCTCTATCTCTCCTTTCTTCTCAGGTAACCTCATCTACTTCCACGGCTTCATGGACCACCTACATGCTGAGGACCCTCAAATCTGTATGTGTAACCTAACTTCTCCTAAAGCTCCAGATGCATGTGTCAAACTGCCTATTGAACACCTCCAACTAGATATCTAGCAGATGCCTAAAACATACATAATAAATAGAGGATTACTGATTCCATCCACACTTCAAGTCTTCCCCATTTCAGTAAACAGTACCTAAAGTATCACCCAGTTGCTCAGGCCAAAAATCCTCCAAAAGCTTTCCACTGAGCTTCAAGTAAAATCTAACCTCCTTACCACAGTGCCCAAGGCCATCTATAATCTAGTCCCTGACTAGCTTTCCAGCCCCCTTCCACACCCTGTTCCCCGCTGGCTCACAATGATCCAGCCATACAGGCCTTCTCTCTGTCCTCAGCCTTGCAGCACTCATTCTTGTCTCAGAGTCACTGCACTTACCCTTGACCACCTAGAATGCTCTCCCCCCAAGACTGTCACATGACTATTGCCTTCTCATCGTTCAAGTCTCAACCCAAATGCCACCTGCTCTGAAGGTCTCCCTTAACCACACTGGCTAAAGTAGCCTCTGGCCACTTTCAACAACATTACCTTATTTTAGTTCATGAATTATCTTATCTGTTTACATGTTTACTGTCACTTTGAACTAAAATATAAGCTTCTCAAGGGTAAGAGTCTGCCTTATTTACCACTATTTGCCCAGCACCCAGACCAATGCCTGGCACGTAGCAGACAATGAATAAATATTTGTTAAATGACTGACACAAACAAGCTCTTCATAAAATAAAAATAAAAGGCCAAGAAGTATATGGGGAAAAAAGATACCCAATCACTGGAAGACAGAGAAATGTTAATTAACAGTAAGACATCGGTGTTTGATCAATACTAAAGATTTTATTATAATGATACCCTTTTGTGGGCAAAGGTATAGGAAAAAAACCAAAAACCAAAAAATCAAACCCTGGAAATGTCAGGCATAATCCCTAGTATATGTCAAAACTCTTAAAAATGTACATATCCTCTGACCAGCTAATTAATTTATCATGACAAAATAATCATATGTACAAGGACAAAAGATGTCCTCATAGGTACATGATACATAATAAATAGAGGTACATGGTTTATAATTGTAAAAACTTAAGTGTTATAATCATTAGGGACTGATTAAACAGCTATAATTTATATTGCTGAATACTATGCAGCCAACTAAAAAATGGTGGTGTAGAAATACTAACATAGAAAAAAATTCATGAAATGCTTTTCAAATGAAAAGAAGATGTACAAAATAAACCCATTTATGGATAAAACACACTCATGTACATATACATGTGTTTGCATCTTTGGTAGGCAATGGCCAGGCCAGCTACAGATCTGAGGACATAGTAAGAAATGGAACACAAAACTACCGAACAGCGTCACAACAAATAATTGCCTTTTCTAAGAAGAGTCACACCACTCGCTGAGTATTGATGATGTCCCTCTGCAAGCCTGATAGCATAAATGGCAGCAAGCCAGGTGTTTTGTGGTTGACAAATCACTCACTGCACGGACCACCAGTCTGGGTCACCTCTGAGGACCTGGGGAAGCACTGGGGAGCTGTGCCCACTCATGGTATTCTTCTCTTACTTAGCCTTTGCAATGCTTGTTTACCAGTTCAGCAGTAAGCATGCAAATCAAGCTGATCTCAGTACATTCTTATCCATCTCTGAACTCTGCCCAGCCCTTTGTGGTCTGCGTAGGTAAGTGTGTGTGTCTCTGTGTGTGTAGTATATATGTTAGGTGTTTGTACAGGCATACCTCAGAGATGTTGTGGGTTTAGTTCCAGAAGACTGCAATAAAGCAAGTCACACTAATTTCTTGGTTTCCCAGTACATATGAAAATTATGTTTACACTAACTGTAGTCTATTAAGCAATAGCACTATATCTAAAAAAAAAGTACATACCTTAATTTAAAAATACTTTATTGCTAAAATATGCTAACCATCATCTGAGCCTTTGGCAAGTCGTAATCTTTTTGCCATTAACATCACTGATCACAGATGACCATAAAAGTTATACTAATAATGAAAATGTTTGAATTATGAGAATTGACAGAATGTGACACAGTGACACGAAGTGAGCAAAAGCTACTGGAAAAATGGTGCCAACAGACTTACTCAATGCAGGGTCACCACAAACCTTCAATTTGTAAAAAACACAGTATTTGTGAAGTACAGTAAAGTGAAGCCCAATAAAACTAGGTATGCCTGTACATAAATACACAAAAAAATCTAGAGAAAATCACTAAAAGTCAAGTGTTTATATAGGTGGCAGAATGATGAATGATGTTTAGCTTCTTCTTCTTGGTTAATTGTATTTTTTTAACTTTTATTACAATGATCAAACATTGTCTTTGCAATTTAAGTTAAAAAATGTTACAGACTGATGCTTAATCAAAGAACAATTGAGAAAATCAAATCTAAATTAAAGCCACAGGACTAAGATTAGAAGCCCCAGTGAGATACTTAGACCAAATTCACATTTAAGTAAACAATTTTGTCCAAATGTCCAAAGAAGTTTTCATCTAGCTTCAGGTTCAAACTGGATATCAGTTATAAAGAAAAAGGGGGAAAAAAAAACCCAACTTTGGATGCAAATTCTTAAAATCATTTCCACTACACTTGACTATTTCAGATTTAGTTTCTGTTTTTCAAAATGTCAAAGACTGGATATCAGAATTGTAATTTAGAAAAATGAGAACATAACACCACCAACAAAGCTGTCCTCTTCCACCACATGCCAAATCAAACCTTAATCTTATCAGTCTTCTAGAACTAACCACTAACTCACAGAAGAACACACTAAATGATCCTACAGGGGGGCAGCTGGCAAAACCCCGACTGAGGGAAAATCCTACAGGACACATAACCAAGTTTCTTCAAACAAACAAACAAAAGACAAGGAAAAAGACAGCGATGAAGGCAGAACCTATGGATATAAAAGAAATTTGAGACACATCAACTAATTACAACGTGTGAAACTTATTTGTTATTAAGAAGCTATTATTAATATTGTAAGAGACTACAATGGTATTGTGGTTATTTTTTATAACTGTATTAAGGCATATTTTAAAATCATGTAATTCATCCATATCAAGTGCATAATTCAATGATTTTTTTTTTTTAGTAAATTCACCAAGTAAGTTCACTGTAAATCAGTTTTAGAATACTTCCATTACCCAATAAGATCCCTCATGCCCATTAACTATTAATCCTCCCACCACATACACCAGCCCACGAATCCACTTTCTGACTCTGTAGATTTGCCTTTTCTGAACATTTCACATAAATGGAATCATATAATATGTAGTCTCTTTTGTCTGGTTTCTTTCACTTTACATGTTTTTAAGGTTCATTTATGTCACAGCATGTATCAACAGTTTGTTTCTTTTTATTGCTGAACAGTATTCCATTGTATGGACACATTTTGTCTATTCATTTACCAGTTGATGGGCAGTTAGGTTGTTTCCAGCTTCTGTCTATCATGAATAACACTGCTGTGAACATTTGTGTGTGAAAGTTGTTGTGTGGGTAGATACACAAGAGTGGAATTGCTACGTCATTATGGCAAATTAAGAAACTTTTAAAGAAACTTTTAAAGTGCTTTAGATATATTAGCTTATTTAATCCTTACAACAACCTTAAGAGGAAGTTACTATTATTATCCCCATTTTAGGGATGAGGAAACAGAGGTCCATCCGAAAAGCTTAAGCAATGTGGTCAAGCCAGACCAGAATCAAAGTAGTCTGGCTTTGGAGTCTGTGCACTTAACCACTGTGCCATATACTTCAAGCTCACCAACAAGTTAAACATTTCTCACAGGATATAAACAAATTAAAACAAAGAAATTAAACGGAAAAATTCAGGGGGAATTCCCTGGTGGTCCAGTGGTTAGTACTCCGGGTTCCACTGCAGGGGGCCCGGGTTCAATCCCTGGTCAGGGAACTAAGATCCTGCAAGCCACACATGCAGCCAAAAAAAAAATTCAGGTGACTGCTATGAACACACAAGTAGGGAATCCAATGTTAACCAAATTTAAGTGTATATCTAATAACATATATGGTAGTAACTCTTGTTATCTCTGAGTGGCAGAATAGGAATAAGCTTTTTTCTTTTTATTTAATTGTGTTTTCTTTTATTACAATGATCTATATACACAAGGCAGTGTTCAAGATAAACATAACACAAAAAATTCACTAATCAGGAAACAAATGACTTGATGAACAATAAGATTTTAAGTTCCTAATTTTTTAAAGGAAATTTTAAGATGTCCTGAATGTGTACTATGCACCGACGCTAAGTTGAGTGCTGTGGACATAAATTCGATTAAAACTTAGGAACAAAGAAAGGCAACTCTGGAAGCACAGCTGTGGTAAGTGCTATTCCAGAGCTATTCCTGCAGGAGTCATCTTAGTCAGGGCAGGGGTCAGGGGAGGAAGGCTTCCTGAAAGAGGAGGCACTAAACTGATATGAGGGAATGATGTATGTACACACTGCTACCAGTTAAGAGACTACTTCATCAATAACATAGCCACTTCTTAATGATTAAAAATGGAGGTCCTGCTTCAAATGTCAAACCTTTAATTTCTTTCTTAACCTCAGATTTTGTCAATTTCAAATTTCCACTAAACAACAGGAGAGTCAGAGAACAGAAAAAGCTTTGTCATGTGATGGTAGAATATAATTAGAATATAAAAAATCTGTAAATACCTATAACTTAAAAAGTATTTTTTAAATTCATTATATTTGAGTGTGGTTTGATCACAGTCAGTCAACACATCCTTCAAACTTCATCTTAATAGCACTTCTAAAAAGTCTACTGATGATCTAAATCAGGGGTGGGCAAACTACAGGCGCAGGTAGCCTGGTTTGCTAAGAATGGTTTTTCAGCAAAGAATGGTTTTTATATTTTAGGAGGATGAAAGGAGAGAGAGAGGGAGGAAGAGAGAGAGAACTGTATACAGAGACTAGCTGTGGTCCAAAAAGCCTAAAGTATTTTACTATCTCGACTTACATAGAAAAAGTTGCCTACACTTAAAAAAAAAAAAAAATTACTGGATGTATTTGTGCCCATACTGAAAGGCACCTTCAGAAAGGCACTATAATCGCCATGGAACTCAGTCTAGACACTAGTACACTTACTTACTTATGGTGGGAAGGAGAAAAAGAGGGACGAGTATGTAGTTAGTTCAGAAAGACATGGGTTTTGCAGGGTTGGGGGCGTGGAATTCAGGGATAGAATACAGTTGAAGCAGACGAAAAATACGGAGCAGTCCTAGGGGCTTGACAAGCTACTCAAGGTGGAAGGTAGCTATTACAATATTAACGACCTGTGAAATGTGAGAGCTAGGTTTATTGAGGAAACCGAGACTCAGAGCTGAAGTTACTTGCCCAAGTTCACAGAGCAGGAGAGTGGGACACGAAGAGCTGGACTACAACGACCAGATTTCAGTCCCATTCTTCCCACTGCGTCACACTGCCCCTCATCACTGGACAGCGTTAACCTGGAAATACACCGCTAACGATGTGTGACAAGGGAGCTCAACTGCGTCCAGAAGGAACAAAGTCCGCTCAGGAGCTCCCCTCCCTCCCGCAATTACTAGTTATTTTTCAGGGAAGAACTGGGCAACATGTCTACAGGTCTCAAAGAGGTGAAGGAAAGAGTAGACACCAGTCCTATTTGTCAGATGTTGAGAACAACAAGAGAAGGTTGACCAAACATCATTAAAACAAGCCTGGAAGCTATCCAGTGGCTGAGAGCAATAAGAAACACCAAATTTCAATGAATTTACCTGGTTCCAATTTTATGACTTTAATTGCTGCCAATTCACCGGTGTTAACATTCCGTGCCTAAAAGAGAAGAAAAGATAATTGTGAACAAAGCTTTCATAAAAACTTCATAAAATGTCATTTGAGCTTTTATTTATTTTCAATTATTCAGAAAAGTTTTTTACAGCAAGAACTGCAAAAGTGATTTACATTTACAAAACAAACAGTATATTCTTCAAAATGAATTTCAACATTAATCCATGTATAAATTTAATAATGGTGATAATAATAATATTGTTAACAGAAGCACAGACCTTAGTATACATCAGGCACTATTCTAAGTGTTTTTATATTAATTCGTTTAATCCTTACAACAATCTTATGAGGTAGGTACTAATATTATTCCCGTGTTGCAGATGAGGAATCTGAAGCACCAACAAGTTAAAGAACTTGCCAAGGCCATCTAGCTATTAAGTGACAGTGCTGGGATTCCAACCCAGGCAGTCTAACTCTAGAGTCTGAGCTTTTTTAAGCATTACATTCTATTGCCATTCATTCAAAGGTTTGTTAAAATTTTGAATTAACTAGCTTTAAACTTTTAAATTTAAAAACTTCATAATATGAAAAGCAAGCACCATTTTTTAACTGTAAAAATAACTTCCCTGCATCTGTTTAAACACACCTGATAGTACAATGAAATAAGTACAGTTAATACAAACCAAATATATTTTTACAAGCCACATATTAAAAATAAAAATCATTAAAAAAAAATCAATCCATAATATTAGATTGCTGGTGTTTACAGCTGTAATTATGTATAAATAAGCAGAAATTGTCTTTTCAATTTGTATAAAAATGGCAGTTACTTTTGTCAATTTAAAATGTTTTATAATTGAATCAGAATTTTCAAAATAATGTTTTAAACTATGAACTGAAACTTAATAAATTGATTTTCATATCAACCAATGAAGACCAATATATGCAATTCCCTGATCACAGAAAAATTCATTCATGTGATGAGAATAATACTTAGTTGTAACACTTCTTATTAATGGATTGGTAAAGATCAGTGAATCACCCACAAGGGTTGATAACAGCATTAACATCGGAATCCTTCTAAGAATACTGGGGCATTAAAAAAAAAAAAATCAGTTTCTAAGAAGATATACATGGGACACAGTCACTACTGAAATATAAAATTTAACCTTTAAACTCAAAGAAGAACAAAGGTATTAAAAAATATAAATTAAGAAAACATTAAAATAAAATTTTCAGGGAAAATTCATTCCTTTTGGAAAAAAATCCTCATGACTAATAAACACTTAGGATGCCAACTTATTACAGGCAGTTCAAAACAGATTTCAACATTTATTTCAAACTAAACTTAATTTCCATTATATGAGACAGACAGTTCAAATAGTGCCACATAAGTATTTTTTCCCTTCCCTAGGATGAGAAGGTACACACACACACACACACACACACACACACACACACACGGAATAGAAATTCTGGGAGCATTTTCTAAGGAGGATAGGGCAGAGTGTACCTGTAAAATATTCAGGATATCACATCAACGTTAGTCATAAATCTTCTCAAACACTCTCAGAACTCGTTGCCTTTCCTCACACTGAGATATCTTTTCCCTGTTAGGCTCCTCCTTGATACTCTGTCTGTTAACCCACATCTTTTTTAGCACTTCTCCAAATAAAATAAGACAAAACACACTACTCTCTCCAATTCTCAATTCTCCATTTAAAAATCTTGCTATAGTTTTGTTTTCTGTTTATTGAAAATAAACTCAGAGTATGCACTAGCAAAAAATATGAACTCAAAGAAAGCTAGGGTGATTACTTTTACAGCTGAAATTCTGTTCCCAGCTTACCACAAGAGGGCACGATCTCTATTGACAACACAAGTTACACAAAGTGTCCAAAATGGCTGCAGTACACAATGTACTCTTCTAAAAATAGGTTTATTAATGGTTACACCAGCACATATTTAACAGAAAAACTATGACAGTAAACTAGTGATAACTAGCTTACTAAAGTCAATTATTTACTATAGGCTTGACTTATGAATACAATTTTTCAAAATTTAAATCAGTCCAGAATTTTCTAAAGGATAAAAAGTTATAAAATATTGGAATTCTCCAATATGTAAGCTATTTGACAGACAAGATAATTCACAAAAAGGGAAGAAGAATAACAAAAAACCCTCAGTAAACCTGAATTTCTGAGCTTTTTCCCCATCAAAATCCTTACATTTATTAATGGAAGGTGTTTAAAGCATAATGGTTCATCAAGAATCTTGGTCCTCTGGCTAAAATAAGTCATATTTTGCTGTCTCTAAACTCACAGCAGCCAAGGTTACACACAGGTAAATTTAAAAATTAATATTAACTCTAATACTCTGTACCTGCTATTCTTTTTTCAATCACCTAGAGAAACTGATTAGGAAAAAAATGAGAGCAAGGTAAATATTATAAAATATTACCGTGTATAAAGTTAAGAATTTCTAAATCAGTATCAGTAACATAAAATGTACAGATCTGCCCAGGGCAGAAAACTGAGGATACGTATTCTCAGCTTCTAGACCCAGTCTTCTGCCACATCATTGATCTGACCACCATTCTTACATGCTCTGAAAGTGATGTTCAGATCATGTTGTTCTTGAGTTTAAAACTCTTCAGGAGTACACACCATTGCTTTAAAGACACAAATTCAAATTCCCTATCAGAGAATTTAAATTATTTACTAAATACAGCACTTTTTATAACAGCTTTATTGGGATATAATTCACATACCATGAAGTTCACCCTTTTAACATGTACAATGCAGTGGTTTCTAGTATATTCACATAATTATGTAACCATTATTCCTATCTAAATGTGAAACATTTTCATCGCTCCAGAAAGAAACCCCCAGACCCATCAGCCGTCACTCCCCTACTCCTCCCCCTCCCAGACCCTGACAACTAGTACTGGTCTACTTTCTGTCTCTATTGATTTGACTATTCTGGATATTTCATATAAATATGATCATACAAAATGTGGTCCCTTGTGACTAGCTTCTTTCACTGAGCATAAGGTTTTCAGGTTCATCCATGTTGCAGCACGTATCAGTACTTTATTCCTTTTGCTGCTGAACAATATTTCATTGTATGGCAATTCCACATTTGTTTATCCTTTTATCAGTTGAAGGATATTTGGGTTGTTTCCATTTTGGGCTATTATGAACAATGCTTTTATGAACACTGTGTGGACCTAGGTTTTCAATTCTGTTGGATACAGACCTAATAGTGGAATTGCTGAATCACATGGTAACTGTATGATTAGCTGTTTGAAGAACTGTCAAACTTTCTTCTAAAGTGGCTGCACCATTTTATATTATCGCCAGCAATGTATGAGGATTCCAATTTCTCTACATCCATGCCAATATTTATTATTACCTGGCTTTTTAACTTTTGTTTTCTTAGTGAATGTGAAGTACTATCTCTTTGTGGTTTGACTTACAACTCACTAATGGCTAACAATCTTGAGCATCTTTTCATATGCTGGTTTGTCACTTGAATTTCTTTGGAAAAATGTGTATCCAATTCTTTGCCCATTTTTAATTGTCAATTTTATTGTTGACTTGTAAGAGTTCTTTATAAATCTTGATATGTCTCTTATTGGTTACATGACTTGTAAATATTTAATCCCACTCTGAGTTGTCTTCGTTTTCTTGATGGTGTTCTTTGAAGCACAAAACTTGTAAATTTTGATGAAGTCCGACTTACCTATTTTTAGTTACTTGTGCTTTGAGTATTATAGCTGAAAAACCACTGCCTGGAACCCAAGGTCACAAAGATTTTCTTTCCTATGTTTTTTTCTAAGAGTTTTATAGTTTAGGTCTTCCATTTAGGTCTCTGATCCATTTTGAGTGACTTTTTATATGGTGTCAGGCAGGGCTCAAATTTCACTCCTTTTGCATGTGGATAGCCAACTGTGAAATACAACATTTTAACTGTAAAACCATTCACTACCTGGCCCCTGTCTATATTTCCAGTCATTCCTTAATTTGCACTTTATGCTCTAGCCAAACTAAACAACTGGCCATCTCCAGTGCTATCCACACTTTTTGCCCTTTGGCACTTAATGCCTAGACAAACGCTTTCCCTAACTCCCTCCCCTGGCCTAACTTCCAGATGTCTTTTAAAGCTCAACTTAGGTTATTATCACTTCCCACAAGAATTTTCCTGATCCCCATTCAAGTTTAGGCACCCCCCCCCCACACACACACACACTCCCACAGATCCTCAGTAACCTTTCTCAAATGGGAGTGGGCCTGGTGAGAAAAATCCTGCAGATCTAGAGCTGATCTCAGTTTTAGAGGAGCTCTTGGAAACTATTACATTTCAAAGCTGTCCCAAAATTCAGTTTGATTCAGTCAGCCTTTTAGAAGCCATTCATATTAGCATTAATTTGGGAAAAGGTTTTTCTGAGATGATTTCATGCAAACTGCTGAGTTATCTCCAAATATCAGAAAAGTATTCCTTGAGTGTGGGAATGGGAGTAAACAACATAATCAAGAATGGATCATTAAGCAGCAAAAAAAAAAAAAAAAAAAAGTGCTATGTGTTATATAAAGTGAGTTAAATAACTATCAGTAACAAATCTGATCATCTACGATATACCAAGCACCTTCTGGTATTCAAAGCTTACTACTCAGAAGGGGCTGTCCAACGTGAATATGAAGAAAGGTTCTGAAATGGGAGTGAAAAAATGCAAAGTTTAGTGCTGGCTCTGCCAGTAACAAGCAATGGGATCTGAGCAAGTAATTTCCTTGTGTCTTCTCCCCCCAATTTAAAAATAAGAAAGTGAAAAAAGACTATTTCTAAGAAGTTTCCTTCTAATTCTGAAAGTCAATGTTTACATCAAATAATTTAACTCTAAATTAACAGATTCCAAATACTGAACCAGCTGGCTGGTTATACAAGAATCGTATGAGGAGTTTAAAAACAAAACAATAAAAACACTGCCACTGATTTCTGAATCAACAGATTTAGGATGAGACACAGGAATCCGTATTTAAAACTACTGAAGTGCTGCTTCTGGTGCTCAGCCAGGTCTGGGCGCCTGGTCTAAGGCACTGTGCCATGTGAATTTTATAAAATATAAGTACCAACTTTTTAAGTCTGAAAGGGGTGTTACAGGGATGGCTTTATGAAGGAGATACCACTTAAGCAGAGGTTTGAGAGATGGGCTGGATTACAACAAACACAGAAGAGGGATGGGAACGAGGGCACAGAAAGAAAAGCATGAACAAAGGCACAGGGACAGAAAACAGGCTATTTTGAGTGTACTGGGCGGGCCAAACCTCAGGGTGCCTCCCATATAAATACTCATTTCAGAGAAAAATGGCTAACCCACAGCGCCTGCTGAAGGAATAGTTTTGTTTGCTTTTCCACAGTTTCTTGGACTAGGTATGAGCCTACTACAAAGGCAACCACTTCATAGGAAGACTGATAGCCAGGGTGATGTACATTCCTGGTTTGCCCAGGACACTTGCGGGTTATGCCAACTGCCCTAGCAGAATTATTAACAGCGCCCACTTTCACTCTCAAATTTATAATTAAAATTTTATATAACTTGGACGGTAAATTATAAGGTCACTCTACCAATAAACCGTGAGCTGACATGAAAAGGGAAATAGGCCAATCAGATTCTCGAAAATAGGGGTCAGCAAACATGCCTGTTTTTGCAAATGAAGTTTTACCGAAACACAGCCATGTTCATCTGGTTAAGTATTGTCTATGGCTGCTTTCACAATACACCAGTAGAGCTGAGCAGCTGAGATAGAGACCATGTGGCCCACAAAACCTGAAGTATTTACTATCTGGTCCTTTACAGAAAAAACTGGCTGACCCCCACTCTAAAACAGCACTATCCAATAGAACCTTCTGCATTAATGGAAATGTTCTATACCTGCGCTGTCCACTACTGTAGCCCCATACCACATGGAGCTACTGATCAACTGAAATGTGGCTAATACAACTGAAGAACTGAACTGTATTTAAGTATTTGTGTATGCAATATTTAAATTTGAAAGGCTTTAAATTTTTTTGAGATATTTAAATATTTAAAAATTTGAGATATAATTGACACATAACATTGTATTAGTTTTAGGTGTACAACATAATGATTTGATATATGTGTATATTACTAAATGATTACCACAATAAGTTTAGTTAACATTCATCACCACACATAGCTACAAATTTTTTCTTGTGATGAGAACTTTTAAGATCTATTCTCTTAGCATCTTTCAAATATACGATACAGTATTGTTAACTATAGTCACCATGCTGTACATTACATCCCCAAGACTCGTTTAGCTTTAACTGGAAAACAATCAACTTTTAAAAATATAGTTCTAGTAGTTTTAACACATGCATAGATTTGCATAAAATGAGTTAACCACCATCTGGAAACAGAAAAGTTCCATCACTGCAAAACCTCCCTTGAAAGTTACATTCTCCCTTCAGCCCAACCTTTGGCAACTACTGATTTGTTCTTTGCCACTACAGTTTTGCCTTTTCAAGAATTTCATGTAAATTAAATCATCATATAACTTTTGGAGACTATTTTCTTTCACCAAGTTGCTGCATGTATCATTAGTTTATTCCTTTTTATTGTTAAGTAGTATCCCATTGCATGGATATACCACAGTTCATTCACTACCATTGGAAGGACACATTGGCTGTTTTCAGTTTTAGGTAAGTGTGAATTGAGCTGCTATAAGCATCTGTGTACAGATTATAAAAATACCTTGGAGAGGGACTGGGCCATACAGTAGGTATATGTATCATCTTTAAAGAAACTGTCAAGTTCTTTCTAGAGTGGCTGTACCATTGTTCCATTTCCAGCAGCAGTGTATGAGAGCTCCAGTTCTTCCAGAACTTCCTTGCTAGAAGTTGCGATTGTACTTTTTAGCCATTTCTAACAGGTAGGTGATGGTATCTCACGGTGGTTTTAGTCTGCATTTCCCTAATGGCTAATGACATTGAACATCTATTCATGTGCTTATTTGCCATCCTTTGGTGAAGTGTCTTCTATCTTTTGTCCATGTTTTAATTGGGATGTTTATTTTCTTACTGTTGAGTTTTGAGAGTTCTTTATATATTCTAGATACAAGTTCTTTTGCAGGCATATGATTTGCAAATATTTTCTCCCAGTCTATATCTTGTCTTTTCATTTTCTTAATAGTGTCTTTTGCAGAGCATTATGGACTGAACTGTGTGCCCCCAAAATCCGTACATTGGAAGTCCTAAGCCCCAGTACCTTAGAATGTAACTGTATTTGGAGACACGGCCTTTAAAGAGGTAATTAAGGTTAAATGAAGCCATACGGATGGGCTCTAATCCAACAGGACCAGTGTTCTTATAGGAGGAAGAGACCAGAGTTGTGCGTGCACAGAGAAAAGGCCATGTGAGAACACAGCAAGAAGGCAGCCACCTACAACCCAAGGAGAGGCCTCAGGAGACACCAACCCTAACAACACCTTAATCTTGGACTTCCAGTCTCCAGAACTGTGAGAAAATAAAATTTCAATTGTTTACACCACCCAGTCTGTGGTATTTTGCTATGGCAGACCTAGCAAACTAACACACTGAGCAAAAGTTTTTACTTTTGATGAAGTCCAATTTATCAACTGTTTTCTTTTATGAATTATGCTTTTGGTATCATATCCAAGACCTTACTTAACCTCAAGTCATAAAGATTTCTTCCTATGCTTTCTTCTAAAACAAGAAGTTTTACATTTAAATTTATGCTATATTTTGAGTTAATTTTTAAGTTAATTTTGTTTTGTGAAGTTTAGGTCAATGTTCCTTCCTTTTTTTGTTTTTTTGCATGTATATGTCCAACTCTTCCAATACTATTTGTTGAAAAGACTATCTTTCTTCCATTGAATTGTCTTTCATCTTTGTTAAAATCAATTGCCCATATTTGTGTGGGTCTATTTCCGGATTCTATATTGATCCATTGATCTTGTGTCTATTCCCTGCCCATACCACACACAATCCTGATTACTAGAGCTTTACAGTTAAGTCTTAAAAATGAGATATTGTGATTCCTCCAACTTTATTTTTCTTTTTCGAAGTTCCTTTAGCTATTCTAGGTCCTCTGCCTTTTCATAGACATTTTAGAATCACCTTGTCTATGTTTAATTTTTAAAAAACGCTGCTGAGATTCTGCTTGTAATTATAGATCAATTTGTGGAGAGCTGACACCTTTACTATTCAGAATCTTTCAATCCATGAACACTACTCTCTATTTAGGTTTTCTCTGATATTTTTCATGAATGTTTTATAAAAACATTATCAGCATATAGATCCTACACATTATGTATTTTCAGCACATAGATCCTACACATTTTGATTTTAAAAGCAGTGTGTGGCCAGTGACAACTGTATTAGACCTCACAGCTCTAAGAAGTTTGAACCACCATGCAATATAACCCAGTGTGTAAATGATGCCATAAAGTTGTGCCACTGTCTTAGCAAGTAGGACCTTGCGCAAATAAAGATTTGAAGAAACTGGAAAGATACAGTGAGGAGACAGACAATAAAGAGCAGAGAACAGAACAAATGCACAGAAAAAAATAAGAGACCATGAGAAAGAAACGTATTTCCAAAGCTGCCTTGAGTTCCTGACAGCTTTCCAGTTCCCCATCACATGTATCTTCACAATAGCCTCTCTTTTCTTGAATTAACCTGAATGGCTCTTTGTTTCTCAAAACCAGATGATTAAAGATCTAAATTTCTAGGACTGTATGATGCTAATTTCAAAAAAGAAAAAAACAGATTGAGACTACCATACTAACTTTTAAAAAAGATGCACTTAACAGCTAATGATTGTATATAGACATGGAAAATAATCTATGACTGATAAAAGACAAACAGCAACAAGTTATATTTCAAAGTTTATTTTTTAAGTTGTTTGGAATTCAAGTTGGAATTGTTCCATATCAATAACACTTTTAAGTGGTAATTGGCAGACCACAAATGTCAAATGAACTAATAATATGGATAAAACTTAATAGTGGTATTAAGTTTGGGAAAACGTAAGGGACCATGTAAGCACATTCTCACTTCCCACTACAGAAGTGACAGAAGCAGCGTCTCTAACCCAAGGGTGCTCAAACTCCAGTATATAAAAATCACCTGCGGTTTTGCTTTTGGAAATATGTAAGACTAGATATGAAAATCCTTCCCGTTACAAATACCTAGATATGGCAGGTAAGATAGAACAAGTACTCTTTTAAATGCACTGCTGGACACACAAGGAAAGAAATCCACAGGAAGAGAAAACAGTCATTCGCTCAAAAAGTATCTGTTGAATGCATTTAATGAAGGAAATCAGAGTTGTAAGCAAGAGCTAAAGCCATGACCTTAGCTTAAACTTAGAATCTAGAGACTTAAATTTTGATTTTTATTGGATGTAGTGAAAGCTGGAATTGAGACCACTGCATAAAACCAACAATGCCCCTGAAAGGCCACACCTCTCAGTGAATGGAGGGGAGGAAGGGGGTGTCTGTCCATTGACAAAATGATTGAATAAAAAAACAACTGCTTGAATCACTAGAATGAGGGGGGATTCCCTGAAAATCCAAATTCATAATTACAGCCTATTCTCAGTTGAGTATAAATTTACACTTCTTGCAAGGACCAGGAACCTCAAGCCAAGAAACGAATTTAAGCTGTTTCTGGGTTGGTGGTAATGCAAGGCACCTGACAGAAAGAGAAGCAAATTTTCTGTAGAGAAATGCACCTTCAATCCATGCCCCAGGAGATTCCTAAATTACTTTAGCCAAATATGAAATTAAAACAAAATTATCAAACCACAAGGAAACAAACTACAAGAGCAGCAAAAGTTATAAACAACAGAATTAAATTTGCAGGAAGTTCAAATTTTGGAATTAAGAGATACATAATATAAAATTACAGTTAAGTATGCTTTAAAAGTTTACAGGACTAAAGGAAAGTATTAAATACATGGACCAGAAACAAGAGGGTAACAAAAATGACTTGAAAGATAGGAAAAAAAGAACCTAACAGAATTTCTGGAAATAAAAAGTATAATTCTTGAGATTAAAAACCTAATTGGAGCAGACACAAAGACAGAATTAGTAAACCAAATGACAGATCTGAAACAGCAAAAAGAGATAAAGACAGAAGATGTGAGAGATTAAGAGACATTTTAAAATCATCTTATCTCATAAAGACATCTCATGAAAGAAAGATGAACATACATCTAATTAAAGTTTCAAAAGAACAGAAAAAAATGGAGAGAAGCGGTATTTCAAGAGATAGCGGCTGGAAATTTTCCAGGATAGATAGAAGACATAAGACCTCAGATTCAGGAGACACAAGTCATAAGGAGGATAAATAAAAAAGAAATCTACATCCAGACACATCATATGAAGCTGCAAAACACCAAAGACAAAGAGGTGATATTTAAAACCAGTCAGAGAAAAGAGTCAGATTATCTACAAAGGAACAATAAATTAGATTTCTCGGAGAAACAATAAAAATCAGAATACTGTGCTAAGTGAAATTAAGTCAATCTAGAATTATATTCCCAGGTAAAAACATCATTCCCAAAAAGATATTATTTGCCAAACAAAAACCAAGCTTACCACCAAAAGGCAATGCAATACATTCTTCTAAAGTATATTTCAAGATTAAAAAAAAAAAGACTCAGAAGGAAAGTCTAAAATGCAAAGAGTAAAAATCAAATAAAATGGCAATCTTGGGTCAATATAAACAAACACTGATGACTATACAGGGCAATAATAATAGTATTGTCTTATTTATGTAATTTTTAAAAAGCTGGAACTCAAATATTGAACAAAACAGCATGTAAATGAGGTGTGATTGACATTAAAGTGTTCTAAGGGCCTCGTATTGCTTGGGAAGTGCAGACTTAGTAATCTGGGGTCTTAGGTTAGATATATGCATAAAATTATTAAGAGTAACTTCTAGAGTAATAAAAGTAGTATATAGCAGTGATTCTTAATTAAGGAGGATAGTACCTCCATACGGTAGAAAAAGAAGTCTTTGGAAATGTGTGAAGGCATTCTGGGTCGTACCAGTAACTGGGGATGACAATGGCATTTGATAGGTAGGAGCCAAGGATTTTAAATGTCCTGCTGTGCCTGCAATGTGCCACACAGTGACACAGTCCTGGCCAAAATGCCAAGAGCATCTACAACTGAGAAATACCGTATACACTGGCCAAAAATGGATTTCCAATTCAACATGGAAATTGATTCAATAACAATCACCTGCAGATGTACTTGAAATCACAGATTCCTGGGCTCCATATATAACAGATTCTGAATCATCAGGTTCTGAGGTGAGACCCAGGAACCCATGATTTTAATAACCACACAGGTGACTGTGATGCAACTGTCCATCAACCACACTTCTGAGAAACACTACAGCCTAGTGAGGGTGAAGTGGTAGATGAATGGGGTTTCAAAGACCCCCATATAGGAAGAGGATCTGGAGCAAGCGATACCCAGTGCTGAGGAGAAATCTAGCAGCAGGGAGTAGGTGGGGGCAGAAGTTCACATACACATACCATTAGGTGTCCCCAAATCAGAAACTGCAGAGTAGAAGGGAAAGCATTTTTCTAAAATTAATAACAATATAAGTGGAACAGTGCTTTCTCATTATATAAGATGCTTTTTCATTTAAATACTGGAAATGAAAATACAATAGAATGGTTCAGGACACCATCAGTAAAATAATTCAATCTACAACCTACAAATGGACCATCCATAAACCAGATGGTGAGAAGGTCTGTCTTCAGAAATCCTGGCCACACTCTGACCTACACCCCTTGGGTAAAGGCCCTTCATACATCAATTCCTAACATCTGGGATGTGTCTGCCATGGAGCAGCAGAACATATTTCTAAAAGGTGTTAAATGTGTTCTGGGAAAAAAAAAAAGAGTTCCTTGGTTAAGTAAGTATTGAAAATAGTACATACTATATTTTCTTCCTAGAGCATAACAATGAACAACAGCACATTAAAAGATTCTGAAGATCTACAGCAAGGACATCCATTTACTTTTGTTTGACTCCACATTTCCCTCCATGATCTGATTAAGGAACTCCCAATACTTCCCTGTCTTTATTTGGGAACTTAAGATTTAGAAAACTATATTCACTTAAGTAAATGCTTTTTATTCCCTGCCGTATCCTTGGTACCTAGAACAGTATCTGGAACACAAAAGGCCCTCAAAAACTGTTTGCTGAATGAGTAACTGAAATCAACTGCATGTAGTAAATGTTTAAAAACCAGAGTGGGGGATAGAGGCAGAGCAAGCCTTGACTGGCAGTACATATCTCAGCACTGTAAACATGCCCACCAAGGCGATCGCAAGGTACCAACTTGACATCTCTGAACGCTGGCTTGGGAAGAGATGCTCATAATCTCACTAACACAAAAAGGCTCTGGGACATCAACTACTAAAATGCTAAAATGTAGCTTATTTTATGCAAATACAGAATACCACCTCACTAACCAGTACCCCTAAGGAATGAAGACTGAGTTTTCCAGATAATGGGATAAATGTTAAGTGGAGAATGTATATTTTTGAATTCAAAGAAGAAATATTGTATATTTATTAAGAGTGTGGCACAAATTTTAACATTTTCTGTAAACTTAGTATTGTCAATTATCCATAAACCGTCATACAGTGATGCTCTTAAAGGCTACAGAGGTATGTAAAGCTATTTGCTCATTTACTAAATCATGGATTCTTACCGTTGGCCCAAGGATGGGCTTCAGGGAACCCAAGAATCCCCTGACACTGAATGTAACCGGATACATGTTTATGCATCTTTCTGGGAAGAAAGTCCACAGCTTCCATCAGATATCTCAAAGGTGTACATAACCCAAGGTTTAAGATGCACTTCTCCAAATAAATCTGACTGCTCTGCTTGTTGAATCTGAAGGGTTTCGGTTTCCTCCTGTCTCATCAGGTTGTCGACGGTTACTTCTTACTGTCAGTGTGCTGCTTAGGGCATGCCTACCTCCTAATTTGCTCTGGGCTAAAATAAGTGAGCTTGTTAGAAAATGTGTTTTCATTAAATCACTGAGGGATTCACCTACAAATATAGTGAATAAAAAAATAAAACCATGAAAACTGACTGGTGGCAAATATTATGTCAAATAAACTGAATATTTATTTACTCAGATAATTGATAGTACAGATTAATTATAAAAAGACACAAAATATTCTACCCAATAAAATCTTTGTCTCACTAGCAGCCTTCTGTTTATTTTTAAATATGTTAAGATAATTTCTATCTTACAAAAGAATATATCCTTCAAATACATCAGTCATGAAACCTAGCACTTATCCATTTGAGAACCCCATTTTTGCCTGTAATCATCAGAATCTATCCATGAAAAAAAAAATGGAAAAGCCAACTTCATCTTTTAAATTTAAATTTAAAATTCTGTTTAGATCTGGATGAGTGAACAAATTACTGGAAAATGTGCCTGCATTTGAGGGCTAGATTTATATCTTTCACTAAAAACAGTGCTATTAGAAGAAGATACATATGCTTTTTGCCTGACACAAAATTTCAAACAAATATATTTATAAGACAAATACACTAACTTAGCTTCATGAAATCTATGTTACTTTCACAAAGCACTCTTAGCAATGATATTAGAAACATTTTTTTCTGTTATCATATTATATAAAATTTTTTCTACTATTATTCCTCCTTTCACTAAAAATCCATCTATTATTACAGGAGAATGACCAATATGAATACACTACTTTTTTCACATTTCTCCTCTGTTCCCCGAACCCTTCAACCTCACCTCATTTGCTTCTGTTCTTGCTAGGCTTTTACTTCAATTATACTTTGGTGATCTCAGGGGATAAACTGAAAAGAGGGGCCAAGAGAAGGCAGGACAATCTCTAAGGACACAGTGTTAGAGCAGGCCTGAAACAATGACTGCCTGAACTAAAGTAATTTAATGGGAGTGGACAGAAATGGTTAAAATTCTACTTTATTCCATGTTTTCCAGTTTGTGGTTGTCCAGAGCCAAAATTAACAAGGCCCACATTTTATTTGCTTAAGTAGTTATTTTCAGGAATAAATAGCTATGTTTTCTGCTGCACTGTCAATCCAGGGGTGTCTAAGACAGTCCTCCAAGAAAGGACCATAATGGAGCAGGGCCGTTCCTCTCCAACAAAGCTGGACCTGAGCTCACGCAGGCTGCCAAGTATGAAGACAGCATATCCTCAAAAAGAGCTTGGCCAGATGGACAGGAAAAAGAAATGTAAGAGCAGATTACGGAAAAAAGAAGACCAGTTCAGAGACTAAGACAGGGAGAATGTAGTTATGAGGCCAAAGACAAGACCAAACAGAGACAGGCATGGCAGTGGCTAGAAACCCAGATTGTTGACAATAACTGAAACTGATCTTGCCAGTACTGATGAACATTATTTTCAGGTACCACATTCTGGCGGGACAGCTTGTGGTTTCCCATGATAATCTCACACAGGTCTGCAAGGGCTAAAGTAAGGAAACTGGACAATGAGTTTCTGACACCCTTGGCCAGTGATATATCCTCCTCCCAAAGTCTGGAAAGGGACGTTCCTGAGTCAGATGGAATTTGAATCCATTAAACTGCAAACAAATATATACAAAGGCAACACAGCATCGTGGTTCTTGGTATGTTCTACGAGGTTGGATCCAGCTCCATCATTTATTATGAATACATACATAACACATTTAGCAGCCTATATGACACCGAGCAAGTTCTTTAACCTTTTACAGTTTCCTTATCTGCAAAATGAAGATAATAAGTGAGGTAAACGACCTCATTGTAGTTGTGAGGATTAGTCAGTAGTTTTGTCTTCCACTGTCTCAACTCAGTGGATAAAATTTGGATAAACTGGGAAAATATTGAGAAATCTATATGCTTTAAATGGACTATACTAGGTGAATTTAGGAAAAACAGTTAATTCCAATTTCTTTAAGAAAGCACTTAAAATCAAGTAGGAGCTTCATAGGTGTCTAGTTAGATAACATTTGTGCAAACCAAATAATCATTAGATAAAATGTTTTAAATCTTTTAAAATTATCTGGTTTGGAAAGACAAATTTACATGAAGCTGTTATCCAACAGTAGAGACTGTGTAGTTAATCGTACCAGTTAATTCCAAACTTGGTCTGATTACATTGGCCTGTTATATCCTAATACAACACTTAAGGACTTAGCTGAAAAGTTAGGGCAAGGGTAGCAAAACACGTTAAGTATGTTATCTCAAATTGTGCATGACAGAAACACACTACCATAACGACTATCCAATAATATCTCAGTTATTAGAACAGACTTCCTGCAAATCTGAGCAAATGAAATAGCTCCAAAAGCATGATTTTTTTTTAAAGAAGGTTTGTTTGGCATTTGTGAAGTGTGCTCTAAGCAGTCAGCAATAATGAAAGGGCTGAGAATTAAGAAACCTAAGATCATAACCAGATGTACTATGATGGTTTGTTTGCTGATTGGCCAGTGAGATGTAGAGAAGCTTAGATGCTCCACACAAAAGCTGAAAAGCAGAAGCAAAGAACCCAATCGAGTGGATGTACTGGTAAGCAGCTAAAAGAGAATGGAATGGTCAACAGAAAAGGTAAGAGGCAGTAACAGCCAGTGATAACAGACATGGAAAATAAGTCAGAGAATAAATATGATCAAAGCCTTGCTGTATAAGTGCAGAGTACCTGAGCCTAAAAGTCTTACATTCACAAATAGCCTAAGGATGTGACATCCCATTATACAAACTCTAAACACATCTGGAAGTGAAAATGTGTGATTAACCAAGGAAAAATTTTCAAAGATTAGTGAAGAGGATAAACTGCTTTACCAAGTATTAAAACATATACTAAAAAGATACAGTATTTAGAAAAGTGTATTTCTGGCACAGGAATAAGCAAACAGATCAATGGAACAAATTTACAATATGATAAAGATAGCAATTTAAATCACTGATGAAAAACATTTTTAGAACAACTGTCTGTTCAGTTGGGAAAAAAAAGTTAAACTCCTATTTCATGTTATACTCAAAAATAAATTTGGATGTTTTAAGACTTAAACGTAAAAAGCAAAAGTATTGAAATAGGGGCTGCCCTGGTGGCGCAGTGGTTAAGAATCCACCTCTATGCAGGGCACATTGGTTTGAGCCCTGGTCCGGGAAGATCCCACATGCCACAGAGCAACTAAGCCCGTGTGCCACAACTACTGAAGCCCACGCGCCTGGAGCCCATGCTCTGCAACAAAGAGAAGCCACCGCAATGAGAAGCCCGCGCACCACAACGAAGAGTAGCCCCCACTTGCCGCAACTGGAGAAAGCCCACGTGCAGCAGCGAAGAACCAACACAGCCAAAAATGAATTAAAAAAAAAATTACTGCAATACTAGAGAAAAAGAGTACATTTTGATAATCGGAGAGTGAGGGCCTCTCAAACATAACATGAACCCAGAAGTCACAGAGAAAAACAGCAATATACTTGACCACATACAAATTAAGAATTCTACATGGTAAAATAATTAAGTAGAAAATGGACAAAAAGAGATACTAAATAGCAATTTATAGATGAAATCTAAACAATAAATATTATTAAGAAATTATCAACCTCAGTAAAAATCAAAGAATGTAAATTAACACTTTTAATACATTATTTTTGCATATCAGTTTGGCAAAATTCAAATGAATGAAGGACATGAAAGAATGGAAAAAATATGAGGAAAATGGACATCCCCACATATTCAGGATGGGGGTATATATTGGAAAAATAATTTTTAAAGGAACAATTTTTAATATCACCATTTAAAAACACAAATCCTTTGACCTGACAATTTCACTTCTAACAATCATTCCACAAATATTCTAAAAAATGTACAAAGATATGTGTATATAAATGTTTGCTGCAGCAATATTTATAATAAAACTAAAAACCTAAATGTCCATTATTAGGAAAATGATCAAATAAAATTATAGTAAATTCATACTATGAAACACCACAGAAGTAAAGCCTTATGTACTGACATAATGAGATTTCCATAACATGGTGTTGAATTAGAAGAGCAAGTTGCATGATAATACAGTCTTAAAAATAAAACTACATGTATGAGAATGCAGCATACACATACACAGACATACACACAGGCAGTTCACATACATATAGAAAAGCTCTACAAATGTACGCATACCAGTAACCCGTGGTTACATATAGGTTAACAGGAAGGAGGAGGTGAAAGGAAGGGACTCTCAGTTTTTTTTACTTTTTAAATTTTTTTTAAAAATATGATTAAAAACAAAAAAAGAAAAGCAGAAGTGTAAAAAAGTTGTGCTAATAACTTTTAAAAGCACCACAACAATCTATATACAATATAAAGAACTGCACACAAGAAACTGAGGATGCAATTCAGCTACAATTTAAGCGAAATTATTCCCTTAATTTCAGAGTACTGGCAGATTTATTCCCTTAATTTCAGAGTACTGGCAGATTCTCAATCTCTGAAGGCTTTAAGTGGTACCATATCACACATGGAGCCAAATAAAAGCACAAAGATTTTAGTTTTATGGTTTTCCATGAAAACATGAGAGAATGTCCCTAAGGCTTCTAACTGAAAAGGCAAAGATTTATAAGAAGAAATGCAACTTTGCTAAACCATGTGTATTTTCCAGTTAGTAATATACGTGTATTTTCCAGTTAGTAATCTTGGCATTTCAAAGTAAGCATATTTAAAGATTAAGTATTATAAGGCAAAAAACAACTCATGAGACTGACAGAAGGATTATGCTACTTTGTCAACGTACTCATTTCAGATCATGGTCTATCTCTTCAACAGTTTTGCAATGCAGACACCAGGCTCTTAAAGTGATTTTTGCCAACTTCCACTCTAGTAACAATTCCTAGTGTGAAGAAGATGAAAACCAGCAACCTCTTTTATGTGTGTTAATAATATCAGAGGAGCTCAAAAAGGATAATCAATCTTTGATGATTATAAAATATCCTACAACCTTCAAAAGGTACATCTGCTTAGAACAAGCTAATGATGCTTGAACAAGGTGGGTTTTTTGTTCCCAAAAGGGTTTTTTTTTGGTGGAGGGGATATCTTTAATAAAATATTAACTCATACCAATGGTATATTTTTAGCATCCTAACTCAGCAGGATATTCGTTTTATGTAAGTTTACACTTTTCCTACCTGGGAATGTTTTGTCCCTGATTCAACATATGAAATATGGTAGTACTGCTCAGAATATCATGAGGATGATGATACCATACCAGCAGTAAACACTAAAGAATGGCATCTTACCAAGCACTAACTATGTGCCAGGCATTGTGTCAGAGCTTTATGTGTAAAGCTCACTTACTCCACAATGACCCTATGAGGTAGTCACCATTATTAAATCTATTTTATAAATGACATAACTAGCACTCAGATAAGTTAACAAACTTGAACCCAGGCTGTCTTGATTCCAAAAAGCTATGCTTTTAATCACCAAGTTACCCATAACCAGGAATGTTACTCAAAAAAGATTCTTTGAAAATGAATATTCATTATGTAGACACCAGATACACTTTCAATTGCCCGATGTAAAAATTAAAGATTCAATTGTGAACGTCACTTGTGCCTCGATTTCATTTTTGAGGAAAACATTAGAGAAAGCTTAAAAATGCATCAACTGCTTCACTTAACAAATACAGTGTCAAGCTCTGTGCAAGATGTTCTTTACAATGAGCTCTTAGGGGAAGATAGTCTAACATGGAAGAAAAACAGATACAGGACTGGAAATCGTGATGTGTGCTGTGAGAATAAATGTGAGAGAATCTTCTTTAGATACTAAGGAAGTCGGGGAGGGATTCCCTAATGATACAACTGTGATCTGATATTATGGGTAAGACATATTTTTGACCGAAATTTTGTACCTTTAAAGTACAAACACACAAAAATAAAAAACATTTTTATTTCCTAATTCTTAATAATCTGAAGCAAAAAACAAAGCATTGATTCCACTGTGACAGCAACCAGAATCTATCATTTGAGTTAGCGGTTTTTGTTGTTGTTGTTTGTTTTGTTTTAAATTTTTGGCCACGCCGCATGACATGTGGGATCTTAGTTCCCAGAGCAGGGATAGAACCCGCATCCCCTGCACTGGAAGCACAGAGTCTTAACCACTGGACCGCCAGGGGAGTCCAATTGAGTTAGTATTAAGAGCAGACACAATACTAGTAGTTCACCATACACTGGCGAAATTAATCAACTTTCTAGCATTCTGACACTCATTTAAAAAAAAAAAAAAGCTGATGCCATTGTTTCCATTCAAGAAATAATACCAACTCATAATGAAGAACTAATATCATAATGTGCAATAAACTCATCTGCACCGGGCTCTCAACGTGTGAAAAATACTGCAGAAATTAAGAGTGGAAACTAATAACTTGCTGTTGACAAATCTAAAACAAGCACATAAAAAGTAGATTTTACCACACAACTCCCCCCACTCTTCCACACACATTTTTAACTCATAATTGTTTTAACCAGGCCGTAGTAAGTAGCTTTTTCCATTACTGATGATACTGGCTTTGGTTTACTTTGTCAGTCATTACATACAGTCAACCATCGGGTTTTCGCTAATTATACCGCACTAATTATTGAAAAACGAATAAGCAATAATTACCAAGAGAACTCTGAAAAAGATGAGCAAACGACTCTAATAGATATTAAAGCATATTTTTTAAAGCCTCAAGAGTTAAAACAGTGTAGAAGTGGCAAATGAATGGACAGACCAACGGGAGAAAACAGAAAGTCCAGAAATAGACCAATATAGTTTTCAGAAACAGAGAAACAATCTGATAGAAAAATGGACAGATTACATTAAAAAAGAAATACAAATAAGGTAACATAAACATGAAATCCTTAACCTAACTCATGAAAACAGAAATGAGATAGCACTTCTTATCAGAGGCAAAATCTGATCTAAGTCCAACCACTCTCTCATCAAGCTGTGGAGAATCAGGTGCTCCAAGGATCTTCAGGTACTGCTGGTGTAAATGCAAAACGTACAACCCTTATATGAAGGGACATAATAATATTTACCAAAATTACCGATACATTTACCCTTTCACCTAGCAAACACATTTCTAGGAATCTAAACAAGACACCTACACACATATGAAATAACACATGAACAAGGTTATTCACTACAAAACTGTTTGTAATAGCAAAAGATCGAACACATTCAAGGGCTCAGCAACAGAGGACTAGTTGAATGAACTACGGCATATACATAACCGAATACTATGCAGTCAAAAAAAAAAGGAACATCTTATTGTATTAATATGGAGAAAGCTCCAAGGTATAAAAATGAAAAACAAAACAACAAAGTGAAAAATATCAGTATGTTACCTTTTGAGTAAAAGGAGGAGGAAAACAAGAATATATATTTGAATTAGCTGTTTGCATAAAGGAAGTCAGAAAGAATAAATAGAAATTTGTAAAAACAGTTACATGTAATGGGCTAGGGAGAAGTGGTAGATAGGGATGGGTAGGAGCAAGACTTCTCAGGGTATATCCTTTTTTTTTTTTTTTTTTAAAGAGAGGTGATTTTGGCCTCTGCTTTCACAGGCAATACTACAGAGCTAGTATTTAATAACACTGCTTTGTTTTCATTATATTTTAGTCTTTTTTTTTTTAAATAAATTTATTTATTTTATTTATTTATTTTTGGCTGCGTTGGGTCTTTGTTGCTGCGCGCAGGCTTTCTCTAGTTGTGGCGAGTGGGGGCTACTCTTCGTTGCGGCGCACGGGCTTCTCGTTGCGGTGGCTCCTCTTGTTGCAGAGCACGGGCTCTAGGCGCACGGGATTCAGTAGTTGTAGCGCACGGGCTTAGGTGCTCTGTGGCATGTGAGATCTTCCCAGACCAGGGCTCGAACCCGTGTCCCCTGCAATGGCAGGCGGATTCTTAACCACTGCACCACCAGGGAAGCCCCTATACATTTTTTAAAATAGCATTTTGATTTTGAACCTGTAAATAAATATATTCCCTATTCAAAATATTACAAGTTAACAATTACATTTGAAATAAAGAGATAAAAAGAAACTGGTGACTTGGTTAATGTTTGGTCAAAAACATTTATTGGACCATTGTGTAAGCCCTTCTTCTGAGTGATATTTAAAGGAATAACTAAAATGACAGCAGTACTAATCACCGTGTGAAACATCAGCATCACAAACACGCTCACACTTGTCTGTATGCTCACAGCAAATTTCAAAGCAATCTATTAAATTCAGAAGACGTCTTGCACTTTGAAAATTCACGTTGCACTCTGTGGCCAAAAGCACACTGTTCGCCTGGTCGGAAACACAGTTGCTCTTTACATGTCAACAAGGAGTCAGCAGTAAGAGCAAACGCTTGGGACAGGCAGTAAATACTTGTGACAGTGTAGATAAAGGTTTTAATAACAGCCAGCTCAGTGCAGGTCAGGCTGGGATTATGCTAAAACTGGCAGGGTGGAGGCGGTAAACTGTAGCCTTCAATCCAGTGAGGAAAGGCCACTTCCAGTATCTGTCAGTCTCTTCTCCCAAAGAGAACAAAAAAGAAGATGGAAACCATCTTGCTTCCATCTTTGGGGTGGTTGGGAGTTTTGTTTAGGACCAGAAAGAGAGGAAAGAAAAGTCTACATTTAGCACTTCACTAGCATAAGTGAAAGTGGCTCACTTTAAAAGTATGTTAGGGACCAATTAGTGAAATGAAAGGTAAAATGAAAGGACTATAGTCTAGTAAAGGCTGCCCCAGCTGCCCAGGATCAGGGTCAGATAAGCCTGGCAATGACTTCCAGAGAATCAGAATCTAAGTCACGGCCACATCACTTAGAGTAATCTGAGTACATACACAGAACTGTGCCAAAAATGTAAGGGCTCCTGTTACAGGCATACGTTTCAGTGTTTATTAGAAGAGACTGCTCTAAGTAGGATCTTTGTTCTTGTATCTAAGATCTAACTGGGTAAATAATACTTATATGGAGGAGGGTTTAATCTGATAAAAAAGGTATTTTATATTTCTGGGAACTTTTAAAGGCATGTTCACAAAAACAAAAACAAGCTGGTGAGTTTAGAAACAAGAACCCAATCCGGTGGCAACATAAGCAGACAATTTATCCAGACTCCTCTTCAAAGTTCAAGACCCATGTAACCAACTAGACAATGCCACTTGTCCCCCATATACCTCAAATTCAACACCCCCCCCCCAATTTCTGCTATTCCTCAGGTGTAATGATATTGTACAATACCATCCAACACAGGATCCTATAACCCAACACCTTAACTCTTCTCTGACACTCTCCACCTCTCCACTCACAGGATTATAAATGTCTGCTGAATCTTTCTACTGCTCCATTTCCACTCCTAGTGCCCTAGGCTTCTGGCCACCATCATCTCTTCTCTGGAATACTGTGATTATCTCCAGCCTGGACACTCTCTTGACTTTTACAATCTATGCATCTAGCAGGCCTTCACTTTTATCCGCATAAATTGCTCATAGTATCTCCTTATGAGTTTTAAAACATCTGCTAGATTGGTAGGTATGCCCTCTTTCTTTCCTTAATAATAATCAATCAATAAATACTATGTATGCCTTCTCTTTCATTTCTTAGGTGATCTTGTCAGAAACGTCATTTTTACATGTCTTTTCAAATATCCAGCTTTAGGTTTTACTGATCAGTTGTCCCTCTCTCTCTTTTTTTTTTTTTTCTATTTAATTTCTGTCCCTCCTTTTTGTTTACATGTCTTCCAGTGTCTATGACTTTGCTCTTTTTCTAATTCCTGGGGTGAATGCTCCTCTTTCATTTCTTAGGTGATCTTGTCACAAACTTGGCATTTTTGCATGTCTTTTCAAATATCCAGCTTTAGGTTCTACTGATCAGTTGTCCCTCTCTCTCTCTCTCTTTTTTTTTTTTCTATTTAATTTCCATCCCTCCTTTTTGTTTACATGTCTTCCAGTGTCTATGACTTTGCTCTTTTTCTAATTCCTGGGGTGAATGCTTATTTTTTTGTTCTTTCTTGTTTTTTAATAAATAAATTAGCAACTGCAAATTATCTATCTATCCTGCTTTATCTATCCATAGTTTTGACAATTTTTCACTGACAAGATTACTGTTAATTTTTATTGTAATTCCTCCTTTAACGAATGAGTAATGAAGTGGTTTTTTAGCTTCCAAAAGTATGGTACCTGGCCAAGACAGAGTAGCCAGGACCAGTTTTACCCTTCCCTCTGAAAAAACTAAAAAAGTAAAATATTAAACAATGGTTTTTAGACAATGAACATCAGACAGTAAACTACAGTGTTTCCTGAAAATAGAAAAACAAAACCCTACAGAGCTCTACAACTGTCCCAGCTTATAGCTTAGAGATAATTTTCATGCCTCAGTGCAGGGAGGGGGAATCCAGATGGAGTCTGATGGTCTCCCTGAGTTGAGGAGATGGAGCTGGGAACATGGGAAAACCAAGGCAGCTAGAACAAGTACCCGAGAGAGAACTGCATACAGAGACGGCTTCAGAGATCTGTAGAGTCCACCTGCATCTTAAGTTTTCAGCTCAGTACTGATCCCCAGTGCATAAGGCCTAAAACAGAACCACCAGAAAGGAGGAAAAAGAACAACTCCCAAAGCTCATTAAGGGCCAGAATAGCTCATGTTCCCACTAGCAGAAAACCTCATAATTTAAGAGGCAGTGGGTAAAAGTACTCAGAAAGATATTACTCCAGTATTGGGAAAAATTAGCCCTAAGCTACAGGCTGCTCTGTTCCCACCTAACTCAGCTTGGAAACAAACCTCAAAAGGATCTTTTTCCAAAGTAACTTCAGTGCAACACACAACAAAGCTCAAGAACACTAATAAGAACACAAAAACATCTTACACACTTGAGGCAAAATTTACAATGTCTAGAATCCAGTAAAAATTACTAAGCACATAAAGAAGTAGGAAAATACAGCCTGTAAAATGAGAAGGAAAATTGATAAAAAACAGAGTCAAGAAAATAATAAGATATAAAGGATAATAAGATAATATAATAATAATAAGATAATAAATAATAATTTATTAGGATAGTAAAGGACAAAAAGAAATAAAACAGTATAACTAAATTCCATATGTTAAAGAAAGCAAAGATTGAGCAAGTTAACTACAAACATGGAATATGAAAAAGACACAAATCATGCTAAAAGATGAAAACTAACATAATTGAGGTAAAACATATACTGGCTAGAATAACAGCAGATTAGACACCATGGACAAAATGATTAATGAACTCGAAAAAATAGCAAATATAAACCATGCAAAATGAAATACAGAGAGAAAAAAGACTGGAATAAAATGATCAGAGTATCAGTTAGCTGTGGGACAACTTCAAGCAGCCTAGGTCATCAGAAAAAATTTTTTAATAATGGTCAAATTTCCCCCAAATTTGATGAAAACTATAAATCCACAGATCCAAGAAACCTTAATTAACTCCCAGCACAAGAAACATGCAGAAAAGCATTAAAGCACATCATAATCAAACTGAACTGAGATCAAAGGCACATAAAGAAACCTTCAGGGGTGATGGAAGCCTTCTAAATTAGATTGTAGAGATAGCTGCACAACTGCATACAGTCCTGGGTAATTTTTATGGTTTGTAAGCTATACCTCAACAAAGCTGAAAAACGATTTCAAAAAATTCTTTGGAAGAAATCATAAGAGATATGCTTAGTGACCTTGAGTTTGGCAAATATTTCTAAAATAAAATAAAAAGAGCATGAATAAGAACCATGAATGAATAGACAAACTGTCGTATTTTTTTTTAAATATCTTATTTTTTTTCAAATTTATTTATTTAATTTATTTATTTTGGGCTGTGTTTGGGTCTTTGCTGCTGCGCGTGGGCTTTCTCTAGTTGAGGAGAGTGGGGGCTACTCTTCACTGTGGTGCGCGGGCTTCTCACTGCGGTGGCTTCTCTTGTTGCAGAATACGGGCTCTAGGCGCACGGGCTTCAGTAGTTGCGGTGCATGGGCTCAGTAGTTGTGGCTCACGGGCTTAGTTGCTCCGCGGCATGTGGGATCTTCCCAGACCAGGGCTCGAACCCATGTCCCCTGCATTGGCAGGCGGATTCGTAACCACTGCGCCACCAGGGCAGCCCCAACAAATTGTCTTCTATCCCTACAGTGAAACAATACTCAGCAATAAAAAGGAATACTGACACACTCAACAACATGGAAAAATGTCACAATAATTAAGGTAAGTAAAAGAAGCTGGACAAAATACTACATACTCTATGATTCCATGTATATAAAATTCTAGAAACTGCAAACTAATCTAAACTGACAGCAGATCAGTGGTTGCCTGGGGACTAGTTAGGGGCAAGAAAGGTGAGCGGCAAGAAAGATTACATGGGGGCACAAAGAAACTTTTGAGGATTATGGATACGTTTATTAAATATTTTGATTGCTGTGATGGCTTCATGGGTATATACATATGTCAAAACTTACTAAATCATACAATTTAAATACGTGCAGTTTACTGTATGTCAATTACACCTCCATAAAGCATTTTTTAAAAAGGAAAAAAGAAAACCCTTAAAGATCATTTCCACACTGTAACTTTTCTTGGTATCCTTACACAGAATCTGTATTCATACCGCACCACAGAACTTAAAATTTACTTCTAAAATAAAATCATACTGTTGTTATGCTTATTTGTATGTCTGTCTTCCCTGTTAAGGCTGTGAGCTCTTGGACTGTCTTAATTATATTTTTATACCCAGGACCTAGTAGGGTAGTGCTTATACATAATAAGTGCACAGTACATGTACGATTAGTTGAATTTCTACTTAATTTTTAAAAATCAAATGTGGAATCTTGAGTAAACAGAACTGAAGATATGAAAATAGGTACTAGATGGGAATCTCAACAAAAATCTACTTGAAGTTGCATTCAATGCTTCAGTATAAACAGCCAGTTTGTAAATCTCTCCAGAAAAAATTCAGTGTGCAGAGAGCAGAAATCAGAGGAAAAAGTAAAATATAGTAGACACTGAGATAAATTCAGAGTTAAAAACCAAGGAAGACAGTAATTTAACACTGTGGGCAGAAAGAAACAAAATCATTATCCATATTCTACATGCAATCACTGATTATGTTAGAGTCTATATAAATGCCTATTTACCTAGTACTATAATAAATGTAAAGACAGACCTCTAATTCACAGGCCCTAAGATAAGGAGAGTGTGGTTAAGGGAAGAAATAGCTTTATGAGGGTCAATAATGCTTAAGCAGATAGTTTCTAAGTGCCAATTCCAACAATGCACTGAAAATAGCAGAAAGAGATTCCAACTGTTAAATGTACTTTGAAAAACTTCTCTCCACAAAATTCTGTTTATGTCCAACATTTGCCCCTTTTTTCCTGATTACACCAAGAGAAATAACTTTGGTTGATCTCTTTTTGGTTTCTATTACATCTAGGTCTGGGTGGGAGGACAGTAATTTAGACTATTGGAGGAGGGGCTGCTGATCTGTCTTAACAAGAAGGCTGATTTCCAGTTCAGGGACAGGCCACTGCTTTAAGGTAAGAGAAGCAGAAGAACCCTCGCTGGATTGGCAGGGCATGCCACAAATAGCTGGAATCAAGAATTCTGAGTGCCCTGTATTCATGCAACAACCTGCACACATTTCAATAACAGAATTTCACAGTTCTAGAAAATTAAGAGTAATATAATCATAAAGCCAAGTGGTATTATTAAAAAAATCTTAGAAGTGTTTGTAAAACTTCGTATCTATATAAATTTTGATTCTATGCCCACACATTGTAATAACAAACTACTGAAAACCATTATAGCCATTTAATTGTAATAGCCAAAAATCTTATTATTTGATTTTGGAAGAAACACACAATGTGTGAAGAAAACCAGAATTTGTCTTCAAGAGGTAAACGTTAATTTCATTACTTAATAATGAAAATAATATTTAAAGGATTATTTTTTTAAGACTTTCGACTGGGTAAATATCATAAACTAGTACTTTTAATAATATAAAATATAAAAACATTTTTCTAACTTTTGAAACTCTTTCTAGCTTCTCAAAAATGAAACTTTCTTATTCTAGCAATTAAACCAAAGTGTATGGAATAGCCATTTGAAATATATAAAAGGCTATATGAAATAATGACATTAAAGATATATATATATATCATATATGACACTGATGTTCTAGCAATGCTTTTCTATATTATTTTTTCATTCAAATGAAATATGACCACACCATATCATTCACATAGGCATTCACCTTTTAGAAATAATAAAATGTGTTTAAAAGTACAGCAGATTATGTCATTATACTGTTTTACTTAAAGTTATACAAAAATGGACAGAAGCCAACATTCTCTTAAGTATAAGACAGTAATTAAACAGTAATTTTTTTAAAATTTATTTATTTTATTTATGTATTTTTGGCTGCGTTGGGTCTTCATTGCTGTGCACAGGCTTTCTCTAGTTGCGGCGAGCAGGGGCTACTCTTTGTTGTGGTGCGTGGGCTTCTCATTGCAGTGGCTTCTCTTATTGCAGAGCACGGGCTCTAGGCGCGCAGGCTTCAGTAGTTGTAGCGCGCAGGCTTCAGTAGTTGTAGCACGCGGGCTCAGTAGTCGTGGCGCACGAGCTCTAGAGAGCAGGCTCAGTAGTTGTGGCGCACGGGCTAAGTTGCTCTGCGGCATGTGGGATCTTCCCGGACCAAAGGTCCAACCCATGTCCCCTGCATTGGCAGGCAGATTCTTAACCACTGCACCACCAGGGAAGCCCCTAAACAGTAATTTGTTAAAGCAAGATATACTCCATGTAATTTTATGCCTTAAATTGAGAGTGGATTTCCTAAGAGGACTGGGAAATAAATGGACATCTATGTCTGAGAAGAAAATCTTGACCTCTATTTTTAGCAAAGGCTGCTATTTGAGATCCAACTTGAAAGCACAGTACAGAGAGACAGTAAGTTTGACTCCCTTACTTCTGGTATAAATGCAGGTGTTTTGCTTACATTTTTCCTTCTTAAATTATACTGTAAACTTGTGATGCATATTCCAGATTGAGTGCACCAATTCATATTCCCTCTCTAACCAGTGTCTCCATTTCACTACATGAGAACAAGGAAAGAGTGGTGTATGATTTCAGTGTCTGGTTCAGTGACTAAATATTTATTGGGAGCCAAATACATGCCAGGTATGGTGCTAGGTGTTGGGACACAAAGCTACTGTTAGCATATGCTTAGTGTCTTTGTTAAATGGTAAAACTATAATGTTAAAATTCTGAAAGTCCATTCCCCTGGATGACCATGTGAGATTGGTGAGAAAGTGGATGGAACCAGTGAACTTTTATCTGTCAAGGGCTCATCACTCACTTCGTTCTAGGTATGTCAGGTATCTCTGTTCTACATATGGGCACAGAAGTCTTCTCGAGTTGAAAAAACAAATCTAAGGGAAAGAACCACTGGGACTACTACCACTGAAAAACTCTGGAGGTCTGCAGATAGGGAGACATAACACCGTCAGATTCCAGTGATATTGGTCACCATACTCACATGGTGGCTAAAGAAGGAGGTTTAAATGCTTGACAACAATGAATGCCTTAAGGCACTTCATTTTAATTTTCCTGGCCTTATAATTTTACATAGGAAGGAACTGAAAGAGGGTAAAGCAGGCCTTTAGAAGCAGGCTAGCCCTGCATTTCCCAGTGTGTTCTGTGGAATTGGGATATTATAGTCATTAAGTAAAAAAATTAAGAAATAAATGTGTTTACATTTAGGATCAATTAATTCAGGAAAATAATTGATCAAAGTTTAAAAGTACATCTATCATAGGACTTTTCAGAGTCTTTAATATGCCAATATATAATGTGAATCTCCATGTGGAGGAAGGGAATAGCAGCGTTTCCCAAATTCATTTGATCACAAAATCTTTAATCCTTTAATTAAGGATCACTTTAAGAATCTAATGTTCCAGAAAAGAAATTTGGGGGAACTACACTAATGCACCAAATGAGGTAAGAATCATGTCAGAGGAGAACATACTTCCAGAGGCAAAGTCACCTGATGGCCAGAAGGTCAGGGACTTGGAAAAAAGATGACAAAATAGCTCTAGAGGAGGCAAAATGCCCGCAATTCCTAGCTGCAGTCACTGCCATCTCCCCGCAGCGATACACTGAACAGGTAACTGCAGCTATTAATGTCTTCCTCTGAGCTTCTACTGTTCCTGGGACTACACTAGAAGTTGGAGATATAACAATGAAGAGGACAGAGAAGGTCCCTGATCCCACAAAGCTTACATTCCAGTTGTGGGAAACAAACAAACAAGCAAAAAAAATCAGACTGATTAGTCCTACGTAGGAGGAAAAGCAAACAAACAAAACCTGGATGATGTGACAGAGAGAGTATGACTGAGACAGGCTGAAACTAAAATAAAAACAAACCAAAAATACCCCTGCAAATACTAAGAAGGGCTTTGCTAAACAGACCCATGAATACAGGCTCAAATTTACATAATAAGTAATCGGAACAAATACTAAGATTTAAATGCTTTATTTAAACCTCACAATAACCTTTTGAGGTATGTACTATTTCATCATTTTCATCTAACAAATGAAACCAGGTATAGCAAAGATAAATTAAGTGTCCAAGGTCACAAAGCTAAAAAACTGGCAGAGCTTAAATTCAAATCCAACTCTCCAGTTCAAGAGGCTAACTTCCTAACTGTGTGGCCATCTAACCAAGCAGTATCTACTTGTCTGATACCAAACTGCTATTCCAACAGTTTTTAAGATTTCTTGGGAGTTCCCTGGTGGCCTAGTGGTTAGGATTCAGTGCAGTCACTGCCATGGCCCAGGTTCGATCCCCGGTCAGGGAACTTGAGATCCCGCAAGTGGTGCCGCGCAGCCAAAGATTCCTGCATCTTCTCATTGTCTATCACACGTAACTAACTCCTGTCTACCTCCCTGAATTTACCAGTAGGGAGACCCAACAAAGGATTATATGGGTTTTTTCTTAGCAAAAGGAGAAACTGTATCCCGATGTTCAGTTTTACCCAGGATATAAAGGAATTCATCAAAGAGCGCACAGTGGCAGTGAAAGAGCCAAGCTAACGTCCTCGGACCAGAAGATAATGAATGACAGGAACGACCAAGTTCCAACACACACTAAAGAGGACTTAGCAAGAGATGAGAAGACGACAGCCCTGAGGAGTTAAGTAACTGAACCACAATCATTTATCTAAGTATTGCGGGAGCTAGGAGCGGAACCAAGGTTCTCTTCAGTGTCTCTCCACCATTATCCTCACACCTGGAGGATGGGGCCCAGATCAGGGCAGAAATCTGAAAACTCCAGAGCAGCCTGGAGGACGCACTGGGGATAGTCAGCGGTCAGATACTGTTATTGGTGATAAAAACAAGCACAACCACAAAATACATGAAACCAAAGACTAACAGCCAAAAGTGGGTCATAGCCAGTAACTACAAAGACTGAGATTAACCACGAGAATCCATTTGCTGCACATGGAACAGCAAACATGGTAGATGTGCAGGTGTCAGGAACAGGGACTAAACAGAAGAGAACACAATCAGAAAAATTCATAAGAAAGGTAAGGCCAGGCAGAGACAGGCACACCGTGCCACCAGACAAAGGAGTCTGCTCGCAACTGTCTTTCCCAGAGCTACCTGGAGAGTTCTTGGATTAAGATGTCCAGGCTGCACCACACACGTGCTGACTACGAAGCTCCTGGGAAAGCCCAGCTTTGGATCACTTTGCCACTCATGGGGGCTTTAATCTCCTGCTTCTTACAGAGCACGTACAAGACTCTGATACACTTCCAAAGCACATCATTCCTTTCCCCCTCATATCAGTTTCTGCATCTTTAAATTAACAACACACACAGTTATTCACACTTTCCCAAGGTGACCCCAAAAGAAGAGCAGCTCGAGGAGTATCTGCAAGCCGAACAACGCGACTATCACGGTCAGCATTAAAACTTTCTGTCACAGTTAAACATGATTTTGTTCCTTTCTGTCTTGATACATCTACAACAAGCAACGTGTTGCTAATCTTTATAGAAGCAGACAAGTCTGGAAACCAGAAACATACCCCCCAACCTCTGCATCAGAAGCCAAAAACAAGAAGCAAAGAGAGGCACCAATCTTCTCTAAACATTAGTGGTGCCCAGATGCAGAAAAGAAAAAGAAAAAGAGAAAGCGAAAGAGAAAAAGACATAGAAAAAGAAAATCCTGCTCTTAACATTAATATCTTACTGTCAAATCCCAGTGTATGGGAATTTTAGAATTTTACATTAAAATCTTCTATTAAATAGTTTTTACATATCATTCTGGGGGAAATGAGAGGCAAGCAGTAATTCAAAATCGCTACTTACAATAATATTAGGCAAACTTTTCAGAAGAATACGTTTTCTTAAGAAAATCTGTCAGTAATGTTTTTGAGAAATTGCCCCCACTCCCCACCTTCACTGCCACCTGCTTGCAGATCTCTACTTCCTACCCTGCCTACTGTGCCTCAATTCTTTTAAGAGTATGTACCAATCTAATACTTTGAATGTTGTATGAAAACCAAATATCGTGTAAATGGTAATTCATTACATAAATGGTAATTCATTTATTCGAAATGAAACCACCAAATTCATAGAGAATCCTAACTAATGTCACCAACAATTTTGGGAAGAACTATGAAGTTCAAGAGTCTATAAGCAATTCTATGAGCCAGGGGCAATGGCCCACAACTTGGGTGTGGTTCACAATCAGGTTCTCTTTTCTGTGAAATGACAGACGGTACTTGTAAAGTCCAAACTCCTTCTAGGAAGTAAGGTGCTTTTTGAAAAGATACGGTTCTCAAACAGTTCCAAATGTATGGTCGTCATTTTACAAGCATGTTGCCCACCTGAACAAGCATCAGAATTAATGATTAAAGTTTCCTTCAGATTTACTATGCTAACTGATCTGACTCTTCTTAAGCAACAGGAGAAATTTAACATGTTCCACACTAAAGAAATGGGAATTTTCAGATCTCTTCCCTTTGCATCTACTGGTAGACAAGTAGTAAACAGAGTCTAGCTTCAGCTTAATTATGACATAGCTGAAACATGTTTACAGGATTGAATGCCCTTTAAAACTAAGTGGGAGAAAAGGAGACAGCCAGTAAAGAAAGGAAAATGGAATTATGATGAAAACAAGGCAATTATGTACATTATTTCAAAGAGGACTAAACAAACTAAGCCACATTCTGATAGTTTCTAATGGCTTTTAATGTCTCTCCAATCCTTAAAAGTTAACAAAGTTAGGCAATAATAGTCACCTTTGGTGTGCCTTAACAGTACTTAATGTAAAAACAGAATTATGAATTATATAAAATATTATATAAAATATATAAATTCAGAAGAATAAATTCCATCTCTATCTTGTCTCTGATTTTAAAACTCAAATTTAAGTCAGATCGTTGTACAACTCACTGAATTGTACACTTTAAAGGGGTGAGTTGTATGGTATGTGAATTTAATCTCAATAAAGCCGTTACAAAAATTTAAGTCAAAAGCTGGGGTTGGGAGAAGGGGGCGAGGGGGTGGATGACAGTGTCTGAAAATAAAGCTCCAGAATAACTAAGCTTTTCTATATAAGCTGACCAACGAAACCGAAAGCTAAACAGGCTCTGGTGAAATAGAACAGATTTGATGCTTCTGGTCTTTTAATAAAGAAATCCCTTCAATTGATTGGGTTCTTGACTTGATCAGTGGCCAGCTAAACGCCTTTGCTAACTGCAGTTCTGACCCACTCCTTTCCCCTCTGTGCAAGGGACATATTTGAAGAGGGTGAGAACCACAAGCTTCTACTAGAAGGAAAAAATAATACTCTGGCAACAATGGTGGCAGGTTTGGGGCGGAGAAGGGGGAGCTGTCCACGTTTCACGCCTGAACGTTTTCAAAAGCGGAAACTACTTTCCTCAGAACTCAATCTCAACTAACCAGAAGATAACAAACCCTCTCCTTTAGTAAATATACAGTCCCACTGCATGGCTGCCTTTTTAAGGAAATGCACTCTTTTCTAACCACTGTCCCCTCTCATGTCCAGTGAGATACTTTGGCGTTTTTCTGATATCACTGAATCACTTCCAATCCTCCTTCCTTGGCAAAAAAAAATATTATTTTTAAAAAAGCAGAAACCAACACAACGGATGTACAGCTCTGTGTTTTCACACACCTAATTTTGGCAGTGTAGCTGAGTGCACGGACTCCACAGGCAGACTGTGGGTTCAACTGCTGCTCTGCCACTTACCGGCTGGGAACTCTAGGGCAAATCACTAAAGCTCTCTGTGCCCCTCTACTCTTATCTGTAAAATAGGGATAATTAAAGACCCCACATCATAGTATGGATTAAGATTAAAACTGGTTATTATAGGTAAAAGTTCACAGAAAAATGCTTAGCACATGATATATAATAATTATTACTTCAACGAGTAAATGAGCAACTTAAAAGTATGAGAACAGTTTGGTTTGAAAACTTGTAAAACAGAGTTGTGACAATTCCTCAAAAGCTGTACAGATATACTAAAATTGAACAAAAACATAAATGGATGGCGGATGGTGGGAGCCAGGTTTCTTACTATTAGAGAAGAAGGCTACAGACAGCATTGGGGAAGGCTAGAAGGAACCATGTGGGACTGGATTAGATTCAAAGACATCAGTATAAATTCACCTTTAGCTTAAAATGGATACAGTTATATAAACACAGAAAAAACTATAGATATGTATGTATACACGAACCAGTAATACATATACTTATATACAACATATGTTATAAATATATATTATATAATACATATTTTATATATTAACTCTACATTATATATAAATATATATATTTCCTAGATCCATCTACTGAGAGGGCCTAGGAGAAATGACACACCAGTAAGAACAAGCACACCCAGAGCCCAAATCTTGGTTTCTTACACTACTCTCCAATAAAAGGAACCTGGGGTCCTTGGAGAAATGGCTGATCATAAGGCTGGGGCAGGGAATACACATGATGAGCCTGAGACATCTTATACTGCCAGAGAGTAAGGAAGTGTTAAAAACAAAATGATGGGGACATATCAAAGGGACACAGGAGATAATGTGAAAGAGCTCTCAATGGCCAAGCTGGAACAACCTGAGCAATCTTGAGTATTGGATTATAACCCAGGATATAAAATAAATATTGATAAATCCATACTGATATAAAATAACTGAGGGGCAAAGATACAAATCTCCACACAGAAAAGCTCCAAGTAATTTATGTAGCTACTCCCTTTCTCAAAAAGATGAAGCTTAACTCGACACCCACTAAGTGTGGGGCTGTGTTTAGTGATCTGCTTTCAGACAGCACAACATGGAAAGGTGGGAAAAAGTAATTTTATAGTGGAGAAACCTAGAAAACATCACCACAGCCAGGTGATCAAGGTTAACATCGCCAGGGATAAGTCAAATTAATAGCGTGGATACTTCACCCTCCCCAAAATTCATACCCCAGTCTAACCATGAGAAAAACATTAGACAAACCTAAATGGAGAAACATACTACAGAATACCTGATCAGCACTCCTCAAAACTGCTAAGGTCATCACAAACAAAGTCTGTGAAACATGATGAGAAAATCTAACGTGCTATTCTGAATGGGATCCTGGCACAGAGAAGAAAAGTTAGGGAAAAACCAGTGAAATCCAAATAAAAGATGGTGTTCAGTTAATAGTGATGTACCAAAGTTGGTTCCTTAGTTGTGACAAACGTACCATGGTCATGTGAGATGTTAACAAAAGGGGAGACTGGGTGAGGAGTTTACAGAAACTCTCTACTATTTTTGTGACTTTTTATAAATCTAAAAATATTCTAAAATAAGTTTTTTAAATCTCAATTATCAAAGAATTAAAAAATAAACTAAATTTTTAAAATGGTATGAGTTTAAAAAGGTGAGTTTAAACCTTGGCCAGATAAACAAAAAGGTATTTGTCTCCTAAAACAGCTGATCAAATCAGGTAAATGAATAATTTCTGCAAACAATATTGCTAGAAAACCCAGATCCCTTTACTGCCGTATAAAGTAAAGTTGGTTTCCAGACTTTTCTAAAACCCACCAAAATAAGTTAAATTATACTTTTAAAGTACTTTGTCTGAAACATAGATTTAAATTTCACACCTTTTATATGATCACTTATTACAAAACAATATAGGTTATGTTATAGAAATGTTCTTTAAATTTTAATTCAAATACTATAATGTGATAGAAGCAGCTAAGGAAATCTCAACACAAACAATACAAACCTTTTGTAAAAATAGCAACTCTGCCCAGTAATTAACAGTAACCGTCAATTTCGGTTTTTAAAAGAAAAAAGTTTGTCAAGCCTCATGTAACCACAGCTTACTGAAGAAAAAAGTCTACATTCCAAATCAAAACATCTTATACGATTAGCAGACTCCAGTAGTGTTAGCGAATGAACATCACAGCACTAACTGGAAACATGAGACCCCAAAGAAAAATGTCAACATAATGATTATGAAATAGAAATGACAGTGACTGACTGACCTATTACTGTTCAAACTGAATGACATACAAAAAGTAAACATAACTGTGTGTGTGGCCTGTTTCTGCAAAAAGCTTTATAGTCTCTACTCAACCCTCTTTAAAGGTTTGGGGTTTGAGTTTTCATCAAAGGGAGAAAGGGTGAAGGAGCAGGGGGTGGGGATAGATGCAGCAAGAAGCAGAGAAGGGAAAGATGAGCAAGTTTTAATAATGACCATGTCCATCTGGGTTTCCTATCACTTGGTACCTTCAATGTTCTCTTCCTTCCATCAACTGTGTCACCTCCTAAGGATGACACGGAGGGAGAGAAGTGTGAATCTTCCTGTGTAGGGACAGTGGGAGATCATAAGTCACCAATTCCTGAGGCACTGAAAGGAATACAGGAACCCAAAAAACGATTTTAAGGAGGCACAGGTGTTGAAAGAAAACTCTGATAACAACAATGGTGGGTAATCTCTTACTATCTCTCCATTATTCTTAACTGTTTCAACTAGAACATATTCAGTAACTTGTAATACCAAACCTTTTCCTAAAGACCATAACTTTCACATACATGTGTACTTACAGCATAGGTCTTTCATGGCATATTTCACTCACTCATTCAAATATGACACCTCAAAAGAAAGACTGAAACCATGAATCTTGAATTCTTTGAATCCCTTAGACATTAAAGGTGAGGAGGAAGTCAGATGAGAGCTCTTCTTCATTTGAAAACTCCAGGCAAAAGATGTCCCTTCTCTTGGCTCCCATCACTGAAGAATTCTTGTTCTCATGTGCACTCTTTCCTTCTTTACCATATGTCCCCACTGGTCCCTTCAAATCTGCTAGTCTACCACTGCAGGGGGTGGGGGTAGGGATGGGGATGGGGAGGGTAATGGGACAACACCTTTCTACTTAAATATATTCTCTCAATCGATCTGTCCAAAATCTAACTCTACTCTACTCAAGTTTCCCATCTCTCCAGGCCACCTATGCCCAAAACTTCCCCTGTCATTAATCTAATTCACATCATTACCATTCACCCTTGGATTGTTTAGGCACTGTTTACACAGGGGCATGCCTAGCACATAGTAAGTATTCCAGAAACACTATTTGCTATTATTATAATTATTGTTGTTATTAATATTCAATATTCTCCATTATTCTCCAATACAAATCATTTGATGCAGTCTGACCTGTTTCCTGCATGATCCCTTCTTACTTATTCCTCCCCCTAGCAGGTCTTCATTTTCCAATATTCACCTCAACTACAATGTCGTTCCACTTCACCAATTTAAATCTAAATCACATTTTAAAGCCCAGCTTTCATTCTGTTTCTTCTAAAAAGCCTTTTCTATTTGGCCATGGACTGCAATCATTTTCTGATCTTCTGAACGTCTATCAAGAATCACATAACTCAATACATAATCAAAGAATGCTCCAAGTTAATGCTGTAATTAAATTACTTAGTACTATGCCCATACCTAGTCTGCCACCTCCTTGAGAAGAGGGCTCACATCATCTGCATCAGCCACAGTACAGAGCTCAGCAGAGATGCTCAATAAGTACTCCTGGGGAACACACTAAGAGAAGGATATAAATGATATGGTACTAGGAGGAAGTAACAGGGTCAACCTCCCCAACAAGAGACTACAGAAGATGTCACCGCCTCCTCTTACCTTCTGAATCACTTGTAAACAGGATACTTTGCCAACCATTCCAACCACTCCAGAAAACAACTCTATAGACAGCAAGTACGTCCTCCTAACTAGACGCAATGGACTCCCAGTCCTTACTTCCTTTAGTTCTATGCTATATCTGACTCCAAATTACCACTCTTTAATAATCTCAAACTACCCTTGTTTGAACACAGACAGTTCCAGGGGGAAGACCATGTAAAGACACCAGGAGAAGACAGCCATTTATGAGACAAGGAGAAAGGCCTCAGAAGAAACTAACCCGGCTGACACCTTGATCTCAGACTTCTAGCCTCCAGAACTAGGAACTACGAGAAAGTAAGTTTCTGTTGTTTAAGCCATCCAGTCTGTGATACTTTGTTTTGCCAGCGCAGCAAACTAACACAAGAACCCAGAAATAGACCCATACAAATACAGTCAAGTGATCTTTGACAAAGGAACAATGGCAATTAGATGGAAAAGGGATGATCTTTTCAACAAATGGTACTGGAACAACTGGATATCCACATGCAAAAAAAAAAAAAAAAAAAAAATCTAGACACAGATCTTAACACCTCTCACAAAAATCAACTCAAATAGATCATAGATCTAAATGTCAAATGCAAAACTACAAAAGTTCTAGAAGAGGATACCTAGGTGACCTTGGTTTGGGTTTGGCAATGGGTTTTTAGATAACACCAAAGGCACGATCAATGAAGGAAATAATCAATAAGCTGGACTTCACTAAATTAAAAACTTCTGCTCTGCTAAAGACACTGTTAAGAGAATGAAAAGACAAGCCACACACAGATGGAACAAAATAACTGCAAAACACGTATCTGATACAGGACTTGTATCTAAAATATACAAAGAACCCTTAAAACTCAACTATAAGAAGACAAGCAATCCAATTTTAAAAAGGACAAAAGATCTGAACAGACAACTCACCAAATGAGATAAACAGATGACAAATAAGCACACGGAAAGATCATCAACGTCACTAGGCAACTGCAATTAAACAACAAGATAATCACTACACACTTATTAAAAATAGCCAAAATCCAAAAGACAGACAACACCAAATGCTGGCAAGGCTGTGGAGCAACAGGAACAGGATTCACTGCTGGTGGGAATGCAAAACAGTACAGCCACTCTGGAAGAAAGTTTGGCAGTTTTTTACAAAGCTAAACATAGTCTCACCACACAATCCAGCAACTGCACTCCTTGGTATTTACCCAAGAGTTGAAAAGTTACGTCCACACAAAAACCTCTGTACACAGATGCTTAAGGCAGGGAGTAAAGAACAAAACCGCTTAAAGAATTCAAAACCAAGAGCCTGCTACTCATTTGGGTCTGGGGTTCAAATCTGCATTACCCATGAGGTGTGGGAAATTCCAAACTGAGCCCTTAACATAAAGATTAGTCCCAGACCAATGAGACTCATGAGGTTCCTGATAGGAGTGAAAGCAAAACTCTTTTGTAAGCACACTCCCATAATTTAAGCCACAAAAGATTCTTAGAGAAATTTCAGATGAATTCAAAATTAAAATAAAAATCCACAAGTGAGAGTCAGCAAACACAACAAACCAACACACAGAAAGATTAACATCCCCCCCAATTTGAAAAGACAGAATCGTAATTTGAAAGAGAATGTTAATAACTATGTTAAAATAATCAAAGTTATAAAAAAGGGTCAAAACTCTAAGAACAAGAAACTATGCAAAAAGAATACAGACTTGAAAAAGAAATATAATTTCTCGAAATATAATTATTAAAATTTAAAAAGCAACTGAATCTGCTATGGACTGAACTGTGTCCCCCCCCCTCCCCCCATTCATGTGTTGAAACCCTAATCCCAAGGTGATGGTGTTTAGAGACAGGGCCTTGGGGAGATAATTAGGTTTAGATGAGGTCATGAGGGTAGGGACCCTCATATGGCATTAGTGACCTAAAAGAAGAGACACAAGAGAGCTTCATTCCCTCTCTGCCATGTGAGCACACAGTAAGAAACCAGATGAGGGCCATCTACAAACCAGGAAGAGAGCCCTCATCAGAAACCAATCGTGCTGGCACACCTTGATCCTAGACTTCTAGTCTCCAGAACTGTGAGAAAGTAAATTTCTGTTGTTTAAGCCACCCAGTCTATGGAATTTTGTTTTGGCAGCCTGAGCTAAGACAGAATCCAGCTAACTAAAGCTTAAATAGTTTGACCATCAAAACAAGTGACAATTAATTGGAACCCAATGAATAAAATAAGAATCCGTAAGTCCAAAAATAAATAAATCAAGAAGTAAAAGACCATAACAGAATGCCAACCAATAAATATAGAAGAAATTAATGGAGTTAAGAAAACCACTATTTTGCAACCATCATAGTTAATAATTCAAGTAAGACTCATCAATGGATGCTAAAACTAATGGGTGTAAGTTAGGTGAGGAAGGAGATATTATATAGTCTCAGAGTATCTCCCCACAAATTACTTATTATAATAATTACAAAAGGAAAAAAATAGCAACTTTATAGTGAAGAAGTTTGGCAGATCCAAGTTAACCAAATGATCAAAACTAACATTAATAATGGGACATATCAGAGCTTCCCTTGTGGCGCAGTGGTTAAGAATCCGCCTGCCAATGCAGGGGACACGGGTTCGAGCCCTGGTCCGGGATGATCCCACATGCCGCGGGAGCAACTAAGCCCGTGCGCCACAACTACTGAGCCTGCGCTCTAGAGCCCGTGAGCCACAACTACTGAGCCCACCGCCACATCTACTGAAGCCCGTGCGCCTAGAGCCCGTGCTCCACAACAAGAGAAGCCACCGCAATGAGAAGCCCGCGCACCACAACGAAGAGTAGCCCCCGCTCGCCACAACTAGAGAAAGCCCATGCGCAGCAACGAAGACTCAACGCAGCCAAAAATAAAATAAATAAATAAATTTTAAAAAAAGTTGGTGGTGGTAAGAATGATATTAAAAATAATAATAATAATAATGGGACATATCAACATCATGTGCCTCCTGATATGATTCACTGAGTACACATCATCACTTACATGCTTTTCTGCCCAAAATGTGTCACCTGAATTTAACCAAAAGGAAACACCAGACACTCTGAAAATGAAGGACATTCTACAAAATAAATGACACATACTCTTCAGAAATATCAGTGTCTAGAAAAACAAAGAAAGGCTAAAAAACTATTCTAGATGAAAAGAGATTGAAAACTAAAAGCAATCTATGATCCTGGATTAGTTTCTGAACTAGGAGGAAAAAATGCTCTTATGGACATTATTAAGACCATTGATAGAAATCTGAATAAGGTCTATAGATCAGATAATAGTATTATATTAATATTAAAAGTCTCTGACTTTGATAACTGTACTGTGGTTTTATTTAAGTGAAATTATTTATTTTCAGAAATATACATTGAGTTGTGTATGGGTAAAGGAGCATGATGTCTGTAATTTACTCTCAAATGGTTCAAAGAAAAACAATATGTGTGTAGATATATATATATAGAGAGAGAGAGAGAAGAAAAAAATGATAAAGCAAATGCGGCAAAGTGTTAACCACTGGATTTGGAAAAGGGTATATAAGAGTTCTTTATATTCTTCTTCTTTTTTTTTAAAGTCACAGATATTTTGAATAGCAGATGAGACATAGATACAATTGAAGATACTGAAGATATGAACCATAATACAAGACAGAATACAGAGCTGAAAAAATCATGACATTATGAGACATGAAGAAATAGAAGGAAAAGTATACAATAGGAGTTCTAAAGAAAGAACAACAGAGATAGGAAAGAAATAATAGTCAAAGACACGCCAGCTTACAATTTTCCAGGACTGATGAAACAAGTTACTCTTTAAAGAAAAACAACAAATATTTTTATTCAAATCCTTATCTAGAAACATCAATGTAAAACTGAAGGACACCAGTCAAAGAAAAAAATTCTTAAAAGACAATTAGAAAGAAAACACTGATTAGCTACCTACAAGGAACAACAATTAAATTGACAACAGACTATCTTCAAAGAATATAACATTAACAACAGAATATCTTCAAAGTTCTGAGAGAAAATAACTGTCAACTTAGTTACACTACACTAAATTATGATTTAAAGACAAAAGAGACATTTTTGAAAAAAAGAGACTGAGTTTACCTTTACACAGTCGAAAGGAGGGAGGGAGGGAGGAAGAACCCTACCAAATAATGCTCACCAGGAAGAAGAAAACTGAAGCCAGAATGACGGAGCAAGACGCCAAGAAACAATGGTGAGCAAAGAAATTGAAAACACATATGGGTGGCCGTAAAACAGCACTGTATGTATAAAACAATGATAATAAACACTCATCTGGGAGACAAGAAAGCAATATAGAACCAAAATAACAGACAACAACACAAAATAGGAAGGTGGTAACTGAACTGAATCATTCCCAAGTCCATGTACTGACCAGAAAGGGAACAGAGAGAGATGTATTAGCTTATTATGCATATTGAAATTTGACACCAAAAGTATAAAAATAAAATGCATAACTTTTAACCCAACAGAGGGGAAAGGGGGGAAATAAAACGTACTGATACCATCCAAATAGTGACACAAGAAGATCAGAAAGACAAGAGTGGCCCTAATGAATTTGGAAAATATTATACTGTAAATCAAATGAGTTGCATGTTCTCCAAGCATTTGTTTGTCTGTATCTTGGATATTTGAAACATTATCTATCACATCTCAAAAATGTGGACCCTTGCTTTAGTCAGAATGTCTATTATCTCTTTGCCCATTTCTGTCCCACAGCTGTATTTTTATCCATATCTACTCTTTTGGAATGGCTTCCCTCACAAATGAAAGGTTCTCTATAAATGAAAGGTTCTCTACAACTGAAAACCCAATTATTTCTTTGATTCCCAGATCAGATTCACTCTTCCAGAAAATCTTTATCAAATTAACACCAACTCACCTTTCCGTTAAATTGAATTTCTGTAGTATTTAAAACATGTGATTGCTCTTTTAATTGTTAAAATACTGCCTTATAAATGTTCTTTAGATGTTCCATTTAGGCATATTTTGTTTCCTCAAATCAGATCATAAGCTCCTCAAGATAAGAAAGAAATTCTTTAGGATCTCCTAAACAATCAAGCACAATGTTGTTTATTTTTCACTTAAGGACGAAGAAAACTTTATTTTCCTTTAATAAGCACAAAAAATATTAAATTTGCAAAATATGCACCAATAAGCAGATACATCTCATACATAAAAACAAATCAGGTTCTAAGGACTTTGTTTTAATCTTTAGATAATATAGATGAAGTGGATAGCTTTTTAAATAGTCATTTCCCCTGTTTTCATTTTGCCAACTTTAAAAAGAGTCCATATGCTCAGGGCTAAAAATGTTCAAGGTTAAATCAAAGGAAGTCAGACACCACTAGTACAATGAAGATTTTAATAAAAACTGAAAATGTGCCTCACATTACAATTACCGTACCACTTTGAAGAAGTATTACATAATAGTTATCTTTTACTACAATATTAGTAGAAAAGGCGAAGGATGAAATTTATAAATTAAAAAGAAAAAAAGGCACATTAATACGTTAAAGGAGAGCTAAATAAATGGAGAGAGATACTGTATTCACAGATCAAAGGACTCAATACTGTTAATATCTCAATTTTCCACAAATTGAGCTACAGATCCCACATAATCCCAATAAAATCCCAGTAGGTTATATACATGATAAAATGTCACAAAATTATGCACACAGGCATGAAAAAAATGAGTGCATGCAAAAAATGATGAAATCTGACTAAGGTCTAGTTAATTGCATTGTGTCAATCAACCTCCAGGTTTTGATAATGCACTATAGTTAGGCAAAAATATCACCACTGGGGGAAGCTGGGTGTTGGGTCCATGTGAACTCTTTGTACTTTTTTTGCAACTTCCTATGAGTTTTCAATTACTTTAAAATAAAAAGTAAAATCTTGGAAGGCTTTTTCATGTAACTGAAATGCTGATTCTAAAATGTGTATGGTAAAAATACAGGACCTAGAATAGATAAAACAATTTTGAAAAAGCAGAATAAAGTTGTAGGACTCACTACCTGATTTCAAGGCTTGCTTTCTATGAAGCTACAGTAAGCAAGACTGAGGTATTGCTGAAAATATAGCCAAACAGCTCAACAGGACAAGACAGAGTGCAATATACCTACAGATGTACTGTCAATTGATTTTTGTCAAAGATGCCAAGGTAATCCATTTGTGATTCATTTATATCACATTCTAGAACAGCTTTTATAGTGATAGAAATCAGAACAGTGATTGCAATGGCTGGGGGGAAGACGGTGGACAGCATGACTGGGAAGGGACATAAAAGAACTTTCTGAGGTTAAGGAAATGTTCTACCTTAATAAAGGCATGGGTTGCACAGCTGTATATATGTCAGACTGAAAGATTTAAGATCTGTGCATTCACTCTAAGTAAGCCATAATTTAATTTTAAAAATATGCAACAACATACAAGTTTTCTAAAATATCTGTCTACAAAGAAACATCAAAATACTAAGAGTATCCACCTCTTGGGAGTAAGATTACTCATCATTTTGTTTTCTTATAGTTTTCTTATTGTCTATTTTTTCTTTTAAAAATGTACATGTTATAATCAGAATACAAAACGCTTGTCAAATTTATGCCAGAATAAAAATAGCTAGCTTATATTTTACTGTTCCGTTCACTAATCCCCTATACCAATTACCCTCCCAATCTGTAGCATTTTTCTTCAATAGGAGGACATGTTTTGCACGTCCTCCTGGTAATCCCTCAGTAAGAGCTGGGAGAAAGGTTCTGGCTCTTATCAGCCTCTATTAGTCTAAAGACACTGCTAAAGAATTGTTATTCTCCACAGAAAAATGAAGGGAAGTAATTATTACTACTGTTTCTTTAGAGTAACCACAGTAAGAAAATAATGAAGAAAAAAAAAAAACCCTCACAGATACCTATTTTCTAACAGAAAATCCAAACTCTGTCAGAGCTCCCCCTTCTCAACTTTACTGTCTTTGTAACTGATGCCATTCTCCCACTATTAACTGATTTAAACAAGTATTTATAAAGCACCAACTACGTGCTCTTCAATCAGGCTTAAAATTGTTAAGTCCTCTCTGAATCATCTCTCTCCATCCCTGTATTTCTCCACAAAGCCCTGTCGAATTTCTCTCCAAGATGCTTCTCACCTATCTGTTCTTCCTTTCTGTTCTTCACTACTGTTTGCCTTGTCTGATCCATCACCACTCACCTTACCCTCAGCTTACACCACATAATCTTCTAGCACAGTTCTGTGGAGGAGAACTGTGGAGGTCCCTGGGATTCCTTTCTGAGAGTCTGAAAAGTCAAAACTATTTTCATAATAATACTGAAATGTTATTGGCCCCCTTTCACTGTGTTGACATTTGTACTAATAATACAAAAGCAACGGTGGTAAAACTGCTGGTGCCTTAGCACAAATCAAGGCAGCAGACCCACAATGTATAGCAGTCAAGTGTATCCTTCACTGCCATGCACTCGCTGGGGAAAAAAAAAAAAAGCCAGTTTCACTTAAGAATGCCCTTATTGAAGCATAAACATTATTAATTTTATTAAATCTTGACCCTTACTTATCATTTTAATATTCTATTTGATGAAATGCATAAACACTTCTGCATACCAAGTACACTGGTTTATCTCAAGGAACAGCACCGGTGATTGAGTTGCAAACCGAAGGAGCCACTTTTTCCACAGAACACTGTTTTTACTTGAGAGAACAGCTGACAAACCATGATTATTCATGTTTAGGTATCTGACATTTTCTTGAAAATAAACTAAATGAACCTGTCAGTTCAATGAAAAACAACAGTATTTGCTGCATGTGATGCATTTAGCACTTTCAAAGAGAAATTTGAATCTTGGAAAACTTTTATCTACCATCAATACTTTAAGACTTTTCTGATGAGATGAGTGATGATTTATGATATTGTGTAATGAAACATGGCAACTTTGGGAAGATCTGGATAACATCATGAATCCATATTTCCTAAATGACCAATGCATGATGTTAAAAAAATCATACGTGGGTTAAAATGATCCATTTTAAGTCAGAGACCAATAATAAGTGTCTTACCATAATGGTAGGTCTTGGATTCTACATTGCAACTAACTTTTAATTGTCAAGTTGTGTAGAATGTATAAGAGGAAAATACCCACAATTACCTGAAAAGGCTATTAAAATATTCTCCTTTTCCAAATAAATACATGTGAGAGACCAGATTTTCTTCACATGTCAACCAAAACAAAATATCCCAATAGGATGAATGAAGAAACACATCTGACAAACAGCTGTCTTCTATTTAACCAAATATTAAAGAGATTTGCAAAATGTACAACAATTTCACTCCCTTCACTCAATTTTTGTTTGGAAAATAGTTATTTTTCATGAAAATGTCATTTATGTTAACATGTAATAGGTTTATTATTCTTTTTAATAAATTAATATTTTAAAAAACTTCTCAGGTATAATTGCTAATATAGTCAATAGCAATAGATATAATTAACATAAACAACTTTGGTGTTCTCAATAATTTTTAAGAGTACAAAAGGATTCTGAAACAGACTCTATTTAACAGATATTTCTGTCCTTCCTCTCTGATCCACTCTCATTACGATTGCCAGAATAATCCTGGGCACTTTCAACATTATTACTTCTCGTACAAAAGCCTTAGTGTTCCCAACATCCTGTCACTTCCTATCTACACAATTTTACCTGGCTTTCAAGAACTTTATAAATTGGCCCTGCCTTATCTAGCAAATTTTACTTCTCCATGCTCCCCAACACAAGTCTTCCATGCTACTTAATCCTCCCTTTCAGTCTCCAACCCTTTACTCCTGTGGTTAAATGCTCACCTGGAAAGCACCCCCAGCCCCTATTCCCTCCTCTGCTTTCCTCCTCTCTCCCTGCCTCCTCCAATCTAAACTTTCTCATCGTAAGGGCCCAGAGAGCAAAAAGGACAATGCCTTGAACGTCAGGCTTAAACTACCAATGGAGTATAATCTTTAAAAATTTTGAATCACTATATTGTATACCTGTAACTTATATAATATTGTACAGAAACTATACTTCAATTTAAAAAAAAAAAGGTGTGTACTTTAGTTTATAGGCAATGCAGAGAAGATTCTTGGAGCAGAAGGTGGATGATTTACGCAGAAAGAATTTTCTTACCATCTCAAGCTTCTAAGAAGAGTTTAAACAAACTAAAGAAAGTCTTCTTTGGACATACCTAAATTTACGGTCAAATCTAAGATTGTTCCAATAGACTTTAAGGACTAAGGGAGGTGATACACTGTCACATTAAGAATCCAAACTTAAAATCTCAGGTCAAGGCAGCTGGAACTCTGAAACATGGCATCTTCCACAACCAAAAAAACTGTAAAAAACAAAAGTAGAAAACAAACATGATTTCATCTCTCAAATCTAAGGCCTTTTGGTATTGGTGAACAAAGTCCTCTTCCTGATTAGAAGTCCAATTTAATCATATTTTCAAAGAACAAAAACCAGTATGTAATAGCTATATATATTCACTAGTCACTAAATGTCTTTACTTTAAAATGACAGAGTATTCTCATATGCATATAAGTTATGAACATTGCTTATTATGCAGAAGATACATTAAACCTACTGATTTAGTTTAGGCCTAATAATAGACCACAATGTTTAATTCATTCTATACCCACTATGGCCAGAGATCTAGGTCAAGCCCAATGTCATCTCCACTTTAAAACCTGCTATGATTTCTCCCAACCAGAAATAATGATCTCCTTCCTCTAAACTTAGGTAGTAGCACATGGTTTGTTCCTCTCATGCCAGTTCATTCATTCATTCCACAAATATTTACTGAGAGTCTAAATACGTGTTAGGCACTTTTCTAGGTTCTGGGGATACAGCCATGAACAAAACAAAACCACCAGCTTCCTGGACTTACACTCTAGTGGGGGAAGAAAGGCAATAAACAAATAAATGTAAGGTGATACATGCCACAGCGAAAATTAGGGAGAGTAAGAGGCAAAGCTGAATTTTTTACAGAGCTAATAAAACTTACAGTTCAGGCCTCCTCACTTCCCCGGGCCTCTATGAGCGCTGAGCGTTACTGGGACACGTAGAATGTTGTTGGTGGGGAAGAGAAGCCCGGTGGCTATCAGGAAGCACTACTGCACGATAGCATTTTTGATTAAATGCCTAAAGAGACCTCAGAAGAAAGGGACCTGACTCTAAGGTTACAGCATTTTGTTGCGACATCTTTTCTAACTCTAAATAATTATTCACTTTCACACCAAACTTTTTATTCTAATTTATTTGTTTTCTCAACGAGGGTACCCAAATTACTGTATAAAGTTCAGGGCCTACAAAATCTGGATCCGTCCCTGGTAAAGACAGAAGTGGGGAGGAGCTGTTTCTATAGGATGATAAGGAACGGGCACATTAAAAGGTGACATTTGAGCTGAGACCTGAGGGAGATGAAGAAACAAACCATACAGATACTGGGTCGGGGCGGGTTCAAGCACAGACAGCAAGTGTAAAACCAGAGGCAGCAGCATGAGCAGAGCAGGTTAGGAAGACAGGAGCAGGAGAAATACATAATAATAAACAGTATTACTGACAATTAACAATTACTGAGTATTATGTGACAGGCACTGCCCCAAATACTTTTCTTTTTTTTCTTTTTATCTTTATTTATTTATTTATTTTGGCTGTGCCAGGTCTTAGTTGCGGCACGCGGGCTTCTTAGTTGCAGCATGCAGACTCTTAGTTGCAGCGCGCACGCAGGATGTAGTTCTTCGACCAGGGATCGAACCCAGGCCCCCTGCATTGGGAGTGCGGAGTCTTACCCACTGGACCACCAGGGAAGTCCCCCAAGTACTTTTCTAAGCATCTCCATTTTACAACTGAGGAAACTGAGGCACAGAGAGAAGGATGAGGTAATTGGCTAGTGGGTGGTGAAACCAGGCAGTCTGCCTCCAGAACCTGCTCTTAAATCACTGTGCTGAATATACACTACCAAACGTAAAATAGAGAGCTAGTGGGACGCAGCCGCATAGCACAGGAAGATCAGCTCAGTGCTTTGTGACCACCTTAGAGCAGTGGGATAGGGAGGGTGGGAGGGAGACTCAAGAGGGAGGAGACATGGGGATATATGTATATGTATACCTGATTCACTTTGTTATAAAGCAGAAACTAACACACCATTGTAAAGCAATTATACTGCAATAAAGATGTTAAAAAAAATCACTATGCTGTGCTACAGAGAGGTCGGTTGTCTGGATTATGGAGTGTCAAGACAATCTCTCAGCCAGTTAGAGATTTAATGTGCTAGAAAAGAGGAAATCAACACGGTTTTGATCTCAAACTATGATAGCTAAAAGTAGGTTCACAATTTATGTCCCTGTAAATAAAGTACCAAGTCTTGTCATTTTTCCTACTCCACACACAGTCCCTCGGACCTTTCCTTTCATATTACAGCTATTCAGTGTAGGATGAATGTTAAATGGACTCTCATGAGAGAATAACTATTCATTCTCAATACAAAATAATTAGATGTTGTTTCACAAGTAAATATACATACAAATCAAATCTTGGAGGTAAGTACCTCCTTTAGGGAATCAGGTCCATATCAAAGTCAGGTAAGCTGTTTGTTCGTATCTACAGAAATTATCCCACAGTCTGTTCCACTGTCATTTTCCACCTCAAATAACTACTGATACGAGGAAACTCTACCTTAATTTACCTTAAATACTCAAACAATCATTCTGAAGTTTAGGACCACTTCCTCTGATCCCTCTAGACTTTGTCCTCCATGAAAGTAAAAACGGGCATAATCCGGATACACATGTTTTATTTTCCTTCAGTTGTTCTTTTCTAAATGCTTAAGGTCTTCATGTCCCTCACAAGAGGCGAGGTTTCAGAACTGAGTTTTCCAGAAAAGTTCTTATAAATCCTGACTATAATGAAAGAATTAGTGTTTGATGATATTAATCAGAATACCATGAAAGACGCAGAGTTACAAACAAGTCAACACATAATTCACTAAATACTTGAACATACAAATTAATTTCCTGATTTCACTGTCCAACCTTCAATTTTTCTCCTGTCAGCTTTCAGAGTCTCTCTTTACATAGTTCACCATGTGAATGCTACCTTGGAGCTTAGCCACATTATAGCCTCTGCTTCAGAGGGAATGGCTTCCAAACACACACAGATAAAATCAATACCAACATTTCCAAAGCATCTTCTACAAGACACCAGTTCTAAGGACAAGCACTCAGTATTACAGAGAAGAATCCCATCGTCAAGTAACTTTGGAGTTTGCTGGGTTAAGCAAAGTTTACCAGGTTTCTTTACCATAGGACTTCTCGGTCTCTGATACACTCACAGTACTGCTTTCCCTGGAGCACCCTGGTCACAGTTTTTTGTTTGTTTGTTTGTTTGCCTGCATCCCACAGCATGCAGGATCTTTTTAGTTCCCCGACCAGGGATCGAACCCGCGCCCCCTGCAGTGGAAGTGCAGAGTCCTAACCACTGGACTGCCAGGGAAGTTCCCTGGTCACAGTTTGGAAAATGCTTATGAAGTCCACTCCGGAAGTAAAAGATGATTCCAAGGCTTCAAGCCTTAGCAAACTGACACTACTGGGGCTTCTGACATTGTCTCCATTTGTCAGCTGGAGATAATGGGCTAGAACTCAGAAGGCACAAGCTGGAGGCATCTGGGAGTCGTTCACAGGGACAAGGCTAACGCCACAAGACCAGATGAGATATTCCCTGAGAAACACATGAAGACCAGTACTTCAAAACAACCCTGCCTTACCCTATCTCTAGCTTTAGTATCGTCTCTCTAGCAATAAATACAGAAAAACATCCGGAAATGAAGACTCTAAGGGTAGGAATAATACAAATTAAACTGGAAAACTGCCTGAGAGAAAATAGCATAATGCATGTGAAAATCATACTAATGTTGATAAATGTTGATAATGTGATATGGTATACAAAGACCTAACTTCTCCAAGTAATCGCTTTCAAGTGACAAACCTATAGATCATTCATTCTCTTCTTTTTTGGGATCATGGAACTCTTTGAGAATGTAATGAATACCAAAAGCCATCTCTCCAGAAAAACACACACACATACAACATTAAGCCTATATATTTCCAAGGGTTTCATGGGCCCCCTGAGGCTCAACCACAGAGCCCTTTCTAGCTGTCAACTCCCAAGTCCCTAAGTAACTCCTGCTACAGATACTTCATCTGACAGATAAAGCCCAGAGTTACAGGACATTTAAAAGTATGTAAGACTTTTCTTTTCAAACTATATTTTCATGTACTTTAAGACAGTGCAGAGGAAATGTATATTTGCATTTTTTTGGTCTCAAAAAAATTAAAACGTATTTGTTGAGTGAAACAAGTCAACACCATAAACAGAAGGGCATATGATGGTAATAATACCTTCACAACAAAACAGCTCTGAGAGGCTAAGTGATTTTATAAGGCCAAAGAGCTAATAAATTCTAGATCTTCCACATCCTAGCTCAATACTTTTTAACTAAACCATGCCACCTTAAATATAATAAGCATATTATTACACTGCATAGGATATAGTTTTCAAAATAAAAATCCCTTAAAACACCAACCTTCTAAGAATGACTATAAATAATTAGGCCTCTTATTTACTTAATCGGATCATTCCATTTTTAGCACCTAAATACTGACAAATTAAGGAGCAAATTATATATACTGGCTTTTGAAAAAAATTCTTTAAGGCACTCCTCTCTAATCAACACCATTTGTATAAATAATGAAAATCGAAAACAGCAAACTACAAAAAAATCTGTTATCTTTATAGCATGAACATGACTATGTACAGACAAAAATACAAATAGTTTAAGCTTTGGGTCATTCAGCAAACGGGATATGACGCCAAAAACCACACAGAGTTTCTCTGCTTTGGGCCCCTGATATTAGAAGAGTCTGGCAGGCAGGGATCAAGCATCTATTATCTGATGTCCACTTGGCAGACTCTACAAAAACAGTGAGGCCTGGCTGCACAGCAGGAGTTAGGTATTCTAACTACTACTTAAAGATCCACTCTAACTCAGAGTGTGGCTGCAACTAACCTGCTAAACTAAGTGTGTGCCTCCGTTTCCCCACTGGAAATTCGATAATACATTATCTGCCCATATGCTGGTTAAGGACACAGTAGCTAGAGCAAACTGGCTCACATTTTGGCTTTGCCACCTATGAACCTTGGCAAGTTACTGTAACTTCCCTGTGCCTTAGTTTCTTCTGATGCAAAATGGACTTAATAACAGCATATCTTTCATTGGGCTGTTGTAAGGATTGAGGTAATACATGGAGAAGTCTTCGATCAGTGCCTGGCAAGTAATAAGCACTCTATAAATGTTAGCTTCCATTATCATTATTTTAAACAGATGACAAGATTAATCAACTTATACTTGCACTGCACTTAGATGTCCTTAGGAAATTACAGGCCTTAATTTTTTTACGTTTTAATCATGTGGCTTAACTACCAGCTGTTTTTTCTGAATATGGTAAATACATGGCCAATTATTCTTGTAAAGAACTGAAAAAGAACTTACTGTCTACACTGCCACCTAAGTCTGACGCATTAGCAAAGTTTCAGTTAACTTTTCATCTCAATATAACCAGACACCCTTTTTTAAAAATTTATTTATTTATTATTATTATTTTTTTTTGGCTGTGTTGGGTCTTCGTTGCTGTGCGCAGGCTTTCTCTAGTTGTGGTGAGCGGGGGCTACTCTTAGTTGCAGTGCGCAGGCTTCTCATTGCGGTGGCTTCTCTTGTTGAGGAGCACGGGCTCTAGGCATGCGGGCTCAGTAGCTTGGCACGTGGGCTCAGTAGTTGTGGCTCGCGGGTTCTAGAGTGCAGGCTTAGTAGTTGTGGCGCACGGGCTTAGTTGCTCCCTGGCATGTGGGATCTTCCCAGACCAGGGCTCGAACCTGTGTCCCCTGCACTGGCAGGCGGATTCTTAACCATTGTGCCATCAGGGGAGCCCTAACCAGACTCCCTTAACCAACTCTAAGCTACCTGGATTCACTCACTTCACCTTTCACAATCACTACAAATTCCAAATTCCAAGCACAATACCGTAACGGTTATGCTTACAACGGCCTCCTAACTGCTCTTTACCTCTGCCCCCCATCTCCACTCCCCACACTGCAGTAGGTAAAGCTTGAAAGCTTGTAAAAATCCAAGTCTAATTTCACTCTCCTACTTAAAACCCTGCAATGGCTCTTTATTGTCCTAAAGAGAAGTCCCACCTCCTTACAAGACCAAAGAGGCCCGCATGATCTAGGGTCATCCTCCCTCTCTGGCTACTGAGGCCACATAGGCCTTCTTTCAAATCCTCACCCTGTTCCTTGGGGCCTCCAAGCCTGCAGAGATCATGCTTCCTCTATCTGGCATAATTCCCTCTCCCCAATGCCTCTGACTCCCCAGAGGAAATGAAGTCCTCCTGTTATACACTTTCCTAACCCTAATCCTAATCCTCTCTTCTCTGCAGCACGAAAGAAAACTCAATAATTATTTAAATGGTTGTTTAATGTTGTTCTTGTCCAAAAAATATAAACAAGTAAGACTTGGGAACATGTCTCTCTTTTAGCGCTACAACCCAAGTGCTTAGATAGATGCACAGTACCTTATACACAGTAGGTGTGTCACATAGGTGACAACATAGACACCTGTGTTGTCTATGGAGAAAAGTGGTGATATAACTGATGATGGAAAGCAAATCATCCACAAGACTAATGCAGAATACTGGCTGCACTGTATTAAATATCTAAGTTACCATATGCATTACAAGTGAAGTAAAAGTAAAAACCTACTGCTTAAAGGTGGGCAAAATAAAGTTAAGGCTCAACTTTCCAAAGTAAAGTTAAGTTTCTTTGTGCATCCTCAGGTGTTATGTGAAACAGGCGGAGCTCCACTTCAGTTACCAGTAAGAAGATACACAACCAAATCAAGACTGCTGCCACATTTGGCACAAGCCTGCTCTTCTTGGCAGTCTCTGTGAGGCCAAGAGTTGAGCTGGCCAGAGAAGCATGATTTATCTGCCACATTTAGAAGTGGTCCCTCTACAACAGGAATGCTGTGCTACTAATGGGCTTTGAATTCTAACGTTGCCAAACCAGTACCTTTCCTAAGTATTCAATTCACTTATAAAAAAAAAAAAAAGCTGAATCCTATGTGTCACTGACAAAAACAAGTTTAATAAGGCATCACAGTCCAATTCGAGTTGGAGAAAAAGTTGCTCTTTCGAAAGAAAAAAAGAAGGAAAGGGAGGGGAGGGAGGGAAAGAAAGAAAGAATGAAAAAAAGAAAGAGAAAGAAAGGGAGAGAGGAAGGAAGGGAGGAAGGGAGGAAAGAAGAAAGAAGTCATGCTAACCAGATCTCTTTTACAAAAGAAAGTCATTACTTGGAAAATTAAAAGAAACTGGTATGCGGATGCTAAGGGGCTAAAGGTTGAGGGGCTGTCGATGGACGCTGCCCAGTGAAATGACTATCGCCGGGCCTGGTGGGCAGCAGTTGCCAACCCACCGCGGACAATCCCAGGTCCGTGGAGAGCATGCAGGTTTGACATAAGCCAAACCCCTGCCGTCCGGCTCGTCGCACTGACCCTGCCAATGCAACAAACGCGCAGACCCTCTCCGCGCGGAGAGGAGCAGAGTGGCCGCCGCCGTTCAGCGCTTCCCGGGAAATGCGCGTCCGGGGGAGGCTCAGGTAAGGACCCGGGGGTCTCGGGGTTAAACGTTTGGCCCTTTGTTCTCTGCACGGTCGCGGAGCCCTGGGCACCCGCCGCTCCTCCTCGCCCACCGCTCCCGGGCGCCAGCGTCTCCCGCCGACAGGCAGCGCGGACTCGGGCGCCCCGACTCGCCGGCGCCCTCCGCCCTCCCCGCGGCGGGTCAGCGCCCCACGGCCTCAGCGGCGCGCGGCCCCTCGCCCTCACCTTGTAGACGTCGCCGTAGGTGCCGCTGCCGATGCGCTGAATCAGCTCGAAGTCCTCCTGAGGGTTCCGGCGGGACAGATCGAAGCAGGGGTTCATGGCGGGCCCCGGGTGCCCCCCGCCTCCCTCCCGGGCAGGGGAGGGGGGGCGCTCAGGGGGCCACACGGAGAGTGGGAGCCGCGGCGGGCCCCCTGCTCCCCCGGCGGTCACAATCGCCCGGCTCCACGCTGCGGCCGCCGCCGCGGACGACGACGACCGGCCTAACCGTCCCCGCCCCCCGCAGCCCGCCGCGGCGCCGAACCCGGGTCACACCCACACGGAGCCGAGGACGCTCGCAGCCCCTCGCTCGGGGTGAAACTCCAACATGGCTTCCGCCTTCGCCGCTCCTCCCCCTCCCCTTACTCCGGCTCCTCCACCCTCCTCCCCTTTCCCGGCTCCCGCCCGACTGCGCAGCCGCGAGCCCGGAGGGAGCGCTCCCCGGCCCTGCGCGCGGCCCCCCCCCGTGCGCGCTCCGGTTCTGCGCGCTTGCCTGGCGAGGCCCGGCCCCGGGACCCTACTCGGCCAAAACGGCCGCGGCTTCACCGCGCGGGCTACCCGCGCGCGACCGCCACTGTGCCGTGCCAGAAAAGGCTCGCCTGCCCCCGGGACCGCGGAGGGGGTGCAGGCAGAAAGGAGCTCCTATTCGCTTCTCATTTCCCCAGCGACAAAGTCTGACGTCGCCGCATCAGGTCCCCATCCTAAGCAGGTAGTATAGTTTTAATTTGCAAGACGGCCCGTGTCCCGAACTTTTTTTTTAGAAGCAACTGTACATAGGACACAGCCGAGTCCCACAGACTTTCTGGGATTGCGGGGAAGGGGTTGTTGTCCTGAGGAAATCCCCTGAAAAAAGTGAGCCTGTGCTTGCTGTGACCCCTGACACTCGGGCCCTTGGAGTTGACCTGCCAGGGTGCAAAAAAGGACAGGTCAGGAGGGCGGCCAGGGAGGCGTGTGGAGTGGGTAGGCCGTGGGAAGCTCTGGAGGAAAAACACGCCAAACGGCCGCCAGCCCTTCCGCGTGGAGGGCGTGGGAGGCAGCCAGAGGCCAGAACTAAAGCAGTGCTTGCCCTTCACCAGAGGCGTCTGGATTATCAAAGAAGGGGGAGGGGACCAGCAAGCTGTCTAGCAACCTTGCAAAGGAGAGGTGGGGTGTGGGTGAAGGGTGAAGCGTGGACGAGATCCATTTTCATACCTGAAATGTCGACCCGTGATGGTCCGCAAGCTCTACAGCTTAACTACCCAAAGCCCCACCCTGCTTCAGACCCAGATTGCAAGCTTTGCATTCCATGTATGTGGACACCAGCTTCAACTCTTATTATCTGTCCAAGAAAGCCTGTGGGTATGAAGGGCTAATTTTCTGTTCTCAATAAACTGCCCACTAGGCATTTCGAAAAGCTTTAATCAAGTAAGTAGGTGATGGCCACTTCAGCAATACCGCTTTGGAGTTTTGCTTCAGAAGTTGTTTCCTAATACCCGTAGGCACCACACCTTCTGACCGTTAATATTCCCTAAGGCCTCGTGGCTCCCCGAAAAACTAGGTCTTATCAAACTTGTTAAATATAAAATAAGTGTAATCAAATAATAGTCAAGCGAAGTATTTACAGTTAACTGCCTCGTACATTTTTATCTTTTCCATCTCTGCCTACAGTAGGATTGCATGTTTACTAAATTCTCAAAGAAGTTGTTTGCCCTGTTGACTAAAAGATGTTGGAAAATGACCATCTCTTCACCTATACAAGTAGACTTTCAATTATCTAGTTTTTAATTATTTTAAAGCATCAGTACTAGGAGCATATTACTTACACTGCTGCCCTATGAATGCTTATCATTGGGTTTCTTCTAGATGGATCGACCTTAAGACTCTGGTATCTTGAGAATTAAACTCCTGACTATAAATATTATTCCATGGCTAAGGACCCTGTTTTTTGCCTGTTTAAGGCACTTGCCCAGAGGCAAGCCTTCCTTCAGCCTGTCCACTTTTGGAGAATTGTTTGGCCTCCTTAAGCCAAACATGAGGATAATTAGCCCAGGGTTCAGATAAGCAGACCTAATAAACTATCTCAAATAGGAACCAGTTCTGCTCTCTTTTTCTGCCTTTTTAATGCTGGAAAGCCAAATTCTCAGGATTGAATGCTGCACAAGAAAGTTCTAATGGTTTCACTGTTTTGTTTGCGAGGATTATCATCTGTGCAGATAACTTTGCATTTGCATCACTAATAGACTTCTTTCAAAGGGAAAAGACATTTCAGTAGGGCTGAAACAGTCTTTAAAGTTTTGTTTGTTCCATTTTGGCAAGGCCAAGCTAGCCCTTTTGAAAAGACATGGATTTGCATGTAAGGGCCTGATTTGCCGTATGGGTTACAACATAAATAAAAGGGCTTTTGCAATCAACAAAGAATAAAATATTTTGCTGTTTGTAATACATACATACAGCCAAATCTGATCTTTTTTTCTATTCTAACACTCCTCAGCTTCACTAGAAGTAACACTAATGATCACACTTTCTTTGAATCAGAGAAATAACTTCCCTCTTCTATGATTAGAAGCATCCTTAGAAGTCCTAAACTGCTTCTACAGCATCTCTCCTGGATTTACTGCTGCTTGAATACCTTCAGTAAAAGGGAACTCGCTGCTTCCGAAATACCCTGCTTCAGTATAAGATAGTGCTAGTGAATAATCATAACAATAATAAAAAAATAATATCTAAAATTACCAAGTGCTTACAGGGTGCCAAGAACTGAGCCAAGTACTTTCCATGTATTATCTCATTTAATTCTCACAACAACTTGATGACAGATATTATTATCTCCATTTTTTGAGGCACAGACAGATTAAACTGCTCAAGGTAATAAAGAAAGCTGAAATTTGAATAGAGGTAGTAAGACACAAAGGCCAAGCTCTTAGCCACTAGCCTGTAGTTAAAGTATACTTTAAAAAATTTCTCTTATGCTAAGCCAAAGTCTGCCTCCCTGTTACTCAATTGGAGTCAGTGATTATTAGATTCTAGTGGTGTGGAGTACAAAGAAGAAAAGCCAGGGTGCCTGACCTCAAGGAATTTGCAGTCTCACAAAACACTGTGAGAAGAACAAAGGAGGGACCTAAATGTAGACAGGAAGATGTAGGAATGATGCTAAAGTAAATTTTGAAAAATATTTCAGTTTGCCAGACAAACTGGGGGGAGGTGGTACACTCCAGGCTGGCCACTTAGCCCCAGGCCCTTAAAGCATCCAGCCACGTAAGCATCACACAGTAGGGAGCACATAAGGCTAAGATGGACAGTAGCAGTTGCCACCATACCCAGACCACCTTTCTGTTAGCCCATCCCTCGTGCGTCTGCGGTTTAGAAATTCCTTGGTCTCCACCCCAGCTTTCAGTTTCATCCTCAAGACCTCCTGTCTAATAACCCATCGGATCCACTTCTTTGGTTTATTGACCGTATAGCCACCATTCACATTTTCAGTATACCACCAGCTCTGGGAAAGGAATACTGAGCCAAACTTCACTCAGAAAAGACTCATTACAACCAGGCCATCTGCCAGGGGAGGAGAATCAGACTCAGACATGTCTGTGAAACAATATGGCAGAAAGTTCCAGGAGGTTATATAACCTAGTCTAACACATCTCTGAGCCTGGCTACCTGGGTTCAGATCTTGTCTGTCTCTGTCTCCTTACTGAACAACCTTGGGAAGTTATTTCAAACTGGGGCTATTACAAAGAGTCGAAAAGAAAATACGTGTAAAAGTCAGCGGTACCTGGCACCACAGTAATCCCACAAAGTATTAATTACTGTTATTTTGAGTACATTTTAGAATGTTTTAAAGGCTGACAGTCATGAGGATGGGGATGGAGATATGATTTAGGAAGCAAATGCAATAACATAAGAGACCTTGAATTAAGGCCAGGGAGGCCTAGGATGGAGAAAAGGGAAGGAAACCAGGAAATAATTGGACGGTGAGGAAGCAGACAGTGACATGGATGACAAGCAGGTTTCTGGCTTAGACAATTGGGAAGATCCCAAAAAGGTGATAGCATTTGCCATAATAAGAGGAACTGGGGTTATTTGGGGGAGGGTTATAACACTGGATCAAAATAGATGATTCTGTTTTGTATCTTAAATTAGAGGTGCGCAAATAGAAATGTGAAATAAGTGATAAATTTTACATTTATCACTAATAAAAATTAGGGTTGAAACTTAGAAAAAATTTCGGGGCTAATTTTTAAATTTGGAGAGCCATAGTTCAGAAATGTTTGCTGAGCATCTGTTAGGTGCCAAACATATATTAGGTTCTGGCAATGCAATAGGTCCCTGAACTCAAGTTGGGGCTACAGACAAGTTCTCAGATAATTTCTTGACAGTGAGATAAGTACTGAGGTGCAGAGAAGCAAAGCAAGAAGAAGATACTAGATGCCACTCGGGCTAATAATTTGGTTCTTTTTCAACCTATATATATTTTTAATTTCTTTAAATGAATGTCTTAATTTCTTTAATTTTTTTAAGATAGTAAATGGATATTTTTGAAAGCATGTACTCAACATTTATTTACAGGTGAGGTGGAACCCTGCATGGGGAGTGGGCGGAGATGGAAGTCCTCAGGTGTCAGCTCTCAGCTTCCTCTCTGTTATTCTGAGCAATTCAGCTCTGCTTCCAGACTTGGGTACGTCCTAGCACAGTGTTTCTCAGTGGAGGTTTCATTAACATTTTGGGTAGTCCTTGCTTGCATGGGACTGTCCCCAAGCATTATAACATCCCTGCCCCGCCATCAGTACTGCTCCCAGCCATACTGACATCAACAGCATTTCCAAATGCCTACGGTTGGGCTGGGGGGTGAAGGTAGTGACTAGATTGAAAATGTTTGCTTATCATGTCCCTTTAGAAAACTATCACCCACACCAAACTATTTATCATAGAATTCCTTTCTATTTCATGTAGTATATTCCCTGAGAGAAGTTCTGATATATAAACATTGTCCCTTTTATTACATTTCCAATATTTAGCACCCAAGTGATATTTCACTGCCCTCTGTAGATGCACAACCAAGATTCCACCTGCCCTTTTTTACGTAGTTTCCAGGATCACATAAGAGGGCAACGAATCTAGTCTTTGCAGGTTATGGAAGTCTTCGCAGAGGAAGGAAATTCTAAGCTGAGACTTAAAAGACAAGTTAGAGAATTAGCCAGGCAAGAAAGTATATTCCATACTGAGGGTAGAAAGTTTACATTCAAAGAAGTGAAAGTAGTTCTGTTTGGGGTGAATAACAGATGAGGCTAGAGTGGTAAACAGGGACCAGTCCATTAAGGGGCATGTAAATTGTGTTAAATAATTTGGATTTTTGAGAACACAAGGGGGCTATTGATGGGTTATCAGCACAGCAGTGGCATGATCTTACTTGTGCCTTAGAAACGTTCTGCTAGCTGCAGGTGGAGAATGAATTGAAGGCAGATGGCAAGACTGGAGACAAGATGGGAGAATATGTAATGCAGTGTCGTCTAATGAGCAGTCTTTGCTCTGAGCTCCTCATTGGCCTCACTGAGCCTTTCTCAGAGCTGCTCTGCGGTCTGAGACGCGTCCCTCTTACTCCTCCATTCCTCTTCATCCTTCCAGCTATTTCCACAAGTAAGTCTCTTGCACTTCTAATTCAATTTTACCATCTGCAGAATTAGTACAGTTAGTATCAATGAAGCAAAGAAGGAGGGAATTTTAAGAAGAGAATGATCAAGTGTGTTAAATGCCAAAGAGAGACTGAGGAGGGAGATATAAAAGTATCATTAGATTTGCCATCATGGAGGTCAGTGCTGACCTAACTATTGATGTTCATAGTTCCTCTCCTGCCAGCGTGTGTCCTCTTAGTTATATTCTGCCAGATCCCCTTCAGCCTTTCTTGTACATCATGATCTTCATACATTTCATCTGGACCCCCCTCATATGGACCCATGTAATGTATTAATATCTTTCTAAACTCTGGCACTAAACATTGAGCTCAGTATTCCACATGCAGTCTGGTCAGCATTGACTACAGGAAGACTATAACTACCTATTATCTCAACACTATATCGTAGCCCAAACTTTGATTCAGCTTTTTATAGTTGCAACAAACTCAGGGCCACTGTGCTGCCCAACTCCAGGGGATCAGATTATAATCTATAATTATATAATCCTCAACTACAACTGGCCCCTGGGTCTCCATCAAGTAACATCTCCAAAAAACGTATTTGCTCCCCTCTGAATCAGATCATCAGAGGTGTTCTTGAACCCCCATTGCCATAAAGTGCCAGGGACAAGAACCTGATCTTATAGATCCTACTGTAAAATTCCTGCTAACAGTTTATCAGGTCAAATAGCATCTTCTCATCACCAAGCAGATAAAACACACCAACAAAACAGGGCATAGAGTACACCTACCCCGTGTTGCTATCAGGTGAGATCTTGCAAAGACAAGTTAGACAAGAACCTTGTCTCGATAGACAAGAACCTCCTATCTTCTTGAGAAGCCAGGATTTCAAGGGGGTGCTCTTGGGCCTGCACTGTAGGGGATTGATATCTTTTTAGACCCAACGAATCCTTGATGGGTGTAGGCTCTGTGAAACATAGACAAAATACTAAAGGATTGTAAAGAAGGGCAGGCTGAATACAGTCTGGGTGAGAGATCAAGAGATGCTGAGATAATCTACCGATAAAAATCCTAGCTATATTCACCTTTTATCCCCTGATAGGTCAGAGCACAGTGTTTCCCTGGTTCCCTTTCATGTAACATCTAGCCTAAAACTTCCCTTAGGTGCCCTCAGTTAAAGGGTATTGCCCTGTCCTCTAGTTCCCAAATACAGAGTGAGGCCACTGTTGGGCCAGATCGGATCGAGTTGACCTAGAACAAATGCAGTTACATACACTGTGTTTCCAGGGTAGATTACTGCCCAGAGTGCTATCCTACTGGCCTGTTCTTTAGAAGCTTTATTCTAGTTGCTATTACTCCCTTAGGAGGAGTCCAACCCCTGCTCTCGACAAAACCTCTAGGAAAGCAATCTGCTCATAGATCTAAAAAGTTCATCTCTTTGGAGAAAAAAATCCGTGAATTCGGTTTAAACCTGGACTGGAGTTTTTCTTGATCAAAACAGACAAAACAAAAACAAAAATAACAACAGAAATAAAAGCCCAGTTAAGTAATTGAAATAACATGTGCCAGGATTATTTCATTGTTCCTTACCCTCTGCTCATAGCTCAAGGCAGATGTGAAGGTGACTCATTTCTTAAACTGACCCAGATCTCTGCCCCAGGAAATAGGTCATCCTGGGTCTGAGCTCATGGCAAAGCCCAACTGGATCAGGGCCTCTTCTCAGCATTAGAGCCAAAGCTTCAGTCTGGAATCTGATCATCTGGGTTACTTAAGATACTTTTTTAAAAAATTATGTTTAAATTAGGACTCATCTGGTAGTATAAACTTTCCCAGCTGAGTACCCGATGCCATCAGAAATAGTTTAAACGTGTTGATGGAATAATTGTTCTCATTGTAAAAGGAATAAAAGGAAGGAAACTCATGAAAATTTCCCCACCGCTTTGTATTTCATTTACAAATGGCTAAGCTCTTATATGAAATTTGTGAATAGTCCTTTTCAAGCCTAAGTGTGGAGCTGTACAGGCATTCTCTCTCTGTCTCAACATCAATACCATTAAGTGGGCATCAATATGTGAAAATGTTTGTATGAACTTTCAATACCTGAAAGTATAACTCTCTTACACTGCTGATGCCAATATTTAGGGCTTACCTCTGACCTAAAGAGAGCCCTCTTTGGTCCTTCCAAATAAATCCAAAACACCATGTCTGCAAATCTGAGTGCAGTCTGGTTTTTGCTACGGGGTACAAGCCTCTTAACTAGTCTCTCTGGCCCCATTCTCTTCTTCTGATATACCACACCTGGCCAAGAAACATGCTTCTTAAAATGCCAATGATGGAAATATGGAAGTCTCGGGGGGAAGCTAAATTTGGAATGAATGTGAGCTCACTTTTAGGCATATTATGTTTGAGAAGATGAAAGGGCATTAAGGAGAAGCGATTGCAAAGATAGTGACAGATTTAGAAAGTGCAAGAGGAAATTAGATCATCACGTGTAAATTTAAGTCATACAAACAAAGACGGTAGAATAATGAGATCTCTAAGTGAGAGTCTGAGAGTGTAGAGCAATGGTGAGCAATCTTTTTTTTTTTTTTTTTAGTGAAGGCCACTTAAAAGGAATAGAAAATGTTTCTGGGCCTTGTTTTTTAAACATTTAAAGTGAAAATAATGTAACTTCCATAACAAGAATTTATGCTGTGGGATAATTTATTAAGATATGAATATGTATCCATTCTTCCCCAGGCAGTGTTTTCCAGCCTGTCTTTGCTTGATATATTTGTGACGTGGAATTTAAGGAAAGGATAGTGGAGACGTGATGGTGGGGAAGGAGGAAGACAAGGGGAATAATTTAGCCAGAAAGGAGCTAAATCAACCTTTCAGGTGTTGGAAGAAAGAGAGAAGGGAGAAGATAACCAAGAGCCCAATAAACTGGGTCCTAGAGAAAGAATTTGTGTTTTAGGACTAGAGAGAATAGAATGGAACTCAAGCCTGGCTCTGTAACCATGAATGGTTTCCTCATAGGTGCTCTTTGAGAGCTGCAAGTAAGGATTGGAATACCTTTTTAAGATTACAGTGTATCTTTATATGTGTTCCTGAGCAGAGTCTGAGGTAGGTGGGATCCCAGGATTCATTAAGGTTAAAAGAAGAATGCCAATGAGAAATTTGCCAATACTTTCAAACTGCTAAAATATTATCTGGTTATATGTAAGAAGTCACGACACAGAAGCAGCTTTCAAATCTTATATAACTTAATTTGCATTACTTTTTAGCATTTATAAATATTTTCATATTTATGTCTCATTTTATCTTTGGAAAGACTCCTTCATTTATTATCTTCCTTAGTTTACAGATGGGGAAATTGAAGCTTAGAGGAGTGAAAATCAGAAACAGATCAGGGTTTATAATTAATTTCAGTCAGTTGAACATCTACTGAGCTTTGATTACTGAGTTTCAGGTTATATTAGATATTGGGGTTGCAAAAATGAATAAAATGTGCTCCCAATCCTCAGCCACTCAACGAGTCCTTTCTTTGCTCTTCTCCAGTTCTCTCCCAGAGGTTTGATATCCCGTCTTAGCTGGGGCTGGGCAGGTTCATGGTGTGATCCAAAGCTGAGCGTCACCTACACAGAGTGCTAGTTTATAGCAAGAACTGACTCCAGGGTACTCTCCAGTTCCATGCCGATGATGTAGTCATCAGAGTTGCAAAGGTAAGGAAGAAATGGGAAATCTCGTATACTGTGGGGAGGAGAATAAACTGGTACAACCACGTTGGAAGGCAATTTTTCATTATCAAAGCTAAAGATGCCCTTACAATCTTACAATCTAACAATTCCATTTCTACATGTATACACGAAACTCTCCCTCAAATGCATAAAGAGACATGTAAATGAATGTTCATTGAAGCATGGTCTATAACAGGAAAATAATTGGAAACAACCTAAATGTTCATCAACCTGAGAATGGATAAGTAAATTGGTGTATGATCACACAGTGGAATACAATATTATAGTTAAAATAAATGAACTAGAACTAGAATTAGAATATGCATAAATCTCAACTAATAGAATATTGAGTGAATAAAACCAAGTGACAGAAGATACATGAAGTATGCTACTGTTTACATAACTTTAAACACATTAAACAATACTGCATATTTCCATTTGTAATAACATTTTAAAATATTCGTGGTTATGATAAATTACCAAATTCAAGATAGTTGTTACCTCTGCTGAGAAAGCAGGATAATGATAGAGTATGTAGAAGCCTTTAGCCAAATCTGTATTTAAAAACAAAAACAAAGACGTGGATCTAAAGCAAATATGGCAAAAAGTAAATATGTGACAAAGCTGGGCAGGAAAGACAAGAGAAGTTGTTATATTATTTTCTATACTCTGTATGCTTGGAATATTCCATTTAAAAGTATCTGTGGGCCTTGAACCCTGGAATTCTGGGATTTTCTTGTGTTTTTTACTTTGCGCAGAATTTTCTTTTTTTTTCTTTTGCCCATGCTAAAATTCCATCCATTCTTTGATACCTAGCTCAAGTCTCACTACCTTACTGAGAATTTCTGTGACCATCTTTTCAGTTCAAACTATTGCTCTCCCTTTTCAAAACCATGATAGATCTATAAAGCTCTCTTGTACACTATGTATTTATGACCAGATTCTTTCATATTGTTGTTTAAATATATATTGTCTTGCATTAATATTTGACTTTATACATAAACCTTGTTTCTCCAATTGTATTGTAAGAGCCTTAAGAGCAGGGACAATGTCTTAAATGTCTTTAATTCTTCGCCAGTGCCCAGTAGAGCCTAACCAGATACTTATTAAAGAAAAGTGATATATAAACCATAACCCTTCCTACAAAACCTTTACATAGAAAGTTGAAAATACTAGTTTGTGCTACACTTGCCTTTATTTTCCAAGAGAGAGAATACTAATGAGCTGTGAAATGACCAAAAATCAGGCAGCAGAAGGGAAAAGAAGAAATAACGGGTTTGTATATTACACATTCTGGATAATCAGCTCTTGAATGATTAAATGTGGATAATCTCTTATGGGGAAAAGCAGGTTTTAAAAATTCATTTTATGACTATTGAATTATTTTATAGTTATTTCCAGTTTTCAGACAATCCTAGGCCAAACTTACAAATTATTTATTTATTTTTATATAAATTTATTTATTTATGGCTGCATTGGGTCTTCGTTGCTGCGTGGGTTTTCTCTAGTTGCAGCGAGTGGGGACTACTCTTCATTGTGGTGTGTGGGCTTCTCACTGCAGTGGCTTCTCTTACTGCAGAGCACGGGCTCCAGGTGTGCGGGCTTCAGTAGTTGTGGCTTGCGGGCTCTAGAGCACAGGCTCAGTAGTTGTGGCTCACGGGCTTAGTTGCTCTGCGACATGTGGGATCTTCCTGGACCAGGGCTCGAACCTGTGTCCCCTACATTGGCAGGCAGACTCCTAACCACTGCACCATCAGGTAAGCCCCTACAAATTATTTTGAAAAAATATTTCCTCTCATGATATGTTGCATAAACACACACAGATTTACCTTGTTATCATTCTGCCTTCATTCCAGTATTTATTGTACTAGACATGGGAATGGTGGTCCGATGAAACTAAAAAACAAAAGGTTTTCCACCTATGGAATCAGGAAAGGATTTTGGAGGAAAAAAAAATTACTTTGAGTTCAATTTACCCTTAGTCTATCTTGTAAAAAGTGCTTGTATTTGAGGCAACCACCTCACCTGACACCTCAGAGTAAAAGGTTAGTCTATACTAGGCCCAGGATGAAAGCTGATGAGCACAGGAAATGGTAAGAGATCTGGACTACATTGTCTCTCCTCAGAATGAAAAGTCGGTTATCACAGAATGAGATAAATTTAGGAATCAGTGTGGTTACTTTTAGCAGAAGCAGCAGCTCCTATGGTCTATTTCAAAACTACCCCCATTTTGTCCCTGGTAAGTTTTCCTAATGGACCTTTGTAATGTTTTATTAAACCAGGCCACTATCTCATGGTTCTTTGGCCTAAGTGCTACAATACCCAAAATACAGTTCCTTAAATTAAACCTTACCTACATCTGTATTTATGACGGTATTCTTAACTCTATCTACAGTGTACCTCAGGGAGGTTATATCTTTAAAATTATTGCCACCTCTATCTCTATATCATTTGTGTCCTGGCGAAGAAAATATCTTGCCGTTTGGTAAGAGATAATATATTCCCTCATGTTCACCTCATTTGTGGGCATTAACGTTGAAGCAAAGCCTTAAAGCAGTGACCAGAGTATTTTTACATTAATGATGAATCTTATCATTGCTCTCTACAATTTTTCCTTTCCTTAAAGAGAAGCAAGAAAAATGCTGTTATAAAGAGAATATATCCAATGAATATATTGGGTTCTCAAAGTTCCCTAAAAGAAAAGTGTTTATAACTTGGAATTGATTTCCCATGGAAATAGTGTGATTAATTATGGTTATATTCTAAGTCAAGGCCACAAAATTGAAATAATATTAATAGGTGTGACAGTTGATTAAGAAATCACATCTTGTTTTCTTGTCTCTGGGCTTGGCATGGAAAGATAAGAAGTACTTTTCCCTTCTCTTCTCTAGAGGGAAGGTTAAAATGTGGTGATTTTCTAAAGTCTTTGGGAGACAGAAGACTCAGTTATCTGGAAGGAGAAGGGTTCTAAGAAAATGGGAATGGCTTGACTTCAGGAGAATTTGGATCTCCTGAGCCCAGAAGGAGGAGAGAACCAGACAAGAGTCAGTTTCCATAAATGGTGAAGACCCATGTCCACTTCCAAATAACAGATCAGAATGGTTTAGACATCCACGGGGATGCCAGCAAGGATATGTTGTCTCAGAAGTAGTAAAAGTATGGACTTCTCCGGTGGCGCAGTGGTTAAGAATCCACCTGCCACTGCAGGGGACACAGGTTTGAGCTCTGGTCCGGGAAGATCCCACATGCCGCACAGCAACTAAGCCCCTGCGCCACAGCTACTGAGCCTGCGCTCTAGAGCCTGCGAACCACAACTACTGAAGCCCATGTGCCTAGAGCCCATGCTCCTCAACAAGAGAAGCCACCACAATGAGAAGCCCGTGCACCGCAACAAAGAGCAGCCCCTGCTTGCCGCAACTAGAGAAAGCCCGTGTGCAGCAACGAAGACCCAGCACAGCCAAAAATAAATAAATAAATTTATTTAAAAAACAGTAGTAAAAGTATTAACTTATACTAAGCTTAAACAAGTCAAGGGTACATGTTGTAAACTCTAGGGTTACTATTAAGAGAATAGTAAAAGTATGTATAAACAATATATTATATAAATAGTAAAAGAGAGAATACAGAATAATAATAAAGAAAACACTCAATTAAGCCAAAGGAAGCCAAGAAAAACGATAAGAAGGAACAAGTAACAAGTGGAATAAATAGAAACCAAAATAGTAAGATGTTAGCTATTAACACCAATATGTCATTAATTACCATAAATATAAATGGCACAATATTCTATTAAAGAACAAAGATTGTCATACTGATTTTTAAAATATATGTGCTTTGTACAAAAGATACAAGAGTAATAATCTAAAATTATAACACAGAATAGTTAAAAGTAAAAGAATACAAAGACATTTTATGCAAACACTAGCCCAAAGAAAGCTTGTATAGCTATAAATAACAGATAAAGTAGACTTTAAAGATAGAAGCATTATTAGAAATAGGTGTGATATTTAACAATAATAAAAATATTAACCCATCTGGAAGATAAAACAATTCTAATTTTGCACACAAGTAGCAATATACTACAAAATACATAAAGAAAAAAAAATTGCCAAAATTTCAAGGAGAAATAGATGAATCTACAATCACAGTAGGAGCTTTTAACACGTCTCTCAGGAACTGATAGAACAGGAGACAAAACGTTTAAACAACATGACTTACAAAATTGACATGATGGATATATATGGAATATTGCACCCAACAACTGCAAAATTCCCCAACACGTACAACCTAAGCAATGTATTTCTAAGTAACTCATCAGTCAAAGAAAAAAAATCACAGTAGAAATTAGAAAATATTTTGAACTAAATCATGATGAAAATATGACATCAAAAATTTTAAGATGCAGCTAAAACTGTGTTTAGTGAGATACTTATAATTTTAAAGGCTGAAATTTATAGTGTTAAACAAGAATTACCTAAGTATCCGTCTCAAAAACCTAGAAAAGAACAGTTAAACCTGAAGAAAGTATAAAGAAAGGAATAGTAAAAGTATAAAGAAAGGAATAGTAAAGTGAAGAGAAAAAAAATGTACAGTAGAGAAGAGTCACTGAAAAGAAATAGTAAAACTGACCAATCCCTAGCAAGACTGATCGCACATACAAAGTGGAAACAAAAAACCCCAAATAGGGTACCTATTCTCTATCAGGCTTGAAAAGGGGGACATCACTGTGGATCCTACAGATACCACAAACTTGAAGTAAAACTATTTTAGACAACTTAAAGTCAGTAAGTTTGAAAATTTAGTTGAAATGGGAAATTTCTAGACAACCCAACATACAAAAAGTGACAACAACAACAACAAAAAAACCACCTGAATAGTTCTATATCTACTAAAGAAACTGAATAGTGATTAAAAATCTTCACACATTAAATCTCCATATTCTTATGACTTCACCATTAAATTCTTCCAAATATTTAAGGAAGAAATGACAACAATAGTGCACAGACTCTTTCAGAGAATACAAAAATACCAATTCATTTTATGAGGCCAATAAAATGTTGATCCCCAAACCTAAGGTCATTATAAGAAAAGAGAACTATAGACCAGTCTCTCGCTTATCAGAGATGAAAAAAATTCTAAATTAAATATCAGCAAAACAAATCCAGTAATATATAATATATAAAATGTGTGTTTCTTTCAAGCATTCAAGGTTGGTTTAACATTGATAGTCTTATTATTTACCAAATTAATAAAATAAAATGTAGGGACTCCCCTGGTGGTGCAGTGGTTAAGAATCCGCCTGCCAGTGCAGGATACACGGGTTCGATCCTTGGTCAGGGAAGATCACACGTGCTGTGGAGCAACTAAGCCCATGCACCACAACTACTGAGCCTGCGTTCTAGGCCAACGAGCCACAACTACTGAGCCTGTGTGCCGCAACTATTGAAGCCTGCACGCCTAGAGCCTGTGCTCCGCAACTAGAGAAGCCACTGCAATGAGAAGCCCGCACACCTCGACAAAGAGTAGCCCCTGCTCACTGCAACTAGAGAAAGCCCGCACAGCAACAAAGACCCAACGCAACCATAAATAAATAAATAAATAAATAAATAAATCTAAAATAATAAATAAAAATAAATAAAATAAAATGTATATGATCATCCTTATAGATACGGAAAAGGAATTTCATAAAATTCAATATCCATTCATGATTTAAAACTCTTATCAAACTAGTAATTTCTTCTCTTTTTGGTAGTCTTTTATTTTGAAATAAGTTTAAACTAATGGAAAAGTATAGTCACTGTTATGAAAATGAAAATTCAAACCACATATTGGAAGACAATATTTATTAAACATACCTGATAAAGGACTTGTATCAAGAATACAAAAGAATGCTTACAGTTCAGTAAGAACTCATAATTAAAGTAGAAGAACTCAATTTATGACATGGGCAAAAGATTTGAATAAATATTTTATGAACGGCAATAAGCACATGAAAAGATGCTCAACATCATCAGTCATCGAGGAAATGGAATTGAAACCACAATGAGATACCAGTACACACCCACTAGAAGGGTTAACATTAACAACACTGACAGTACCAAGTGTTGGCAAAGACATGGAGCAACTGTAACACTCATATACTTCTGGTAGGAATGTAAATGATATGGTCATTTTGGAAAAATTGGATAATTTTTTTATAAAGTTAAACATATATTTACTGTAGGACCCAGCAATCGCACTCCGATATATCTACCTAAAAGAAATGAAAACGTGTATTCACAAACATAAGTACTTGAATGTTCATCACAACTTTATTTATAATGGCCCAAATCTGGAAACGACAAAACATCCCATCAACAGGTGAATGGATAAACAAACTGTGGCATATCTATACAATGGAATACTATTTAGCACTTAAAAAAAAAACCCTGATGAACTACTGATACATAAAATGACATGGATAGAATTTCAAAAACATTATTCTCAGTGAAAGAAGCCAGACACAAAAGATTCCTTTCTGTATGATTCCATTTATATGAAATTATAGAAAAGACAAAGGTATAGTGACAGGACACATGTCAGTGTTGCTAGTCATGGGGTGGGAGAAGGAAATTGACTTCAAAGGACAAAAGGGAACTATATCATGAGTATGATGATGATTACATTATAGAATACATTGTAAAATTCATAAACTTGTACTCTTAAAATTGGTGAATTTCACTGTATGAAAATCATATCTCAATAAAGTTGACCCCCCCCCCAAAATTGGTCAAAGATTTGAACAGGTACTTTAAAAAAGAGAATATCCAAGTGCCCAACAAACATGTGAAAAAGCACAAAATCAGAAGATGTGTAGCAGCTGGAACTCTCCTACACAGCTGGTGAGAATATAAATTGGTACCACTTTGGGAAACTATTTGGCAGTTTCTAAGAAAGCTGAATATGTGCATAACCCATGACCCAACAATTTTAGTCCTATTTGTAGGAACCAAAATTTGCAAACAACCCAAATATCCATTCAACAGTAGATAAATGATGTGTATCTGCACAATGCAATACTACACAGAATGAGAATGAACAAACTAATGCTACACATGGATGAAGCTTATAAACATAATGTTGAGTGAAGGAGACCATACACAAAAGGCTGCATTTATTTAAAGTTCAAAACAGAAGAGATTAAATTATGGTAATAGACATCAGGACTGTGGTTATCTGACAGAAGGTTATAATTGGGTGGGAGCATAAGGGGGCTTCTAGAGTGCCAGTAGCCCTTTTTGATCTTCGTACTGGTTATATATGGGTGTGTTCACTTTGTGAAAATTCATTGAGATTCTACCCTTATGATCTGTGCCATTTTTATTTATGTATGTTATATTCAATAAAAGGTGTATTTAAATAGTTAAAATCACATGAATACTTGTATAACTGTCGTAATGTAGATTTTGAACTAAGTAAATTCTATTTATCTGAATTTGCCCAATCTAAGAATATCTTATAAATGGAAATCTAAACATTCAAAATAGAAAATTACTTGTAGTACAAAAGCACCTTTCACTTTACAAAGCAACACATCAAATGTATGAAAGGAACAAGGATAATACCATAGCAGATCCATTTTTCAATTTTGTAAATTTATCCTAAGGAAAGAAATAATTCAACAGAAGCAAAAAGCTTGCTGTGAGAATGTTCATTTTAAATATATGTCTGCTAGCTAAAATCAACCCAAATATCCAACCAGTGGATCAAGATTTAATAAATTATTATATACCAGTACAAGATAATAACATACATTTAAAATGATGAATAGACTTTGTAGAAACACTAAAAATTTTTGCAGGTACACTGTTAGGTAGAAAAATATAAGATGATACGTACACCATGATTCTAACTATGTGAAAATGAACCAATAGGTAATATGAAAAAACAAAAAACTTTTCTGTTGGAGTGATAGATTTATGGGTATTTTTTGGGGGGGGAGGGGATAACCGCCACCCTCACCCCCGCCCCAGCACAACAGAAATATTTTTTCTATTATTTGGATCAGTTAGAGTTCTTTTGTTGCAAGCAACAGAAACTAGCTTAAATAAAAAAGAGACTTATGGAGTCATACAGGAGTAACTTACAGAATCAAAGGAATTACTGAATACCCAAGAGGAAAGAAGAGGAACCAGGAAGGTTACAGAGATTTCAGAAACAGAAGTTCCCCAACAAATTCTCTAGGATTCTGCCTCCTGATGACTAGTTTTAAATACCTTCTTTCCCCCTGTGCCTCTACTCAAGATTCAAATTATTGGGAGAGAAAATCTGATTATTCTGGCCTGAGTCAAGTATCCACCTTGTCCTTTGATTGGCAGCCAAATCAGAACAACCTGGAATTGGAGAAAGGCTCTTCCTTAAGGAAGAGGGGTAGTGTTGTTACTAGAAGAACAGGGAGTACAAGGATACTGGGTGGGCCCAAACAACAGTTCCATGAAATCATACATCATATTTTCAGTAAATCAGAATACTACTACTTTTTCTCTTATATTAAATGAAAATATGCTTATTGTAAAAATTTGCAAAATTCAGTAAAGTGTAAGGTAAGAGACTAATGCAAAAGCAAGCATCGTTTATCCCATTATCCATAACCCTATAGTAATTATCTACTGCTGTATAATAAATTATTCAAAACTAGGATGTCTAGAAGCAGAAAGTAGATTAGTGGTTGCCTAGGGCTGGGGGGAGTGGGGAGACTGGGGGATGATAGCTAAAGAGTACAGGATTTCTTTTTTTTTTTTTTTTTCAGGATTTCTTTATAAGGTTCTAAAATTGGATTACGGTGATGGTTGCACAACTCCAAATATACTAAAACCATTGAACTTTCAACAGGTGACTTATGGTATGTGAATTATATCTGAATAAAGTTGTATTTAAAAATACTAGTGTAACCAACTGTCCCAGTTTGCCCAGGACCTCCCTGGTTTTAGCACTGAAAGTCCCATATCCCAGGAAACCCCTCAGTCCTGGTGAAACCTGGACAGTTGATCATCCTACTCAAAATTCAGCAGCTTAAAACAATACACATTTATTATCTCATAACTTCTCTAGACCAAGAATCCAGGCGGAGCTTAACCATGTGGTTCTGGCTTAGGGTCTTCATAAGCTTGCAGTCAAGTGGCAGCTGGGGCTGCAGTCACCTGAAGGCTTGACTTAGGCTGGGGGGTCTGCTTCCAAGTTTACTCATGTGGTTTTATTGAGAGGCCACAATGGGGACTTCCCTGGCAGTCCAGTGGTTAGGACTCCACTGCAGGGGTCCCGGGTTCAATCCCTGGTCAGGGAACTAAGATCCCACAAGCCACACAGTGTGGCCAAAAAAAACCCAGAGGCCTCAATGTCTTGCCATGTGTGTCCCCCCATAGAGAGAGACATGGCAGCTGGCTTTCCCCAAGGGCGTGTGATCTGGGAGAAAGGCTAACTTGGATGCTGTAGAGTCTTTTATAACCTTATCATGAAAGTTGCATGGCAGAAGTGATGACACTACTTCTGGAACAATGTGAGAGGGAACCACACAGCGTGTGAATACCAGGAGGCAAGAATCATTAGGCTATCCTGGAGGCTGGCTCCCAACTCTAACCTTATCAGCATTTTACTAACGTTTTGCCGATCTTTAAATTGTAACAGACCCAATTTAGAATATATGGACAATTTAAGAGTGCAAGTATAATAGAAAAACATACAATGATGAATACATTTGCACATAAATTTTACTTCTCTTTCTGGTTATATAGGATAGATTTCTAGATGTGCAATTATTAGGGTACATGGCTTAAGCATCTTAAGACTTGTCATATATTGCCAGAATGCTTTTCGGATATTCACAGTGTATCAGAGTGCTTATTTCACCATACCCTTGCTAGCCTCAAATATTATTGTTAGTAGCTCTGCCAATTTCTAAGTGAAAAATTGTATCTCCTTGTTTCAGAGCACCTTTTTAATAGCGAGGTTGAACATTTTTCCATGTTCAGTGGCCCTTGCTAATAAATAAGCATGTAACAGGCCATAAATCCTTTCCAGATATATTCACGCTTTCATTTAATATTTATTGAGTGCCTAGTGTAAGAACAAGGAAATGTCTCTGTACCTAAGATGCTCATATTCCAATGAGAGAGATGGACAAGGAAGCAGTTCAATACGTTTTAATCTGAGGAAATATTTAAAAAGCACAGAGTCAAGAAACCACTGGGTTGCTGGTGGAGACTGCAAGTACTTTTCTCTTGCTGGAGCATCAGATACAGAGCTGAGGGATAAGGGAGTGTTAAGAGAATCAGAACAGACAAGGGAGCTCAAATTAAATCTTGTTGGCCTTCTCAGCCTCATTAAGAAGGTTAGACTTTATCTCTGAAGGCAAAGGGAAAGCAGGGGTGAGCTGATCAGATTTGTGCTTTTGGAATTTCCCTTTGGCTAAAGCGTGGAGAAAGAATTGGAGAGGGGTAACAATCGAGATAGGATGGCCAGATAGCAAACAGCTGTAGTCTAGGAAGGCGTTGAGACTGGCCTTATACCATCGAGTAGCAGGAAGAATACTGAGAATTATCTTAGGTTTAAATAGCATCCCTTGTTTCAGCCTAGGTCTCTGAGAAAATGAAGCAATGAAACAAAAGATAGGCAGATAAGAGACTCCCCTGGTGGCTCAGTGGTTAAGAATCTACCTGCCAATGCAGGAGACACGGGTTTGATCCCTAGTCCAGGAAGATCCCACATACCGCGGAGCAACTAAGCCCGTGCACCACAGCTACTGAGCCTGTGCTCTAGAGCCCATGAGACACAACTACTGAGCCTGTGCTCCACAACTACCGAAGCCCACGCACCTCGAGCCCGTGCTCCGCAGCAAGAGAAGCCACCGCAATGAGAAGCCCGTGCACCGCCACGAAGCGTAGCCCCTGGTCTCCGCAACTAGAGAAAGCCCACACGCAGCAACGAAGACCCAACACAGCCAAAAATAAATAAATAAATAAATTTATTTTAAAAAAAAGAAAGATAGGCAGATGGACTCCAAAACCTGCCATTTATTGCTGAAAAAAACTACCATAGAGGTCTTAGCTTAGTGTGAGAGCCAGATGAGATGCTAAGTAAATCCCCAGATGAGGGCAGGCTTCTCTGAGGTGAATGTTGAGGTGTGCCACCTGGATCCCTCTTCAGAAATAAAGGACTTATTCCTCTGGCTGCCTGGAGTGCTGCTTCTACCCTCAGCTAGCAGCAGTTTTTAGGGAGGGCCTTGGCTAAAAAAACCCACTAGCCCAGTTATGTCTCCTTGGGGTGGCCGGCATCCAATGGCTGATCAGTGAGGAATAGAAAGCTTTGGTCCCCCCCCCCCAATTTGAGACAACTTTGAAAGGTCATCCGAGCTTTGGAGCTCCCCCAAGGTCATCTGAGGCCTCTATTGAGACTGAATCTCAGCTGAACTTCTCCCTTTGCCCAATCTTGCTCCTTTCTCTTCCCTTCCTGTTCCTGTTCTTCCCATCCTATCCTTTTTTTTCCCTTCCTGTTTTTTTCTTCCAAAAGCACTACCTCCTGCACACTAATATCTATCTCAGAACCTGCTTCCCAGGGAACCCAACCTGTGACACCTCTGGAGAATGCTATACCTGGAAGATGAGAATGTCTGTCCCCTATAACTAGCAGCCAAGAGGATGAAGAGTGGCTCAGAACTAAGACACCCAGATAAATCATGGGTCAGTCCACCTTCCCTGAGATAGAGTGGTTAAATGGCACGGAGAGATGCCAGGAGTTAACACCACCTATGTGTGTTCAAGAAAGTAGAAAACATTAGGACACCATTGAGTGATATTAAAGAGATGGAATCACCAGGAATTAATGTATTGGATATAGGTGAGGAAAAATAGGGCCAGTCAAGAATTACTCCTAGGTTTCTCATTCAGGTAACAGTGGATGGTAGTGCCATGTAGTGAGATGAAAGAAAAAACATTTATTTGGAGGAAAATATGAGTTCAGTTTGAGGTGCCTTTAGGATGTCAAGGTAGAGTTTTTCATTAGGCAATTAAAGAGAAATATCTGGAGTTCAGGAGTGTGACCTGGAGTAGCAATATAATGAGTATGCTCATCAGTATATGCCTAGTAAGATGAGGATCCCATAAGGCTGACAGAGAAATAATTTAGGGAACAGAAGTAAATTTATTTTTTAAAAAACCCAACAATCTCTAATTAGCGCTTTCAGAAACTTGAGAAGATATTACCTACCTAAAACAAGAGCAAGGATGCGATAAAAAGAATGATCAGAAATGTGAGGAAGTCTTGGGAATGAAAATATGATTGGCAAAATAAAAGTTTCACTGGAAGGGTTAGAAGATAGAGCTCATAAATATCCCAAAAAGTAGAATATGAGCAAAAAGGTGAGAGAAGTAAAGGATGATTTCAAAAGATCCAACAGTCAGTTAACAGTATCTTTATGTAGATCCTGTCCTGGTTCTTTTTTTAAAAATTAATTAATTAATTAATTTTTGGCTGTGTTGGGTCTTCGTTGCTGTGTGTGGGCTTTCTCTAGTTGCTACTCTTCACTGTGGTGCGTGGGCTTGTCATTTCGGTGACTTCTCTTGTTGCAGAGCGGGCTCCAGTAGCTGTGGCACGTGGGCTCAGTAGTTGTGGCTCGCGGGCTCTAGAGCACAGGCTCAGTAGTTGTGGCGCACGGGCTTAGTTGCTCCGCGGCATGTGGGATCTTCCCGGACCAGGGATCGAACCCATGTCCCCTGCATTGGCAGGCGGATTCTTAACCACTGCGCCACCAGGGAAGCCCCTGTCCTGGTTCTTTTTATTATTTATATTCATCCTTGGCTGGTTTCTGGATCTGCTTTTAGTTCATAGAAGCAAAGGCTAGGGGCTTTGTGTTAGGCTGGAGGAAAGGATCTGGCAGAGGGGAGGGAATGGAGAGCGAGGTGAAGGAGGGATAACTGATGGGGTGCTCTCCCTGAGAAAGTTGGATGGGGTGGTCCTAAGCTCTGGTGCAGGGGCTCACCTTAAATGGCAGGACACCGTTTCTTTGTGCAGGGGTGGAAACAACGTGTGCAGGTGCAGATGACTTCATAGTTAGTGTCTTAGTCCTTTCAGGCTGCTGTAACAGAACACCATAGACTGGGTGGATTACAAACAACAGAATTTTATTTCTCACCGTTCTAGAGGTTGGGAAGTCCAAGATCAAGGTGCCAGCACGTTCAGTGACTGGTGAAAGCCCCCTTCTTGGTCCTCACTGTGTCCTTACATGGGGAAAAGGGCAGGAGAGCTCTCTGGGGCCTCTTTTAGGGGACTTATCCCAGTGATGACAGCTCCATCCTCATGACCTAATCACCTCCTGAAGACTCCACCTCCAGATACCATCGCACTGGTGATTAGATTTCAGCATATGAGTTTTGGGGGAACACAAACATTCAGTCTATAGCAGGTGACTGGAAATGGAGGGAGTTCTCTTCTGTTGGTTTCTGTGTTCTCTGTGAAGTATGGGCACTGTCATCTGTTGAAGCTTACTGGGTGAGCAGGGAGGTTGGGGTGGGCTATGGGTAGGGAACTCTGAGGAGTAGGGAGATTTGGGGGAAACAGTCTAAATGAAGGATGAAAACAACAACAACCAAAAAAGCTGCATAGGGAAACAAGAAATGATTGCCAGGGTACCCCGAGGGCCCCGGTGAGTGGTAGGGGAGTTGCAACACCAGCAGAAAGTTGAGAGTAGATTTTGACAATCAGAGCTGAAATGAGGAATCTCTGAAAAAGAGGAGGCAAGCTAGCTTCATAACAAAAAGGTTCTCCTGAGAAGAGAGTTGCATAAATGAGGAGAAAAACATCCTCCTATGAGTCACAGGCCTCACTTTCATCAGCTCCCTGGTCCTGCTTTGATGTTTACAAAGGGACAAGTGATTATAAAGGGGAAAGGTGAAGGGAATAATAAACCAAGGACGCAGCAGAAGGAAGGGACTCCAGAACCCAAAGAAGGGAGGGGCCAGCATGCACCCAACTGGGAGGAAACAGGGGAAAGGGCTTCCTGGAGCTCTCTTCATAGATCAGCCCCATCCCCACTCACACAGAAACTCCCTACAGGGATCAGACACTTGGTTGTCTTCACTGCTCTACTCTCAGCATCTAGAACAGAGCCTGGCACCGCATAGGTGCAAGATAAACATTTGGTGAATGAATGAAGTCCATGGTGCAGACACAGGCTTTTTGAATGGCTGAGTGCACCAAAGTCTGCTTTTCTGTTTTTTCTTCCCCTCCTTTACAAAAAGTTTTCAAACAGCCTTTGGGCCTGCTGGGGCCTTTTCCAAAGACACATAGTCCTACTGCTGCTCCAAAGGCCCTACCGCCTACTTCCCAATCAGAACTGCCTCTCTCTGTCCTTGTTGGAAAGGGAGGCACAGCTTGCTTTGCAAGAACCTTGCATAGAAAATGGTGAAATCTGGGCTGTTTTTCATCTTTTTCAACCTCATTTCCTAAATTAAAGAAAGAGAGATGTAAGGAATCTTAGGAATATGAAACTTCTCTGGAATGATCTTTATTGAGAGGTGCTTGGAACCAGCTGAAATCCTGAAGGGCTGTCAAGGCAGCCACGAAGAAAGGATAATGACAGATAACTTCAACAATCCTAGCCAAAGTCTGAAAAAGATATGTAGAGCAGCTGCTATTTTTTCCTTCCCAGAGTGGTTTGCCTTTCCCCTAGTTTAGTAATTGTTGTAAGATTGTTTTAGATTATTTTGGGGTAGAGGAGGAGAGGGAGAAGGGAATCCAGTGTTTAGGAAGTAGCATGATGTGGTTAGTAGTACCCTGGAAGCTGTGTAATTTACACAGCTGTTTTATCATACATGCTGACTTCCTCTCCTTTTAGGACCCCCCTGACCGTTAGGTAGGGTTTTTATTTATGGCATTCTCCTAAGGAGATTGTTCACAGCATTTGGGTCCCCCCTCCCAGTTCAGTCTGTCTTTGTGGTCTGTAAATCATGTCTCCAAGGGCTTTATTCGTGGTGAAGGGCTATTTTGTCTGCCCTACAACTACCAAAAAAGTGCAAGAAAAATTGCGTGTAGTCAACCAGATGGGCGAGGAACACTTGACTGCACTAAAGAATTTCCAGCCGTGGTATTCTCAGCTTGCTCTTTTGCTGTGAGCAGTGCACAAAGTCCCCAGACATTTTCCCTGAAATCTCCACCTCCCCACTGCCAAGGCCAGAGGCACTGAGACAATGGGGGGAGGCAGCTTGTAGAGTGGCGATTCGCTTGCACCCTTGTTCTCACCACATTGTGAGGTACCTGCTTCCAAACTGAGCTGGAGGTGAGAAAGGAACTGAAACTGATTTGCCCATGGTCCGTCTGGGTGAATGTTGACCCAGGACTGAAGCACAGAATCTCTGCACCCCGGCCTGGCTTGCGGCACACTGGGCTGAGTCACAGCTTCACCAGGAATGCAGCACAGAGACGCAGATGCCTGATCTGGAGCAGGCCTTTAGAAAGGGGAGGGTCTTTTCCTAAACAGAGTGAAGACCTACATTCATAGAGCTACAAGGGATCTTAAAAAAAAAAAAAAAAAAAATCACACACTACAGGTAAATAAAGAAGTTTTCTTTCTACCCCTCCTCTCACCTCCATTTCAGGTTTCTACTTTCTGCCAACACAGATTTCACTTTGGACTGTATCATTTCATCTTTTCAGATATTTAAATATCTGTATTATTTATCTGTATATTGTATATTTTATACATATGTGTGTATACACACACACACACACACACACGCACAGATTTAGAAAGAGAGAGAATTTTGCTTTGACCTGAATGGTATCATACAGTGTGGATTGTTCTCCAACTTGCTTTTTTTTCTTTTTTTTTTTTTTAATTTAGCCATGCCTCTTGGAGATTTTTCTGTGTCAGTGTGTTTTAATTCTTTTTGACTGCTGCATACTCTTACATAACTCAGATGCATCGCTATTTATCTAACTGTCCCTCTTTTGATGATTATTTAGGTTGCTCTAGGTTTTTACTACTACAGATAGTACTTCAGTGAACAACCTCTTACCACTTTCCTTCTTGCACCCATGCAAGTATTTCTCTAGAGTAGATACCAAGGTGTGAGACTGCAGAGTGAAAGGATTGATGCATCTACAGTTGGAAGGGCTACTGCCCAATTTGTTCTCCAAACAGGCTTGCCCAGTTTATATTCCCAGCAGTGGTTTAAGAGAGTACCTCAATTCCAATATGCTTGTCAGTGCTTGATATCAGTCTTTCTTACTTATTGCCAACTAAAGGTGGAAAATGGTATCCTCATGCTTTTATTTGCATTTCCCCCTAAAACGGTGAGACTGAGCATCTTTTCAAATGTTTGCCATTCACGTTTCCTCTTTTGTGAATTGCCTGTTCATATTTTTTGTCCATTTTCTATTTTGTTTGTCTTTTTTTTAAGGATCTGTAAGAGTAAGTTCTTTGCTGTGTATATTACCATGATCTCACCCAGTCTATCACTAGAATTTTAATCTCATTTATGGTTTCTTTTGTTGAACAGATTTAAAGTTTTGATAAAGTGAAGTTTCTTAACCTTTTCAATCCTTTTCTTTATGGCTTTTGCATTTTGTATATTGTTTCAGGAGATCTTCCCTACCCCCAAGATCAGAAACATGGTCTTCTATATATTTTCTTTTAATAGTTTGATAATATCTTTGTTTTATCACCCAAATCTATCTAGAGTTTATTTTAATAATGTGAGGTAAAAAGAAAGTCACTTAATTTTTTTCCTAATAATAGCCAATTGTTTTAACATCACTTATTGAAGAGTCCATTCTTTCCCTTATGGTTTTGAAATACTACCTTTATAACATACTAAATTCCTATAAACATGGGCCCATTTCTGGGCTCTCTCTTTTTTTCCATTGAGCTATTGATCAGTTTTTGTTCTGTTGGAAATCTATTGAATTTATGGATAATTTGGGGACAACTGTTATCTTGACAAGATTAAGTCCTCCTATTCAGGTCTTTATCTAGGTTTCATAGCTTTTTCTTGTAGTTCTGGCACATATCTTATTAGTTTTTTTGGTGGCTATTTTCTAGTTTTTGTCACTGTTGTAAATGGAACCTATTTTTTTCTCCTTATCACACTTTCTATTTTTAAAATAATTGGTCTGCTGACTTTTTTTTTTTTTTTTTGCTTATTGATGTTGCATCATTGGTTCTAATAGTTTTTCAGCTAATTTTCTTGGGTTTCTAGGTAACTGATCATGTTATCTGGAAATAGAAACCACTACGTCTCTTCATTTGTTTTGTCAGGATTCTTTTAGGTAAGAATAACAGAAACCTAATTCAAATTAACTTAACCAAAAAAGGGAAACTTATGGGCTCACTTAACTAATAAGAAGCCAATGTGTCTGGATCCAGGTTATCAAATAATATCATTAGATCTTGGTCTTGCTTTCTCTATCCCTCTAGTGTACTTCCCTCTGTCTTGGCTCCATTTTCTAGTCAGGATATCCCTGTGGTGCCAAGATGGCTTACATCATATATTCTCTCAGCAAAAGCCAGAACTTCCTTTTTAGTGTTTACCTGTTGCTACCTGCAAAAATTCTAGGATGGTTTTGATTCATTGATTTGGTCACATGCTCATCTCTGAACCAATCATTTCAGTCAGTGTGTTAGAATATGCGTATAGACAGAAAGTAAGACTGGTTCTCTAAGGAAAATTGGAATGCTGTTATCAAAAGAAGGGGAAATAGATGCTGGGTAGAGCGAAAACAGGAGCTGTCCACTACCATATTTAAACCTGTTTCAATATTTTCAATATTTAAATCTCTGATTTCTTTTCTTTGGTCTTATAACCTTCCCCTCCATTTTTTGTCTGGTGTGAATTCTTCTCCATGTTGTTGCTTCTACTTTTGGCTTGCTTTCTTAGCATTAGTTTCCTCCCTCCCTCCCTTCCTTCCTGCCTCCCTTCCTTCCTATGTCCCTCCAAACTCAACCTTCCCTGTTTAGTAGTTTTGTGGTTTCTCCATCTAAATCCTGGGACTCCCAGGCCAGACCTTGGTCTTATCCTATAGCATTGTAGATCCAATCCCTTCTCTAGAGTCAAATTCTGGCTGTGACACTGTGCCTTACGCTTCCACCCTCCCTAGGCATGTCAATTTGTTCAAGCCCGTAGCCCTAGGCAGCTGCTTTCAAGGGGGTAGCCCTGTCCGGCCCTTGATTTCAGGTGCCTCACACGGGAGATGTTTAGCCCTTAATACCCTGCATGAGTCCAGTTCCTGAATGCCTCTGTTGGCTTTTGGCCGAATCCTGCAGGTCTACAGCTCTAGGCCACTTACTGTATTATTTCCATTCCATTTCTGGGCAGCAGAGGTGTTTTTGAGTGTAAACATGTCTGACATCTCTCCTATTTTATATTTCATCTGTTTTCACTATCATTTTGGATTAGAGTGGTCCTCAGAGCACTGTAAGTCCACTCCCATTCGCTCTCTCCACCGTTCGGGATCTAGCTTCCTCCCCTCCCACCTTTCTCTGAGAAGCTGCTCTCTCTGAGGTCACCAGTGTGATTACTCAGTCACCAAATTAGACGGCTTTTTCCTTCAGTCCTCATTTTTCTTCACTGCTCTGTAGCATCCAACAATGTTAATCGCTCTTCCTTTTCCCCCTCTCTGTCTTTGGCTAATACAGTGCTCCACTGTCCTGCTTCACTACCTCTTCTGACTCTTCCTTTTTTTTTTTTTTTTTTTTTTTTTAAAATATTTATTTATTTATTTATGGCTGTGTTGGGTCTTCGTTTCTGTGTGAGGGCTTTCTCTAGTTGTGGCAAGTGGGGGCCACTCTTCATCGCAGTGCGCGGGCCTCTCACTATCGCGACCTCTCTTGTTGCGGAGCACAGGCTCCAGACGCGCAGGCTCAGTGATAGTGGCTCACAGGCCCAGCTGCTCCGTGGCATGTGGGATCTTCCCAGACCAGGGCTTGAACGCGTGTACCCTGCATTGGCAGGCAGATTCTCAACCACTGCGCCACCAGGGAAGCCCCTCCTTTTTTTTTTTAAGTTTATTTATTTATTTTATTTTTGGCTGCATTGGGTCTTCATTGTTGGGTCTTCGTTGCTGCACGCGGGCATTCTCTAGTTGCGGCGAGCGGGGGCCACTTCTCATTGTGGTGCGTGGGCCTCTCATTGCAGTGGCTTCTCTTGTTGCAGAGCTTGGGCTCTAGGCACGCAGGCTTCAGTAGTTGCGGCACGCAGGCTCAGAAGTTGTGGCTCGCGGGCTCTAGAGTGCAGGCTCAGTAGTTGTGGTGCATGGGCTTAGTTGCTCCGCGGCATGTGGGATCTTCCCAGACCAGGGCTGGAACCCGTGTCCCCTGCATTGGTAGGCGGATTCTTAATCACTGCGCCACCAGGGAAGCCCTGACTCTTCCTTTTTTAAAACTGCTTTCACTTCCTCCCCTCATTTTGTAACTGTAGATGTCCCCAAGGCCTTTGACCTCTGGTTTCACTCTCTCTTTTACCCTTACACATTCTCACGTCTTCAGTAATCTCTAAAATGGAGTCCCTATCTTTACCCCAGGACTTTTTCTGCCTGAGTTCTATAGCTATCCATCTGCCTGTTGTAGTTCCACTTGATGTTTTGCTGTTCCATCAAATTTCCTCCCTTTTTGAATCTTCCCAATTCCATCACAGATACTATCTTTCTCCTAGTTTCTAAGGGTCAAAGTCATACCCATCCTTGATTCCTCCTGTTTTCTCTAGAGCCAGTTAATTACACATTCTATTGATCCTCTTGCCTTAAATTTCCTCTTTCTTGCCATTGCACTGTTCACACATGTGCTGTGATCCCCTAGCATTCCTCTTTTAGACCATTTCAGTGTTTTCCTAACAAAGCAGGATAGTTGAAAGTGGCAGAATTTTGATGAGTTTGTGTTAAAGTTTATGATTCTGGAAACTCCCTTCCAGAAAAGACTTAACTTATAAATATTCATACCTTTCTTCCCTGCCACCTTATCCCTAATGAGGAGGAAGAATCCTTTATTGTATGGACAAAACATCAAGACTGTTGTATTGTATTGATCACACACACTGTGGGTTCAGTCCAGAAAGGCTAAATTTTTCTATTAGAAAGAGCAAGACACTATCAACAGAAAAAAATTCATTTGAGCTGAGACTTAAAGGATGAGTAGGACAACCTATTTTGACAACCCGGGGAAGAGAGGCTTGTATTCCAGATAGAATGGGAAGCATAAGCAAACCAAAATATAACATGGTGCCTGTGAGTGAGTGAGTGTGTGTGTGTGTGTGTGTGTGTGTGTTGGGGTCTACAAAGAGTCACTGTGAGCCAGGGAGAATGGAGATAAATGAAGCTGGACAGAAAAGCTTTCCACACCAAGTTAAGGACTACTGTTTGGGGTATCATGGATGCATTGGAAGTGGGTGTGGGGTAACATGGCCGCATTTGTAGCTATTTGGGTTGCATCTTTCGCTAAGCAGGATTTAAGGGAGAGAAGGAATGGGTATGTATTAAGGGTTCTGATGAGATTGTGATTGCTGCTCTGCACTGATTCTTTAGGGCTGCTTGTGACCAGAATTGCTGAATGAGGGAGTATCTGTGGAGAAGGAATGTAGGAGCAGCCCTCAGAAAAGGGGCTCCTGGGATAGTCAGAATGTGTTTGCCTGGTGGGGGACCAAATCAAGGTGTAGACCAGAGGAGCTAGCATCATGGCTGGGAAGATGACTGCATGGGTTATCATATCTAAAAGGGGTTTCATAGATGAAACTGAGAGCGTGAGTCAAGTGGAGATCTCAGCCCCGTCATTTCATGGCTCTCCTACTTGTGAAATTCCTGTTGGTCTTTCAGGGCCCATTTGACATGCCAGATGCTCTCTGAAGTTTTTTCTTTAGCCCCTGGCTGGAAGGTATCTCTTTCTCTTTATAAACTGTATAACTTGTGGTTTACAAGTATTTTATAGCTTTGTATTCCCCCTGTGGGTAAAAATCTCTGAAGATTTTCTTGCTTATCTTTGTATCTCCTCCATCACCTGAGACTCTGCTCTGTATACACTCTCTACTGAAGAAATAATAACTGAACTGAATGTGCACTTTCACAGGAAAAGTGCATCCTACAGGATTTAATAAGTATGAACCTTAAATAATGAAATATTTCAAGGAATTTGAATATTTCAAAGCTCCATCCATACAAGGCCTGAATAATTCATGCAAATATTTGAAGAAAAGAACAAAAGCTTATCTAATAATTCAATACACTGTTCTTTATTTTGGTCCATAAAAGGAGATCTCATGCTTAGTTTTGGTGTTAAGCTCAGCTCTAGAAGCTTTGAAATGCAGATTAGATCAATTACATCACAATTATATTTGAAAATTGAAAAGAAGTATTTTCCAAAAGGCAGATTTCAAATCTATGCCTTTTCAAAGGAAGTGTCATTTGGAAAGAAACTGAATCACACCATGAAATATGTGGCATTTCTTTTGGTTTCCACTCTCTTCTGTACTAGTGGTAGGCTCATGTGATATGTAGAAATGTGCTTAATCAAATTTAGCTTGACTTGCTCAAGTTAAGAAAATGTATATGAAGTGTTTCTGAGATAAGGAGAGGCATATTCTTTTTTTAGCACACGTACCTCCTATGCGGCTGCATTTGTCTCATTCCCTTATTTGAAAATTTGGCTCTCTTTATAAGATGTACAAATTCCTACTCATTTAGAACAGAACTGGAATAGCCTGGAAACTTATGGAAATGAATGGTATTTTAGAGTGCTGATTCTCATTTTCCCTTCAGTAAAGAACCCGACACTGTTACTTGTGTTTATCTTATAGTACACACACTCAGGATTACTCACCTGGGAGTGAGACCTGAGTTCTGGTGCAAGCCTTCTATTTACTGACCTGTGTGATGCAAGTCGTTTAACCTCTGAGGTAAAAAGAGAGGGCTGTTGCCTATAACTCCATGATTCTGCAGTTCAAGTATAATCAACTCAAATGTTCGATGATCTCTTTAAAAATTAAAAAAAAAAAAAATTGCTAGTGGCCTTAATAAATGTGTACCATTGAGCCTTGAGTAGTATTTTTGAAATAATGTAAGACAGGGAGAGATGGTCGGGAGGTCCCTTCCTTTATATGAATTTTATATGGGATGTGTTAGCTTGAGGTAGCACTTGCCTAGTGTTAGGGGTCTATAGGTACTACTAGAATTAGGGGAGGTGGAGATAAGGATAATGGACTTTTGAGTTAACAAGTGGCAGAATTGGATGAAAAAACATTTCAATAAAGAAGGTCTCAACAAAGTTTAATCTACTAATTTAATGATAATTAATGGAATTTAGAGTGAAAAATTTCTACAATTATAGCATGAGGAAATGAATAGAATTTTGTTAGATAAACCGCTATTGTTTTTGAAATGAAGAGTTAAGAATCAAGCAGTAAATTAGGACAATAACATTTGCCTGGTAAACAGAATCCAGTATGTGTAACTTACTCTCACTATAGGTAGAATATTTGTTTAATTTTATTTCTGTAAGCCACTTCACAAACCCCTACCAATAATGTGAGTTACATCTTTGGGCTCAACTTTCATTGTCTAAGTAATATTCTTAGTACAGGTAATAATCTCCAGTTGGAGCTAGAAACAGTTGATTTAGAAATCAGTTGATTTCTGAATGTTGTAGTATTTGATTTTACATCATCTTTTTCTTGTTCCATTGAAATTTGTTGTTGTTTTCAATGACAAGTTGATGTTCCAGTAATACTACATACACACACACACACACACACACACACACACACACACACAATCCTGTGGTTCTCACTGAACTTGGCCAAGTTTCAGAACTGTAAATGATAAACCAGATTATGGTTCTCCTCTCCAAAGGTTTAAGGGACTCTGAGGTTTCTAAATAGATTTACTTCAAAAGTATTCTCGAGATTTTTTTTTGCTTTTGTTTGACTCATTTCCTTCTTGATAAGATTCTATTTCCTTTCTCTTCCTCTTCACTCTGTTACTTAACATAGCCCTGAAATATGGTGTAGCCCTCCTGAAATACTGCTTTCAACAAATATACTCATCATGCGATAACTGAAAATTTAGGGGCGTATGTGTTACTTGTGTTCCTGTTAATTCTTTGCTTCCCATCCCACTTCTGATTATAATAAACTCTCATATTTGGCACCAGATTTTCTTGTTACCAGTCTGACGTTAAAACATCAGTCTGTTCCATTCTCTTTGAACCAAGGTTAAACTACAATGCAGTCTTAACACAATAAGTAATGTACTTACTGGTTTTGACCTTTGGTTTAGTAATGAGGAGCCTAGGAAGAAAGTAAGCCTCTTTTACACTTTCAAGTATGTCGCAATAGACTCAGTGTTTGTGTCCCCCCAAAATTCTTATGTTGGAACCTAATCCCCAATGTGATGGTATTTGGTGGGGTGGGACTTTGGGAGGTGATTAGGTCATGAAGGTGGAATTAGTGCCCTTATAAAAGAGACCCCAGAGAGCTCTCTTGCCCCTTACCCCAAGTGAGGACACAATGAGAAGACTGCCATCTGTGAACCAGGAAGTGGGCTCTCGCCAGACACTGAAATGTACTGGCACCTTGTCTTGGACTTCCCAACCTCCAGAACTGTGAGAAATAAATTTCTGTTGTTTATAATCCACCCAGTCTATGGTATTCTGTTATAGCAAGTTGAATGGACTAAGACATACAGTGACCTTGTCTGGGTATCTCTAGGGTGTAGTGAATCAGAATAATTTGGATTCCCTTCTTTTCCCCACGACCCATCCCATTCCCTCACCTGGCAGGGAGGGATATTTGCTCCTTGAATGCCATATACAAATGGGCAGGCTGCGCATGGCCTTCCACCGCCATCTTGAGTTGCAGTGTCAGGGGCAGCGCTTCCGAACACGGCCTGGCCTGCCGAGCTGAGGTGACAGTGCAGCCATTTCTCCCTAGGCACTCTGATCTGAAGTGCTGGGTGCAAGGCCTCTGCATGAAGCACTCTGTGAACAAGTGAAACTAGACGAAGCACAAAGGAAAAGAAAAGAAAAAAAGCAAGCTGCGAACCCTCTGAAAAAATGCCTCTGCACCTCTAGCTCTTGCGGAGGTTGGCGTCATCAGTGGAGTCTCCTATTGTAGGGGGATGAAAGATGGCGGAGGAGTATGACGTAGAGATCACCTTCCTCCCCACAAATACATCAAAAATACATCTACATGTGGAACAACTACAGAACACCTACTGAACGCTAGCAGAAGACCTCAGACTTCCCAAAAGGCAAGAAAATCCCCACATACCTGGCCGTGTGGCTGACGGGGTCTTGGTGCTCTGCCCTGGTGTCAGGCCTGAGCCTCCGAGGTGGGAGAGCCGAGTTCAGGACACTGGACCACCAGAGACCTCCTGGCCCCACGTAATGTCAATTGGCGAGAGATCTCTGTCTAAACACTAAGACCCAGCTCCACCCAATGGCCAGCAAGCTCCAGTGCTGGACGCGCCATGCCAAACAACTAGCAAGACAGGAACACAACCCCCCCCATTAGCAGAAAGGCTACCTAAAATCATACTAAGTTCACAGATACCCCAAAACACACTGCCAGATGTGGCCCTTCCCACCAGAAAGACAAGATCCAGCCCCACCCACCAGAACACAGGCACCAGTCCCCTCCACCAGGAAGCCTACACACCCACTGAACCAACCTTACCCACTGGAAGCAGACACCAAAAACAACGGCAACTACGAACCTGCAGCCTGCGAAATGGAGACCCCAAACACAGTAAGTTAAGCAAAATGAGAAGACAGAGAAATACACAGCAGATGAAGGAGCAAGGTAAAAAACACACCAGACCAAACAAATGAAGAGGAAATAGGCAGTCTACCTGAAAAAGAATTCAGAATAATGATAGTAAAGATGATCCAAAATCTTGGAAATAGAATGGAGAAAATACAAGAAACGTTTAACAAGGACCTAGAAGAACTAAAGAGCAAGCAAACAATGAGGAACAACACAATAAATGAAATTAAAAATTCTCTAGAAGGAATCAATAGCAGAATAACTGAGGCAGAAGAACAGATAAGTGACGTGGAAGATAAAATAGTGGAAATAACTACCACAGAGCAGAATAAAGAAAAAAGAATAAAAAGAATTGAGGACAGTCTCAGAGACCTCTGGGACAACATTAAACTCACCAACATACGAATTTTCGGGGTCCGAAATGAAGAAGACAAAAAAAAAAAAGGGTCTGAGAAAATATTTGAAGAGATTATAGTTGAAAACTTCCCTAACATGCGGAAGGAAATAGTGAAGTCCAGGAAGCGCAGAGAGTCCCATACAGGATAAATCCAAGGAGAAACATGCCAAGACACATATTAATCAAACTATCAAAAATTAAATACAGAGAAAAAGTATTAAAAGCAGCAAGGGAAAAGCAACAAACAACATACAAGGGAATCCCCATAAGGTTAACAGCTGGTCTTGCAGCAGAAACTCTGCAAGCCAAAAAGGAGCGGCAGGACATATTTAAAGTGATGAAAGGGAAAAACCTACAACAAAGATTACCCAGCAAGGATCTCATTCAGATTTGACGGAGAAATTAAAACCTTTACAGACAAGCAAAAGTTAAGAGAATTCAGCACCACCAAACCAGCTTTACAACAAATGCTAAAGGAACTTCTCTAAGCAGGAAACACAAAAGAAGAAAAAGACCTACCAAAAAAACCCCAAAACAATTAAGAAAATGGTAATAGGAACATACATATCGATAGCTACCTTAAATATAAAGGGATTAAATGCTCCAGCCAAAAGACATAGACTGGCTGAATGGATACAAAAGCAAGACCCATACATATGCTGTCTACAAGAGACCCACTTCAGACCTAGGGACACATACAGACTGAAAGTGAGGGGATGGAAAAAGATATTCCATGCAAATGGAAATCAAAAGAAAGCTGGAGTAGCAATTCTCATACCACACAAAATAGACTTTAAAATAAAGACTATTACAAGAGACAAAGAAGGACATTCCATAATGATCAAGGGATCAATCCAAGAAGAAGATATAACAATTGTAAATATTTATGCACCCAACATAGGAGCACCTCAATACATAAGGCAAATGCTAACAGCCATAAAAGGGGAAATCAACAGTAACACAGTAATAGTAGGGGACTTTAACACTCCACTTTCACCAATGGACAGATCATACAAAATGAAAATAAATAAGGAAACACAAACTTTACATGACACATTAAACAAGATGGATTTAACTGATATTTATAGGACATTCCATCCAAAAAGAGCAGATTACACTTTCTTCTGAAGTGCTCATGGAACATTCTCCATGGTAGATCATATCTTGGGTCACAAATCAAGCCTTGGTAAATTTAAGAAAATTGAAATCATATCAAGTATCTTTTCCGACCACAATGCTATAGACTAGATATCAATTACAGGAAAAAATCTGTAAAAAATACAAACACGTGGAGGCTAAACAATACTACTAAATAACGAAGAGATCACTGAAGAAATCAAAGAGGAAATTAAAAAATACCTAGAAACAAATGACAATGAAAACACGATGACCCAAAACCTATGGGATGCAGCAAACGCAGTTCTAAGAGGGAAAATTATAGCAATACAATCCTACCTCAAGAAACAAGAAACATCTCAAATAAACAACCTAAACTTACACCTAAAGCAATTAGAGAAAAAAGGACAAAAACCCCCCAAAGTTAGCAGAAGGAAAGAAATCATAAAGATCAGAGCAGAAATAAATGAAATAGAAACAAAGAAAACTATAGCAAAGATCAATAAAACTAAAAGTTGGTTCTTTGAGAAGATAAACAAAATTGATAAACCATTAGCCAGACTCATCAAGAAAAAAAGGGAGAAGACTCAAATAAATAGAATTACAAAAGAAAAAGGAGAAGTAACAACTGACACTGCAGAAATACAAAGGATCATGAGAGATTACTACAAGCAACTCTATGCCAATAAAATGGACAACCTGGAAGAAATGGACAAATTCTTAGAAATGCACAACCTTCCGAGACTGAACCAGGAAGAAATAGAAAATATAAACAGACCAATCACAAGCACTGAAATTGAAACTGTGATGAAAAATCTTCCAGCAAACAAAAGCCCAGGACCAGATGGCTTCACAGGCAAGTTCTATCAAACATTTAGAGAAGATCTAACACCTATCCTTCTCAAACTCTTCCAAAATATAGCAGAGGGAGGAACACTCCCAAACTCATTCTGTGAGGCCACCATCACCTTGATACCAAAACCAGACAATGATGCCACACAAAAAAAGAAAATTACAGGCCAATACCACTGATGAACATAGATGCAAAAATCCTCAACAAAATACTAGCAAACAGAATCCAACAGCACATTAAAGGATCATACACCATGATCATGATCCCATGAATGCAAGGATTCTTCAATATACACAAAAGCAATCAATGTGATACACCATATTAACAATTTGAAGGATAATACTCTCAATAGATGCAGAAAAAGCTTTTGACAAAATTCAACACCCATTTATGATACAAACTCTCCAGAAAGTGGGCACAGAGGGAACCCACCTCAACATAATAAAGGCCATATATGACAAACCCACAGCCAACATTGTTCTCAATGGTGAAAAACTGACACCATTTCCTCTAAGATCAGGAAAAAGACAAGGTTGCCCACTCTCACCACTATTATTCAACATAGTTTTGGAAGTTTTAGCCACAGCAATAAGAGAAGAAAAAGAAATACAAGGAATCCAAATCGGAAAAAAAGAAGTAAAACCATCACTGTTTGCAGATTACATGATACTATACATAGAGAATCCTAAAGATGCTACCAGAAAACTACTAGAGCTAATCAATGAATCTGATAAAGTAGCAGGATACAAAATTAATGCACAGAAGTCTCTTGCATTCCTATACACTAATGATGAAATATCTGAAAGAGAAATTAAGGAAACACTCTCATTTACCATTGCAACAAAAAGAATAAAATACCTAGGAATAAACCTACCTAGGGAGACAAAAGACCTGTATGCAGAAAACTATAAGATGCTGATGAAAGAAATTAAAGATGTTACAAACAGATGGAGAGATATACCATGTTCTTGGATTGGAAGAATCAATATTGTGAAAATGACTATACTACCCAAAGCAATCTACAGATTCAATGCAATACCTGTCAAACTACCAATGGCATTTTTCACAGAACTAGAACAAAAAATTTCACAATTTGTATGGAAACACTAAAGACCTCAAATAGCAAAGCAATCTTGAGAAAGAAAAACGGAGCTGGAGGAATCAGGCTCCCTGACTTCGGACTATACTACAAAGTTACAGTAATCAAGACTGTATGGTACTGGCACAAAAACAGAAATATAGATCAATGGAATAGGATAGAAAGCCCAGAGATAAACCCACACACATATGGTCACCTTGTCTTTGATAAAGGAAGCAAGGGTATACAACGGAGAAAAGACAGTCTCTTCAATAAGTGTTGCTGGGAAAACTGGAGAACTACATGTAAAAGAATGAAATTAGAACACTCCGTAACACCCTACACAAAAATAAACTCAAAATGGATTAGAGACCTAAATGTAAGGCCAGACACTATAAAACTCTTAGAGGAAAACATAGGAAGAACACTCTTTGACATAAATCACAGCAAGATCTTTTTTGACCTACCTCCTAGAGAAATGGAAATAAAAATAAACAGATGGAACCTAATGAAACTTAAAAGCTTCTACACAGCAAAGGAAACCATAAACAAGACGAAAAGACAACCCTCAGAATGGGAGAAAATATTTGTAACTGAAGCAACTGACAAAGGATTATTCTCCAAAATATATAAGCAGCTCATGCAGCTCAATATCAAAAAAACAAACAACCCAATCCAAAAATGGTCAGAAGACCTAAATAGACATTTCTCCAAAGAAGATATACAGATTGCCAACAAACACATGAAAGGATGCTCAACATCACTAATCATTAGAGAAATGGAAATCAAAACTACAATGAGGTATCACCTCACACTGGTCAGAATGGCCATCATCAAAAAATCTACAAACAATAAATGCTGGAGAGGGTGTGGAGAAAAGGGAACCCTCTTGCACTGTTGGTGGGAATGGAAATTGATACAGCCACTATGGAGAACAGTATGGAGACTCCTTAAAAAACTAAAAATAGAACTACCATATGACCCAGCAATCCCACTCCTGGGCATATACCCAGGGAAAACTATAATTCAAAAAGAGTCATGTACCACAATGTTCATTGCAGCTCTATTTACAATAGCCAGGACATGAAAGCAACCTAAGTGCCCATTGACAGATGAATGGATAAAGAAGATGTGGCACATATATACAATGGAATATTACTCACCCATAAAAAGAAACGAAATTGAACTATTTGTAGTGAGGTGGTTGGACCTAGAGTCTGTCATACAGAGTGAAGTAAGTCGGAAAGAGAAAAACAAATACCATATGCTAACACATATATATGGAATCTAAAAAAAAAAAAATGGTTCTGTAGAACCTAGGGGCAGGACAGGAATAAAGACACAGATGTAGAGAATGCACTTGAGGACACGGGGAAGGGGAAGGGTAAGCTAGGACGAAGTGAGAGAGTAGCACTGACATATATACACTGCCAAATGTAAAGTAGATAGTTAGTGGGAAGCAGCCGCATAGCACAGGGAGATCAGCTCGGTGCTTTGTGAGCACCTAGGGGTGGTGGGATAAGGAGGGTAGGAGGGAGTCACAAGAGGGAGGGGATATGGGGATATATGTATACATATAGCTGATTGACTTTGTTATACAGCAGAAACTAACACAACATTGTAAAGCAATTATACTCCAATAAAGATGTTAAAAAAACCCAAATGGGCACGAACTGATTCCACATCTTGCTCCATCTCCCCAAAAGCCAGTACTTAGCCCCTTCTCCCCCACTCTCCCAAGTTGTGTGTTAGACCGTCTATATTAAAATGCTGCTTAGGAGTTGTAATGAAGGGTGATTTGACTGTGAACCTGGATGGATTTAGAGTCTTTTTCAAACATTCAATCAGGCTTCCCTGACCACCTTCATTTTCTTCATTTTTCAAATGCAGCAGGTAATTGAGGATAAATTCCTTATGTGGGACAACCTGGGAAGCTGTGACACTGACAGAGTGAGACCAGGCATCTCTCTGCCAGGAATTTCAACAGAAATGACTCTGTGCCCTGGTATGTGTTTGATGCCCATCTCCATCAATCTTATTTGCTTTGATATCTACTGTCTCCCACCTTTATTTCACATAGGGAAATTGAAGTCGTAATAAATGTTAAGTGACTAAGAGCAGACTCATAAATTAGAGGGGCAACAAGGATTTTCAGTTCTTATCTGTTTACACTTTTCCCTAACAATTCCCACCTGCCGCCTTCCTATGTAGATACCTGGTTAACACAGGAAGAAGATTTTAACAGATTCTGGTCTTTTAGTGCCATGTACTTTCTTCATGTTAATGCTATTAATCATCTGATTACTGTCAAGTCGATTTAAGTTCTGGTGAGATCAGCATCTCCTGAAATGCAATGCATTTAGTGAGCACCTACCACATGTAATGCAGTGTATTAGCTTCTCTTTGGGGAAACTGAAAGAAAAAGATGCGGCCCGTGGCATATAGTATTTTATACTAGTTAGGAAGCCAAATGCACAGAAAATGACATTAAAAAGCTGTATGTTATACCATATTTCCTTTGTCTCTTCAGTGAGATGAAACTGTTTTCCTTTTTAATGGTCTTGCCTTTTTCACGGCATTCCCATTCCAACCAAAGTTTCTCTTAATATGACACCTCAAAATAAGCTATATTTTGCTTTCAAAGTGGAACCAAACGAGAACCCATTCCCCCCGTATTTCCTTGGCATGTCTTTGCAGTCCGTTTACCAGGTTCTTTGTGTTTCTCTTACATGTCGCAGTTCTTCATGAGGAGGAAAGTAGGGTTTCATTAGTAGACATCGTGGGCCATTTTGAGCCAGACCTGACTATATGGTTGGCCCAGTTACCATGGGTGAGTCTCATGGTGGGGACTCAAACACAGCCTTTCTCTGGCCACTTCAGTGTGAGGGCCTCCAGGTTCTTTTCTCTTCCCATGGCTGCTTCCTCCTACTCCTCCCAGGTGGATGGGGCAGGTCCAGAGCGAGGACATTCCATTAGACTGTAGTGCAGAGCACAGTTAGCTGGTCAAGCTGGGATTCTGCCTTTGGGGAAGTTCTTCCTGTCAGGAGCTAGGGAGGTAAGAGGCGTCAGTATTACTCCTGCCTGGCAGGAGACCTGGCCCACTCCCCCCACCCCAGCCCCCCTTGGCCCACTTTTGACTCTGACTTTGCTCTCTGGTGGGTGAAGAAAGATAACTCTGTTGGCTGCTTTAGTCCGGGGTTCCTTTAGCCTAGGACGATGTGGGGCAGCAGCCCAGGTGGTGCTACACTTGGTAGGGGACACACCCTCCAAGCTTGTTGCTGTTTTTATCTGACTAGTGTGTCTTTCCCTTTTAAAATATATTATACAAGAAAAGAAAAAAGGAGAATGAAAGAAAAAAAAAAAAAAGACCAAAATAGAGGTGGGGGAGGGGGAAGAAGAGGCAGTAAGAAGAATGAAAAAACTAATTTTATTCTTACATGAACTCAACATCCTACTATGTCTCTCCCCGCTCCCAACTTGGCTTCTGTTGTGTCCTCTCTGATTTAGTAGGTCAAGGGCAGGGCCTGAGATTCTGCATTTCTAACAAGCTCCCAGACGAAGCCAATGCAGTTGGTCCTCAAACCACACTCTATGAGTAGCAAGGGTCTTGAGGAATAATGAATCAAATACTGTACCAGTTTCTTAACCATTCTTCATATAATAATATCTGACACTCATATAGTACTTAGTATGTGCCTGACACTGTTTTAAGTGCTTTGCATGTATCAACTCATTTAATCCTCGTAATTCTATGAGATGGGCACTACTATTAGCCCCACTTCACAGTTGGGGAAACCAAGGCACAAGGTTATTTAATTTACCAAATATCACACAGTAAGTACTAGAGCCAGGATTCAAACTCAGTCTGGCTCCAGAGTCTGCGTGTTTAGCTCCATTTTTATTCCAATAGCTTACAAACTTACCCTCTTCTGGACATAAGTTTTCAATCTTTACCCCTTAAAGGATGGACCCCAGCTTGAAAACAATGTTCCAGAGATGTCATTAACCAGCCGGTGAAGATCACTGTGATATTGATTCACCATTGTATTAGCCACACTGTCAACTTTGTGCCTTATGTAAATTTGATAATTAGAGGCAGTTCTCAAGGGTTAGCTGTAGGATCCCAAGGCAGCTGTGGTTTTGGCTGTTTTTGTTTTTTTGTTTTTTGACAAGTAGAGGCAGCAAAGAGCAGCTGAGGTTAACGGCTCTAGCTGATCACTGAGGCAGCAAGAGAAACAGCTCCAAGACAAACACGCTGTTCATTGTGTAGCCTGAGGGGAGAGAGCAAGTCTGGAAGGGCTGAGCCAGGCAGGGGTGATGGGCGAAATAGGATTCTCTGTGGGTGAGAAGGTTGGTGGCTGGTCAGGGCAGAAAGCAGACTGGAGAGGCTGAGGCAAAGTGGAGTCTTATATAGATGAGCCCACTCTGAATCAAGGAAGCCAGAGATTCACTCATGCATTCATTCTATAAATATTAATCGATGACCTATTATGTTCCAGGCACCATGCTACATGCTGTTGATACGGTGATGAATAAGACAGAAATGGTCCCTGTCCTCAGGGAATTCTCATTCTTGTTGGGAGACGGACAAGACCAAACCAAACCAAACCAAACCTAACAGACAAATCAATCAGTGCAGGCTGTCATGAATGTCCTGAAGGAGAACAAGGGTGAGAGATGGTGAAACCAAGGGGCACCCTATTTTAGGTGGGGTGGTCAAAGAAAGCCTTCAGCCGAGACCTAAAATCAGAGAGGTGAAGCAATTGGAAAGGGTACTCTAGGCAAGAAACAGCTGTGCAAAAGCCCAAGGGTGGGAAAGAACTTAGTATGGAAGAGAGAGCCTGGCAGGATCTGGGGAATCCACAGCTGTCCATTGGGAATCGTACAAAATGACATAAGGATTAAAGCTGAGAATAACTGATATGAAACAAAATCAATTGGCTTTGACAGGTTGGTCAATTCTCATCTGGAGTATTATGTTGAATTCTTGACAAATCACAGTGTCAAGGCCCATGGGTGATTTGGCTGCCATAGCCTCTGAAATTGGAAAATATTTTTAGGCAAGGCCCAGTACCTTTTGTTTGACCTTTTTTTGGATTTAAATGCCCATCTCTGAGTTGTGAGGGTCTCACCAAGGTCGTAATAATTCTTACAAAGAAATCTTCATCTAGGTTATTGTGACGAAGGGCAAGACTGAAAACAAAGCACGGGATGGGGCTAGTGTCCACACCAAGATGAACACGAGCCATCAAAACAGAGAAGTCAAGGCACATGGTCCATACCTCCTTCTCTGGTCTCTCAATCTGGCAGCCCCATCAAAAAGGAGAGGAGGTTGGTTTGGGTGAACCATTCGTTAGTTGTTCCTAGTGATCAACCATTCAACACATTTTCTAATGCTCCCCAATGACCCTTCAGGTGATTTTTTGTAGTTGTCTAGAGAGGAAAATGTAGTTGACCAATCTATAGTTTCCAGAATCTGTCCTTTTCTAAAGAATGCTTTTGAGAATCAGAACGCTTGTCTTAGCCAAGGCTCTTGTCAGTTGTTATCTGGATTAGTGTATTCGTGTCTTAAACCTGGTCTCCCTGATTGTAGTCTGTCACACCTCCAATCTATCACCCACAGAGCTTTCAGAGAAATTTAGCTAAAATTCACCTTGTATCTGATCTCTATCCTTGGTTTTAAGTGGTTCTTCATTACTGTTGATAAAACCTAAAGTCCTTTTTTTGGCATTCAGTACCTTTCATGATCTGACCTTTGCCTAAATTGCCACGCTCATCTCCTGCCATATTCCCCTACTCTGAATTATAGCCATACCACGTTAGTTGCTCTTTACTGAAATTACAATGCTCTCATATTACTTCTCTGCATTTTCTTTTTTTTTTTTTTTTGGGCCGTGTCATGCAGCTTGTGGGATTTTAGTTCCCTGACCAAGGATTGAACTCGGGCCCTCGGTGCTGAGAGCGCAGAGTCCTAACCACTGGACCTCCAGGGAACTGCCCTTCTCTGCATTTTCATATGGGGTTCCTACTTGCTTCTTCCCTCAGCTAGTTCCTATTTATCCTTTAGAATTTAGTTTAAACCTTATTTCCTCCCAGAAGCCTTCCTTGATTTCCCTAGTCAGGATTAAGTGCTCTTATTTGATCCTGTAACACACTTTTATATGCCTCTATTACATATAAAAATGTAGTTAGCATCCAAATCCTCTTCTTCAAAATCTTAAGCTTCTGAGGGCTAGGACTGTCTCCTTTAGTGCTTAACAGTGCCCTTGTACATAATAGCTTCAGAAAGGTTAATGGAACGGCTGCATTTGCATTTTCCATTTTCTGGCTTTAGTTTTCCATGATTTCTTGCAGATTACAAAGAGACTATATTAATTTCTACATCATATATATTCTCCATCTCTACCTCCTCTTTTGGGGAATAAGGGGAAAAGATTTGCTTAAGCTTAGGTCTAGAGACATATTTCTACCTCATTTATTAGACTTGTGAAAATCTCTAATGAGAATTTCTTATTACCCATGGTTTAATCTAAGTGCTCATATCTTGCTGTGATTTAGGATACCACATTACAGATTTTTAGACCTAGAAAGAACTTCAGAATGATCAGATTCAATAGTTTACTTTATAGGACAAGGACATAAAGGTTCAGAGAGAGGTTAAGCAAATACTCTAAAACCACCCTACTAGTGGGTGGCAGTTAACCCCAGGAGCTAGATCTCCAGCCTCTCAGTCCTGGGCTCTTTTCCCTACAAATGGCCGCGCTTCAGATCTTCATCCTATTTTGATGTCAGAGACCCAATATGGATTTGACCTTGGTTCCTTGATTTGCCATATTGAGGCTTTAATTTGGCCTCTCGAACTAATAACTTAATTATTAGCAAATGAGTTAACATTAAGCTATTTCATTTGGAGGCCTGCTGAACTGTGAAACTCTTCTTAAAAATTCTGAGGGGACTTGAAAAAAAAAGGTGTAAATAAGGGTTGAGCAAATTGTCAATCCTTCACTGGTCTTTCAGGAGCTCTTTCACAAATTGGTTCACAGCAGAGTAGTTGATAAGCACCAGCATGTCCAAGACACCCACTTCGTCTTCCTTAAGGATGCTCTAGAAGGGGAGTGGGAAAGTTACACTGTACATAGTATCTTCCCTAGAAACAAGTATGTTTGTTTACTAGTAGAACTAGAAAATTGTATGTTCAGTTTGCTAATTTTTTACTTTAAAATTTTTGTTTGACTATTAGATTTGGTTAATAACACTGAAGATTGATGTTATAAAGATTAGCACATCTTTCATTTTACTGTAGATTATTTCAAACATACAGAAAACTATAGAGAATAATATAACAAAGTGTCAAATATATCAACCATCCAACTCAGTCATATAATAAAATTTTGCCATATTTGCTTCAGATCTCTTTCTTCCTCCCTGTCTCTTCCCTCCCTCCCTTTCTTCTTTTATTTCTTTTCTCTCTCTTCCTTCTTTCCAAAATAAAATCTTACACATGTAGTTAAAGCCCCTGTAACTAATCTGTCCCATTCCTCTCCTGCCATCTGTAGAGGTAACACCTATCCTGAATCCCCAGTTTTAATTTTTGTGTGTTGTTTTTTTTTATATATGCATCCATAAACAATAAATAATGTTGATTTGCCTGTTTTCCATCTTTATTAAATAATATATTCTATACTTTCTTCTCAAGTTCTCACTCCACATGGATTAATATACATCTTCTATTCATTTAAACTGCTTTATGGCATTCCATTGTATAAAAAGACCACATTTTATCTTTGAATTGTTTCCATTATTTTCCTCTTACAAATCATGCAGGAATAAACATTCTTGTACATATCTCCTTGTGAGAGTTATATACCTAGGTGAGGCATCACTGGGTTGTATCATAACTATTTTAAAAAGAATTTTCATGTTGATAGCAAAACTGATTAGTTACTTTAAAAGGAAAAAATGAAGTCAAGATAAGTGCTGGAAGAAACAGAATGTCAGGAATAGGAAGTAAAACAGTATAAGAGAGTAGGTGACATAGATGTAGAATCCTATGCTTTTTTTTTAAGCAATTCATTTTTTGATTAAAAAAAAAGTAGATTGAACATGCAAGTAAATTGAACAACCACTGAGAGCCACAGATTTTCATCTACATTTAAGACACTACCTTTTGTGTCAATGCCTCCATGAAGCCTTCTAGAATTTTCTTTACTTTTTTTTCTGTGAAAATTGACTACTTCCTCCTTTGGGCCTCCATTCTACCTACCTCTAGTATGTGATATATTGCACATTGTGTTTGCTCTGACTTGTTTACATGTCTCTGTTAATAAGCTGAATGTTGTTTGAGAGCAGAGTTCATGTCTTACTGTATCCCCAGGGCATGGTGCACAGGAGGTAGTTAATATAGTCTGAGGAGTGAATGAAAAGTCCAAATCATGGAAGGTCTTGTAGACTTAGTAGTTGGTTTCTGATGACAGGATACTTTAGTGAAAATTAGCTTAAAGCATAGAAAAGGAGGTTTTATCTTTTGGTCTTCAGTTAGACCTACAGAAAGGAAGTTTCATATAAAAGCTGATAAAAATTACTAACAAAGCAGAGAAATCACTTAGCGTTTGGCTGTAGACACTGGCAATGTATGTTTGTAGTAGTGCATTAGTAAAGCTGCCAGCTCAGAAAAAGGAAGGCATCTAAAAATTTAGACTGTAAAATTAAGCACATAACGGGAAATTCTTGAATATTTTGTGAATTAGGTATGAAAAATATAAGAGAATTATATATATATATTTAAATTGAAGTATAGTTGACTCATATTATATTAGTTTCAGGTGAAGGGGATCATATATTATAAATATATTTTGCAGAATCGTTAGAATATTGTAAGTATGCTTACTCCTATCATAAGAAGAACTTATTATGAATAATATATCACATGCATGAAAAAAAAGTGGTGGCTAGTAGTTTCATTTCCCCAAAACACCTTTTCAATGGTAAGTTTGAGGCAGCTGTGGTTTACCGAAGTATAAACTAGTGAGGTCCACTGTAACTAGCATGTGTTTACATTCTGACTCATGGTTCCTGTTAGGCTTTAATCACAGGGAAACAAGTAATATTACTCAGACTTCATTGTTTAATCTTCCATTCATTTGTTTTCCAAGTTTGTTTCAGTCTGTAGGAAGGTTCCTTTTTGATTACAACATGTAGTCCTGATTTCTGCAATTTTTCTTCATTTGCCATTTTGAGGTAGCCATGAAAATCCTATAATAAGCTTCTTTTTTTTTTTTTTAATCAGTCATCAATTTTATACACATCAGTGTATACATGTCAATCCCAATCACCCAATTCAGCACACCACCATCCCCACCCCACCGCGGTTTTCCCCCCTTGGTGTCCATACGTTTGTTCTCTACATCTGTGTCTCAACTTCTGCCCTGCAAACCGGTTCATCTGTACCATTTTTCTAGGTTCCACATACATGCGTTAATATACGATATTTGTTTTTCTCTTTCTGACTTACTTCACTCTGTATGACAGTCTCTAGATCCATCCACGTCTCAACAAATGACTCGATTTCATTCCTTTTTATGGCTGAGTAATATTCCATTGTATATATGTACCACAACTTCTTTATCCATTCATCTGTCGATGGGCACTTAGGTAGCTTCCATGACCTGGGTATTGTAAATAGTGCTGCAGTGAACATTGGGGTGCATGTGTCTATAATAAGCTTCTTATTCCTCAAATCTATGCCTGTAAGCCTCATTGAGTTCGATTCATCCTAAATACATTTTGAAATCACATCAGCACTTTCAGATCAGCAGGTTACTTTTTTTTTTGGCTGCGTTGGGTCTTTGTTGCTGCACGCGGGCTTTCTCTAGTTGCGGCAAGCGGGGGCTACTCTTCATTGCGGTGCGCGGGCTTCTCATTGCAGTGGCTTCTCTTGTTGTGGAGCACGGGCTCTAGGCGCACGGGCTTCAGTAGTTGTGGCTCGCAGGCTCTAGAGCGCAGGCTCAGTAGTTGTGGCGCATGGGCTTAGTTGCTCCGCGGCATGTGGGATCTTCCCGGACCAGGGCTCAGACTCGTGTCCCCTGCATTGCCAGGTGGATTCTTAACCACTGCGCCACCAGGGAAGCCCAGCAGGTTATTTCTTAATAAATTACTGTCTTAATGTTACATGCTATTTTAAATACGTGAAAGAGCAGTTCCCAAATGTGTGTAACTACTTTCAGGGAATAGTTAACCGGAGCATTTAATTAAATGAAGGCCCTAGATTTTTATTATGCCGTCACTGGATATTTGAATAACTAGTTATAAATGAGTCTATTCGTATAAAAGTAATTTTCTAAATCCAATTGTCCTATTTTGAAATATAGTTCCAGTTTCTGGGTAAAACTGGCAATGGAATGGCCATGTCTCCACAGCTAAAACAAATTAGAGGGTTGCAACAATAAACTGAACCCATAGGCAGAGGGGGGAAAGAAACCTTTGAACCCTGTTTTCTTTCCTCCTGAACTGATTGAATAATTTACTCGACTAATTTTGCCTAGTCATTAGAAAGTCAATTCTCCACTCTAGAATTTCTTCCACTCAAGTAAACAATATTAATGCATATAATTTGGATGAAAAAAAAAATCCCTTTAAGAAATATCTGGATATATGCCTTGAATGAGCTTCCTCATTTAGGTCACAGAAATTTATTTAAAGAGAAACCAATCTAAGATAGTAATAACAACATTAACTACCATTTATTGAGCATTTCCTATGTGACAAAACTTTAACACACTTTAATCCTTGCCGCAAATTTGTTGGATGAAGGATACTATTTGAATTTTAGATATCAGGAAATTTCTGCTCACATTGGTTAAGTAATGCAGCCAAATTTGCACAGCTGGTAAGTATGAAGGCTGGTATTAAAATTCCAGCCCATCTGGTGGTAGTGCTTGAGAACCTTCGTTCTTTCCTCTACAAAACACAGTTGATGCAGAGTGGAATCATTTTATGATCCCTTTGATAGTCTTGATTTTCAGAAAAGCTACAAGACATGGATTAAATGGTGATAAAAATATATCCAATAAGAATGCAATTGCATCTTCCTTAATAGTTCCTTTTTCTGTCATTTGGGTTTTTTTCCCCACTTGGGATATTTGCAGAATTATACTGTTAACCTCTAACTTTCCCTCTCTTCTTACTCTCATCCTGCTCCCACATACCATGAACACAAAATAATTTCCTTTCAAATTATGTTACTAAGTTTGTAACTCACATAGGGAATTATCACATAGAAAAATTTATTAGCCTAAATGATGGCCATAGTTTTTGCCAAGACTCATCATTTCTGAAGTTAGTTGCCCATAAAACCAATTCCTCAATGGTTTGGTGAGATCAAGTGCCAAATTACCCAGGGGATGAATAACAATTACTGCAGGTCCTATTGATCAGTCTGCCCAGCCGTTCACTGATAGTTCCAATGACTTCGGAAAATTCAGCCAGAATGGCCCCCCAAAATCTGCATCATGACTTTATCTATTGATGAGCTGGACTACAAATGCTGTGAACACATACCAACAGAGGTTCAGGTAGCAACCCAAACAGGAATTCATAAAGAAGTATCAGATGCACAGTAGCTAAATTTACCACATGTGGATTGGTTTCTAAGTGCCAGACACTGCTAAGTGCTGTATGTGTGTATTTCATTTATTCTCCTTAGGCCGGGTTGCATAGTAGTTAATAACACGGACACAAAGCCAAACTAATATGGCTCTGGTTCCGTGGGCAAGCAGTGGAAACTGTGTTTCAGTTTCTCCATCTGTAAAATGGGGATGCTAATACTTCACAGAGTTGAAGTGAAAAATGAGTTAAATTAAACAAAGCCCTTAGAATAGTACTTGCATGGAGACAGCACTCAATATATGCTGGCCATTAATTTTCCTAATGACCCTGTGAGGTAAATGCTATTATGATCATCATTTACTGTTTAGAAGATTGTGGCTTAGAGGTGGCACATGGCAGAGGTAGGCTTTGAAAATAGGTCTGTTTGACATCAGATCCTGTCCTCCTTATCACTGTGCTGTTCTGCCTCTCAGTACAAGATACATAGAATGGGCAAAGAATGTATGCTGTCAGCTGCAAGGCCTCTTGCCACCGCGGGACACCCGCCCCTCAGATGACTTCCTGGAGGGGGGCAGTCGGTGAATCTTTGCTGAGAGGCAGGTCAAAAATTCTGGGCCTAACAAACACATGAAAGAATGCTCAACATCATTAATCATTAGAGAAATGCAAATCAAAACTACAATGAGATATCATCTCACACCGGTCAGAATGGCCATCATCAAAAAATCTAGAAACAATAAATGCTGGAGAGGGTGTGGAGAAAAGGGAACACTCTTGCACTGTTGGTGGGAATGTAAATTGATACAGCCACTATGGAGAACAGTATGGAGGTTCCTTAAAAAACTAAAAATAGAACTACCATACGACCCAGCAATCCCACTACTGGGCATATACCCTGAGAAAACCATAATTCAAAAAGAGTCATGTACCAGAATGTTCATTGCAGTTCTATTTACAATAGCCAGGACATGGAAGCAACCTAAGAGTCCATCAACAGATGAATGGATAAAGAAGATGTGGCACATATATACAATGGAATATTACTCAGCCATAAAAAGAAACGAAATGGAGTTATTTGTAGTGAGGTGGATGGACCTAGAGTCTGTCATACAGAGTGAAGTTAGTCAGAAAGAGAAAAAGAAATACCATATGCTAACACATATATATGGAATCTAAGGAAAAAAAAAAAAAAAAGGTCATGAAGAACCTAGGGGCAAGACGGGAATAAAGACACAGACCTACTAGAGAATGGACTTGAGGATATGGGGAGGGGGAAGGGTAAGCTGGGACAAAGTGAGAGAGTGGCATGGACATATATACACTACCAAAGGTAAAATAGATAGCTAGTGGGAAGCAGCCGCATAGCACAGGGAGATCAGCTCAGTGCTTTGTGACCACCTAGAGGGGTGGGATAGGGAGGGTAGGAGGGAGGGAGACGCAAGAGGGTAGAGATATGGGAACATATGTATATGTATAACTGATTCACTTTGTTATAAAGCAGAAACTAACACACCATTGTACAGGAATTATACTCCAATAAAGATGTTAAAAAAAAAAAAATTCTGGGCCTTCCTCCGTCCAGGTGGGAATTGGAATGATGCATACCATCTCAGTGATGGTGACTCAGCCAGGTGACTCCTGTGGTGGTGACAAAAGTATACAAATGAAATATAGGAGCAGGGGAACCTTCACACACTCCCAACCCTTCCAGCCTCTCAGAACAGCTATATCCCCTGATACACATCAGCTAGAGGCATCCTTATCCACTCACCCACAGCCTCTGAGAGAACCACACAGCAGACTTTCCTATCTGTTGGGTGATAGTTAGAATTACTGAGCTTCTACTATGCGTCTTCTCAAAAACCTTATGAAGTAGGTGTAATTATCTTACTTAAGAAGTGAGGGGGACTTCCCTGGTGGTGCAGTAGTTAAGAATCCACCTTCCAGTGCAAGGGACACGGGTTCGAGCACTGGGCCAGGAAGATCCCACATGCTGTGGAGCGACTAAGCCCGTGCGCCACAGCTACTGAGCCTGCGCTCTAGAGCCCTTGAGCCACAACTACTGAGCCCACGTGCCACAACTACTGAAGCCCACGCACCTAGAGCCCGTGCTCTGCGACAAGAGAAGCCACCCAATGAGGAGCCCGCGAACCGCAATGAAGAGTAGCCCCCGCTCGCCGCAACTAGAGAAAAGCCCTCACACAGCAACAGAGACCCAAGGCAGCCAAAAATAAAAATAAATAAATAAATTAAAAAAAATTTTTTTTGTTTAAAAAAAAAAAAGTGAGGAAATTAAGGTTCAGAGGAATTAGGTGAATTGCCCAAGGTTATTCTGCAGCTTGTAAATGGACACCCAAGATTCAAACCTTGGTCTATATCCTAATCCAAAATCCACGTTCCTCTCACTCTTTGGGGGTTGTTCCTTTGGCCTGGGGATATTACAAAATCATGATTTCTCCTGATCACTTTTTGCTGTTATCTTTTGACCATCTCATTTTTTGTTACTGATTTTATCCAAGAGCAAGAACATGCTTTGGAATTCTTGGAGTAGCAGTTGAGATTATATATTTTAATTTAAGAGGTTGCATTACTGGATTATCTGGAATTGTTACTTCTCCATACTCTCCTTCTTCCTCCTCCTACCTCACTGTATTTGACATCTGATTATTAGAATCTTTTTAAAGGTTTTTGAACACACTCACTTGTGGGAAAGTGCTAGTTAAAATTGTTACAGACAGACATTTGTGTTATAATAGAGGGAAGTCATTTGGGGGGCTCAGTTGATGTACACTGCAAAGATTTTCTTAAAATTTTCTGCAAGGTATACATAATCTCACAAGCAAAACAATTAGTCAATCCAGTAGCAAAGTTAAGAGTGGTTATTGGTTTTGTATTTTAAGCTCACAGCAAATTATCTACTTTTATACCACAACGCCTATGGGACAGTCAGAGAGCTTGAACTGGCTCCCTGTCACTCTTGGGTGAAGGGACTGAAGCTTCATAAATCTAGTCCTTCACCCTCCTAGCTCTGACCCTCCCCTTCCTATAAGGAATGAACATGTTGCCTGCAGTAGGCGTTGGTCAAACATCTTAATACCATCTCATCACTGTGATGATCAAGAAAGGCATTCTGAAAATCTTTTATAAATAGGGTACACCATGAAGTACATACAGCCTGTGGTTCAGATCCTGGTCCTTGTACATATGGGAACATAAAGGGCATGCACTACATCCATATTGAAACACAAGTGGTAACCTCACCCTTTAATATTGAAATGGTTTTATTGCCCTTTACTAGCAACGATGGCTAATAACTATATTGCTTTTATTTCCATAAATATATATAATTTATTTATATAATATGTATAATAAATATTAATATATTTACATATATAATATATATCATATGTGGCATACATATATGCCATATAAAGCAATTTTGAAATTTGAAAACATTGATTCCCATAACCTAACTGAGGAATAAATCACATAACCACCAATCTTTCTCCAGTGACCACCCACCACCTCCAATTTCATGTATCAATAAATAGCAAATACTCTGGAATATTTCATCTACAGGAAACACTGTTGAGTTGCAGAAGTAGTAACCATATTTGCTTATTTTTTTCACTCAAGGAGTTTTAAAATGTTTTTATGCTCTGAAAACATAAAGAAAAAAATCTGGAAGAACTTATCTCTGTCGTGACGGCATCCGTAAAAAGTGATTTTTAAGATGGAGACTTCTCCTTGAGAAATAAAGGCTGCTGGTTTTAGCATTCAGCTCTCACTTTCATTAAAAACAAGAGTTGTTGTTTTAGACCCAAGCTTTCCCTAGAGACAGTGATTCCACCAGGGGAAGCAATATGTGAAGTTATTGCAAGAAAGTTTTTGTGTGAAATTGTGCCTCTTGCCAGAGATGTCGTATGTTTTAGTTAATTTCCTTCCCAGGAGCTAGGAAAATTTCCCAAGCCCCAGATATGTACAACTGGAATGCTACTGAGAAGTCAGTAGAATGAGGCTGAAGAGAGAGACTGAATTTTACACACTTCATTTGCTTCTGGAGATAAAGCCTCTGTTCTATTTTCCTCAAGGTGAAAGTCCAATTCACTTTGAAAATTGTAAAGCCTTATTCCATTGGAAGAAAATGATTATGATTTCTGTCACAGTTATTACTATTTACACCATGATAAATTTACCTAAGGAAGGGGATAGCCTCTGCTGGATTCCTTCCAGAGCTCCCCAAGGAATAAAACCATACAACTTAACAACTGATGGGACATTCTGTTCTGCCTTTTCCTTCTCAGCCCTTCGGTGTTTAATCTATCCACCACAACTCTGTTCATTAGCAACTCTGCACGTACACAGTGCAATGGTAATTAATGTTCCCCATGTTGACTCTCAGGAACTACAATACCATGAAGTACCCTTCAGGATTATCAAGGAGAAATTAAATTATGCTCAGTACAGTTTGAGAGCAATTTTGCTAGTGGTTTGGAGCACCTCTACAGGGAGGTTCTGAAGTCAGCTCCTCCCAGTTTGTGGGAGCTGATTGTTCAGTACTAAAGAATTGTGTGCGCCAGATGTTAAATCTTTGGAATTGGGCCATGGTGGGAGTATTTATAGTAAAGGAGTTGGCGTCTGCTAAAAATCAGGGTTTGGTTTGGTTTGGTTTTTTCTCCAGAGTACTGGTTTATCAGCACATCATTGTCTATACCTTTGAAACTGCATAATCCAATTAATACCCATTAGCTAGGCCTCATGCTGGACAACAGTTTACTGATAAGTTTTGCTAGGTTGAAAAGCCAGTTAATACCTGTATTAGTTTTCTGTGGCTGCTGTACCACAAACCTGGTGGCTTAAAACAATCAAAATTCATTATCTCACAGTTCTGGAGGTCAGAAGTCCAATCTTGGTATCATTGGGCCAAGTTCAGTATTGGCAAGACTGTGTGCCCTCCAGAGGCTCCAGGAGAGAACCTATTCCCTGCATTTTCCAGCTTCTGGTGGCTGCTAGCATTCCTTGGTTTGTGGCTTCATCACTCCAATATTCAAGGCCAGTTCAAGGCCAGCATCTTTAAATTTCTCTCTGCTCTATCTTCACATTGCCAGCATGTGTGTGTGTGTGTGTGTGTGTGTGTGTGTGTGTGTGTGTAAACTTCCTCTCTCTTATAAGGACGCTTGTGATTGCATTTAGGGCCCACACAGGTAATCCAAAATAAACTCCTCCATCTCAAGATCTTTAACTTAATCTCATCTGCAAAGACTGATTTTTTCAAATAATGTAACATTTATAGTTTACAGGGATTAGGACCTGGTACCTTCGGGAGGGCCATTTTAAGCCTACCACAATACCCACCTCGGCAGCCCCTTAAATACACAGATGCACTATATCTTGTATAACATCCTTAACTAGTCTTAGTGATAAGGAGCAAATTTTTAATGATAATAGTAGTGGCAGCTCTTTTTTATTGAGTGCTTCCTATGTACTAGGCAAAGTGTTCAGCATATAGTAATCTCATCTCATTATTATTCCTTCCCAAACTAGGAAATGTGTGTTCACATGTCATAACTTCTCTTTTTGGAGTGCCAGAATCTAAGTAGACATATCACAATATACATGTCCTGCTTCCCTCTAACCTCCACCTCAAAATCATTCCCTGGGGCTCTTCATATAATTGCTCCAAGGGCTTCCATTTTATGTAGCTTACTCTTCCTATCCTAGTTCCATGGTTCCCAATTCTGTCCTTTGGTTACTTTTGATGAGCTTATCTCCAACATCAATACAGGGCTTGATTAAAGGGACTATGGAGAGTATATCTATTGGCTCGGAATGACCTCTGAGGTGTGCAGTGTCCCTGGCCAAGTGAATGAAAGGCTCTGGGCCAAGGCCAGTTCCCGGGTGAAACCATAACTGGCAATTGTGTCTCTCAAGAGGTGGTTTGGAGAGGACTGTGAACCACGCCTGTGGGTGATAAGCCTGTAATTCTCTATCCCGTTGTTTTTGGATGCTTTGCTTTCCAGGTGTTCTCTCCTGATCTGCCTGCACAGCTCACTGTTTCATTTCTACAACTTGTACCAGAGGAAGGGAAGGAGACAGAATAGTGTGTTAGGCTCCGTGCTGGAAGCCTTACTTATTGGGCTGAGGATGGTATAAATCCAAGAACATTTTCTTGTGTTATTCTTTGTGGCTGCAATTAATAACCTGGTAGACCTGTTTTAGAGATGTGATATAATAAGTTGATTGGGTTTGGGTAGCACATCTATTTTTCTGTTAAAATATAATTTTCAGTTGTAAATAAAAGCTGGTTGAATCTGGCCTATGTGATAGCCTGTGTTTCATGAAGACATTTAGGTCATGTTTGCTTAGGTTTAGAAATGCCCTATGGGCCCTGTGTGATTTTGTATACAAGCAGAGATTATTAGAAATTGGACAAAGGCAACAGCAGCAGGTCAAGAGCAGAGCTGGGGAAGGTGGTGGTCTTTGCTCTATTACTCTGGCTGAGAGTTACCTAATCTCACAGAGCCTCAGTTCCTGTAGCTGTAAAATGGTGATAATAATTCTGACCTTCCAGGGTTTGGGAAAGGATTGAAATGAATTAAGGCATACAAAATGCCTAGTATATTGTAAGTACTTAATAAGTGGCAGCGATCATTGTCAATATCATTAGTTCAGAATGAACAAATACTCTAACACAAGTTTCAGATAATTACTTTTTAATTGAAGTAAAGTTGATTTACAATGTTGTGTTAGTTTCTGGTATACAGCAAAGTGATTCAGTTATATATGTATATATATTCTTTTTCATATCTTTTTCACTATGGTTTATTACAGAATATTGAATATATTTCCCTGTACTATACAGTAGGACCTTGTTGTTTATCTATTTTGTACAGTAGTTTGTATTTGCTAATCCCAAACTCCTAATTTATCCCTTCCCCACCCCCTTTCTGCTTTGGTAACCATAAGCTTGTTTTCTATGTCTGTGAGTCTGTTTCTGTTTTATAAATAAGTTCATTTGTATCATTTTTTAAGATTCCACATATAAGTGATATCATATGATATTTGTTTTTCTCTTCCTGACTTACTTCACTTAGTATGATAATCTCTAGGTCCATCCATGTTGAGGCAAATGGCATTATTTCATTCTTTTTTTATGGCTGAGTAATATTCCATTGTGTATATATACATATATATATATGTGTATGTATATACCACATCTTCTTTATCCATTCATCCATTGATGGACACTTAGTTTGCTTCCATGTCTTGGCTAGTGTTACTAGTGCTGCTATGAACATTGGGGTGCATGTATCTTTTCAAATTAGAGCTTTCTCTGGATATGCCCAGAAGTGGGATTGCTGGATCATGTGGTAACTACAGTTTTTAGTTTTTTAAGGAACCTCCATACTGTTCTCCATAGTGGCTGCACCAATTTACATTCCCACCAACAGTGTAGGAGGGTTCCCTTTTCTCCACACCCTTTCCAGCATTTATTACTTGTAGACTTTTTAATGATGGCCATTCTGACCGGTGTGAGGTGATAGCTCATTGTAGTTTTGATTTGCATTTCTCCAATAATTAGTGAAGCTGAGCTTCTTTTCACGTGCCTATTGGCCATCTGTATGTCTTCTTTGGAGAAACGCCTGTTTAGGTCTTCTGCCCATTTTTTTGATTGGGTTGTTTGTTTTTTTTGTTATTGAGCTGTATGTATATTTTGGAAATTACACCCTTGTCGGTCACATCACAGACAAAACACCATCTTCCTCTAGTCACTTGAAAAATGCGAGTCATGCCTTCCATTTTTCCCTTTCCACTTCTGCAGGGCAATAGCAATACAAATACTACCTTTTTCTTCTCTGGGAGCGATTTTCTGACCTTGCCAGGTCCCTCTTTCTCTCCTGCAGAACCCGTGAACTTCACCTCAGTTAGTAACTGTCACGCAAAATAACCTTTGCTTTGTTTACATGCTTATCTCTGTACCTCAAGACCTTCAGCTGCTGGAGAGCAAGGATATCTTATTTTTGAATCTTTACTAACTAGCATAATTCCTGGAACATGGAAGAAGCACTAAATATCCTCATTGAATTGAATTTGAATAAAGTTTCAACTTTTTGAAAGGGAAACAAAAAAAAGAACTCACTGAATATTTACTCTAAACCAGTCTTCTCTTATGGGAAAAGCGATTGATGCCATTGCTCTGTTTTTTACGTTCCTTCCTAAACTTTGTTTACTTTGGCTTTTGTTTGGCTCTTGGAACAGAGAGAGGCAATGTTCAACTTTTGTGATTTTAGACCCTCTCTGAAAGACTACTTACTGACATACTGAATTTTGGTTTTTAATTTCATCATTTTGTGACTCAGAGTAGGGGGAATTTTGGTTAATTTGATGGGGAGTAACTTTAACTTACTTTCAACACTACAAGCTGATATTTGAGGGCATTGAGCTAAGTCTTTTACATGCATAATCTTATTTAAACCTTTCCACAACTCCATGAAGTAGGTATTATTATGTCTACTTTACAGCTAAAGAAACTGAGGCACAGAGAATAACTGGATCAGGGCTGTGGTAGGTTTTACCCTGGGTCTACAAGACTTCAGAGTCTAAGTTTTGAACATCACCCTATACTGCTTCTAGATTCAACTGTTTTCTTAAGCTGAATTAGAGAAATGATTCTGAAAGGGAAAAGTAATTCAGCCTTTCACTAAATGCTAATTTAGCACTGTCTTAGCTCAGGCTGCCATAGCAAAATACCATCACTGGATGGCTGAAACAACAGATGTTTATTTCTCATAGTTTTGGAGACTGGGAAGTCTAAGATCAAGTTGCTAATAGATTCAGTTCCTCATGAGGACCCACTTCCTGGCCTCTCTCTGTGCTCACATGGCCTTTCCTTGGCGAATGCTTGTGGAGAGAGAGCTCTCTCTCTGTCTTCCTCTTCTTATAAGGTCATTAATCCCCAAATGAGGGACCCACCCTCATGACCTCATCTAAACCTAATTACCTCCCAAAGACCCCATCTCCAAATACCATCACATTGGAGGTTAGGGCTTCAATATGTGTACTGGGGGGAGGGGACACACAAACATTCAGTCGATAACAAGTACTAACTAGAATTCTCTGGAATATGTTAGAATAAGCTCTAGGAGAAAAAAAGAAGAAAAGAAAAGGAAAGGAAAGAGCACAGCAGGGCCTGGACTAGGGAGAGGCAAACAAGTGACCTAGGGCCCAGCATTGTAGGAGGTGCCCACCCTCAGGTGCCCACCCTGCACTTGAACAACCCTGCAAGGCCATGAACCTATGTGCCTTGCTTGCCTCACCCCAGTCCCAGCCCTGCAGCACTTCATTTGCTCTTGGGGAACTCAGTGTCTAGCAAGGGCCTGGTATCAGTATGGGTCAGATCAAGAGAGAGAAACCACACAGTGATTTGAACAGGGGAAGTTTAATATAAAGAATTATTAACTAGCAGTCTATTGTTTAGAAACCCGTGAGGACACGGAGAAAATATGACAAGTGAACCCAAGGAGTTTTGACCTTCAGGATAAGAGTGAAGACTGTTTTTCCCTCTGGGCTGTGCCTGAGTGAGCATGACTTGCCCTATTTATTAGGCAACATTAGACTCCGCAGCATTTCCTTTCAGATCATCCCAGGCATTTAGGCTATTTTAAAAATCTAAATAACATCTCAGTCAAACTAACATTCCAAGAGAGAAATGTTTTAATCTGTCTTTTCCCAGAACAGCCTTTAGGTCTGGGAGGAAGTGCAAACAGGCTGGGTGAGGGGCAATGTATCTGGAGATTTATGGGAATCCAGAAGTTTTGGCAAGGGTACATATAAATCTCAAAGAAGAATTAAATATAATTTGAAATCACATAAACTGTACAGAATTTGAATGCAGGTCAAATCACAACTGCTGTTTGTTATCTCTCATTTAAACTACGATGACAGGGTTGCTGAAACAAATTCCCTTCCTTTCTTGAACTTTCGAAGTATTTAATATTTGCATAATGATTAATCTCCAGGTCCAGAGGATATTCCCAAAGGGAGAGACGACACAGAAGCACTTTAAATTTCAACCACTTGGAAAAGAGAAGAGCGGGAGCTACAGTTTTGGAGCCTACGCTCTCAGGCGAATTCTAAATATTGGTCGTCATTCTGTTGAATGTTCAGCTGAGGAGTGGATGGCTGAGAGGACACAATCCCAAACATTTGGACAGTATATTCTAACTAGGTCAAAGGTGCAGCTCCAATTAAGGGATGATACCAGACCCTCTATTTATAGATCTTGAATATTTCAAGAAAGTTTTGTTCCATGCTTTGCAAGGGCTAAATCCTTATTCACAGAACCCTGGAGTACATCCAACCTGCCCACCCAAGGAACGCTTTGAGTATTTTCCTTTTCATAGAGACTGTTTATTTGCTGTGGTTTCCAGGGATCCAGGAAGCTTTTGGCCGGGGAAAAGGCAGCAGGTTTGAAGTACACCCCCAGAACACAATATTTGACCTGTAAAATTAAGGTACTGAGCTCAGTCAATGACTCTCAGCCTGGCTGCATTTTAGAATTACCTGGGGGAGCTTTAAAATAATACCCAACCCTTGATCCCACCTCAGCCTAATTAAATCAGGATGTTTGGCAGGTGGGCCCAGAATATTAGTATTTAAAAAAAAAAAAACTTCCCAAGTGGTGCCAATGTATAGCAAGTTTTGAGAGCCACTTGCAGCTCTAATACATGATGCTGTTGATTCCTCTGTGATGAACATGTTGTGGATAAACCTCTGTACACATTTTAAAAATTGTTTTTATCAGGATAAACTCTCACTTAGAGTCAACCGTATGTGAACATGTGGATGCATTTGGATGAAGTCTAAATGGGAGTACACAAAAATGTACACACAAAAAAGCAAATGTACTAGGGTACAGGGAGAAAGGGAGTTTTTCTCTAAAATATTATAGTGTTTTCATTACAAAAAAACACTAATTACCAAACACTCCTTCCCCACTCACGCTTTTTGCACTTTTGGGTTTGGGGCTGCTTTCAGAAGGCTGTTGAAGCCTGCCCTCTGAACATGATAAAAGCATCTGTGTTGTTAGTTGGTCAGAGTTGGACTTCTCAAGTAACTTTCTGTCTCTCTGCCCTGAAAAAGTGTTGCACAAAGGAAGTTGAAAGTTCTATGTGGGTTGAGGGCCTAATATAAAGTGGTCATTCAATGCATATTCAATTATGATGACTAACTGTATCTTATGACTTTGTTCTGAAATCCAGTACTCAAAGCATAGTTCACGGATCATATTCATCAACCATGGCCATCATAAATATTCATCTAATGTCTGTCTTCATTAGGCGGTTATTAACATGTCAAAGATATTTGTGGAGAAAGTGGAAGTGATAAATTCTATCTATATTTACTCTTATTTGAAAGGCTAATTTATTTTTAGAGTCCTCTTTGATAAAATCCTTTAATCAAAGGAAGTTTCCTTTAGAAATAGTCTTCTGTTTTTAAGCCAGTAATTTTACACAAAGAAAGTTTATTAACGTTTTGCTTGCTGGATGGATATTAGCCAAATGATGGACTATGTAGATAGTCCAATTCAGAGAACGATAATATAAAGCACTGCTCCTAAAAGGTTAAATTGATGCCTTCTCTACTAACAGTACTTTGGAGTTGTTTTTTGAATGAAGAGAGCTGGCAGTGATTCTTCTCCACTCTTACCTGGTCCCCTTGGTGATCAGTAACCCCAAGATTGTTGCATGGGGTTGGTTTACAGGCTGTGAAAAGAAGAGGACAAGGATTGGCAAACTTTTTCTTTAAAGGACCAAATAGTAAATATTTTAGTTTTTACTATTCAACTCTGTTGTTGCTCTAAAGCAGCCACAGACAATATGTAAATGACCAGATGTGACTGGGTTCTAAAAAAACTATTAAAAAAAACAGGTGGCAGGTTGTATTTGGCTAATTAGGCCATAGTGTGCCCATGCTAGAAAAGAGCAAACTCAACAGGGTGTCACACTGGCTCTCAGGTTGCAGTGGGAGGACACAGGTCAGAATTGGACATTTTAGCTAAACCCAAAAAAGCCAGTGAGTGTTGGAGCTCTATATGAGCAAGTAGGTCTACCATGGTAGGAAAAGTTATGAGAATGCATGAATAATAAAAGAGTGATAATAGCAATGGATAATATTTACAGAGGACTCGCTCTGAAACTTGTATTAAATACTTTACATGTAATCTTTACAATCTCATGTAATCTTTATAATAATTTGGTAATCTCATGTAATTGTTATAATAACCTCGAGGTAGGTGTTATTATATTCCCATTTTATAGATGAGGAGATTGAGGCATGGAGAGGTTAAATAAAGTTCTCAATGACATACAGCTAATAAGTGGCATAGCTGAGATGCGAACCCAGATAGTGTGACTTTAGAGGCTGCTCTTCTATGCATTACGACCTCCTGCTAGGGGACAGAGCCATGTGCAAAATCATCCTAGCTGGGAGAACATAGAGGGTCTCTATCTAGGTACTTTAGTCTCGGTTCAGGTTCACTGTGCTGAGGATGGACCAAGAATAGAGCCCTGGGGTGTACACTGTGGGGAGACTATTCTCCATGGGTCTTTCATGTTTCTGCATGTCTTCAAGCAAAGGCATCGGCAGCCTTTTGTTGAGACTGTTTTTTCAGAGGTATTTTTATATTGAACAGCTTTGGCAGATAGAGATAGTATCTTCCCTCTGGAGCAGAAGGAAGGTTTGTTTTCTGTACTTTGTAATAAAGACAATGTCTCCCTCTGGGGCAAAGTTGGGCAAGTTCAAAGTTGGGCAGCCCATTATAAAAGACTGGGGTTCTTCAGCTGTGTTGGAAACCCACTGTGTGTGTGGTAGCCACCTGGGCTACCCTGTCACCCCCTTGGGACTGGTGGGGGGGGCAAGGGGAAATGACATGAACATGAATCTCATGTTGCTCTGTGTGTAGAATGTAATGAAGTCCTTTGTCTTTGGCCCAGGAGTCTCGGGTCTTCTACTGGCATCCATGAGTCTGTGGCAGCTACCTGGTTATTGCGTAAACAGGGTAAAATCTTAGATCTTTCACAATTCTCGACATACACGGAAGGTACGGTGGGTTACGAAGGCTGGTCTGAGGGTGAAGGCTGTCCACTCTTGGCTTGGCTTTGTGTCTTTTAAAATTATGGATGAATGCGGGCCATGCTATGATCTGAATGTTTCTGTCCCCCCAGTTCATATGTTGAACTCTTACCCCACAAGGTGATGGTATTAGAAGGTGGGGGTCTTTGAGAGGTGATTAGGTCATGAGGGCAGCACCCTCACGAATGAGATTAGTGCCCTTATAAAAGAGGCCTCAGTGAAAAGATGGTGTATAAGAAACGGACTCTCACCAGACACTGAATCAGCCGGTGCCTTGATCTTGGACTTCTCAGCCTCCAGAATTGTGAGAAATAAATTTCTACTGTTTATAAGCTACTCAGTCCATGGTATGTGTGTTATAGCAGGGAAAACAGGCTAAGGCCAGAGACCTGTACTGAAGCCAGAGAGAGGAAAGCCTCTGTAAGCACCCGTAGCTCTTGATCCCATAACTAGCAGAGTGTTCTGGATCCTCTGAGTTCAGAAACTTACCACAAGGAGTTAAAGATGTACAGTTGATTCACTGGAATGATCTTCAAGGAACCATAGCTGTAACATAAATATTACATTCCAGTAATCTAATATAATGGTTCTGGAACCTAGCTGCTCGTCAGAATCACATGGTAATATTTTAATTATTTATTTATTTATTTATTTTTTTATTTATTTTTGGCTGTGTTGGGTCTCCGTTGCGGTGTGCGGGCTTCTCATTGCCGTGGCTTCTCTTGTTGCAGAGCACAGGCTCTAGGCACGCGGGCTTCAGTAGTTGTGGCACACGGGCTCAGTAGCTGTGGCTCACAGGCTCAGTAGTTGTGGCGCACAGGCTCAGTTGCTCCGTGGCATGTGGGATCTTCCCGGACCAGGGCTCAAACCTGTGTCCTCTGCATTGGCAGGCGGATTCTTAACCACTGCGCCACCAGGAAAGTCCCCGCATGGTGATATTAAAATAACAACTTTTAAAACAACGGATTCTTGAGCACCACCTCATACATAATGAATCAGAATATCTGAGGGTGAGGCTCAGAAATCAGTATTTTAAACATTTCCCAGATTATTTAGATGCAGTCATTCCCTGCACTGTTCTAATAATAAGGATTGAATTACATCACAGACAAATCCCACTGCTTCTCTGTACCTAAGTTTCTTCGTTACAAAATAGAATAGTGTTGGCCAATATGGTGGCAATTGGCCACATGTGGCTATTTAAAATAAAATCAATCAATGGTTAAATAAAGTTTAAAATTCAGCTCCTCAGTTGTATTAACTACATTTCAAGTGGTTAATAGCTACATGTGGCTAGTGGCTAAAGCATCATAGAGTGCAGATACAGAGCATTACCATCATCACAGAAAGTTCTATTGGATATCTTATCATACCAGAAAAGAAGGAAGCCATAAAAGACTACTGGGGTTGTATCAAAAAACTCAGGAACCAACAGGAATAAGCTTCCACTGACCAAAGATGGGATAATTTGAGCACCCATTAGAATAATAACTGCAGTGGATTGAAGTGCATTAAATATATTTAAATCCATGAGTTCATAATCATATAAAATAGAATTTATTGGTGACTAACCATGCTAGGGAGCCAAGTAATTATCTGAAAACTGGAAAGTAAAGGGTTATCAAGCATTTAATCAGTAATTTCATAAAGGAAAGGCCATATAAATGCTTGAGATAGTAATGAGATGCATAGCAGAAGGTCCACTGGCACGTCCCATGGGACTGAGTGCCTGTTGTGCTTTGCCAGGATCAGTTCAAGAACAAATACATCCTAGTACTGCTTTTTATTCCTTCTTTCTTTTGCTCCCCGTATCCTGCCCTCTTATTCTATGGGATTCTCAAATAATTGCTCAAATTCTCAAATAATTGCTATGTGCCAACGTCTGTCTCAGGCTCTGCTTTGTGGGGGAACCCAGGCTAGGACAGCATTCTAGCTCAGATTCTTGAAAGAGAATCCAACCCTCCTGGCATATAGATTTGGTTGCTGGGCTATGATCCTACTCCTGGTCCAATAGCCTGGGAGGCGCTGCCTGTTCCAGAAATGGAGGTGGAACTTCTTGAAGTAGAAACGGTAGAAGGGCGAGACAACTGTTGGAGACACGTTGATTAACGTATCCAGCCGACAGCTCTGCTCCTGAGAGAATGATTTGCTGACCAGCAGCGTCAGTATCACCTGGGAGCTTGTTAGAAATGAGGACTCTCAGGGCCCAGCCGGACCTACTGAATGCAAATCTGCTTTTTAACAAGATTCTCCAGGTGATTTACATGTACAATAAAAAACTCTCTTCTAGAGGGAGTAATAATTATCTGGCTCAGGGATATTTTTATAATAGATAAGATGTTGCATCCAAAGGTCAGTGGGAAGCACATATAGGGGAAGGAGAGAGAGCACGTATTGTTGGAAGGGGGTGGTGGGGAAGCCAGGAGGCAGGGGAGGTTGGAAGAGGAAAAGTGGGATTGAATCTACATGAAAACACTTTAAAATCCATAACAGAAAAAACATTCTGGACCTAGGTTATTATACCTGCACCATAAACCTCAAAACAAGTTCAGTGGGGAGGTAAAACACCCCCACTCCGCCCCAGTGAACAGAAAGCAATATCTCCATGTGTCGTAGACACACAGCAGGTGAAATATTGGATGCAAGGCTTGTGTTGAGGGGGGCGGTATTTGTGAGGCAGGCAGACCCAATCCTGGCAATCTGCCGCTTCCCTCTGGACCCTCTGGGCTTCACCATCCCTCCCCCACCCCCGGACGTCCTTCCCCCTCAGTTCACTGTCCCTTCTCCCATGGAAGAACTTTTAGCAGCAGGCATGGTGTACGGGTAAATGTTTAACAACTGGCTCTCCAGAAACAAACATAAAGCTCCGATTCGTAGTGTTGGCCAATTTCCATAGTATAAATACTCCCACCATGGCTGATTGTGAGCTGCCATGAGGCTAACTGAACACGGGGTTGGGAGGTGGCACGCACTGGCTCCAGCGCACCCCAGGAAGTAAAGGGTCGAAAGGACAAAGTAGAGTGGTTCACAGCCTTCCTAGAAGCGAGGGGAAGAAAGTCAAGTTGATGAAGACCTGGAGCGCTTGCTTTAACTTCAGCTACTATGATTCCAAAACATAGCTATCATCTCGTCCAATCTGTGACTATTTTTTTCATTTTGTTTTTAATTTCTTTTGGCCATGCAGCCCGACCAGGGATTGAACCCTCACCCCCTGCAGTGGAAGCGGAGTCTTAACCCCTGGACCGCCAGGGAAGTCCCTGAGGCTGTGTCTTAACTTCAACTTTATTGAGAACGTCCTTATGTTGTAGCTTTAAAAGAACCAGAAGCCCAGCTGGAGAAAACGTTTGAGGACAGTCAGAATGACTTATAGTCTGTATTTACCGAAGCTTCTTTTGTAAACATTGTCGAGGCTCTGGAATGCTCACACCCACCTTTCATGGGCACACCACACCCCATTCTTCCCTGCCTGAGTGTAGTCCTAATGACTCCCACCCAGCTCCCTCAGGTGTCACACACCCTGCTTCTCTGGCCAGAGTTCAAGCCCTCACCTGGTTTCCTTGAATAATGCCATCTAAGAGCTGGCATACCTGTCTTTCCTGGGAGGTTTACAGCTGGCACATAACTCCCTTCCCTTGGGGATGTTAGCAGATAATGCATATCTGTCAACCTTGCTGTAGGTACTGGCAGGCAGCTTAGACCTCTCCCCCTGCTCACAAGCACTGCCATGGGGGCTCAATGTTGGGTCTCTCAAGGCCTGATCCAGGGACCCCATCACCGCTGGGCACCCCCCAAACTCCATAACCATTGACTTCTGTTTGGTGCAGCTCTGGGCCAGCTGAAGCACCCTCTCCTCACCTTTACCCACAAAGCGCACACCTGAATTTCGCATAACTGCAATGGTTGCTCACCTTTCTCTTCTTGGAAAGCATCCAGTACTAGGAATCCAGCTAACTACAGACAGCCCAAATTCATGCTTCTTAACCTGCATGAAAAAGAATTTTTTGTAACCTTCTCTTTGGTGTTGGTGTCTAATCGATGATAACTTTCAGGAAGGAAGCACTTCTACTAGCAGGTTAAAAGTATTCGTTTTTTGCAACCCTAATATCTGTTTGAAATGTAACAGCTTGTTTGTTCCTCTCCCCAGATGAATGCACCTTCATCTTTAGATTTATGATTTAATTTTTATTTCTTCTAAAACAGAGACAGAAGTAGTGGAAGTTCCCGTATCTATAACTGTCAGAGCTTCTCTATGATTTCTTTGCCAGTCACCCAAAGCAGCCTCTAGTTGGGTTTATTCCTTTTAATTCTCATTCTCTCTCCATAGTGTTTTCTCCTCTGAGCACATAAACACATCACTACCCTTTCTTCCAAAGTCAAGGCCAGCTTACATGAAGAGGAATGGTTGACTCTGACAGTAGCACTCTAGGTGGCTCAGCTAACTCACCACAGTTTGGGTATCTTTCCAGGTTGGCGGACACACCAGGGCCAGAGATCAGTGTGTCTTTCCTGCCAACAGAGAACCTTACTTCACCCTTTGAGTGTTCCATTCAGAGTGGAGGTCAAAGGTCTCCAGACTAAAAAATGCCTTTAATTGAAGCCCAAGTTATGCAGGAAGGAGTCCCAGCTTCTGCTGTTAGGCCCGAGAGGCTGACCATGGAGCTTCCTTGACCTTTCTCTGCCTCCCAGAGGTCCCATGAACTGGGGTCCAGTGTGTCCTGTAACCCCCCATGGAGGTTCCTCCTGAAAGGCCTCTGCTGAGTTTGCAAGGACACAAAAATGGAAATGCCTGAGGGGAGAGATTTTTCCAGAGTTCTTGGTTGTCGGAGAGATGAACATCATCAAATGGCTCTGAAAGAAAAGATGAAAGAGATCAACATCATAAGCCATTGGGAGATTAGACTGTCCAATCGACTTGGTTCAAAGATGAGGCAGAAGCCAGAGCAGAGATAATTCTGCACTGGAATGGCTAGCATTATGAGCAAGGTTTCAGGGAACTTATCAGGAAAGGTTAACTTGAATGGGCACTAATGAGTTGATGACTCAAATCCAGGAACAAGGAAGACCATAACAACCAAAAGCATAGAGAGGTGAGATGCTATGAATTATAACATCCCCTAGGGACAGGCATTGGGCTGCAGGATGAGATTGGCTGACCCCTGCCCAGTGAGCAGATGATGAGGTATTTAACTAAAATGTGGGCTGTGAATAATATGCCCAGAAGAATTCTTAATGCATCACTTGAAAACTTTAGCTCTCTCTCTCTCTTTTTTATTAAAGCCCTTCTTTGGACAAAGGACTAAACTAGATGTGGGCAGATCTTTAAAATGCGTAAGATCGGGTCTACCTGAGCCTTGTGTATTGTAGGTATTCAGAAAATGGTTTATTGATTATAATGTAATAGGGCTCATCCCCTGTCATGGGGGGGGTGGCTATGGCCAGGGTCTTTAAAGAGTGAGTGATAGTGACAAATGTTCAGAATGTCCCACAGCGGTCTATAGTGCCCAGGCCACAGATGGGCTGCCCCTCTGCTAGGACAGGGCTTTATCAGTTTATTCCAAAATGGGTAAATGTTGAGTGTTCCCTTGGCCTTAGAGGAGGTAAGACATAGCACAGGGCATTAATGTAAGTCTTCAGTTCAGGCTGAGGGGGTCAGATGTGTGTGTTAACATATATTTCGAAATCAGGAAAGCAGCCTTTCCCTCATCCCCCTCCCTTCCAAAATTATCTTTCCGAGATATTCTCTATTGTTTTCCCAGTGCAGTTAGGTCGTAGTTTGCCTTATAAGGAATTTTGGAGTTTTAAGAGCTCTCACTATAGGAAGTTTTTCCTGCTGTTCTGCCTGAGTTGCCTTCTGCTTAATTTTAGCCCATTATGTCTGTAAAGACAGGGAGGGTTTTATGGGGCAAAAGGCCCAGGCATCGTGGGAAGAATGAATCATTTCAAGAACAGTGAGATGGGCGCAAAGGCAAAGACAGCTGAGGGGCAGGAAGCTGGGGGTGGATGGGTTATTGAGAACAGCATCAAAAGTCTGTCTTTTCTCTCTGTTACTCCCACTAGGGGGTGCCCAGCATTCCAGAATAATCACTGTTACTAGGAAGTTGAGGTTTGAGGCGGCATTTCCTTCTAATAGAAGGGCAACAGCTGATCCAGGTTCCCTACATCTCTGCTCTGATTTGAGAAGAGATCTGGGGATGGGGCGTAGGTAGTACAGGGATTGGGATTGAGGGGAGGGGTCTCAGATCAGTAAATACACTAATGCCTCTCAAGCATTTGAGGATTCTCAATCCGTGGAAACCTCTGGCGATATCCTGGGTTCTCTAGGACCCACTGGTCTTGAAGTCATTGGCTGGAGTAATTATGGATCAGAAAATTCCTCCTGGGCCCAGGAGAGGTGATGATATTTCACCCCTGGGGCTAATGAATTTATGGTAATAAGAAATGAGCAGGACTGAGAGATTGGTTGCAGACCAGGGTTGGAATAAAGATCAAAGATGAGGTGAGATTCTGAAATAGAGTGGGTAACAGGTATGGATGAAGGTCAGGGAGAGGTGAGGGTATTTTGAGGGTCTCAAAACATCTAGGCCCTCAGAATGGTCACAGCATAACTTTTAGTTATGAATGGTTTTGTGAAAAGAAAATGGAACTTGGGCTTTGGTAGACGGGAGTTCAAATTTCAGCTCAAGCATTCAATAGTCATATGACCTTGGGAATTTTTGAAAGTTATCCAGTATCTTTTTTTTTTAATTTATTTTTTATTGAAGTATAGCTGAAGTACAATGTTGTGCAACATCTTTAATCCTCAATTTTCTCATCTTCAAAATGGGACTAAATGATACTAGGGCTACTTGAGAATTTAAAAGATACAAAGGCATACAAAACACTGAATAAATCTCTTTTTCCCCTTTTCCTTTTTCCCATTTGGAAATGGCTGAGGGCAAGGAAAGGAGATATATCTATTCCTTCAGTTCTTGTACCCCAAGATGTAGGATATCAGGACGGCAGCCCTGGGGTCAGAGGGTCCTCTCTGGCCTCTGGGGTTTTCTGCACCACAGAACTTCAGTGAGTGTTCAGGACATGCTGCAGAAGTCCTGCCCTCTTTAACCCTGTGGACCAATCCTCATACTTTGCAGGCTTGTGAGCCATAATTTAGAAACCAGCCTCCAACTAAATTTATAGCGGTCACCGTCTGGTCCTGAGGCCTTCAGTCTCCGAGAATTAAACTGTCTTGCCCACACAGAGCGCCAAAGCCTGGCCTGGAATCCAGGTATTACCAGTTAGTCCATGTTAATATGACAGTAATTCACAATTCTCTCAGCACAGTTTTACAAAGTATGGGCCATAGACCACCTGTACCAGCATCAGCAGGTGGGCTTGATAAAAGATGCAGATCCCTGGCCTCCTGCCAGACCTGTGCAATCAAGACTCTCTAAAGTTTAAAAGCAAAGGCTTAGAAAGTTAACCAGTCCCAGGTTACACTTTTACATGGAAACACGATGCCTTAATCCTCCAGAGTGCTCTTTTGTAGAGGAAGAATGGGGCTCTTCAGCAGACTTCTCATTGTTTTGAAAATCATACCTTACAGGTGTTTCTGACGCTGCTTATTTATAGAGCCAACTCTGTCCCTAGCCACTTCCTTCCTTCCCCTGGAACTTCCTCAGTGTTGGAAACATCACTGTGAAGGTCACAGACCATTTCTGTGGACGCCCGATGAGACGGTGTGATTCAGAAAGGTCACTTTGATTCTCTCCTGAGCCCCAGTGATAACCTGGCTTCCTGTCAAGGCAGTGGGGGAAGGGAGAGTGTTCTGGTTCTTGTTTCTGGGAATGGGGGAGGGGGCCACCAGGATAAAGGTTGATCACCAGCTGCCCCTTCCTTTGCATTGACAGAGCACTTGCTGCCAGTTTAGCTGTGCTTAGGCTGAGGATTGGGGCAAAAATCAGCCCTTCCTCTAAAGCTGTGAACTCTGATCTCTCAGTCTAGAGAGACATGGGCTGTGGACATGTGAAGAGACTCCACGAGCTTCCTCCTGACAGCAAGGCCTGCATGAGCTGGCTTTTCAGAAGGAACTTGTGACTGTGGTTCACTCTCCAGAGAGACAAACCTTTTCAGACTTAGAGAAACGGCAGTGGCAGCAGCCTCTGCATTGTTTTGACCAGCTCTTACAGCCCTCTGCGTTAGATGGTTCACCTTGACCTCTGGGGCGTCCCTGCACTGCAAAACTACAGCGGGTGTTCAGGGCATGCTGGGAGCTGCGGAGAAATTTTGCAATAAGGATTCACATCAGCTTCAAAGTGCCCAGAATGAGCATTAAAATGCTGCCAGGAAGACAGTTGTTGCTACGTTAAATCTCTGGGGGGACAAAGTGGGAAACGAAGGTTAGTAAAATAAAACAAAACAGGTCATGGTTGTGAAGCAACCTGTCCTCAGTACCTAACTGGAGGTCAGGGGAGGGGCTGCCTACATGGAGCTGGTGTCAGCCTCTTTCCAAGAGGGGCTGTGTCCCTCCCTGAACGGAATACTGATGGTAAAGCGCTCCCCCCAATAAAGCATCCTTTGCACCCTCCCAATCGATTCTTTCCCTTTTTGTTTTCTAGGAACAAGAGGATTCATCTGACTTAACTGGAGATGGCTCCCTTCCCCATTTATCGTTCCATTCCTAAAGCTTCCCTCCTACCGGGCTCAGTGAGAGCAGATGGGAAGAGGCAACCACCTCAGAGGTACAAGTTCACAGATACAGAGCTACCCCTCTGCTGGGACCGAGGCGAAGAAAACTCCCAATCTCTTTCTTGTATTCATTGGGTTCTGCTGAACCTGGAAAGGAAATAAATTCCAAAGGCAGGAAATGACCCAGAGACCATAACAATATGTGAAAAGCCAAACCGGTGCTTCCGTCGCTTTATTTCAAACTATTCTAATCTGTGTCCCAGGAAGCCTAACCCATTACCAGATGGAGATCTGTTTTCAGATGCCTCTCGGCATCTGCCACTCCTGGCTGGTGACATTTGCACCTTTCAAGAAGGTTGCCACTCCTGGCTGGTGACATTTGCACCTTTCAAGAAGGCAAACCTGTCCCGATAGCTTCAAACTTCCAGAGAGCTGCAGCCCCAGGAAAGTCCTTGGGTCTCTGGCTGACAGCACCAGCCATCTCATGTGCTTCACTGTAGCTGAACTGTTGCTGGCCTCCAGCCTAGAATGCTAGCACACCAAGTCTGTTCTTGAAGACTTGCAGAATCTGAAATCACAAAGCCCCGTGTTGCCAGAAAAGGCTGGCTCCCTCGCCTGCTTCCTAATCCCTTCTCACCAGGCTTTCCTAAAGAAACCCGATGAGTCAGGAAGGAAGAAAACGTGTCTGAGACAGAGCTGAGGTTGGGCTGGTCTCTCTCATCACTTCTGAAAGTTGCTCCTGTTTCACTATGCGGGGAATCTTTGGGGATTCGGCTGTGCTTTTTCTGTTTCCTCCTCTATCAGCTCTCTCTTTGAGGACCACTTCATTTACCACTCACGAAATCAGCTCGGCAAAAGCGGGAGGCCCTCTGATGAGGAATTCATCACTGTTGCAAGGAAGTTTTGACTTCACTTTTGTCCCCAGGAGCATGGCAAGGAAAAACTCCCACCTCGACTCCCAGGTGGAACCATCATGCAGTTGCTTTGTTCTGGCCCGGGGGCCTGTGCTTTTCCTAGGCTTTTAATTTTTACTGAACACCATCCATCAGTCTTCCCACTGAAGGCTGTGTACCAGTTAGATTTTAAACCCAGTGAGGTGGCTTCTGGGATACCTTGCTTCAAACAGGTATCCTGCTAATCCCTTCCCCAGGTAATCAGAAAGTAGCTGTAGTTGAAATGAATAATGTGCCCAACTCTTTCAACACTTTCGAAATGTTAAACAGATTAAAGTATAAAGAATCCAATATATTTGTTGACATCTGGTTTATAGAAAATCTCCAGCAAGAAGGAAGGGGGGAGTTCAACATCAGGCTGGGTGAAATGGGAGCAGCAGTGAAGGGCACTGCTCTCCTGCGTTCTGGCATCAGATACCTGTTCTGGAGTCCCAGTGGCTCTGTGCTGCTATCTACAATTGTGTGCTGTTTATTATGAAACATGCTTTAAACAGTATGTTCTGATAAGCTTGAATTTATCCTTGGCGATGGCATGTAGTTTCCATTACAAGACAGTAGCTTAATATCAGAGGTAGGTTGCATCAACTATAGGAAGGTGGTAATAAACAGTAGTTAAAAGAACATAGGGGATCTTTATGAAAAGGAGGGGGGAGAGAGAGAGAGACAGAGAAAGAGAAAGTCTTTTTTGTTGTTGCCAGGAAGAGACAATCTTGCAGGGAGTATAAGATATATGAGTCTCTCTGTTTCTCCCCTTGCCTCTGCCTATGGAAAAGGAGCCAGGAAAAGCTAGAAACAGGAGACAGAGGGAGGCCATCTCTCCGAATGTTGGTACCAGCCAAATAGGATAAATTGTTCATATTATGATGATGACAACAACTGTAATGATGAAGAGAACATATTGACCCAGATGAAAAAAACAAAGGCTTTGATTTCAAGCCATGCTTAAGTACCAAAGTACTCCTGTTAGAGCCATTTACATGACCCAAGGGACAGGAATTTAGGGTGAGTGAAATAAATGTAATTGGAAAGAAAAATCAGGATCAGATTAAAATGTGATTGAGAATGGTTAAAAATTAGGAGAAAGGTACCAAATTCTACCTATTTTTGTACTGCTTTCAGTCTTGATCTAATGATCTGTTAAAAGATAACATCATGAGTTAAAAACTGTATTCATTTTTTTAAACTGAGGTATAATTGACATGTAGCATTTGATTGGTTTCAGGTATACAACATGATGATTCGATATTTGTACAGATTGCAAAATGATCACCATGATAAGTCTAGTTAAATCCGTCACCATACATAGTTACAACATTTTTTTTTCTTGTGATGAAAACTTTTAAGATCTACTCTCTTAGCAACTTTCAAATATTCAATAGAGTATTATTAACTATAGTTACCACACTGTACATTATATACCCATGACTTATTAATTTTATAACTGGAAGTTTGTACCTTTTGACCTCCTTCACCCATTTTGTCCCCCCCACCTCACTCCCCCAGGAACCACCCATCTGTTCTCTGTATTTATTTATGAGCTTGGTTAAAAACTGTATTTTTATTTAAATGTATAACAGAGCAAAAGATTTTGTTCTGTTCTCCGAGAGACATATTTGGGATGCCTGGCCACTGGGAGCTTTCTCATCCTCTACAGCCTTTACCAGAGACAAAGAACAGAGGATGGAATACACAGCTTCTTGAGTGCTAGCAGTGAAAGGTCAGAGTTATAACATGACAGTAAATGTTATATTCTGCTTAATCCCAGCTTTGACAGAGGTAGTTGCTAGACACTTAAAGTGGGTGCTTATATTTTACAAATGGGAGAATAGAATCAAAAATGGAAAAAGAATAGAGCCAGGAATCCCAAACTATGCGCTAGGTGCCCAGGACACCACAGCAAACTCACGGACGTCCCGTGGCATAGGCTAAATGTTGAGGGAGATGTGGTGATGCTTGACATCTGTTGGCCACCAGGTGAACTACTTGGTCAAGATCGTTCACAGTTTCAACATTAGATTGTGCTGCACTCCTTTCAAAGATGTCTTATCTTTGAGAAGCTGGATTTTCAGCAGCTGTTATAAAATGCAAGTAGTAAGTGAAAATCAGTGTGAACACGAGGTGAATAAGTGGTGGTGTCTATACAGGTTCCAAGGTTTGAGAGACGATGTTCAATGCCTGGCATACATATCCTTTTATAAATAACTGTGGTTAAGAACAAAATAAAAATATTTTTTCTTTCAATTTATGTGTATTATATTTTCAAATGGCTAAGTTGTTGGGAACTTTCTACTGGATAAGTGAGATTTATGTTAGTGTTTTTTTTCCTTTTGGCCTAGGAGCTCTGTGAAAAAATTACTGAGACACTAAGATCCTGTGAATTGGGAAAGTTTGGGAACCTCAAGATTAGAGCTATACGAACTGTCTGTCTCAAAGGGCAAAGGTGGATTTTAATGGCTTAAGCTCAATGGTGAGTATAGAAAAGTGATTCTATTTTTTTTCCCCCAGACCATTCAGGGCACTGCTCACAGTAATTCCCCTGTTTCCACATAAAATGAACATTCTTAGTCTGAATTTTTTTTATTCATGGAACTATTTGGTAGACTATTAAAAGTTGTCTTGTACAGTGCTTCTCGAACTATCTTCCAATCTGTCATGGACTATGTGATAACTTGTGTTAACTTGGTTAGGCCAGGGTGCCCAGATATTTGGTCAAACATTACTCTGGATGTTTCTGTGAAAGTGGTTTTTTAGATGAGATTAACGGCTAAATCAGTAGTTGAATAAAGCAGATTGCTTCTATAGTATGGGTGGGCCTTATCCAATCTGTTGAAGGCCTTAATAGAACAAAGACTGAACTCCCCTGAGCAAGAAGGAATTCTGTATATATAAACACACACACACACACACACACACACACACACATCCTGTTGATTCTGTTTCTCTGGAGAACTCTAATACAGATTGATACTTTTAAAAAATGCAATAAAAATAAATTTTTAGGAAAACAATCATATGCTTAAATATTGTGGAAATGTTAAATTGTTATAAAACTTTCTAAATGCTTGCTTTCAGTTTCCATATTTAGTTTGTCTGATTAGTAATAGTCTGATTAGTAATAGTAATAGTAATAATAGTCTTTTGTAAATAAGTTCATTTGTATCATTTTTTGATTCCACATATAAGTGATATCATATGATATTTGTCTTTCTCTGTCTGACTTCATTTAGTATGATAATCTCTAGGTCCATCCATGTTGCTGCAGATGACATTATTTTATTCTGTTTTACGGTTGAGTAATATTCCATTGTACATATATACCACATCTTCTTTATTCATTCATCTGTTGATGGACATTTGGGTTGCTTCCATGACCTGGCTATTGTAAATAGTGCTGCTGTGAACACTGAGTTGCATGTGTCTTTTCAAATTAGAGCTTTCACCTTTTCTGGATACATGCCCAGGAGTGAGATTGCTGGATCATATGGTAACTCTATTTTTAGTTTTTTAAGGAACCTCCATATTGTTCTCCATAATAGCTGTACCAATTTACATTCCCACCAACAGTGTAGGAGGGTTCCTTTTCTCCATGCCCTCTCCAGCATTTATTATTTGTAGACTTTTTGATGATGGCCATCCTGACCGGTGTGAGGTGATAACCTTATTGTAGTTTTGATTTGCATTTCTCTAATAATTAGTGATGTTGAGCATCTTTTCATGTGCCTGTTAGCCATCTGTATGTCTTCTTTGGAGAAATGTCTATTTCGGTCTTCTGCCCGTTCTTTGACTGGGTTGCTTGGTTTTTTTTTCATATTGAGGAGGGGAGGGATAAATGAGGAGTTTCGGATTAACAGATACACACTCCTATATATGAAATAGATAAATAACAAGTTCCTACTTTGTAGCACCGGGAACGATACTCAATATCTTATTATAACCTATAATGGAAAAATAATCTGAAAAAATACATATTCTTATATATATAATACATATTATATATATTCTTTGATATATATAATATGTAACTGAATTACTTTGCTGTACACCTGAAACTAACACAACATTGTAAATCAACTATACTTCAATTAAAAAAAAAAAAAGTAGGGTTTCCCTGGTAGTGCAGTGGTTAAGAATCTGCCTGCCAATGCAGGGGACACGGGTTCGAGCCCTGGTCCAGGAAGATCCCACATGCCGCGGAGCAACTAAGCCTGTGTGCCCACAAGTACTGAGCCTGTGCTCTAGAGCCCGCGAGCCACAACTACTGAGCCTGCGTGCCACAACTACTGAGCCTGTGTGCCACCGCAATGAGAAGCCCATGCACCACAACGAAGAATAGCCCCCACTTGCCGCAACTAGAGAAAGCCTGCGCACAGCAACGAAGACCCAACACAGCCAAAAATAAAAATAAATAAAATAAAATAAATTTATTTTTAAAAAAGTGTTTAAAAAAATGTAAAGTAAAAAAAGTAGATATTAACAGCTGTACTTCATAAATAAGCTGCACTTTATAAATAAAATCTTCATGGAGATAAAAGAAACTGCTTGTAGAAAAGACCTCATGGATGGGTGACTCAAAGCCCCCCACCAAAAAAAAAGAATTTGTGGAACACACTTTGTGTAGCATTGATTCATAAAAAATGTAAATACATCTGTACACGCACACATGTATTATTTACTTTTTATTTTGAACTAATTTTAAATTTACTGAAAATTTGCAGAACTGGTACAGAGCTTTCCCATATATTCCCTCACCCAAGTTTCCCAATTTTAACATCTATACAACCGTAGTACAATTTTCCAAATGAAGACATTAACATTGGTACAAAACTATTAACTAAACTGCAGAGCTTATTGAAATTTCACCAGATATATTTTAAATAGTGAAGTCACTACTCTAGGATGTGCAACTTTAGCAGATACTGGGCCAGAAGATTTTTGCAGCATGGGTTGAAACTGTTGCTTTATTTTGTTTGTAGATAAGCCAGCTGAGAATAGAAAAATTTGACAGCAATTGTGGATTGTTCTATAGAAGAATATACAAACCACAGACCTCAATTAAAAACATCTCACATATTGATCGAGCCAGTACCGCAGTTCCTAAGCTTGACTATCATTTCTGCCAGAAATAACAAATTCTTTTGTATTTAGAGAGATTAGTCACTTAATGACAAAATGCATTGAAACATGATGCTTGAATGTGAATCTGAAATGGTATGCATTTTTGGCCAAGCGATTGTTTTCCATCTCTTCTGTAAAGTCTTTTATGACCTTTCATAGGTAGAACCCACCTTAACGGCTTTTTGGGCTCCTACCTTAACGACTTCACAGATGTCTGCCATGGCACCTGTAACAGTTGCTATAATTTGGGTAGGTACCTGCTAAACTGTGAGCAACTTGTGGGCATGACTGTGTCTTGCTCACCCTGGTGGCTCAGTGCCTGGCCTAATGCCTGAAGCATAGCAGGCCTGCAACACATGCTCGCTGAAGGAAGGAAAGAATGAATTAAACACGCAATAAGTTCACATCAACATTTTTTTCCTACCTGATCTTGTTGGGAAAAGAGCCCGTAACTCGAAATTATTCTAGTGAAAAAGACAATGGCGCATATATATTAAAAAGGAAAAGCTTTCAAGGGCCTTGTGTTTGAGAAACAGGCTTTGAATGCCAGGTGTGACTTACAAACTGAATAAAGAATATCACTGTTACAAACAGCACAAGTGTCTGGGTGCTGACTCACTTTATTCCATAGATGTATTGTACTCCGCAGGTAATTTTATCTACCTGAGTAAAACTCGATTTCCACTTAGGCTGATGTGTTATTAATGGTTATCATTATTATTCAGCATTTCTACAGTATGTGTTTTCAAAGAGTTATGTTCCTCATTCTTAATGAGCTATGCAGACAGAGGTAATGAAAGGTCATCTAGTCTCCCATGTAGCTGGTATTCAGTACATTGTTACTGACTGATTCATTACTGAACTCAGTTAGGGACAGGTGCGTGCAAACTTGGAGGAGGAAAGCCTCCCTCACTTTTACACGGAGGAAGTGTGGGGAGCTGGGGGCAGGCAGACAAAGGCTGGAGAGGGAAGGAAGTAGGAATTCCTCCCAGATGGGAATGGAGCAGCCTTCTGAATCCCTGACCCACTTCAGCAATCCTCAAGGCACTCTGGGATTACAGACACATCATTGTTTATTTGCCCTGTGAAGGATTATCCTTTGGGATCGGAGCTGCTGTTTCTTAGGAACAAACTGTTTAGGGATTGCTTTTATGAGTCTGGGGTCAATTGTCAGCATTCTACTTATGCTTATACCACCTGATTATAAAACTGGGAAAAACAAGATACCAAGAAAAATTTATAGAAATTCAGAACATAAAAGCTGATTAGGGAGATATTCTCATAGGAGGTGTTGCAGTTATGGTAGGGTGACTAGTGACAAGGAAAGTGTTGATCCTAAGTGTCCCTAGTGGCCAAGGACAGACGAAATATGTCTTTGAGAAATGGAGAGGAGAAGAAGTTTGCTTCCTGTTTGCTGGAAACCTCACTTCCTCCTAGAAGCCCTGCTCAGTGGCTTGCTCTGGTTTTGTCAATTGAGAGATGAAAGGATTTTGACAATGGGGGTTGGAATTAAGCTTGGGTTGTTGGCTTAAAAAATAATGTATTAGGTCTCTGGTAAGTACTCAGAAAATCCTTCCTCCTGCCTTTTTTCTTTTTTTTTTTTTTTTTAAATTAGCACATGAAATTTGTGTACTTTGGTCTCATTGGGCAATGACCACAAATATTTGTCTGGAACACAACTTGGAAGAAAGGAAAGTTGAGATAAAAATACAGACCTTTCCTGGCACTTGGGTTGGCTGGGAGAATTATGGAAAAGCTCAGGGAAATGTGCTGCCATAAACTCAAAAATCTACTTTGTCATGGGCCTGGCAGGCCAGGTTAGCCTGGAGCCATACATGAAGGCCACCAGGGAAGTAAAAGAACCAGCCTGGCGCTCTCAGAAAGGTGGCAAAGCGGATTTCTCTTGTCTTGGGTAGAAGCTCAGATCCAGAAGTCAGAGTCTGTTAGGAGGATTAAATGAGATAATGCCTGCCAACGAGACTGATACACAGCCTGGCACCTAGCAGATGCTCATGACAAACTGGAGTTCCTTCGCTGCTGTGACTTCATAAGGCCTGGGAGTGGGTGTCTGAAGACACTGTGTCTCAGACGATGGCTTCATGCCATGTTGGTATTGTACACTTTAGAAAACACTGGAAAGTTGGACTCGTGCAAACTCCAAATTCTTCCACTCTGGTTGAGAGGAGCCATAGCTAGGGAGGCAGCTCAGTTTCTTCATTTGCAAAATATTATGGTTCTGGGAAATAATCTTGTGACCTGAATGAGGAAACACACCTGATATCATTTCCTCAGATAATAATTGGTCTGGATTTCAACTCAGAAGAGAACCCTAAGAACTCCCACCCACAGGGACTACTGCTATTTCTATTTGGGGCAAGGACCCAATCTCTGGGATACCTGAGTTAAGATTTCTTGGTAGTACCGTACCAATTTCTCGCAAATATTTGGCTTGGAAGCCTAAACCAGGGAGAAACACAGAGCTTTGATCCCAGCTGCTTCATTCTCCACCAGCATTGTAATAACATCGAGTCCTACCATTTGTGACCACCTTGTGACCAGGCAGTTCTTCCTGCGTCATCTGCCTGGCCAAAAGGCAAGTCCCTGGCCATGTATCCTTTTTAGCCCCTTATCCCACTGTGGTGCTGCATGTTCTCTCCTCATGCTTTTATTTTCAGTCTCTTCTCAACTGGATTATTCTTGTTAGCTTTAAAGCATACCCAAAACTCCCTCCCATTGAGAGTGGAGTGGGATGAGTGGAGACAACCATATCCCAACCGTACATTCTTCTCAAACCATCACATTCTCTTCTCCCCTTTCTAGAGACTTCTAGAAAGAATATTTATACTTGTGGACTCTATTTGCTCACTTCCCACTGACTCCTCAGGTCACTGTCAGGTTGGGTCCTGACCCATCAACCCAACCAAACAGCTTGTGCTGATGTTCTTCCTCTTCCCTGACCTCCCAACAGTAGTCTGCCCCGTTCACCACTCCTCCTCCTGCAACCACTGTCTTTTCTTGGCTTCAATGACACGAGACTTTTCTGGTTTCCTCTATCTTCTCTGACAGCTAATTTGCTATCTCCTTTGTAGCCTTATCTATTCTTCTCAAGTCAATAAATATTAAAATACCCAAGGCTCACTCCTGGACACTCTTCTCTCCTTATTCTATATTTTATTCATGCCAAAAATGTTTCCCCAGCCTAGATCTCTCCTCTGAGCTCTAGACCCACGTATCCAACTTCCTACTTAACATTTCCACTTGGGAAGTCTCACAGACATCTAAAATATAACACATCCAAAACCAAACTCTTTTTTTCCAATTTTACTTTTTTAAATTGAAGTATAGTTGATTTATAATGTTGTGTTAATTTCTGCTGTATAGCAAAGTGACTCAGTTATACATATATATACATTCTTTTTCATATTCTTTTCCATTATGGTTTATCACAGGATATTGAATATAGTTCCCTGTGCTGTACAGTAGGACCTTGTTGTTTATCCATCCGATATATAATAGTTTGCATCTGCTAGTCCCAATCCATCCCTCCCCCACCCCTCCCCCTTGGCAACCACAAGTCTGTTCTCTATGTCTGTGAGTCTGTCTCTGTTTCATAGATAGCTTCATTTGTGATGTATTTTAGATTCCATATATAAGTGATATCATATGGTATTTGTCTTTCTCTTTCTGACTTACTTCACTTAGTATGCTAATCTCTAGGTCTATCCATGTTGCTGCAAATGGCATTATTTCATTCTTTTTTATGACTGAATAGTATTCCATTGTATATATAATACGTACCTCATCTTCTTTATCCATTCATCTGTCAATGGACGTTTAGGTTGCTTCCATGTCTTGGCTATTGTGAATAGTGCTGCTCTGAACATAGGGTTGCATGTATCTTTCTGAATTATAGTTTTGTCCCAAAACCAAGTTTTTGATCTCCCCCACCCCCACTTCAAATCTCTTCAGTGCTCCCTATCTCACTGAAGGGTTAAGCAGGCCAGAACTTGGGGTCTCCAGGACCCTTTCCTCTGCTTTACCCTTCACATTCAATTTTGCCTTCTAAACCTCTCCTGAATCCATACTCTTCTCCCTTCGTCCTTTCCCACTATCCTAAGCTACCATCATCTCTCACCTAGGCTGCTGTAAAAGCCTCCTTACTGGTCTGTCTGCAGCCATTTTGACCTTTGCCTCTCACAATGCATCCAGAGTGATTTCTTCACCTGATCTTCATGTCCGCCCCCACGCCACCTGAAAATGGTTAAAATGCTTGAATGTCTTTCCATTATTTTAGGGTGCAATATTCTTAACAGGCCCTGCACCCATACATTTCTATCTCAAACCATGCTCCACCATGCTTCCTGCACACCAATCACTCTGGTCTTCTTTCACTTCCTTTTACTTGCTATGCTTCCCCTCTCCAATTGCTTTTTGCCCCTCTTCATCTTGTAACTTCCCCCCTTTCTTCAAATCTCAGCTCAGTCATGGCTTCCCCAGGGCTATCTTCCCTGACCTCCATATCCAGGGCAAATCTCTACCATATGACCCTGGGTACTTTTCCTTCATATGCTGATCATGGCTGTAATTTTATATTTATTGGTATGACTATTTGGTTCAAATAAATTTCCCACTGACTGCAGATTCCATTAGGGTAGGGACTTTGCCTGGTTTTCTGTGCTTAGAGCCAGCACAGTGCCTAGTACATACATAGAAGATGCTTGGTAAATGCATTTGTTGAACAAATGAATGAATGAATAAATGAATGAACATGGACTTTTGTTTACTGTAATTCCTTTGGCTCCCTTTTCTTCTGACTGTCTCACCCATGCCCTATCTTTTGTCTAGTCATTGGAACCTCAATCATGAATTTGGCTTACATGTCCAGTGCCATTGCTGGGTCTCCTTTCTATTATCGGTAAGGAAACTCATGAGATTCTGCATAACCTTTGGATGGCATCCTCCTGTGGACACTTCCTCTCCTGCAATAATTTTGTTATTATCAAGATTCTGTTCAGAACTTCAGACTCAGGTAATAAGAGAATACCACCTGAGGGGGGCAATCTCCCACCTAGGACAATAAGATCATGGAATTGCAGGGAACCCTTGGTAATCATTTAGTTTAATTTCTCAAGCGAAGCAGACATCCTTTCTGTGCCACTTCTGACAGATACTAGTAGCTAATGTTTGTTGAGCATAGACCAGTTACTGTCTTAAGAACATTGATACAGATGAACCCATTGACTCCTTTGTAACCATATGAGTACAGTTACCATCAGGCATCTTTCATAGATGGAGAAATAGTGGAATGCCTGTCTAAGTCATATAAGTAATAAGGGGCACAGTCAAGATTTGAACCCAGGCCATTGTCAGAACCAGAGCTTTTAGCCACCGTGCTATGCTATGCTACCTTTGTAGTTAGCCAACATTTATGAGGACACTTCCAGGAGTAGGAATTCACTCCACTGTGAACTGGATACGAGCCATTTTTCCTAGTTCCAGCCTCTAAAACTATACAGAATAGCCTGCTCCAACCTCCATAGACAGTCATTCAAATATTTTCAAAGACTAAGAGTAATTTTTTTCTGTTCATAAAAATAACATATGCTCATTGTAGAAAACTTGGAAAAGTTCAGAAGAGTATAAAGAAAATAAGAATCCTTGATAACCAAGGAGAAAATAAATGTTAACTGCCAAGAATCCGTTAGCGTTTTGTTGTTGTTTTTAATATCTATATTTCATTAAGGGCCCATGTAAAACCTGTGTCCAGCCAAGACACCTAGTTCTCTGTCACATGATCTTCCATCAAGCCAGATTTTTTCCTTTATATAAAATCCTAAATGTAAAATTTTACATTTATCCCTTATAAACTATATTTTGTTTGTTTTGATTCTTTCTTCCATACTACTGAAACTCTTTGAATCTAGGTTCTGCTACCTAATATGTTAGCCTTCCAGCTTTGTGTACCACATGATTTTGATAAAAGGGCTTTCCATATGTTTATTCTAGGAGTTGATGAAATGCTGAGCAGGGAAGAGCCCTGTGATATTCTATTAGGGCCCTCCCTCCGGGTTCACATGAGTCTTTTCATCAATCATTTAGGATGGCTGCTCAAGAAAATACAAATCAGTGATCACTTCTCAATTTCTAAGTGCTCACAAGTCATCATTTAAATAGTTCATTCTAGAACTTTCCTGGAAATCCCTGTATGCCAATCTGTTACTTCAGACTTTTCTCTGCAGTGGAAGGGGCTGTGTGTAGACAAACTGGCCCTGACTAACATTTAATGGGGCTGAAGAAATGATCCCACGGGTATGCATTGTCTTATTCTTTCTACTTCAGGAGATCAGCTTCCTGTCAACATACAGGAAACTGGAAAGCTGCAGTCTAATAATATAGCCACTGACAGGAAGATTGTTGTTTAGATTGCTCTTCCAGATTTCTCAATTGAATAATCTTGGTGAAGAATGACTGCTTCATATTTTTTTATGACTTGGATCAACTTCAAGCCTACCTGACTTTATATAGTAGATGGGCTGCTTCCATGTTGCATATAAATTTTTTGGGTGGAAGTCAAATTCTACCTAAAATGTACTACTGTGGGAATTTCCTTTTTAAGGCCATCTTGTAGTGCGACATTTTATAAAGTCAGGGATTCTTCAGTGATTTATCTCTTCGTATTTTAAAAATCACAGTTGTTTAAAGCAAAGCAAAATGATGCTGCATATTTCTTTACTTTTAGAAATGTTGGGTAACGTTTTTTGTGATTGTCATTCTGAGCAAATAGGATTGGGAAGATCTTGGGACTGCCCGGCAGCCAGCTAGTGAGTAAAACCCGAGCCTCTATCTTAAGTCACATTCTCACCTCACCATTCCCTGGTGCACTCCTACTGATGGAAGATTGCTTCTTTTGATTCCCCGGATTGATGTTTTTCTCGTTTTCCAACTGTCTCCATCAATAACTCAAAGAGAATTACATTGAAGCATCTTCTCTGAGAGTCCTCCTGTCACTCAGCTGCAGGGGGCGGGGCTGGTGGTCACAGGGAGGCGTCCGTCACACATCTGTGTTCCTCGTTCCCTTGGATTGGAGCTGTGTGGAGGCCAGAGCCTCAGCTTGTTCACCTCTGGGTCTCCATAGGACTAGCCAGAGCCTCCCGGGAAGTGGTGTCAGCACATATTCATTGACTCAATGGTGACTCCCAAACTCGAACAGGAACCAGCTGCAGGGAATACCTTGGGGCCCACCCTGTTGTCACCAAGGGGACCATGATGGTTTAGACTGGCTTCCTGAGATTTCCCTCCCCTGAACTCCTGCAGTATTCTGAGGCTCACTGGTCCTTAACCAAACTTCCTTCTTTTTTTCTGTAGTGTGTGTATGTGTATGCAAGCATGTATATGTTGTTTATACTCATGAATAGTCTGTCTAGGTTTCTGTGTGTAGTATGTCTCCAAGGCAGGTACTGTGCCTTAATCATAATCCCAACCCCTAACCCTAATCCTAACCCCTAACTTTAATCCCGACTTTGATCCTAACCCTAAATCTCAAATCCCAGAGCTTAACAAAGATCCCTACTCATAGTCAGTCTTTAATAAATGTTTGCTTTTTATTGTGAATATTACTATGATCTTAATATAACTAAAATCACCAGAAACTAAAACAGCCATACATTTTCTATGTTGTATTATTCAATGAGAATTATAGTTTAGAATGAGCATCCCCTGACATCAAAAGAGCCAGGAGATTAGGATACCTTCAGTATAAATTTTCATGTTTAGTAAGTAACTCAGCATCTTATTGCTGACAGTTAATCTATATGGAGGAGTTCAGCTAACCTTGTCAGTTAATTGGAGTAGCCTTTTGATCAAGACCACACCATTTGCCAATAAAGCATGTTTAAAGTGTGGTCTCTAGTTTCCATCCTCTCATCACCCTGATTTCACAGGATAATTTTATAGATAGCTTAAAACAAAATAATATAAATGAATCAATTCATTTAACTAGAACCCCTTAATATCCTACTTTTAGTTCCGTGACCAGCTACATAATTTGTGGGACCCAGTGCAAGATGAAAATATGGGGTCCCTTGTTATTAAGAATTTCAAGATGGTGACAGCCGAACACTAAGCCCAGTGCACGCCCATGGAGCTGGCCCTGCATATTTTACAGATGGGGGACCCTAGGTCTAGAAAGGCATAGCAAGACACTGCCAGGCCCCCGCTGATGGGTGCTGGAGAGATGGTTAGAACCTGGTCACTGGACAGTTGGTAACTGCTCCCACCGCTTGGTTTCCCATTCATGGGCTTCTCCCACTACCCAGCGTCATCACGGTTGGGCAGCTGGGGTACATACCCGGTGATGTCAACTGGACATTCTGCTCTTAGCACTTTCGTTAGTTGTTCCAACCCTTAGCCTGATTTCTTTCTTTTTTAAAAAAATATTTTCTATTTATGTTATCTATCTATATAGCTATCATCTATCTAGATATTTGGCTGTGCCGGGTCTTAGTTGCGGCACATGGGAACTTCGTTGCCGTGTGCGGGATCCTTGTTGCAGCATGCGGGATCTTTAGCTGCGGCATGTGGGATCTAGTTCCCTGACCAGGGATCGAACCCCAGGCCCCCTGCACTGGGAGCATGGAGCCTTAGCCACTGATTTTTTGCCTAACTCCACACCTGAGCTAATTTGCCTACAGCTGCTCCTCATTGTCAGCATGACGTCTTCCACCAGTTTTCTTGAAAACTCTGAGGAAATTTTGTGAGATGCTGGTGGAAAGAAAGCTGATGAGAGACATTTTGCAGATTGGATTGCTCTCCTTGGCTCTCAGAAGCAGAAGGGATGCATTTCTTCACAGCGAGTTTCTCCTCCCTTCCCAAATCCCAACATACACTCATTCTTAAGTGCAAGCCTACATGTCTTGGCTAAAACAGCCTCAGGATAGGGTCCTGAATACCTTGGATATTAATAAAGAGAGGGTAAGAAATTCCATTTTGAAAGTGTTTCAAATGGAAAATATTTTACGTCAATTCCTGGGAAATCAATTCCCAATCTCTGGCTCTATCTTAATTCAGCCCCATCTTGAATTAACCATGTCTGTTGTATGCCAGAATTCCATGGACTTGAGAATGTGTTAAAGAATTTCATTTCCTTCTTTCTCCCCAGAGGGACTGCAGAGTCAGTGACTGTAGGAATTCAGACCCCTTTACCGTGCCAAACTCCCCCAAGCCACAGACATTGCATTAACTTCGGAATGTGGCCAAGCCAGTCCCTTTGAGAAGGAAGCACTGCTGCCCTGAGCTGGCATCTATGCTGACACAGCCTTGCATCTAGCCCACAGGCTGGGTTTTGAGTTTATTAGTAAAATTCAAGCAAGCCTGAAGAAACCCTCAATTCAAAAAAAAAAAAAAACAAGAATAGCCGGTTTAAAGAAAATCAGGGTGGAGGGCGAGGGATGGGAATTTCACATTATTTCTACATAACAGATAATGAAACAGGTTCCAGGAGGTTTTAAAAGAATCTAATTAAAATTATTTATATTATTTCACATTTGCCCCCCTCCAAACTTTTAGACAGGACTGATAGCCAAGCCAAAGCCATCAATTTGATGCTGGCTGTGCACAGTTGATAGGCAACATTCCTGTGAGTCCTCCTTGCTGACAGGGAGCACCCTGGGGAAATACCCAGCAAATGGAAGACACAGTGGGGTCCTAAAGGCACTTCTCTATAAGGGGGTAGATAAAATAAAGACACAAAGGCAAAGGAACACTTTAATAATGATATAAGATAAGCTACTACGGACCAAGTGCAAAAAACAGACATGCTTCTTGTGGCAGTGAGGAGCAAAATGAAAGGATTAGGTCAGTGAACCAGGGAGGGCTTCCTGTAGGAGGCACCATTCAAAGCAGAGTTTTGAAGGTGGTCTGGGTGAAGGGAAGAGGAGGGAGGGCCATCCCTCTGGGAACTGAGATGATGCTTGGATTATCTAGGTGACAAGTCTGCTTTTTCCCTTAATTATTGTATTTTATCCATCACATATTTTGTTCTAAATGATTCAGACTGCTCTGTCTGCATAGACCTGATCTCCAAGGTATCCTTGATTGGATGTGCAGGTATTTGTAGTTAGACTATAAAGTGCCACATAGAGTGGGAATGTATAATGTGAAACCTTAATTCTGGATAAAAATGCCAAGATGTGAACTATGCTGCTTCCTTTTAGTAATTACTCATTTCTGACAAAAAAGCAGGAGGCTTAATTCACCCCTAGGGCAATTTAAAAACACTCTTGTCAGTTAATTCACTCCCAGCCCTGCTCCCCAGATAGTTTTTTTGCTTTCTCACTTAAGTCATTTTAAGAGTTATATCTTTCTTTCTGATTCATGACTGTGTAATCATTTAGCTAGTTAATCTGGATAAAATTAACACTTTCCTCTAAGGCAAATATACTTTGTTCTCTCTGGGAATATCATACCTAGAAAAGAGCTACAGGTTACTTGTTATAAATGTGGGCAACTTACATGTGCATTTCGTGTATGTCTCGATCAGTACCTTCCCCATAAGTGAGCAAAAGACTTTCTCTACCAAGTAACACAGGCATCAGTTAAAACAGGAATTTAGATCCTCATCCACAGGATTATAAATCATTAAGCTTCACGGATCTGATCGACGACGGGGGCTGGTGGAGAACTCCTCTTGCTTCATAGAAATCTGATTGCTTCTGCTCCGTATCTTCTTTCTAAGAGGACTTAAAATTTGATTTCAAACAGCTGTCAGAATGATTCCCCCCTTTCTTAGGGCATTCATTAGAAAATAAAATCAGATATAATTAACAAACAAACCAACCTATATGCCTGCTGTTCTGACTTGTTTTAAGTGTTATTTCTACTTACAAACAGTTTCCTGTCAGCATCCTGCTGTTTCTTTAATATGACTTCTGCATTGGGGAAGAAAAAGAACTCGGCATTAAAATAAAGCCCTGACTTTTCGTCACTTCTCTTCCTGTTCATCTGTGTTCAGATCCAATTTGCTTGGAGGTTGAAAGGAACTAAAATGTCAAAACCATCACTGAGAGAGAGAGGAGGGACCTCTCTGCTCCTAGAGTTGGCTGAAGGATGGGGCTGCCTTTAGACTCACGATAAACACCCTCTTCCCTCACTGCTGGGCTTGGGTGGCCCGTGTGGCTACCAGAGTACTGGAAAACCGATTCAGGTTCCCGAAGTTGGTTTCCCAGCTGAGAGTCCTCCTTGGTACCAGATGATGTTCTGGTACCTCCGAGCCTGTCCCAGAGGCGCATGGGAGTGAGTGGGCGATCCGGGGAGAGCTTTAATCCCAAAGCTGGCCTCTGGGTTTGGTAAGGGTGGAGGCTGCATGAAAATAACTGGGGGGGCTGCTGAGGTGGCAGATAACAGCAGCAGAGCTGATGCGATGTGATCAAAATGTACGGGATTATGGTTTTTCTCCGTTGGATCTTTTAAATTAATTTTTTAAAAATTCTGGAAATTTTGAAACATACCAAAGAAGGTAAAATAAAATAATAAACTCCCAAACATCCATCACCCATTTTCAGTAATTATTTACTCATGCTTTTCACACCCCCACCAACTTCCCCTTCCTGTATTATTTTTGAAGCAAATTCAAGACATTGTAACATTTCATCTATAAATAGTTTGGTTTGTGTCTGTAAAAAATAGACTCCTTTAAAAAACTATAACCATAATCCCATTAGCACACCTAAAAGTAATTAATAATTAATTCCTTCATATAATCAAATAGCCAGTGTTTAAATGATCAGTTGTCTCATAAATGAATTTTTAAAAATAGTTTCTTTGATCCAGGTTCAAATAAAGTCCCACAATTTGATTGGTGGATATGTTTATGAAGTCTTTCTTTCTTCTCGGGTGGCGCAGTGGTTGAGAATTCGCCTGCCAATGCAGGGGACACGGGTTCGAGCCCTGGTCCAGGAAGATCCCACATGCCGCGGAGCAACTAAGCCCGTGAGCCACAACTACTGAGCCTGCGCTCTAGAGCCCGCGAGCCACAACTACTGAGCCCGCGTGCCACAACTATTGAGCCCGCGTGCCATAACTATTGAAGCCCGCGTACCTAGAGCCCGGGCTCCATAGCAAGAGAAGCCACCTCAATGAGAAGCCCGCGCACCACAAGGAAGAGTAGCCCCCGCTCGCCACAACTGGAGAAAGCCCACGTGCAGCAACAAAGACCCAACACAGACAAAAATAAATAAATAAAATAAAATAAACTGTTTATTTTGGAATAATTGTAGATTTACATAAAAGTTTCAAACATAGTATAGAAAATTCCTGTGAATCCTTCACCCAAATTCCCCTAATGTTAACATCTTACATATCGATGGTATATTTGTCAAAACTAAGAGATTAACTTTGGGACATTACTATTAACTAACTTACAGGCTTTATTCAGATTTCACCAGTTTTTCCCTTAATGCCCCTTTTCTGTTCCAGGATCCAATTCAGGACACCACAATCACAATCATTGTGATTCCTTACACTTCTCCGATTTGTGACAGTTGCTCAGTCTTGTTTGTCTTGATATGATAAGGTATTTTGTAGAAAGTCCCTTGGTTTGGATTTGTCTGATGTTTTCTCATGATCAGACTGGGATTATGGGTTTGAGGGAAGAATATCATAGAGGGTAAAGTGTCCCTCTCATGGGAATTATATCAGGGGGTACATATCACTATGACCTTAAGTCTCCTTAATCCACCTCTCTCTCTCTGTCTCTTCCATTGCAAATTACTTGTGGAAGAATCTGTAGACTTTTGTTTTGTTTTGTTTTTTAACATAGAGAGGCCATGGCCACTTTTAGGCTGAGATATGGAGTTCTCTGCTTCAGCCCCAGGCTTCTTTCCAAACAGTTGCCACCTCAACACTTCCTGTTCATTTGTATCCCATAACATCACAAGACAGGGTTAAATAAAAGTCTAGGTTACACTGCAGGCTGCATGGCAGGCTTTGATTTTAAGTAGATGCTGGAGAGAAGGTCTGAGAAAAAGACATCCTTCACAGGAAACACATTAAAAAAAATTCCTTGAAGGCTGGTTCCTGTGTCATTGAAATATTTAGATAAGAACACACACACACAGACACACTCACACCATGAAGAGGTACACAAATATATTATTGTTATTGGAAAGAGAAGAAATACACCAAGACTTCAGAGAATCCTTATAAACGGACAGCTACTAGGCTACACTGGTGATGGTTAAGATCTTCGGGTTGACATTGCCTCCATCTGACCGGACTCCTTAAGTTTTCACATGGCAGGATGGATGCTAGCACAAGTGAACAAAGAAATAACAATCTTCTCCTTCTTGAACACAGTGCTTTACATTTTACCATGTGTCTTTGCCTGTGTTACTTAACATCATTGTTGAAATACTTGAAGGTAAAGTGTGAAGTATTGTCTTTCCCCAGATTAGGAAAGTGAGAAGGCTGAGAGAGGTCCTGTGACTTGGTCAGATGGCTGGTTATGGATGAAAGTGAGATTAGAAAACAGGTGTTCTTCCCCTGTGTGCTTTTGTCAGATAGATTCAGGCAAATGGCTTCCAGGATCAACCTTTGAGGACTTTTTGCTTTGGTACCATACATCTCAGGATGAATGATTAAAATTAGAATTTAAAGTTATAGCCCCAAGTTTCTCATAGTGAACAGTCCAAATGTTGGTTTAAAGCACCAGATTTGTGCTCTAAATCCAGTTGAATGTTGCTTTATTGATAGATACGTTCAATAGGAAGCCTGGGTGGGTGGGGGAATACACCCCATTCTGCCCTGACTAATGAAGTTCAGGCAGCAGCTCTGATCCTTCCAGCGCAGGGTCATGGTCAGGAAGACCAACAGCTGACAGTGCTATTGGAGGTGCTCCTAGGTTCTGAGCTTCCCGAGGGCAGGGTCACCCTTGGAGCCCACATAGCTCAGTTTCATGGGAGCAGAATGATACTTCTGCTCCATCCTTAACATGAAAGGAATAATTGCAAAGCTTAGAACGCAAGGGGATGGTGAGATAGAGGAGTGATTCACCAACGCCCTCCCAGGAAAAGAAAGCCAGCACTTAAACACGCCTTAACATCTCAAATATAATTTCTATCTCTGGTAATGATGATGCTGACACCAGAGTGCTTTTGGAATGGGGTCCCCTTGTTAACAGAGGAGCGAGTGTAAAGTGGGTGAAAAACTCAGCCTAAGGAAAGTGACTTTAATATCCCTTTAGTTTCACAAGTAGGATTCTGTGGCTCTTTTGTCTTGTTTGGTCCATGGGCAGTGAGTTTAATGACGCTTCACACTGAGTGTGCCTCAACCGTGGTGAGGTATTTCAAGAAAACTCTAGTTGGGATTCTGGATTCTTGGACCATTAATAATTTTAAGGGTGACAATAAAAGCTGGAGGAACTCCAGTCTCAGCAAGGGTTTTCAAAAGGCGGTGTAATAATGAGGCGTGCGGAGCCCTGGGTGGTAGGGCCTCCGGACTCCTGCTCTGCCCCAGCTGGCTCTGTGTCCTTGATCTCACACTTAACCTTGCTTTCTGGGTGCCAGTGGAATGTGCAGATAAAACTCTCCCTGACCTGCCTAAGAGGTATGTTATGAGAAACAGCTGATTGGGAGTATAAAATGTTAGGGAAGTCTGAAAGGAAGAAAAAAGGGGAAAAAAAATTACATTTTGGAAGCAGAAATTGCTTAATAACAAGCAGTGACAGAATGCCTACATATTGGAGTTTTGTAGTCAGAATGAAGATTTATTTGGCATTTTGGATTTGTTTTTTCAGTGAGCAGAGGCTATTCGGGGGAGTTGAGAGAAAGGAGAAAAGGGAAAGAAAGTTAAAGTGCCAACAATAATCTAGGTATATAATCTACCAAAAATTCTACTGATTGACAACTCTTTCTACTTATATAAAAAAGATCTTCTGATTATGATTATTCACACCATGTCTGTTTTCCACATTGTTTCATAATTTGAGGTTCCTTTTCCTACCCCATGATCCTAGCAATTGTCTAAAGCTAGAAAAGCAAAATCGTTTAGAATGTTGGCCCTCTGAAGCCTTAAAACAATGGCTGACCTAATTTTTTCCACAAGTCCTATTACTGAGCTTGGGTGTCTCACCTTTTTAGCCTTCCAAACACTGGCTTATCTTGGGGACCTTATGAAACCCTGTGCCTAAGAATAACCTGGTGGTTTAAAAACAAATAGACTAAGCCCTGTGTGAGCCTCCCATAAAGGGCATTTCTAATTCCCTCTTAAAAGCCTGAGCTTGGATCAGAGTTGATAGTATTATTTGGGGGTCACCTGCTGATTCTAGTTTCTCCTCCGCCCCCTTTTGTCAAGGTCTTGCTTCCTCTGACTTTTCTCCCAGTTCCAGGATATGCCTGGGTCATGGTGAAATGTGGACACTGGTGAATGTGGCCAGAGGACGTGGCTCTCCCTTCAGATCCAGGGACTGAAGGCTCCCGGCTGGATGAGGAGAATGATTAACCTCACAGCAACTGCGAGGCCAAAGTTGTTCCTACATCTCATAGACCAAATCCAGATCTTGCTGGGCTCAGAGGTTAATACATCGGCAGTGTCTTAACCACTGCCCCCCTCAGGGTTCCTTGCTCTACTGCTCTTGCGTTAGATGTCTCTGACTAGCCCTGGCTTGTCCCACTGGGGGGACAATCTGAGGATTGGAGAAACTTACTTGGTCATAATTTTGCCACTAGATAAAGGCCTGTGTCTGCTTCCTTCCGTCACCTTAGCAGGTATCTTTGTTCCTATTCCTCCATAGGGCTCCTGCCCACTCACAGGGCACTTTCCCTGGGTGGTTCAACTTTCTAGAAGATTCAGTGGTGTCATCTTATTCCCATCTTGAGCAGGTCTTAATAAATTCCCTCTGGGTTATACATTTGCTAAGGGAGTGGCCTGGAGTGAGAAGAGAGACCTGGGCTAAGGCTCAGGAGACGGGTGTTCTAGGCCCAGCTCTGCCACCTGCTTCATGACCTAGGAAATGCCCTTTACGTTCTGAGGATATTATTGTTCTTGCTTGTAAATTGAGGCGATTAGACTAAGATCATCTCTAAAAGCCTATGCTGTAATACATATAAAATAGATTTGGTATAAAAGGTTCGCAGTTTGTAGCATTCTGGTCATATGCTCTATATTTATGTGTATAAGTGCCAATAGATCAGAGGGAAAAAAATAAATTGGTAAAAGAAACAACTATTCTCACCTCTTTTAAAGCATGGAAGTCAATTATTTTTAATGGAGTTTTGCCTACTCAGTATAATATAAGGAAGACAAACTCTTCCGGTATTGGGTTCAGGTTTCTGAAGACCACCAGGGGCCATTTTATCACCTGTAAGTGATATTAAGACTAAAACTTGTATGTTCTAACCATGGTAATTTGTAAGCTATTGGCTATTATTAAATAATAGTGGTGATTTACCAAAATCCTTTCTTTCTGAAAATTAGTTATGGAAAACTGTTATTTACTTATGAGTTTAAGATAGAAAAAGAGATGGAAATACTGCCTTAAACCAGATGGAGTGTGGGCAGATGCTGGCCAAGATTTCCTTCCTTTCGTGGTTCCTTGAAGGCTAAGCATCCAGCCTCTGGGGCAAAAGCAGGCAATTGTGTTAAATCATGCAAAACAGAGTGGCAGTTGGGTGAGGCACACAAAATGGATTGAAAGCAGAGAACTACTTATTTGTCAGTACAGATTCCAGACCTGAAGGCTGCAGAGATAAAGAATAAGGATTAACTCTATAATATGTTACCCGCTTTAAAAGAGAAATTTTTGCAAAAAGCACAACACACACATTTCAGCGTTTTACAGTTTTCCAGTTAGTATTAACTCATTAATTAGTACAACATGAGTCAGTTTGGAATTTTCAGCCCAACAATCGTGCAGTTGCGTGAGAAGTTTTATAAATGTCCTGTAATCCCACTGGAATGTCCCAGATTACCTTCTCCTTTGCTTTAATTAGAAAACAGGATTGCAAATCAGAGCAGGGATATAAAATTGACTTTGTCTCTCTTACTAATGTTGTCACCTAGAACAAGTCACTTAGTCTATTTGGACCTCAGTTCCAGTAACTCCACTGTTATAAATTTACATCTGTAAAAATGTCCACACTATATCAGTAAGTGGGAAAAACAGATTAATATATGATTTATTTATGCATTAGTCAGCTTTGCTACAGAAACAATGACCCCCAAATCTCGGTGGCTCATAATACTAATTCATTCCTCTTTCACATTGTTAATGGCTACAGTCAGCTGCATTTCAGCTCCTTGGTCCTATTCTGGGGCCAAGCAGTCTCCTACCCACAGCAGAGGGAAAGAGCAGGACAGCTCACAGAAAAACACAATGGCTCTAAAACTTCTGCTCAGTTGTGGAGTGTATTGCATGCACTCACAGACCATTGACCAAGGAAGCAACATGATGCGGTTGATGATGGGGTGGGGATATATATTCTCTCCGAAGGCACTGCAAGTCGTTTGGCAACTGATTAATTGCCTACTACAGGAAATGGGAGTAAATAGTTGGGGACAATAATATATCGCAATATATTTATCTGTAAATATAGATATGCATAGAAAAAGTCTGAAATGTTATTCATTAAAATATTCTTAGGCCAGGAGAATTGAAAATGTATCTTGTACATGAATGTTCATAGCAGCATGATTCATCATAGCCCTAAAGTGGAAACAACCCAAATATTCACCAATGAAGGATGAGTGGTTTAAAAAAATATAGTCTATCCGTAAAATGGAAAGTTGTTCAGGCATAAAAAAGAATGAAGTACTTTTACCTGCTACAACAGGGATGAACCTTGAAAACATTATGCTAAGCGAAGGAATCCAGTCACAAAAGATCACATATTGTATGATCTCATTTAAACGCAATGTCCAGAATAGGGAAATTCAGAGAGACAGAAAATAAGTTAGTGGTTGCAAGGGACTGAGGGGGTGGGGTACAGGGGATAGAAAGTGACGGCTAATAGGTACAGCGGTTTCTTTGGCATGCTGAAAAACTTCTGGAGATAGATACCGGTGATGATTGCCCAATCTTGTGAATATACTGAAAACCTCTTAATTGTTCACTTTAAAAGGATAAATTTTATAGTGTGTGAACTATATCTCAATTTAAAAAAATTCACGGAAGTTATTGGATGGTGAGATTGTAGATAATTTTCATTTCTTTGTGTACACAGTCTTATACTGCTTGATTATTTTTTAAAATGAGCAAGTACTATTTTTATATGGAGAGAAAAATAATGGGGATATTCTAATGGGGGAAAACATGAAAATATCAGTTGCACAAAATAAAGTTACCTTGAACTTTCCATACGATGCAATTCATGCATCCTAATCTCAAGTACTTTGCAAGTTGAAAAATTGAACCTCCCCTGAGTTAAGTACTTAAGAAAAAATTCATCATCTTTCTTTATAATTAACGTGCAATAGCAAAGATGGAACTATCTAAAATCAGGGAAAAGTGAAAATGGGGTTAATAAGGGGTATTCATAGTCAACGCCAATCTCAGGGAGAGAAATGGTTTCCCAGAGTCAGTCGGGAGCATAGTAATCTACATCTTCCGGTTTCTACACATGGGGAAAAATCAAAACCACAGCTTCATCTCTTGGTTCTACCATCAGAAAAATTACAAGCTTAATTAGGTTTTTTGGTTCAAGGCCTCATTTTGCTTTTTTTTTTTTTTAAACATCTTTATGGGAGTATAATTGCTTTACAATGTTGTGTTAGTTTCTACTGTATAACAAGGTGAATCAGCTATACATATACATATATCCCCATATCTCCTCCCTTTTGCATCTCCCTCCCACCCTCCCTATCCCACTCCTCTAGGTGGTCACAAAGCACTGAGCTGATCTCCCTGTGCTATGTGGCTGCTTCCCACTAGCTATCTGTTTTATATTTGGTAATGTATATATGTCCATGCCGCTCTCTCACTTCGTCCCAGCTTACCCTTCCCCCTCCCCGTGTCCTGAAGTCCATCCTCTATGTCTGCATCTTTATTCCTGTCCTGCCCATAGGTCCTTCAGAACCTTTTCTTTTTTTTTTTTTAAGATTCCATATATATGTGTTAGCATACTGTATTTGTTTATCTCTTTCTGACATACTTCACTCTGTATGACAGACTCTAGGTCCATCCACCTCACTACAAATAGTTCAATTTCGTTTCTTTTTATGGCTGAGTAATATTCCATTGTATATATGTACCACATCTTCTTATCCATTCATCTGTCGATGGACACTTAGGTTGCTTCCATGTCCTGGCTATTGTAAATAGAGCTGCAATGAACATTGTGGTACATGGCTCTTTTTTTTTTTTTTTTTTTTAATAAATTTTATTTATTTATTTATTTATTTTTGGCTGCGTTGGGTCTTCGTTGCTGCGTGTGGGCTTTCTCTAGTTGCAGGGCGGGGGCTACTCTTCATTGCGGTGCACGGGCTTCTCATTGCAGTGGCTTCTCGTTGCAGAGCACGGGCTCTAGGCAGGCGGGCTTCAGTAGTTGTGGCTCGCAGGCTCTAGAGCGCAGCCTCAGTAGCTGCTGCACATGGGCTTAGTTGCTCTGCGGCATGTGGGATCTTCCTGGACCAGGGCTCGAACCCGTGTCCCCTGCATTGGCAGGCGGATTCTTAACCACTGCACCACCAGGGAAGTCCGCATGACTCATTTTGAATTATGGTTTTCTCAGGGTATATGCCCACGAGTGGGATTGCTGGGTCATATGGTAGTTTTATTTTCAGTTTTTTTGAGGAACCTCCATACTGTTCTCCATAGTGGCTGTATCAGTTTACATTCCCACCAACAGTGCAAGAGTGTTCCCTTTTCTCCACACCAACTCCAGAATTTATTGTTTGTAGGATTTTTGATGATGGCCATTCTGACCGGTGTGAGGTGATACCTCATTGTAGTTTTGATTTGCATTTCTCTAATGATTAGTGATGTTGAGCATCCTTTCATGTTTGTTGGCAATCTGTATATCTTCTTAGAAGAAATGTCTAATTAGGTCTTCTGCCCTTTTTTGGATTGGGTTGTTTGTTTTCTTAATATTGAGCTGCATGAGCTGCTTGTAAATTTTGGAGATTAATCCTTTGTCAGTCGCTTCATTTGCAAATATTTTCTCCCATTCTGAGGGTTGCCTTTTCGTCTTGTTTATGGTTTCCTTTGCTGTGCAAAAGCTTTTAAGTTTCTTTAGGTCCCATTTGTTTATTTTTGTTTTTATTTCCATTACTCTAGGAGGTGGGTCAAAAAGGATCTTGCTGTGATTTATGCCATAGAGTGTTCTGCCTATGTTTTCCTCGAAGAGTTTTATAGTGTCTGGCCTTACATTTAGGTCTTTAATCCATTTTGAGTTTATTTTTCTGTATGGTGTTAGGGAGTGTTCTAATTTCATTCTTTTACATGTAGCTGTCCAGTTTTCCCAGCACCACTTATTGAAGAGACTGTCTTTTCTCTATTGTATACCCTTGCCTCCTTTATCAAAGACAAGGTGACCATATGTGTGTGGGTTTATCTCTGGGCTTTCTATCCTGTTGCATTGATATATATTTCTGTTTTTGTGCCAGTGCCATACTGTCTTGATTACTGTAGCTTTGTAGTATAGTCTGAAGTCCAAGAGTCTGATTCCTCCAGCTCCGTTTTCCTTTCTCAAGATTGCTTTGGCTATTCAGGGTCTTTTGTGTTTCCATACACATTGTGAAATTTTTTGTTCTAGTTCTGTGAAAAATGCCATTGATAGTTTGATAGGGATTCCATTGAATCTGTAGATTGCTTTAGGTAGTATAGTCATTTTCACAATGTTGATTCTTCCAATCCAAGAACATGGTGTATCTCTCCGTCTGTTTGTATCATCTTTAATTTCTTTCATCAGTGTCTTATAGCTTTCTGCATACAGGTCTTTTGTCTCCTTAGGTAGGTTTATTCCTAGGTATTTTATTCTTTTTGTTACAAAGGTAAATGGGAGTGTTTCCTTAATTTCTCTTTCAGGTTTTTCATCATTAGTGTATAGGAATGCAAGAGATTTCTGTGCATTAATTTTGTATCCTGCAACTTTACCAAATTCATTGATTAGCTCTAGTAGTCCTCTGGTAGCATCTTTAGGATTCTCTGTGTATAGTATCATGTCATCTGCAAACAGTGACAGTTTTACTTCTTCTTTTCCAATTTGGATTCCTTTTATTACTTTTTCTTCTCTGATTGCTGTGGCTAAAACTTCCAAAACTATGTTGAATAATAGTGGTGAGAGTGGACAACCTTGTCTTCTTCCTGATCTTAGTGGAAATGGTTTCAGTTTTTCACCATTGAGAACGATGTTGGCTGTGGGTTTGTCATATATGGCCTGTATTATATTGAGGTAAATTCCCTCTATGCCTACTTTCTGGAGGGTTTTGATCATAAATGTGTGTTGAATTTTGTCGAAAGCTTTTTCTGCATCTATTGAGATGATCATATGCTTTTTCTCCTTCAATTTGTTAATATGGTGTATCACATTGATTGATTTGCATCTGTTGAAGAATCCTTGCATTCCTAGGATAAACCCCACTTGGTCATGGTGTATGATCCTTTTAATGTGCTGTTGGATTCTGTTTGCTAGTATTTTGTTGAGGATTTTTGCATCTACGTTTATCAGTGATATTGGCCTGTAGTTTTCTTTTTTTGTGGCATCTTTGTCTGGTTTTGGTATCAGGGTGATGGTGACCTCATAGAATGAGTTAGGGAGTATTCCTCCCTCTGCTATATTCTGGAAGAGTTTGAAAAGGATAGGTGTTAGCTCTTCTGTAAATGTTTGATAGAATTCGCCTGTGAAGCCTTCTGGTCCCGGGCTTTTGTATGTTGGAAGATTTTTAATCACAGTTTCAATTTCAGTGCTTGTGATTGGTCTGTTCATATTTTCTATCTCTTCCTGGTTCAGTCTCAGAGGGTTGTGCTTTTCTAAGGATTTGTCCATTTCTTCCAGGTTGTCCATTTTATTGGCATATAGTTGCTTGTAGTAATCTCTCATGATCCTTTGTATTTCTGCAGTGTTGTTACTTCTCCTTTTCATTTGTAATTCTATTGATTTCAGTCTTCTCCCTTTCTTTCTTGATAAGTCTGGCTAATGGTTTATCAATTTTGTTTATCTTCTCAAGGAACCAACTTTTAGTTTTATTGATCTTTGCTATCATTTCCTTCATTTCTTTTTCATTTATTTCTGCTCTGATCTTTATGATTTCTTTCCTTCTGCTAACTTTAGGGTTTTTTGTTCTTCTTTCTCTAGTTGCTTTAGGTGTAAGTTTCGGTTGTTTATTTGAGATGTTTCTTGTTTCTTGAGGTAGGATTGTACTGCTATAAACTTCTCTCTTAGAACTCCTTTTGCTGCATCCCATAGGTTTTGGGTCGTCGTGTTTTCATTCTCATTTGTTTCTAGGTATTTTTTAATTTCCTCTTTGATTTCTTCAGTGATCTCTTGGTTATTCAGTAGTGTACTTTTTAGCCTCCATGTGTTTGTGTTTTTTACAGATTTTTTCCTGTAATTGATATCTAGTCTCATAGTCTTGTGTTCAGAAAAGATACTTGATACAATTTCAATTTTCTTAAATTTACCAAGGCTTGATTTGTGACCCAAGATATGATCTACAATGGAGAATGTTCCATGAGCACTTGAGAAGAAAGTGTAATCTGCTGTCTTTGGATGGAATGTTCTATAAATATCAGTTAAGTCCATCTTGTTTAATGTGTCATGTAAAGCTTGTATTTCCTTATTTATTTTCATTTTGGATGATCTGTCCATTGGTGAAAGTGGAGTGTTAAAGTCCCCTACTCTGATTGTGTTACTGTCGATTTCCCCTTTTATGGCTGTTAGCATTTGCCTTATGTATTGAGGTGCTCCTATGTTGGGTGCATAAATATTTACAATTGTTATATCTTTTTTTTGGTTTGATCCCTTGATCATTATGTAGTGTCCTTCTTTGTCTCTTGTAATAGTCTTTATTTTAAAGTCTATTTTGTGTGGTATGAGAATTGCTACTCCAGCTTTCTTTTGATTTCCATTTGCATGGAATATCTTATTCCATCCCCTCACTTTCAGTCTGTATGTGTCCCTAGGTCTGAAGTGGGTCTCTTGTAGACAGCATATGTATGGGTCTTATTTTTGTATCCATTCAGACAGTCTATGTCTTTTGGTTGGAGCGTTTAATCCATTTACATTTAAAGTAGTTATCAATATGTATGTTCCTATTACCATTTTCTTAATTGTTTTTTGTTTCTTATTGTAAGTCTTTTCCTTCTGTTGTGTTTCTGCCTAGAGAAGTTCCTTTAGCATTTGTTGTAGAGCTGGTTTGGTGGTGCTGAATTCTCTTAGCTTTTACTTATCTGTAAAGGTTTTAATTTCTCCGTTGAATCTGAATGAGATCATTGCTGGGTAGAGTAATCTTGCTTGTAGCTATTTCCCTTTCATCACTTTAAATATGTCCTGCCAGTCCCTTCTGGCTTGCAGAGCTCTGCTGAAAGATCAGCTGTTAACCTTATGGGGATTCCCTTGTATGTAAATTGTTGCTTTTCTCTTGCTGCTTTTAATATTTTTCTTTGTATTTAATTTTTGATAGTTTGATTAATATGTGTCTTGACGTGTTTCTCCCTGGATTTTTCCTGTATGGGACTCTCTGTGCTTCCTGGATTTGACTGACTATTTCCTTCCCCATATTAGGGAAGTTTTCAACTATAATCTCTTCAAATATTTTCTCAGTCCCTTTTTTTTTTTCTCTTCTTCTTCTGGGACTCCTATAATTCAAATGTTGCTGTGTTTAGTGTTTTCCCAGAGTTCTCTGGGATTGTCCTCAATTCTTTCCATTCTTTTTTCTTTATTCTGCTCTGCGGTAGTCATTTCCACTATTTTATCTTCCAGGTCACTTATCCGTTCTTCTGCCTCAGTTACTCTGCTATTGATTCCTTCTAGAGAATTTTTAATTTCATTTATTGTGTTGTTCATCATTGTTTGTTTGCCCTTTAGTTCTTCTAGGTCCTTGTTAAACGTTTCTTGTATTTTCTCCATTCTATTTCCAAGATTTTGGATCATCTTTACTATCATTATTCTGAATTCTTTTTTCAGATAGACTGCCTATTTCCTCTTCATTTGTTTGGTCTGGTGGTTTTTTGCCTTGCTCCTTCATCTGCTGTGTGTTTCTCTGTCTTCTCATTTTGCTTAACTTACTGTGTTTGGGATCTTCTTTAGCAGCCTGCAGGCTGCAGGTTTGTAGTTCCCATTGTTTTGGGTGTCTGCCCCCGGTGGCTAAGGTCGGTTCAGTGGGTTATGTAGGCTTCCTGGTAGAGGGGACTGGTGCCTGTGTTGTGGTGGATGAGGCTGGATCTTGTCTTTCTGGTGGGCAGGACCACGTCTGGTGGTGTTTTTTGGGGTGTCTGTGAACTTATTACGATTTTAGGCAGGCTGTCTGCTAATGTGTGGGTTTGTGTTCCTGTCTTGCTAGTTGCTTGGCATAGGGTGTCCAGCACTGTATCTTGCTGGTCGTTGAGTAGAGCTGGGTCTTAGTGCTGAGATGGAGATCTCTGGGAGAGCTTTCACCGTTTGATATTACATGGGGCCGGGAGGTCTCTGGTGGATCAATGTCCTGAACTCTGCTCTCCCACCTCAGAGGCTCAGGCCTGACACCAGGCCAGAGCACCAAGACCCTGTCAGCCACATGGCTCAGAAGAAAAGAGAGAAAAAGAAAGAAAGAAAGAACGAAAGAAAGGAAAGGAAAGAAAAGAAAGTTATTAAAATAGAAAAAAAAATATTTAAAATAAAAAAATTAAAAAGTAATAAAAAAAGAGAGAGAAAGAAAGAAGAGAGCAACCGAATGAAAAAACAAATCTACCAATGATAACAAGTGCTAAAAACTATGCTAAAAAAAACAAGAAAAACAAACAAAAAAAATGGACAGTCAGAACCCTAGGACAAATGGCAAAAGCGAAGCTGTACAGACAAAATCACTCAAAGAATCATATACGTACGCACTCACAAAAAGAGAAAAAGGAAAAAAATATATATATTAAAAAAATAAAAACTGGAAGAGAGCAACCAAATCAATAAACAAATCTACCAATGATAATACACTCTAGATCCTCAACTAAGATAAACATAAAACCAGAAACAAATTAGATGCAGAAAGCAAACCCCAAGTCTACAGATGCTCCCCAAGTCCACCTCCTCAATTTTGGGATGATTCATTGTCTATTCAGGTATTCCACCGATGCAAGGTACACCAAGTTGATTGTGGGGATTTAATCCGCTGCTCCTGACGCTGCTGGGAGACTTCCCTTTCTCTTCTTTGTTCGCACAGCTCCTGGGGATCAGCTTTGGATTTGGCCCCGCCTCTGCATGTAGGTCCCCTGAGGGCGTCTGTTCCCCACCCAGATAGGATGGGGTTAAAGGAGCGGCTGATTAGGTGGCTCTGGCTCACTCAGGCCGGGGGGAGGGAGGGGTCCGAATGCGGGGAAAGCCTGTGGAGGCAGAGGCCAGCGTGACGTTGCTACAGCCTGAGACGCACCATGTGTTCTTCTGGGGAAGTTGTCCCTGGATCATGGGACCCTGGCAGTGGCGGGCTGCACAGGCTCCCAGCACGGGAGGTGTGGATAGTGACCTGTGCTTGCACACAGGCTTCTTGGTGGCTGCAGCAGCAGCCTTAGTGTTTCATGCCCATGTCTGGTGTCTGTGCTGGTAGCCGTGACTCATACCTGTCTCTGGAGCTCGTTTAGACGGTGCTTTGGATTCCCTCTCCTCGCGCACCCCGAAACAATGGTCTCTTGCCTCTTAGGCAGGTCCAGAGTTTTTCCCGGACTCCCTCCCGGCTAGCTGTAGTGCGCTAGCCCCCTTCATGCTGTGTTCACACAGCCAACCCCAGTCCTCTCCTTGGGATCCAACCTCCAAAGCCCGAGCCTCAGCTCCCAGCCCACGCCTGTCCCGGCTGGTGAGCAGACAAGCCTCTCAGGCTGGTGAGTGCTGGTTGGCACCAATCCTTTGTGTGGGAATCTCTCCGCTTTGCCCTCCGCACCCCTGTTGCTGCGCTCTCCTCCGTGGCTCCGAAGCTTCTCCCCCCACCACCCACAATCTCCGCCAGTGAAGGGCCTTCCTATTGTGTGGAAACTTTTCCACCTTCACAGCTCCCTCCCACTGGTGCAGGTCCCGTCCCTATTCTTTTGTCTCTGTTTTTCCTGTTTTCTTTTGCCCTGCCCAGGTATGTGGGGAGTTTCTTGCCTTTTGGGAAGTCTGAGCTGCCAGCGTTCAGTAGGTGTTCTGTAGGAGTTGTTCCACATGTAGATATAGTTTTGATGTATTTGTGGGGAGGAAGGTGATCTCCACGTCTTACTCCTCCACCATCTTGAAGGTGCCCCCTCATTTTACTTTTGAGTGAACCTGACAGCTAACATCCTGGTCAGGAAACAATTTTTTCAGGAAAGAGGTGTGGGAATTAGGGGATTCAAGAGAAGTGAGTTGGAGACCCAGTCCAGGGTGTTCAAGCTGACATCAGAACGTGGGATGTCTTTCAGCAGGGGAGGGGCTGGCGAGTCTGAGAGAGTGAGCCACATTCAGAGTGGAGATTTAGACCAAGCTAAGGCTACAGATGGACTCAAGCATCTCCCTGATGCACTCAACAGGAATTTTCCGAGGACCCAGCAAGTGCCATTGACCCCTCTGTATTCAAGGTTGACTGGAGAATCAGTAGCTAGTGTCTCTTTCATAGTCTGAACTTAAAGGAGGTGAGTGAACAATATTCCAAGAGCCACAAAATTCCAACAGGCCAGCAGGCATGAAATATGTCCTATTGAACAGGCACGGCCTCTGCCTGCAAGGGATTTATAGTAAAATACAGCAGATGAGAGAGACTCACATGTAATCAGCAGAAAACTAGTGCTTGGAAGAGTTGTACTTATGTGTAGGTGTGTGTATAAGCTCCTATTTCTAGGAAGGCCATGGCTTAGGTTCTTTACAAATAGTGCACCATAAATGGAATTGTCCCAAACATTGCTGTTAGTCACAGTTTTGATCTGAAAGGTCAGAAAGAGCTTGAAAAAAAAAACCAACCAAACAAACAAAAAAAACCTTGTGACTTATCAGAATTTTGTTAAGTGTTCTTTGGCCAGGAGCAGTCACACATGACGCAGTGATGTAGCTTATTACTCACGATTTATTATTTGAAGAAGAAAAGGGCGAAGAAGTTGTTCTCTCTTAAAACCCTGGCAAGAAAATACAAGGTCTCGCTCTGCCCTTCCTAAAACAACTTCCTGAAGAACAGAACCCAAACCACAAACAGCACTGCAGCTCAGACCATTTTCGCCCAGCGTTTCCGAAAATATTATGCTAATTCTAATCTGCAACACAGATGACATTAGCAAGGTGTAACAAGAAGCAATCAGTGTTTATAAAGTACGTTTTCTCCTTAGCCCTGCCTGACACTGTACCCCAGAGGTGGCAGGAACCTCTGGGTCTCACATCAGAGATGGCAGGCAGGAACTTAATATGGTGCCTGATTGCTGAAGTTCTGCTGACGAGCACTGATACTAATCTGTATAGAATCTGTGTCTCGTATATAAGGTACAGGTATTTGGAGTTTTCTACTAATCTGGGAAAGAGAGGCCTCCAGAGCTGGGAGAGTGCATGCTGATTTTATTCAAGCATGTTGAACTGTGTCCAGCATATAGTAGGCTTTCAATAAATATATGTTTTTAAGTGATGAATGAATGAATGAAATACTACTAGGGCACAGGTGCATACAGGTATACACACTCATACATATATAAACATATAATTCATACATACGTATATATAGGAATTGGCTCACACACTTATGGAGACTGAGGAGTCCAAACCCAGGAGAGCCAATGGTATAGTTCCAATGCAAGTCTGAAGGCCCTGAGAAGCAGAAGAGCTGATGGTATAAGTAAATTCTAGTCCAAGTTCGAGTCTGAAGGCAAGAGAAGATCAATGTCCCAGTTCAAAGGCAGTCAGGCAGAGAGAGAAAATTTGTTCTTACTCATCCTTTTATTCTATGCAGGCCTTCAATTGATTAGATGAGGCCCACCCACACTGGGGAGGACAATCTGCTTTACTCAATCTACAAATTCAAATGTTAATCTCATCTGGAAACATCCTCAGAGACACACCCAGAAATAATGTTTCAACAAATATCAGGGGCACCCTGTGGTCCAGGCAAGTTGACGCATATATATTCTCCAAATCCCTTACCCATCCTACTCCCATTTTAGGACAAATTGCATGAACCAAGCACCTTTTCTGTGACTTTTGTAAGGAATGAATGCATTTGTGAGGCTAGAAGTGGATGGTTTAGATCAAAATTTTCTGGGCACGAAGCTAATTGGCACAGAAGTAGATTGGTGATTTCTGACAGCATTCAGTGCCTGCCGGATACACTTGATTAGTTGGTACTGTCCTCCCTTAATCATCAACCACACTGTAATACTAGGATAATCAAACCAATGGCAGAGTGTGGGATGCACAGAGGACAGGTAAAGGGCAGAGTCTGAGCAGGTGGCTAGATCAGAGAGCAGAGAGGTGGGCTAAGCAGAGGCCGCAGTTAATAGGAAACATCTCAGCTAAGAGTTTTCACTGGAATCACCTGAGGAGCTTTAAAATCTGCCCAAGCCTTCCTCCAGACCAGTTAAACCTCTTGGGACGTGGGAGATGGTGGCACCAAAGTGCAAGTGTTTTTAAATGTTCCTCAAATGCTTCTGAAGTGCAGCCTGGATGGAGAGTCCCTGTTCTGGGGTCCCTGTTCAATCAGTTCTTTACTAGAAGCGAGTGAGGTGGATCCTTTGTGAAAACCAATTCAGTGGAGAATAGTGGTTCCCAAACATGACTGCACATAGGAATCACCTGGGGAAGCTTCAAAACCCGCCTATGCCTGGGATCCCCCCTGAGAGGTTGTGATTGAATGGGTCTGGGGTGTAGCCGGGGCTTTGGAATTTTAAAGAGATCCCCCAGAAATGCACAATCTCGAGCCCCATTCCAGATCTTAGAATCAGAATTTGCATATAAATTTTTTAAAAATTGTGGTAAAATACAGTTATCCCTTAGTACCTGAAAGGGATTGGTTCCAGGAACCCTGCTGATACCAAAATCTGCAAAGGCTCAAGTCCCTTACATAAAATGGTGTAGTATTTGCATATAACCTACACACACCCTCCAGTATACTTTAAATCATCTCTAGATTACTTATAATACCTAATACAATGTAAATGCTATGTAAATAGTTGTTGGTGAGTGGCAAATTCAAGCTTTGCTTTTTGGAACTTTCTGGAATTTTTTCCCCAATATTTTCCATCCACCTTTGGTTGAATCTGTGGATATGGAATCCATGGATATGAAGGGTCAACTGTATACATAACATAAAATTTACCATCTTAATCATTTTTAAGTGTACGGTTTAATACTGCTAAGTATATTCATATTATCGTGCAATCAATCTCCAGAATTGTTTTCATTTGGCAAAACTGAAACTCTATATCCATTAAACAACAACTTCCCATTCTCCAGGCTCTGTGTGGGATGCACTCTGCAGGCCTGCAAGCTTTGTAGCTGCCCAGCCTTGAAACTAAAGAGACAGCAACAGAGACATCCATGATTTATTGGACAGGGCATCTTACACGTCCAAAACAAGGGTCCTGGAGCGACACCTCACCATGTATGGCAGATGGCAGGTAGAACATGGCAGCAACCTTTGTTACTTGGGGGAGGAGGCTACCATTTATAGTGGGAATTGATGTCAGGTTGGCTCATCAGTTACCAGGGAAACCAGCAGCTGAGACACATCCCTCACAACCCCTCAGGTCAACAATTATCACGAGGGTGGCTGTTCTGGTCTAAGGATTAGAATCATCACTAGCTGGGCAGGGAGTGAGCACCGTTTCACATGAGCAGAGTGTAGGTGCTGCAGTGACTGGTCGAGCAGGGGATGTACAAGAGAGAGCGAGAGAATAGCCATCTTGAGTGGCCTGACCATACACCACCATTCTACTTCTCTTCTCTAGGAATTCGACTCTTCCAGGTACTTCATATAAGTGAAATCATACTGTGTTTGTGTTTATGTGACTGGCTTATTTCACTCAGCTTAATGCCTCAAGGTTCATCTATACTGTAGCATGTGTCAGAATTTCCTTCCTTTTTAAGGCTGAATAAAGTTCCATTGTATGTATATACCACAGCTTATCTATCCATTCATCTGTCGGTGGGCATTTGAGTTGCTTCCACTTCTTGGTTATCATGAATAGTGCTACTATGAATATGGGCGTACAGATATCTCCTCGAGACCTTGCTTTCAGTTCTTCTGGGTGTATCCAGAAGTGGAATTGCTGGATTATAGAGCAGTTCTATTTTTTAAAGTTTCAGGACCCACCATACTGTTTTCCACAGAAGGTGCACCACTTTACATTTCCACCAACAGTGTACAAGGGTTCCAGCATCTCTCTTTTCTTGCTAACACTTGTTATATTCTGGGTTTTTTGTTTGTTTGTGTTTATTTTTGATAGTAGCTATCCTAATGGGTGTGAAGTGCAGAATCTGCATTTTAATCAGATCCGCAGGTGATTGTGTTTGGTTACAGTTTGAGAAGCTGCTCTACTGCCCAGGCTGGTTCTCTGGCTGGCACATTGCCTCCTTAACATGCATTCTCCCATATTTGGTAGCATTGTCTATGGTGTTGTGTTGTCAGTGTTTATTGGGCTTTCCAGTTTTCTACAAATGACTATTATGGCTTGATCCTGTTCAACCTCTGCTCTTTGCACTATTGTTCTTTGGCAGCTTTGGTGAAAAGTGCCTTCTGGGCTCATGTATAGAGAGGGTTTCCATCCAGGGGGGAAGCTGAGTCCTGCTCCTGAGGTCCCATGTGGTCCAATCTCTGCAAGGACACAGAATAAAAAGAAACAGCCCAAATAGGCCAAAGCAATGAAGAGGAAGTCCAGCTTTACCTTAGAGTTGCCAAACAATTTAAAAAGCAATGAAGACCAGGACACCCAGCAGCGTTTCTTGAAGCCCCTTCATCTTTCTTCTCCGATTCTCTCTACTTGCACAGTGCTCTGGAGCTCCTCATACTTCACCTGCTGCATCTCTCTCTCCTCCCTCTTGCCTACTCTTCTCCTTGCCTCCATTTATTGGTACATCTGTCCGGTCTCTCTTCATAAGCAGATCCTCTCCTTAAGTCTTTACCTTTTCTTCCTCCAAGACTGAATCCCCAGAGTTCTGGAACTGTTTGGGAAAGCTGCATACTTCTCCAAGGGCCAGGGAGGGACCAGTGGGCAGAGGAAGACAGCATTTTCTCTGTGTGTATGTGTGTGGAGTGAGGGTTAGGTGGAGACTGAAAACTCTTGTTCACGGCTGGCTTGCACATTAGTCTCCTCTACTGGATTGTGAGTTCACTGAGGGCTCCGTGTCTTACCCCATGGGCATCTTCTGTCATAGTCCAGTTTCTGATCCATGGTGAGTGTTCCTATATGTGTGACAGCTGACTGCTTGGTGGCCTAATCTAGGTATAGGGGAGGAACAAAATTCTTTTTCTCTCTGCCCTCCTAGGTTCTTCAGCTGGGGCTCTGCAAATTAGACTGACCCAAGACAGATTAACAAGAGAAAACAAGCAGAAGCTTATTAACCTGTGCATACACATGGGAGTCCTCAGAGATGAGTAACTCAAAGAGGTGGTTAGAACTTGGGCTTACATTGCATCTTAACAAAAGAACAATACATTTTTAGAGAAATGACAGGACAAAGGAAAGGGACTTTGAGTTTCTGGTGGTGGGGGGAAGTTGGGGAATGTAACTATATAGAGGGACTAGGAGAAGATAAGGGCTAATTAGTTAAGTTTGTTATGTAGATTCCTCTGGTGCTGTCTCTAGGCAGATAAGTGTCTAGGGTTGTCTCTGATGGTTAACTTCTGTCTTTCCTGGAAGAGAGGAGAGAGAGGGGGAATCTTTACAAATTTTTATCCTGCTTTTAGGCAAATAAGGGCGGGGCAGAGAACATTTTTTGTGTCTTATTCTTCCCAACTGTCTTCAGCTCAAAATAATCAATGTGTCAAAGTGGCATATTTCAGGGTGGCATATTCTGTTACTCTTCACGGATAACCTAGAGTCTATGTGTTCATTATGCTACCAGCTCTGAAAAAGGGTCCCACAATACTCACGTCACAGCATCACCTAGGATTCACTGCCTTCTTCCCCAGTGTCATGGAAATAAAGCTTCTCAAGGGCCTCAGTGGCTCTTATATCCTCCAGCATGTAGCTGACATTCTCAACAAGACTCCTTGATGGAGATGATATTTTGAAAATTCAGAATCCAGCCGATCCCTCTGGAAGTGATATTTCACTGCTGCCTCTGGTTCTGACCCAGAGCTGGGTACAGATCTTCTTTCTTATTCATAAGCAGTATATTCTCGAAATTGATTCACCACTATATACCCCTGCTCCTAATGACAGATGGTAGCTTTTCCTTGTCTCTCCTGCTTTTGAACATGGATATTAATCTGTGGACTAAACATTAGGAAAAGTGCACTGTCTTCATAGCACATGAGTGACCTTCTCCTGTGGTCCTCAGGAAGCTGGACCTAGGAAAGAACTTCAATATTCACCAACATACTAAGCTGTAAATATCACACTGTTTACTTGTAACATTAATCTTTCTGTGACTCTAGGCATAAAATAAGGAAAATACCACAACTTACTACAGCAAGTCAATGGGCCAATGAGATGGATGCTGTTATGTTTCAAAATTGTGCCAAGTTTATGTTGATAAAGTGACTTTCTTCTGGGAATCTAAAAAACAGTGCCTATGGTTCTAATCCCGTGTGACTCTGACTTTGTTTTAGATTTACATAAAACAGGAAACTGACCCAATGTGGCCTCATTTGTCTTCATAACTCCTCTACTGATGGAATTTATAGTGGGTGTAGTGTTATTATTCTTTCACTACTGAGGTCTAGAGAGATTAAGCTTTCAGTTAAACTAGCAAATTCTGTATTTGTTCCAGAACCAAGAGAAAACGAATAGGTCTGTGGCTATGTCTACATTAAAAAACAAAACTTTAAAAATTGCTGTTATATGGTGGAAATGAGGACATTTTGTTAATCAAAAGCAGTTGAGTCTCACAGACTGACTGAGTCTATTCAAGGCTTGGTTAGAATTGACTTGTCAGTCTCATGGAACAACTTGTCAGTTCAGCCTAACCACCACTTTGATGGATTAAAAAGCCAAACAAACTTAGAATGTTTGAATGATCTACTATCTAAATCGACTGTGTGTGAACCAGCAGCATGTGAAATGTTAAAATTAATACAGTCTTTCTAATCACCTTCAAGAAAAATAATCTGACTCTAAATTCTCATTCTTGGGCATTTATCGTATAGGAAGGGCCCAAATAGCTCCAAATCCTTCTTTCCACATCCACTGAGTACAGTGTGAATTTTGACATGGTCCGTATTTATGTTAGGAGTTTTGGGGGTGTTTTTGTTTTGTTTTCATTTTTATTGGAGTATAGTTGCTTTACAATGTTGTATTAGTTTCTACTGTACAGCAAAGTGAATCGGCTATATGTATACATATATCCCCTCTTTTTTGGATTTCCTTCGCATTTAGGTCACCACAGAGCATTGGATAGAGTTCCCTGTGCTATACAGTAGGTTCTCATTAGTTATCTATTTTATACATAGTATCAATAGTGTATATGTGTCAATCACCATCTCCAAATTCATCCCACCCCCCCTTCCCCCTTAGTATCCATACGTGTGTTCTCTACATCTGTGTCTCTCTTTCTGCTTTGAAAATGAGATCATCTCTACCATTTTAAAAATAAATTTATTTATTTATTTTTGGCTGTGTTGGGTCTTTGTTTCTGTGCGAGGGCTTTCTCTAGTTGCTGCGAGCGGGGGCTACTCTTCATCGCGGTGCGCGGGCCTCTCACTATCGCAGCCTCTCTTGTTGCATAGGCTCCAGACGCGCAGGCTCAGTAATTGTGGCTCACAGGCCCGGTTGCTCCGCAGCATGTGGGATCTTCCCAGACCAGGGCTCGAACCAGTGTCCCCTGCATTGGCAGGCAGACTCTCAACCACCACGCCACCAGGGAAGCCCTATTTTTAGATTTTTAAGGAACCTCCATACTGCTCTCCATAGTGGCTGTATCAATTTCCATTCCCACCAACAGTGCAAGAGGGTTCCCTTTTCTCCACACCTTCTCCAGCATTTGTTGTTTGTAGATTTTTTGATGATGCCCATTCTAGCTGGTGTGAGGTGATACCTCATTGTAGTTTTGATTTGCATTTCTCTAACAATTAGTGATGCTGAGCAGCTTTTCATGTGCCTCTTGGTCATCTGTGTGTCTTCCTTGGAGAAATGTCTATTTAGGTCTTCTGCCCATTTTTTGGTTGGGTTGTTTGTTTTTTTGATATTGAGTTGCATGAGCTGTTTGTATATTTTGGAGATTAATCCTTTGTCAGTTGGTTCGTTTGCAAATATTTCTCCCATTCTGAGGGTTGTCTTTTCCTTTTGTTTATGGTTTCCTTTGCTGTGCAAAAGCTTTTAAGTTTCATTAGGTCCCATTTGTTTATTTTTGTTTTTATTTCCATTTCTCTAGGAGGTGGGTCAAAAAGGATCTTGCTGTGATTTATGTCATAGAGTGTTCTGCCTATGTTTTCCTCTAAGAGTTTTATAGTGTCTGGCCTTACACTTCGGTCTTTAATCCATTTTGAGTTTATTTTTGTGTATGGTGTTAGGGAGTGTTCTAATTTCATTCTTTTACATGTAGCTGTCCAGTTTTCCCAGCACCACTTATGAAGAGGCTGTCTTCTCCATTGTATATTCTGGCCTCCTTTGTCATGGATTAGGTGACCATAGGTTGTCAGGAGTTTTGTTTAGCTCTTAGTATAGGAAACCTGAAATAATAATACTTATACAAGATAGAAGTTCCTTTTTCTCACATGTAAAAGAAGCATAGAGAATTGGTGTACCTCAGAGGCAGGACATGAAGATTCTTTGCCTGTGGGTGAAAGCAAATTGCTTCTGGTATTTTAGGCTTATTGTGATAGAGAGAAAAGCATTTGTAGCCGTAATGACTGCATACTAGATGGCCAGAGTGCTGTCAGTTTGCTTCAGTACAGACAGCTTTAGGTAGAGTGGTAGCAACAGAGGTTACTGATTAAGCTTTTGATAATCCACTATCATGCTCTAAGATCCATCTAGTCACTACACATGTTAAGCATGTGAGTTAAATGAGGACATAATAGAAATCACCATTCCTTTAGGTTTTTTTGATGGTAGAACTCATGTCCAGACTTCTCTTAAAAATATAGCATTACTTTTGGTTTACTATTTTCTTAGGAAGAGACAGTCACAATAGTGCTCACTTTGGGCCAGGAAGCCAATGTGAGAATTCTGCTATTTACCAGATTTATCCATTCAGACTGTAATTCAGGAACTAGGGCAAATAACCAGAGGTTGGATTAACAGAAACTTTGTTCCCACCATGAGATGGACTTGGACTCAAACTTCATTTGTCACTGGATCCCCATAGGTAAGGCTCTGCTCTGCGCGTTTGTTGGGGAGCAGTGACATTCTGGGTCCTTAAGGGTTAGCACAAATCCAAAGCCATGTCGATAATTTGTGAAAGGTATATTTCCCTTTCTCTAGTACACAGTTACGTTGGTAAATGTATGCAGGTACTTTTGGTGAAGGGATAGAGGAAGATTTTCATAGGTTGTTACAATGTCCTTCCTCAAGGTTTCTCCTTTTCATTCACTGAATTGAGAGTCTGGATATTAGAAAATAGGCCAAGATTCTCTAGTGATGATTTAAGTCAAGTATGATGATTTAAGTCTAGGTTCACCAGGCTTAGGAAATTTTTCAGTTTTACAGGTCAAGTACATCCCTCATAGGCTGCCTATCTAGTTCAGTTTTAGAAACATCGTGATCGGTTAGCCACCATCAAAAGATCCCTGGAAGTCAAATCATTCTGCTATTATAATCACTGTATCTACTCTGTTTCTGGCACTTAAATCCTACTATTTAGTGTCTGCCCCTCTGGACATCCATCAACCGTGCTGAAATCAGGGAACTAATTTTAATAGCAGGATCTCCCACCTTCATCCCCAGAGTACAGTAGAAATTCAACAAAGCACTCTTCAAGGATTCTGGTTCTCTCTTCATCAATATTTTCTCCAGTGCCTTAGAAAAGGGAGTGTCTCTAGTCTTAGTTTCAGTATATGCTAGATATTGTGTATGATAAATCCATTCCAATATTTTTATCTCCTTAAGTCTCTGGAGCCATAGCATTTCAACTTCCTTCAGTGCTAGGCCACGGTGGAATCCGGGTTTCAGTTGACCAACCGAGTTAACAATTGGCTCAAGCTAAGGAGAATGAATGCAGAATCTCTGGTTAGTGTATCCATGCTAATAATTTGGCCCATAAAATTATGTTTCTAGTAGAATACCCAATATATTGTCTAGGCTTTTGCCAATATTAATTTTAGCAAAATTTTGCAATTCTTTTGGCATGTGAATCTTTTCCTTCCACGTTTGACTTTTTAAATTGGCCCCTAAGGACATGCTAGATCTTGAGCTAGTTACAAGTCTGCAGGGAATGAAGGATCACAGGTGTAAGGCAGGAGAACTGGAATTCCTGTAGGCGATAACTGTCTCAGATGAGGTCACTATATGGTCTTCAAGCAGGGCCACATGAGCATCTTTAGACAGGGGAAGAGGACTGCTTCTTTTGGTAAGAGAGGTGCAGTGGAGTTTGAGGGTACTCAGAATCATCTGGAGCCTCCCAAATGCCCTCATTCCAATTCTTGTGGCCCCCTTTCCCAAATAATGCCCTGACTTTCATATATGACATCTAGTGAGGACATGAATTCAACCTACATTGAAATTCAGTAACCGGCCAGATCTGACTCTGTGTTTCCTTTGCATCTGGCCATGACAGCCCTGTGACTTTAAGAGATAAAAAATTCTTTTAGAGGAGTCCTAAAAGCTCCCTGTTTCTCTAACAATACCTTAGTATGAGAATTTAAATTCTTTAGCCTGTCTTCATTTTTAAAAGCTCACAGAAGCTAATAGAGGCAGCCATCCCAACCCCTATTTTTATATTCCTTAGCCCCATGTAATAAGTGGGAAAACAATCAAAAGGGAAGCCAAAATCTGGCTTCAGTAGACACTTGATTCCAAATGACGAAAGATAGTCATTTACATTACATTTTACCATCTCACATACCATGGGTCACTAGTGTCCCATCATTTAATGATATCCCAATACTTATTCCAAGCCCAAATAGGTCAGATAAGTCAATCTAATGTTCCATGTCCTTGAAATCTGTTGATTGCAACCACTTATAGTCCAATTTTTGTGTTGGTCAGAGTTCTTTATTTGTAATCAATGAATTTCCTCTGGTTACCTTAAGCAGAAAGGAATTTATTCGGGGATATAGAGCTTAAAGAAGCATTACAAATGTTGAAGAAACAGACTTTAGGTAAGCTTCCAGGAATAACCCCAGTGTGCTCTTCCACATTCCAAAATGACCTTCCAAAGGAGTTACAGCATCTGCTATGATCCGGAAGCCACCACACTGCTGGTTCCATTCCATGCCAGAAATATGAATGCCTCTTGCCTTGCCTCTTCCCTGTACAGCTCGGTTTTGAATCAGTCGAATACAGGTGCATCTGATTGGTGGAATGTCAATCACCCTAGGTATCCTGCACAAGAACTGGGAAATACAATTTTTTATTTGTTTATTTGTCGTTGAGAAGACAGGAGCTACAGAGTGAAGAACTATCAAAATGTTAAGAAGGTGTTCAAAATATTTTTGGACATCTGAGAAGGAGCCTGGAGAAGAGAAAAGGGAAGAGCAGTAGGAATTTACTTCTTGGATTGGGTAGTAGGCCCACAAGGATTCGTTATTTATTTATTTATTTTGGCTGCACCGTGCCGCTTGCAGGATCTTAGTTCCCCCACCAGGGATCGAACCCGCACCTTTGGCAGTGAAATCGTGGAGTCCTAACCACTGGACCGCCAGGGAATTCCCAGGATTTATTATTTTTCTAATACTTTATAATGAATACATATGTGTATTAGTCTGGCTTCTCCAGAGAAACAGACCAATAAGATCGTTCTATCTATCTATCTATCTACCTATCTATCTATCTATCTATCTATCTATCTATCTATCTATCAGGAATTATCCTACGTGAATATGGAAGCTGAAAGGTCCCAAGATCTGCAGTCGGCAAGCTGGAGACCCAGGAGAGCCAATGATAGAGTTCCAGTCTGAGTCTGAAGGCTAAAGACCAATGTCCCAGCTCAAACACCATTAGGCAGAGGGTAAGAATTCTTTCTCACTCAGCCTTTTACCCTACTCAGGCCTTCAAAAGGCCCACCCACAAGGGGGAGGGCAATTGGCTTTATTCAATCCACCAATTCAAATGCTAATCTCAACCAGAAGCACCCTGGCAGACACACCCAGAAGTAATGTTTAAACCAAATATCTGGTCACTCTGTGACCCAGTCAAATTGACACACATCAATTTTATATACATATCAAAGAATACTATTTTCATTATAAGATATAAAAAAGGATTTTGGGACAACTACAAGTGACTGATGGCCACTACAAAATATAGTCCCTGTTCTTAAGGTTTTGACTGAGTTTAAGTGTAAATGCTAGGGGAAGGAGCAGTTTTTTAAGTTGCTATTAGTCATTTGTATCTTGGTTTGAAGGCGAATGAGTGGGTTGTTGAATGGAGTTTGGAGAGAGAGAGAGAGTTTAATCTAGGTATTTGAGGAATGGAAAGGTTGAGGGAACCATTAGAGGAATAAAGGAGGAAAGAATGGGAGTTTGAGGGCTCTAAGACAGATTTCTGCTATTTCACATTTTGGTTGGAACTGCGCTAACTCCTGGCACTTGCTTGAGGCAGTTTTCATTTTTATTTTTTCACCTTAAAGGATATTGGAATTTTCATGGGACTTCCCTGGTGGTCCAGTGGTTAAGACTCTGCGCTCCCAATGCAGGGGGCCCTGGTTCGATCCCTGGTCAGGGAACTAGATCCCACGTGCTGCAGCTAAGACCCGGTGCAGCCAAATAAATAAATAAATATTAAAAAATAAAAATAAAGAAAAAATAAAGGATATTGGCATTTTCAGGTGTCAACAGATTATTTCCAATCTGTTATGTATCTATCAGTATGCCCAGTTTTCATTTTTTCACATACATGGCAGGACTCTGAATTAAAACTTGCTCTTCCAGCCTTTCTTTCTGGTTCTCGGGGTATTAGTCCACACTATTAGAAAGCACAGGTGGGGTCATATACTTCATTATGTGCTGCTATTTGTTTCAGTCTTGGATTGGAGGAGCCAATGAGCAGAAATTGCACAAGGGAACTTTCTTCAAACCTTCAGTTTATGAATAATGCATAACTCGCCGTGACTCATCAAAAGCAATGGTAAACAAATCCCCAACAGTTGGCCACCTCCTCAGCAATCCACAGACAGTGGTCCCACCCCTTGCAAACTGTGAACGGCAATATTTGAAGGTAGCAATGGAAATTGGTGGTGCTGGTTTATCTTTAGCATCGCCCATATGCTTATTGGCACACAGTTAAGTCAGAAAAGTGACTGAGGCAAGCAAAGAGAAAAAGGTGTCCCAACTACTAAGGTATCTGGAATCTGTAGAAATGCAAGCTGTTCCCTATCCCACCCCACAGAAGTGCTCTTTCCCTGATCTTTTTCCTGTTATAAATGGGGAGCCCCACCATTATTATAGTCTGACAGTCCTGGCTTCAAATTCTGCCTCTGCTACTTTTGAACTTTATGTCATTGGGCAAGTTACTTAACTTTTTTTTTTTTGAATTTTATTTTATTTATTCTTTTATACAGCAGGTTCTTACTAGTTATCCATTTTATACATATTAGTGTATATATGTCAATCCCAAGTTACTTAACTTTTCTTCTTTTATTTTAGTTTCGTCTCATCTTTCCATCCTGGCCTCCATTCAGTAAGAAGGGATAGTAGCAATACTTATCTCTAAACACTCAGGGCTCTTAATTATGAACAACAGCAGCTGACTCATGCTGATTAGGCAGAAAAGATATTGGGTAGCTCACAGAGCAGTTGGCAAGGCTAGAGAAGCAGGCTTAAGGCTAAGCTTCTGGGGTCAAGGCCTGAAACTATGCTGCAGAAGTGACCCAATAAGGAAGCTGCTGACCCTGCTTTCCCCCAGAGCCCAGAGTGGCTGCCGGGAATGCACACTCTACTGGAGCTCTGCCAGCACTGATACTTCTGGGCCAGGAACTGTTCTTACAACAACTGGTACCCCAGAAGACTGGATGCCTCTGCCACCACCCTTGTCAGCAAGTGGGTCCCAGGTATCGCCTCCTTCCTCTGGTTCATCTTTTCTGATTAAACTGTTGCCTGGGAGCATCTTAGTGGCAGATCATAGGCGTCATGCCTTTGTTCTAGCTGCTGAGGTCTCTGGGGAAGCAAATTTTCTGACTTGACTTTAGGGAGGCAGACCTCATAAGGCAGGGAACTGCCCAAACATAGCTAAATGCACAAAAGGTGAGAGGCAACCCGAAAACATGACGTACATTCTCTCTCAAAGTGTGGTGAACACCAAGCAGGTATGTCCAATGTTTGGCATGCTTTTGGGGTTCATTAATTCTTGTTCCCTTTTCTTCTTTATCAGAAATATCCATCTGCTCATTGGATTCACCCCCAGGCTGGTTTCTACATAGGCAGGATTTGTAAACAAAGTGATGGAACCTTTGACCCAGTTTGGCCCACTTGGAAGGGTCTCTACTTCCTAGGGCCATTCCTTGGATGGACTTGACCTCTTGGCTCCTGACCTTATCTGCCCTGACCTATGGGACCTACTCACTCCTTCCTCTTACACTTGACCTTCCTCTTACACTTGACCTTTTGATCACTATACCTTTTGCTTGCTCATGACCACAGCAACCCACTCACACTCTCCACCCCCCCCCCATTTTTATCCTAAGATCTTGGTCTCTTGCCTTTTAGTTTATAATGAATCCTGATACCAACTGGATTCTCTCCTTGCCATGACTTCTGAACAGTTTATGCAGCATTTTCATATTTTGCATAATCATTGAAGGAGATCTTATAAGAAATATTCGAAGACTTTTTTAGGTTTATAAAATAACTACCAAATTAACTATTGTTAATGAAAGAGAAGTGAAGAAAGTCTGAAATGGAGATAGACGAAGACAAAAGAAACAGTTACAGAATGTTTCCCTATCACTTACCCCATTCTCCTACTCCTCTTTTTAAGAAGTAATTCATTAGGACTTTGTATATAGAGGGCAAAAGAAAACTAAAACAACTTGCTCCAAGAAATACGCTTACTGATAACATTTCCCCAAACTCTCTTAAGACGGACTCTGCTTTCTCTTTCATGCAACTGCACTTGCTAAATTTCTAGAACTTCTTCCTAACTAACAAAGGGCAGCATTTTCAACATTAACAGCCTGGTATCTAGCTGTTGGGACTCTGTGGGCTAAGAGAATGCCTTGAGGAGCTGGGGAGAAAGCAGTATGATCCTGTTCTAGCATCATGGCTCAGGGAGCCAGGAATTATTTATCTATGATTATTTATTCAAATTTTCCTGCTATCTCTCAACTTCATTTGACCATCTGGGAAATGTTCTGCTCAATTGACAGGAAATGTCCTCAAAAGTCCTTAGGCTTGTTTGTATCTTTGGATGTGATCTAGAGTAGTATAAACAAGCAGATACAGAAGATGATTCTTGTTCAGAGTTGTCACAGTATAGTGGCTGACCCTCAGGATAAAGGCAATTGAAGTCGTGTACTGTTTTACATCATGGATCTCCGTCAGAGAGCAGCGTTCTACCGGAGAAAGTTTCAAAGAGTTACCAAATCTTTCTTGCTCAATTGTATCCCTCAAAATAAGGCATTATTAGAGAAAGACTGAGGACATCAGATCAAAAAGAGCTAACACATCTTAAGAAAAGTGTCTTTGAGTGTGGCTCCATCTCTATTTACAATGGTGGGAGAACTATACTTAGACCACTTTGTTTAATTTAATTTAATTTATTTTTTATACAGCAGGTTCTTATTAGTTATCTATTTTATACATATTAGTGTATATATGTCAATCCCAACCTCCCAATTCATCCCGCCACCATCCCTCTCCCCGCCACTTTCCCCCCTTGGTGTCCATACGTTTGTTCTCTACATCTGTGTCTCTATTGAGTCAGACCACTTTGAATCCCAGTTCTGCTACTTTTAGAAGAGCATTTTGGATGAGACATTCGTTCTACTATTATGTAACTTCTTTGTTTTACAAAAGTGAAGGACTTAAAGTGCAAATATACCAGAATCCTTTACTAGCATCTAAATTAACTAAGATTCATTAGCTTGGTGGCCATAAAGACCCTGAAAATAGGACAGAGAAAGGTAATTCCTGGTTCTAGAAAGGGCTAGAGCATAATACCATGGACGTGGCAGTTCTAGCTGGGGTGCCCAGGTCGTGGTGTCCTGTGACCTTGAAGCAGCCGGAGGAGGGAAACTGGCATAGCCAAAATCATGTTGAAAGAGAAATGGAGAGAATCTCTCAGGCAGACTCCATGTTCTGTTAAATTTTCCCTATACTTTGCCCTGCTTAGCATAGTTAGTTAAGCAGCAGGAGAAGTAGTAGTGGCAGATCAGAAAAAGTGCCCTATTGATGGGGGTGGGAATGAATAACAGGTGTATTCCTAGCTAGTTGATTTTATGCCAAAGGTATCCAGATCCACAGCCCTGTTGGGGAAGGAAATCCCAGACTTCCTGCCAAATTTCATCATGGGGACATATGAACCTTATTCTTTCTGGTTCAGTAATCTTGGTCCAGCTGCAAAAATAACTTGTGCATGAATTGCCAACAGAAACAGGTAAAGCTACTGGATGAGGACCAGGAGGATGGCAACCTCTCTGCCCCTTTATACATGTCTGGTGTTTGGAGGGTTGGTCTGGTTAATTTTGGCAAGTCTGTCTGCTGGGCTCCTAAACCCAGCTTCTAGGAGCTCAAGACACCTGTCCCATTCATCTTTCCCTGGGTCCGTTACAGACAATAAGTTCTAAGAGCAGTCTAAGACTGGTCAGAGACTCAATGCTGTGTTGAAAATATAGGCAAAATATTTCCATTATTCCACTGTCATAGAATAGAATGGAAGAACAGGAATGAGCTCTTTCATTCACCACGTCCAGGACAAGGCTCAGGTATGGAGGGGGGCTGCGTTTTCCCAGGATCACCTGAGGAGTGTTTGGTGGAAGTGGAAACTCTCCAAAAAGGAATTAGAAATTACCAGTGGGCATGATTATTACCTCTCACCATCAGGTGGAGTTTGTGCAGTAAACTGTTATTAATAAAAAGGGAATAAATATCTTCTCCATGTTTCAGTGTTTTTCTCACCGAGTGAACCAAAACCATATGTTTGCTAATACGCAGTTTTACATAAATTGTGGCGGGAAGGCACTTGTTTTACCAGTTTAATGCAGCACTAGATTTTAGGGAAATACCACTTTGTTCTGGAGGGACAGTGATGGCTTTTTATGCACAGCAAATTCTTGGGCCCTGAAATATTGCTTTGTACTTCCTGACTGTCTCGCTAGGCTGCCTGTGACTCACAGTATAAGAATCCTTTAATTATTCTGAAACCGGCTGGCTGGCTGTGTTTTTTCTTCTGTCCTTCCGTTTCTATCTCTCAGACAGTGTTAGTTCTCCAGGTTTGAAGCTTTCTTTTCTACTAGCGTCTCTTGTGCCATGCAGCCGTTGGGGGTGCCTGCGTGGCATGTCCCTGCCCTGCAGCAGTGCAGGTGTCCCTCTCCGTATTCAGGGAGAGCCCTAGCCTAGTTCCCAGTCCTCAGCTAGGAGGGGGCCTCAAGAAAAAATGAACCAGAGCCAGCCAGCCCCTCTGGCTGTGACTGTGTTTTATTGGCTAACCTTCTGCTTTTTTCTTTTAGACAAAGCCCATCATGGTTCATCTTTTCAGTTTTTCTTTTCTCACAAAGGATCCATTTTGAGAGGCTTTCCTTTTAACCAAGAAGATACAGTTTTCTGGCCAGACTTCTCATTGTTGACACAAGGGGCCAAACCACCTCTCCCCTTTCTGTTTTTCTGGCATGTCTCCCTGACCCAGCGTAAGCCAGCACCTTCATACAGAGAACTTAACTGGTCCTGAGGAGACGTTCATTCACCTGTTGCATAAATACTTACCAGGGGACTTCCCTGGTGGCGCAGTGGTTAAGAATCCGCCCGCCAATGCAGGGGACACGGATTCGATTCCCGGTCCGGGAAGATCCCACATGCTGCGGAGCAACTAAGCCCGTGTGCCACAACTACTGAGCCTGCGCTCTAGAGCCTGCGAGCCACAACTACTGAGCCAACGTGCCACAACAACTGAAGCCTGCGCGCCTAGAGCCCGTGCTCCGCAGCAAGAGAAGCCACCACAATGAGAAGCCCACGCACCGCAACGAAGAGTAGCCCCTGCTCACTGCAACTAGAGAAAGCCCGCGGAGCAATGAAGACCCAACGCAGCCAAAAAACACAAACACAAAAACAAACAAACAAACAAAAAAAATACTTACCAAGAGTCTGCCTTAAGTATGGTGACCAACTACCCAATTTGCCTGCCACTGTCCTGGCTTTAGAACTGAAAGTACTATGTCCCAGGAACCCCCTTCGTTTTTGTTGTTGCTGTTGTTTTTGTTTTATTTATTTATTTATTTAATTTATTTTTATTGGAGTCTGGTTGCTTTACAATGTCGTGTTAGCCTCCACTGCACAACGAAATGAATCAGCCATACACATACAGAGATCCCCTCCCTTTCGGACTTCCCTCCCATTTAGGTTACTGCAGTGCACTAGGTGAGTTCCCTGTGCTATACAGCATGCTCCCATCAGTTGTCTATTTTATACATAGTATCAATAATGTATATGTGTCAACCCCAGTCTCCCAATTCCTCCATCCCCACCCCTTTCCCCCTTGGTATCCATACATTTGTTCTCTACGTCTGCGTCTCTATTTCTGCTTTGCAACTAAGATCATCTATACCATTTTTCTAGATTCCACATATGTGCGTTATTATACAATATTTGCTTTTCTCTTTCTGACTTACTTCACTCTGTATGACACTCTCCAAGTCCATCCACGTCTCTGCAAGTGACCCAATTTCATTCCTTTTTATGGCTGAGTAATATTCCATTGTATATATGTACCACATCTTCTTTATCCATTCCTCTGTCGATGGACATTTAGGTTGCTTCCATGACCTGGCTATTGTAAATAGTGCTGCTATGAACATTGGGGTGCATGTGTTTTTTTGAATTATGGTGTTCTCTGGGTATATGCCCAGTAGTGGGATTATTGGTTGTGCCGTGCGGCATGTAGGATCTTAGTTCCCTGACCAGAGATCAAACCTGTGCCCCCTGCATTGGAAGCATGGAGGCTTAACCACTGGACCAACTGGGAAGTCCCCCACCTCAGTTTTGAGAAAACTCAGACAACTGGTCACCCTAGCCCTAAGCTCAGCACTATCAAGGAGCTGAGTGTATAATGACTACCAGCTTCTCAGGTACTCAGTGACCCTCTGTGGTTGTAGTTTCTTTTCTCACAGAGCAAAGCATGACATGGTGGAAAGGGCACTTACCTAGAATGGGGGACCCTGGGCTCTGGTCCCAGATTGGCCACTAAAGAGTCAGGGGCTCAAGGACCGATCACTGAACTTCAGTTTCCTTCTCTGAAGAGTTGGATTTTGTGTTCTTTGACTTTTTTTTTTTAACAACCCAGATTCTACAGTTCTATTTCTAAAGCAACTTGATAAACCAATTCACACTAATTAGTATTACTAGGTAAGAAGTAGTAGGTAATAAGTTTCGGTTGACACTTGCTGATGATGCTAACATTTATAAGGTCCTTATTTGGTGTCAGACAACATCCATTATATTACTTCGTCCCCACAGTAACTCTTGGGGTGGGTGCTTTCTTTACTTCCATTTACAGATGAGAGACTCAAGGCCTAGAGAGGGTAAGTAATTTGCCCCAAATAACACAGAAAGTTGTGGATTAAAGATCAGAACCTGGGAGGTCTGACCTTCAAGTCCAAACTTGAACTGTTGCTCTCACTGGCTAGAGATAAGTCAACAGTTAAAATGAACAGGCTTATTGTTTTCCCTCAAAGGACTGGAAGAAGGAAACTGGCTGTTTGGAATGAGATCTTTGCATTCTGGGCTGCTAAAGGTTATGGTCCTGAAAATCAGAGCATGGTATTTAGGAAATTAGGGTTCTCAGCTCATAGTGAGCCCCCTCCCTGCTCTTTAAGACTAGCCAAAGCGACGACGGAACCAATTGCGAATTAGAGCATCCTTCATCCCCCACTGCTTCTTTCCTGTTTGTTTGGAAGCTTTAGGATATTTCCACTCCCTGCAGGATCCTGAAGCACTTTAGGTGCTGTTAGCAAGGCTCAGAGGGTCACTACCAACTGCTCCCACTGCCTCTCACTGTTGTTGGTCTGAGAAATGATTCCATTTAGATCTAGTTTGCCTAACAGCGTGTGTGTGGGTGTGTGTAGGGGGCGGAGTGGGGCAGTGTAGGAAGATTCTTACTAGGCACGTTTCTTCTCTTTCTTTGGAAAGGATGATTTGAAATATAAACAAAATAAGGCTGTGGGGTCACATTCACAGCAGCTGGCAGAGTTTCACTTAATTAAACTACTGTGATTGCTTTATTCATGTATTTCACTTGCCCCATTCCCTTCTTCTCTGACTCCTTACGAAGGCAACGCCATTTCATGGTGAAGGGGGGAGAAATTAAATGTTGTTAGTCTTTAAGACCAACACTAATTAGCAACTTTTATTTTATTGTGATTGCCTACGTGAAAGTATACAAAAGTAAAGTTATATTCTGAGAATGTGACTGCTTTGGACTGAAATGTTAAAGGGAATGAACAGTTCCTGGGAACTCACCCTCATTTGCTCTAAATTCCCCAGAGCACAGTGAAACACCAGTGCCAGGGGCAGGAAACGGAAACAAGGGCCAAAAGGGATGGTCAGTTGAGAAGCCAGCCATCAGCATGATCTTTCTAAAACCCAGGTCTGATCCACTTTCTCTCCCGCTGCAAAACCTGACACAGGTCTCCTGCCTGCTGGGTCAAGGAGAAGCGCCTTAGCCTGGCATGTTTCACAACCTGGCTCCATCTCTCTAGACTGTCGCCTCACATTCACCGCTACCTGCCCAAGGCTCCAATCACATGACCCCACCCCCCTTGCCCCACCATTATTCTTTTCACACCTCCATGACTTTTTCACAAGTGATTGCCTTTTCTTCTAATGCCTTTCACACCCACCACACCCCTGTCACCTGGTGAATTCCTCTCATCCTTTCAGTTGAAGTTCAAAGCTTGCCTTTTCTGTGAAACCTGTCTGGACTCCCCCTGGTGGAGTTGGTCTCTCCCTCTCTTGTGCATCCATATTATTTTGCATATTTTTATCAGGGAATTTATCACAATGTGTTGTCATTTTTATTGGCATGGCCGTCTCCTTCATTAGACCATGTCTTACTTATCCTTGTTATCCCCTTCCAATTTCAGAGTTTAGCACAAGCCAGGAAATACTTATTACATAGGAAGTACTTAGTAGATGCTTACTGAATGAGTACATTACAGCTGGTATGATCTGTCAATTATTATTTATTGTGTGTTTACTATGTGCAAAACATCATGTAGGTGCTGTATGTGCATGTGTATTGAGAGAGAGAGAGAAAAATCTGAAGTACATAGGTCACAGTCCTTCAAGAAACATAAAATCCTATATGAGATGAAGAATTAAAAAAGCTGAACAGAATAAATGTCATGCAGAGATACAAGCACATGGCTCTGAGAGTTTAGGGGAGGGGGAGTTGGATTGGGGTTGGGCGGGGGGAAGGAGGCATCACAGAATAGGTGGCATATGAAAGGATTTTGACAGATACAGAAATAATGGAGGAGTGGAGGCATCCAGCCTGGGGAAACAGTATGAACAAAGGCATGAAGATAAGGACAAAGTAATTTCCCTGGAACAAAAGGGTCTGAGAGTTCTAGTCTCACCATAACTAGGGAGACAGAACACTTTAAAAACATCTGAAATAAATCCCATCAATATCAATAAATGCATTTCCCCTAGTTGCCTATATTTGCATACTCTAAGCAGGAGTGGTGATTAATCACCTCCAAATTGCTCAGGGATATGAAGCAGGGTGTTCATAAGTCTTTAGCAGCGGGAAATGCTTGTTGCAAATAAACTACTTACAATTTACTTTGTAAGCATCATTTCTGTTGGGACTGTGCGGCAGATAATGGTAACAGTAGGTGTTAGCGCAGTCTTAACAGAAACACAAAGAAAATGTTCATAAGTGGCAGCCATTTCCCATTACAAACAAAGTTTTAATGGGCTTGGCGACAGTTCGAGAGACTTTCAAAATATAGCCAGAGAACACAAAGTTGGTTAATCCTTTACATGACAATTGTGTTTTGAAAATAAAAAGAAAACAAGCCAAAAATTTATTTCTCCTTTAGCAATCCTTTATGAAAATTAGACTTTAAAATCAGACATAAATGCGATATATGAACCAACCAGAAACTGTGCATGATCAGTTTCTAATTTAAGGAAGGAAGGCTTTTAATTTGCCAAGTTTATGTAATGTGTGGCAGCAACGAACAGTTTACAGATAGAAATTATAGTTTATATTGAAAAGTTTTAAACTTTACTTGGGGATCCACCATTACCAACAATATTTATGAAGCCCCTTGTTGTTACAGTATGAGGCCGGTGAAAGCAGTATCATGTAGATGTACTTCTTGCCTTCTATGTTACCACGTTGGACGGTTGGGTTCATGCATTCAAGGACTTGCAGATGTCAGAATAAAGATAACCAGCCAGCCGTGGTCTCTTGCATTTCCTCCTTACTCTTTACAAGTCAACATACCTTCACATTCATTTTTTCAGTTTTTCATAACCTGATGAAGTAAATAGAGCATGAAAAATGACCCTCAGTCTACCGATGAGGAAACTGAAAGGCAGAGATGGTCAACAAATTGCTCACAGACCACTGGTTATTGCCACAGAAAGAACCAGAACTCTTGCCTTCAGTCTTCGTGTCCATTGCTACACGACGGTGCTCCTGAATAAACTTATCTCACATAGAGTGTTGTAGAGATGGAGAGCAAGAGTAAATATCTGATTGCCATGGAGATCACTGTAAGGAAGGATGACAATTCCATGATAGACCAGAATGACTCAAAGGCAGCCTTGACGGTACCTCTAAGGTTAGAGCCCCACTAACATGGATATATCTGATGCTCATGTAACAAACATATTCCCACAAAAATTTGCATTTAAAATCTCCAAGTCCTTCATAGGAAACCAAAGAGCATCACATAACCAAAGCAGTAGACAACAACAACAGTAATCATAGTGAACATCTGTGGAGCGCTTGATCCACACCAAGTACTGTGCTAGGAGCTTCATACCCACCATATCCTTTAACAACAACTCTTTGAGGAAGGCACTGTTACTGTTGTGATACAGATGAGGAAACTGAAGCATAAGTTGTTTGTCAAGGTCTTACGACTAATAAACCACGGAGCAGAGAACTGAACCCACGCAGCCTGCCTCCAAAGCTGCAGTGCTTCCCCTACATTATTCCAACTCCTGTATGTCAACTGTAATGTCTGTGGGGTGAGGGAATGGAAAATGTGCAGGAGTGAGGGTTGAGTCTAACCCTGAAGATTGAGTTCAAGTGTCTGGTAACATCTGAGAAGGCAGAGCCCACAGGGAAAGCCCTCAGTCACAGGAACCCGGAACCAACCCCCAGTGCTGTGTCTCAACCAACAGATCTGTTAGCAGGCAAGTAAAGGGCATCTGAATGTCAAGGACCAAACTGCTTCTAATGTTTTCCCACCTCTGTTTTCCTCTTGTTCTTCAGAACTTTCTGGGTTTTTGTTGTGGTCGTTGTTGTTGTTCCATTTCAGGGGTAATTTTCTAGATCTTGACGTGGCTGCCTGTAGAATTATATTTCAATCCTCCAGAATCTTTAGCATGTTTTCTAACTCTTAGAAGACTCACTGCACCTAATGAGACAAAGAAAATATCCCTTAAACACGGGCGCAACAGACTGAATGTTTGTGTCCTTCCAAAATTCATATGTTGAAACCCTAATCCCAATGTGATGGTAGTTGAAAGTGGGGCCTTTGGGAGGTAATTAGGTCATGATGGTAGAGCCCTCATGAATGAGATTAGTGCCCTTATAAGAAGAGGCCGGAGAGCTAGCTAGCTCTCTTTTCTGCCATGTGAGGATAGAAAGAGATGTCAGCTACTTGCAACCTGGAAGAGGACCCTTACCAGGGCCCTGACCTCAGACCTCCAGCCTCTAGAGCTGCAAGAAATAAGTTTCTGTTGTTGATAAGCCATCCAGTCTATAGTATTTTGTTACAGCAGCCTGAACTAAGACAATGGGATATACAGAGCCTTCCTCTCGGTGGAGCATGCTTTCTGCTCAACCCCACATCCTGCCTCTGTTCCCAAAGCTTAGGTGGGAAGCAAAACCAAGCTGTCCTCCTGAGAACCCATCATTTACTCTCTACAGACCTGAGCCCTTCCTAGTGAATCCCAGAAGAAATGCTATGCAGCAGCCTTTGGAAATGAAATGTTTTTCTATTGAACCAGAAAATAATCACATCCTCCCACTTACTCTTTAGGGTACAAATTGATCTGACTTGATTTGTCAGAGAGCCAGAACTGCAGGCAAATAGACGCTGGAGAAATCAACCAGTCTTTTAAGGCAGCAGTAATTGTTACTCCTGTTGGCTGGCCGAGTGACTTGTATCTGGAGGAGATGCTCAGAATGACTCAGAGTGCCTGAGATGACAGAAACGCAGAGCGTTCCAGAGTGGGCTGTAACCGAGCAAGTGTTTCTTTCTGTCTTACAAGGGTTTGGTTTCATGTTTCCCCCCCTTTTCCTTCTTATCCTGACTCCTGGGGCTAGTATCCTCCGCAGAAACCAAAGGTGATGCATGTATACAACAGTGAGGAAAAATAGCTTGTGTGGGGATGAGAAGAGATGGGTATAAGTATTTAATCCACGGATGTGCCTATTTGTGCCTTGGTCATTAATAGACCCAAGAAGTGAGTAGGCACTACAGCAGAGGGGGTGAAGTCCTTTTGCTGGTGAGCTGTCCATTTTTTAATTAAAAAAAAAATAGTTTAAATACATAAGAAAACTGTGAAAAAACATAATTGACACATGTATCAACTACCCAGATTGAAGAGTTGCTATTTTGCCATATTATTGTTATTATTATTCCCTTCCCGTCTTCCCTTCATTCCTTCCTTAGAAACAAAATGTTACAGTATAGCTACATCTCTATACTTCCATCCCACTGTTTTATTCCTTTCTCTTTCTTTCCAGAGAGAAGTGCTATTACAGCATTAGACTTTATCTTTCTTGTTCATTAAAATTACTTTTACTATATAGATATATATGCAGAAAGAATATGTAGTCCTCTTTGAAGGTGGACTTTTAATATTAACCCTTGGGATATATTCTGAACGTACCTTTTAACAACTTTAAAAAATGTGTTTCTAACTCAATTTAACCTTTTTAAAAATTTATTTTATTGAAGTATAGTTGATTTACAATGCTGTGTTAATTTCTGCTGTACAGCAAAGTGATTCAGTTTTATATATATATGTATATTCACATTCTTTTTTATATTCTTTTCCGTTATGGTTTATCACAGGATATTGAATATAGTTCTCTGTGCTGTACAGTAGGACCTTGTTGTTTATCCATTCTATATATAATAGTTTGCATCTGCTAATCCCGAACTCCCGATCCATGCCTCCCCCACCTCTCTCCCCCTTGGCAACAACAAGTCTGTTTTCTGTATCTGTGAGTTTGTTTCTGTTTCATAGATAAGTTCATTTGTGTCATATTTTAGATTCCTCATATAAGTGATATCATATGGTATTTGTGTTTCTCTTTCTGACTTACTTCACTTAGTATGATTATTTCTAGGTCCACCTTTAACCACTTTTTACATGTGACATTATGTTGCAGTTTACCCATGTTAATACCAGTTGATCTAGTTCAATGATTTTAACTGCTGCATTGTATTGCTTTGCATGAATAACTCCAAATTTATTTCACTCTACCCTATTGATAAACATGTTTTCCCTACTACAAAAAATGCTGCAATACATCTTCTTGTTGAAGTCTCCTCAGGTCCATGTATGAGGTTTTCTCTTCAGGGTCTGTCTATACCTAAGAGTGGAATTGCTGGGTTACGAGGTTCCTTAAATTTTACATTTAATTACCAAATTGTTAAACTGTGCACTTAAAAATAGTTCATATAGCATTCCCCTAGTGGTTAGACTAATAGAGGAATAAGCTGTAGTAAACCAATAGCAACAAGACATAACAAAAAACTAGTTGAATCAGGCAAATTGTGTTTATTTCCTGTAACCTAGTCCATGATATTTATGGTTGTATTTCCCTTCTTGAAATCAGAGTATAATACAATCTGTATCCTCCTTGACATAAAATACCTAGACCCTATATTATTAGAGTCTCTATAATAATACATCTCTATATTATTCTACCATAAGTAGCTGGAGGAGAGGATCTAAGTTATCCCTCTGAACACCAAACCTTCATTCCATGGCTTTATCTTCAGACTTAGTTAAAATATATACCCAGGTTGGGCAATTAGCTTTGTTTTTCACATAACCTAAAACACTTGTAGAAAAACAGCTCTTGAAAATGGAAGAATGTACAAAGCACCTGGATAATATCGGAACATCTGATTCAGGGTCAAGGAGACCTCTGACCGTCAGAATAGAAACTGAAAAAGGTCTTTATTTCATTGTGTAACCAGCCTGTGTGTACATGTTTGAACACATTCACATCGATGCTCCACAGAGCTCTCTATCTGCCCTCTCTGCTGGACCTCCAACACCTTCCCCTCAGAGACTCCTCTAGTTATTTCAAGGAGGTCCCTGGGGTGTTTGTACAATACATCACTTGGGCTCAGAAACGAGTTTGCTCGTGTGCTTTGGCTCCGTTGTCAGGGGCCCTTTCCCTGTGTTGGATGACTGAGCCCTTAGTGAGAATGGGACCCCACTAAGCACATCTGTCGTCTTCCCTTCTTAGAGAGCCCAGGTTGCTTTGCACGCGTGGCAGAGTTGGGATAGGGTGAGTAAAGGAAGAGAGACGTGTCTCCAGCTTTGTCTCTGGGACTCTAAAGCAGCCTGGGTACCTAGATTTTCTTAAGGTCTTCCTTCAGCTTCTACCATAATGCCTCTTTTCTTAGAGATTCAAAATTAGTCCTGTGCAGTGAGCTTGAAGTCGGGGGAAGGGGGACTATTACTCCATCCCCACCATTGCCATCCTGCTGTCTCTTCTCTTCCCTAGGCACCTCATATCAGCACTCTCCCAAGTCTGTTCAATCTAAATCCCAAAGCCCCCAGGTACTGCGCTTCCTGGCAGGGGGGAGATGTGACCTAACTCTAGTCCCTTAGAACACATCTAAATCCCGCAGCAGTTCAAGCAAGACATCCTGTTGCAATAGTGTCACTAAAGATGTGAAGAGCCCCTTTGGGGGCGTTCACTGTTTTCCTCACATGGCAGGTCGGCAACAAGCACATGTGGAAGCCAACTGGTTGTGAATGGAGTAAAGAGCTGTAAGTAGACAGAAGAAAAAAGCTTGATTGGGGCTTAATCAACTCCCCCCCCCCCCGCAACATTTCTTAAAACACAGAATCGTGTTTGAAGAATCTTTAGATGTTTTCTAGTTCATCATCCCATCTATTTTATTTACCTACTTTGTATGACAAACGACCTCAAAAATTAGTGACTTAGAATGACAGTGGTGTGATATTTCTCACAGTTTGGTGGAGTGGTTTAGTTTCCTCTGTTGTTTTCACCTGGACTCACTTCAGTGTCTCTGTTAAACTGGGAGTGGGGGAGGGGATCCAAGATGGCCTCATTCACTGGTCTGCCCTTCAAATGGTCCTGGCTATCGGCTGGGGTGCCTCGTTCTCCTCCCTCAGCCTCTCATCCTAGTTGGCTAGACTGGGTTCTTTACATGGCGTTCTCAGGGCAGTGTTTCAAGAGTGGGGAAGCTGCTAGGCCTCTTGAGGGCTGGGCTCTGGAGCTCATACAGTGGCACTTCTGCCAATATTCGATTGGTGAAAACAAATTACGGGGCCAGCCCAGATTCAAGGCATAGAAACAGACACCACACTTTGATGGGAGTTGTTGCCAAGTATTGCAATCATATTTTTCAACCTACTACACCATTCAATCCCTGCTATAGCATCTGTGGTATTGTTCTAATTGAATAAGGCTAGTGAAAAGGTCCTTATTCTTTCTAGAGGCAACTTTTTCATGGAGAACACCCACAGCCTTCTCCCTTTAGATGAACATCCCCTTGGTTCAAAATAAGCATTAGGGTCACATCTTTCCTTATCCAGTACTGGGGAAGGGAAATCTTTAGTGAGATGAGCAAAAGAAAATTTACATTTAGGACACACAGATGGACTAACTTATTCTGTCAAAGTTCTGTTTGAGCTAGGTGTGCCTTTTGCAGGAGGCCACCTCATTCTGAAGAGCTAAATTGGGCCAGTGTGGGACTGAGGGGAAATAAAACTAATGAGCTGATTGGGTCTGTATCTTAGACCTAAGGAAAAAGGATAAAGGGGGCCCTTGAGGTTTCCAAGCTGTTCAGCTTAGTTCACTAGAGCAAGAGAGCAGATAAGTTAGTTGGGGAGAAAGCCGTAGTCAGGAAGAAAGCGTACCCAGGGCCATGTATCTCAGGAAATTAAGTATCGTCATAAGTAGCTAGATGACATGAAGATTCCAGGGAGGCAAAAGGGTGCTATCGCAGTTCTGGTCTAGTGCCTTGTTATTTGTAGTGTATTCACTGGACCACCAGGAGAATCTTGGGCCCACCCCAGAACATGAATCAGAATCTGCATTTTAACAAGATCAAGTGCCCTGCATGCTTGTTGAAGTTTGAGGAGCACGGGTCTAGAGAGCCTTCTTGATGCCTTTAATTCACACCCCACGGGAGACCCACATAAATGTGGCCTTACTTCCAGTAAAGAACTGTGCTTGGTACCACCCAAGGCTTTCTGGGAGCAGAGAGGGCTCAGCCTCACTGTCTGTGGTCACCCACAGTCTACAGCCCTTTTCTCTAAGCAGGGGTTCTTAGCCATTTTAAAAAATAGTTTTATTGAGCTATAATCCACCTATACAATTCATCCATTTAAAGTGTACAATTCAGTGGTATTTATTCACAGATAGGTGCAACCACCACAGTCAGTTTTAGAACATTTTCATCACCTCAAGAAGAAATTTAGTAGCCTTTAGCGGTTACTCCCTCATCCTTCTATCCATACCCCCCTTCCATCTTGCCTTAAGGAACCACTAATCTACTTTCTATCTCTGTAGATTTGCCTATTCTGGACTTTCATATGAATGAAATCATGGAGCACGTGGTTCTTAACAGTTTTTGTATCGTGAAGACCCATCGAAACTCAAATGGAAGCAATGAACCCTCTGCCCAGAACATACAGACACAAGTGTATTCACCCAGAACTTCAAAAAGTTTCGTGCATCTTTTGAAGCCTTTAGGGAGCATCTTTAGGAAGCCAAGATTAAGAACTCATGCACTGTGGCCAGTCAGAATGGGTAGTTGTCGCAAGCAGGTCCTAAGCTGGTTTGAGCACTGCAGGCAGAAGGGATGGGACCACACAGGGACAGGTCACACGGGGTTATTACAGCCCCAAGGTGGGAAGTGACTAAAGCAACAAGCAAAGGACAGGCACCAAGTGTTTACAGAGCTGAAGAAGCTGTGTTTATAACACATAGTTTGCCAAGGAGGGGGTGATGGTGAACAGATGTGTCATTTGCAATTAAGCCTAAAGATGTTAATTATGCAAATGGAATCTCTGATTAGGGTTCTAAAAAAAGAACCCCATATATTATGGGGTGTTGGATGCGCACAATCAAGCCGTGCTTGCTGACTCTTCCTCCAGGTAATCACTGTTGGTGCCAGACTCCTCACCTGGGGGTCTTGTTTTCAATGTGCCACCTTGAGAGCCAGAGAGGGGTTCTGTGGAGGCACTTTCCAACTGCAGAACACTAAAGCTGGACATGGTCTTTGAGATCAGGGAGTATAGTCTGTCCTTGTCCAGAGGCAGAAACTGAGGCCCAGAGAAATTACGTGACTTGTCACTAACAGAGTGAGGATAAGAGCTCGTATCTCTTACATCACAGATTCACTTTCTCTTGCCTTATTACATCAAAGAGGACATAAATCAACTATCAATTTTCTCGTCAGGGTCTGCTTTAAATCTATGTGGAGTAAGGGCCAGGGGAATGATGTAAACAAAATATCTCCCTAACCCACTCAGGGTGTGCTTGTGCGTCTGTGTGTGGGGAAGGGGAAAGCAGGTAACGAGAATAACACAGGGCTTATACTCCAAGCTGTGTTAGTCATTAGAGCAGCCACTAGTCATCTGTGGCTATTTAAATTAAAATGAAATAAAATTTAAAATTTAGTTGCAGTAGTCACATTTCAAATGCTCAGTAGCTACTTGTGGCTGGTGGCTCCCATATTGGACAACACAGAACATTTCCATTACTGCAGGGCTTTCCAGAGTCTAGAGTCAGATTTTCTCAGTCTGAATCCCAGTTCTGCCACTTAGAGTAAAAGTTCGAGTGTATTATTTAATGCTTCCAAACCTCGATTTCCTCCTCTGTAAAATGGACATAGGCACCGTATCTGCCTCATTGGTTTGCTGTGAGAAGTATGAGTGTAAATGAGATAATGTGTGTCATGTGTTTCGCAAAAGGAGCTTACACTTATTAAGCACTAAATAAATGTCATTATCGTTGTCATTAAGCATCTCAGTATCCTGCTTAAGACTGTGCTGCTTCTTCTAATTGAAATGATGCAGTTTGTCCCCTGGCGGAGTAAAGAATGGCTTGCCGGGGGCACTAGGACGCCAAGAAGCCTAGGTCTTGGATGAGTTATAGAAGAAGGAGGTCAGGAACAGAGAGAGGGAGATGAGGAGGGGCTGGGGCTGAGGGAAGATGATCAGGGTCCTGGGAACAAGGAGAAGACACAGTGGTGTGAGCTGTGAGAAGTGCCAGAGGGCAGTCAAGATCGCCCCACTTCGTACGTTTGTCAAGGGCTGGCAGACAAGGGCCTTACTTAGCAGAGCCGTTGCTCTATCAGTCTGAGCGTGTGTTTAAAGGCTCATACCTCCTCACGTTCCTTGTGCTAACTTCTTGCCTGCTTTTCCACAAGAGGGAGGCAAGGGAAAGGAGAGAAGGAAATCGTACAAGTCCAGCTGGCTCTTTGCTGGCAGCTCTGGTCAAAGGTTTGCTGTGGAGGAAGCTGAAAATTCTGATTAAAATACGACTGCCTTTCACAGAAGCTCGCAGGTCTCAGCTGTGTTTTCCTTGAACCCATTACCTCCGTAGAGAGGATGCCTCCCAAAGGCTGTGTGTGATTCAGAAAGTCATACTTCACGGCCTCTCAGGAGGGCTGGGACAATTTTCACACCTGGCTGGAGGCTGTGCCAGCCTCCTAGCAACGCCCCCCAAATGGGTTCAGCAGCAGAGGACACAGAAGGTGTGAGCGGAGTGCAGAGAGGTGGCCGTCATCCAGGTAATTTGGCCTCATGGCATGCCACTCCACAATATCGATTGCGCTGCCAGGGCTCATAAAGCATTGTGTTAGGCATTGGGAGAAGGTATTAAAAAATAATTCTCTTTGCCCTTAGGGAATTTTCATGTAATTCAGGAGCTAGTGAGCCAAGGGACAAAAGGGCTTAGGGTGGCAGAGGGGAAGGAGCATTGCAATAGGATCTGCAGATGTATTTTATGCCCTGGTCTGCCATTAATTCGAAGTGTGACTTTGGGCCCAGCTATTGCAGTTTTCTGGGTCTCCTCTCTCTCATCATAGACACATTTAAGCTGATGGACTGGGTGATTTTAAAGTTCTCCATTTCTGGAACCCTGAGATTCTAATTTAGGTGTGGGGATATGAACATCTAGGCCATCTAGGAGGAAGATTCTTCTACTAGCAGTGTCAGATTTCTCAAAGTATGGGATGCCCAGTTCATTTGGATTTCAGGTAAACAATGAATAAATTTTTTTAGTGCATGTCCCATGCCATATTTGGGACACACCTATACTATGAGATTATCTGTTGTTTATCTGAAATCCAAATTTACTGGGCATTCTATATTCTATTTGGCAACTTATGCCTTCCACCAAACATATCTGCCCCTCTCACTACCTGGGGAGGGTGTTTCTGTCTCTCTCCATCCTTTTATTGGGACCTTCTGATTACTCTGGTCAGAATCTGCAAAATTCCTTGGCCTCATTTGACTGACAAGGATAACGGTGTTTAAGGCAAGGCCTTTGACTTCCTTTGGCTTACACTGCCTAGACACAAGCGCTAAGGTGTCTCTTCCTCTCCCTCTCTCTTGAAAGAGCCCCCGAGCAGGGCTGCTCATGGGGAAGAGGTAGGTAACTCTCCCTTTGTCCTGCTGCCCACCGCAGACCACATCCATCCCAATGACTCAGTGGACTTGCAGTCCTTTCTGAGGGCCCATTTATCATAGATATGCCGGAGTGTTCTGGCTCCAAGGTATAGATTTGGGAGGGGAGCAAAGGTCCCGTTTATCTTAAAGTTTAATCTTTTTTTCTCCAGTTTAGCTTTCACCAGTGAACTCTGCATTTGGGGGATTATTGGGTGCTTGCTGGCCTAGTAATAAACTGATACTTTCAGTCCCATTGGGCCAGTGCATTTCTGTGTTTTCCTGTCTGACCTAGAAGGGAGGAGCTTGGAGACTCAGGTCCCAAGCCACATATGTGGTTGTTGTCTCCACGGATCAGACTTACTGACCTATCTAGATCCAGCCCCGAATGAAAAAAAAGAAAAAAAAGTGAACAGCATGTGATGTCATCAGGCTAGAACAGGTGAGAATGGTCAGATCCAGGTCATCCTGGGACACTTCTCATTTACTTAGAGAAATGATCTGGGAGCTTTATGTTGTAAATGACTGCTTGCTATATGAAAGACAGTGGGGAGGGCTCTAGTCCGGTTATCCAGCCCTGACAATTCTAGTTATAGACCTTTACAATGAGATGGTTTTCGGAAGATATCTCTTGATATCCAGTGGATGCCATCATCCTAGTCTTTGGGATTTTCCTAGTACGGGTTCTTTATTTCTTGCCTGGACCTTTGCCACACACAGCATTTTAAGTCCGTGCCTCCTATACTTGGCTTTCCTAAACCCAGGTCTGATTATGTCACCGTGCTGCCTAAAAGCTTACCCTTTCCTGCAGAAGCAAGTCCAGTCCGTGCCTCCTATACTTGGCTTTCCTAAACCCAGGTCTGATTATGTCACCGTGCTGCCTAAAAGCTTACCCTTTCCTGCAGAAGCAAGTCCGAACTCCTGAGCATGGTCCACAAAGACTTACCAGGCAGGTATGACACTCTTTGCATTTCAGGTTTTTTTCCTGCTATCACCCTCCCTGCCCCCAGGCTTCTAGGTTGTAGCCTAAATAAAGGTTTACTTGTCTCCTAAATATTCTCCAACACATCTCCAAACCTTTGCACAATTTGGCCCTTCCACTTCTAATGCTCTTCCTCTTCTCTCTCTGGTGAACATTTTATTTTGAGAATTAACTCAAAGGTCAGCTCTCCAAAGTCTTCTTGAATTCCCCTCTCCCCGGTTGAGTGACAGTTCCCTTCCTCTGTGCTCTCAGATTCTACCCTATTGCGTTGCAACAAGCGGGCCAGGTATCTGTTTCTCCCTCTTGTCTAGGAGCTCCACGAGGGCAAACATCTTGTGTCTTTCATCTTTGTAGTCCCTCTTCAATGTCACATGCCTTTCCTATTTCCCCTATTACAGCGCCCAGCACAGCAGGGGCATCCAGTAAATGACTGTTGCATGCATGAGGACAATAGAGTATGGCCCAGAGAGCTGATATTTGAGTTAATTGTGGGATGTGTTTGAATTGTCAGACGAAATAAATCTTTGGGGTGGAAATGACTGCATTGAAATGTTAGTATAGGAACATGGGGCAGCCCATAAAGACCCAATAGATACTATAATTTAAATGAGGGATATTAAATCTTTATCTCAAGGCACAAATCAGAATAGAGCCACAGCATGAGACCCTTGTAATAGGATAACATCAGCATTAGTGTTAGCATTAGGTAATCCTTCCTTCTTTGGGGTAGAGAATGCCTGTTTTGGTATCAAACCACATCTCATCAACACGTATGTTGTGACTTATGGAAACGGTTATTTTCTTTGCCATGTAAGATTCAGTGGATCAGCAAAAAATCTCTGTTGGCAAGTACTTTGTGAGAGGCTGTGAAACTGGTCACAGGAGTAAAGGGTATTTTTTTGGCACTTTGCCTAAATGAAATCTGGAGGGATACCTCTTCTAATACTTTATTTCCTTCAGTACACATTGGGCATAAATTTAGCTCTCAAAGCCTAAAGGTTTTAATGGGAAAACCCGCAAAGCTAGAAGCAGTCTAGAGAAAGACAACTGGACTTAAGAGTCAAGAGTCCGGTCCCAGCTCTGTTACTAACCCAGTGGGTGATCCTGGGGAAGTCACACAACCTCTGAGGGCCTCAGCTTCTCCATCTTTATATCAAGAGGGTCCTACTAGGGATCTCTGAAGATAGTTCTCTGCTTTATCATTTTGATCCTACGTGCTGCTCTGCAGGGACAGATTGTGAACTAAATGAAGCTTAAGCGTCAGGGATCTTTGCTTGCACAGCTCTTTTCAGAAGCCCTGGGAAGGGGCCCATCAAGATCTTTTACATGGTCATATATTTTTGTAAAGTTCCAAAAGTAAAATATTTTAACTGAAATTGGTTACGACAGCTGTCCCTCTTTACTGCCTCTCTCCCTTCATTATAATTCCCCAGGTGTGGGGTGGCCTTGAAATGGCTGTGGGCATTTTTGGGATTCAGATAAAGGGAAATTGTGTTGAGGATATTAATGATACATTTCTATGTAGTCTAGAGTTACTTTTGTGTATAGTTACCTTGTTACTAGTCATTCTAATACAGGTATGGCTTCTAAGAATATTTCATGCCATCCAGCACGCACAAGAGCAAGTCAAATACATTTCTAAATTGTGTCTATAACATTTTGAGCTACATAAGAATATAACCAAATTACTCTTCTACTACGTCTATCACCTTACTGATGAATATAGGAGTTCTGCCACTAGAAGCCTTGTTTCTTCAGGACTTTTTAATGCATTGTATCAATGCATGCTCCCTCACCAGTGTGGCATGAAGGTGCAAGGCACACATGGTGCCATGGAATGAACTTATCCTACAACTCTTGGCACTGGAAGCATGTGGGGATTGGGAGAGAGACAAGTGTGAAATGTACAGAGCCAGAAGCTAGTCTGTTGAAAATTCTTCCAATTGTCTGACACATAAAGTTATAAATGGAGGTTTCAGTTCTCAATGATGCCTAAACAAAATGGAAATGTTCTTCCATCAGGAATATACTTAATAGTGCAGCATATACAATTATAAACACACTCTTTTCTCTTTTTTTTTTATTATATGTGCTTGAAATAGAATTTTCCAGAATGCCTGTGTTTGTAGGAGCAAAAACCTTTAAGCAGTACTATAAGCAGTAAGTCTGTGATTTTGTAGGTTTTATGCATCTCAAAATAAGTCTTAGCATATCTGACACATCTTGTCAAGATGAATTGTGCTGGTTTTCGATGAAGCAGCATGCAGTATTGACACAATGCATTAAAAAGTCCTCAAGAAACAAGGGTTCTAGTGACAGAACTCCTATATTCCTCAGTAAGGTGATAGATGGAGAATAAGAGTAGTTTGATTATACTATTACACAGCTTAATATATAGTAGACACAATTTAGAAATGTATTTGACTTGCTCTTGGGCATGCCTTAGTTTCGGATTAATTTTGTATCTATTTTCAGAACGGTTGATACACTAAAAGAGGAAAGGAAGGATGTATCCTATTGGAAACTGATGATCTAAACTAAAAGAAAGGAGAGTAGCAGAGACTTCAAAATGTTGAAAACTCTCTTATCACAACAGAAGCTAAAAACTCTGATGTCCAGAGTCATAAAGACAAGAAACAGGATCACAACAGCAAGGAAAATATAGATTAAACAATAACAGAAGAGAGAGAAAATTTATGTAATTTGGGACATTCCAGGACAAAGAACAGAAGAACAGACCGAGGAGGTAAGTAGTGGTCTGCATGAGGACATGGACTACAGAAAAGTTAATGAGTTGGTCATTGTGTCAAAGGGTATTTAAAATTAGCCACTGCTCAAGAAGCCTGAAATACCATGACTCTTTTAGCTCATAGGTGAAGGAAACTGGATAGAGCTTAGCCCAAATTTGACAAAACTCTAAAAATGTTACATGACACTGTAATGAGTTGGAAGTTGGAAAAAACTTTTCTAAATTATCAATCATGAAAAAACAAATTTCTACTAGTCTGAATTATCTTTCTCATCTCCTTATAGAAAGATTGCAGAAAAAAGTGGCTTATCATATAAAGAGATGACTACAGATTTAGAAAAATATTATACATGTATTTTAGGCAGCTCATTAGGAAACATGTTTTGTCATTTTTTTCCCCCTGGATTTTGTGATGTTTGTGGAATTTTTCAGTTTTAGAAATTAGTATTTTATTATGATTTCTTACTTCATTGTAAACAAATGTTCAATCTGTGCTCAGTTTTTGTCTGTGATTTTGTATTTCTTTCGGTAAAAAGGGCCCCCAAGCTGTATAAGCTTTAGGCCCCACGAGAACTGGATCTGTTGCTGCTCATCTGATAGCATCCTTTATAGAGCAGTGTTTCTCAAGCCTTAATGTGCATTTGAATCCCCTGGGGATCTTGTTAAGATGCGGCTCCTGAGATTCTGTATTTCTAACAAACTCCCAGGTGGTGCCCACACTGCTGGTCTAGGGACACACTTTGAGAATCAAAGATCTAGAACAATGGTTCCTGTCTGGCTGTGCATTGGAATCACTTGTGATGCTCTTAGAAAACACAGATGCCTGGGCCCTACCCTTGAAGATTCTTACTTAGGAGGTCTAGATTGGGGCCCTTTAGCTATATTTTTTTCTTGTTTAAAAATTCCTTAAGTAGGGAAAGAGACCCTTTGATACACTGTTGGTGGGAATTCAAACTGATGCAACCATTTTGGAGGTTGATTTAGCAATATCTTCCTGGAAACCTAAAAGAAGCCAGCTTGTAAGGCAGTCTGGGAAAGGGAATTTACAGATTCCTACCCCAGCGTGGGAAAAAAAAAGTGTGGGAGGATGGGGTTTGGCTGAGAGACAATAGATATATAATTGGTACAAGGTACATTCTCTGTGACCCAGAACTTCCACTTCGAGGAATTTATCCTAGTAATATTTATACGTATCAAGACATAAGTATAAGATTGTTTAATTCCACATCATTTGTAGTTGGGGAAAACTAACAGTAACCTGCCCATCAATAAATTATTCAAATCATGAAACATCTTTACAATGAAATAAAAATAGCTAATCTTAGTTAAACAATTACTGTGTGCCAGACATTGCTCTAAGTTATTTATAAATATTAACTAAATTTGTCTTCACAATTATCATGTTTCCATTTACACATGATGTAATTTATATGTATTGACATGGAAAGCTGTCCAGGGATATAACAGGCAAAAAGCAACTAGCAGAACATTATATATAGTATATCATGCATTACCATTATAATACAATAGCAAAAAATAATATATTAAAATCTGAGACACAGTCCCAGTAGATAACTACTGATCTAGAATAGGAATGAAAGGACATTCAGTTATATCCAAACACGCTGTTTTCATGCAATTTGATTAACTGGTAACACTTTCAGAAGAAGAGAAAGTAAAAATGATTAGGTTGATTTGGTGGTTTAGAGTATTCTGTCAATGGTCAGACGAATAGTCATTCTGAATGATCTCAACATTAGGGATGATGGGAAGAACTGACCCATACATGTTCCTATATCTCATTTCTTTTAGGACACACTCTTGGGAGAAATACTCCAGTGCAATTTGTCTGGGCTTCTCAGTTGGTCCAGCTCTTTGCCTTATGCTGTTTCATCTTAGGAAGCTCAGTCCACTCTTACTTTTAGTCCATGGCAAGGTTTAAAAAATTTTCCAACACTTTATTATGGGAATTTTCAAACATACAGAACAGATAAAATAAATCTACAGGGAACACATGTATCTATCATCGGATTGTACAGCTAACATTTTACTATACTTGCTTTATTGCAAATCTACTTATTTCTCTATGCATCCATTGATCCACTTCATTTTTGGGGACGCATTTCAAAGTAATTTGCTGACATCAATCAGTACATTTTCCCCTAAATGTGTCAGTATACGTATCAACAACTATAGTTTAATATTCATTTATAGTTCATTTTCTTTCCCTGTGAGGTAAAATTTACACACAGGAAACGCACAGATCTTAGGTGAACCATTTGATGACTTTTAACTAATGTGTGCATCTGCATAACTCAAACTTCTGTCCAGAGAGAACTTTACTGTACCTACGAGTTCCCTCATGCCTCCGCCCTGGGGTACTTCCCTGCCTCTGCACCACTCCCCCACCAGACAATCACTGCTCTGACTTTTTTTCCATCATAGATATCCATTCTAGAACTTCACGTAGATAGAATAATACAGTATGTCTTTTGTGTAACAATTCTTTCACTCAGCATAACGTTTTTGCGTTTTTGTGATTCATCCATGTTATTGCATGTCCCCATTGTTTGTTAAGCATGTCCTTATCTTCTGGCATAAGGTGATGTTTCAGGTTCAACTTGTACTTTCCCTGTTCTAGGCCTGGAATCAGCCATTTTCCCAAGGATCTCTGGTTTCCTTTAATAAAGGGTATATTCAGAGACCAAGATTTGGGCACTCAATGTTTTAATTGCTACTGGGGTGTCATTGCTTTTAGGCTCATTCACTCTGTGGACAGACATAGGAAATACACACACACACATATATATGTGTGTTAATATATGTATCTATACATACACACATATACATCTGTAACTATTTCTGTATTTATCTGTGTGTATGTATACATTTACACACACAAACACAAATAATAATAAAAGCTAAGTTCATACTGATACTCTGGTTTCAATCCAAACCCTCATGGTTTTCTAGACTTCCTGTTTCAATATTTGTAAATACCTTCTCAGGCAATGAGAATTTTGGCTCCTATTATCCTAGTATATTTACTTATTGGCTCAATCTCCCAGCCACGCCCGCTGTCTCTTCTGCCCACCACCTCCACATCCCACCTCTTTACCCCTGTGTCTCACCCCTTCCTGCCCTGCATCCATGCCTCTGAATGGCTTCCTCAACCCTCGCACCATCCTGTGATGATGAACTTGCTGTGCTGAGTTCTCCATGCTGGGAAGGGAAGTAGAGGAAGCAGGCAACACGTTTTGAAGGGAAGAAACCCAAGTGAACAAAACCATTTGCTCCATTTGCAGTAGTTCTATTTCTTAATTCCTGTTCCTAAATTTTTTTTTTTTCTTTGGCTGCGTTGGGTCTTCATTGCTGCGCACGGGCTTTCTCTAGTTGTGGCGAGTGGGGGCTACTCTTCGTTGCAGTGTGAGGGCTTCTCATTGCAGTGGTTTCTCTTGTTGTGGAGCACGAGCTCTATCATGTATCTATCAATGGTCAGACGGATAGTATGCTCTAGGAACGTGGGCTTCAGTAGTTGAAACACGCGGGCTCAGTGGTTTCGGCTCGTGGGCCCTAGGGTGCGCGGGCTTTAGTAGTTGTGGCGCCCGGGCTTAGTTGCTCTGTGGTGTGTGGGATCTTCCCGGACCAGGGATTGAACCTGTGTCCCCTGCATTGGCAGGTGGATTCTTCAGCACTGCGTCACCAGGGAAGTCCTGTTCCTAAATTTTTACAAAGAAAAGCACCGAGTCTTTAAAAAAAGAGAAAGGGAACGATCGAGTGGAGCAAGTTACAATTTTATTTAAAGTCCCAAGCAGAAGACTTTTTTTTTTAAGGATTTAATTAATTATTTATAACATCTTTATTGGTGTATAATTGCTTTACAATGTTCTGTTAGTTTCTGCTGTATAACAAAGTGAATCAGCTATATGTATACATATATCCCCATATCCCCTCCCTCTTGCATCTCCCACCCTCCCTATCCCACCCCTCTAGGTGGTCACAAAGCACAGAGCTGATCTCCCTGTGCTATGCGGCCCAAGCAGAAGACTTTTAACAGGCTATTAGAATGATAACCTGTGCTTGCTGTGGAATCAGCTCAAAGCCTTCCCGATGTTGCCCAGCACGGGCTAACACTGCTCTGTAACAAGTGAACACACTGACGGCCTTCAAAGGCGTTAATCAGTCATAAGGAGTATTAGCAGAAGCTTCCATTGCCGAAGTGTTGGCTGTCCTTGGTCGGGCACAGCAGGCCAGGGTCCCAGCCAGTCGCACCAGTCCTCCGGCCTTGGCATTCACGAGGTCTCAGCTGTGACAAGCCTGCAGGCATCAAGGTCAGGCTTTCACCCACTGACTTGAGCTGCCTTGGGGTTTCTCATCAGAGCCTTTGCCTATCACCTTAGGGGGGAAACGCTGCCACAGTTACTTTCACATTTCCTAAGTCCAAGAAATAATCTGGCTTTTGGAAAACAATCTGATAACTCTTTCTGGAAGTTGTGGGAGGTAGCGACCCCTTGAGTGCACCAAGCAGCTTGTAGGGTTGGCTCTTTCATTTCGAGTAGCTTAGTTTGCTTATCAGATTGCATAAAGCTGGGTTCTCTCAGGGTCTGCTTCTGTCTCTGGCCACACGCTCCCTACTGACCAGGGAACCCACTTAATCGTCTCTGAAATATGCCACATTTGTAGGCTTAAGGCAGCCCTGACCTAAAATAAGGATGGCAGATTTGTTTCAAGACATGTACTAGCTCTGATTAATTGTTCGCGTAGGCCTGAGAGAGCTGTATAGTAAAGGACTTTGTGGCTTCATCAGGGCTCAGTAGGAAACAGTACGGCAATTGATTAGTTATGTCTGCCGTGAGCATGGCGTGGAGGACTGGGGTAAATGGGCACCATATTTGTCATCCCTCTCCTAGGATTTAACCTCATGTTCCACCACAAGATAGGTAAGAAAGTTTTGCCTGAGGTAGACAGTAATTATCTTAACTTCAAAACTGCCTGATTGGTACTATCTCGTGTCTGTTGTCCTTATTTATTTTATTAATATTTTGGCCAAGTGTGTTCTCTGATGAATAACAAGAAAGAAAGAGAAAACTGAATATTCATTGAACATCTACTAATTGTCAGCTCCTTCTTTTAGGAGCTTTATTAAATATCTCTCACGATATATTCAAAACAATCCTATAAAATCAGAATATTATTCCCCTTCTTAAAATAATAAAGAAATTAAGCCTCAGAGAAGAAAACATTTGCCTATAATCCATAATAGAAAATCTCAAATCCAAGGGTGATACTCGTTCTGATATACTTGGACAGTGGTTCTCACTCTTAGGAACATATTAGAATCTCCTGGAAAGATTTTAAAAACATTTGAAAATTTTGATAACCGCATCTTGTCCCAGATCAATTACATCAGAACCTCTGGGGTAGAGGAGACTCAGGCGTAGGAATGAGTTAAAATTTTTCCAGTTGATTCTAATCTGCAGTCACTGGGCCAAGGAGTAGGGAGCAGGATAATTTATATTTATAGAATGCCCATTCTGAGCCTAGCTCCCTGCCCTGCCATATTCTATCTAATTTAATTAATTCTCATGTAATTTCTCAAAGAAAAAACTATTAGCCTCTTTTTACCTATGAGGAAAATGGAGGCCCATAAAACAAAGAAATTCCTAGAAGAAGATCTTGCAGTAGAACTGGGATTTGAATGCAAGTCTGTTTGCTTCCAAAGTACTTGCTCTTTCCATGGCACCATGCTTTTTTTTGGTTAAGTTTCTGAACCAAGGCTCCACCCTTAACCCTAGTTTTGAGCAAATTTGGATTCTGCCTTGTTTCCACATCTGACCCCAACTTGTCATTCCCTTCCTTGACTTGGTTCTAGCTTCAGCTGGAAGCACCATTCTGAGCATTTGGTTTCATGGTCGAGAAATGCAAGAGGCACTCCCTAAAGTTACCACCTTCTATCCTGTGGGCTTTGGGCAGCTCAGAGTAAGGCTGTTTCCAGAGCCAGGGATCCTGCACAGTGACCTCGACTCTGCAGGATCTCTGTGTCCACGCCAGATAAGTGTGGAGTCCCCTTTTTGGACACCAGGCAGTTCAAAGAGATACAGAAGAGTTGTGGCCTGAGGTCCTAATCCTGTTAATTGAGGGCACCTGTGTGCCTGCTTGGCTTTTTTTTTTTTAATTTAATGTTTTATTAAATGACTTCTAAATGTAAGGTCATCCTTGCCAGCTTAGTCAGTTGCTACTTGACTTAGCGCCTAGGTGCGGGATCAAAAGGATTGAGCTCCGCCCAGCATTATAATTGTGGAGTTTTCCAGATGCTCTTCCACGGAGGTCATAGGTTCTAGAGGGTTCTGCAGTCATGAGCTCCCCCTTGGCCTTTATCTTCTGGCTCACAGTGGTCTCTGCTCTTTGCCTTGCATATTCTTCAGAGGTTAGTGACCTCCTGAAGTGAGGCTTGAGGAAATAATAACCATAATAAGAGTAAGAGCTGGTCCCTGAGGAGCACTTCCTACGCACCAGGCGCCGGTCCAAGTGTCTGTATTTATTCCCTCATGCAATCTCTGCAGCAGCCCTAGGAGGTCAGTGTTACAGGTGGGGAAACTGAGGAGCTCTGAGGCTTCGTGATTTGCTCAACGTCGTGCAGCCAGCAAACAACAAGCAGTTAGCCATCTGTGCTTGGCTGTTTTAATGTCACATTGACTTCAGCTCCTCAGGTCAAAATCATGAGTCTCCATGAGATAGCTGAGTAAACAAGAGAACCTCAGAGCTGGCTTGGATCTCCAGCTTGATTTAGTTCCACACCTGCCTAAAGCCAAAGAGCCCTGTGGAGCACCATTGTCAGAAACAAATGAGACTGTTTAAATATTTCCTGGGGAAGGAATGGCACAATCTCTCCCATTAATTGATACATTGTTAGGCAGCTCAGAAACACTTTTAAAATTAAGCCTGTATATTGCTCTCTGTAATTTTCAAGTTCTTCAGCTGACTGATTTTCCTCAGTCTTAATCAAAGACTGATTTCTATAAAATTGATCCATCGTCCAAGTAGTTGGTGCAAATTAGGTTGGACTAAGCAAGGTCAGTTCCAGGCCAAATTATGAATAAGGTTCTCCAGCGGAGTTTACTTTCATTGTCCTTAATCATGTGTTTTCCTTTAGGGACAGCCCCTTCTCACCCTCTCCAGTCTAACTTTTCTTCCCCCATCAGAATTCCCACTGTCAGAAAAAATTTGGAAACTTAGCCACCAGGGGTAAGTGAATGATAAAACATGATTGTATCCTCCTAAGAGCATTTATACTTTTTTTTTTTTTTTTTTTAAGGACGAAGGCTTGAAAGATTTGGCATAAAGGAATAAAATGAATCTTAGTCATCAGGCAGGTTAAGGGAGGGTGGGGTAAGGGAACATAGCTTCCCAGCGCTTCTGATATTGAAACAGCACGTAAAACATTGATCAGCTTCAGCTAGTTTTGCCTCCTTAAATAGAGTGTTGATTAATCAAATTGAAACAGCACCAGCTTAAACTGGTTTTGCCTCTGTAACTAGGTTGATTAATCAAACCTTGAGTTACTTTACAGAGGCAGCACTGCGCATGTGCAAGACAGGAACCCACGTCTCCAGGATGACCCCAGAACCAAGGATCTTCAGTCCACAGAACTCAAAGAATAGAAGTGTTGCCACTGGAGCCCTTTACGAAGCAAGAAGTCCTTCAATAAGGAAAATCTGGCCTCCTGCACCGTAAGTAGCTTATATGGACTAATTCAAGTCTAGCCAATCAGCTTCCAAGTTTGAAATTCCCCTAACTCCTTTAATTTTGCCCTGAAGCCTGGATAGAGGGACAGATTTGAGAACTTTGTCTCCAGTTTCCTTGCTGGTCGATCTCACAGTGAAGCTCTTCCTTTTTTCAAAAGCTAATGCCATAGTACTGGCTTCTGTGCGCCTGGGGCAGCTAGCCCTTGCTCGGTAACAATACTGCGTCATGTAGGACACCTGACTCGCCAGCGTGAGCCTGGTCCTACGTCTCCATGCTGGGCTGCTGCCTGGTCAGATGACGACCTCCGCTGTGTGAACACCGGTGGTCTCATGGGAAGATGGAATAGAAGAGCATAGGGGGGGTCAGGGACCTGTGTTACTTGAGGTCTAAGTGAAATAGAAAGTGGCTGGTTGGCTCAAAGTAAAGCCCAGTAGGATTCGAATAGCCACCCTGGATTTGACTGATGATCTGTTTTCATTCCCTTCTCAAAGATGGCATCTCCCACAGTGCAGTCTCCACTCCACCCTTCCCGCTGCCAAAACAGGAGTCAGCGATCATTTGGAGAGGAGTTTTCCTCAGAAAAAACAGCCGTGTCTTTTGATGCAGGGCATACACATTCCTTGAAAGGCTTTCTGTCGAAACAGACAAGGTCCCAGCCTGCCTTCCTTTCAGAGAGATGAAAATATCACAGCCTGCGGTGGTTGAGGGCGCCGTGGAAACTAAACTCCTTAGCCTTGAGGTGTAGGGATGGGCGTGTGTGTTTTATTTATTATTTACTGAGAAGCCTGCCCAAACACTGCATTTTAGGAACTGGTAAGAAATACTGATGAAAGTATGAGCACCCGGGGCAGGAAAGAGCCTTTGAAACTAGGACAGACTTTCATTAGAGCCCTACCTGGAGTCTGTGGGTGAGGCAGTTTGTATGCACTACCCTCTCATCCTCACAAATCAGTTTTTAAACTTGGTTTAGGCTCCGGGGAGCAGTGAAATTGGGAATTTCAAATGAGCCTCTCATTTCAGATGTGTCCATAATAGAAACCACTGGGCAGTGGGGCATAATTAACAATCTCTCCTTCACTGAGACCGCAGAATGGCATTCATTTCACCAACTGGGCTTGACAAGAATTGGCTAGAATGTCTGAGTAGCTTTCCAGCTGCTGCTCGTGTAGCTCTGGCTTCCAGCAGTATTTGCATTCCAAATAAAACGAGGCCTGAAATAGATGTGCAATACATGTTCAAAGCTATTTTTAATCAATGATCACTTGGTTCGCTGTGAAAGATTATCAGCAGGTCACAATCCATTTCGGATTTTGCTGTGTCCTGCAGAACTGATCTAAACACACAGCGACTTCAGCTCCCTTGTGCTTCGTCAGCTCTGTGGATGAAGGGGAGGAGGGGCTTGAGTGGACGGGGGCAGCACAGACATGTTTACAGTTACAAGTACCAGAGCTGGAGGGCCATTTACTTGAACTGTTTAAGTTTGTCCTGGTCCCACAGAGAAACTTTGTGGGGCAATCATAAGCCCGGAGGATTCTGTCCTCTGAACCTCCATCCTGAAGCTCACCATGTTACTGTCCAGGAAGCCAATCAATTTCAATTCAAGGGAGAACTCAGAAAGAAATGTTTCTCATTTCTAAGCCCCTTCTAGCTGTGGGGATGCTGTAAGCCCTGCATATTTCTTTATAGATAGTATCTTCCTGGAAGCTTGAGCTTTCTGTAGGGACTGCTGCCAATATTATCCACTAGTTATTGTTGTTGTTGTTTTAAATAATAGCACCTTACATTTATTTAGCACGATTACTGTTTGCAAGCAAGTCTATAATTTCATTTGCAAAAAGTATTTACATAGTATGAATATTTAAATAGTTATAATTGCATATTAATTTTGTTTAACAGAATATGCTCATATTATTCTCCCCACCCCTGTTTCTCTCTTTTCTTTTTCTATAATGTGTTTTCCTTTTTGATCCAGCTCTTCTGACTTTTTTTTTTACACATCCATTGGCAACTATATTTCATTTGATCCCCACGACTATTAGTCTTAGTGCTTTATCTTACAACTTAAAAATAAACCCTCTGTCTTTTACCCGTAATATTCATTTTGCCCTCATTTTCCATCCTCCCCAAATGCTAGTTTATAGTTTCCAAAAACATTTTGCTGTGCTTTACTTAAGAGTTTAGATGTGGCTTTGTCTTTTTTCAAATTGCAATAGTTGATACCAACTCATGCACATATAAACTCTGCACAAGGTTTCTAACCTCTCTGTGCCTCGGTTTCCTCATTAGTTAATTTGAGTTCATTAGCTATCGTGAGGGGTGAGTTATAACACGTAAAGTGCTCAGAGCGCGTCTGGCACGTGGTCAGCGTTCACTGAATGTTTGCTGCTACTATGTTGTTTGTCTTCCTCCACGGGAATGTGTGCTTTGTGAGGGCAAGCTCTGTGCTGAACGGCTTCCATCTGGCCCTCCAGGTCCATGCTCTGCCTTCTCCACCCTGTGCGTTGACCCAGCAGACAGGCGTTGCATGGACCACATCAACAGTCCTCGCCTGTGGCTCCAGGTTGGGTTTTGCTCCTTGTGGAGCGCTGGCAGGAGACTGGAGGGAGCGGGGAGAGTGAGTTTGGGGAGTTTGTTCCTCTAGATCCCTCCCTGGGGGAGTCACATCAGGATGGCTGTGTCCTTGACTGAAAGTCACAGGTCCTGTCAGATGGCCTCTCCACAAGCTTTCTATCCAGGCCCCACTAACTACTTCCTCCCTTTGCCTGCTCAAGCCCAGTGCTGGCCACTGTGACCATCCTTTGTTATTCCCCTACGCTCTGCCAACACCTTAAATTACCCCTGTTTAAAGTCCCCTCAAATTATCCAATGTGAGCATGGCTTTCTTTGTCTTCCATGACTTTGATATTTTTGAAGAGTCTGATCAGATATTTTGTAGAATGTTGCTCAATTTGGGTTTGCTTGGTGTTTTTTCACAGTGAGCTTGCAGTTATGCGTTTTGGGAAGGATACTTTAGGGGTCATGTACCCTTCTCAGTGCATCGTATTGGTGGATACATGATTCAATATGTTTTATTACTAGTGATGTTAACCTTGATCCCTTGGTTAAGGTGATGTCTGCTTTACTTTATTATACCGTTACTATTTTCCTATTGTAATTAATAAGTAATTTTTGGACAATATTTTGAGACTATGCAAATATCCTGTTTCTCTTCAAGCTTTCGCCCATTAGTTTGAGCATTCATCAGTAGATCTTGCCTGCAGCAGTTAACACGGTAGTGTTCTAATGCCGATTTTCTATTTCCCTCATTCCTTCCATATTTCTTTTTTTTAAAATTATTTTATTTATTTATTTATTTTTGTCTGCCTTGGGTCTTCGTTGCTGCGTGTGGGCTTTCTCTAGCTGCGGCGAGCGGGGGCTACTCTTCGTTGCGGTGCGCGGGCTTCTCATTGTGGTGGCTTCTCTTGTTGTGGAGCACAGGCTCTAGGTGCACGAAGTCAGTAGTTGTGACACGCGGGCTCTAGAGCGCAGGCTCAGTAGTTGTGGTGCATGGGCTTAGTTGTTCCGCGGCATGTGGGATCTTCCCAGACCAGGACTCGAACCCCTGTCCCCTGCATTGGCAGGTGGATTCTTAACCACTGCACCACCAGGGAAGTCCCCCATATTTCTTAATTGGAATTCATTCTTCCATAAGGAAGAGTTGTATCTTATTTATTTCTTTCAGTATGGACTTGTGGATATTTATTTTATTATTAGGATTATATACAACCCCATGCTATCATTATTTATTTTGTTATGAAGTTGATCCAGCTTTGGCTACTGGGAGCTCTTTTAGATTGGATCCTATGTCCTTTTGACATACACACATTTTATTTTTGAGCACTGCCTTATTTCTGGCACCAAAAGATGCTTCTGCTCTTTGTATTTTCTTTTTCTTTTTTTAAGTGAGTAGACTTTATTTTTTAGAGCAGTTTTAGGTTTACAAAGAAAGTGAGCAAAAAGTACAGAGAGTTCCCATATACCCCCCTCGGATTTCCCCTACTATTACTATCTTGCATTGATATGGTGTATTTATTATAATTGATGAACCAATATTGATATATTATTATTAACTAAAGTCCGTAGTTTAAATTAGGGTTCACTCTTTGTGTTGTCTAGTTCTATGGGTTTTGACAAATGCATAATGTCATGTGTCCACAATGACAGTAGCATATAGAAGAGTCTCACTAGCCTAAAAATCCCCTGTGTTCCATCTGTTCTTCCCTCCTTCCCCCCAGCCCAAACTGCTGGAAACCACTGATCTTCTCACTGTCTCTGTAGATTTGCCTTTTCCAGAATGTCATATAGTTGGAATCATACAGTATGATGTCTTCTTTCACTTAGCAGTAGGCACGTAAGGTCCTTCTATGTCTTTTCATGGCTTCAGAGCTCATTTCTTATAATTACTGTATAATATTTCATTGTATGGATGTACCACCATTTATCCACTCACTGACTGAGGACATCTTGGGTGCTTCCAAGTTTTGGTAATTATGAGTAAAGCTTCTATAAACATTTATGTGCAGGTTTTTGTAGGACATACGTTTTCAACTCATTGGCGTAAATACCTAGGAGTGTGATTGTTGCATCATATGGTGAGACTATGTTTAACTTTGTAAGAAACTGCCAAATTGTCTCCCGAAGTGGCTGTACCATTTTGCATTCTCATCAGCAATGAATTCTTGTTGTCTTACATCCTTCAGCATTTGGTGTTGTCAGTATTTTGGATTTTATCCATCCTAGTAGTTATGTACCAACTGTGTTGTTTAACTGGTCAAATCCAATAAAAGGTGCTGTCTGAAATGTTTGATGAAGGATGTAACTTGAGAATCAGATTTCTTGGAATTGGGAAAGGAGCCAAAGCAGAAGCTAAGTTGAAAACAAAAAAGAGGGACCAAGTCTCAGCCCAGCATGGCAAAATCTACCTGAAAGCACAAATAAAACTTAATTCCCAAGTCTAGAGTCAAACTGAGGAAAGGAAGTACATTGGTATTTTTTAGTATGTGGACATCTCCTGTCTTAGTGTCTTAATTTTGGTTAGCTGGAATTTCTTCTTCACGTACATTTACCAGAAAAGATAAATGGGTAATGTATTTTCTGACCCCATGAATCTTGGGAATGTTAGGAATGCCTTCAGGCATAGAAGACAAGTAAGTTGGAATAGTGGAACATCTGTTGTGCTTTTCTGCTCAGCTTTTCCTGTTTGTCTTTTGTTGTTGTCGTTGTTTTTGTTTTATTTTGTTTTCAATTGAGGAACGTTTACTCCCTCAACCCATGTATTTTTGGTATAATTATCACTTCAGAGTCGGTATGTACCTAGACCTGGTTAACTGTGATAACCTGTCCTTAATGACTTACACAAGGGGTGGGGATATCATCCAAATAGGGCCAGTCAGGGCCTTTGAATTAAATTACATGCATGGCTTGTGAGCTGTGTGGATGTAGAGCTGGGCTGCGAGGGGCCATCTTCTCTGCCACGTGAACAGAGTTCATCTGTGGCAAGAGAGAATGAGGCCAACATAAGCAAAATGAAACACGCAGATCTTAGAGATGGAGAGAGAGAGAACACGAGCGCTGGAGGGAAGAGAATGAGAAAATGAGAGTGGGGCTAGCTGAATTGTTTGAGATCTTTGATCAGCTGCACTGGAAGTCTTACTCTTGGACCTTCGAGTCAGACAAGCCAATAAGTTTCCTTTGTTTTTCTTAAGATAGTTTGAGTTGGTTTTCTGTCCTTTACAACTAAAAAAAAAGTAAGTATAGAATTGCTATTAGGAAAAGGCCATTGCTAGGAATAAACTCTAAAGATTTGGTTGAGTCTAAGTGTATCACAGGATGGAGAGGACCCCTATACCAAGGGCAAGAAAATCGTCCCTCTTTGTTATGCTGTTCCAAAACATATGGTTAAAGGGTGACCTCTTCTTTCTTTGGACTCAGACCACGTGCCTGCTGAGACTGGAGCTTTAGAGGAATCGTCAGAATTTCAGGATGTTGCCTGCTTCTTGCATGTCTTTCAAGAAAAGAAAAAGCTTCAGTATAAATTGGTCCCTGTGAAAGCAGGAAGGAAATAGTATATAACTTCGTTAAGAGGTGCCTTTCCTCCATTTGGATGTGGGCAGTAATCTAAGACTGCTGGGGGTCAGATAATCATGCACCTCATGGAACTACAAAAGCCAAAAGCCCTGCCCCAAGCTGAAGTTAGTGTTGGCAGAGGTCGGGAGGTGGGAGATGGAGTAGGGTATGTGATTGGGACTCAGGAGGAATTTGAGAAATCCGGAAGCCTGATCCTTTACGCCCCTCCCCAAACTATCCTGCTGAACACTGGCTGGTGGGGAAGGTAACAATTCATTCCCTAGTAAACAGCCAACAAATGGGTTCAGCCTGGGCGCAACACTGATCAGTTCTGCCTCAATACCTCAGCCTGAGTCATTTGGGACTCTCTTAGCTGAAGGCTAAGAAGTGCTGCTAAGAAACAGGTATGCAAAAGAGTCTGGTCTATAATCAAGGACAAGACAAGATTTCTGATTTTCACCTACAGAAGTAGACCCAATCAGTAGATGACTAGGGGTTTAAAAGTATTGAACTTCCAGAGAAATATCAACCGGAAAGCACTTGGGATTGTTGGATTTCTAAGGCAATCCCCAGGTCCTTGTACTAACACCAAATGCAAGAGAGATGTTAAGGGGCAGGACCTCCAGAAGGATTTTTTCCTACATTCATTTTAGGCACAGCCTTGAAGAATAATGAATGTGGGCGATCTGTGCACAGGGAGAAGCCTGGGGTTGTCAGATTGGTTTCACTGTCAAGATGTAAATTCTTGCGGTGTTATTCTGTAGGGTCTGGTACATGCTGTGGCATACATCATGGCACCCTTTCTGAATGGAGTTTTTGTTTTTTAGTTTTTTTGGCCGCACCGCGAGGCATGTGGTATCTTAGTTCCCGGACCGGGGATTGAACTGCGCCCCCTGCAGTGGAAGCACGGAGTCTTAACCCCTGGACTGGCAGGAAAGTCCCCTGAATGGAGTTTTATTGGAAGATATGCTATTTTTCCTCCTCTACTGTGTAAGGGAGCTGTAGGGGGATCATTACATTGATCATTTAAACTGCAGGTTATGTTTTTATTATAACTATTATTATTGTACCTTTATAGTGAAAAATTTCAAACAACCACTATAAATATCAATAGAATAATGAACCCTGATGTATCCAACCTCAACAATTGTCAACTTATAGTCAATCTGGTTTTATGCATATCTCCACTCACTAGATTATTTTGAATCAAACCCTACACATCGTATCATTACATCTGTTAATAAGTCATAAGTATTATTTTCAAAAACCCGTAATACAATAACACCCAAAAAATTAACAGTGATTCATTATTATTATTAAATATCCAGTCAGTGTTCAAACTTCCAGTTGTTTCATGAATGTAATTTTAAAAATATATACTGCAGATTATTGAATCAAGAGAAACCATATCTGGATATCAGAGATGTGTACATCACCCAGAGATCCTGGGCATGAAGATGGGGTAGTAACTGGATGTGTTTCTGTGTTGTCTCTCTTTGGAGTAAGTGTGACTTTAGTTATACATTAGTTGGACATACATTTGTTGGACAAACATTAGGTGGAGGGACTTTTGAAATTGTTTGAGTTTGTGTTAAGTAGGCATGGGGGAAATGTAGTTGATATTTGCTCTTATTGTCTGCCCACTCTTTCTTTCTATGAAGGAACTGTCTCCCTCCCATCTCATTAGGTTCTTGTGAGACTGTTAATCACAGTGTATGCGCTGGCTGCAGGACCAGTGTGTGACTCAGGCCTGACCAATAATGGACCAACTTCTCATCCATGGTGATTAGACATGGTCTGAATACAAGCAACCAAAGTATTTTCATGAGATTGAAAATCTCACGAATGCAGGGAGTCTGTCATCCATTTGAATCATGAGCTAAAACAATGTGGGTATGGAATTGTTTCCTTAGCCACACTTCCTGGGATAGGGAAAGAGTGTACATAACAGTGGGAGAGAATGAGGCCAATATAGGGAGAAAAGCAGAGACAGGATGAAGTAAGAGTTGGCGGGGTTGATGGCAGGGAGGAAGAGAGAGAGGGGCAATGACAATATTTGAACCCTTGGGTTTAGCTGTACCTAAAGTTACCTTGGAAGTTTTGTGAAACAATATATTCATTTATTTCCCCTTAAGCTAGTTAGAACTGGGTTTCCTCTCGGTTGCAACTAAAAGAGTCATAAAAACTGGGTATAAAAATCTTGAATTACAACTTTTGCCCCTCCAAATTCTATACACTCTGCTTAATTTCCTTCTAACATTTAATAATACAAAAGAGTGGAATTCCTGGTGGTCCAGTGGTTAGGATTCTGAGCTTCCAATGCCAGGGGCTGGGGTTCCATCCCTGGTTGGGGAACTAAGATCCTGCAAGCCACGTGGCACGGCCAAAATAATAATAATACGAAGGAGAAATCTGTAATCAGCCTGACTTCCCTCCCTTTATTATGCAATTCATTATTCCTGTCTGGATGCTTGAAGAGTTTTTTCTTTATATATATTTTCCCTCTGAAACATTATGGGCTCCTTACACCTGCATAATTGAGGCTTTTTCCAATTTGTGATTTTTTTTCAACTGTGTCTTTGATTATAATTTCTATTACACTTGCTTTGGTTTCTTTCGCCTATAATTCATAGGTTGGATGTTTATAAGTTGGGGATGGTGGGAAATAACAATATTCTGACAGCCTCCAAAAGCAGCAGCTAGTCAGTAAAGGTCAGCTATCCAGTTTCTGGGTTGGGGCAGGTCTTGCATTCTTATTCCAGGGAGCCAGACCATTTGGGAGAATTGAAGGGACTTTGTACCTTTTTTTCAGATGGGTAGTCTTTCTATTAAGGCAGCATAACACAAGGATTTACCAACTGCACTCTTTAGCACAGTTCCATCAGTATGGTGGTTAATGAAAATGTTAGTTTTTAATTCCTCCCCTCCCTTCTGATTCATGGTTATTTTAGAGAAAATTTTTATTTTAAGGAAAATTTTAGAGAGACTGTCAGATGCCATTTAAAGTTGAAAGTCTTTTCTGTTGACTTAAGAGCCAGTTTCTATCATGTACTTTGTGTTTTCAGCATTCACTTAATTAATTAATTCAATTCTCAAACCAGCATTATTGAGCAACTTTTATATGGCAGACCCTGTGGTTGGCTAGGCTATATAATTGAATAAGATGCTATTCTAATTCTTAAGGACCTAGCAATCTAGTGGGTAGATAGATGTACAAAACAACCAACTACAAAGGACTGGTAAGCCTATGATATACACAGTGCTCTGGGAGCAAATTAGGAGGTGACAGACATTTGTATCCAGTTTTGTAGAATCAGTAGGAGCTTACCAAATAAATGGAGAAGAGGCATTGCTGTATTATTCTGCTATCATTGACCTGTGTCCTTTGAATGGGATGTGATGGGGGCTCTGCCTGTATATGGATATTTCTTTTCAAAATTTCACTCCACTGCCTTTAAATTTCACAAGCGTTTTCTTACAACTGACCGATCTGCATGCCACACACAGTGTATGGGATGAGACGGGCAGCTTTGCCTCTCTCCTTGTCAGTTTAATTTCGCTTTTTCTCTACCCACTGGGTATGGAGATGCTGGGTTCTTACACATTTTAATTGCTTATCTATTGCAAAATATATTTATGTAGTTTTGAAGGAAAGCAGTGATTTATATTAGCAGAGAATGGGAGAGTTTAAAGGGATAATCTAGTCTAACCTCCTCATTTCCAGTTCCATTTTCTAGTTGTTAAGGTCATACAGCTAAGTAAGACCAGAGCAGGAATTATAATCATGATGATGAAGATTGCACAGCACTGGCAATTTTCACACACATTGTTGCATTTAATGTTCACAAAGATCCTCTGAGCCTTGTATTATTATTATACCCCATTTACCAGGGAGGAAATTAAACTTAGCAATACCAAGGTATTTGTTTTAAAATGTTGTATTAAATCTCTGGACTTTCAGTCTAGTACTTTCTCTGTTACTCAATGAAAACTCATTGGTTTTTGTTTGTTTAATTGAATTCTAATTAAAAATACTTTTCAAACTAGGATCTAGGATTATCTTTTTTTCTTTTTATGTTTCTTTTTCTTTTAGGATTATCCTTAAAAAAAATAATAAAATGCATAAATGGTATCTAGCCCTGTATCTGATTTCCTATATTTCTTATAGTCCATATCACAAGTAATATTTCCCATACTCCTTGATATTATACTGCTTTGTATTATTGTCTAGTGTGTGTTTATATGATTTGTGTAGTCTGAGCAAAAAGCCTTTTCCCTTTTCAAAATCTAGTAATTTTCTATTACACCCCCCTCTTTGTGACTTCTCTTAAGTTCACCAACTGTCAGCTCTTTCCCGCCTCTCCATGGCAGATTGCCAGATTGTATAAATCATGCCTTTGGCTGTTCTTGTCAACAACTGCAGCAGAATTTTTGCAAAACTCTTGTAAACAGTGTGTTGCAATGTTAGTGGCCTCTGCTACTAACGCCTCCCTTTTCTTTTAATACGATGCTCAGTCCCCTTGTTTTATGAAGTGGACCATTTCATCTTTCTTCCACGTGCAGCTAGCTAGGCTTTTCTCATGGATTTAGTAGAAGTTGATCTTGAAATTTTCACAAAGGTGCTTCTTCTCTTGCTCCTTTAGTTTCCATTAGGATCCCTAATGGGAGTGATGTTGAACACCCATCATATCAAAGAGTCCTATTTTCGAATCCTGACCCTGTCACTTTCTGGTTGAGTCATCCGGGGCAAACTTTTCCAACCTCATCTGTAAAACGGGATCACATTGCACATACCTAATGGCAGAATTGAGAAGATGGAATTACCATTGTTTTTTTCGGCCACACCACACGGCATGTGGGATCTTAGTTCCCTGACCAGGGATCCAACCCACGCACCCTGCATTGGAAGCGCAGAGTCTTAACCACTGGACTGCCAGGGAAGTCCCAAGAAGATGGAATTAGATGAGAATAGTACCAGATACATAATGTTTACTAAAAAGAATGTTGATTTCCACTTTTATTATTCTTGTAAATAATTCTTTCTTTGGTTGAAGTTTCTCTTTGTTGTCAAGCTAACCATTCAGTCATATATCACAAACTCACCACTGCCTTCTCTCTTTTGAAACATTGTAAGTCAGTTGTTTTGCTTTTGCCTAAACTCTATTTCTTGAGCATCTGGACCCAACTCTCTTTTTAATCATTTTGCTTCATTCTTTTCCTAAGAGTTTTAGGGCCTACTACTCTCTGGCATCTTTAGATTGGAGCAAATGGTCCCTTCGAGTCATTCCTCTGACATTTTTAGCCACTTTACATTCTCTCAGTAGTTTGCTAACTCCACGTATAATCTGATAAACCAGTTCCCAAGAAGTCAGTTTTAAGATAGTGGAAAAATTGGTATCTATCACTTTACAGTGATATGCTCTGGTAGTTCTATTGGCTCGTTTCCTGTTTTCCCCCCAAGCTTTTAGAAAATGCATTCACATAAATATTCTTCAATTCTGTATTATTCATATTAATTTCATAGGCTGTGATTGATTATTTCTAATCCTGTCCCTTTTAGTTGAAGGGCAGTCAAGATCCTCTTCCAATTCTAATGCTTCTTTTTATATTCAGGAAACTCACCATTTAACAGATATAACAACAACCATAAATGCTAGGATACAGGGATACAGAGGGATAAAAAACATGGTCCATCCTTCAAGGAACTCATAATAAGTAAGTTGTCCCTTCCTTATTTCTTTAAAAGACATTCATATCGTTTTATTTTCATAATCGTTAAACTTGGCTTCTTACATAAATGAGTATCTAGTCCTACATCCTTGGAATAATTCTTACCATCAGGACTATCCCAAGGTTTATATTAAGGTGAAAAAAATATTAGATGGTTCCCAAAAGAAGTGGTTTGTGGTTTGGGTATAATTTGCTTAGTATTTGCATATGCCTATTTTGAAAAGACCTAGTGTTTCAAGTTAAAACACTAAGGCTATAAATGAGAGCAGATTTCTTGCTTCATGTTTGGCTGCCATAATTGATACCGATTCCAGAAACGTATAGCCAGAAGTGAGTCAACAGTTAAAGGGAACAGAGAAGAGGAAAAAAAAAAAAAAGAGTCTCAAGAAATCTTCTAAGACGGTAATAGCCCCCATCTGGAATTTTCCTCTCCTCTGTAAGAGCTTTTGCAGTTGGAGTGCAGTGTGGCTGGACGGAGCTCTGGTTTGCATGCTGCCGGCTGAGGGTTACTCCAAGTCCACCCCATGCTCAGCTGTTTCCCTTACTGGCCTTTGAGTTAGAGCATGGAAGACGCCCTGTCAAAATAGAAATGTTTAGACACAGAATTTTATTGCTGAAAGGGATCTTACAGATCATTATACCACAGAGATTCCCAAGCCTTTTCAAGTGTGAGAACCCCTTTTCGATCTCAGCGTTTTTTGGATTCCCATTTAGTAGGACTTAAACTTGTAGTGTGCATGGATTGAGAAGGTATATAATGACAGTATGCCACTATGAGTTCAATAATCATTTGCATGAATTTAAACTTTGTTAATCAGAACAGCAATTACATATATTTGAAACAAATAGCTATACCTGTATGAGTGAGACATATCATTTATTTCATCTATAGCCTACTAGGTGTACACATGGATTTGGAGATCCCATGAATTTGGAGGGCCCCGGGGACCTGCACCTTGGAAAACATTGATCTAATCCAGTCTCCTATTTTAACAGATGAAGATAAATGTGGTTTATGGATATTAAGTGACTTTCTAAGGACACAGCTAGTTAGTGGCAGAGTCCAGTTCATTGACACCTTTTCCACTGTGCCTCCGCTGTCTTAAACTTATCTGAAATTATTATTCATCCAGATCAGCAGAGAGAGGTATCGTAAATGAACTAGCTCCGAGGAAACTATGACTGTGTACCACACACAGGAAAACATGCTCCTGTATATAACAATAACAATAACAAAACAGATTAATTAATCAATTAGTTTGTATATAGAATTAATTAGATTGTATATAGAATTCTTGCATAACTTGTCTCACTTGACAATTACATATTTCTTGAGGATTGCAAGGAAGTAGAGACCTGTGTTAGGTACTTTATAAACTGTGGAGTAAATATGAAAAATATTGACTTTCTGGCCACAAATAATAACCCCCCTCAAAAAAAATGCAGAGGAAGAATTAAAAACCTTAAATATTATGGGTTTTTGGCAATGAACGGGCACAAAAGTCAGCAAGTATGGACATCCTCAACTTCTGCCAAGTCAGGAGGAGCAGTTCTGGCTGCTGAGTTGAGAAGAGAAATGAGAAAAATCACCAGCCAAATAATACATTATAATATTGGCAGACACAGGAGGGGGAGTGTGTCACAGATATTAAAAAGCCATTCAGTGTTAGAAGGATGCGATTCAGCTGGGGAAAGAAGAAAAGAACAATTGATATTTCCTGGATATTTATTAATGTTTAGATACAAGAGGTTGTATTGAGAGTAGCCAAGTCTTCAGCCCAAGTTTTCTCTGAGTGCTTGATATGACGTGAAAGATGCCGAACAGAGCTGTTCAGATCCGTGCTCTCCTTGGGTGACCCATTTCTGCCAGTACTGCACTGGGTTAGAAAACTTCAGCGGCTTCCTAGACTAGCTTTAGGTCTCTTTTGATCTGGATGACCCTTGGGAGTCTGAGTAGATTTTGATTCCTGTGAAGATTTGGGTCATTTGGGGGTAGATCTTGCCTGGTCCAATCATATCTTTTGTGTGGATATGGTAATAATGAGGGTCCATTCAGTTAGATCCAATAGTGTCTCAAGAAGGTCAAGGCTACTTACCTAGTTACGCTGTGTATCTGTTTTCCATAGATAGAGGATCTATTTCATGAGCAAGGTTTTCCATCTTCATTCCAACCAAATGATTTGAAACTATGAGCTTCAAAAGAAATCTTAAGGGAAGATAGGGCTGAACATGAGCAAATCCATTCTCACCACCGGAAGCTGGAACTCCACCTGCATTGTCTTTGGGGGACAGCCCATCTGACTGAGTCTTAGAGAAACACAAAGTAGATATAACTGGTATTGACAGAAAAGTTGTACAAACAGATCGTGATTAATTCTGTAGTCCGTACAGCTGAATATAACAAAACTGGGGTCCAGGGACTGTTGCTTTGCCTCCATGTTCTCTACCCGCTCGTTCCCGAGACTCTAGGTGTCGGAGGGAGGGAATGGCGTTTGCCATAGAGCAGAACCCTTCCTCTTCTCAGTAACTCGCCTGTTAGAGCTGCAGTGCTGGCAGCGGTCCTGAGAAGGGCTCTGCAGTGTGGGCTGGTTAGCAGGAGCATTTTCACTGCAGGCAGATTCGGTTGCCTTGGTGAAGTCCCCACGCATCTGAAGAGTGGCTCATCTGTTTCCGGCTGGGGATCACTTGTGCTCACCCAGACACCCATGAGAAACCTGGGAGACTGGTGAGCAGGTGCTGGCTGAACCGGGAACCTTTAAGAATCAGCCAACAAAATAGATAATTTTACTCAGTACAATTCCAGGAGGACTAATTTTTGGAGGAAATGCAGTCAGAGAAGCATTTTCAGTGTCAGGGGGCCTAGGGCAGGAATGGTGAGTTGAGAAGGAGGAGGGAAGAGGAAGAACAGAACAAAGCAGTGAGGGGGTGAGTTGGGGGGTGAGCGGGCTGAGAGATTCTTAGCACTTGGGTGGAGAGAGTTGTCTAAGAAAGATTTTAAGGATGTAGCCTTTATGATATGCTTGTAAAACCTCTCACCCTGCTCCTTCATGAAAATCACAGTAAACATCTACATTGTGCTTTTTCCAGTGTGGGTGTCAGGACCCACCTTTGGCTATTGAGCTGTTGAAGTGTGGCTGGTCCGAATTGAGATGCACAGCAAGTGTAACATACACACTGGATTTTGACGACTTAGTGTAGGAAAAAGAATGTAAAATATCTATTGCATTGATAATTTTTTACATTGAATACTTGTTGAAACGATAATATTTTTAATATATTGGGTTAAAGTATATCATTAATGTTAATTCTACCTGTTTCTTTTTACTTTAAAAAACTGTGTCTATTAGAACGTTTAAAACATAATGTGACTGGTGTTATACTGCTACTGGAAAGCACTAATCTACATGATTCTTCAAAGCTACTGGAGTTAGATTTGTGTTTATTTTGGGTTGGTATTGGTGGTGCTGTAGGGTTGTACAAGCAGACACTCACACCGATGTCTGCTGATGGCCAAAATGGAAGGGAGGGTCAGACGTGATAAATCTCAGGCTCCAAAAGGAGCATTGGTCAGCAGGCTTTGGTAAGTACGTCTGTGTGCCGAGACCTGCAGACATTTGGAAAGATTCAGAGTCAGAGAAATATCTGGGCGAAATGGGGCCTGACTTAAATATATCGAAAGGAGACCAAGTTTTCCTACAAGAACAGAACTGGTATTAACAGAGAAACCTCAGAGGGCAAAGATGGGAAACAGCGGGGATGGGAGAGAAGGTGCAGCCTTCTCTGCGAGTGTGTCATGCCTCAGTAAGAATGCCTGGGAGGGAGGAGAAAGAGGAAAAGAAGAAAGGACGGAGGGGTAGGGAGGAGAAGGAAGGAAATAGAACTGAATTGAGAAAAATAGCCACGCAAGGCTAGACATGGTTCATGTGGTCCCTAATAGATCTTGTGAGTTTGAAACAGCTTGAGAAGTGACCACTCCACGGAGCAGAAATCCTCTGTAAAACCCCCACAAGTAAAGAAAAACAGGTTTCCTGAATGTTCAGTAGCAGCAGTCATGAATCTGTTTATTTGAGAAACGGCTTTGAAGCTGCCCTAATTCTTTGTTAAGACAAGACTGGGGAGAAAGGAGTATTTGCATAAGTGATGAGGTGAAAGGGCTCCTGGCGTCCTCGAGGTTGAATGCTTCCCAGGGATACGTCCTTTAGCGCCCTCCATAGGAGGGCAGGGAGTCCCTGGCCGCATCCCTAGCACAGTGTTATTCTGTAGCGGTGTGTATATATATCGCTCAACTATTTGGAGCACGATTGGGCCCTTCAGATAACCAGAATAGCATCCTTCATTTCACTTTACGGCCAGCAAAGACACTCATTCCAAAGAGTTAGTAGAAACACGTAAAACCCTTCAGTGGAGTACAGCCTATGCTCTGGGTCTGAACAAGTTCAGTTCAATTTCTTATCCCATAACTCCTGTGTCTATGAAGCCAGGCAGTTAAAATGAATGACCCGAGGCGCTGCAAGGGTCTGAAGTGCCTCACAAATCATCAAAGAAAGACTAAATTATGTCCTGAACTTACCAAAGCCAAAAAGTGAACTAATAATATATTTTAGAAACAGTTGCTCCATGAGCTGAAACTGAAAACATGGTGATGTTTAACTCCAATTTAATGAGAACATCTAAGTAATTAAAAGGCCCCACTCTTAAAGCTTTCTGGTTGATTGAAGGTGCTTTGCATATTGGAAACAGGTATGAAAAGCTTTTATGTGTTAGGAGTTCTCTGAGGCAGAGCTGTTAACACTACCCACCTGGTGGACCACCTGCATAGGTTCACCTAGGAATAGTTAGAAATGCAAATTCTCAGGGCCCACCCCAAAATCTGCATGTTATCAACATCTTTAGGGATTCTAGGCACGCTGAAGTTTAAGAAGCACTGGCCTAGGGGACTAGTGTGTCTCTTGGAAAGGAAGGAACACCCTTTCCTTGAACAGGGCCTCTGGGGACCACAGCTAATCCTTATTTTATGTTCTAGGCACTGGGCTAAGAACTTTACACAACTTACCTCATTTTAATCCTTCAGCAGTTCTAAGGAGGCAGTATTAGAATTAATGCCACTTTACAGATAAGGAAACTGAGATATAAAATCATTAAGCAATTTGCCCAAACCCACATGCCCTAAGTAGGAGAACCAGGATTCACATCTAGGCTGCCACTCTTTGGCAGGACGTGATTCAGTCTTTTTCACTTGGGTTTTGAGCCATCTACAAGATGGGCAGATAGGGAGTTCTGTGGGTCCTACCCCCATGGGTTTGCTTTGTCCTTTCCAAAAAGCCTGGGATTTCCTGCTTAAAAGTCCCACAGAATCTAGATGGTGGAGTGACTTCCCCAAATCACATAGTTAATGGCATAATCCTGGCTGGAGTGCAGGTTTTCTGACCTTTCATCTCATATGTTACAATAAAAAAAAATACCAAAAAGCAAAACTGAGACCATAAAATTGACCTGAAATACCATCTTTTAGGAATAATGTCTGTTAAATTTGGAGGTTTACTCGTATATGACTCAAGATAGCTCAAGGAAAGGGGACTTATTTAAAAGTGGGGCGGAGGGAGTTAGTGTCACCCCTCCTTTCACCCATCGCACTCTCTTGAAGCACACGTTCTGTTTCTCTGTTCTCTTCCTCTCCCTTCTGCAGGCAAGGCTGTCTCCACTACTCCTCTGCTTATGGGTGAATGAAAATGGCCACCCCAGCCCTGATTGGACAACATCCTTCATTTCACACGTCAGCAATCATGTGAGCATGGTTTTGTGTCTCTTATTTCTAATTCTCCAATCAGAGAATTCTAGGCTATTCACTGATCTCTCATATTAATCAGCCAAAGTCAAGGTGTTATTAAAACAAAGGCAAGAAGGCTATCCCTTTCAGTAGGGTCATGGGGGTAATTCCAAATAATGGATTATAGAGTAGGCAACCCTGCCCAAATGTTCTACTACATTTTTTAAAAATAAAAATGAGATCATACCTCTTGTAGCTTTTTTTTTTTTTTTTTTTTTTTTTTTTACTATTTTGCCAACATACTTCCCTGCCTATAAATAATATCGTACCTCCTCAGTTTTCGTGATGGTGATACAATCAGCATATCCATTGTATGGCTCTGCCTCGGTTTGCTCAACCATTTTCTGTTGGTGGGTTTTCTTTCCTCCAGGTATTTGCCAATATGGTCAATGTTGTAATGAACAACTTTGTCATAAATCTTTGTGCCCAGTCTTAGTTCGTTTTTTAGGATAAATTCTTAAAAGGCAAAACTGCTATGTTAAGAAGTGTGGCCATTTTTAAGGCTTTAGAAATACATACCCCAATTACCTTCTGGAAAAGCTGTCCCAGTTCAGACTCCTACCGGCAAGGGAGTAAACCTTCCCACAACCTCACCAGCACTGGGGATTATTCTTTTTTATCTTTGCTAATTTTATAGGTAAAAATTGAGCTCATTGTTCTTTTAATTTGTGTTCTGGCTGAGGTGGAGCAATTTTTTCACATGTTCACTGGCCTTTTGTATCTCTGGTTTTGCAACATACATCTTTTGAAAACCTCAACTGTGCTTTACACAGGAAAAATATTTTGGCAGTTGTCATTAAATGTCTGCTTGTTCCTTATTCTAGTGGCGTCCTTTAGTTGATTACCCCAACCTGAAGGTAAACCAGCATCGCATTATTAGGATAATAGTATTTGAGTCTTCAAACAACATGTAAAGCTAAGCCTTTAGTTTGTTACCCTGTCCTTTAGGAAGATGTTCTTGGAGAGGCGAATCGATCTTCCAAGCTATGTGATAAAATGTCTGAGACCAGAATACCTAGTTGGCTGAAATGGTGGGATAGGGGTGAAGTGAGAATATGAAAGATGTCAAAGCAGTTGGAGTTGTTAAGGGAAGAGAATTTTTCGTACTATCCTGATCTCTAAGAAGGGGGAGAGGAATCTGTATGGGAAGTTGACTGTTTCTTTTTAATCCTTGCTTTACATCCAGCATTGAAAGGATGGACCCCTATCTCCTGTTCAAGTTGGAGTGTGGGTAGTTTTGAGTCTCCTCACAATTACTTCCTGGGACTTTGAAAATGATTCAGGATAGAAGACTCCCAAGAGATCAGATTGAGGTGACAGTAGGCTCATTGAGAATCACAGGTCAAGACATTCTGAGGAATGCAGGATGGTGGAGCTTGGCTACACAGGTCAGAAGTGTCCTTCTGTATAGGCAGTCGCCTCTGGTTTGATTCCACAGGGTTTCCCAAGCTTCCCTCATGATAATGATCACCTGATGTATTCACTAAAAACAAACATTCCAGGCCCACTGATTCAGACTCTTCAGGCAAGGGCCTGATGATTCTACCATCAGAGAAATTTGGAAAACACAGATTCAGAGGTTCTGCGGGAAGACCTTTTATAGCAGATAGCTTTTAGGATGTCCATTCAGCCTATACGATAGCCACCAGTACAATACAATACAATTCCCTACCCCTAGGTCGGACCTTAGTATTCATGGTTGGGCTTTGTCATACCCGTGTCCCTGGCTGCAAAGGAAGCCAGGCTGTGCCAGTCAGATTTTCTCTCTGTAAATTAAAAATGGTATTTAGAGTAGCCAGTCTGTCTCTAGAATTGCAATATGGAATGTCAAGAGCATGGGGCAGCTATATTCTGCCATGTGGATGAAGAAGCTGTTAAAATGGTATACAGGAGGACAGAAGAATGAAACACAGATTCCCTCTTGGCTTGCAGTAGCTTGACTTGCTTTCAGTAACTTTTATCTCTACTAAAACACTCTAATATAAAAAAAATCATCTGCATGTAACTAAAACCTTTACCTTGAACATCAATTGAAGTTAATGGGTCTTCTATTTTATTTTATTTTTTAAATTAATTAATTATTTAAAAAAATTTTTGCATTTTATTTAATTTATTTTTTTATACAGCAGGTTCTTATTAGTCATCAATTTTATACACATCAGTGTATACATGTCAATCCCAATCTCCCAATTCATCCCACCACCACCACCCCCCCGCCACTTTCCCCCCTTGGTGTCCATACGTTTGTTCTCTACATCTGTGTCTCAATTTCTGCCCTTCAAACCGGTTCATCTGTACCGTTTTTCTAGGTTCCACACATATGTGATATTAAAATACGATATTTGTTTTTCTCTTTCTGACTTAACTTCACTCTCTATGACAGTCTCTAGATCCATCCACGTCTCAACAAATGACCCAATTTTGTTCCTTTTTACGGCTGAGTAATATTCCATTGTATATATGTACCACCACTTCTTTATCCATTCATCTGTCGATGGGCATTTAGGTTGCTTCCGTGACCTGGCTATTGTAAATAGTGCTGCAGTGAACACTGGGGTGCATGTGTCTTTTTGAATTATGGTTTTCTGTGGGTATATGCCCAGTAGTGGGATTGCTGGATCATATGGTAATTCTATTTTTAGTTTTTTAAGGAATGTCCATACTGTTCTCCATAGTGGCTGTATCAATTTACATTCCCACCAACAGTGCAGGAGGGTTCCCTTTTCTCCACACCTTCTCCAGCATTTGTTGTTTGTAGATTTTCTGATGATGCCCATTCTAACTGGTGTGAAGTGATATTGTAGTTTTGATTTGCATTTCTCTAATAATTAGTGATGTTGAGCATCTTTTCATGTGCTTCTTGGCCATCTGTATGTCTTCTTTGGAGAAATGTCTATTTAGGTCTTCTGCCCATTTTTGGATTGGGTTGTTTGTTTTCTTAATATTGAGCTACATGAGCTGTTTATATATTTTGGAGATTAATCCTTTGTCCGTGGATTTGTAAATATTTTCTCCCATTCCGAGGGTTGTCTTTTCGTCTTGTTTATGGTTTCCTTTGCTGTGCAAAAGCTTTAAAGTTTCATTAGGTCCCATTTGTTTATTTTTGTTTGTATTTCCATTACTCTAGGAGGTGGATCAAAAAAGATCTTGCTGTGATTTATGTCAAAGAGTGTTCTTCCTATGTTTTCCTCTAAGAGTTTTATAGTGTCCAGTCTTACATTTAGGCCTCTAATCCATTTTGAGTTTATTTTTGCATATGGTGTTAGGGAGTGTTCTAATTTCATTCTTTTACATGTAGCTGTCCAGTTTTCCCAGCACCACTTATTGAAGAGACTGTCTTTTCTCCATTGTATATCCTTGCCTCCTTTGTCATAGATTAGTTGACCATAGGTGCTTTCTGGGCTTTCTATCTTGTTCCATTGATCTATGTTTCTGTTTTTGTGCCAGTACCATATTGTCTTGATTACTGTAGCTTGGTAGTATAGTCCAAAGTCAGGGAGTCTGATTCCTCCAGCTCCATTTTTTTCCCTCAAGACTGCTTTGGCTATTCGGGGTCTTTTGTGTCTCCATACAAATTTTAAGATTTTTTGTTCTAGTTCCTTAAAATTGCCATTGGTAATTTGATAGGGATTGCATTGAATCTGTAGATCACTTTGGGTAGTATACTCATTTTCACAATATTGATTCTTCCAATCCAAGAACATGGTATATCTCTCCATCTGTTGGTATCATCTTTAATTTCTTTCATCAGTGTCTTATAGTTTTCTGCATACAGGTCTTTTGTCTCCCTAGGTAGGTTTATTCCTAGGTATTTGATTCTTTTTGTTGCAGTGATAAATGGGAGTGTTCCCTTAATTTCTCTTTCAGATTTTTCATCATTAGTGTATAGGAATGCAAGAGATTTCTGTGCATTAATTTTGTATCCTGGAACTTTACCAAATTCATTGATTAGCTCTAGTAGTTTTCTGGTGGCATCTTTAGGATTCTCTGTGTATAGTATCATGTCATCTGCAAACAGTGACAGTTTTACTTCTTCTTTTCCAATTTGGATTCCTTTTATTTCTTTTTCTTCTCTGATGGCCGTGGCTAGGACTTCCAAAACTATGTTGAATAATAGTGGTGAGAGTGGACATCCTTGTCTTGTTCCTGATCTTAGAGGAAATGCTTCCAGTTTTTCACCGTTGAGAATGATGTTTGCTGTGGGTTTGTCATATATGGCCTTTATTATGTTGAGGTGGGTTCCCTCTGTGCCCACTTTCTGGAGAGTTTGTATCATAAATGGGTGTTGAATTTTGTCAAAAGCTTTTTCTGCATCTATTGAGATGATCATATGGTTTTTATTCTTCAGTTTGTTAATATGGTGTATCACGTTGATTGATTTGCGTATATTGAAGAATCCTTGCATCCCTGGGATAAATCCCACTTGATCATGGTGTATGAACCTTTTAATGTGTTGTTGGATTCTGTTTGCTAGTATTTTGTGGAGGATTTTTGCATCTATATTCATCAGTGATATTGGTCTGTAATTTTCTTTTTTTGTAGTATCTTTGTCTGGTTTTGGTATCAGGGTGATGGTGGCCTCATAGAATGAGTTTGGGAGTGTTCCTTCCTCTGCAATTTTTTGGAAGAGTTTGAGAAGGATAGGTGTTAGCTCTTCTCTAAATGTTTGATAGAATTCACCTGTGAAGCCATCTGGTCCTGGGCTTTTGTTTGTTGGAAGATTTTTAATCACAGTTTCAATATCATGACTTGTGATTGGTCTGTTCATATTTTCTATTTCTTCCTGGTTCAGTCTTGGGAGGTTATACCTTTCTAAGAATTTGTCCATTTCTTCCAGGTTGTCCATTTTATTGGCATAGAGTTGCTTGTAGTAGTCTCTTAGGATGCTTTGTATTTTTGCGTTGTCTGTTGTAACTTCTCCTTTTTCATTTCTAATTTTATTGATTTGAGTCCTCTCCCTCTGTTTCTTGATGAGTCTGGCTAATTGTTTAGCAATTTTGTTTATCTTCTCAAAGAACTAGCTTTTAGTTTTATTGATCTTTGCATTGTTTTCTTTGTTTCCATTTCATTTATTTCTGCTCTGATCTTTAAGATTTCTTTCCTTCTGCTAACTTTGGGTTTTGTTTGTTCTTCTTTCTCTAGATCCTTTAGGCGTAAGGTTAGATTGTTTGAGATTTTTCTTGTTTCTTGAGGTAGGCTTGTATAGCTATAAACTTCCCTCTTAGAACTGCTTTTGCTGCATCCCATAGGTTTTGGATTGTCGTGTTTTCATTGTCATTTGTCTCTAGATATTTTTTGATTTCCTCTTTGATTTCTTCAGTGATGTCTTGGTTATTTAGTAACTTATTGTTTAGCCTCCATGTGTTTGTGTTTTTTACGTTTTTTTCTCCTGTAATTCATTTCTAATCTCATAGCATTGTGGTCAGAAAAGATGCTTGATATGATTTCAATTTTCTTAAATTAACTGAGGCTTGATTTGTGACCCAAGATGTGATCTATCCTGGAGAATGTTCCGTGCGCACTTGAGAAGAAAGTGTAATCTGCTGTTTTTGGATGGAATGTCCTATAAATATCAATTAAATCCTGGTCTATTGTGTCATTTAAAGCTTCTGTTTCCTTATTTATTTTCATTTTGGATCATCTGTCTATTGGTGTAAGTGAGGTGTTAAAGTCCCCCACTAGTATTGTGTTACTGTCGATTTCCTCTTTTATAGCTGTTAGCAGTTGCCTTATGTATTGAGGTGCTCCTATGTTGGGTGCATATATATTTATAATTGTTATATCTTCTTCTTGGATTGATCCCCTGATTATTATGTAGTGTCCTTCCTTGTAACATTCTTTATTTTAAAGTCTATTTTATCTGATATGAGTATTGCTACTCCATCTTTCTTTTGATTTCCATTTGCATGGAATATCTTTTCCCATCCCATCACTTTCAGTCTGTATGTGTCCCTAGGTCTGAAGTGGGTCTCTTGTAGACAGCATATAGATGGGTCTTGTTTTTGTATCCATTCAGCAAGTCTGTGTCTTTTGTTTGGAGCATTTAATCCATTCACGTTTAAGGTAATTATCGATATGTATGTTCCTATGACCATTTTCTCAATTGTTTTGGGTTTGTTTTTGTAGGTCCTTTTCTTCTCTTGTGTTTCCCACTTAGAGAAGTTCCTTTAGCATTTGTTGTAGAGCTGGTTTGGTGGTGCTGAATTCTCTTAGCTTTTGCTTGTCTGTAAAGCTTTTGATTTCTCCATCGACTCTGAATGAGATCCTTGCTGGGTAGAGTAATCTTGGTTGTAGGTTCTTCCATTTTATCACTTTAAGTATATCATGCCACTCCCTTCTGGCTTGTAGAATTTCTGCTGAGAAACCAGCTGTTAACCTTATGGGAGTTCCCCTGTATGTTATTTGTCATTTTTCCCTTGCTGCTTTCAATAATTGTCTTTAATTTTTGGCAATTTGATTACTATGTGTCTTGGCGTGTTTCTCCTTGGGTTTATCCTGTATGGGACTCTCTGCGCTTCCTGGACTTGGGTGGCTATTTCCTTTCCCATGTTAGGGAAGTTTTCGACTATAATCTCTTCAAATATTTTCTCTGGTCCTTTGTCTCCCTCTTCTCCTCTGGGACCCCGAATGTTGTTGCGTTTAATGTTGTCCCAGAGGTCTCTTAGGCTGTCTTCATTTCTTTTCATTCTTTTTTCTTTAGTCTGTTCCGTGGCAGTGAATTCCACCATTCTGTCTTCCAGGTCACTTATCCGTTCTTCTGCCTCAGTTATTCTGCTATTGATTCCTTCTAGTGTAGTTTTCATTTCAGTTATTGTATTGTTCATCTCTGTTTGTTCTTTAATTCTTCTAGGTCTTTGTTAAACATTTCTTGCATCTTCTCAATCTTTGCCTCCATTCTTTTTCCGAGGTCCTGGATCATCTTCACTATCATTATTCTGAATTCTTTTTCTGAAAGGTTGCCTATCTCCACTTCATTTAGTTGTTTTTCTGGGGTTTTATCTTGTTCCTTCATCTGGTACATAGCCCTCTGCCTTTTCATCTTGTCTGTCTTTCTGTGAATGTGGTTTTTGTTCCACAGGCTGCAGGCTTGTAGTTCTTCTTGCTTCTGCTGTCTGCCCTCTGGTGGATGAGGCTATCTAAGAGGCTTGTGCAGGTTTCCTAATGGGACAGACTCTGGGTCTTCTATTTTAAAAATGAAAATTATTCTGGAAAGATTAGGGCTATCAAAAATACATAATTTAATGTAAATTACTTTAACCAGATTACTGCAAACTCTGGGAACAGGAGTGATATTTGTAGGGAAGAGGGTGGGGAGTGGGCCATGAAGGTGATGTGAGGAGAGGCAAAATAGGTGAAGAGTCACAGCAATGGTTTTAGAGACCAACAAGGGAGCATGGAGCCTGGATATGGTCATTTCTATGTGGTGTTTACACATTTTCTCCTTGTGCTGGAGAGTATGCAGGTATTTCCAATCTAGGCTGACCTAACCACCAGTGTGAATGTCAGGTGGCATTTAGGATCTGTCAATTTCAGTTTTTGCTGCTGTAAATAATACCTGGTTAGGATTCTCGAACTGAAGATTAAAAACATGAGTGGGTGTTTGAAGACAACACAGTGTGCTTAGTAGAGTTGATTTAGTGTTCATTCAACTAGTCAACTCATTACACAAGTAGTTATGTTTAGCTTTTGCTCATCACACAAGGGCAAGACAAATTTTTCCTCCCTAACTCTCGGGGCTGGGTGCATATCTCTTCTGGGTGTCTTGATCCATTGTTCCCTTTTGTTCATGATTAAAGGGCTATGGACTCCTTCAGGAAGTTGTCTCAGAATTCCATTAGCATCACAATTTGTAGACTTTCCTACCAGGTCAGTAACTTGTTAAAAGCTCACCTTCTGGTTCCTGTGATTTCTCTTTTGCTTTCTGCATATTTGGTCCTCATCCATTCTACTATCTCCTATTTTCCCCACTATTTTCCTATTTTTATTTCATGCGTGTAGGTGGAAGGGGAGCTCCTTATTATCTCCCGGGAAGGCTTGCTGTTGAAGAGGGAAATATCTGACTTCCCAGGAGCTTAAGGTTCTTCATATTCTTTTAAAACAAGCCCCAACATGGGACTTCCTGGGCGGTCCAGTGGTTAAGACTCTGTGCTTCCACTGCGGGGGTGGGGTGGTGGTGGTGGGGGTGTGGGTTCAATCCGTGGTCAGGGAATTAAGATCCTGCATGCTGGCGGGTGCGGCTGAAAAGAAAAGGAAAAAAACAAACAAAATGCAACCCATGGAAGGAAGTAAAGCCACTGAGCTTTGAAGACATTGGCAGACCTTTCAGGATCTGAGGCACTGCTGCCTTTAACCCTTTATTGCCACATCAGTGATTCATTTTGTTGTTTTAAGGACCTCCCTTCCTTTGCTAGGGAGGTAATTTTGAATTTCACTCTAAATTCCCCAGAAAGCTACAATCTAGCTTTGTGAGCTTAATCTAGGTTGTTTGATGCAATTATAATTTTATCTGATGGTCTGGGTGATACATTTAGAAAAGAAGTATCTGAGGGCTGGTCCTAGAAGTCCAGTTCTAGGTCCCTGGCTGAGTTCACAAGGAAAACACATCGCAAGGAGGACGTATCTGATCTCTGGGCGCCAAAAGGACCCTAAGGTTACATTCTGCCTGAGAATGGCTGGCTGTGGCTCCCTGATGCTCTTCAGATGTGGGCTGGGAAGGCGTACTAGAATGAAGCTAAGAAAATCTGGGCTTTCTTGAGAGCTTCTTTTTTAAAAAATTTTTTTAAAAATTAAAAAAATTTTTTTTAAATTGAAGTAGAGTTGGTTTACAATGTTGTGTTAGTTTCTGGTGTACAGTAAGGTGATTCAGTTTTATATGTATGTGTGTGTGTGTGTGTGTGTGTGTGTGTGTGTATATATATATGTATATTCTTTTTCAGATTCTTTTCCATTATAGGTTATTACAAGATACTGAATATAGTTCCCTGTGCTATACAGTAAGACCTTTTTGTTTACCTGTTTTATATACAGTAATGTGTATCTGTTAATCCCAAGCTCCTAATTTATCCCTCCCCCACTTCCCCTTTGGTAACCATGAGCTTGTTTTCTATGTCTGTGAGTCTGTTTCTGTTTTGCAAATAAGGTCATTTGTATCTTTTTTATTTTTATTTTTTATTTTTTTAAAATTAATTAATTTATTTATTAATTTATTTTTGGCTGTGTCAGGTCTTCGTTGCTGCGCGCGGGTTCTCTCTAGTTGCGGCAAGGGGGGGCTACTCTTCGTTGCAGTGCGTAAGCCTCTCATTGCGGTGGCTTCTCTTGTTGTGGAGCATGGGCTCTAGCGCGCACGGGCTCAGTAGTTGTGGCTCACGGGCTCTAGAGCGCAGGCTCAGTAGTTGTGGCTCGCGGGCTTAGTTGCTCCGCAGCATGTGGGATCTTCCCGGACCAGGGCTCGAACCCGTGTCCCCTGCATTGGCAGGCGGATTCTCAACCACTGCGCCACCAGGGAAGCCCTGTATCTTTTTTAGATTCCACATATAAGAGATACCATATGACCCTTGTCTTGACACCTTCTTAAGGAAGGGGTGTAACAATATGGAGATTTGCATGTGTAATAAATTTTTATTAACTCTTATGTGGGTTTTCAGTGTACTTTGCAAATGCAAACTCCCAACTCTCACTGTGCATGATTTTTCTCATTTATGGCTGGGCAAACAGAAGCATAAAGAGCAGCAATGACTGGTCTGAGCTCACCAAGTTAGTGAAACAGGCAGAGCTCATAGACTGATTATCTCTTACTGCACCTCTTGCCCAGCCTGTCACCCTCACCCGTAGCCTTCCCTGACAGCTGCCATCCACAGCTCCTTAGGAAAAGGGAAATTCAAGCGCAGATGAAGGAAAAGGAAATTGTTTCAGTCCAGTGTTCTGTTAACATTTAATTCACACCTGTGCTGTTGGACTAGCGGCCCCCATGTGATTTAATATAGTGATGATTAAGTCTAAAGATAAAAGTATATGGACAGTAAACTAACACTAATGCATTTTGGGGGAGAGAACTGCTGACTCAAGCGAAATATACATTTATTTCAACCACATGCACTATAGTGACTGCTATTTGTTTCTGTCTGTTCACTCAGGGATTAAATTGAGTTTAAGCAGCCTGGAACAGTTTGATGCCTCCTCCTTCCAGCCATGGAAAGTGCCAGGTGGCTTGCCTCTAGAATCTGACATCCTGTTGGTGAGGATAACAATCCACAACTGAGATCCTTTGGCTTTTTTTAGGCCCATCTACGAGAAATAAATCAGAATGATGCAGAGCTAAGAGCATGAACCTTGGCCACAAATGGTCTTAGGTTCGAATTCTGTCACTTAGTAATGGTGTGACTGGGTCCTCTGTGAGAATTTTCTTTCGGGTCATGATTAAATAGCATATGATAGGTGGGTAATAATGATAGTAGTAATAATAATTGTTATTAAAGCAGCCACCATTAAATGAGTACTTACTACACACCAACCACTGTGCTAAGTGGTCTCAATCTTGGCAACAAAAATAGGAAATGGGTACTGCTAATAAATGCATACTTAACGTCAGTTGCTTTTTTTCTTTGACTGAGTAGGCATTTACTGAGCATTGGATACATGCAGACATCATACTAGGTGTTGGTGATTTAGCATTAAATGGGTCGTGATACCACCTCTCAAGGAGTTCTTGTACTCCTGGGGGAATGGGGAAGAAGGCAAAAGAAATACGAAATGATAAGGACTATTGTATGATGGGAGCAAATGGAGGGGAGAATATGAAACAAAGTAGGAGTTAGGGAAGGTTGAACCCTCAAGGTTCTGTGGCTCGGGAGATTGCTGGACTGCTAAGGTCATGGACTTCTGAGTTCAAGTCCAGTGCCCTCTACTAATCCTTGCCTCCTAGAGGAGTGTCATCACTAATACAGGACTCTGGGAAGCTTCTTCCCAAGGAAAGGATTACTTTAAGGAAAAAAAAAACAAGAACCTTTATTGTGAAAGTTTTCAAATTCACAAAAACAGAGAGAACAGAATAATAGACTCTTTTACTCATCCTCCACATTCAGTAATCATCAACATTTTGCCACATAAGCTACATGCAAAGGACACTTTTACCGGGGGGCTCTGCTGGTGATTCCGAAGAGACTATATAAATCCCTTGTCCATTTCCCTTGTCCTATATCCATAAACTGGATCTTCTCTCCTCCCTCTGTTGTGAAGACACCCCTTGATTCTAACAGGAGAGTGCGTGTCGGGCCTGTGATCCAAGCTCCATCACTGCTGGAGTAGAACAGCCCCACATATATGCTGGAATAGCATCTCCCTTTAAACAAAGACAGGATTATTATTGAGGTAGTCAGATTTGCATTTTGCACATATGTACTTTTTTTTTAAACATCAGTCATAATGCCTGGTTTGGTGAACAATGCCTTAATCATCACATGGTCGGTGTAGTAAGACCATCTTTAACAAATGGATTGGACACAATAGACATCTTGGTTAAGATGCTAGACCTCACTGGGTGACTATTGTCACCCACATCTATTACGTGGCAATCATCTGGTGAATGCTAGATCTGACTGTGAAAATAGATCTGCACTTTGTCTTTTTTTTTCTCCTTAATCTCCATCAGTCCCAGCCCCTGGAAAGGAGTCTGTCTCAGGCAGCGTGCTCTGAGTGGCGTTTTTGAAGGCAGGGGAAAGAAAAAACCAAAAACCAAAAACGAGTGCTTAGACTACTAACCCAAGGAATTTATTTTGTGGTGCATATTTTCGATTACAAAAGAACTGATTGAGCTTATGAAACAAGAGTAAGTCATTTCTGGAAGGGAAATTCTCTCTAGCATTCAGTAAAGAGATTGACTGGGTTTACCAAAGTTAGAATAAGGCTGCTTTTGTTAAAAAGGAAGTGATTAGGTACAGGGGAAATCATTTTGGATTGTCAGATAAGAGTCTTAAGTTCAACTCCTAGGCTCTGCTTTGATGAACCAGGCTATATTTGGCAAGGCACCGCACACCTCTGGTCTCAGTTTCCTTACCTGTAAAATACACAAGATCCTCTTAGTCTGTGATATTTTGTGACTTTAAGAGGGTTTAATGCAATGCATTGGTTAAAAGCAGGTCTTTAGGAGTTGGATAAAGCTGGGTTTCAGGCCTATGTCAGCTGCCTGTTAGCTGTGTGATCTTAAAAAATTCACTTAACCTTTCTGTTCTCCATCTTCACAGTTTGTAAAACTAGTACAGTAGTAATAAATAGCTCAGCCAAGAACTATTAGATCAACTGTATTGTGCTTCACATAGTTCCTGGCACATTTAAACTCAATAAATGGGATTTCTTCCTATTACGTGCTCTTGTTACCTAAAGAATCAGAGATCCAGGAAGAAAAACAAAGCCCTCAACAAAATTTTCCTGGAAAATGAAGCAAGATCCCTGTCCCCAGCTAGCAATATTTTCACAAGTACTTTGCTCTGATCCAGTGCTAGCACGCATGAAGATGCATTATGAGCTCAGTGCCGTGTCTTTGGTTCATTTCTAATTTCATTCATTTAAACAACCAGCCAGCATTCACCCAGTGCCCTCTCGGTTCTTGAGATTCTACTGGCCTTGAGGATGAAAAGGCAAATGTTCCATCTTTCCTGCTATCACGGGGCTTACAGTAGAGAGGGCAGAGGTAGACCTAAGCAATATTATTATTGCATTACTTTCTTCACCAGCTCTTTCTTTCTTTGTGCTTTCTGGAAGTTCTTTCAGGTTTGGAACTCAGAGGCCGATGCCCATTTTTAAGTTTGCCTTAAAGTCAGATTTCTCTGTGATCTGAGGTTCAGATGCCTCACTGGGTATCTTCTCAAACCACATAACTTCAGATTCTCTGTGTTGAAGTCTGTTATCGGTTCAATTCTCCTCTTTCTAAAAAGAGTTTATTTGGAAGAATATTTGAAACAAACTGGGAAAGTGTGCAGATGTTTGTACAGCTATTTGAAACAAACAAGCAAAGAAACAAAACGAGAAGAGTGAGTAGCCCGGTTCCACTTTAAAAAATAATAACCTTAGTTAACTTCTGCTGAGTCCTCTTTATAATATAAACAGGCAGTGCTCGAAGCAATTTGTATATAATCATTTATTAATCCTCACAACTGCTGTGGTAAATAGATTTGAGGATAATTCCCGTTTTGCTGGTGAGAAAAACTGAGGAACAGACAGGTTGAGTCATTTGCTAGTCAGACAACTAGTATGTGGCTAAATTGGGATTTAATCTCTTACCGTCTGACCCCAGAACGAGGCTCATATCTAGTGGTTTCTGAATGGCACAAGATACTTGTAATAATTTTCTATTGTTTTATTAAATATTGAGCTCAAGAAAATTAAATCACAGGGAACTGCAAATATAATTCAAACTTTTATTAAATGTCAGAATATCAGATATTTGGATGTACTTTACTTCTGGGCAATGATCCAGGTTTGAAGCATATACTTAAGTATTTGCTGCTATGATTATTGCATTGACTTATAGTGGCAAATCAGATTACACAGTGAGGAGGATTAAGTTACTGACACACACTTTGGGGACGACACCTTTTGATCTTGGTTTGGGAGTTCAGATGTTCCCTTATAAGGAGCAGGCCTTCTCCTTGTCTGTTTCATTTAACTTGAACTTGTGAGTTCTGAAAGGGACATTTATTCTTTTTCCTTCTGCAAGATGCATGCCACCAGAAATAAATGCTCTTGGTTTGTAAGTTTAGAGCTGCTATCATAACCATTTTTTGTTTAGTTTGGAAAACTCCAAACTGCTACCTACTCCATCTTTTTTTTCTTCCTAAAAGTTCTTTCAAACATAATTCTTTTAGTGGAATAAAAGATTTTTTTCTGTCTTAATATACTATAAATAGTCATCTTTTTTTTTAATTGTTCCTAAAAGTTCTTTCAAACATAATTCTTTTAGTGGAATAAAAGATTTTTTTCTGTCTTAATATACTATAAATCATCATCTTTTTTTTTTAATTGGGGTATAGTTGCTTTACAATGTTGTGTTTCTGCTGTACAACGAAGTGAATCAACTTTATGTATACATATATCCCCTCCCTCTTGGACCTCCCTCCCCTCCCCCCATCCCACCCATCTAGGTCACCACAGAGCACTGAGCTGAGCTCCCTGTGCTATACAGCAGGTTCCCGCTAGCTATCTATTTTACACATGGTAATGTATATATGTCAATCCCAATCTCCCAATTCATCTGCCCCCACCTCCCCCCTACCCCGTGTCCACATCTCTGTTCTCCACGTCTGTGTCTCTATTCCTGCAAATAGGTTCATCTGTACCATTTTTCTAGATTCCACATATATGCGTTAATATACGGTATTTGTTTTTCTCTTTCTGACTCACTTCACTCTGTATGACAGACTCTAGGTCCATCTGTGTCTCTACAAATGACCCAGTTTCATTCCTTTTTATGGCTGATATTCCATTTTATATATATGTACCACATCTTCTTTATCCATTCATCTGTCAGTGGACACTTAGGTTGCTTCCATGTCCTGGCTATTGTAAACAGTGCTGCAGTGAACATTGTGGTGCATGTGTCTTTTTTTTTTTTTTTGCTGATTCACTTTTTTTTTTTTTAACATCTTTATTGGAGTATAATTGCTTTACAATGGTGTGTTAGTTTCTGCTTTATAAGAAAGTGAATCAGCTATACATATACATATATCCCCATATCCCTTCCCTCTTGCGTCTCCCTCCCTCCCACCCTCCCTATCCCACCCCTCTAGTTGGTCACAAAGCACCGAGCTGATCTCCCTGTGCTATGCAGCTGCTTCCCACTAGCTATCGATTTTACATTTGGTAGTGTATATATGTCCATGGCACTGTCTCACTTTGTCCCAGCTTACCCTTCCCCCTCCCCGTGTCCTCAAGTCCATTCTCTACGTCTGTGTCTTTATTCCTGTCCTGCTCCTAGTTCATCAGAACCATTTTTTTTTTTTTTTTAGAGTCCATATATATGTGTTAGCATACGGTATTTGTTTTTCTCTTTCTGACTTACTTCACTTTGTATGACAGACTCTAGGTCCATCCACCTCACTACAAATAACTCAATATCATTTCTTTTTATGGCTGAGTAATATTCCATTCTATATATGTGCCACATCTTCTTTATCCATTCATCTGTCGATGGACACTTAGGTTGCTTCCATGTCCTGGCTGTTGTAAATAGAGCTGCAATGAACATTGTGGTACATGTCTCTTTTTGAATTATGGTTTTCTCAGGGTATATGCCCAGTAGTGGGATTGCTGGGTCATATGGTAGTTCTATTTTTAGTTTTTTAAGGAACCTCCATACTGTTCTCCATAGTGGCTGTATCAATTTACATTCCCACCAACAGTGCAAGAGGGTTCCCTTCCTCCACACCCTCTCCAGCATTTATTGTTTGTAGATTTTTTTGATGATGGCCATTCTGACTGGTGTGAGGTGATAACCTTATTGTAGTTTTGATTTGCATTTCTCTAATAATTAGTGATGTTGAGCATCTTTTCATGTGCCTCTTGGTCATCTGTATGTCTTCTTTGGAGAAATGTCTATTTAGGTCTTCTGCCCATTTTTTGATTGGGCTGTTCGGTTTTTTTTGATATTGAGCTGCATGAGCTGTTTGTATATTTTGGAGATTAATCCTTTGTCAGTTACTTCGTTTGCAAATATTTTCTCCTATTCTGAGGGTTGTCTTTTACAGCTACATGTAAAAGAATGAAATTAGAACACTCACTAACACCATACACAAAAATAAACTCAAAATGGATTAAAGACCTAAATGTAAGACCAGACACTATAAAACTCTTAGAGGAAAACATAGGAAGAACACTCTTTGACATAAATCCCAGCAAGATCTTTTTGACCCACCTCCTAGAGTAATGGAAATAAAAACAAAAATAAACCAATGGGACCTAATGAAACTTAAATAGTCATCTTTTAAGTCTGCGTCTCCTCCAAGAGGCATCTAGATCACTTGCTTCTTGGACCATCTTTATTCTTCTGACTTCACCCTCCATAACTCCTGAAAGCTGGACTTAAAAATGGCCTTAATTCCAACTTCCTTTCCACCTCAGTTCCAGAATCAATCCTGGCAGGAAGTGTATCAGTCTCACCTCTGGGATTAGCTCCCATTCCTGGCCTGGGGGCCCAGTGACATGGCCACAAATGCTGGGCTCCATGCTCTTCCTCGTCACCCAATCCTGATAGCAGCCTCTTACCTGACATTGCAGTTGAGCCTGCCCTAAGACTCTCTTGCTACTGTGTTCCTCCCTTTGGGCTGAAACTCTGCATATCCACAGACTCTGAACTGTGCCTGACCTCATTATGCCCTTGGATGATTATGCCTCGAGACTGAGTCTGACTCTCTCCGCCCAGAGCCAAGGGCAAAGCATAAGCTGGGAATGCTGGGCTGAACGCTCTGGTTGCCTATGGGGGCAGTTATAGGAGTGAGTGCCAAGGATAGGCTCAAGGGGCCGCAATGCCCGACATTCTAGAAAAGCAGTTCAAGCATCACTAAACGAGGAAGGAGAAATGTCATGAGCTTAGGGGTGAAGGGGTACATTATTGTACAAAAGAACAGGTGGACAGAGGTGCCCAGACTGAAACTGGGGCTGAAATGAACGGTTGGCTACCACAGAGGCCAGGCAGGGCACTAGGTGAGGGATGGTGGTAGAAAGGACGAGTCCTGTGGGCCCTATGACCCTTTTATATGCCAGGGAGTGTACCTGTCAGGCTGGGCTCAGGACCTTCAATTTTGCAGCTGGCCCGGCTTGTACTCTGGTTCAGGATGCCCATTCCTGCCTGCTCTTGGCTGCCAAGGCCTCAGCAAGCCTCCTGCCTGCCCGAGTCTGGGCTCTGTCCCATTTTCAGTTTAATAGAATTGATGTTACTCAGCGCTCCCAGGACACATGGCATTGCCCTGTTTGGCTCTGGCCCTGATTTCAACAGAAGGGGAAAAGAAAAGAGGACTGCCAACAAGCCCATTTCCTTCAACTCTAAGTCCCACTGTGCCCCCGGCTTCTTATGAGTGACAAGCCTGAAGGATTCTGAGTAGCATTTTTCAATTAAAGTGTTTCATTTTATGTTTGTCTATCATAGAACATAAATAGTGGAGGGAAGAGATCACCTCTAATTAAAGTCAGCAAGTGTTTATCAAATGTCTAGTATTTATCAGTCTTACTTATATCCCTAACCTTGTTATAAAAGTCACAGAGGCAAAAATAATATAAAATGTGGTTCCAGACTTAAGGGGCTTACCCAGAAATCATTATGAATTAAAGTCATTTAATGTATATAGAAATGTAACTACTATCACAATATGATTTATGGGTTTAGATATACCATGACTCAAATTATACCAACCGAAAAGAAACCACACAGAGAAACTTCGTTGCAATCTTGCTTTCCAGCACCAGTCTCTAAAGGAATTCTAACTTTAAGCCCCAAAGTTCCAAGAGTCCTTTTGTTATAACTAGTAATAAAATCTCTCTCTCTCTCTCTCTCTCTCTCTCACACACACACACACACACACACACACACTTCTACCTTGCAATGTTACTAGCAAGTCAGATCAGCCATAAAGCTGGCCAATGAATAGCTCCTGACTGGCTGGCTGATCAGCCCATACATTGTTTGGCAAATTGGATCAAGCCACAGAAAAGTAGCCTCAGATAAAGTGAGCGATTTAACATAATTTACTTTCTCATAGTGAGAGGCTCTATTTAATTTTCACACCCCTGTGTCTGATGTCTTTTCATGAAATGTAGTAGTCTACTTCTCAAAACTTCCCTGCTGGTGAAAAGCATGCATTTATTTTTTAAAATACATTCTTAATTTCTGGTCCATAGGAATAAACCATGCCTCTGGGAAAGAAATGCATTGCATGGATACACTTTGTGAAGGTAAACACACAGAGGCATCCTGCTTTCTGTTAATTAATGATAGTGATGCCAAGTTTTTATAGGAAACCAATTTTGCTTTTGAACACCAGGGAGATCTTTGAGCTTAAGAAACATTTCAATTTAGGAAAACTGTAGCATGGCCAAAAGTCCAAATGTAGCAGGTGAATTAGAGTTGGTATAGAAAATTAGATGCATCAGGAATTGTTCCATGAATGTTCAGTAAATACAACTGGACCACTGAAGACATTTTCTCAAAGCTGAAGACAACTCCAAAAGTTGGGATTTGTTCCAGCATTTTCCCAAGAGTTGGAGTTCACATGCATGGACTGGGGCTGTGGGAGCTGAGAAAGGCCGTGGTCGTGAACAGCCCACTGGGTAGAACCGTGCCTTGGGCGGGCCAGGGCTTTGCCAGACTGACGAAGGGTGGATATTCCTTGTCTCCAAATGGAGACCAACTCTGACCTTTTTGGAGGATGGAAGTTTCAGCTTCCTCTTGTTTCTATTCATTAGGAAGTTATTTATGAATGTTCACTGACTGTGACATGACCTCCTTGGTGTATTTAAAGCAACCCTAGGCTGGTGTTGTCAAAAGTTTCATTGTACACACAGATGCTGCAAGTCAGCAGGAAGGCAGAGTTTGACAGGGTGAGTGGCACGCGATGCGAGGGCTGAGTCACTGCAGAGTACGCCACACGACCCCTCTTGTGTAACGGGTTCTATTCTCGTGCCCTTACTGACTCTGCCCCATCTAGACTCGTCTGCCTTGGACTCTGCACCATTGTCTGCCTGGAGGTGATAAAGAATGGTGGAAGTGAGGACAGTTACTTAAAGTGGAAACCCCCAAGTCTAGGTCCTCTGAGCCCCCGTAAAGGTGTCTGCGCTTTGACTTCCAGGAATCAGTTCTACAGAAATACTCAAACAAGTGTCTACAAGTCCATCCACAGTGAAGACACGTACAAGAAGGACAAATTGGAAACAACCTAAATGGGAGGGGGGGCCATCAATTATGGTATTATTTATGCAATGGAATATTATACAGCTGTGAAAACAGCCAAGCAGCTTTATGTGAATAAAGCTGCCCACTGTAGATTGCTGAGGAAAAAACTATCTGTCTACCTATCTATCTATCTATCATGATCCCGTTTCTGTGTTTAAAAAATTACATATGTGTAGCAGTGCTGCCCTGGGGGACTGGAATTGGGAAAGCTGAGGGAAGGATCATCACTTTGGCTTTCTACATTTCTGTTTTACTGGGAAGGTTGCAGTTAACATGTATTACTTCTGTAACTAAATATATATTTGCAAAAGGAGATTAAATAATTTAAAAGCTTTTCAGTCAAGATGCCCAGAGTAATCCTGGGATTACACAGTAGCCAAAAAGAATAAATCCATAATTACAAACAGAGGTTCCATCATCGCTCCAGGCTCTTGAATGAAGCATTTCATCCAACTGTATTTCTAGGATCTGTGTTCTGTCTTCTAAGAGAAGGTGCAACTATAAGTCCAATTTGTTTATTGGCCTGACCCCTTTGTTCTAACAGCTTAGTGATACTATTAATAACATACATTATTCATTTCCTGTTTTATGGTTTACGAAGCACTTTTCATATCTTGAATAATACAACAAAGCTGTGGAGGGGTACTAGTATCCTTGTTTTCAGAAAAAGTAATTGGGGTTCAGGGAAGTTCGGAGATATGCTCTAAATCACACAATTAGGGCAGAACTGCAGTAGGAGTCAGATAAGGACTCTATCCCCAGTTAGCCATTAATTCTAGAAAAGTCACTGTCTTTCTAGGTCTCAGGTTCCTCAACTATGCAACTGGGATGGTGAAGTTTTCTAAGTATAAAAGTATACAATTGTTTAAGTGAAACCAAGTAGATCCTCCCTATCTAACACCCTGCAATTAACTTTGGGACAATTCTATGGATGTGTTTAAAGATACATTGTAAAGACATGGCAGTCATTCTTTCTATTAGCATATTTAGGTGTGAAGTTAAAGGCTGTATATTTGTGAAGTGATTCAAAGGACAAATTATGGCAGATTGGTTGGAAGGAACCCAAGGTGATATGGTCACATCCCTGCCATGGCCATCCATCCCAGGTGGCACAGATGGTCATGGCCCACCAGAGGTGAATTGTGTTTCTTCTTTCCTGGCCTTGGTAATTCCAGCTACTTACATAAGCATGCCACATGAATTAGAGTCGAGAGATGGTTTTATACAGGTCTAGTTGGTACATGGTAGTTCTAGATAAATGTTTGCTAATAACTGGATTTGCAGTGTAAATATTTGGCAATGGGTCATAAAAGAAATTTACTTTTCCTATGACTGAACTATTGGTCTTATTAGTACCATCTCCCAAACAACTGATTCCTAATCTTTTCACTAATCAACACAATTTTCATGAACCTACCCCCATAGGGCTGTGTTTTAAGACGTAGCTTTTTGTTTTTATTCAGGAATGGTGAGGACAATAGATCAAGAGATGACTGCCATTGAAAAATTAGTTTGTTACTCGCAGTTCCCGAGGGGAGGGGCTCCGCCGTGCCTGGGGGAGGGGGAGGAGAATGCGGGGAAGCGGCAGGAACAGTCAGGAGGCGGAAGGCGCGAGGGGGAAACAAGGGCAAGAGCCCTGTTTGTGGTTTCCGCGGGGACAAGCAGGTGAGGCAGGGTAAACAAGTTTAGGATTGACTAGTTTGAATAATTCCAGTGGGTTCTGGGATATAAGGGCTGTCTCTGGCTCTTTGGTACCCTGGCCCTGGCATGATTAGAGCAGGGGGACAGTGGCTTAGAGTGCAGAAGCCCAATAAAGGAGGTGATTAGGGCATGGCTCTGAGTTGGTTGGCTTGCATATGAAAGGCGTGCTCCTGGCCCAGTCATTAATTCTTTCTGGAATTGGCTGGCCCTGGGAGAGGCAGTCTCTCCAGGGTCAACAAGACCCCAGGTGTCCAAGCTTCAGAATAAAAAGGCATGCTACAGGCTGATCTATATTAGGGTAGCCTTAGAAGGAAGCAAAGAATTGTCAAGCAGCGGTGCTAATAAAAATTGGGTATATAACCTATCATTCTGTATAATATTATGTGTACTGACATAGCACAGTGACATCGTGGATCACTGGTTTGGCATTAGTAAGTTTGGGAAAGGCTTGTATGTGTTTTCTTCCAAGACCACTAGATCACTTTGTCCTTTGAGATAGTTTATTTCTTCAGTTCTCCTGCAATGAAGCTATTAACAGGTGGCAGTGGGTTCTTAGTGGTGGGATTTTTCTAGCCCCTCCCACCTCACCCCCCTATACATACACACATTATTAACTTATATATATTGAGAGGTAGTACATACTTACAAATATGTGTGCGTGCAAGCTGATATATACACATACCTTTAATCAAGGTATAGGAAGACAAAACATAAACCTTAATTTAAGTACCATGGACTTTCAACAAAAATGCATCTTAAAGTTGAACAGGATTTATCACATCATTGCCGCTCCACTCCCAACACCTGCCCCTTCCCTTGTCTAGTTAGAGATCTCTGAACAATGTACAAATAAGCACACATCTTTCATTTTTTCGGGAATGGCTTATGTAAAGACATCATCAGGATCAATAGATTTGTTTGCTGTCACGTATGATACCCTTGAGCAAGTCTACTTAAAAAACTAGCCCATGTGTATTATTGAACACTGGTCTTATTTTTACGGTGAATGATGAGTGCCACTTGACTCTATCCTCTTCTCCACACACCCACGGGGCGGGCACACCTTCTTGAACACCAGTGAGACGGGGTGAACCCCGGGCTCCTACAGAGCACCACTGGCCTGTGTTCCGAGAATTTTCTCCCCTGTAGGTCTGGCAAGACAATGCTTATACACAAACATGTTTTATACCCATTTGCTGGTCCAGCCAGAGAAGCGGCGGGGCAGGGGTGGGGTGGTTTCTGAGCCAGAAGCTCTCTCTGTTGGAAGAGTCCAACTTAACCTTTTAGAGGTAACGAATTTCTTTCTTTCAGGACCTTGCTCATGGTTGCACAGCCACCTTCCTCTAAACCCTTGCTCAAATCTCCTCTCAAGATGGTGCTAACCAGACACATGTAACCCTATTTCTAATAACCAACCTAATGCGCTTTTCCTCTTGTCACAACATCATTAACAAGGGAAATAAGCCCCAATGCAGCAGTGACTGGGGCAGACCTTCTGCGCTTTATGTCTACACCCCAACTGTATTCTTCACACCCTTCACTGTTATGGTGCTAAGAATATAAACATTCTTCAGTGTCTCCTTCCTTTTCTTTTGTTTGTTTGTTTTTGGCTGTTTCTCCATGAAGTATTCATGACCTGTCCACATTCCCCTGGATTTATTAACTTAGCTCCTTTTATATCTACTAGTTAACCTTGATGTCTTTCCTTCCTCCTGTACAATAAATTCCTCCTCTGGATCAACACTCCTCATTCAGTACACGCCTGCCTTATAAGTAACTCTCAAGATACTTGGGTCCTTTTTCAGAGTCCATGGTCACAGTTCAAAGCAACCTCTAGGGCTTTGCTAACTTGGTTCAGGTAATCAGGGCAATAGCTACATATGCTCCATTCTTTTAAATTTTTTTCAGGTGGAAATCCATTTTGATTGCATTCAAAGTGAAGGTGGAAAAAAAAAATCTTTCCAGCTGTTTGACACAGGAAAGAGCTCTCATTGCTCTGCACAAACCTGAAGAGCTCACCGAATGCATCTTTCCTGTGACTGCAGTGGACACATCACTGGCGCTCAGGTTTCTCTGTTGCTTCCTGGAGCGTCCACCCACAGTCATTCTCCAGCCTTTCCCATTCCTGGATGGCAGGCAGAGCAGCACGTCGGGCGAGGGAATGAGTGCTCAGCTGAAATAAATGCCTGGAGAAGATGGATGCCTGCGGTGCAGGAGGATTGGCCGAGGCATCCACTCTCCAGCTGTTAGGAATTTTAATTGTCATGTCTGCTGGAATTCAGTAGACCCTTGGAGCATTATCGAAGGGGGAACAGGGTCAGGGAGGAGGGGAAGTAGTGGTGAATTGTGGGCTACCATCCTACAAAGAAAGCAATTTAACTAAAGTATTAGTTTCCAATTGCTGTTATAACGAATTACCACCACCTTAAGGACTTAAGACAGTTTATTACCTAACAGTTCTGTAGGTCAGAAGTCCAAAGTTAGTCTCACCTGGCTAAAGCCAAGGCTTCAGCGGGGCTGCATTCCTATCTAAAAGCTCTAGGGGAGAATCTGTTTCCCTGCCTTTTCCAGCTTCGAGAGGTTTCCTGCATTCCTTGACTTGCGGTCTACTTCCTCTATCTTCAAAGCCAGCAACAATGCATCTCTCTAACACTTTTTCCATTTTACACGTCTCTCTGACGGTACCCAGGAAATGTTCTCTGGTTTTAGGAATGCATGTGATTAGATTGGACCCACTGGAGTAATCCAGGATAAACTCCCCATTTCAAGATGCTTAATCACATCTGCCAAGTCCCTTTTGCCATGTAAGGTAACACATTCATAGGTCCCAGGGATGGAGTGGGCAGATTATTCTATCCTACCACACCACAAAGTCGATGTCCTCACTGAGACAGAAAAAAGTTTCTACCTTTAGACCTACCTGTTTTGTCTCCCTCAGATCTAATGGGACAGCCATAGATCTTTAAAAATTCTCTATTTGACATCAAATCAGTCTGTGATAAGTGAAATTTTATTGTAGGCAAGCAATAATAATATTATTAGTTCCATCACAATTTTTCTTTATTCAAAATATTACTTTAAGGTTTAGGGGTAACTTTCATTTCTCCTTCTCCATGTCTCTCCTTCAAACATCCAGGAGCTTCCTCTGCCTTCAAGAAGCTTTAATCTTCCTGACCTCCCTAGCTGTAGAATGATTCCCTCCTGCCTTTGACTGCCAAAGTTCTCCGAAAAGTAATCAACGTTTTACCGTTTTTTCCTTCACCTTCTATTCATCCCTCAGACCTCAGAAGTTTGGCTCCTGCCTTAAGTCCTCTATGGATGATGACCTGCCGAAGGTCCCAGGTATTATGTCACTGAGACACTTTCTCACTTTTCTATCCGCTATTGGATATTCCCATGATTCTCAACACCGTTGACCAGGCCTTTCTTGAAACTCCCCATCCCTGGCTTGTGTGGCTCTCCTGATTCACTCACAACATGCTGCCAGACCCTGGTCCCTCGTCCTCCCCCCAGCCCTCGCCTCCAGACACGACCTCTGCTCTTCTTTTCTACCCAGACTCCCACAGACTTCTGAACATGTTTGCCTCTGCATAGATATCAGCCGAATCTACTTTTCTAACTATTTGGTGGACATTTCTAGACAGGTATCCTTCTGTCCTCTCAAACCCAAATGGCCAGAGCTTAAATCTCCAGATCTCTTCTCCTTCCTGATTTATGTACCGACTTGCTTATATAAAGGTTGTTTATTCATTTTAGTCAACAGATTCATCCTGGTCCTAGTCATCTTGGCTTGAATTCCAGCGTTGGTGTCTGACTTCTTTTATCCCCTTTGGTTGACTTATTCACTATTTTTATTCATAATGTTTCTGGTATCTCTTCCTTTGCTTCCAGTGCTGCCCTCGTGATTCTCATCACCCTGGCCTGGGTGATCTGAAGTCCTTCTCAGCACTTACTTTACCACCACTGCTAGATTAATTCCTAATTTCTCTTCTGCCATCATGTCATTCTTCCTTTCCTAAGATCTTAGTGTTGTTTAAACCCTCTACTGTCTGAATCTAATCAATATTTCCAAGTTTATCAAACTTTTCATGACAGAAATTCTAGGAGGACCAGGGTGTTCACTATCCCGTGAACATACCGTGTTCATTACTATCTCTGGGTTCACATGGTTTTCCATTCCTAAAATACTATCTCCTTCTCCACCTATTTACTCTCATAGATCTTTTGAAGCTCAAGTCCCAATCGCCCCATCAATACTTCTTTGGCCGTCTCCATTTTTAAGATTTCTCCTTCCTCTGAACACATTAACATTTGCAGAGCACATGGCAAATCAGCAGAGAACTTCCATAAGGTCCAATCATCCACCCACTCATCTTCCTGCAACTGTCACCATGTCCTGATTTCTTTCCACTGTTACTGTGGATGAACTCTGCAGGCACCTACCTAAGACAACCTCTCCATTTATCTACCAGACCCCACTCCAGCATTTCTGCTTCTCTTTTCTGTATCAATTTCTCCATCCCTCCTGGATCATTTCCATCAGTACATAAGCATGCTGTTATCTTCTTATCTTCAAAAAAACAAACAAACCTCTCTTAATCCCACTTCTGCCTCTAGCTATGTATTTTTTCTCCTTCCCTTTACAGCAAAACTCCTTTGAAAAAGTGATCTATCTGCACTGCTCTAACTTCTCTCTTCCTATTCTGTCTTGAACGCATTCCAGTTGAGCTTACATCCCCAACAGTCTGCTGAAAATGCTCTTATTAAGGTCACTAAGGAGCTCCTCTTCGCTAAATCCAGTGGTCAATTCTCATTTCTCATCTTGCTTGACCAATCAGAAACGTTGCGACCTTGATGACTCTCTTCTGTTTGAAACACTTTCTTCACTTGGTGTCCCAGACTCTACTGTCTCCTATCTCTCTGTCCATGCCCCTCCAGTCTCTTTTGCTAGTTCTTACTCAACTCGTCATGCTCCTCAACTTGTAGCAGATTTCCATGTCTCAGTCCTTGGCCCTTTTTTCTTTTTTATCAACACTCACTCCCTGGGTGACATCATCCAGTCTCATGGGTTAAAGTACCATCTATATGTGGATTCTGTTGGCTCTCAAATTTATATCTTTGCCTGAACCCCTTCCCCAAGCCCTAGATGTGTGTTTCCAATTGCTCACTCAGCATCTCCACTTAGAGATCTAATAGGCGTCTCAATTTAGTTCATCCCAAACGTAGCTCCTGAGAAGTGTCACTGCTCCAGCCTACACTTCCCATAGTCTCCCCGTGTCCACTGGTGACAACTCCACCCAGTCCCTTTCTTTCTCTCTCACCATCAGCAAATCCTGTTGGCACTACTTGCAATATCTACCTGGAATCCAACCACTTATTGTCATTCTACTATCATCACCTGGTCTAAAACACTGTCCTCTCTCTGTAATGATACAAATAACAGGTAAGAGTGCAGGCCCTGGAGTCATAGCATGCAGGCTTCAGGCCTGGCTCTGCCACTTACTAAGGGTATGACCTTGGGCAAGTTATTTACCCTTTCTGTGCTTCAGTTTCCTCATGTATAAAATAAGGATGATGAGGATGATGATGATGAGGATGATGAGGATGAGGATAACTGTTAACAAGGATTAAGTGAAAAACCATATAAAGTGCTTAGAACAATGCCTGGCAAATAGTATGTGATCAACAAATGTCAGCTACATACTATTATTCTATAAATCCATAAAAGCTCCATGACTGTAGGTGGGAAGTAGTAGGCAGGAAGATCAGGGAAACCATGGAAATCGCCATTCTCCTAAGCATAAGCCATCTAGATCTTTAAATACCCAAACCCCTGCTGAACCAGGCTGGGGGATAATTGTTCCCATCAACTCTGACCTGTGCCTACCACTTGATGTGCTGCTTATTTTGTGCAGTTTTTACCTACTGATTTATAGAATAATAGTACGTAGCTAACATTTTTTTTTTAATTTATGCTAACCATCTTTTTTAAAATTAATTAAGTTATTTTTGGCTGCGTTGGGTCTTTGTTGCTGTGCGTGGGCTTTCTCTAGTTGTGGCGAGTGGGGGCTTCTCATTGCGATGGCTTCTCGTTGTGGAGCATGGGCTCTAGGCGTGCGGGCTTCAGTAGTTGTGGCACGCGGGCTCAGTAGTTGTGGCTCGTGGGCTCTAGAGCACAGGCTCAGTAGTTGTGGCACACAGGCTTAGTTGCTCTGCAGTGTGTGGGATCTTCCTGGACCAGGGCTCAAACCAGTGTCCCCTGCATTGGCAGGCAGGTTCTTAACCACTGTACCACCAGGAAAGTCCCTCTAAAATTTCTTTCTTTTTTAAAAAAATTTATTTATTTTATTTTTGGCTGTGTTGGGTCTTCGTTGCTGTGTGCGGGCTTTCTCTGGTTGTGACAAGCGGGGGCTACTCTTCGTTGTGGTGCCCGGGCTTCTCATTGCGGTGGCTTCTCTTGTTGTGGAGCACGGGCTCTAGGCGTGTGGGCTTCAGTAGTTGTGGCTCATGGGTGCTAGAGCACAGGCTCCAGTAGTTTTGGCGAATGGGCTTAGTTGCTCCGCGGCACGTGGGATCTTCCTGGATCAGGGCTCGAACCCGTGTCCCCTGCATTGGCAGGCGGATTCTTAACCACTGCACCACCAGGGAAGCCCCCTCTAACATTTCTCGATCATGCACTATTTGCTATTGTCACCTCTTTTTCCTTTGTCTCTAGAGTACTTCCGATAGCTCCTCTTCTCCAAATCTCTTTTCAGATCCCAGGAACCCCAGACAACCTTAGTCCTGATCCTGGCTCTATTCTGTGTTGACCTCCCCCTTTCAGGATTCTATATTAGAGTTTGCTGTCATTGCTACCAAATATAACATTTAAAAGAGTGTTCTGTAAACCCAGTTAACAATACTGCCGTGAGAGTCCTTTTCAATTCTCATTTTATTGACACAAAGAACCTGGGCTTCTTTGCAAAAGTGGTTGATATGGAAAAGGGTAAACTGCTGAGTGAGGATGGAAAAAGGAAGTAATTCAAACTATGTCCACATTATTCAGGACCAAAAAAGCCAGGCAGCATTCAGAAAAGGAAACTGAGAAATGGAAGAATTTCCCTAAATATTCAGAAAGTCCTGAAGTGGGGATTAAACTTCACTGTTTGAAACTTCAGGGATTTCTTTCAGCTAAATTCCACGATTATTTGAAGAGAATCCCTTTCTGTTGTGTTTTTGTCTCAGCGGGGCTCATGAGGGCACTTGGTGGCCTGGCTGGAAAACACTAAGCGACATCTCCCCCACTGTCAGCCCCCTCCCTGACTTGCCACTCACCTAGCCCAGGGCTCTTGATCACATGCAGACCACAGACACCAACTAAATTAGGCAGATGGAACTCATACATCAAAGCCACCTACTTGGACTCCTTTTTGGCCATTGGTGCATTTTCTCTCTTTTTTAATCGGCCTCATAAATCTGACCCTGACAAGGTCCTACCTCTCTGTACCAGTAGTCAGTGGTGAGATGGTAATTTGTCCTCACGCTTTCATCTGCTTCTCCACTTGAGTGACCGTCAGTGCCACGTGGCACCCATTCATTACAGGGGCTCCGGTGTGGCTGTGGGGAGGTGTGTACCAGGTCCTGCCAGACGGGTGACTCCTTCCAAAAGAACACGATGGTTCCCCAAGCACCGTGCAGCAGATGATTACACGCCACGGTGCCTGATAAAATCCTGGCGTGCCGAGAGCTGTAAAGAACACGACACGTTGTTCTGTGTTCTTCGGAGTATCTGATTCATAATAGCTGTTCACGTACTGGCTAATGATTACCTGGACTCAAATAAGTTTTCAAGAGGCTCATCCAAGTCAAGAACTGAAGGAACAAACAGAGCTGTCCGGGGTGGTGCTGTTGCTCTCTAAAGTGGGGGGAAAATGCCTCCAGACCTGGGTTGAATTCACATGTTCGGGGACATTTGACTCAATCTTTGTCCCCTGGTCACATTCCAGATGTGAATCTGGAATGTTGACTTCGGTCACGTGGGCAGAGTTTGGATCTCTCATCACTTTTGGAGAGCTGCCTTCTGGCTTCTAGGAGCTGCATCTTGGCTGGGTCTTGGGTCCTTCCTGAGTCTGCCTTTTTCTGCCTGCCCCTTTTTAGAGGAGGCTGTCTCTTTTTCTCCTCTCATCCAGATGCTGTTTGCAGCTGGGTTAATGTCCCCCTGTCCTCTCTGGGCTTTCCCAGCCCCTTGCACGGGGAGGGGACATCCAGGTTCTACCTAGGTTCCCCTAACATGTTTTGTTTCCATAAAAATGGGCAGTCATTTTCTACAGAGGCCTTTCTCTCTAGTCCATTTAGAGACCTTGAGGACTGGAGATACCTTATCGTACTCTGGCAGTTCATTTTGGTTATTTACAAAACACCATTGAACCCCTTTATGGGCTCATAACAAAATAGCCTATTGAAAGAGCATAATGGTTTCTTGCACTTCTGAACGCTCATCATTCTGCCAATACTATAGATGATTTATGTTTGCAGGAGCCTTATGGTAAGCCTTCAGGCTTTTCATTGGGGTACAACCCTTGGGAGAGTAACGTTCTGTACCGCACGAGGATCATGACCTGCAGATGTGAGCGGCCACCAAGTATTATTGTTGGAGATGGTAAATAACAACAATCACAACAGCTGCCATATACACGGGGCACTTATTACATGTCAGCCTTTACATTTACTGTGTTGCTAATGCTTTATTTTCATTGTGTGTTTGATTCTCATAGCAGCTCTATTATTACTCTGATCTCCATTTTATAGATGAGGAAACAGAGGCTTGGAGAGGCTAAGCAAATCCTGCTCCCCACAAAATAATCACATAGAATTTGAACCCAAGTCCCTCCGACCCCACAGCCCACACTCTATATGTCTTGTTGCTGTGTCATCAAAGCATATTGTTTGACTCCCCTGCCTTGGCTTTGGGGACATGCATTTTCTTGGCTTCCTTCCTACCTTCCTTCCTGGTCTCCTTTGTGGCTCTTCCTCTCCCCATGGAGGTTTTAATGCTCCAGTGTCTTTGAGCCTGCCTTGACCCGAACCTACTAGTTTTTCTAGCCGCACTCTCCCCTAAGCAATCTCACCTAGTCCTGTGAATTTAAATATCAACATGCATTTAACACCTATCTGCTGACATTCTACAATCGAAATCTTCCCTTCCAGACTGCTGCCCTTACTCTCAGATTCATACATCCAATCGAGATTTCTAAATGGCATCTCAAACTTAACATGCCCCAAACAGAATTTTTTACTTTGTTCTCAGGAATGTTCCACACCTCAGTTCATGATACCACCCTTCAAACACTCAAATCAAGAAATGTAGGCCTGGTTCTTGATTTTTCCTTTTCCTCATCTGGACTCCCAGTAATTCCATGAGTTCAACCTCGACCCACCTCTCTTCCTCCACTGCTGTGTCTTTAGTCTGAGCTACTAACAACCCTTGTCTGAACTATGGCAATAGCCTCCTGACTGGTTTCCCTGCTTTCATACTTGCCAGCCCCAGCCCCAGTTCATTTTTCACTTAGTCGTCTGTGACGTTTAATATATGAATCAACTCGTGCCCCTCCCCCCTCCTTAAAACTCTGCAAAGGTTTTTTTATGACCAAAGTCCAGACTTCATAGGATGCCCTTCTAGGCCATGTGTGAAGTGGCTATTGACCAACTTTGCAACTGAATCTCATGCTGCTCACTGCCTCATTCACTACTCTGCAGCTACAGTGGTGTCTTTCCAGTTCCTCAGTGATACAGAGCTCTTTCATGCCTCAGGGCCTTTGCACTGGCAGTTCCCTCTGCCTGGAATGCTCTCTCCCTGGCCCACAGGGGCTCACTACATGTTAACTGAACAAACGAGAATAGTAGGTTGCCTCTCCTACAAGAATAAGATGAATAATAAGTAACATGAAAAAAATCATGTCATCAATAACTTATTTAGCTATTTGTATTTATGACATTTAAATGACGTGGGCTTAATATGATTAGGCTGTGGGTTTTCTGAAGCATGTTTCTGTGTTTACGTGGATAGAGTAGGGAAGAGTGGGAGGAAACATATTTAGCATGTGGTAATGATGACTCATGAATCCTGAGAGGTAGTTGTTGATATCCCTGTTTTTCTGAACTTGGGTGGCTCAGAGAGGTTAGGTAACTGGCTAAGGATGAGCAGGTAAGAAGTAGTAGGTTTGGGGGCTTCCCTGGTGGCTCAGTGGTTGAGAATCTGCCTGCCAACGCAGGGGACACGGGTTTGAGCCCTGGTCTGGGAAGATCCCACGTGCCGCGGAGCAACTAGGCCCGTGAGCCACAACTACTGAGCCTGCGCATCTGGAGCCTGTGCTCCGCAACAAGAGAGCCCGCGATAGTGAGAGGCCCGCGCACCGCGATGAAGAGTGGCCCCCACTTGCCGCAACTAGAGAAAGCCCTCGCACAGAAACGAAGACCCAACACAGCCATAAATAAATAAATAAATAAATAAATAAATAAATAAATAAATAAATAAATAAATAAATAAATAAAAGAAGTAGTAGGTCTGGAATTTATAGGTGGTCTGACTCCAGTGCACGTGTATCCCCCAGATCCTGGTGCCTCTGAGTAGATACAACTCAGAGATGAGGTTCAAGGGTAAGAAAAAGGAGACACACCTGGAAACAATAGATTTTGTTCACCTGGGCAGCATCATAGGCTGCTGTGACTCAGAGAGACTAGATACCTATCTCAGTTATGTCCAGCTCTGCCTTGGTTGTCAAACATGGCCTGAACGAGCTGAACTAGCCCTCAACTTAGAAGGCCAGTATCCAGACACACAGATGAGGCGGGGAATACAGTTAGGTACGGCAATTAATGAGCCGCCATCTGCTGAAACATCACACTCTGAGTGGGACTTAACATGGTTTTGGGTTTCTTTGAACGTGTTTTTTTTTTTTCCACCATATGTGCTTAAAGACTCCAAAAAGGAAACAGCTTAATCCAGGAATGTGAAAAAGAATGGTGACATTCCGTGGTGTGTCAGTGAAATGAGAAGCTTATCAGGCACCATCTATTTCAGGGCTTTGTGGTATTTTCTGGTTCCAGGCTTCCAGTTAGTGACAAAATGGCAAGATGAATTACCACATGTGTCGGGTAGAGAGGAGGACCACGGTAGGTGCTACTTCTAAAATTTACTTTTGGCTTTGCCCCGGACTAAATTGACACCTATACAGAAAATGCCTTGTTTCCTCCAAGGCCTCCCTGAGATAGCATCTATCTACTTGGCGTAACCATATTCTTCCCACTGGAAATTGATCTCCCTGCACTAGGTTTCCCTGTTGAATTTTGTCTGCACCTCTGCGACAGCACTCAGTCCAGGCATCCCTCTTTATAGCCTCTTGCATTTCTATCTTTCTCCTCCACTAACCTAAAGCTCCCTGAGGGCACAGGCCATGGGTTTTGTTTCATCTTTGCATAATCCAGTGGGACCCAGCACAATAACTTACCCTGGAGGTGCTCAATAAATGTTATTGAATTAAAATAAAATTGTTATAGGGGAACCGTTTAGAATGATCATGTTAAAATAAGATATCTCAATTATTTGCAGAAATGACATATTGTAGATCGATAACATAATTGACTCTATCCTTACATTAAATGCTGGAAAAATGTCTGATAGTACCAAGAATAAACCCCTCCTCTTTTTAAAAGCCAGTATGTGGTTTTGTTTTGGTTTTTTAAATTAATTAATTAATTAATTAATTAATTAATTAATTTATGGCTGCGTTGGGTCTTCATTGCTGTGGGCAGACTTTCTCTAGTTGCAGCGAGCGGGGGCTACTCTCTCATTGCGATGCGCGGGCTTCTCATTGCGGTGGCTTCTCTTGCTGCAGAGCACGGGCTCTAGGCACACGGGCTTCAGTAGCTGTGGCATGCAGGCTCAGTAGTTGTGGTTCGTGGGCTCTAGAGCGCAGGCTCAGTAGTTGTGGCGCACGGGCTTAGTTGTTCCGCGGCATGTGGGATCTTCCTGGACCAGGGCTGAAACCTATGTCCCCTGCAGTGGCAGGCGGATTCTTAACCACTGAGCCACCAGGGAAGTCCAGTATGTGGTTTTGGTTAAACTTCATAGTCTAAATTCTATGGAATCTAAATGTTTGAGATGAGGAAAGATATTGCTTTTGGTCTCAGCACTGGGGCAAAAGGGTGAAAGCCTTTTAGAACATTCATGGTTAGCATGGTCAGCTTAGCATAGGTATGTCAATAAATCATTGCCATAGCTCTGTGATAATTGGAGATCTCTCTCTCTCTCTCTCTCCCTGTGTGTGTACCTTTTTGTAAGAAAATATTTAAGAACTTCCTGTGTAGAGAAATACGATGAATGTCATAAAGCACCTAGATATTATGATAAGTGTGTTTGGAGAAGGCAAAAGTGTTTTGTTCTCTCAGTATTTAAACATGGCCAACACATAAGTTGGGATGTTTAAATGCTACGGGAATACTGACAGTAACAAAGAAGGACTCTAGTGTAATATAGAGGATAATTCTCTCTAACCTAGAAAGAAGAGTTGGGTGCTGAAGGATGACATCATCAAAACAACATTGGAGGGCTTCCCTGATGGCGCAGTGGTTGAGAATCTGCCTGCCAATGCAGGGGACACAGGTTCGAGCCCTGGTCTGGGAAGATCCCACATGCCGCGGAGCAACTAGGCCCGTGAGCCACAACTACTGAGCCTGCGCGTCTGGAGCCTGTGCTCCGCAGCAAGAGAGGCCGCGACAGTGAGAGGCCCGCGCACCGCGATGAAGAGTGGCCCCTGCTCACCGCAACTAGAGAAAGCCCTCGCACAGAAACGAAGACCCAACACAGCAAAAATAAATAAATAAATAAATTTATTAAAAAACAAAAAAAACAAAATTGGAGGAAGATGCATTTGGCATCAGTGTCCAGGATAACTTCAGGATGATCTGCCCATGAACCCAGCTGTCCTGGAATCACTGGGGCCAAGGAGGGAGCTGGAATAATAATCCAGATGTGAGGTGATAGAGGCATAGTGATAGCAAGTGGTAGAAATGAAGAGGAAAGATTGGCTATAAAGACATTTAAAAGGAAGAATCCCTACCACTTTGTGAATGCGATAGAAAATTCTAAAATAATGAGTCTGAGTGTCTTGACTGACTTGTCAACACCAGAAAGAGAGAGAAGTGAGGAGGGGCAGTTGGACCACAGGGAAATATGAGTTGACCTTTGGACATACTGAGTTCTACAACACAGTGAAACGCCCAGGTGGAAATTCTCCAGCTCTATCCCTGTCGTGTTAGGACACTGTTATTCTCCAAGGGAGATATTGGTGATATCAGATCTGGAGATGGCAAAGGGAAATTTAAGACAAGTGAAGAACAAGCTAAGTTTGAAAATGTTGAGGGCACGGCACCACCCTCAGCCCTGCTGAGACATGCCTCGGTGTTCTGGTTGGATATGTGATCTCCCATCATCTTGACTACCTGCCAGGCTAAATGCCCTCATACATTGACTGTGTTCTGGCTTAGACTCCTGCTTCTCGTCGCCTGCAAGTATTTAGCTTGTGGTCAGGGATTCAAGATGTCAACTTTATGACTTAAAAACACAGAAGAGCATTCTTCTTTTACAGTGGGCTCAAATATGGAAGCCTCCAAATCTGTCGGGTAGATACATAAATCAGACTTATATTGAGTGGAATGCCAGTGTCTCTGATCTAGTCCTCTTGGTAAAGCTTAACTCATCCTTTGAGAGTTAACTCAAAAGTTACTGTCTCTAAGTAGCCTTCCTGACTTCCCCAGGTGGTTAGTCTTTTCATTGTCCACGTTGCCACACACTTTGTTCTGCTTTGTGCTAGAGTGCACAGAAAAGTCTATGTGTCTGTCTCTCACCACTAGACAGGGAGCATCCAGAAGATGGGAACCATTGATTCATCTTTGTATTTCCCACTCCCTTAACAGAGTGGGGCTCGTGGGTGATAGTTCATTGTTGGAAATATCCAGAAGAGAAAATTTAAGAACGTGGATGGAACGATATGCAGTTGCTGTAGCAAAACCTGTATACACATCATATGTCACATCCCCGCTGATGCTGTTAATGCTGCACCAGCAGAGGCAGTGCTCTCATTACATGCTGCTGGCCCATATTTGTAACGTGTGACATTTTTTATGAAATGCTGTCAAGGGTAATCCATCACATAGTAACCTTTGGATTATATGCCGAGACTGGTCTTCAACATAGACATAAATGAACTTCAAGGATAGTGCTATTTTCTGAGAAGGGTGTGATCAAGGGTTCTGGCTAGGAAAATGAAGCAGAACATTATTTTCTTTTAAGTTAAACACAAGTGCCTGAAAAAGAGGTTTCCTTCTGTCAGCCCCAGTGGGGACATGGTTATTGTGTGAAGATAATCCGATGACTCTGAAATGTGGCAGAATATTTTTTTCTTAGAGTGCATCAGGGTTTGAAAAGGGGGTGAAGAGTTGCTAAAGGTTTGACCACCCTTGGAACTTGCAAGGTTTGTAATATCTTTATCTAATATCTTTATCTCAAGAGGTGTTTTAAAAAAAATAAAAGGACACATGACAACTTGAGCGAATTTCAGATATCAGCCGTGGGCTCACAGTTAAAGATATTCTCTCTGTATCCGTAAAGATCTAGGAATTTACACATAGTATAGAGTATAAATAAAAGAGAGCTTCTAAGTCTCATCATTTTTGTGTAAATCCAGATAAGACTCCTTTGATGCGCTTAGCGGCTCCTGTTAAGGAAAAGCTTATAGGTGAGAGGAGCACTACAATTATAATTCTTTGTCTTCCTTAATTAGACTGAAGCTCACCATAGATCTTGCTGAAGCTGTGATAAAATTCAAGTAATAATTCACATTGTCAGGTCAGCAGAAATGGGCACGGGGCATCCAGTATGACTGAAGGATTTGCCTAAGTGATCTATCTGTGAACGGAGGTGCTCAGGAGAGGTACACAGTCTTCGTGGGAAATAAACCCTCTGAAGATGCTGAGTACAAACAGCAAGGAAAATAAATCCCAGCAAGTTTCTTATATCACCTTTACAGATGTCATTTCAGAGGAAATATATAAATCACATTCATACCAATTGATGTGGGGCACTAATTAGTAAGTTCCATTAAATTGTGGAGTAATGACATTCAGCATCTAATGAATGCCTCATCGTCTTTTGATCATTAATATTTCACAGCATAAGAACACAAGAATTGGCATCCCTGGGCTCATGCAGCCTGGTTTTCTGTCTGTGATGTGGCCCCGAGGGCATTAAGTGGCACGAGGGTATTGCTCCTCTGTCGTGAGGCTGCACAACACAATCAATTAACTCAGGACCCTGAGTCCTAACGTTTCCTCATTTTAGAAAATGTGAATCTGCCTGCCGTTCTCCGAATTAACATCTGTGACTGCCCAGTGCCCTGGAAAACAGAAGCAAGCTGAGATGTTGACTTCGGTGTGTAGTATTGCTTCGCTGCTGACCTTCACAGTCCCTGCAAGAAACTTGCATAGGAGAGAAAAAAAAAAAAAGCATTCCTTTGATTTATTACTAAGGGCTTTCTTTATTCAAAGGCAGTCATCACCTCACAGAGCAGGTGCCATTGCAAGGGCTTATTGATCCTGTGCGCTTCTAGAAATGCCAGGAGGCCGTCACTCCGGCGGGAGATGGAAGTGGTCAACGAAAAAGAAGTCCATCTCCGAGCAGGCTGGAGTGGGAGAAAATCTCTGGCCATAGAGACCCATGGCTCCAGTGACACTCGGTGCCTTTCTTTCAGAAGAGGGGCTGGAGCGGAGAGAGCGCTGAGAGGCTGCCATGGGCAAATGAGAGAGAAAGGGAGGATGGCAGGGAGACAGAGCTGCCAAGGGGTCTCCGAGGCTGCATCCTTCAGGAGGAGGGAGAAGGGGTCTTCGTCTCCAGATGGAGATTCCTAAGAGTTAAATATCACCACGCAGCCCGACCCGGATGGGATTTGCTTCTGGGTAGAAAACGCGACACTGATCAACATCAACTTGGACAAGTGACAAGACTAGGTCTGATGTTGGTGGATGTCTTTTCAGGTCGTTGGAGGGGAGAGGACGGCAGGCAGTGTGCTCGGGGGCAGCTGGAGAGAAACATCGCGTCCAGGGCAGCGGTAGAAAGCGACAAGGAGGGGGCAAACAGAGGGACGAAAAAGAGAGGGAGGAAGAGTTGAAGAAAAGTAGGGGGAAAGTAGGGACAGGGTGAAGAGGAGAGAGGAAGAGACGAGGGAGCAGTGAGGGCGGCGAGGAGGCATCCACAAGGGAAGGGGGATCGCGGGAGAGCAGGGAGGACGGGTCGGTCGCGAGGTGCCGAGCGGGCGCAGGGGTGCGCGGGGGTGGCGGCGGCGCCGGGAGGGAGGCGAGGGGGCTGCGGGAGAGGCGGGGGGCGAGGAAGCGCTCGAGGCTCGGGGAGGCGCGGAGCGGCGGACCGGGGAGGGGGCGGGCGCGCGGTCGGAAGGGAGCCGAGGAGGGAGCGCGCCGGGCCGGGAGCCGAGGGCGGGCGGGAGGTGGGGGGCAGGTGGGGGAGCGCGGAGCGAGCGGAGGCCAAGTGCATTGTGTCTGGCGGCGGCGCGCGAGCCCACCGGCGGCCGCGGCGGGGCGGGCAGCCATGGAGCCGCGGGCGCTCGTCACGGCGCTCAGCCTCGGCCTCAGCCTCTGCTCCCTGGGGCTGCTGGTCACGGCCATCTTCACGGACCACTGGTACGAGACCGACCCCCGGCGCCACAAGGAGAGCTGCGAGCGCAGCCGCGCGGGCGCCGACCCCCCGGACCAGAAGAACCGCCTGATGCCGCTGTCTCACCTGCCGCTGCGGGACTCGCCCCCCCTCGGGCGCCGGCTGCTCCCGGGCGGCCCCGGGCGCGCCGACCCCGAGTCCTGGCGCTCGCTGCTGGGGCTCGGCGGGCTGGACGCCGAGTGCGGCCGGCCGCTCTTCGCCACCTATTCGGGCCTCTGGAGGAAGTGCTACTTCCTGGGCATCGACCGGGACATCGACACCCTCATCCTGAAAGGTGAGCGGCGGGCGCGCCCTGCGCCCCGGGCGCCCGCGCGTGGGGCGCAGCCCGCGGCTCCCCAGGGGCGCGCCGGTCCCCGCGGCCGCCTCCCCGCCGCGTCCCCGGCACATTCTTTCGTCTCCCCCGCCGCCTCCTTTCTTTACTCCTCCCCTCTCTCTTTCTTTCCCCGTCCCTCCCTTGTTCTCTCTCGCTCCTCTTTCTTTCCCCGACTCTCTTCTTTCCTCTCCATCCTCCTTTTCCTTTTCCCCTCTTCCCTCAAGTCTGGGCTTCAGCCCCCCGCCACTATCTCCTTGGCTTCCTTGGCCTCCTTTCCCCCCTCTTCTCCTCGCCTCTTGTCCTTCGCTGTCTTTGTACACCTGCCTGACTTGGAACGCGTGGGTCGGTTTTCTGGACGCTGCTCCCCGGGAAGGTAAACATCAAAAAGACCCGACCTTTCCCAGTTGGGCTCCTTCCCTTAAGTTGTACTTTCCTTTTACAAATACCTTTGGAGGAAAAGTGGTGCAAACCTCAGAAGAGGAGAAAAAGGGCTTTTTCTTGTATTGTGCTGATGTTGGTAGCAGACGGGACTGATGTGGTATGCCAGCCTCGCAGGCTAATGCGGAGCTCAGGAGGCCGGAGGAACCTTCCTCTAAACCCCCGAAGCGCAGGGTTCCTTTGGGTTAGACCTCAGATAACATTAATGCATTGGTGGAGGCAGCTGAATGCAGATAGGACATCTACTTTTTTCCAACCTTCCTGATGACTGGATACACCATCCTTAGGCTAGTCACACCAGGGCAAGGAGAGTGGAAAACGGGTCCAAGCCTTTGAAAGTAGAGCTTTCCGTATTTGCACATGGAGTCTCTCTACAGAATCACTCTCTCTTAAATTTGTGATACCTTGTAAGGCTGTTTTTGTTGTTGTTTTGTTATTTGACACTGAGTTGTAGAGCATCAATTTGCTCTTCTGAAGTCTAGGTGACACTTGGCTCCCATGCGTGTAATCGGATCGTTTGAATTTTTTTGGTAATGTCATTCATGTAAAAATATTCAATGTGACAGTCCTACTGCTGAAGCTTCCTTCTAACTTTCAGAGCTTGACCCTTATTACAAATTCTTTTTCTCTGAGATGGAAAACATAAAACAACCCACCTTCTTCCCTTGGACTCATTATTGCAAAAAAAAGAAGACGTCTAAAATCAGTACATTTAAAGATTTAGTAGCCATCCAGGAGAGCAAAGAAGCAGATTTGTGTTGAATTCCAGTTTGGAATGGAATTACTTGGAAAGGAGGGGGTTAATAACATGTTGGCCTCAGAGTCTTGTTCGTTGGCGTATTCCTCATTTCTCAAACATGTCAACTTCTTCCTTCCCATGGCTAGCTCAGCTGGGGACTGCCATCTGAAATCTGTCTGTGTGTGGAAGGACTCCAGCACTTTTGGGGGGAAGTAGATACAGTAACCTTCCTTTGGGAAGGGCGCTGTATTCTTTCCTCTCCTAACTCACATCCAAATCTGATTTCTCCTCATGAAGATGCTGCATAATTAATTTTGATAGTAGCATAGTACATGAACAAACTGTAAAAGCTGAATTTGGAGGTTTGGTTATGGAATGCTCGTTTAGGCAAGGCAATTTTGAAAGCTAAGCAGTGTAGTCTGTCTTTGGAAATGACAGAGCTGCATTTCCTTACACTCTTCCAGTGCCGAGAGTATTTGATTGCGTGTAAACTGGATATAGAATAATGCCTGAAACAGCAGGGTAGAGTTCATTCAGTACGACGGCCGGCGGGGAGTGGGTGTCCCACAGGACACTTGCACATTCCCTGCCTCCCCACCTGGCCTGGCTAGCTGAGGTGCTGAGCTCCAGGGAAGTTCAGAATCGAATAATCCTGGAGGCTGAAGGGACTTTAGCAGGCATTCAATCCAACCTCCCCCCCATTGCTCAGACTCCCTTCTTCTACATCTTTCTGACAAACGGTTGTCCAGCCTAGCACTTCCCTAAGACAGAACTTGTGTGCTAATTAAAAAAATTACAGTTTTCTAGTCATAAATGAAAGTTTGGATTAAAATGATTTCAGATTTGTAATACTGATGGTGTTTAGCTAATCCTTTTTGTAGGATACTAAAGAGTTCTAGGTTGTCATCAGAAGACCTGGGCCCCATTGCTGGCTCTACTGCTAAATCGCAGGGCTTCCTTCAACAAGTGTCCAGGCCTCCTTGGCCTTCAGTTTTCTAGTTCATAGTAGGAAGGCTCACTGTTCTTTAGGGGATTTTCTAGTTCTAAAATCTGTCATTGTTGTACTAATAGCAATGTAAATTTAGCTTCCTGGGAAGTTAATGCGCTGACATTATTGACATGAGGAGTTTGGAGGAAATGACAGACGTTCAGTACGTTATAGGATCATAATTTGTTGTTTGGGAGATGGCCAAAAGAGCCTCAAGTACTTTCAGTATTGCTACTCATCTACCTTGGGCTACCTACATAACTCTTCTGGATCTCAGTTTCATCATCTGTGAGATGAATGGGTGAAATGAACAGCTTTAAAATTCTGTGATTCTAAGAATAATTTCAACAGATGATTTTGACACCCATGTTAGGTAAACATTATTACCTTTGTTTTAGCATCTGTGATATGAATTTGGCATTTGTGGTGTGTTTTGACATCTGTGGCTGTGGTATGAATTTCTTAAATGAGCCCTGTATAACTAGAAATCAACATGACATCTAATTTAAAAATTTGGACAACTAGGGTCCCACATTTCATTCTTACTTTCTTCTCTGAACTACCTTATGAGTCCTAAGATTTAGAAATGTTAACGATAGGAAATGAAGAAAAGTAGACTCAGATGGGAGAGTGGGGAGGGGAGGAAAGGGCCACAAGAAGTGCCTGACATACTTAATGAGCTTTTGAGGGAAAAAGAGGTCAGACTTTCTTTGTGTGGACTTAGAGCACAAAGCCAGGAGGTGGGTGAAAGTTACAGAGGGGAAAATGTAGAGTTGATAATATGGAAGACCTCTCACAATTGGAATTGTTTGCATTTCCTGGAGGCTGGGCAAATATTTCTGAGAGATGTAGAGGAAAAAGAAACAGACAATGTGGAGAATAAGAGAATCGCTTAGAAATGCAACATATAGGCTCTGTAGTGTTCTTCTACTTAAAGAGAAATCACATGAGCCAGAAGAGCAGCGGTCTCATTGGGACAAGTATTTGGGAAAATCATCAAACTCTGATTGTTACCCTTTCATTATGATTCTGTTTACTTCTAGCCCAGAGTGACCCTAGAAGGTCTAGATTGGACTTCCAACCAGGACCTTCAATAAGAATGGAAGTAAAGTTATAGATAAATCCATTAAGGACCAAGACTAGAACTCGATGCTACTCTCCCAGGCTAACGAAAGACCAGTCACCAGCACAGTTTGCATACCATTGTTTTTCCTCTTACTGTACTGACTAATCCACGTTTCACTATCTTGCCCACTGGGATAACATGGGAACTTACAAATGCTGTAGAGATATTAAGTTCACACTATATTACCATAGTTTACTATCCAATAAAACAAATGCCCATCAAAAGGCTATTATGTGCAAGGTCATATTAGGGAGATCTCACATGTGGGGATTCTTTTGTGTTTGAGCTGGTCAATTGACTAACTTATTCTTCCATATATAGACCCTTCTTGCAGTTAACTTTTGTTGCTAAGGAAGCTTTGCTGGTCAAAGTAAAGACAGTCTCTGATAAGTATGCAAATGAAGTCATCCGTATGCAAATGAAGTCGTCCTCCACCCAGCAATAGGGGGGCTAGAATAGTTGAAGGAGCCTTGTGGTAGGAACTTGAGAGAATGGGTTTAAGGAGTAGATTCTTTATTCCTTCATTCATCCAGTTTATTCACTCAATAAATCTATATTGAAAGTCAGGTATTGTTTTAGGTATAGAAGATGCAGGATTGAACAAAATGGATAAAAACGCCTGCCCTAATAGTTTATATCAAGTGGTGGAGTTATTTTCTAGTGGATTATACAGTCACTACTCTTAGTAGGCTGTGGGAAGAGCACTGTGCAAGCTGCTAGAGCTGGTAAGTACGTGACAGAAAGTACAGTGCAGAGTGATGGAGAGCTGTACCCTTTGGGGGACGCCCGGCCATTCTGTTCCAAGTGCAATTCTTATGTTTAAACTACTGGTTGAACATTAAAATAGGAGGACAGATGGAAGGAGACTCAGTTGGAAACATTCTATAATGCTTCTTTCAGTTACTGAAAACACTGAGTTTAATAAATAAACATTGATGAGTCTTGTGAATACATTATATGGAACTTTGGAGAAATTAATTTTGAATAGGAGTTAGTCATTGAAATGATATCAAAAGTGCCAACTGTTCTTACTAGCCTTAACTTTAATTGAAAAAAATTTTTCAATTAAAAATTTTCATTAAAAACAATTAACACTATTTTTCAAATATATGTACTTTGTTTATGTAAACCAAATCCTAATATTATATATTGCCTGCAATAAACAAAAGGAAAATGAATGTTGTAGTGTTTTGTTTTTATGAAATTAAAAGGGATAGAATTTCAGCAGTGTGAAGATTATAATTCTGTAGGCATACTGTTAACTTGGATAAATCATTTGGGATTGAATTCTTGAAACTTGAAATACAACATGTCCTTGTGGTTTCAGAAGCATTTTTCCTTTAATGAGATAAACAGAGATATCAAAGACAGTAGGACATAAATACTTTGTCATTTTGCTCTCTGCAAGTAAAAGAAAGTAGGAGGATTGGTAGGAATTCACTGGGTCTCTTCTTCACTCTGCTAATGATATATCTGTTTCCCCTGTTGGCTTATTTTCCATGAAATTAATAGTCTGTACAGGACCCACTACGTACTACCTGACACAGAAATAGATTGATGATTTTCTCCAGCTCATTTGTAGACCAAAGTATCATTTGTGTTAGAATAATTATCTCCCAAGAGCAGATGTATCTGGGAAATCTGAGAGGCAAGCACTGTTTCTCTTCCCTGACTCATTCGTTCACATACTGTTCTCAGACCTTCTCTTGGACCAGAAGATGCTGCTGGCAAAGGGATTCCTCAGTTTTCGGGGTGCTGGGGATATCATTAAGACTTCCTTCTTCTTTCTTTCTTTTTTTTTTTTTAATTTTATTTATTTATGTATATATGTATGTATGTATGTATGTATGTATGTATTGGCTGCGTTGGGTCTTCCTTGCTGTGCGTGGGCTTTCTCTAGTTGTGGCGAGCGGGGGCTACTCTTCGTTGTGGTGCGCAGGCTTCCCATTGTGGTGGCTTCTTTTGTTGCGGAGCACGTGCTCTAGGCGCGCAGGCTTCAGTAGTTGTGGCTCGTGGGCTCTAGAGCGCAGGCTCAGTAGTTGCTCCGCGGCATGTGGGATCTTCCCAGACCAGGGCTCGAACCCGTGTCTCCTGCATTGGCAGGCGGATTCTTAACCACTGCGCCATCAGGGAAGCCCCCTTCTTCTTTCTTTACTTCTCAAGGCAGTGGTCTCCAAACTTGTCTTAAGCCTCACTCTATGTAATTTATATTTATTCATTTTAAAATTAGGTGCATGGACTGTTCTGACATATACATCATGAAACACAGACAAAAGCAAACCTTGAAGGGATGGGGTAATAAACAGAAAAAGAAGTTCAACTATTTTCACCCACACTTTCCAAAGGACTGCTTGTGTACCCCCTGGCATGTATACACTCCTCTTGGAAGACTGCTTCTCTCACTGCCCATCAGCAAAGCTGAGTTTCTCATCTGGGCAGAAGAAGGATTGTTTGTTTACTGTCATGGCTGACCTCTGTGGTGGGTTTTCCAGGCCACCGTTGTATCACACGTATTCATCTTGCACAGGGGAGAGAAGAAGATGCATTTTACTTCTGTATCATTTCTGACATTAGACACAGTATTACCCAAGTGTGATACCCTATGTTTCAACACATCCTATTGCTAACACTCCTGAAGGTTATCTTGCATAGAAACTAGATTCTTACTTGCCTCTCTGCTATCAATAAAAAAGATACTTGCTTCCATTCTTTCCATCTGCACCGGGAAGTCACATTTTAAAAGTGATTCATAAACACAAAAGAGGTTGGTGTTTTAAGTGGTTTGTGATCAAAATTGCCAGAGTCAGTGACATTTGTATCCACCATGTCTCATGGATAACATTTAGCAATGGCCTTGAGGGGAAAAACAGAAGAGTTTTTTGCTATGCCGTAGAAAGTTCACATCCAGTTATACCCGAGTGGCTGTGATTTTTTCCTTAGCTCCTGATTTTTCTTTTTCAAAGCTCAAAAAGAGCCGTTAAACCCCATCAGGCAGACTGCTCATAATTGCAAGTGTTCTTGATTGCCATAGAAGATATGTTTTTGTTTGGGGAGCATCTGGAAGTTATTCCATTGAGGGAGTAACCGAGTCTCCCAGTGTCAATGCTAAATGGGAGACCATGGGAAGCGGCAACATTGAAGGAATTTAGGCAGGTCCTAGGGTTTTCCCAACAGTTACCAACGGTGAACTCTCCTTTCCTCTTTGAGCCCACCTGCAGTGTGGTATACCCCAGGTTACTGACCTCTGACCTCTGCCAAGCAAACTGTGACCTCGGGTTGACTCTGTCCTTATTCCTGAGCCCATCTTTCTTGTGTCCACCTTATCTTTCAGAGAGATTCCACTGTCCTTCTTTGACACTCAATTGAGTGACCATCTGAGGCCCATTTTCCTGTATTATTTGCTGGTTAAAAGAATAAAAATAATCAGATTTGGCCATCCCCTTCACTTCCCTCTCCCTTGCAAAAGCAACTGGTGAAATGAAGGAAAAAGTTGAAAACAAACTGGAGGTTTGGCAAATAATACAAATAGCAAATGTATCTCCTTTGGTGTAAAATATTAGTTCAGTAGTTTGGGGCAATTCAGATAAGATCATTCTAACCCTGTAGACTTGCTTTAAGTTTAACAAATTAGTTTTTTCTACAATTAATATTTTTTAAAAAACTACACCATTGCTATTGTCTAAAGCTTTGCACAACTGGTTGTAAAGATTTTTATCAAAATAAAGGTGTTTGTCAGTAGAAAATGGACTTTATCTTCAAAACCTGGTAAAATTTATGATGGTTTATTTTTTCACTTTCTTACAGTGTTTCCCTCTGGTTAAAAGTGATTGCAGTGATTAATCTGTTTTATTGCAAGTTTTAACTAAAAAGATGTAGCTGAACTTCTTGGAGCCTGAGAGAGCCCACATCGGCCGTCATGAAGCTGGCAGCCTTTGTTTGCTGCAGAGTACGGGGAAACTACAGGCTGCACTCCATCTTTCTTGTAACTCAGCCAGATAAGCCGACTGCAGACCAAATAATAATGTCATGGGGACACCCATCAGGGAATGCATTAGCAAGTGAACACAGGGGAACAGTACAAACCATATTTCAGTTTCCGTTATCTTGACTGACTGAGGACACACTGAACTATTTTCTGTAACTTGCTGGATGTCCCCCAGTGTTCAGACTTTTAAGTATTTTGTTCATGGGAAAAAATCAATCAACTCATTTCTCCTCTAAGGACCAAAGGGTTGTAATATGTTCCCTTTTGGTTTCTCCAGGTTATTTGATACCATATAGGTAGACAGGGAAGCGATTCCAGAAGTATGTGGGAAATTCTGGATGTATAGATAATTCCAGAAGGCTTCATTGTCCCTTCACAACAGGTACCTCAACTGTAAATCAACACTGATGCCTCCATCTGCCATGCCAGTAAGCACTGACTTGTATCCTTAGTGTCTATAACAGGCAAGATTGGGAGAGTGGGGCATGAGGGTAGGGGTGGGAGGCTGTATGTGACTTGGATCTCTCTTGTCTACATTTTAAGGAATTTTTGTTTGGTGCGGGGGATGTAAACATTTGCTTCACTCAGAAATCAGTCAACAAATGTTACTGAGTGTTGAAACGAATTGCTTTTGCAAATAAGAGGCTGCTCAGTGAAAAACACGGGTGCGGTATCCTCCTTGCCCCGTGAGGTTGTGGTTTCTCTAAGGACCCCCAGAGTAGCGAGGAAGAGGGTCTGAGCAGGCGGATGGGGCTGTTGGTTAATTTGAGTTCGAATGCCATTTCTTATGTTCTCACAATTTTGAAAACTGCTTACAGTCATGTTTACAGTTGTCATGGAATTTTTCAGCATGGGCATCCTGTTAAATGGTACTCAAGGAGGTTATCCTGAAAAGCAACAGAATCGATCACTGATCATGGGTTTGAAAAATTATGGAACTCATCATCAGAGAGACAGTTTGACCTAGCAGAAGATAAACTGTAGGGGGGGAAGAAACTAAAAATACAATGGCCAATGATAATAAGTGAGTCTGGGCCAACTGAAGCTCAGTATGTTTGTTTTATGCCGCTGATACTTAATCACTTATTCCAGGTGATTTAATCCTTAGCATCTAACATATTTTAGGGAGAGTTTGTTTGGTGTTCAGACAGTGGAAGTGTTGGTTGAAAGAAGCTAAAGCGAACAAATGCTAGAAAAATAAAGAGCTACGCTGAACTAGAGTGGCAGGAGAAGCCACACTGACTGAAAAATACTGTCTTTCTGTTCAGGTGTTTGAAACAAACAAAACAAAATGGGCACAAGGAAATTGTTTACTATTCAGTAGTAAAAGATAAAATCCAGCCAGAAGATGTCTGCTGAAGAAGCCTCAAAGTCATGTATTTCTTTCCTTTTTTCCTCAAGTGTTACCTTTTCTTTCTGAAAGAAACTCAAATTGGTTGGAGGAAAATGGGTAAGCACATGTAGAATCAAAGATTCACAGAGTTGAAAGGAACTTTGAGCCATGATCCTCACCCAATTTTTTTTACTGTGATGCCGTGATAAGAGGATTTTCATGTGCGCTACAAACTTCTGTCAATTACATGCAATTCCTAGCATACCAGCTCTGACTCCCTCCTTTTCTCTCTGAGCGTGTGTTTTCAGAATGCCTGTGAGGGAGGGCATGTTGTTATCAGCATAATCTTGATCAGTTTTAATTTATAAAACGGAGTCTAGCTTTTGGACAGGGGAGGCCCTTTGATCTTGTATAGAGGAGGCTTAGAGACAGCCGTCTGATTGGCTGTGGCAGTGGGGGCTTTATCCAGGCTGTGTATTTTTCAGGGGTGAGGCTGGTACAGGGAGCTGGTGGACACTCTGAGCATGCGTACTCCAGTCTCCCAAAGTCGTCCCCAGGCACCACCACTGATTTGGAAATTGGGAGCTGTATTAATAACTCATTACCTGTTAGCCTTATGAATAGGTCCCAACATACCTGATTTGAGAAAGTTAAAAAAAAAATGACAGGAGAAATCATAAAAGGTCACAGTTTTGTTTGCCCTCCAAGTGTGACAGAGTTCTTGAAATAAATCTGTCTGAGGGCCCCTGAAAGGCATTAAACAGAGTAGCTCACTATTCAGTAAACCACACATACAAGATGATTCTGCAGTCATATTTGATTATGCCATGGGAGAAATTGATGCTTCTTACTAATATGCCCCAGATTTTCATTTCGGAAATTTGTGGCATGGGTATTTTCGAGAGCATGGTTTTATTTCCTAAATTATCACACAGTTCTTGTTTTAGCACTCATCCAGTTCTATTTGCAGGTTAAAATGGCAGACCTAATTTTTTATCCCCCCTGGCTAAGTATTCTCCCATATATGTAGCTTTCCGGAGTTGTTTTTAATTCCTGAAAAGGTCAGGTGTGAAACATTATAATTTGGGTTGTCAGTCTAATTTTTTTAAATGCAATTAATAAAGTGCTTGATAAACATTCATCCACTCACATAAGTGGGTTTATCATTTAAGGATCTTTTAGTGCCGAATAGTAGAAAACCCAAATAAAAATGGCTTAACCTACAAGGAAAGTGTATCATCTCCCATAACAAGAACTCTGGAGGAAGCCTGTACCTAGGCTGGTTAATTAAAGATTGAATTCTGTTGGGCTTTAGTTGTCGCAACAGGGACGATTTTGCCTTCAGGCTTGTCTCTTGCTGGTCGTCAGCAGGAGTGCCAGTCACTTCATCACATAGCAATAGTTCAAAGGCTAATAAAGCAGGAGAGAGGGGCCATGCCCCTTTTTCCTAAACCATTCTTAAAATGAGTGTAATGTCTCAGAAGTCTCCCAGAAGATTTCCCACAGGCCTCATTGGTTAGAATTATGTCACATGACCATTCCTAAACCAATCCTTGGCGAGTAGAATGGGATTATGGTGATTCCCTTAGACCAATCAAGCTTCCCCTGACAGTGGCTAAGGGTTCAGTCTCCCCAGGAAGCACTTGCCTGTCTGACACCTGAACAAAGTCTGGCTACTGTTAGCTCAGGAGACATGGCTGTTGTGTCCACAGCCGGAAAGTCCAAATGTCAGTACCGTCCTACCTGTGATCATTCCATAGGGAGAACAGGACTGAGAGGAGAACCCCGATTTCTTGCTAGCGCTTCCAGATTTACCGTATTCTCTCTCCCCACATCCTGCCCTCATGGGAATAGGGGAGGGAAAAACCTCTTTTTCCACTATATTCCTAAATTCTCAGGTTGGGTCCTATAAATTGACTGATAAAAGACAGATTAACAAGAGAAAAACAGAAGTTATTAACGTGCGTCATGCATATGGAGCCCTCAGAGATGGGTAACTCAAAGTGGTGGTTAGAACTTGGGTTTATATGGCATCTTAACGAAAGAACAATACATTTTTTTAAATTTATTTTTTATTTATTTATTTTTAAGAACAATACATTTTTAGGGAAGTAATAAGACAAAGGAAAAGGACTGAGTTTCTAGGGCTGACAAATTGTGGGAAGGCAAATATAAGGAGAAACTAATGGTAGATCAGGGCTAGAATTAGCAAGGATCTTTATGTAGATTCCTCTGGTACCATCTCTGGCTGATAAAGGTCTAGACTTATCTCCGGTAATTCACTTCTATCCTTCCTAGTACAGAGAAGAAGGAGGGGGCACCTTTATAAATTTATGTCCTGCTTTTAGGAGAAGGGCAGAAAGCTTTTCTTGTATCTGCTTCTTCTCGATTGCTTCAGCTCAGAATAATTCTTATGTCAAAGTGGCATATTTGGGGGCCGCATATTTTGCTCTTCTTCATGGGCATGTCAAAGCACCCTGAAAGCCCTGTGCTTTGCTTGCCGAAGAGCTGTTAGGGACTCTTTAACCTCTGGTACCCCAGGGACTGCATGGTTGTTTTTAAGGAGGCTTATTCATAATTGCACTTTAAAAAATGGGATGTAAAATGTTCAAAACTGTGCATTTTAGGGGATTTTCATGTACTCCAAGATCTGATAGTGCAGTTGTTATCAATTTAATACACATTGTATTGACGAGGTCAGTGTTGTTACACACCTGGAAGGCCACCTGCGGAGGTGGTTATTTAGCAACATATGATCCTGTGTTTGGAGGAGTGGGATGGAGGGAGCGTGTATTCTGATGCAGCTCAGGCATCTCGGCAGGAATGTTCAAGTCAAACCACTCTGGGGCACTTCATCTTTCCTGGTGGAATTGCTATGCTCTTCTTGGACCTCTCATTTGAAACTGAGAGGCCTATTTATTAAAGCTTGATACCTCTTTAGAGCAGGAATTACAAAGCAAGAAAACAATCTGAACTATTGCAGATGGGCTGAGCTAGCAGGGTGTTAGCATAGAAGCCTCAAAAGATGGTGTAGAGCCACAAGGTATGTGGGAGGACATATATTTGGACCACCAGCTTGCATGCCAATTTGTAGGTTCAAAAAGAAAAAAAACAAGTGAGGAGGCAGGAAAGAGAGGAAAGTAGGAAGGAGCAAGTGAACAACTATGGTGGATCTTTGGGGAACCAGCTCTCTGGGATCTTGTTTCTTTAAATATCTATCAGGTTTATCTTTCTAAAATAAAATCTTATCATGTCTTTCCTTTGATTAAAAATCACGGTCTGATGGATTCCCCAATAAGTTAAAAATAGACTGACTCAATGATCCAGCAGTTCCACTCCTAGGAATATACCCTAGAATGGAATATATCCTAGAATGGAAAATAGGGACTCAAACAAAAACTTATACATGAATGTTCATAGCAGCACTGTTCATAATAGCCAAAAGGTGGATACAACCCAAATGTCCATGAGTTGATGAATGGATAAACAAAATGTGCTAAGTCTATATAATGGAACATTACTCAGCTATAAAAAGGAACGATGTACTGATACATGCCACAACACGGATGAACCGTGAAAACACTATGCTCAGTGAAACAAGCCAGACACAAAAGGCAAAGTATTGTATGGTTCCATTTATATGAAATATCCAGAATAAGCCAATCCATAGAGACAGAAAACAAGGAAGGAGGAATGTGGAGTGACCGCTTCATGGGTATAGGGTTTTCTTTTGGGTTGATACCTATGTTCTGGAGATAGATAGTGGGGATGGTTGTACAACATACTAAAGGACAAGGAATTACACACTTTAAAAAATGTGACCAAAACAAAACCAAAACCAAAATCTCTGATGGTTTTGCACTGTCCACATCTACAAGTCTAAACTTCTTCGAAGGTCATAAAAAAGCCTTTGCCATGTGGCTCCAATTCCCTTTCTGGTTGTGTAGCCAGACACTTCTCCAATTAATCTAGGGTCAGGCTCCACCAGACCATTTGCTTTTCCCTCAATACATGTTCCCTTCACTCTGTGTCATTGTGGAACTTGTTTCCTCTGCCTGAAATGTCACCTTCTCTTGTCCATCTGGTCGCTCTTCCTTGAAAGCTTCCTAGTGCCATTGTTATCTCCTCTCTAGACTTCCTTGACTCTCCCCTTAGTCTCTCATTACCTGCAGAATTAATTGCTTTATTAGTTGGGACCCCAGTGTGCTTTGTACTATTAGAGTACTTCCTACATTGTATTGTGGTTTATTTCCTTGTCCACTTTACCCCCTACCTTAAGGTTGGGGATGGATGCCACCCAGCTCAGTATCTGGCACATGGCGATCTTCCCATAGAATAGCTGTTGAAAAAATTCCACTGGATTGATTCAAATCACCGTCATATCTGGTCCATTCTTTTTCACCCACTCCAGAGTTTCTCGTTCAATTCAAGGACAAGGAGAAGAGAGACTTATTCTAATCTTTCAGGGACTAGGACACTAATAATTAACTCAAAGAAGATGAAGTAATTGGCATTAAAAAAAAGCAGTAGTAGTAATATATGTAAAAAAAGAAGCGTTTATGGTGGCTTTTATATTGAAAGTATTCCAGAAATCAGCATAATACTAACAGGGTGCTTTTTATGGAGGATTTGCCTCATAAAATGTTCTTAATCCTTAACAAAAGGATTACATTATTATTGCGATTTTCTTGTCTTTCTGCTTCTACCCCATTGGAAGTCCCTACCTTCAAGGAACTGTTCCTTTGTTCTCTCACAGGACCTAGCTGGGTGGTTTTCAGATACTAGGAACTCAATAGATGGGTAGTGTTTTCCTAGGTTTATTCTAAGTATTTTCTTGTACAGTTTTGACTTAGTAAATATTCTGTTTTTCAGTAAAACTGTTGCAAGTCCAGTTACATACTTCCTTTCACCAGAAAGCACAGTAGCTAGAATGAATCTCTGAAAAACTCTTGGTGACTGCCCTCCGTCAGGCTCCTTACTGAGCTATTCTGATGCTGTGTCCGACGTCTTAAGAGGGAGGCTCCTGTATGCTGAAAGAAAGCCTGGAGGAGCATCTGGGGTTCAAGTGCGCTCTTCGGACTCTTCAAGCTGAGATAGCTCTCCGAGAGACTGGTGGCTTTTCTGGTGTGCTGAAATGATCTCCCCTTCAGCAGGTTTATTTTGAAGGTTATTGAGGTGACAGCAGTCAGAGATTTGGGGCATCTTCTTCCCTCTGCTATTAACTAGCTATGTGACCTTGAGCAAGTCACCTCACCTCTGCAGATCTTCATTTTCTCATTTGTACATACAGAGGTTGGATCAGTGTAACCTGCTGGGTCTCTTGCAGCATTAACTGGCTGTAATTATAGGGTGCCCAGCAAACAGCAGCTTAATTAACTCCACAAAGTGTAAGGATAGAAAAAGGTCGGTTCTCCCTAGAAGCAGGTAAGTGTTAGGACAATCCAAATCTGAGAGCCTTTCTCTCTTTTCAGTTGTTCACCCACATGCCTTTCCTTTGCTCTTTTGAATGCGACATGCTTTCTTATTGCTAATTTTCTTTTTCATTTCCTGAGGGTTTCAAAGGAGAGAACAGGACTTTCTATATTGTTCCAGGAATTCTCTTCTGTAGGAGCAATGTTTGCCATTTGGTTGGAAGGACTGAACTGTATAACTTTTTCCTTGTTAGATAATTTCACAGGGAATTGGTAATAATAAGTTATATCTGGTTTTAGAAACTGAAGTTAGAGTTCATAATAGAGAGCAAAAAAGGAGTACCCTTTAGAAAACTGCATCGTATAATTTAAATTTTGCCTTACTTGCTCATTTTTAATTTGTTTGAAGAAGTTCGAGAGATTTTGATGGAAGAAAAAAAATCATATACTTTCTTTTTGTTACTACAGGTAAAAAAATCCTAGGTTTATTCCTTTTTTGCTTCATGAGAATATTTAATACTCACAAGCCACGTGAAGTTAAATAGAAGTCCACAGTTATCTATCATGATTCATTTTGTTCAAAAGTTTTAGAGATATGCTTTCTGAATTTAATACGCTGTGTTAAATACCTGGAAGTTATATTTGACCACTTTAATTCATACTATGAATCTTGATTATTCGCTTGTTTCTTTTTTCCCCTCAGATGATATTTTAGGTGGCTTGCCACACGTTGTAATTGGCATAATAGTTAATTTCACTGAAAGCCCTATTCAAAAAATTTGAACATGATATGACTTTCCTTGACCCCCAATGTTTTCCTTTATGTAGATGAAAGGATATGCCCAGGTAAACCTCTTTAGGCATCCATGGCAATGATTATAATGGCAGATCTGCTGCTCTACTTCTGATGCTTGGTTGGACGAGTTTTTACTTAAATCCTTCCACACAGAGCAGAGATGAGGTAGACAAGACAATCATCTGTATCATCCCCATCACGGTCAGGCTGATTCTTATTGAGAGAGAGTGTGAGTTCCAGAAGACAAGAGTGGATATGGTCCAAGGTAGCAAGCGTACTACCTCACCTTTGCCCCATCATAAGCATTTTGGTCATTTGGAAGACTTCGAAGTTTATCTAAGAGGAAGGAAAAAAGAACCTGTTCAAAACAGGTTAACAACACTGCACTGAATGGTGATGGGGAAGATAGGGGAGAGGCAACCCCATGGAGAATGAGAGTCATCACATAACCGTCTTAACTTTGGTCTCTTGATTCTTAGAAAGTCTCTTCATTCTTTTGGAATTTTGTTTGTTTCCTTTTACAAACAGTAACACTAGGAAGAGTCTTACAAAGTCTGTGGGAGATTATGAACTAGGGAACTGAAATCACTCTGTAGAAGCCATATGACGAGGAGTGTGATATTCATGGAATTCATGAGAAAAAGCACTTTAAATTTACACAGCAGATTCCTTTCTCATAACCCAAAGCAGTTTTTACAAAGAGAAAAAGGAGACATGTTCTCTGACTAAGCATACGTGACTGAGGAGAATAACATTGGGACTGCTGTTAATTACTGCTTGTATACGGAGGGGAAGGTGGCCCCATGGAGGGGGCGGGGGGTGGGGGATGAGCAACCCTGGGAACTGGGAGCTGTGGTCCTGGTCCTGGCTTTTCTGCCACCCGTGGGACCTTGGCAAGTCATTTAAACCTCTCTAGATCTCAGCTTCTCATTTTTAAAGTTGAACTTCATGATTTCAAAGAGTTTTCCAGATTATTACCTTTTATGATTTATTTAGAGCATCAGGAAGGAAAGGGTGAGTTTTCCAGAGAGCCAAAACCTACCTTTCTGTGCCTCAAAAACTTGTTTTTATCTGACTGGATGGATATATTATTCAATGCATTATGCACATCTCTGCTTTCTGAAACAGAGAGCACTAAATTTAACTTTTGCTGAGTGACTCAAGGTTGTTGCCATGAACTATGATGTAATAGCCAGGTCCCCTTGGGGAATATAGAGGTGTGGAGAACTGTGTGCCTCAGAACCAAATGACGCAGCACACCGTCCTTTACACAAAAATGATTATGAGGTTCTGATTTGTGTGTGTGTGTGTGTGTGTGTGTGTGTGTGTGTGTGTGCTTGCTGCTTTTCTAAATATCACTTCTTTCTGTTTCCGTTGTCTGTCTCGAGCTGCCCCTTTTTGTATTCCACTTTGCTGCTTCTAGTGGGCTAGGAACAGGGGGTCATAGATGAAGCAAGCTGGAATGAGGTCTGAAGTTAGGGCAAATAGTCACCAGGTGAGGTTTCAGGAGCCACCCCTGAGAGTGAAGATTTGGGGACTTCCTCAGGTCACTGCCTGAGGCCTTTGGGGTGTTCTGTGTTGCAGTAAGCGGCCCTTGGATAAGTACAGTATCGAGGTGTCTGGCTCTTCCTATTTATGGAATGGTGTAATGTTTGTGACCATCCTTCCTAGAGGAGAAAATAAGAATGAGAGCTGGGCGGGAATGACACAGCCCAAGGGACTACAAGAGGGCTCAGAAATAGAAGAGTGTCAACAAGAGGGCAGGTGTGCGGATCTGTGACAGTGTCCAGGTGATTGACAGGCAGGGCCAAGTCTCATTTGTAGGGCGTCCCACAAGGTCATCCTGTTCACAGCCTTGGCTTGCAGCCATTCTCCACCATGACAGCCCATTACTGCCTTCTTTAGATGAAGCAGATACAGGGGGATTGGCAGTGGCAATGTTGAATTAGGACCCATGGATGCTGAACTGGTTAATTGTTATTCTTTTGATCCTCGGGACCACTTGCGGGGTAGCTTAAGAAAATGTAAATTGGTTATTCATTTCTGTGTATTTACATGTACATGCCGCTTTATTAGCTTGCAAAATACAGTGTCATCCTTTTCAGCATAAACTTGGACACTGACTAATTTGCACTTCTTTAATCTGCAAGCTTGGCAATTTGGGGCAGCCTCCTACCTCCTCCATCCTCCCTCCCCATGATCTCCCCTCTCCCACCCAGCAAAGCCAAGAATGTTATTTTAGGCTGTAGGAGCCATATTAAAAAAATACCACTGGTTTTCTCTGAGCTTTTCTGAAGTTTATAAATAAATAAACGAATGAATGAATGAATGAATGTCACATGGGCCAGTCTCCCGTGGGGCTCTCTTTGCTGTGTTTTCTGGGCACTCATGGGAGAAAAGCAGTCAGGCCTGGTGCTATCCTTGGACTACAGCTCCCCTGCCCAAGAGGGGGATAGGAGCTCCTCCTGGGCAGGAGGAAGCCAGGAGGGTCCAATATATGTAGCTGTGGCTTCATCCAGGATTGTGTTTATGTAACTCCTGGGGGTGTGGGGAAAAGCCAGAAGATGATCGGTAATTAGAGAAACAGGACTGTGCCACCCATTTTGGCATGGGAGTTAAGTGAGCCACCGTTGTGTCCCACTTATGCTAGAATTTTCCTCTCTTTTAACACCATCGGGAAGGATGAGGATGGGTACAGTGTGGAAGCAACATCTGCTTTCTTCCCTTCTAAGGCTGGCCCCTCCTGACTTCTAGAAAAATACTGTCATAATCGCTCTCAGGATTCTGGAATTACAGTCCTTGTAGCAGCGTAGCCTGAGGCCTTATTTATCCGCGGCTTTGACTTCTTCTTTATTGATTTGGGCTGATAATCATGCAGTCTGTTGGGCTGGTTCTAATTATTTTGGCTATCTTAATTATTGGATTGTGCATGACCTGTTCTGTTAAAATAATTTCTCAGCAAAAAAAGAATTGAACCAGGTCAAGAGTACATGCATCTACCTAGTTCCTATCTGCTTCTGCCTCTAGCCCTTTGTGTCATGTTAAATGAATCATTTTGCTTCCCTGTTTTTCATTTTTCTCTCTGTGAACACAGAGAGAATGATGTTTATCTTGTGGCTTAAGATGTAGGGTCACTAAATATCACACACTCTTGAAATGTAAATTGTTGCTATCAGTTTGATAGGACCATTCATGCTGCCTCCATGTAGTTTACATCTTTCTTTCTAATTATGAACTTTCATAAACACACGCTCATTATAGAAACTGCAGAAAACTGCAAAGAAGAAAACAAAAATCAACTGTAGCCCTCCAACTTAGTTATATAATCCTGTTCAAAGTTTGATTTCTTTTCATCCAGTCTTTATGCAAATATATGTACAAAGACATGTTTCTATAATATGATATATACTGCTTTGTAGCCAGCATTGAGCCACAAGAATTTTCCAATTTTAATCATTTTTAATATCTGCAAAGTATTTTAATATGTGGGTGCATCGCCTTCTAGCTAACTAATCTCTCCTACTCGACTCTCTCCTCGTATCCTTTTTTGTCTACCTGACGGAATCATCTCCCGGAAATAAAACTTGATCCTATCACTTCCCTGCTTAAATCCTTCTGCAGCTCCTGATGACGTGCTGGATGAGGCCTCGCTGTGTGGGGGAAGGAGCTTTTCCTTCCTGGTCTCTGCCAACCTCTCCTCTTAGCTCTTTGCTTCTCGTCACGCTCTATCTCACACAGCACCGAACACTCCTTACCTCTGCACCTTCCCTTTTGCTCTTCTTCCATCTGGGATGCCCACGCCTGCCTCTCATGCCACCACCCCTGTGACCTGGCTGTCTCTGGCTCCCGTTTCAAGGTTCCCTGCAGGAGGCCTTCTCTGCCTTTCCCTCGTCGGGAACCTGTTTCTCTGGACAGTTCTGTAGTGGCCTGCTGGGATCTCCATCACTCAACTGACTCTGGGCCCCCTCCAGTGCATTCTCCATGCTAGGGCAAGAGGGAAGTGTTTTCTGGCCGGTTTGTTTTAAAAAATCAATTCTGATCATCGATTCCGGTCATTTGCAATCTGGGGTGGCTTCCACCGAGTCTCACAGTGGAGGCCAAGTCTCGATCCACGTTCAGGCTCTCCGCGATCTAGCCCCCATCCTCTTCTCCAGCGCCATCTTCCCCGATACCTCCTCAGCCCAGTCTCGCAGGCCTTCCTCTTCAGAGCCCTCATACGTGCGCTTCCTTCGGTTCCACGAGGATAATCCTGCTGGTCCTTGGGGCCTCAGCCTTCTTGGACGGCCTCCCCCTTCCCCTCAGCACTCAGCCACCCTCTTCTGTGCTCTCCGAGCGCTGTGTGCTTCTCCCTTATGTCAGAGTTGTGATTTGGCATCTGTCTGTGCTATCATTTCAATAATGCCACTGTCCTTCACTAGACTTTAAGCTCTCTGAGGGGGAGACTTGTGTTCGTTTTCATTTACAGGTAGGATTGGCTTGGGGGAAAATCACAAGGTCCAGGAGCTGACGTTAGAAAAGCTATCAACAAATCAAGCTAGATGAGACCAGGTCCGTCCCAAGTCACCAAGTGGGGCAATGCCAGAGACATGGATTAGAGGTGATCGCCTATAGTTCTTGGAATAGCCTATGAAATCAACATTATCAGCCTCATTTTAACTCAGACTCAGAGATTTTCCTGAAGGTAGCAGGGGGTAGGGCCATAATTTAATGTTAAGTCAACCTCGAGGAGAGGGGGCTGTGTGGAATGAAGAACATGCTGGTCCAGGCTGTCTATTGGGAGGTGACGGACCTCCTGGCGTGCGGTGGTGGAGCCCCAGGTTTCCGTTTGCGTGTCTCAGGATGCATTTGGGCAGCTGGCTGGCTCGTTGTATGGCCTTAAACCAGCCAGGCAGAGAAGCGGTGCGGCCAGAAGCAGGGAGCCCTGCAGGGGCTGATTTTACCTCTGCACATTGGTGTTCCTGGGAATTCGTGGTGTTCTCTGAGTCCTTTTGCATCTGCCCGATAGAAGTGGGGGCAGCTGTCGGCCAGGGTACCAGGGTCCTCGGAGGGCACAGTGCTAAATCCCGAGGAAGAAGTCACCAGGTGCTCAGACCTGAGCAGACTCGGGTGCTTCTGAGCTCTGCAGGGCAACGGAGGAGGCCTTTCTGCTTCCAGTCCGGGGCTTTTAAAGTTACCCCCAGAGGAGGCTGGGGGCTGTGGATGCCCTGGAACCCCGGTGATCTAGCCTCAGGCTTTGAAAACCAGACAAAGGCAAAACAGAAGTCCCCGTAAGAGAGAATAATCCATAAAGGATGCAGCGAGAGAGTTTTAAAACATTTCTTCCGTATTTTCTTAAATTAGGTTTTTCTTTTAATTACCTAGTCATCCTTCAGAAACTTGGAACAGTCCCACTCCTTATCAACATATTCCTTGTCAATTATGCACAGGCTCAGGCTTATGGTGCTGAGAGGGTGATGCTTAAGTACGAGGCAGCTGGAAGTTTTTCCCCTTGGGTTGAGGGGAGTGATAGGAATGCTAATGGGCTATCGCTCCGGGCTGAGCTGGCAGCTGGAGGAGAGGCCTCCCTGAGCACGGGGCCCGGGGACCGCCTGGGGACCAGAGGAGAGGCTCGTTGCCTGGCTGCTGACCCAACCGGATGAATGGGGGCTGGGGGTTAACCTGCAATTTTTGTAATTCTGATCGACTCTGCCTGCTTCCTGAGTTCTTAGTACCGTATCCTCAAATAGCTGATTGAAGTGATGCTTAGCAAAACTGCCTATTGGCACTTTTTTTTTTCCTGCCCAGTTGTCTATGCCATTCACGCTGCTTGATGTAAAATTAGGGTCGGAAACATTTCGTGGGCATGTTTGGATGAGATGTGGGCTGAAATGTGTGTGTGTGTGTGTGTGTGTGTGTGTGTGGGCACGCGCAGCCGCATGTGCGTTATAGGGTGCAATGAGCACTGAAGTAAATAAGGTACAGCTCTAGACTATATGCAAGTTATCTCGTCCTGTCCTCATCCTCAGACAAGGACTTGTGACGACTAGATGTGATAAGCACAGGTGGAAAACAGAAAGAGAATTAAAGCTCTCCTTCACGCTGTCACTGGAACTGGACCAGAGGTACATTTGTGTTTCAGGCTCAAGCACCCGACGGTTATCTTGGCTGCTTGAACTATGTGGGTAGGTGGGTAGTTCTGGTAGGAGAAAGGATGGGGACTTCAGTCTGGAGTGTGCATCTGTGGGGTGGGCCCTCTCCGCCTTCCCTCCAACAGAGATTCCCTTCGGAGGTGGGTTCCACTTGGCCAAGGACGAGGTTTACCCCTCCAATCCTCGCTTTAGGTATTGAATCCCAACACCGCTCCCCCAGTTTGGGACCTATGTGGGTCTGGGGCTCTGGGGTGGAATCTCTGCCCCAATGGCCCTCCTTCCCGTCGCGTGATTCCCACACCTTCCTCTGTCTTCCCAGCCACTCCTGTGCCCCTTTTGTTTTGCCTCTGCCTCAGTTAAGGGTTTAGGCACCTGAAAACCTGCTCGGCAAGCAGGGAAAGAAGTCTTTGCCTGCAGCGCTTTGGACAGTGGTTTCCTCCAGTCTTTGTTTGTGCTTCCTTGTGGGTAGAGGGCAGTGTGAGAGCAAAGGGGATGGAAATACACAAATTAATATTACGAGAAAAGCAATGCCACGCGTCAATCCGTGCCTGCCTGCTCTGTCCTTGTTCACTTAAGAGGACTAATTAGGCATGATCAGATGTAGTCATAGTGACTCTCATCTGACAAAGTCTGTTAAGATATCTAAGAACTGGTTCTGGAAGCAGATGCAAATGCAGTGCCAGCTCTGTCACTTGTTAGCTGTGGGATTTCAGGCAGATTATTTAACCTATCTGAGCCTCCGTTTCCTCCTCTGTAAAATAGAACCTATCTCATGGGGGAAGTGTGGGTAAAGCTCTCGGCATAGAACCTGGCACATAGCAAGTCCTCGGTAAATTATCATCATCACTCTTTAGCTATGGGCCTTAGTGAGTGCCTTATTTGTAAAAGGGACAGGATATCTGCCTTATGTAACTAACTAGGATGCATAAGAAGGCACTTTCAATACAGCATCACAGCCTGTATAATAAATATGAGCATGATTATCCTTTTCCTATAACTACACTAAAGCAATTCTGGGGGGTCTCAAAAGTGTGCTTATCTGGCTGCAGATTTATGTCCTGATTTAGAGATGCCTGGAGCTGTTGCAGGAGCCAGAACACATGGGAAATAGTGTAAAAGCTGCTAGAAACAACGGTCCTGTCCTGACTGTCATCTTCCTGCTGCTGCTGCAAATGGCTTTGAGATTTGGCTTCTTCTGCTGTAAGGTGCTTGCACTGGAAGGTGGTGAGTGCCATCCTCAGCTCTTGTTGGAGTGAATCCTTGATAATTCATCCAATCTGGAGATTTTATTGCTCCTTTGCTTCTAGTCTCTGGCACCCACCAGGCCACCTAACCATGAGAGGGCAAACTGAAGTATCGATAGTAAAAGGGAGTGAAGTTCAAACTTGTCAGTTTTGCTTAATCATTGCTTAGCCTTGATCATTACTTAGAAAAAGTTGAAAATATCGTTTAAAAAACAGTTTGTATTGTTTTTGGAAATTGATTTCAATCATCTGTCAAAGCCCAGGAGTACAATTCTATCAGTGATCCAGCAATAGAATAGGCTTTCCCTTTAGATCCTGAAGGCTGGCTTTAAAGGGGCTCCTAGTTTCCATTTATCTTGATGTGTATCTGTGACACCTCCCAGCATAAATCCAGCAGCTCATCTGGTGAAGAGGATACAAGAACATTGTTCACAGCAGCAAATATGTTTAAATTTTTCCACAGTCTGAGCAAAGCTATTGCCCTTGACTATATTTTCATAAATGAGCTCTACCAGACGTTGCTTTCCTCATCTCCAGGTACAGTAGCAATTAGTCAATTCAGCTCGATCCAGGGCTTACCTTCATGAAGGAAACAAACTTTTGAAAGTGTAGCTCAATTTGAAGGATTCTATCAAGGCACCTGGAAGGGGCCAAGAGTGCATTGTTTTTAAGGATCGTTTGCCCTGGGACACTGCCAACACACTCTAAAGTGGGCAGCCTTTCTCCAGTAAGCTGCTCTTTTCTGAGTACTTGGGAAATTGCTAAAGGCATCAGTATTTATAGGTCATCTGTGGCAGGTGGGAGATAGCTTTCTCCCTCTCTCTCTCTCTCTCTCTCTCCCTCTCTGTCCCTCCATCCTTCCCTCCCTCCCCCCTCCCCATTTCAGAGTTGTTGTTTAGTTGCACTTTGTTAGTTTTTGGTTTTTGTGGAACCATATTCTAGATTCAGAAAGTAGGTCCTCCGTCTAAAAGGCACTTGCTGAATAAATGTTTGTTGGACAGATGAGTAAGTGAAAGAAAGAATAAAGGGTGAGGTGATTGACTGTTGTTGGCAAAAGGTAGTGACTTGACACTTGGCCACTAAATTTTTCGCCAATGCTGAAGATGAGGACAAAATTACTGCTGTCCTTCAGCTCAGGACTCATGCTTCACAGGTCCTGCTTATGAAGGGGGATGGGAGGGGAAGGGGTGGATAGACACTGTCCTTTATTAAGCATCAACTATGGGCGTGGCAGTGTTAGGACACTCGATGTATGTTATCTCGTTTGAGCCTCATGACAATTCTGTGAGGTTTTATTACCTCTATGTTACAGATGAGGAAATGGAGGCTCAGAGTGGTCCAGTGTATTGTTCTAAATCACACAGCTGGTTCCAAAGCCAATATTCTAGTTTGCACTCTTGCATGCTGCTTCTTATACGCACACGTTAAATGCACAAAAAGCCCCATATTCCCAAGGTTCTCCCAATATTTAGAGTGTAAGTGTTTAACCTTCCGATTAAAATATATATATATTCATTCATATTCACACGAATTGAAAAAGTCATGGGGCCGGGAGAGGGAAGACAGCTTAGGTTTGCTTCCCACACTGACTATTTGGATGTCTCCCTGAATCCAGGAGATTTTAACTTCAAGTGTGTATTAACAACAGCTTGAGACCCAGGTGCTATTAAGACAGCTTTTGTCCAGACTTTATTGATCTCTCTGAGGTCAGCATGTTGTGACCAGAGCACGAGTAACTAGAAGTGACTGTTGGCCTGTCGCTGTAACACGGTATCCCCTGTGGGAGGGAAGATACCATAGTGTGTGAGACTTCTGCATCCACTGAGTCGATGGCTGTATTTGGTTTCACATGAGATGGGGCTCAGGGCACAAGGCGTGGGATGGGGTGTCGGTTATTGCTGTGTCTGCCTTCTCTCCAATGGCATGATCATGTCCCCCTTTCCCACATTGGCAACTCTGAGATGGAAAAAAGAGGCCAGGACCTGTCTCCAGATTTCGATTCTCTGGTCTCCTGCTCGAGAGAGAAGGTGCAGGGGAGGATAAGAGAATGGGGAGGGAGAGAGAGACAGAGAGTACCCAACTGGGCTGCAATCCCCCATTAAGCCGCATAGAATCACATCCTCTCTTCAGCCTCTAATCGTAAATCCCCAACCCACCAGATACATCACTGACTGGTATGCCATGATGGTTCTGAGAAACTGAGAATCCCTGGCTTGAAAGTTTTAAGTATTGTATTACTTTTTATTGTAGACACAGCAACATAACTAAATTAAAGGAAATTTAAATTTTAATTCAGCAAACCAGTCATCATCCACTACCGTAACCCAGTGAGAATTTCCACCTTTGTACAGGATCAGGCCTGCTTGAACAGTTATTTCTGGTTTTCTCCACTGTTACTTTTTTTTTCTCATTAATTAATTTATTTATTAATTTATTAATTTATTTTTGGCTGCATTGGGTCTTCGTTGCTGCACACGGGCTTTCTCTAGTTGCCGCGAGCAGGGGACACTCTTCGTTGCGGTGAGCAGGTTTCTTATTGTAGTGGCTTCTCTTGTTGCGGAGCATGGACTCTAGGCACACGGGCTTCAACAGTTGTGGCAAACAGGCTCAGTAATTGTGGCTCACAGGCTCTACAGCGCTGGATCAATAGTTGTGGCACACGGGATTAGCTGCTCCGTGGCATGTGGGATCTTCCCGGACCAGGGCTCAAACCCATGTCTCCTGCATTGGCAGGTGGATTCTTAACCACTGCGCTAACAGGGAAGTCCTCCACTGTTACTTTTTTTTAAAAAGAACTTCCTGTGATGATGTTCACTCTTTCTGCAATAGGTTGAATCCCTCAGACTTGGCATTGAACCTTCCCTCTTTGGCCCCTAGAGATCATGTGTTTACAGTTCAAGGAACTCACTTCAGTCTTGCCTTTAAGGAATAGTCCAGTTGTCTGGGTTTGTTCAGGTAAATAAAGTAGCAGCAGCAGAAGTACTAACAGTAATAGTAGTAGTAGTGATAATAATAATAATAATAATAATGGAAGCTTACACTAATAGTATTCTATAAGTATTATATTATGTAAGTATTGTATATTTAATCCTCCTATGAGATAGATGGGCTATCACTGTCTGTATATTACAACTGAGGAAACTGATGCCCAGAGAAGTTAAAGAACTAGCCAAAGGCACACAGCTAGTGAGCGGTGAAACCAGAACGCAAATCCATGCTGTCTTGCTCCAAAGAGAGTATAGAGTGAACACAAATATAATTCTGTGCTTCTAAGAAGTTGATTCTCCATGAGTAATAAGAAGTAATTATAGCAGAACATGCTAGTATGTTGTGGAGAAAGAATCTAAGCAAAGAATAACATTCACACCTTTCAGACACTCGCGGTATCAAACCCTCTTGCTCTTCGTTGCTTTTGCTTTAATTGGAGCCTTATTCACCTTCATCTGGAAATCTCCTCTCTCCAGTACAGAAGCCACCAGCCACGTGAGATTACTGAGAGCTTGAAATGAGACTCATCCAAGAGGAGATGTGCCGTAAGGGGAAAACCAACACTGGGTTTCAAAGACTTGGTGTGAAAAAAAGCGTGTCAAATACCTCATTAATAATTTTCAAAATCTTGATTGCATGTTAAAATATATTAAAATTAATACCATCTGTTTATTTTTGCAGTGTGACTATAAGAAAATTTAAAATTATATATGTGACTTGCATTCTATTTCTACTGGACGTCAACACTCTAGATTTACTGATTTTATATCTTTCTCCTTTCAGTTCTGGAGACTTCATGATGGGTTTGCCCTTCAGGACTGGTTTTGGTCATTTTGGGCTTAAAAGTCAGCTTTAAGCTACTAAGCTTACTGTACTTAGTTCATTGATCTAAGTGAGGGCTGTTCATACTCATTCAAGGAGGTGATGAGGAAAACCTTTTCTTTTGTCTGTTTAGCCCCTGATTCCCTCAGAAATTAAATCTCCTGGACAAGGACCTGGTAGCCACCCTGCCCTGTGAGCCCACAGTTGATCTTTCCTTTTAAATTGGGATGTGCACAGGCAGAGCAAAGAGTTCTTCATTTTTCTGTCCATGGGCTAGTTATGGAATTCCAAGTCGCCTTTGAAATGTTTTAGGAAACAATGCAGACTGTTCACCGACACTTTCATCTGCTAGAGGACCTAAAGCATCAATCATACTGTAGTTGTCAGCAACCTCTTAAACGTCACGGATCCAGAAAGAAGTCACAGCCTCGACTATTGAGGAACTTGGGACATTCAGGGGGAGGCGGACTTGCTGACCTATTAGGAAATAACGAAGACTGAGTAACTAGAGCCAGATTGTGTGGCTCAGCCTCGAAAATCAAAATAAAGCCAGAGAACGGGGTGGGGGGTGGGGGGAGCCGCATGGGCTGCATGCGTGGGGAAGACTTTCTGAATGAAGGCTGTAGGCCTGGAGGGCTTAGTAGGTTGCAGATCGTTCTAAGGTGAAGGCTGTAGGTATGGGAAGAAATGGGCATGACACTGCCAGGGGACACGTCTGGGAGGGGTGGGGGGAGCCCCTGGGGACCAGTCACATGTAAGTGTAAGTGAGCTGGGGGGCAGGGATAGATGATAGGGGCCCGTAGCCTGGGCTTGATTCGGGGGAAGCTGATGGTAAGTTCTCGATGGGGCAAAACAGAGCTGGATGATGAAAACCCCAGGCTTATTGCTCTCAGGGACCACCAGAAATTTTCTCATCTCCTGTTTGCCTAAGTGTGGAAGTCGGTACATTGGCACAGCGTTAAAGCTATTCAATATACAATTATGTAGCACCTACCTTTTGCCGGGCACCTTATTTATTTATTTATTTTTAAACATCTTTATTGGAGTATAATTGCTTTACAATGGTGTGTTAGTTTCTGCTTTATAACAAAGTGAATCAGTTATACATATACATATGTTCCCATATCTCTTCCCTCTTGCATCTCCCTCCCTCCCACCCTCCCTATCCCACCCCTCTAGGTGGTCACAAAGCACCGAGCTGATCTCCCTGTGCTATGCGGCTGCTTCCCACTAGCTATCTATTTTACATTTGGTAGTGTATATATGTCCATGACACTCTCTCACCCTGTCACATCTCACCCCTCCCCCTCCCCATATCCTCAAGTCCATTCTCTAGTAGGTCTGTGTCTTTATTCCCGTCTTCAGGCACCTTATTTTTAAATAAACACATAATTCTAAAATAAATACAACGTTACATGATGGCAAGTAAAGCTGTGTCCCACTTATAGTTATCAATTTAAAGAAGCATATTAAGCTCATGATACTGTGAAAGGCAGGTGGATATAACAAAAATCTTAAAGGTTTTCATGTTCTGCATTACAGATGGGCAACTGAGGCTCCAGAGGCCCCAGGTCTTCACACAGCAGGTTTATCTAAGAGTGGCGTGCAGGGTGGGATGGAAAATGGGGAGAGAGTGGCAAAGAGGCCAATTAGCCAACTGTTTAGGAGTGAAGTGAAGACTCTTTAGGAGTCTTGAGAAGTGGTGAGAATGGAGAGGAAACCTGAGAGCCACTGGTTAGACCGTTGTTCAGGCAGCTGTTTCATGTGTCTGTTTATCTCTCTGTGTACTTGGTTGATCTGCGATGCTCATTTAGGGTTCAGACTCCTAGTGCGTCTGATTGTTCTGTTGCTGAGCGTGGGCAGATGCCGAGAGGTAACTCATAATCCAGTGCTGACATTTATTGAGCCTTAGAGTGGGCCACATCCTGTGCGATGTCTCTGTCTTTCCTCACAATAACTCCATAACGTATCTGCCGTTATTCCCCCTCTTTTACAGATGAGGGAACCAAGGCTCAGAGAGGTAAGGTAATTTACCAAAAGTCACACAGCTGGGAGTCAAATCCGAGTGTGACTGACCTCCAAGCCTTTAGCCACTGCATATACTGCCTCATCATTGATTGACTCTAATGACTTTTGACAGCATCTTCTGCTGTTTCTCACTTCTCTCCCTCATTTAACCTGGAGTGTGAGTTTCTGTAACTTAGCTTAGAATTTGATTCCTTTCTCTAAGCATCAGAAACAACAGAAATTCACCAGCCCCTAAACCCCATTTTTAACCCCTGTGTGGCATATTTTATATATCTTTATTCTATGGTTTATATCATCATTAAAGTGGCTCTACTTGGCCCTTTAAAAAGCTAATTAATCACTAAATATAGACCACAAGTTGTTCTTTTCAACCCCCTGCGTGTCTCTTTCCCCCCATTGTGAGATGCCATCTGGTGCTATGAGCTCATGCTTTTTGTGTTCCTTTTCAGAGAGCCAGATTCATTGCTCTCTAAACCCGGAAAGCCAGTTCATTTCAAAGTTCGCATGCATGGCTTTGAAAACATTTGCATCTAATGCCTCCTTGTGGATTTTCACAGTATCACTCTTCAACACATCGCATGGCATTTCTGTCTTTACCACCTTCTATGTATATATGTATACTCGTCTTTTTATCAAAAGGACTTAATTTGTCTTTGGCAAATTAAGCAACTAGAGGTCTTTTCTGGTGTGAGTTTTGTCAAGTTTCACTTTGTCAGTTTTACATGTGTGCTGTAGGAAGCCAAAACTTAATAGTATACTTTACTCTTCGAATCTGTTTGACTTTCTGCTTTAACAGTGGAACAAGTGTTTAAGAATAAGGAAATAAAAGAGCTAATGGCAGGCGTCTGACACTACAGCTGATCTGTCCTTTACTCCATCTTTCTCTTCCAATTCTGCCTGAAGTCTCTAATCATCTTCCAAGGGAGTAGAGCACCAGGGCTGTAGAGCATTTTCTTGCAAACGCAAGAGAGGAGCTCTGGGTTCCCTACCACACTCCCAGGCTTTGGGACCTTTGGGTTACTGCTTGTTACTCTCCAATCCAGACCTTGTCACTCTTCCCACTTCCTTTTTCTTCTCATTTCAAGTTCTTGGCAGTTTAAATTTAACGTGGGAGCCTACTGGGGAAGGAAACGTAATTTGGTGATGTGTGCACTGCTTACCTCATTCCTGGCACACGTGTGGCGCTCTCCTGGGGGAGCAGGAGAGCACTGGGCTGGCCGGCCGCCCGCCTCCTTTCTGTTACTCTCTCTGTCCACTGGGATCACGCCTGTTCCCAGCAAGGGGCGGAGGAGGAGACGGGCTCTGAGAGTGTTAGCAATGATGTCAAGGGACCACATATTTCCCTAGCACAGGAGTGGGTGGAAGGCCTGCCCCGCTGAGTCCGAGAGGAGAATTTCTCCCCAATCCAAACCCTGTCTCTAGAATTAAGTAGCTTCCATGAGATGCAGGAAGGATGAAGCCACTAAGTCAGCCACGAGCCAATCCAGTCTCCAAATAATGTGTGTTGAAAGGTATGGATAATATACAAACAGAAGGCTCAGTTAGGTATCAGCTTTGTTTCCAAAAGAGCATATGTTTGTACTAAACTGAAAAAATTTGTTTTTCACTTCAAACTGATAGTTCATTTACTAACTGCGGTTCTCAAACTTATGGTTACCAGAGGGGAAGGGTGGGGGGAGAGGGATAGATTGGGAGTTTGGGACTGACTTGTACACCGTGCTATGTTTAAAATAAAATGCCTTTCCATGACATAAAAAAAAGCTGCAGTTCTCACTACCCACAGAATTAAGATGCATTTCTAAAAGCGTAAGGATTTCTAACTTTCCTGAGTGAGCATTATACAAAGTTTGGGTAACACCATATATGTTAAAAGCTTGGTTACTGCTTTGCACTGTGGCCTTGGGCTAGTTACTTAACCTCTCGGAGCTTCAGATTTTTCTACCTGCCTAATGGAGCTAATAATACCTATTTCATATCTAGCTCATAGGGGATTTTGGTGAGTATCAAATGGATTTTGTCAAATGATTTTTTTTTTTTGGCATCTATGAGGTGATTTCTGTGCTTTATTCTATCGATCAGGTATATTACATTAATTCATCTTCATATGTTGAACCAACCTTACATTCCTGGCATAAATCCCATTTGGTCGTGATGTACAGTCCTTTTTATATGTTGCTGAATTCACTTTGCTAGTACTTTGTTGAGGACTTCTGACTACATATTCATAAGAAGTATTTTGTAATATTCTTTTCTTGTGTTACCTTTGTTTTTTGTATCAGGGCAATACTGGCCTCATACAGTGATTTGGGAATTGTTCCCTCCTCTTATGTTTTTTTTTTTTTTTTTAAATTTTATTGCATTTTATTTATTTATTTATTTATTTATTTTTAATTTTTTTAATATTTATTTTTGGCTGTGTTGGGTCTTCGTTTCTGTGCGAGGGCTTTCTCTAGTTGCGGCAAGTGGGGGCCACTCTTCATCGCGGTGCGCGGGCCTCTCACTGTCGCGGCCTCTCTCGTTGTGGAGCACAGGCTCCAGACGCGCAGGCTCAGTACTTGTGGCGCACGGGCCTAGTTGCTCCGCGGCATGTGGGATCTTCCCAGACCAGGGCTCGAACCCGTGTCCCCTGCATTGGCAGGCAGATTCTCAACCACTGCGCCACCAGGGAAGCCCATGTTTTTGTTTTTTTTGAAGAGTTTATGAAACATTGTTAATTTGTCTTTAAACATTTGGTAAAATTCACCAGTGAAGCTCCCTGGTCCTGGACTTTTCTTTGTGGGAATTTTTTTACTAAGTTAATTACTAACTCATTCTCTTTACTTGATATAGATCTGTTTAAATGTTCTATTTCTTCTTGAGTCAGTCTTGGTAATTTGTGTCTTTCTAGGAAGTTCTCATTTAATCTGTATTATCTAATTTGTTGGCATATAATTTTTTCACAGTATTCTCTTATACTGCTTTTTATTTCTGTAAGACGGTTAGTAATGTTTTCTGTTTCATTCCTGATTGTAAGACGGTTAGTAATGTCTTCTGTTTCATTCCTGATTTTAATAACTTGAGTCTTCTCTCTTTATCTTAAATGGTCTAGATAAAGATTTGTCAATTTTATTAATGTTTTCAAAGAACCAAGTTTTGTTTTTTTTAATTTTCCTTATTTTTCTAGTCCCTGCTTCATTTATTTCCACTCTAATTATGTAATCTCTCTCCTTCTGCTTTGGGTTTAGTTTGTTCTTCTCTTTTTAATTTCTTCAGGTGGAAAGTTAGGCTATTGATTTGATACTTTCTCTTTTAATGTAGGCATTTGCAGGTATAAATTTCCCGGTAAGCACTGCTTTAGCTGCATCCTGTAAATTTTCATATATTGTGATTTTGTTTTCATTAATCTCGAAGTGTTTTTAAATTTCCTTTGTGATTTCTTTTTGACGCATTGGTTGTTTAGAAGTGTGTTACTTAATTTCCACAAATTTCTGAATTTCCAAAATTTCCTTCTGTTATTGATTTCTAATTTCACTGTATTGTGGTCAGAGATCATACTTTGTATGACTTTCTTTTAAATTTATTGAGATTTGTTTTATTGCCTAAAATATGGGGTATGCTGGGGAGTGTTCTATTTGCACTTGAAAATTATGTATATTCTGCTGTTTGGTGGAGTGGTCTATAGATGTCTGTTTTGTCTAGTTGGTTTACAGTGTTGTTCAAATCTTCTGTTTCCTTGTTGACCTTCTATCTAGTTGTTCCACCGTTATTGAAAGTGGAGTACTGAAGTCTCCAACTATTATTGTTGAATTGTCTATTTCTTCCTTTAAGTCTGTCAGTTTTTTCAAGTATTTTGGGGCTTTGTTGGTAAGTGGATAAAATATGTTTATAGTTGTTATATCTTCTTAGTGGATTGACCTTTTTATCACTATAAAATGTCTTTCTTTGTCTCTAATAACAATTTTGGTCTTAAAGTCTATTTTGTCTGATGTTAGTATAGCTATTCCATCTCTCTTTTGGTGACTGTTTTCATGGTATATCTTTTTCCATCCTTTTGCTTCCAACCTACTCGCATCTTTGAATCTAAAGTGTGTCTCTAGTGGACATCACATAGTTGGATCATGTTGTTTTGTCTATAATGCCAATCTCTGCTTTTGGTTGGAGTGTTTGGTCTATTTATATTTTCGTCCATTTATGTTTACCTGTGTTGTAACATTACAAATGTTCTTTGTTTCTTCATGTGGATTCAGTTACTGTCCTTTCATTCAGCCTGAAGGACTCCCTTTAGTATTTCTTGTAGGGTAGATCTGCTAGTGACGCATTCTCTCAGTTTTTGTTTAACTGGAAATGTCTTCATTTTCCCTTCATTTCTGAAGGATAGCTTTGCTGCATATAGAATTCTTGGTTGAGAATCTTTCTTTCAGTGCTTTGAATATGTCATTCCACTCCCTTTGACCTCCCTGTTTTCTGATGAGAAATCAGTGTCTAATCTTCTGAGGAGCTCTTATACATGATACATTACTTTTTTTCTTGCCATTTTCAAGATTCTCTGTCTTTGGTTTTCAACAGTCTGGGTATGGATCCCTTTGAGTTTATCCTATTTGTACTTCATCAAACTTCTTAGATGTGTAGATTCATGTTTTTCATCAAATTTAGGAAGTTTTTGACAACTGTTTCTTCAAATATTCTTTTTGCTCCCTTTTCCCTTTCCTCCTTTTTGGGACTCCCATTATACTCCTCAGACTGGATAATCTCAATTGATCTGTCTTCAAGTTTGCTGATTCTTTTTTCTGCCTGCTCAAAATTTTGTTGAGCCCCTCTAGTAAATTTTTAAATTTCCATTATTATACTTTTCAACTTCAGAATTTCTATTTGGTTTTTTTTCTGTCTCTTTTCGTACTTTCCATCACTTTACTGATACTCTCTATTTGGTGAGACATCATTCTCACACTTGTCTTTAGTTCCTTGGACATGGTTTCCTTTAGTTCATTGAACATATTTAAAACAGTTGATATAAAGTCTTGGGTAGGGACTTCCTTGGTGGTCCGTAGTTGAGGCTCCGTGCTTCCACTGCAGGGGGTGCAGGTTCGATCCCTGGTCGGGGAACTAAGATTCCACATGCCGCCCGGAAAGTCTTGGTTAGGTAAATCCAATGTCTGGGCTTCTTCAATGACAGTTTCTATGGACTGACATTTTTCTTCTATGTAGGAGCCTTTTTCTGTGTATGTTTTATACTTTTTAATTGAAACTGGACATTTAAAATAATATAGCAACTCTGGAAATTAGATTCTCCCTCCTCCTCAGGGTTTGTTACTGTTTTTGTGTTGTTGTTTGTTCCTTTAGTGACTCTACTGAACTAATTCTGTAAAGTTGGTATCCTTTGTCATATGTGGGCCCTGAAGTCTCTGCTTGGCTAGCTTAGTGGGAAGCTAATGATTGGACAGAAGTGTTCTTAACTGCCTGGAACCAATACGTCCCCCAGTCTTTGCCAATGGGCTCTGTGTGTGTGTTGGGGCATGTGTTGAACTCTACTTTAGCCTTCACTTCCTGCTTACACAGAGCCTCAAGGTTAGCCTGAGGATGAGTATCAAGTGGAATGACAGTTTTGAAAAACACAAATGAGAGCTATTAATGCAGCCTGTTATCTTTTATTATTCTCAGACCAGATCATTTGCTCTTTGTAAGCACAGGCATTTTCTGACTCATAAACACATAACTTATATGTAAACACCAAACTTATATGCCTTAGACCTCACAACCACTGCCAGGGGCCTATGTTGAAAAAACAAAGAGAAAAATAAAAAGAGCTGTGAGCTTTTAGAGAATCTGTGGTTTCATAAGGAAAAAAAAAAAAGCTTCCAAAAAAGCAGAGATAGTCTTGGGTAGTGTTTCTCAGCTGCCTGCATCAGCATTACTTGGGATGTTTTGTTAAAAGTCAGGTTCCTGGCTCCATCCCAAATCTTTTGAGTCAGAATATCTTGGGTTGGGTCCAGGAGTCTACATTTTAAACTAGCTCCCCAGGTGATTCTTATGCATACTGATGATTGAGAAACAAGGGAGATGATCCTGTAGGTGCCTTCACATCAGGGACTAAGCGGCTCATGACGTAAACCGTGCTCAAATACTACTCTCCCCTTTCAGTGCCTGATTTCTTAAAAATTTCACTTTATTAGTTACATTTACTCAAATTCCACCAATTAGAGATTTATTTGCATCTATGAGAATATTTTTTAACAGCTTCTGGAGTTAAAGGATTAACATTTACTCACAGCTCTTTTAAAATTAACCTAATCAGATTGCATTTATCCAAACAGCTGGCCAAGGTGATTTACAAGGAAAGAAGGAAGTTTTGTTTTGTTTTAATTTGACAGGAAGATAGATACTTTCATGGGATTCAGAAGACTTGAGGAGAAAAATAGGCCTGTGTTAATTTATGCAATAAAAGCATGGATTGAGAGGGAAGGTAGGAGAAGATACTAGATAAAGCAGTGGGTACTTGCCCATTTCAAAATAGTGTGCATACAACCAGAAAAGGGAGGAAAAAAATTTCTTTCTCCTTTCTACTTTTAATATTACCCGTTCTCTTAGAACCTAGAATTCAGATCAGTAAAATGTGTATTAAGGAATTATATCAGCTGCTGTAGGGCTACTTAGGCTCTTGTGGGCTGTCTGGAGACCTAATCACTATTTAAACCACCACGTAGAAGGCTCTCTATTGAAAAATGTCTTCTGGTTTCCAAATAACACACTTCCTGATATACTTTTTGATTCAGCCCATTTGAGAGTTTGAGGTTGGATCAAATTTGGATGCGTGAAATTTATCTGTGTTAAAATTCCAAGCTGATTTCTCCCAATCATCTGTATACTTTTAGGCCATTTCTCCTTGAGGAGTTTTGTGTTTAGTTAATACAAATTCAACATTGAAAAAACAATTAGGGGAGTTTAGATTCTTATCAAATTTAATACATTCAAAAATGAAACATGATTTAAAAAATTATTTCATGTTTTGGGTCTTTACTACTCTGACTTGTCTCTATTAATGAGACTAATCAAGAGATTCCTATCCCCTGCCCCTTCAACCCAGTTTAGGATGCATTATCCTGCCTTCAGTTTCCAGAATTCTATTACAAATGAACAGACTAGTAAATCACATTTCTTATTTTCTTCAAGGTATTGCACAGCGATGTACAGCTATCAAGTACCACTTTTCTCAGCCGATACGCTTACGAAACATTCCTTTCAATTTGACCAAGACAATTCAGCAAGATGAATGGCACCTGCTTCGTGAGTATTTCTGGGAAAGGGTCAAAGAGGGTCAGAGAGGAAATGGTGTCTTTCTGAACAAAAAGCCTTCCCACCAGCCCTTTCAGATTTGGACTGAAAGATGCTGTGCTGATCCTACGTGGGCCTCTGGGCCCCATCCAACTTGGTCAGAGACTCAGAGAGTCATTTCACTGTGCCATGGTCACAACTTGTTTGCAGATCAGATGTGTCAGAGTCAGGCGTGGTGCTTTGTGAGACAGTGCAGTGAGCGTGTCTGTCCTGGTGGCATCGGTATACAAGCCACCTCCTGAGTGCATTCTTTACCAAGCCATGCGGTACAAGGCCCTGATCTGGCGCTTGTCTTAGTCAACCAAGGAGACTATACCTTAGGTGTGTTATTTTAGTTTTCTTTATCCAATATTCATTTTAGTTACTGTGTCTGTTTCAGACCTTGGTATTTCTTCTAAAATATCTTTATGAGTGTATGTTGTAATTTTCTCAGAAGGTGTCTGTTATCTCCACATCCCGATGGCAGGAACTATCTTTTTTTACTGTCAGGAAAATGTGAAACTGTAGAAAGGATTCTGCAGTGTGATACCAAAGAGGACTGGTATTTACCTGAAAACTGTCGATTCATGTTGCCTAGGGATAGATAATTCAGGAAAGCAAAAAACTAGGCCTAATCCTTTTTAGTGTTTACCCTAATCAGAGGTTGACATTGTCATTTCCAATGCAATCGACTCAAGGACTTCAGTGATCTTGTTTGGTGACCAAAGTCACTACAGGAAGCCAAGTAGAGTTTCATTTTGTAAAGTCAAGTCTCTCTACAGATCAAACGGCTCTATTTTGAATCTCAAACACGTAAATGGAAGCTCTTAAGATATTGCCCACAGCAGTGGTATAATATTATAAATATTATGATTGGCAAATTTAGGACTTGGAAAGTCATTGGCTAAAATGTGGTTTATTTCTGAATAGTATGACTTCCTGAAAATTATTTCTTGCTGGCTGATCTTAATGGTCATTTCTCAGCAGATCTTAGTTAGAGCCTTATCTAAGTGTTCTTACATCTTAATTCTTTATGAGCATGTTTGGAGTTCTTTGCCTTAATCATCTATGCAGAAAGCCACATAGTCACTGGTTTTAGGCAAGAAAAGATCATCACAGGGTCCTGAAAAAGAACCTTTTCTCTTTACTCTAAGAGTTGGTACCCTGTTACTGCCCAGCAAGACAGTACTGAGCATTCTGCTCTTAATCCTCTCTGAGGTTCTCATGGAAAGATGCTTTCAGCGGTCTCAGGCATGGCTTTTCCCAAGAAAGTCACACTGGGTGATCTGCACCATGTTTACCAGATAAGCTTAGCATATCCGGTACTAAGGCAAATCCCATGTGGATTATATCTGAACCTTGTGCCTTTTAATGGCCATAGAAAGTAAAACTTGAACCACAGGGAGTTCAGGAGGTTGTGAGAGAATGGTGACTGAGCTATGATTACATTGGATGTCTCAAAACGACTTACACCTTAATATTAAACAGCCCCTTTAAATGATCAGTGCCCGTGACCCCCTAGCTCTGTGGTGGTCTACACTGCCCCTTCTAGGCTGCAATGCCCTGCTTCCGTTTAGATGCTCTGAGCTAGAAATGAGAAATCCCTTTAAAAGAAAGGGATGGACCACGTGTGACAAGGGCAAGACTGAAAGCTGCCGTGACCCACCCTGTGTGCATCATCCTGAGTTGCCAGAGGCCACAGGAACACACAGTGTCGTGGCGGCTGCCTGGGCACCTTCGTAGAGCAGCCCACACTCACACAGCGGGGTGTGCCACTCGCCTTGGCTCCATGTGTGCACAGGTGTGCACATTCCACCTTGCCTAGACCTGTTGGCTGGCTTCAGTGGTAGACTTATGTTTGGGATCTGTTGCTCTCAGAAAGATCAGAGAAATTTAGCTCACGAATTTTAAAATCATCTTCATTCAAAAAAAAAAAAGAGGGAGAGAAATAGAAAGAAAAAGCAAAATAGCAGGAGGGTGGGCAACTGGAGTGGAAGTGTTCCCATACATCCAGCCAGACCATCTCCTGGTTTGGCCTAGAAGGTGGGCCAGGGCCTGGGTTCCTGGCCCAGTGATCACAGTCGTGTTTTTGTGATAGACCAAACTTCTCGTGTGTACAGTGGGGCCTGGCCCACGGGAACAGCCTTTTCTCAACCTGGGTACTTGGGAGCTTGGGTTGTAGGGCCTATGTTTAAGGGAAGAGGGTCTTAATGAGTAGATGTCTTATATGTGCATCTTGGGCCCTATTTCAGTTACAATTGCCTTCACTTTCTCAAATCCTTTTTGAAAATAGGCAGGAGGAAATATAACTTAAAAATAAAGTAATTGGCATCCTTGGTGCGCAGGTAAAACCATATTTCACTATAGCTCAGTTTTCAGGCTCTTTCCCTGAAGTCAGATTAATTACAGCCACTACAGTGGTGGTGACCTATGATTCTGTTGCTCTTTGAAGGATAATAAAGGTCTTTTGCAAACCTTCCTCACTTTCAGTTTACTAAGTAACTTGTTACCTATTACCCTTGTTTACCCTGGTGTCCGCTGGTCTATTTTCTACTTGATACGGACTTCTCCATGGACTCAGGGAGGGTAGATGCTGACCCCTCAACTTTGTTACACCCCATCTGTCCTCTTATGAAATACCTAGGAAGTTTATTTCCTAAATCACCGTGACCCTGAAGACCCTACACCTGTCCATGTAACGTATTAGTTTTCACAATGTATACAAAGCTCTTTATTCTCGAATTTTCAATAACTCTCCTTCTTCTGCTTATTATTTTGAATGTTTGTGTTTTGAGATTAGATTTAAGAAGAATCACTGCTGGCTTCCTGGGCATGGCTGTGGCCGTCCTGCTCTGTGGCTGCATTGTGGCCATGGTCAGCTTCTTCTGGGAGGAAAGCCTGACCCAGCATGTCGCCGGACTCCTTTTCCTCATGACAGGTACGCAGAACACCTCTGACACCTCTCCCAGCAAAAGCAAAGGCCGCTCTGCAGGCAGCTAGCTTCACTTTGTTATCTCTCCATGAATTTTGTTTTCACTTGTGAGAAGAGCAACCAAAAGGTCATTTGGCTTTGGTGGGCAATACAGAATTTAAAGAAAACAACAGTGTTAAAAACGCAGCCCTGATTTCCCCACTGTGGCCCGTTATAAGGTTAGATGGAAATGTCTTGGGTTTAATCTCCATATGAGGCAGGTCTGATTTTTCTGTCCCATTCTTTCCTATTGTGCCCCTAACCCTGGCGTGGACTCTTGGCAAACATGGGCCATTGCTTCTCAGGAGCCCTCCGGGAGAGGGTGATAGCTCAGCACAGCCCATGCCTCTGGGCTGAAGGTCAACTCAAAGTCTGTTTCTTAGTGATGGAGTCATTGGTGTCATTTTTACACACAAAACATTCATTCATTTCACTCCACAGATATTTTGTGAGGACTTACTATGGACCAGGCACTTCTCTACATACTAAAGACACATAATGATGAAGGCAGACAAAATCCTTCTCCCTTTCTGTTGTGGGGAGACACGAATAATAATTTGTGATAGCGATAAAAGCTGTGAGGAAGATAAACGAGGTGGCGGGCGTAGGGGACCCTCTTCCACATAGGGAGGGCGCTGCGGGCAGAGGAAGGAACGGTGCCAAGGCCTAAGGCAGGGATGGCTTGACGTATGTGTTTCGAGCCACAGAGAGACCAGTGTGGCCGGAGAGCAGGGAAGGAAAGGACAGCATCCCATGAGGTGGAGAAGCAGGCAGTGGCTTGGATTTTAATCTAAGGGTGGTGGAAGCCACCAGAAGGTTTTACGCCGAGGCGTGACTTGCTGTTAAATCAGGAGATTGGAAGGGGGTGTGTGGAGACACGACTATGGTCTTTTCGATTGTCGGGTGAAGAACATTTTTGTCTAAGAAGGAGTCAGCAGCTGAGTTGATGGCTGAAATTGACTGAAGGTGGCTACGGGGAAGAAATCTTTCCTCCTGCTTTTTCCCAGAAAATCGTGTCTGTGATTAGTGAATGCCAAGTTAACAGTTTCACAAAGTACGCAGAGCATCAGGGGTAACAGTACTCTAGATGTGCAGCCGTTTTGAATAGGCTTATTTCTGCTTCTCTGGAGTTCTGTTACTCAAACGACCACGACTGGGGTTTCCGGCACTGCTCGCTGTCACGGTCACTCACTCAAGCCCGTGTTCACTGGAGGCTGCGGGACCCCTCGGTGACTGGCACCATTTTCTCTGTCTTTCAGGGCTGACAGGTAGGTGGTGCTTTGCCTTCTGATTGGTCAGCCAGTCAGCTTCTGTAACCCAATTCACAGACAGAGGTCCTTCCTTCCTTCTAAGTCCTGTGGGCCCCTTTCCGAGCCCATGAGACGGCGCTGTGACCGGCCGTGGCCTGGAATAACGTGATCATTGTAAGCACCCGGCAGAGCATTCAGAAGTCACCCGGCCCTTGAATAATTCTTAGCAGAAAACCAACTTAAGTTTTCCAGACTTGGGTGAATACACAGAGGCTGCAGGACTGTAGCCCAGGCAGGCTAAAATTCTAGTTCCTGAGGTTTTGGAGGAGGATTTGAACCTTCAAGACCAGCCACTGGGAGGGTGCCTGCCTAAAGGATTCATTAAAATCCAAAGTGTAGGGACTTCCCTGGTGGCGCAGCGGTTAAGACTCCACGCTCCCAATGCAGGGGGTCCAGGTTCGATCTCTGGTCAGGGAACTAGATCCCGCATGCCGCAACTAAGAGCCTGCACGCAGCAGCGAAGACCCGGCACAGCCAAATAAATAAATGAATAAATATTAAAAAAAAAAATCCAGGGTGTAGAATGAACAGGTGAGGGTGTCAAAGAATCAGAGAGGCCTGTGCTGCCCAGGGGATGTCTTTAAGCTTAATGGTCATGAAATATCTCCCCCCATTTTCTTGCCTTCCTTTATTAGTTGGGCCCCCATTTTTCTAACTCTTGTCCTCATATACATCAAAGAAGTATTCACGACCCCCCAGCCCTGGAAAGGCCCCACATAGCATCCTCAGGAAAATGAAAGGAGCTGAGGGCCAGACAAAAGCCTCAGTAGTAGTAGTTTTTAAAGGACCCTTGTAATGTGGGTAATGCATGAATAATTTAGGACGCTCTTAGATATCAAACAATTGTTGGCATGAAAATAAATCACAGGACCATAAAAGTCAGGCTCAGTGAGCGTTTCTTGGGAGGCAGAGGGGCTGGTTTCGTTTTAAATGAAAGGAGGGTGGGAGTTCAGTCTTGCGTTGGCTCAGAGGAGAGCTAGGAGCTGAGTTTCCTCAGCCAGCCCCACCTTCCCCTGCTCAGCCCTCATTCCTGAGCCATCTGTGTAACTCTGGGCCAGACTGGCTCAGGGCTCAGCAGGATTTATCATCAAAAGCCCCTGTGCAACTGTTAAAAACAAAACAAGCAGAACAATAGCCACAGTAGCAAAAACCCACTGCAACCCCAAAACACCCTAAACTTATAAACTTGAAGTTTGATGACCAGTCCGGAAGGGTGGACAGACCTACCACATAACACTGGCTTTTTTTTTTTTTTTTTTTTTGCTTTTGATTGCCCAAACAACATGTTTTTTTGGAATAAAGGGAAAACCCACTTATAGATCTCACCATCTGAAAAATTAGTTGTTAAAATATTTTCCTTATCCTGGACCAAATCTTGCCCAAGTCTTTTTCTCACTAAAAACAACAAAAGGGAGAGAAGTGGCTGTGGTTCTAAAAGGGTAGCTCAGGGCATCCTTGTGATGGAAATGGCCTGTGTCTGGACTGTGATGGTGACCACGTAATCTGCACACGTGGTGACATTCCGTGGAACGAAGTGCACACACACACACACAAGTGAGTGAGTGCATGTAAAAATGGTGAAATCGGAATAAGGTGGATGGATTGTATCATCGTAAGTTTCCTGGTTGTGCTATTATACTAGAGTTGTGCAAGACGTTACTATTCGGGGAAATTGGGTGAAAGGTATACAGGATCTCACTGTGTTCTCTCTTTCAACTGCATGTGAATCTACAATTATTTCAAAATAAAAATTTAAAAGAAAACAACAACAACAACAAAGAAAAAGGAAAGAAAAAATGTTTGCCACCATCATCACATGGAAAGTATTGAATATTTCGTTTTCTGGGCTTCCGTTTAACATCATACTGTAAGCATTCCTGGTGGCCTTATATTGTTCTGTGTTCGGTTTTTAATAGCTTTTAATAGCTGCATGCTCTTCCATGCAGTAGATTTGCCACTTTGTGTTCCCTTACTGTGGGATTTAGGGAGGTTTGTTTCATTTTTGCTACTACGAATAATCCCTTTCCATTTCCTTTGTAAACACCGAGATAACTATGTTAATCCATTGCATGAGATAAATTAGCTGTAGGACCTTCCCACGTAGCAGCAGGAGATGAGAGCAAATAAGGGTTAAAAGAATTGATTTTAATGAAGCAGAAGTGTCTTCAGCAGTCGGCATCACCCCACAGATTTTTGATGCTAAACTTAGCCTCTTCTAAGGCGCTGGCATCTTCATTCTGTACCTGAATTTATTAGCCAAACCTTCAATGAAGATCATCAGTGATGTGACAGTTTGAGATGTTAAAATGGAAACCTGGAAACAATCTCTCTCCTTATGCCTTATTGCATACTGACAGCTCTTGATTACCCACACGCGGAGTAGCAGGGCTGCTGACTGTCACTTCGCATCCCTAATTCCCTGGGGCCTCTCAAGGGGTCCTCCAGCAGGGCCAGGGGCACAGAGCCTCAAATGTAGCCTTTTGACCTCATGTCCTCTGAAGTTACACACACACCGTCACGGAGGCATACCCAGAGGACTAAGGGAATAAGTAAGACTCATGATCCAACAGTGAGGGGCTGCCCTTTACCAGACCACACTGCCTTCAGGCACTGCGAGTGAGTATTTCCAGCAGCTTTAAATGATGCATTATTGCTGTTGTGCTAGGATGATGATTATCATTTGTTAGAAATATAAATATTTTAAAAGGTTAATTTATTCAATGCAAATATTTTTAAATACAATTTTTATGTCTCCGTAGTAGGGTTTTAATTACCTTTTAATATACTGGGAGTCTCAAAAATTGGATAAAGCTTGGTCCTCCCTTGATGAGGGCCTCCATTCCCCTTCGTAGGCTGTGCCCTGAGTGGCCACTGCCGACGAGGCAGGGCCTTCGGGACAGTAGAGAAAGAAGAGACAGTCCAGGCTGCCCCAGCAAAGCTCAGGGACCGGTAACACCCACGCTAGGCCACCCATTGTTTTGCTTCAGTACATTCAAATTAAAACAAAGACTCCTCTGTAGGTGTATTGAATCCTCTAGGGTATCCACTGATTATGACCTAAAACTCCAGGTCCTTAATGCCGTATCTGAAGCCCTTGGGACCAGGTGCAGTTTGGAATTCAGGATTTTTTTTTTTTAATTTATTTAATTTATTTATTTTTGGCTGCCTTGGGTCTTTGTTGTTGAGTGCGGGCTTTCTCTAGTTGCGGAGAGTGGGGGCTACTCTTTGTCGTGGTGCGTGGGCTTCTCATTGCCGTGGCTTCTCTTGTTGCAGAGCACAGGCTCTAGGCGCATGGGCTTCAGTAGTTGTGGCACGCAGGCTCAGTAGTTGTGGCGCACAGGCCTAGTTGTTCCATGGCATGTGGGATCTTCCCGGACCAGGGCTTGAACCCGTGTCCCCTGCACTGGCAGGTGGACTCTTGACCACGGCACCACCAGGGAAGTCCCTGGAATTCAGGATTTTTAAGTTTTATTTTAGAAAGGTAATATAGCGCATGTATTCTATATTATCTAACACCCTGAGCAGGGTCTGAAATCAAGTATACATTAACATTTCTGCTGCCAAACACATGAATATTCACACTACGTGGGATCAATAGGATTATAAATAGCCTATGTCACGTCAGGCCAAATTTGCCGATCAGTGAGATTGCTGCAATCTTTCGGAAAAAGATTGGATGTTTTTCGGATTTAGTTAATTGCAGATTGTGGGTCTTGTATTTGATTTTTTTAAAAAGTGTTGTCTGTCTCTATTAGTCCTGCCCAGTCATTTAGTTAAGGCAACTTAGCAATGGCTTTTTGAGCAATCTGTGTGAAAAGTAGCGTGAGGCGGTTTTTTTCTGGAATTGCAAAGAGGCCAGAATGATGGGCAGGCCATCTTTTGAAGGAGTGAAAAAAAGAAAAATCAATGTTTATGTCTTTGGGTGTTGCAGCTATGTTATTTATCAAGCAGGCTAACCAGGGTGAAGCAACTTCCACTCCTTTCCGCCTTTCAAGCACATCAAAAGAGGATGGCCAAAAGAGTGGGCCATTACCCTAACTACACCATACCAGCTGGCCATGGGCACCATGAAGTTTAGGGAAGAAAACTAGGTTGATGATCTGGGATGGCAGCATAACTTTATTTCCCTTCTGGTCCAAAAATATCCTTTCCGGTCTTGTAATTCTGTGATATCACTGTATCTTCTAATTAAGGACTTTGGCGGAACACCTTTTAATATTTTATAAGAAAAGTCGCTGCATACAGCGCTCTTCAGAACAAGTAAGTACTCACCCTTTTGAAGATGCTACCAGCAGTAGCCAGGACTGAGTTTGGGACTTACAAACCCCTCTACCCTGGCGCCACCAGCTGGGCTGAAGAGTATCAGTGGCGGTAGCCCAAGGGAACTCGTGGCTGGTCAGGGGAGAAGGGAAAGGGAAGGAAATGTCTAAGAGAAGAAGGGAGGAGAGGTGACCTCTCTCCTCGTGGCTTTTCAGGAATGACCATTAGATTTTGAACTTTTGAAATGCAAGGCTGGTACCTTATCTTTCCATGCCCTCATTCCATATCTTGCATTAACTAGATTGCTACTGACAAGAAAGCAACATTATCTGAAATAACTTGCCATCTAGGTAAATCCTATAGGAGATGATTTAGGATGAACTGGTTCTTAGGTGTGTGGAACTCACCGTATTGCAGAACTCGGTTTTCTTCAGCAGGTTTTGCACGCTCCGTGTCCTCAGTGCTATTAGGCTCCGTGTGGAACTTACAGGAAGTCCAGGGGTCTCTCCTCCTTTTCCCTGATATGCATGCTGGAAAGTGAGTGGAAAGAACACCTGGGGTTCCTGATCACATCAGCGTCAAAGCAATGATGGCTGTGGCCATCAAGAACTCATTCAACTTAACTACCTCTAAGATAATCAGAACTGGGTCTGGAACATAGTAGATGCTTATAAATAATTCTTTAATAACTGATTAAATAACACTTAAAATAGTAAAATCTTGCTTAGGCCTGTAAAAGGGATGGAAATATACTTCATACATTGACCATACACACAAGCTCTCTCTCTCTCTCTCACACACACACACACACACACACACACACACACACACAATGTTATCGGCTGAACTGTGTGCGCGCCCCGCCCTGCCATTCATATGTTGAAGTTCTAGCCCCGAGAACCTCAGAATGTGACTGTATTTGGAGAACAGGGTCTTTAAAGAGGTGATTAAACTAAATAAGGTCATCAGGGTGGGCCGTAATCCAATATGATTGGTGTCCTTATAAAGAAGAGGAAACTTGGGCACGGATAGTTACAGAGGGAAGACTGTGAAGGCACAGGGAGAAGACCAGCATCTTTAAGCTAAAGAGGGAAGCCTTGGAAGAAACCAACCCTGCTAGGACCTTGATCTCAGAGTTTTAGCCTCCAGAATTGTGATATAAAGTAAATTTCTGTTGTTTCAGCCATCCAGTCTGCTGCTACTTTGTTAAGGCAGCCCGAGCAAACTAATACACATGAGGACTCTAAGACATGCATATGGAACTAAAATAGAATTCCGCAGGATCAAAATTGACCAATGACTACTAATCTAGCTACAACAAAGATGTCTTCATCCTTTAAACACTTTTCCTTAGCGTCTTCAAAGTTAGAAGGGTTCTTCTTTCCCCTTATTAAGATATCTTGAATGGGTTAGGCCTCTTTTACAAAAGCTAGTTGCATACATTGGAAACACTGCTTTGTCTCCTCTCCCTACATTTCTCTGTAATAATCAAACAGTCCTGCCCATCCCACAGATAACAGCTATGGCAGCTCTGTATTTGCAAACTTCCTTAGGTATGTGAGGGTCCAGAAAGGGGAAATTCTTAGATATGCTCTTCGGTTCATCTTTGCTTTTCTCTCACTCAGAACTACTTCAAGAGCATCTTGGAGGGAGAAAAAACGTCCTTGGAGAGCAGTCTCAGGGGACATTTGTGGGAAGGGTAGGGGCAGACATCAGGCATATTTATGGGCTCACGTAACCTCCTCCACCCCTCCATCTCAGCTGAGAGAGTAAAGGCAGAAGGAAATAAAGCAGGTTTTCATCAAGGTTTGGCGATGCCCTAATCCTAAAAGAACTTAAGTGGCATAGAGATGTATATAATATTTCAAGATAAAATAAATACAAATAAGGAATACAAATAAGACAAAGGAGCAGTCAGGTTTGTAGGGTAAGATGGATCCAAGGGTGAGATTAGTAGCCAAAAAGCATGCCATGAAGTCCCCAGTTTTTGCCCCTGGGGGGCCACTAATTTAGCTTTAGGGGAGTTTCAGCTCTCTGGCAACTCGGTCAAAGAAAGACATTCTATTAGTGACATCATTCACAGTGTCCATGAGGTAAGCACAAACTAAGTGCCCTGGGAAAGCACAGCTACTCATGACACTCAGGGCATAGAAAGTCATCCTGAGGTTAAATCCTCAGGTTAGATTTTTCTTATCTTTTTCTATTCAGTATGAACTGGTGTTGTTATGCTAAAATTCATTTCACCAAAAGCAATTTTATGGAGTTGGCAGGGGAGAGGTGCTAATAAAATCAGTGTTTAGTATAAAATCAAAAAGAGTATGTGCAGAAAGAAAAATCCATGACATTCAATTTTTTATTTAGCTGCATAATACCAAGTACTAGCTTCACTAGGAAATTTTGGGAAATGTCCTTGCTCAATGCCATATTATGGAATAACAGAGTCACAGAAATTTGACACTGCAAGGGACTTCAGGAACCAAATCCCCCATTTTTTTCCCCCTAGATGAAGCTCAGAGAGATTAGGTAATTTCAAGGTCACACAGTGATTAGACGTAGAGCTGGGGACCAGAATACATATTCCCTGCATCCCAGCCCAATGCATTTGGACACGAAAGTATGCTTAAGAGTCTTAGTTTGAATTCAAGCTTTCAGAGGTCATTGAAACTACGTTACTTGTAAACAGCTTCACTTTTAGGTATTCAGCTGTGTGCAGACAGTTAAATGCAGAAGAGTTGTTTTTCCTGTGAACAGGTTATTGTTCTATTATTCTATTTTACCTCTTGATACTCCAGAGATCAGACTTTTCTAACTGCCTTATTGTTCTATTACCAGCATTCATTAGAAGGACCTTGTTATATATAAACATCGTCTTTGTTTTGGCCAGTGAAGGCATTCATGTAGATGTAAGAACATTTGCTGTTCACAAGGTTTGAAAAAAGCAGAGTATTCTGTTTTTGACTGTGCCATTCCTTTATGAAAGAATTATTTCCATCATGATCTTTCTTGGGAGAGCTCAAAAAATGATGTGTTTACCATAATAATTTGGAGCAAGAAGTCAGAAAACAAGATTTTATCCTTTTTAGAAAAACAGAATCACTTTAGAGGCTAAAAGTAGAATGAGGTAAAGAGTAGGAGAGATCAAATCACCTCAGATCAAGTGTCCTTTTAATTTAAAACATTTCTAAATGCACACTTGGAAAAGGATTCAGGCAATGTGTTCTTACGTGATTTGAGTGCAGGCAGAATTCTAGCACTTAAAAATGACGTTAAGGAAAAAACAATGGCATTAAGGTGATCTTTGTTTCCTCCCAATTGCTGCCTGCTCTGAGTTTGTTTTTCTACTAATGTTTCTGATACCCAAAGTTCTATTAAAAAGGGGTGTGGAGATCTGTTACTTGTAGCCCTCTCCTTTCAGTTCCCAATTCTTGTGTCTCTGTTTCCTATGGAGATGCTGCATAGATCCCTAAGGTTGCCAAAGCAATTTTTCAGCAAATGGTTGTAAACTCCATTGTACACAGGGATGAAGCAAAGTATGAAAAAGAAATGTGTAGAACTTGGAACCGAATGGAACATTCTGATACTTGACTGGGTGCCAGTTTTTGTATTTATTACCCACCTTAACAGCTCAGCAACTGCCTCATGGTGATCCCATGCCCACCCAAAAGGAGCAGCCTTGGGGGTCCACTGTGATGAAATAGAAGCATTTACATCCTTGAGTAGTAAAAGTCCTGTGTTTTGGGCTTTTTGAAGCATTTTTATCAGAATGCTGATCTTAGTGTTCTGAAAGGACAATTATATATAACGTGTTGGTATAAAAAAGTATAATTTTGGGTCTGTTCATTTTCCTTAGGCTACCTAAATTACCTGCATTCTGAGTGGTTGAATTATAGATCTCCTATATATGATGTCAGCTATTTTACGACAATTCCAACATCATGGATTTAATTTATATGATTTACAATCTTTTTATCCATTCATTAAAAAAAAAAAGATTTTTGAGGCCCTAGAATGTGCCAGGCTCTGTGCCTTAAAAAAAAAACTTGTAAAAATTCATTTAAAATATTATCAGGCAACATGATAAATACTAATGATAATGGTAATTGAAAAAGAAAGACTTGGTATGATGATTGCAACTATCTAAAACTGTGTCAACTCAGGTATAGAACAAAGGGAAATGAAAATTGTACTAGGCTTGAGTGATTATAGATTATTTTTCCTTAAAAATAATTAAAATTTCTACTACGTTGTTTTTAAGAATTAAAAAAATAAATTCAAATATACATACCAATTTAATTGAGATAATTCTGAATAATTCAAGTTATCAGAATTTTCCCGTCTTTTTCACTCCTGTATCTCCAGAACCTAGCATACAGTCTGGCACATAAAGGTTTTGCCAATGTTTGTTGAATGAAGTAACTCAAGTGAAAGAATTGTCAATCCTTTATTAATTTGGATTCGTCATCTCATCTGTTGATCTGATGTTCACGAAAGCCTGTCTGGCATTTGCCTTGTAGCAGGCAAAACTGTAACCCATCACCCTGCTCTCTTTGTATTATTTATAGGAATATTTTGCACCATTTCCCTCTGCACTTATGCCGCCAGCATCTCCTATGATTTGAACCGGCTCCCGAAGCTAATTTATAGCCTGCCTGATGATGTGGAACATGGCTACAGCTGGTCTATCTTTTGTGCCTGGTGCAGTTTAGGCTTTATTGTGGCAGCTGGAGGTCTCTGCATCGCTTACCCATTTATTAGCCGGACGAAGATTGCACATCTAAAGTCTGGCAGGGACTCCACGGTATGACTGTCCACACTCAAGTCCACTGCTTGGTGGCCCGTCCACAGTGCGGACGACCCTGGAAGGGGACGGAGCAGAGTTTGAGTCACGATCCCAAGCACAAAATCGGTCTTTTACATTCCAGCCTGTTGCCTGCCAGCCCCTTCTGGATGACTGATGTCAAATCACGCAAAACCTCCATACCTTTCTAAGGACAAGACTACTGTGGATTCAAGTGCTTTAATGACTATTTATGCTTTGACTGTGAAGAGTAGGGAGCAGTGCCATGGAACATTTCTGGGTTTAGAAAAAGAGGAAACCGCAATGGAAAAATTTGTCTGATTGCCATTTATTTCAGAAAGTTTGTACATAACAATTACCCGAGAGTCATTTCTATTTGCAAAAGGATTCATGACAAAGCGAGTATAATTTTCTTGTCATTGTACCATGCTTGTTAAATTTAATGCAGCACCTTCAGAACTTGTCCTAATGGTGTCTTGTTGTGTCAGCACCAAATATTTGTGCATTATTTGTGGATGTTTTTTGTCACAGGAAGATTCTTCTGTTGCCTTATTTATTTTTAATTGAAGTCTCTTCTCCATCTTTGTACTGGAATCAAAATCATAAGAGAAACAGATCAACCATGGAAGAGCTAACCTGTAATGCTATGCAGTATTGTTAGAAGTCCTATCTGTTGTTCGACCTGTCTCTTTATGTTAACTGGATTTCTGCATTAAATGACTGCCCCCTTGTTAATCTGGGCGTGTTTTCCTGTCTTTCAGCCGTGGCAGTAGGTCTCCCTAGCCATTCGGACAGGTGAGAACTCTTTGTTTTTAAGAGACTTGCTTCATCTGTTAGGTTGGTCATTTTTATTTATCTCTTGTAGCAATCACACAGATGCTCTTGACGATAGATATCATTTTCCAAGCTTCTTTTAAAACCTTACGATAGTATTTTGAGTTTTCTTCTCTCCCTCTTCGTCTCTGTTTACCATCTGCCTGGTATTTAGCCACTGATAAGGATTCACAGTCTCTGGCCTTATCCTTGGACCTCCTACCCCAGTGGGTTTCAACCTTGGCTGCAAATCCAATCACCTGGTTAATCATCTTCAACTGTACCTGAACTGGGCCCCACCCCAGACCAATTGACTTAGAATGTCTGCAGCTGGGCCTGGGCTTGAGTATTTTTCAAAAAAAAAATCTCATAATTCTGATGTGCATTTGGGATCTAGAGCCACTGTACTGGGTCAGAGCTACAGGTATCTCCTTGGTAGCTAATATTTATTTAGCACTTACTGTGTGCCAGCAACTGGGCTCTGTTTTTTCCAGGTATAATTTCATTTAATCCTCTCAAAAGCTCCATGAGGTAGTGTTGGGCTGCACCCTGCAGGCCTGCAAGCCTTGTGGATACCCAGCCTCAAGACCAAAGAAAGAGCCCAGAGACAGCGACAGAGATATCAGTTGTTTACTGGATAGGGGATCTTACACATCTGAAGCAAAAGGTCCTGGAGCGACACCCCACCATAGATGGCAGGCAGGACATGGCAGCAGTCTGCTACTTGGGGGAGAAGGAGGAATTCCCCCATTTATAGGGGAAATTGATGTCAGGTTGGCTCATCAGTTACCAAGGAAACCAGCAGCAGAGGCAAGTCCCTCACAGCCCCTCAGGTTAAGACTATCACGAGGGCATTTGTTTCCCTTTAATAAACTAGCAGGTGGAGCCCTTCTGGCCTGATGGTCAGGAGGCGAGCACATTCCTGTGAGAATGGTGTAGGTGAAGCAGGGACTGGTTGAGTTGAGCAGAGAATGTACAAAGCGCAAGAGAAGAACCATCTGGGGTGGCCTGACCATACAGGTAGGTAACTCTTATTCCATTTTACTGATAATGAAGCTGAAAGGCAGACTCAGAACATTTGCTTCATTTTTTTCTATGCGTGGGTATAGGACAAAATTAAAACCCTTCCATGGTATTTCTTTATCTTTAAATGGAAGGGTGGGCACTAGCTAACTTCTACGCTTTTCCTCTTAACTCCGTCATTATCCTGTATTCTACGCACAATGTGTGAGAAAGATGGTCTGTAAAAGAGGGAAGGTGCTATACCAGAAGTACAATAGTGCTTCAGACTTTAATTTTATAAAAAATGCTTTTTTCCCCTTCATTAGAAAGCCTGATTTGGTACTTGTAAAAGGATAATGATAATCTACCTACCCCCACCCAAAAATCAAGCCTGATTTCCAAGTGACGGTGTCCACATATCGTTACATAAGCCTTTTGGAAGAGGTTACGTGATCCCGGTGACCACACAAGCTCTCACCAAGGCCTGTGGCTGTATTCCCTGGCAATCTCTCAGGCCTGTTTAATAAACCCATCCCTCTGGATGAGATCAGAGACATATAGAAAGGAGCAATTATTTTCATTTATTACTTTCATTTATTACTTTTCAAAGCAGGAGAGCTGTTTCTTTGAAGTTTTCTTTAAAGATTCCCCATAGAAGATGTCAAGACTTGAGCATTTATATTCCAACCACCAAAGCAGCGTCTGAGTGAGTGACTTTTGAAGTTTCTGAGAAGCTTCCCAGGGGTTTGAGGTGTGAGGGGAAGAGAGCCTCGGAATGACAGAAGGTTGAAGGGTTCACACACCAGAAAGATTTGCCCAGAAGCCAGGGGAGTTCACTTCGGTTTCAAGTGTGTGTTGGCAAGAACAGAGCTTCCCTGCCTTTCAGCCAAAGTGAGCTCAGAGCAAGTTTCCTTGCTTTCTATTTACATTTCACAGAGTGTAAATGTTGCCAGTCTCGCATTTGGTTCCCAGTCCTTAGGCTTCTCTTAGGGGTGTTTTCTTAATTGGCTTGCGAATGAGGAGTGATTGAAATGGCTGCACAGTACTGCATGAGCAGAAGAATTAGTTGAGATAATTTGTTTGTTCTTCCTATGTTTTCTCTGTCCCAATTCTAGCTGCATGCCTGTAGCCAGGCTGTTTTTTTGTTTTTTTGTTTTTTTTGCCTTAGGCATTTTTTGCAGGGCAGAAGGCAGAGGTAGCTGATCTCCTTGAAGCGAGGATGCAGTGGGTCCAGAAGGGAGGACAGGCCAGAGGACTGACTTTGTGGGCTAGAAGTGCTGAAGGGCATCCTGGAGACTGGAAAGAGAAAAAGGATGGCAGTCCTGTGATTAGCTGGGTCCGTGCATTTCTTGAGGTTATCAGGACCTCGGCAAGGATGGCTATATGGGGTGTCCAGAGATACTGGGGCCCTTGGTACAGTGGCTCTCATGACCCAACCATGGTTTCAGACCAGCAGAATCAATGGGCTGGGAAGGACCAAGCCTTGGAATAATGGGCTTCTCAGTGGCAGCCAGTCTGACCCTTGGAAGGTCCAGGGACATTGGTACAGCTGTGTGTGTGTCCGCAGTAATGAATGAGGGCTAATTCCCCCTAAACCTACAAGAAAGGACTTTGAATAGAAAGTAAATGGATTTACAGGACACCTGAGATGATAGACTAAGACTCATGTCCATCTGCCATATATAGACAACATTTACCATTTACCAAAAAAGAGAGCTCTACCCAAATCCTTGATGAGATAACCATAGGCCCCATAGGCCCCTCCTTTTACCAATGTCATTTTTGGTTTATTTGCAATATTAGAACATTGCTGCCCACTCCAAGGGAACTCTACCCCCTCCTTTACAGCACCGTGGACCCTTGATAATCAAGGGTCCGGGATGTAGGAAACTTACCCAGAATGTAATTTCTCCATAAAAGTCCTTGTACCTTTCAACAAATATTTTTTGAATTCCTACTGTGTGCCAAGTGGTATTCTAGGCACTTGGGAAACATCCATGAAGCAAAACAGACCAAGGTTCTTGCTCCTGTGAAGCTTATTCTAGTAAAATGCAGTACAACACAAGTAAAAAATTCGTCACCCTTTCAAGCCCCACGTGATTTCATAAATCCCGGATTAAAGTAGTTCAACCCAATTATAAAAATACGTTTCTTTTGAATTATGTTTTCATTGGCTTGTATATTTCACTTCATATCATTTTATTTGAATCTATCCTCAGTAACATAAAAAGTACATTATTAACTTTTTTTTGTGGTGGGGGGGGATACATTTGCCTCTCGAAGATTTCCCAGTTGAAACTGATATCTGAGAACACAAAGGTGTACTTGCACGAGTATGCCTCAGTCACCCGAACTAAGGAACCTGGTTCCTAAGGTTACCTGAGCTAAGAATGAAGAGGGACCTGGGATCCTGGAGACTTGGGCCACAAGGTCAAGATAACCTACCCAGTGGAGGCCAGTGCGTGTGGAATGCTAATGACGCCAGGTCTTTGCTCAGGCTGTTTCCTCTGAGTTGGGACACCTGCCCTTACTCTTCCTGGCTCATGCTGACTTTTCCTTGTGTCTCAGCTTCAACACAACACTCCTAGAAGCCAGGCTTGAGCACACTGCCCTGCTTTAACCCCTTTCCTGACCAGTTACACTCTGCATGCTAATCACCTGCTCACCCCTAACTGGATCAGAGACTCTTGCAAGGTGTAAACTGTGTCTTGGTTGAGTTTTGTATCCAGGGTTTAGTCCTGGAACCCGACAGGTGCTCATAAACCTTTGTGGAAGAAATGCATGAATTCAGAGTCACAGAGACAAACTATCTGCTGCCCTGGACAGAACTGACTCCCTTACCACCAATTTTAGGGAACCCATGAAAAAATAAACGGTAGCATAACAGGCTAAATGGAATGAGACTCTAGCTTGGCAATTAAAAGGACTATTAACACACACTAACACAGATATAACTTGAAATGTGTTATGAACTAAATACTGTGGAATGTTTATTTGATGGCTCAAACAGTATTATGTTAGTAACCTCAATATTGTTCTACACTTCAATTTAAAGCTGTTTCATTTATGCGCCGATATGTCTCAAATCTCTAATTGGAATTCTGAAGGGAGTGCTTCAAAAAGGATTTCCTTTGAAAGCAAATCGCTATATTGACCAAGAACCCTTTTATTTTATTTTATTTTATTTTTAAAAATTAATTTATGTTTTAATTTTTGGCTGCATTGGGTCTTTGTTGCTACGCGTGGGCTTTCTCTAGTTGCAGCAAGCAGGGGATACTCTTCGTTTAGGTGCGTGGGCTTCTCTTGTTGTGGAGCACGGGCTCTAGGCACGCGGGCTTCAGTAGCTGTGGCGCACGGGCTCAGTAGTTGTGGCTCATGGGCTCTAGAGTGCAGGCTCAGTAGTTGTGGTGCACGGGCTTAGTTGCTCTGCGGCATGTGGGATCTTCCCGGACCAGGGATCAAACCCGTGTCCCCTGCATTGGCAGGCAGATTCTTAACCCTGCGCCACCAGGGAAGTCCTAACCCTTTGAAATTGCATTATTTGAATTTCCCCAGGGCCCTGTCCTTTGACCGGAAGTTCTCCTTGCTGTAGGACAACCACAAATGCTTGAAGACACTCAGGGCACCCCACTGCATACTGGGAACATGGCTATCCAACATATTTCCTCTTCATATACAACCTATATTTTGCCATGCTTCAAAGCAAGATTTCTAATTGTTCTAAAACCTCATAGAACATGTTTTCTTATAGCAACCTTAAGAGGAAAACAAATTGGTTGGCTAAAAAGTAAGATACTTTTCTGTCTTTATTTCCTATTTTTTTCTCTTGTCAGCATGTACTGTAAAATATTGCCTGCTATGTGTAAGACCTTGGGTTACACATGGTCTTTTGTCAGGGCCTCTCTGCAGACAGGAAATGAGAGAAGACCATGGGCTGGAGTGGCAAGAGCCAAAGGGGGCAGTGGTGTAGGCGAGATTTCCAGGATAGCCAGAGCCCGGCTGGCCTCCATAAGGAGACTGGGTTTCATTCTGGCAATGGAAAGCAACGAGAGTCTTTAAAGGACAACAATGGGATCTGATTTCTACTTTAACGATGTCAGTGTTGTCGCTGGATGGAGAATGGATTAGAAAAAGGCAAGACTGGAGGTGGAGAAGCCCGTTGAGGAGGGGGTGTTGCTGGAGTCCAGGAGACGTGATGGTGGCCACGACTATGGCGAGGAAGATAGAAGTGGGTGGATATATTTTAGAGATGGAATTGAGGTGTGCTGGTGAAGTGGACGGAGCGGGGAAAGAAGGGACATTATCAAGGATGACAACTAAGTAATTTTGAGAGTTAGGTTATTTACTAAGGAAATTATGGTTCTTGTATCAAAAAGGGGATACCATAATTTGAAAAAAGAAAAAAACACAAAGTTTTATGGCAAACCCAGTGTCACTTAGGATGGCACCTAGGTTAGGATAAATCCTTAACTGAGTGGAGCCCAGGATTGAAAAGCCGTAGTTGAGAATACGGTCCAATGACCCTAATGCGCCTTCTCTCTAAGTGATCCAATGGCCAGCCTCTTCCTCTTTGGTTTCTAGTTGTTCTCCAGAAGCTGCCTATACCAGGGTTGGCAAATAGGATTCAGTCTGAGTGTGAACTTGATCAATTAGTGGTGATTGGGAAGATTTCAGTCCAGCCACAGAGGAAAGGATATAGTGATTGTGAGTGAATGGTAAGGCAGATGTCACGCCCTGGCCACCCCCAGCTTAAATCCTACCTCAGAGACTATTGGCCTGCTTTCGTTAAGTTTCCATCATGTCTTAGGTCTGGCATTACTGACATTCACAAAATGCACAGACCACTGCCCCGTCATCTGCTCATTCTGGATGGCCAAAACTCGGATGACGCCACCACCCTGAGCGTGGGTTTGTGAGGATGGATGAACTGTACCGTCAGGCTCTTTAGGAAACGTTCTAAATCTACACAGGACCATAGAGGTAAATTCCTTCAACAGCTGCATAGATGTGGAGTGACATCCTCTGGGGGTTCTGGGAAATGCATGGAAGTACTGCTGGATCGGGGGTTCATGGAGGCTCCACTAGATCCTGGCGAGAAGGGCCTGGGACCCCGCTGACGATGCCCTCAGAACACAATAAGTCCCTCACAATCACAGACAGATGTCACGCTCAGGATGTTTAGTTCTTGAATTATAAAACGCCATTTATTTTTACTCTCATGGCTTTGCCTGTCAATCAAGTTGACTGTGATGAGCACTTCTAGACTTGCTTTAGGGATCTGGCCGCGCCAGGACTGAAATTCACCCAGCTGTGGCGCCAGCGGGCTTCACACTCATTCCCCACACGTGAAACCCGTCACAGCTCATCACGCCGATCGAAGCTGTTCAGCATAGGAGGACAAAAGGGACCCAGACGCCTGCATGAATTGTTGAGGTTTTCTCATCTCTCCCTAAGCCCTGGTTTCCATTTGTTAGTTCTGGACCCTCTCAGGTGCTCAGAAAAACCACTTCCCACTTTCAAAGCACTTGATCCTAAGAGGCTGGTGCTGGAGTCCCGTTCCTACCAATTCCTAGGTCTCCTTCAGTCTTGTAAATGTTAGATATAAATGAGAAGCGGAAAAGAAAGCTCTGATTCTCAAGTCCTCTCCAGTTCTGTCTCTCGACATGGATGAGACGCTGAAGGGATGGACTAAGTTTCCTCAGGGACTGTTCCAGGCCACGTTCCTTACAAACCTTATCTTGGTTTTATAGCCTCTACTTTATAGATGGAGAAACTAAGGCTCCTAGAGGTTAAATCACCTTCCCTAAGGTACCAAGTAGCCGAGCCAAGGTTTGGATTCTGGCCTGCTCACTCCAAAGTCATTTCTCTTTCCACTTTTCCACATGACATCCATGTCACCTACCCGAAACCCAGCACAAACCCCTATCGTGCACTTTTAACCACATCTGAGCTTATTTTTCAAAATTTTAATACGTCTACATAGGTTCACCGTCCCCCACGTTTTTCATGGTTCCCCTTGGAAATTATTGCTCTGCAGTTTTTAATCAAGCTGCTACATTTCTAAACTGGAGCACACACTGCCCTTCGTAATTCTGTAAAGAATAGCAGAATTTTTATAAGCAGGGAAACTCTCCTTACATGAGTGACCTTCAGCAGACCCTGTGCCCTGCAGTAGCCTAAAGATAGGACAGCAATTTTAATTACCTTCTTGGCACTCCCCCCGACAGAACATTTTGAGAAATTCCCATGTCAGGGTGGCTCGAAGATTAATATTTAAGTGGGCAGGTCCTCCTTCCTTTGTCCTGTGAAAGCATTCCTGATGGCTTTTTAAAAATTATTAAATAAAAGCAACTACTCAAAAAGGAGGCTATATGGTTAGAGATAGTATAGGAACTCAGAGACTCATGAATGTTAGTCCTTGTTTCGTGACTGTCTTGATGTGTGGTCCTGAAAGCCAGTCATCTCTACTGAATTTCTGGACACATCCACGAGCTGATGTGATTTCCAGGGATGTTTTCAATAACCACACTTTTGAGAAGCCCACGAAATACTTTGAATACCTCTATAAACTTTTACTTATCCAAGTTGAATGCGAACTGATTTTGAAAATAGGGCATGGAAATTACACAGACAATAACTTAAAGCCATCTGATGTTGAGTCAAATAAGGATATCCTCCAAGTTTTTTATTATGAATCAAGGAGAGTACTTCATTTTCTATTTTCTCTTGGAGAGGTTGGTCGCTGTATGGTGACTTCAAAACCAAACCAAACCAAACCTCAAGACAGCCTTGGGAGGTATATGGAGGCTCTGATTGTCATCCTGTTGACAACAGAGGAAACTGAGACTCTGAGTATTAACCCAGGATCTCTCAGCCAGTCTCTGGTGAGGTGTCTAATCTCCCCCAGCAGCTTAGCTAATGCGGTTTCAAGGTCGCCAAAGTAGGTATCTGTATTGCTGCAAACCTGTCGGTGGAGCATCAGCCTGTGCTTTACACGTCTCTGCTGTGAATACAGTAAATCGCTCTCATGCCACCATGTTTCCCAGATAAAGTGGACTCGGGAATGGAAACTAAACCAAGTGTGAAAGGTAATCTGGGGGAGAAAACACAAGTGATTAATGCAGTATTGATCTGAAGGATGAACCAGTTCTTAAACAAAGAATTTTCCAAATCAAGTGACAGCTCAAAGAAGGTTCACAGGAGTGGGAAATGGTTTTCAAGAGAACTGAAGTGAAGGAGAGGGAAGAATGTGGGTGAGCTGGAGTGGGATGGGCTGAGGGGCTGAGAGTCTCGTGGAGCCGTGCAGGGCGGGACAAGTGGACGCCCTCTTCTCACAACCTTGTCAAAACGAACAAACAAAACAACACAACAGATACTGCGGGAGCCGGAGGAGTGAAGGATGTCATGGGTTAGGGTGAAATTTAGTACAATTTCATTATTTTTAAAAGCGATCAGCCTGCGGGGCTGTGATACGCCTACCTAATCAAGAAGGGTGTCACAGAAAATGTCAGGCTTTTACCTAGTGACGATGGAGCAGCTTGCTCTGTGCCGCATGACTCCATGCGTTCGAATGTCACAAAGGGAAAACGGGGGAAAAAATTTCCCTGCGGGGAATAACTGTTGAACATTTTTTTCTTTTTTGGAGGGCATGGATTTGGTTAGGGTGAGGGGGAACTTGCTCTAGCATCCGGGGCCTTTCTGGCTCTGTTCGTCTGGTTGGCAGATGACTACGGAAGGGAATCTTCACGTGGGCCTTCATTTACCAAATCTACACTGAGTGCCTAGTGTGTGTCAGAGACTGACTTCAGTACAGGGGATAAACTGTGAGCAAATCAGAGAGGCCACTGCCTTTATGGAGGGGCCCTTGTAACGGCTGGGAGACAGCCAGCAGGCAAGCGTGTCAGCCACATGAAGAGAAACGGAGGAGTGGCTAGGAGACTAGGCGTGAAGGGTGCCGTGGTGGCCGGCTTAGGTTGGGAGGCTAGGGATGGTCGTGCTCATACGCGGGCCTTTGAGCAGAGAGCCTGAGCTGTGTAGGCGAACGGGGAAGTGTCCAGGGAGAGGGCCAGCAAGTCCAAAGGCCTGAAATGGGACCGAGCTTTGCAACATTCCAGCGTCAGCAAGGGGCCAGAATGAAAGGGGGTGTGTTAGAGATGAAGTTAGAGGGGTGCCAGGGGCCAGGTCAAGACTTTGGGTTGTATTCTGAGGAAAATGGAAAATCACTGGAGGGTTTTGAGCAAGAGAGTGGTATCATCTGACTTACATAAGAACAAAACCAAAAAACCTCTGGCCCAGTGAATCACGTTAGTACCCAGAGGCCAGGACTGGGCATTTGGGGCCCCCTGGCAGAATACGTGGTTAATATGTGCACTCTTCCAAGGTGCCCAACCTCAACTAGTGTAGACATATCAAGGGCAGGAGCCACAGAAGGGCAGCTAGAAGGATGGCCACTCAATGGTAGGAAAAAATGTGTAAGAGGAGGGGGATGGGCAGGGGGTGGACAGGGGGTGGACCCGCTGTAATTGCTCTCATTTGTTACACAGTTGAGAAGGCAGTTACTTGCTGAAGGAACTTGATGAAAACTGACAATGTTAAATGATTGTGGCATTCAGGTGGCAAAATGACACTTCAAATTCTTGATTCTCTTGAACATGTTAAATTCAGAGGATGCAACTAAAAGACAAAGCTAACCACACCTAGGCATGTTTTCAGTTGTTTTTTTTAAACTCCCCACAAATCCATTCTTTTTCACTCTCAGATACTTTCCTGGACTCTGTTCACCTTTCTCTCTTTGTCGAGCTTTTTCAGAGAGTGCTTTCATCCCTCTATTTCCAGAGGTCGGGGATAACCCTATCTGTCATACACTGGGACCTCTGGCTATCACCCTCCTGCTCCCTGCCTGCCTCTTCACCTAGAGAGCTGTCGCAGCAGCATTTCAGGCAAGGCCGCTTTACCAACGAGCATCCCCAGAGCCTGACACGCAGCACGTTCCCAGAGATGCTTGGCAGTCGAATGAATGAAGGAGAAAATGAATGAGCGAAAGAATAAGAGAATTGAAAAGGCTATAAACACTCTGAAAATACGTAGTGTTTGTATAACGTGCGTGAAAATACTCAAGATGTATTACCAAGATTTTTCTGTGAAGACCTTGCATCTCACCTAATTTTTGCCCAAAAGCTTTCTTGCATAGCTCCTTGCACGATCATATTTACCTAATATCCAAGTGAGTGTTTCCTCTTGAAAAGTCAATATATTTTGAATCCCTGATGAGGCTTAGTTTTCCAGGTTATGTAGAGAGTAGGTGTCTCCCCCGACAGGTGTCTGTCTCTCGCATGGCTTTCTGGGTGTCCCTTTGGTTCACTATCCTCAGATCCACAGGCATCTATTTGTTATCTTCTAATAGGAGCCAGTTTAATTTAGTCCAAGGAATATTAACTGTTCTTGGTGGCCACACCCTGTGCCAAAGGGGGAAAAGTACTACAGAATACTCCAACTAGAAGATATCCTCAAACTTTGGAAAATTCTCAAAAAGCTTTATTGCCTTGTGCATTTGATATTAAAGCTATTTTAGCAGACACTGAAACCATGATTTAATTCTGCCAAGTACGCAAAGGTAATTAGAACCACTGCCTTTTAGTATGTCTACCACTGTCATTCATTTTCTACCTGCCATTTGCTGCATCTTGGTTACACACACAAAGATGTCCACCTTCACACATTTTTTTCTCCTAAAGATTCAAGTAAGGCTTAGGCACAGAATGAAAAAGACTGTATCGTTCAACATCTTTGAGAGGCCAACACATTAAAAGTGATTTTGGGTGGGAGGTGGCAAAGAATATAAAACAGACCTGGAAAATTCGGCAAAAGGATAAATGCAAAACAGATGTGAACATCCTACTGAGAATGAGATGGGCGGTGCCTGGAGGACAGGAGTGGGCTTTAGTAACCCAGGTGTGTGGGGCAGGGTCTCCAGCTGCAATCGACAGAATATACTCTAGGTAGTTTAGCAGAAAAGGAGTTCATTGAAAAAATATATTAAGGTGTTCAAGAGGGCAGGAAATTAGTCTGGGTGGTTACTCAACCAGGAACACCATCCGACTGACGTGATAGGGCTGTTGTCACAATGACCCACTGCAGCCTCTGCTGGGTACCCACAGCACAGCTTGTACCATTGCTTTTGGGCCCTGAATGCTGCGCTCTGTCACTGCTGACTCCTGAGGCTAGATGCTTCTGACACCCTTCCAGAAAGTAGACTCCATCATGGTGCCTGCTTCATTAGAAGGGACATGGTAACGGGCATCCCTCCCACTTTCACCCCTTGGTCCCTTTTTTCTGACTTTTGGAGAAAGATCGCCATCTACTGGTCGCTGGGTCATAGCACACACAGCATCCTGCAGGGAGGCGTCTCAGCCTCTCAAGGACTTCTCTGCTGGCACAGTTAATTGAGTGTTGAATAGCCCATTCCACCCTGCCCTCAGGCCTTACGTTTCAGGTGATGGGTAGATGTTATAAGACTAGAAATTCTGTGAGCCTAGGTCTATTGCCTCACACACACCACTGTAACTGAACTCTGGTGAAAAGCATTGTTGCCGGGAAACAAATGATAGTGAATAAGGCAATTTGGGAAGGTCATGAAAGGTGTGTGTGGTCTGGAGAATCCAAGTCCAGAGTGAGCAGTTTGTCCAGTGAGGACAAATTACTGCCCTCTCTGCAAGGGAAGGGTCTCCACTCTAACCCCTGTCCTCGATGGGGTATTATAACAAGTCTCAGGGTTGTTCACTGCTGCTGAAAATTCATCAGCGGGGGCAGCAGGCAGTTAGCCTTGATGAGAAGCCCTTGTTGGGCCAATGCATTATCTCTGTCCCTGAAACCATGGCCACTTTGTCCATGAGGCCTTTGAGCGAGGGTGGCTGAGGAAAGGGGGAGAAGGCACAGGGCAGGCAATCTGCCGCTTGAACACTTAGAACCTCGTGCATGGTGGGCATTCTTGACTTTTCCAGTGGTTAAGACCCAAAGACTCTCCCGCACTGGGGCCCGTTCTGAGATGTCCAGCCACATCCCTCTTCCCCAGACCTCCTCTCATGTCGCCGACCATCCTTTCGAAGTGGTAGCCACTGCCCATGACATGGTGGGTTACCTTCCTCCCAGGTCATCTCTCCTTCTAGGTAAAGTGTACAATGCAGACCACTCCAAGTTCTGCTCCCTGAGACGGTCTCCTTTCCCCATTGTCCCTCGGCCCCAAGTGGGGCTGAAATGCCTCAGCAGGTGCCAGCAAAGCTGGCAGAGCCATCTCCAAACCAGATTTGACTTTTTTTCCTCTGGCAAATGGCTCATTGGGAATTCCCCCCATGGGACCATGGTTGTGAGGAAGGGGAGGGGCAGGCAGGAGGCGCCTGGCAGGATAAGGTCCCTGCAGCTCACGGGCACCGTCTGCCACGTGGCCCCCAGTGCTGATATATACCACTCCCACCTGACGAGGGCGTGCTGCCCGGCTGGGCCCACTGAACTCTTGGCTTGGTGGATCAAATTGCAAGATGGGCAGTTTAGGTCACGTGGTCACCCAGTCTCCTGTGGTCAAGCCCTCCATAGCAAGAGTTATTTCTAAGAGGAAAATAATTACTTGCATAAGAAAGCTTGGCTTTTCTCCAAAAGCTAAGAGGCTGCAGCTGCACTTTCCCTATTGGGATCTGCTGCTGGCTCCACACAGCATCCCGGCCGGTCACAGACACTCCGAGTGTAATTAGATCTCCTGGGTCCTGCTGGCAAAATGCAGAGCTGCTTACGGAGTGCCTGGACCAGCTAGAGAGCCCTCCCCTGCTCAGGCCTCCATTAAAAGTAAATGAGTCAAAGCAGCGAACCCCAGGCTGACATAGCTTGCCTTCAGATGCCAAAGCACTCCACTGATCTGTGCCTCTTTCTTCTCGGTGGCACTAATAGCTGCGGTTCATACAAAGAGACAGCGTTGCTTTTCTTTGTCCTTTTTGGTAGGAAGGGGGAACCTGGGGAGTATGTGACCTTGGTCCTCCAATAATAGACACCCTTAGCCCGTGGTTCGGAAGCCACTGTGCGGATTCTTTCATTGCCGAGGGGAACTGTTCCAACTACAGGCTCAGGAACTGGGGAAATTACCACATACCTTTTCACTGACAAAATTAAAACAGTCAGAAGTGAACTTCCACAGCCTTCCACCACCACATCCACCCACTTTCCAGCATCTGCTCCCACTTACACTCTGTTCTACCCTGCGTGTGTCTGTAATGGACATTAAATATTATTGCTAAGTAGGGGGATGATGTCACTGTAATGGGGAAATTGGGTTGGATCACAAGTGATTTTTCCCCCAGCACATTAATATTTTGTTCCACCAGATAAAAGCAGCCGAATGTGAAGGACACCAATTGGATGAGCTGAATGGAGGAGCTGCAGAAGAATAAGGTACTTTATGTAACGCCTGCTCACTGCACCTTCCAGGTCTTGGTGGTTTGGCCACAGATTCTGTCTTGGAAGTGCTTGTTGTGTAACTCAGCAGCTTCTACCCTCCTACCAAATTCTAGCAAGCTGTCTTTGCCCTTTTCTTGGAAAGGTGGAATCCTTTATTTTCTGATGCATTTATTTGTTAGGTGTATAAAGTTTTTAAAAACTATGTTTGTTGGTGCTTTTGCTAGTGTGCAGTTTGCAAAGTTGGATAGGTTTAGAATGGTCTGCCCCAACCCTATTTTTTCCATAAATTGTTATTTTTAGTGCATGAGTTTGGGAATGAGAAAATGTTCAGGAGCACATTTATCCTGTTATGGCAGAAATGCCTGCATGCTTCTTCCCACTTGTAACCATGGAGAAATTATTCACGCTGTTATCGAAAGCTAATTCCTCCTCGTGTGGACCCATCCCCTTATTCAAGGACATGGCTCTGGCGTTTATCTCCCTTTTCCTAGCTCATCAGCTTTTTGCTTTTCCTGCAACATTCTCTTCAACATAAAAAAAAAACATGCTGCTACTCCTTCCATCTTAAAAAAAAGTCATTCTCTCGACTCCACGTCCCCTGCCAACCTACTACCGCCATTCTTTGCTCCCTTTTCAGCAACACTAGTTGAAAGAGTTGCCTATACTACTTCTGGCTCTTTCCCCATTTTCTCTGAAGCCCAACCCAGTGTGGTTTTGCTTCTTCTCCGCGCCATCAAAATTCCCATTGTCAAGGTCACTCATGACCTCCTCATTGCTAAATCCAATGGTCAATTTCCAGTCCTTCTCTTACTAGGCTGGTTAGCAGCGTTTAATAGTTGGTCACTCCCTCCACCATATTCTTTGTTCATTTGCCTTCCAGGCCACCGTTCTTGTTTTCTTCCTGCCTCGCTGGTTGTTCCTCCTCAGTCTCCCTTGCAGATCCCTCTTCTGTTGGAGGAACCTAGGGCTCGGCCCAGCTCCTCTTCCTTTCTTTCCTCCACTCTATCCTTTGGTGATCCCATCCAGTTTCATGGCACCTTTATGCTGCAAATTCCCAAATTCCTGTCTCCAGAACAGACGTTTGGCTTAAACTGAAGACTATATATTCAACTGCCTACTCAGCACCTCCACTTGGATGTTTAATGCCCATCTCGAAGTGAGCAAGTCTGAAGCTAAACTTCTGGTATCTCCCACCAAGCCTGGCCCTCCTGTAGTCTTCCCTTGAACAGTTGACTAGGAAACTCCACTGTTTCAGGTGCTTGGCCAAAAATCTTATAGTCATTCCTGCCTCTTCTCCACTGATCACGTCACACATCGAACACATCAGCAGATCCTGCTGGTTCTACTTGCAAAATATATCCAGAATCCAGCTGCCTCTTACCACCTCTGCTGCTACTGCCCTGGGGCAAGATTATTGCAAAAAACTGGATTATTGCAAAAAACTCCCAACTGGCCTCTCTACTTCCCACCTTGCCTCCCTCCAATCGATTCACAACACAGTGGTCACAATGATCCTGTAAAATGTATGGTAGATTGTGACTTGTTCAAAACTCTACAGTGGTTTTGAGTCAAAGCCTTCCAACAGTCTCCAAGGCCCTATGCGATCTAACCTGCCCCCCTGCCCCCCACCACTCACTTCCTTTTTTTTTTTAAGTAATCTTTTTTAAATTAATTAATTTTTATATTTATTCTTGTTTGTGTTGGGTCTTTGTTTCTGTGCAAGGGCCTCCTCCAGTTGCGGCAAGCGGGGGCCACTCGTCATCGCGGTGCGCGGGCCTCTTCACCATCGTGGCCTCTCTTGTTGCAGAGCACAGGCTCCAGACGCACAGGTTCAGTAATTGTGGCTCACGGGCCTAGTTGCTCCGTGGCATGTGGGATCCTCCCAGACCAGGGCCCGAACCCGTGTCCCCTGCATTAGCAGGCAGATTCTCAACCACTGCGCCACCAGAGAAGCCCTCACTTCCTCTTTAACCCCTCTCTTTCTCCCCTCCACTCACTCTACTCCAGCCACTGGTGCTTCTCTGCTGTTCCTCAAACACATCAGCCACCCTCTTGCCACAGGGCCTTTGCAATGGCTGTTCCATACGCCTGGACACTCTTCCATGTCCTTCACATATTTCCTCAAATCTCACATTCTCTATTAAGAATGCAGAACACTTGTCCCCATCCTCCTGTGTGCCCCTAATCACTGCTCTGCTTTACTCTCCCCCTGCAAGCCCCCTCCACTTATCTTTTAACCTATCAAATAAATTACCTGTTATGTCTATCATTTCTTATCTGTCTCCCTCACTAGATTTAAGTCCTATGAGGGCAGGGATCTGTTTGGTTCACTGATATGCTCCAAGGGCCTAGAACAGTGCCTTGGCAGATAGTAGGTTTGCGATAAATATTTACTGTGTAAATACGTGATAGGCTACAGTCCCACTGGGCCCACTGTGAGGTGCTCCCAGGTAAAAATACCACATATCACCTGTGCTGCACTCGCCCCACACTGACCAGTGGACCTTGACACTGGGCCTGGGTTACATGCCACACCCTAGCTGGAAAACAAGTTTTTGCTTCTATTTTGGAGAGGTGGGATTCACAAAGTGAGAATTTTCCCCAGTGTGGAAAGGTTGTTCAAATGGTACTAAAGCAGCCACAAAGCTAAGTCACTACATTGGGCTACTGAAAAAAATGAAATCATAGTTTTCATCAATTTCCTGTTTCTTTAAGTAGTGAACACAAGGAATGCATTCAATTTAAATGAGAGTGAGGTGACAATTTATTAATACTTTCACAAAAAAGACAAAGTTTATATTCCGTCATGTTGGAGGATATTGGCTTAATTCATATTATTATTCCCACTGATGTTTTACATAATATGGGACATATAAAATGTACTGCAAATAAAAGTTATTTTCATTCCAACAGAGAAGAAAATGACAGGTTCAAAAAATCAAGTTTAATATCAAAAGAAGTTAATATCAAAACATAAAAGTTTCTATATTTCAAAAAATGTGACAGTGAAAATATTACTAAACTTGTGATGAGTGAGATATACTTTATGGTAAGCCTCTGAAACTTCTGCTTTGAAGTTGAATTTTCTGCTCATAAATAGTGCAAGCAGAGCAGACCTTTTCATATTCTGACAGAAGGCGAAGTTTGAGTCCTTTAGTTCAAATATTCATTAATTGTTCTTTGTCAGAAACACTCTTTAGAGTGTAAAACAGAAGCTCTTATTAAGAACAGGTGTTCAGCAGCCACGGCCCTGTCTTGGGGGGGGTCCGTTTACTTGGAAGCCTCTGGCACTGTCAAGATTCCAGAGACAACCATCTTCCACTCTGTACAGCTGACGTATAAGGACTTGAACCTGGCTTACAGCAGCAAGCCTGCTATTGCCCAGGGGAGTGCGACTTCTTGTATTTGTATATGAGCGCATCTGTTTTTCCAAGGCTAACTCTGTAGCATTCCACTGGCACCAAAGAGCCGAATGGTGGCATTCTGTCCAAGCACTCCTGGTTACTGGCTGCAAATGAAGATGACACTGGCTCTGATATGGCAGCTTTTTCTTCAGGATTCAAGCACTCTGTGCTTCCAGGTTTATCTGTGCGGCTGCCCTTGGAATTCAAAGGGACGCTGCTCTCTTCACAACCTTTAAGGCGCCTGTGGTGATCTTCGCTAAGCAACAACACAATGGTCCCGCCAACACGAAGCACTCTGTGACAAAAAAAAATGGTAATTGGTAGGAGTATTTCCCCCTTTGTAGACAACACACAATCCCACTTTGTTTAAAATACTTGCTGTTTTTAATTTGAAATTTAATTTTATCTATTTAAATGCGAGGATTTTGATAATTAGGTAGTATCTTCCATAATGCATATTCATTATAGTAATTATGAAATCACTAGTACAAATCTGCTTTAATTATCTATTTTTACTCTATTTAAAAGGCAAGCCTCAAAGTAATTTGTAGTCACAGTTTAATAAATGAGTGTACAAAGGAAAAGGCAAATGAAAGAATCCTGAGGAATTGGTGTATGTGAAAGGCAGCAGGCTGATGGCAGAAGAAAGTCACCAGGAAGGAGTGAGGACATGAACAAAGAAAGGGCAAAAGGGAAGATCAGAAAAAGAAGGGAAGACCTTGAAATGTCAGCTTGTGGAGGAGAATTCATTTTCTCAATCATCTGACCAAAGTCTGTATGGCACTTCTGTGGAAAAAGTGATGAAGGACATACTGTCCCCTGAGTTGCTAAAGAGAGGACTGAACAGTGGGAGAGAGAGGCAAGGGAAGAGTTAGAGAGTGAGGTGCTGCGGGAGCACCTCAGGTGGGACCCACACCCGGGCACTGAGCGTGGGGAAAACCCCCAGAGGATGAGGGCACCTGCAGCGGGTGTGAAGGCCAAGCAGGTGCGGGCCGGGCCGAGGGGCAGGGAGCGACTAGAGCAGGGGGGGTGCTGGAGGCCGAGAAAGGAGCGAAGACGGGGCGCAGCGGAGAGGAGACGCCACTGAAGGTACTTCAGCTCAAGGGCAGGTCAGAGGGTGGCGGGAGGAGGCGGAGGGGAAGAGCTCTGTTTGTAATGTGCCGAGCTTGGGGGCCGACAGACAGCTGGACGTCCAGCCTGGAGGTGATGAGAAAGACCAGGGCTCGAGGTGGAGATTTCACAGTTTCCAGGAGTAAATGGCAGATGAAGCCATCATGGGGCATGAGATCACCTGGGATGGCAGAACAGAGAGAGGAGAGACAAGGGGCCAAGGAGCAGACTTAACATTCAAGGAAGGAGGAAGAGCCCATGAAACAGCCTAGGAGAAAGTCTGGACCACGGTGATGTCATGGAAGCCGGAAGAGTAGAGTTTCAAGAAAGGAATGAATAGTCTCAACAGCGTCAAATGCTACAGGACTAACAAGCGATGAGGGTATGAGAAGTTGTTAGTGAGCCTGGGGGCAGCAATCTTAGTCGAGGGCAGGAGCCAATGCTGGTCCGCCGGAGTCAAGGTGGGGAGGGAAGGTGAGGTAGCAGGGATGCCGAGTGTAGACTTCTCTTTGAAGAAGCTCGGCTGTAGAGGTAAGGAAACCGGGCGACAGCTAGAGGACCAAGACTTAAGGGAACCCCCTGCCACGCCCAGCAAAGACGTCAGGAGCTGAAGGAGCTGTCCCGTATCTAAACAGTCAGACCGTCTAGACGAGTCTGCCTCCAAACGACGTCACAGATTCGTCCACTTCCTCCTATGCTCGGGCTCCCCCTGCACTAGCGCAACCCGACAGGCCTGGTTCCCATTCTCGTCTCCATCTCCCCCACCTCCCCTTCCCAGTTTCCACACAGGACACAACTGCAGATCCCCGAGACCTCTCTCTCTTCCATTAAACTTCAAAGAAACTCTCAACTCCCACTTGCTTGCTTCCCTTTGCCCACTATGCTTTCCACGCACCAGCCTCCCTTCTGGCCTCAGGACGTCCAGCCCTGTTGTTCGTGTGGCACTGACACCCACTCCCTTGTGCGTTTCTCATCATTCAGGTCCCAGAGCTCAAACACCATCTCCTTGGATAGGCCTTTCCTGAGCATCTATCTAAGGTAGCCACTGCTTCTTTCTTAGTCACTCTCTGGCAAAAATGTCCTTTTTAGTTTCCTTCATGGTATCAATCATGATCTGAAATTATCCTGTTGATTTATTCATGATCTGTCTTCCCAGGCTGGAGTGCCAGCCCCACGTGGGCAGAGGCTCTGTCCTGTTCACAGCCAAAGCCCCAGTGCCTAGTACAGCGGGTGGATATGCAAGGCCACAAAAGTGTCCTGGGAAGGGATGGCTGGATCTGGAAAGAACGAGGAGATGAACAGGTTGAAGATAAGAATGAGAAGTGGGCAGAGAACGATCCTTGAGGAGGTAGGGACCAAGGGGATAAACCCAGGCTACTGGGAGAGGAGGGGGCGAGATGAGGACAGATGTGGCTGTGCCAGGGGACAGAAACAAAAATCATACAAGTATCTCTAAACACACAGGAGAAAACGTCATTAAGATAATAAATGAGATATAACTTTTTGCCTACCACATTAACAAAAATAAAAGGACTACCATACTTAGGATGGCAAGATTAGGAGAAAATGAGTACTCCCAAAGACAAAAACTGGTATAACTTTTTTGACAGTAGTTTAGCAATAATGTATCAAAAATACGGAATGTACATAACCTTTGACCCAGCAATCTCACTTCTAGGAAAGTATTCTAAGATATAAGAGTAAAAGCAGGAGCAGTAGTATAATAACAGTGACAATAATGGCAGTGACAGCTAATATTTATTGAGTACTTATTATGTGCCAGCCACTGTGTTAAATGCTTTGTATTATATATCATTTAATCCTCAGAATTCAAGTATATTCTGTTAGCACAGCCATTTTGCAAATGAAGAAACTGAGGCACTGTGGTTTTAAGTAACTTGGTTATTACAGTAAGTTTGAAAAATTGTTTGGTGCAGAGATGTTCAGAGCGTTGTTCTTTATTAAAATGAAAAAGTGGGAGTCACCTAAATGCTCATCCCTATTATGTATACGGGCTACGTAATGGTGTATCATGTACATTATAACAACTGATCAGAAAGGAGATTCATGACATATTTTTCGAGTGGAAAAAAAAAAGGTTATACAGTGCAGTAAATTAAGGATGATCCTATTTATGTATGGCTAGAAATGAAAACATGTTATCTATTTGTGTGTATGTCCATGGAACAATGTCTAGCAGGACATTCACCAATTAATTTACTGTAAATTTTTTCACATAATGGAGAAAATAAGAAAGTAAAAATCACCTGAAATCCTGCCACTCAGAGATGAACATTTTTGATAAATGTTCTTCTAGGCAACTTTCCATGATCATATACACATAATTTCTTACTAAGAAAGCTATTCAGAAATTATAAACCAACATTTCCCAAATTGTATTCCTCTGAACACTAGTCTAGTATGAGAGATTCTTTCTTGCTAAAAAAAAAAAACCAACAAGAATTATGTGGTCAGTAAGTTGGGGGAAACTGTATCAAACAACACAAAAGAGATTTCTCTTTTGCATGTGAACCTGCAAGACTAGGGGTAGGTGATACAAATACCCAAATTATTTGAACTTGGAAGGCATTAGGCCTTAACCTTCTACCACTAATCTCTGTTCCAAGCAGTCTGGTATATTCATTTTTTTTTTTAAATGAGGTTTTTTCTTTTAACATTAATTTATTTATTTTTTGGCTGTGTTGGGTCTTCATTGCTGTGCGTGGGCTTTCTCTAATTGCGGCGAGCGGGGGCTACTCTTCGTTGCGGTGCGCGGGCTTCTCATTGCGGTGGCTTCTCTTGTTGCGGAGCAGGGGCTCTAGGCGCGTGGGTTTCAGTAGTTGTGGCGGGCTCCAGAGTGCAGGCTCAGTAGTTGTGGTGCACAGGCTTAGTTGCTCTGCAGCATGTGGGATCTTCCCAGACCAGGGCTCGAACCCATGTGCCCTGCATTGGCAGGGGGATTCTCAACCGCTGCGCCACCAGGGAAGTCCTACTCACTGTTTTTTGAACATGCTTTTTGCTTCACTATTTACTCAAGAAATACTTGTTCACTATCTGTATGTATAAAACATGGTGCGGTCTCCTTTTTTATTCTTTGCAAATTTCTAAATTTCATTGAAATCATGTTTCTTCCATGAATCCACCTCAAGTCTTTTGGGGATGTAGTGACTTCTTCCTTCAAGCTTAGCAAGTTTAATTTCTAATTTTGCTCATCTGTTTTACATGGTTATATTTGAGAGGAAAGCGCAAATATTATACTTCTCTGAAGCGCTTTGCATACATGAAATTGTTATTGCTGAAGTAAATTGAAGGAGGAAATAATTGACCAGAGCAATTATCTGTCTGGGAATTTAAAATTCTGATTGCATGTTCTTTCTTGAAGAATCCAGTGCTGTTTTACATTCAGGGCCAACTTTTTCCATTGCCTATTGTAAACAGGTTTACTGACCTCTTGTATTTTTTCTTATTTTTACTAACACAATTCCCCTTCCCTTCCCTTCCATTTTCTATCTAGAGTCTTAAACTATTGGTAAACCACTGGGAAAAAAAGGTATGTGTACTTATATATATTTATATATATCCCCATCTGCTTTCCCAAAACATTGGAAGTGGTTTACACTAAATAAGAGCTAACAGTTAGCACTTCTAGGTGCCTAGCACTGTTCTAAGAGCTTTTTTTTTTTTTTTAATAAATTTATTTATTTATTTATTTTTGGATGTGTTGGGCCTTAGTTTCTGTGCAAGGGTTTTCTCTAGTTGCGGCGAGTGGGGGCCACTCTTCATCGCGGTGCGCGGGCCTCTCGCTCTCGCGGCCTCTCCCGTTGCGGAGCACAGGCTCCAGACGCACAGGCTCAGTAGTTGTGGCTCACGGGCCTAGCCGCTCTGTGGCATGTGGGATCTTCCCGGACCGGGGCACGAACCCGTGTCCCCTGCATTGGCAGGCGGATTCCTAACCACTGCGCCACCAGGGAAGCCCTCTAAGAGCTTTAAATCTGCTGACTCCTCAGGACGATGCTGTGAAGCAGGTTCTATTATTTAAAGACGAGGCCCAGGGTGGTTCAGCAATGTGCCTGTGGCAGAAGAACTAATGAGTAATAGCGCCAAGATCACAGCCCAGGTGTTCCGGCTCCAAAGCTGGTGATCTTCACCACTACATTACACTACACGGCCTGTATGAAACCTCAAATCAGAAAAGTCAAAGGCCAAACGATAAAGGCTGAGGGCAGTTGGCAAGGAAGCTTGGTCACAGGAGCAGGGAAAGTTCCTTATGTCCAAATACATAAACTTTGAACTGATTCTATGGAGGCACCTGAATTATGGGGGAAATCTTGAATGTCTTCCTGATTCTCAGGTAAAAACTTAAATTTCCTGAAACAATGTGAGGGCAGTCATATCTATTACTGTCTCATTTTCAGTTACCTAGAACAAAAACCAAAACTGGTCTAGAGAAAGTGAGGCTGGTCTAATTTTACTAAAGCTGAAAAGACTGTCTACTCCAAACACTGCCCTCCACTGACTTGTGGAAATGTTGAAAATACACAGCACTAGATCGTCAGGTAGGCTAAGCCACCATCTCTGGTGGAAAGTTCAGGTTAACTGTAAATTTCCATATTAAGTGTAACATGCTCCCAGAGGAGTATCTCACAACGAGCTGGCTTCATAGCATACCTGGTGAGCTACCTCGCCAGCAAAGGCTGTGGTTATTAACCCTGGTGGCACAACAGAATCACCTCGGGGGCCATTAAGAAATACCAACGCCCAGATTCTACCCCGGACCAGTTAAGTCAGCCTCGGTGGGGAGGAGTGGAGGATGGGCATCAGTATTTTTCAGAAGCTCCTGAAATGATGTTAAAATGAAGTCAGAGTTACAAAATCTCGAGGGGAATGTGCTGTCAGGCAGAAGGGGATACAGGAGCTCAGGAAATGTCTGAACTACAGGTGCTGAGATCCCAGGTGATGTCACGAGTTAGGTAACTGCGTAACAGGGTTACAGACACAGGCTCTTGACCGTGTGTGTTATCCTGCACCATCAAATGCTCAGTTGAGACAATTTAATATGAACTGACTCCTTATCCATGTCCTTTCATTCCTCTGTGAAAGGTTCTCCCTTTTATCAACTGAAATGATCAGGAAGATACATATTCAGGCCTCACTGTTTGAACCTCTCCAAGAAATACTTTCCCTGAGGTTGACCTCAGAAACACTACATGAATAGCACCTTTGCATTTTCATTTAACAGTCAACAATGAAGGTGTCCATTCTATGTGACTGAATGTTCTGTATGTAAATTCTTTTCTGTTGCTTAGTAGCTCTGTGATCTTGAGAAAGATAATCTTCTGGGTCCCAGGTTCCCTCCAGTAAAATGTAGGGGATTAACACATAGGAGGCAGGGTTTAAATATGTAAAAACTTACATATTTACAAGTAAATATGTAAATTAACTCAGAGACTGAAATATGTCATTGCTTTAAATATTCAAATTTCAGGCAATAATGAAAAATATCTTCTCCTTATGATGATACAGAATAACTATTTCAATTGTAAACTGATTTGAAACCTTAGAAAATTAAGCTATAAAAACTGGGAAAGGGGCTTCCCTGGTGGTGCAGTCATTGAGAATCTGCCTGCCAATGCAGGGGACACGGGTTCAAGCCCTGGTCTGGGAAGATCCCACATGCCACGGAGTAACTAAGCCCGTGAGCCACAAATTACTGAGCCTGCGCGTCTGGAGCCTGTGCTCCGCAACAAGAGAGGCCACGATAGTGAGAGGCCCGCACACCGCGATGAAGAGTGGCCCCCAATTGCCGCAACTAGAGAAAGCCCTCGCACAGAAACAAAGACCCAACAAAGCCAAAAATAAATAAATAAATAAATAAAAACCAAAACAAAACAAACAAAAAAAAACCTGGGAAATTACTAAAATGCAATCAAATCTTAAGAGCTATGATACATTTTGGTTAAATGCCCAATAGCTCAAAAATTATGGAAATAAATTCAACAACTTACCTTTCCATTTCTTGTATAATGTGTTTGATGTCTTTTCCTAACTTAAACTTTTTCCCAAATGGAATATCGGAAATAATAATATCGACACTTTCTGAAGGCAATGGCAATTCTGAAACACAAAAATGAGAGAATCTTATTACAGTAAGTTCAAACATTTGTAACCTAAATATGAGAAAACTGAAGTACACTGGATTATTTTTGCATATTAAATAAAATTTAGGGTTGCTAATATTGTTTCTAAGGAATTACAAGATCCTGAAAGGCTTTCATAATCACTAAAGATAGATGGCATAGTTGTTGTATTCCGTTCTTTGAAAAGTGATTTTTTAGGTATTGATATAATAAAATATGACATAAGCAGAATTTTAAATTAACCAGAAAATTCAACTCTTTAAACATATTACATGAATAGATAATTACTAGATCCAAGAAGAAATAGGATGTCTAGAAAGACCTTTTACAAAATTACGTCCTATAACTTTCATTTTTCTTTTCATGATCATATATAAAATTTTGCATGTTGATCTATTTGTTTTTAAGAGAGGTGGCCCATAGCTTTCATTGTGTTTTTAAAGGGTTAAGAACATCTACTTAAGTCCTAAGACTAGAGAAAAGGCTAAACAATCAATAATCAACAAAATGAATATCGTCTCTAAAACAAAATATAGTGTTTGATTATCAAATTAAATTTCCTTCTCAACTTTACATCTTATTCTCAGAAATTAGATTACCATAAGGTAATCTTACCTACACCCAATCTTAACTTCCACATTTTCTGAATATACTTTGCACTTTCCAATTATTTTACTTCCACCACCACCTAAACTAAGTTAGATAATCATTTTTATTTTGGAGAGCATCTAATTCTATAGAAGCACAATAGAATTTAAATAGTCTTTACTATCCGAATACAATACAAATTTCTGTTGGTGGGAAACTTAAAAACAAAATAAAAAATCCTGCTATCTGGGAAAGTCTAATGAACACGTGCTAATCTTTCCTAGTTCTGACCTTACCTGAGATTAGTAGAAGAGCAGGTTGTTAGAAAACAAGTAATGGGATAATATTCTGTTTGGGCTAGGCAGGAAATCTTTTCTCCAGGTCACGTTCTGACTTCATGCCTTTGGTTTTAGGTTACTGATATAGGACACATCCATTTGAACACTGTTAACTATACTTTTTGTGAAACTACTGAAGACAGTGAACAGACATGGTTATCAAACGTTTCTACACGAGGAACCCGGCAGTAACTTACTCCTGAGATTGAGCCCAAGTCTTTGGTCTACTTACACACACACTCATACATGAGTTGCCCATCTTCAGATTTGGTGACATTTTTTCCCCTTCTGGTTGGTGTCTATTTTTATTTGCAACTTTTCTACTCTGTATCATATAATTTGCCAAACTGCTTTAAATCATTGTACAAGCTGAAGGAATAAACTTCACCGAGATAGAAGAGAGTAACTTTTTACAAAGTTCTAGAACTGAGTGGTGTCATCTTCCAATAGAACATAAAATATTCTGAACTTTTGTTGATGTGGCTTTTGTTGTGTAGTCTCTGGCGTCAGACAGCTTGCTTGTGGCTCTGCCACTTACTAGCTATGCGACTTTGGGAAATTACTGCTTCAGTTTTCTCATCTGTAAAATGGGATAAGACTACCCATCTCAGAAGTTAACAAGCGAGGAACTCACGGAAAGTATTTAAAACAGTGCCTGGCAGGTAATGAGCACTCAGTAACTGTCAGCTATTGTCATTACTTACAATGTCCTCTCTGAGGTGTATAAGGAGATGACAGCCAGGCGGAGACCAGTGGGTCAGAATCCTTCAGGGAAGCTCTGCAGAACTTCGCAATTCCTTGTCACAGCGCCTCAAAGGCCTAGGTGGGGCAACTACTTCCAGATGGGCTTATTTCCAACTCACCTTCCCTTTAGCAGTGGTTCTCAAAGTGTGTCCCCAGGGAAGCAGCATCAGTATCACCTGGGAACTACAAATGCAAACTCTCGGGGCCCCCAGCCAAACCTATTTAGTGTGTATCAGAATCGACTGAAGGGCTTTGGTGGAACACAGACTGTTGGCCCCGCCTCCAGAGTTTCTGATGCAGAAACTCCGAAAATCACGAGCACTTGACCCGTAAGATTAAACACGCAGTAAAATCTTTTAAATTATTAAATGTTTAAACTGCCTGTGAACAAAGAGTTTGTAACTAAGGAGATAAAATTCTGAAATAGAAACAGAACTCAAAACAAACAAGTAAAAAAATCATCTCTTTTTTACATCTCTGCAGGATGATTCAAGAACATGAAAAAAATTTTAAAAGACTGCTATGTCTTGAACAAAAACTGTCCTATTTACTCCCTCCTTCAGGGAGAAAAATGAGTAAGAACTGCTTAAAACCAGGATTATGGCCCTAAGATGTTTTATTCCAAAAGGTTTTAAGAGCCTTTAAGATATCTTTCTCTGTGTCTACTTAGACAAGAGACAAGGTAAATTGAGCACTTTTATAAAATTGGGCACACCCTTTTTCTATTTTCTTTAATTGTACTTTCTGTTTGTTATTCTTTCCATCGTCCAGGTTTATAACAATGGCATCCTCTCCTGTAATTCTCAGTTGTTCAAAATTAGTTGTATATTTGATTCAATCCTCATGACCATTTTACCTTGGCTTTCTCTATTCCTCAGTGGGTTCATCTCTTAAATATCTGGATTTTATTAATTTTTTCCCCCTCAAAAGTGCTTATTAGTGAAATGTTGCCTGAACTTTTTTATATTTGAAAATATCTCTATACTAAAATGACATCTTGGTTGGGCGTTATATTTCTGGGTCCCACTTTGCCTCAGTAACCTTGTAAGTCGCCACTATTCCACTGGCTATTGCTCTACCACTTTCTGTTTCTTTCCATCAGCATTAGATTATGCGCTTTCCTTATTTGGTTGCTGCTGGTGAAATTTTTCCCTTTTATTCACACTATTCTTTTTCTGATTTCATTAAACACAAGAGAATACAAATACTTCAATGAAGTTGAAGTTTCAATCTGTCTTCTTAATCCATAATGAGTCTTGAATATGCAAAATGTAGTTTGGCATCTGGATCTGGTCACCATTTAATTTATAGTCCAAACAGAAATCTTTATTTATTTATTTATTTATTGAAGTATAGTTGATTTACAATGATTCAGGTATACAGCACAGTGATTCAGTTTTTTATATATATAAATACATATATAAAAGAATATATATATATATATATATATATTCTTTTTCAGATTCTTTTCCATTATAGCAAACAGAAACATTTTTTGAGAACAAAGAAGTTAGAAATAAAATTATATAATTTTTGAGATATTTATTGTCTAACTAATTGGTTTATTATTATGGTGAACCTAAAAAATAACATATCTGGCATAGTGAAGTTTTTTTTAATTAATTTTTTTATTGGAGTATAGTTGATTTACAATGTTGTGTTAGTGAAGTTTTTTTTTTAAATAAAAACTTAAAATATTATTTAACATTAAAAATAAGTGAAATACTCTGTACTCGTATGCTGAGCAGTTTCTTAGATGCATCAGCTCTAATACCATGTCATAACTGGCATTTTACAGAAGAAGGTAGTATTTTTTTAAAAAGTATGGACTTCTAAAATTTTTCATACAGTTGCCTGCAACATTCTTCAAAGTTTCATTTTTATGGTTGATAGTACGGTAGAGCTCAGAGTAAATTCTGCTAAATGGAGGAGACTCTCAATTCTATTTTTTTTCATTGGGAAAGTGTAAATATCTCAGCCCTCTGGTTCACAGTCTCTCCATTCAGAGTGCTTTTGACAAATATTTTCACAACACAAAACGCAAATAAGTTGTCTCTATTATTCTTTTAATTGTAATGCCAAATTTAGAGGCTGTAAAATCTAAGCCTTCTCAATTTCATTCCATTCCATTCTAGAATATACATTTAACCAATTAAAATTAAGGAAGCCATTAGAAGATTCTTCCTATAATATACCCAAGGTGTATTTACAAATTTCAGAGTCCTGTGCATAATTGAGCTCTCACTGTTTTAATTTGTTCATTTCTTCCTTGGTGTTTGTAGGGATAGATTTTAATGTCCTGTTGCCAGCTTTGTTTTTAATAACTGCAATTCATCAAAATTTTCAAAAACTTAAGATTTTTGGCACTCCATTTGTTGAATTCTTTGATTACAGATTTCCAATGAATTTTGAAAAAAATGCAACTGCAAATAGGCAACTTGTTTATTTTAAAAAGTTTATAGCACAATTATAAGATACCCTGGCTGATTTACAAAGTCATTCTTCAAAGGCTTCAACAGTTTTTAAAACATTGAAGTATAGCTGATTTACAATATTGTGCCAATCTCACTATACAGCAAAGTAACTCAGTTATACACATATATACATTCTTTTTTATGTTCTTTTCCATTATGGTTTATCCCAGGAGATTGGACATAGTTCCTTGTGCTATACAGTAGGACCTTGTTGTTTATCCATTCTAAATACGATAGTTTGCATCTACCAACCCCAAACTCCCAGTCCATCCCTCTCCCTCTCCCCTCCCCCTTGGCAACCACAAGTCTGATCTCTATGTCTGTGAGTCTGTTTCTGTTTTCTAGATAGGTTCATTTGTGCCATATTTTAGATTCCACATATAAGTGATATCATATGGTATTTGTCTTTTTTTTTTAATAAATTTATTTTACTTTTGGCTGCATTGGGTCTTTGTTGCTGAGCATGGGCTTTCTCTAATTGCAGCAAGTGAGGGCTACTCTTCATTGTGGTGCATGGGCTTCTCATTGTGGTGGTTTCTCTTGTTGCAGAGCACGGGCTCTAGGTGCGCGGGCTTCAGTAGTTGTGGCCTGTGGGCTCTAGAGCGCAGGCTCAGTAGTTGTGGTGCACAGGCTTAGTTGCTCCATGGCATGTGGGATCTTCCTGGACCAGGGCTTGAACCCATGTCCCCTGCATTGGCAGGCGGATTCTTAACCACTGCACCACCAGGGAAGTCCCTGTCTCTCTTTCTGACTCACTTTACTTAGTATGGTAATCTCTAGTTGCATCCATGTTGCTGCAAATGGCATTATTTCATTCTTTTTTATGGCTGAGTAGTATTCCATTGTATATACATGTACCACATCTTTAGCCATTCATCTGTCGTTGGACATTTAGGTTGTCTTCATGTTTTCGCTATTGTGAATAGTGCTATGAACATAGGGGTGCATGCATCTCTTTGAATTATACTTTTGTCCAAGCATATGTCCAGGAGTGGGATTGCTGGATCACATGGCAATTCTATTTTTAGTTTTCTGAGGACCCTCCATACTGTGTTCCATCGTTGCTGCAGCAACTTACATTCCCACCAACAGTGTAGGAGGGTTCCCTTTTCTCCACATCTTCTCCAGCACTTGTTGTTTGTAGACTTTTTAATGATGGCCATTCTGACCAGCGTGGGGTGGTACCTCATTGTAGTTTTGATTTGCATTTCTCTAATAATTAGTGACATTGGGCACCTTTTCATGTGCCTACTGGCCGTCTGTATGTCTTCTCTGGAGAAATGTCTATTAAGGTCTTCTGCCCACCTTTTTGATTGGGTTGTTTTTTTGTTGTTGAGTTGTATGAGCTGTTTGTATATTTTGGAGATTAAGCCCTTGTCAGATGCATCATTTGCAAATATCTTTTCCCATTCCGTAGGTTGTCTTTTTGTCTTTTTTTTTTTTTTTATGGTTTCCTTTGCTGTTCAAAAACTTGTAAGTTTGATTGGGTCCCATTTGTTATTGTTTTTATTTCTATTGCCTTGGGAGACTGACCTAAGAAAACATTGGTACAATTTATGTTAGGGAATGCTTTGCCTATGCTCTCTTCTAGGAATTTTATAGTGTCGTGTCTTATGTTTAAGTCTTTAAGCCATTTTGAGTTTATTTTTGTGCATGCTCTGAGGGCGTGTTTTAACTTTATTGATTTACATGCAGCTGTCAAACTTTCCCAACACCACTTGCTGAAGAGACTTTTTCCCATTTTATATTCTTGAAAGGCTTAAACATTTTTAAACCTACCTAATGATGGGCAAGCAAATAAAGCGTGTACTGTCATGCTGAATTAATTTTTTTGTGTTCAACCATCTTTATCACAGATAGCCTGCAGTTCAGTTACTCTGCGTATATTAAAAAATTTTTTTTTTAAAGTCTGTTATTTTGATAACTTAAGTTTCTATTTCAATTCAGAACATCACAGCTTGTTTGGAGGTAATTATGAATTATGTAGGTACCATGTCAGATTCCAAGTACATTTCTGCTTCACAGGTTACTTTATTTAATAAGAACATTAATTTTCACCATGATGCTGTGGTCCACCAAATAATGCATAAACAGACACACATGCAGTGCTGAGCTGAATTTACAGTAGCATTCAAAATAATGAAAGATGTTTCATCTCTGAGAGAAAAAACTTCCTAAATTTCCAAGAATTGGAGGAAAAAAAAAAGCTAAACCACTACTGGAATTGACTTAGCTGATCTTCTCTTTGAAGCATCTGATAACATTGATACAAATATGGCAACATTTACCTTTCTGCAGAGGTCTTCTGCTAATGGAGCCAACATATTAATAGCTATAGCTTCGTTTTATTTATGTACATAAGAAAATTTGGAATTGAAAATGAGCAAAATTAATTTAGAAGAGTGGTCATTTGATCTAAATGAAAAGGCATGCTTCACAGAGTGATATTTAAATGCAGTTCTTTCAGCTGCATGTGATAAATGCTTAATTTTGGCTCAGTCTCCTTAAAATAATGACTACATTTTGAAGTAAATGCTAGATGCTTCTATGAACAGATTTGTTTCATTTGATTAGTGCTATCATCATGGCCCTCACAGTGGATGATAAATGGTAATAAACATTTTACTCAAGTTATCTGTTCATCAACAGCTTTCTTGAGAAATATAAACTCAGTATTTACTTTTTCATTAAATATGCACTTTTAAAACCTAACTGCTGCTGCAAGAGTCTGTTACAGAGTAGTAGCATTACCAAATAATAAAAAGGGATTTATACCATATGATAAACCATAAAGCCATTGTAGCAAAAACACTCAAACTCTCTATGGTGAGCTTCTTACACCCTATTTCCCACACATATTTCACACACACCTAACCCATCACTTCCTACACTTCCCCCTGACTCCCCAAATGCCAGGGCATCCTGGCAGCTTCATGAATCTTGCAGAATATGGTGTGGGCCACAACACACCTGAGTAGAACACTGAGGGCCAGGTGAGCAGGGGCAGGACTGGTATTAGAGGAAAACTCACACTAATAAGAAAGAAAATGCAACCACATTATGGGGAGCTTATGGGTGTAGAAAAAAGCATGCCTTATATCTACAAGTGTAGAGACGAAGGCAGAGATGTGACTGAGAACAAAGCACAGTTATTACCAATAATCTTATTATACACTCTTTCACTGAATGTGACAGGCTATACAGAATGTCTGGTTAGAAGGAGTGAAAACATTCCCCTTTATTCACCTGCCTATAATTTTGTCATTTTAGTTAATCATTCGTGTGTTTCTTTTGCTCAAATCTGTATATATATTATATTGAGAATGTAAGTGTTTCTGTAGATTTTAAAAAAGCCTAATCAATGACTAATTATTTCCTAAGATAGCCTGCAACATAATATTCATTTGGTTCCAAATTTTCATGATGATCAAAACTTAGGAATAAACACGTGCAAAATTTCTGCATGTTAAAGGATTATCTCATCTTATATTAATTAGTAGAGGGTTATAAGATAAAGTGAATGTTACTAAAAAAGTAGAAAAAAATAAGGCCATTAATGCATACAGAGAAAGAAGACAGTGATTCTGCAAAAGCACAAATCACAGTAGGAGATTTATTGAATACTAATGTTCCTAGATGTATCCATGCTTACAGAAGTCTTTAATTCATGCTGTGTGTCAGACACTGGACTCCATGTAGTTATGTAATAAATTCTCACTACGGCTCTATGAAGTAGGTACTAGCTTCATATTATAGATGAGAAAATACATAGAGGTCCAGTGTTTTGCTGAAGGCCGCATAGTGAAGAAGTGGATCCAGGATTTATACTCAATTTGATTCTGAAGTTCATATGTGCTCTCATTATAGTAAGAGGTGTGAGATCCTTGTGTAGAAATACAATTCTAAATTGTACTTATGATTAGAGCTTTAAAAGGTAAAACCAAATTAATGAAGAAAATATACAAAGAATAAATGCTGGAGAGGGTGTGGAGAAAAGGGAACCCTCTTGCACTGTTGGTGGGAATGTAAATTGATACAGCCACTATGGAGAACAGTATGGAGGTTCCTTAAAGCACTAAAAATAGAATTACCATACGACCCAGCAATCCCACTACTAGGCATATACCCTGAGAAAACCATAATTCAAAAAGAGTCATGTACCAATATGTTCATTGCAGCACTATTTACAATAGCCAGGACATGGAAGCAACCCAAGTGTCCACTGACAGATGAATGGATAAAGAAGATGTGACACGTATATACAATGGAATATTACTCAGCCATAAAAAGAAACGAAATTGAGTTATTTGTAATGAGGTGTATGGACCTAGAGTCTGTCATACAGAGTGAAGTAAGTCAGAAAGAGAAAAACAAATACCATATGCTAACAAACACACATATATGGAATCTAAAAGAAAAAAAAAAGGTTCTGATGAACCTAGGGGCAGGACAGGAATAAAGATGCAGATGTAGAGAATGGACTTGAGGACATGGGGAGGGGGAAGGGTAAGCTGGGACGGAGTGAGAGGGTGGCGTGGACATATATACACTACCAAATGTAAAATAGATAGCTAGTGGGAAGCAGCCGCTTAGCACAGGGAGATCAGCTCGGTGCTTTGTCACCACCTAGAGAGGTGGGATAGGGAGGATGGGAGGGAGACACAAGAGGGAGGGGATATGGGGATGTATGTATACATATAGCTGATTCACTTTGTTATACACCAGAAACTAACACACCATTGTAAAGCAGTTATACTCCAATAAAGTTGTTAAAAAAAAAAGAAAATAAACACTTATATCTAGCTAGAATGTCCACCTCTAAAGTAGAGGCATGCAAAGAAGGGGTACTTATTAAATAGTTAATATTGGCCCCTACGTACACAAGATATATAATCCCCCCTAGACTGACTTTTAATATTAAAAGGCTGTGATGTTAAAATAATTTAAAACAGATGTTTTATTCTTTCCTCCAGAAAGTTATCTTGAAAACCATTAATTCACAAAAGAAAAATCTACAAATGACATAAAGTGAAAAAGGTTTTATCTCACTAGTAATTAAAGGTAAATTTTACAGATTTTTACCAGATTTGTAAAGAGTTTAAAAAATCATAATAGAACGATAATATCCAGCCTCAGCAGAGGTTGAGGGAACGTGCACTATAATGGCCACACCTGGTCTGGTGTGACCTGTTACAACTTCCATCCTCACGTGCTCTGCCTTCCCGTCACCAGGAGTGCCCGTCCCGCCACTTGTGCGCTGCGTCCCATCCTTTCTTGGGGGCTGGGAGTGTATCAGATGAGCAAGTCTCTCTCTCCTACACTGTTGAGTTTCTCCTGTTTATCTGTTCATTCTCTTTAGCGTAAGAACGTGTTGTACTTTTTTAAAAAAGTGAATTCTATCTTCAAAAAAAATCCCTGCTTGATGCCTAATCTCACCACTTTGTTACCGCCCCATCTCTCAGCGCCCCTTACCAGTCGAACTGCCCAAAAGAATGACCAGGACTCGCCATCTGCAGGTCACCTTCCCCCATCATCCTCTCCAGGACCCGCTCAGGCGGCCAGGTCTGCGTTCCTGCTGCTCCACGGACACGGCCAGGCCGTATTTTGCTTCACCACCGGCAGCATCTGACACAGCTGATGCTTCTTCCTCAGATTCTCTCTTACCTTCTCATCACTGGCTGTTCCTTTACTAGATTCTCACCCTCCAGAACTCGAAGCATCTCATCCTCAGAGAAAGCCTCTCTTTTCTCTATTTGTACTTATTTCCTAGGCGATCTCGTGGATTTAAATGTTATCTGTACTAGTGATGTCCATCTTCTCCCCTAAACTCCAGATCTGTATACTGACCTACTACACTGACATCTTCTCCATGTGGTGTCTAATCATCACGTGGAACTGAACAGGCCCCAAACTCCAACTTGCTCCGCCTGCGGTTTTCCCCAACTCAGTAAATGGCAACACCACCCTCTAGCTGCTCAAGTCAGAAAGCTCAGTGATCCTTGTTCTTTTCCTCACATTTAATCCACCAGCAAATCCTGTTGGTTCTACCTTCAGAAAATATATATACACATCTCTGACCTCTACTTAACACCTCCACCAATACCACTTTGCCCCAAGCCACCACCATTTCTTACCTGGATTATTGCAATAGTCTTGTAACTAGTCTCTTTGTTTCAATCCTTGCCCTACTATTGTCTCTTCTTAACACAGCAGTTAGAGTGATCTTTTAAAAAAGTAGGATTTATTTGGCTATTTGGTATCATAGAGAACTTTTTTCTTAAAAAAATGTTTTTTTAATAACAGTTGAGCACTTATACTTGATTTTAAAGTGAAATCTTATGGGAAATGCCCCAAACATGAGAACTGATGAAAGTGGAGTTGGGAGCGTAGCAACGTTCTAATGGGCAAATCAGTGCTTCCTTCCTCATGCTGTTAAGGCACTTTGGAGACTGTACAGGGTATGAAAAACCACTGCTCTGGAACAACTTATAGAGCTATTCCATTTTTCTTGAAGGTCTCAGAAAAATAGCTTTCTTAAAGAAATTAGGGTATATGAAAACTTGATTTCAGTCTAATCACCCCTCGGCTTCCTCTAGAAAATTGTGTCTTATGCACAGAGCCCTGTTAAAAACCTTGACAGAAAGGTTGAAAAGATAGTCATTGATAGCAAACAACTATGAGATCTCAATCAACAGTACAATTTCTTCTTTGACGCTGCTTTTTTTTTTTTTAATCATTTCTTTCTTTTTTTTTATTGGAGTATAATTGCTTTACAATGGTGTGTTAGTTTCTGCTTTGTAACAAAGTGAATCAGTTATACATATACATATGTTCCCATATCTCTTCCCTCTTGCATCTCCCTCCCTCCCACCCTCCCTATCCCACCTCTCTAGGTGGTCACAAAGCACCGAGCTGATCTCCCTGTGCTATGTGGTTGCTTCCCACTAGCTATCTGTTTTACGTTTGGTGATGCTGCTTTATTATGCATTTATATAAAAGTTATCCTAACATTTTCTTCTTGTTAATAACTCATCTCTACTACTTTTTTACTATAATAAAAATCTGTTTAAACAATATTCTGTTCCTCTAGATTACAGATTCAATACTGGGACTTATCTACCACCTATTCTCTCATTCTCATGTCAAGAGAATACGATTTTCTTAGCTGGGAATTAAATGTGGTCACTTTTAAGGGAGAAAGGTGCACTAAGGGAAAAAAAGAAGGAATGTGAGGCTTCTCTCACACAGTCTAAATACCTTGGGCCTCAGGGAAATATTATTTTGGACTCCACAGACTTGATTCCTCGTCATGTTTCTTGCTGCTGATTCCGCATCAGTAAACTGGGAGTAATGGTTTCCCTCTACCTAACAGGGTGACCAATTGTCCTGGTTTGCCCCAGACTTCCCCGGTTTTAGCCCTGAAAGTAGTACTGGTTTAGCAAACTGGGATAGTTGGTCACCTCACTCCCTATATTACAGGAATACTGTCCAATGAGGCAAGGAAAAGGTAGGGTAATTCAAAACATTTCATATACACTTTATCTGAAAGAATCCACAGAGCTATTATTATTATTATTATTCTGTTTATTTTATGCCTATACTAAGTGATCCCTGGTTATGATGTGAGAAATGGTTCAGATGCAACAAACACATCTTAAGAAGGCATGCTTTTACTTACGTGCTTAGGGAAACTACATAAATACTGTTCCTGATCATGAATCATTCGAAAAATTAAAAAGTTACAATTATCACATTGGAAGTAAACTGAGTATTGGCGCCACAGATATATTACAGAGTATAAACAATTCAACCTTTATATATGAAAAGTGAGTCCTGTTTTACATTATGATTCTAAATGTATTTGCAAATGTTCATTTCCCCCAAATGTTTGCATTTTTAATATCTTACCTATCACAGAGACTTTAAGTAACTCAATTTTATCCTTAAGGCCTGCAGCTTTCAGATTGTCACATGCACCTAGCAACTGTGAGTCACTGACATCAGCACCCACGTAATACACATCCTATGAGGGAAGAAATTCATATTATAAGTATAAATAAACCCATATTTTATGTAGTTAAGAAAATCTACTTGCATTTTCAATGATGAAAATGAAATTAATAGATTTGTTAATTCAGGTTAAAACAAATTTAGAATATTTCTTTAAAATGACATTCATGGGCAAAAAACTGAGAAGTTTTTGTTAAAATTTTAAAAACTGTTAATAATATTTTACAATTACAAATGTCTAAGGAATTTAGGGATTTATATAATCTAGGTCATGACTAATTATTGTATTTCTATCATATTTTCCTAAATTTATCACAGTATTTAAAGAAACAACACAGCAATTTAATTAACCCTTCAGAGTCTATTTTTATTACAGTTATATAGCAACTTGTATAATTAAAAAATAATCCCTAAATAGACAGTCTACCTGTACATAATTGGTAAGTGAATACACACACACACTGATTAACGTAAAACATTGCCTGGTTTACCAAACTTTAGAACTTACTGGCCATTCTTTAGCAGCTTCCAAAAGTATTGTTCCAAGTCCACACATTGGATCTAAAACAACTGCACCAGCCTATAGACAGAAATGTTGATTTGCTGTCATTAAATCTATTATAAAAGAAACCTAACACTTGAGGAATCCATATTTCAGAGTAAAGACTCCTTTCTATACTTTATTAGGAATTTCAGGTAGTTAAAGCCCCAGGGCAGGTATGCTTGACACATTTAAAGATTAGGAAGGAGACCAGTGTGGCCAAAGCGCAGTGAGTGAGAGGGGAAAGGTGGTGATGACGTCAGAGAGGTGGCCAGACTACTTCATCAGGATGGGCTGCATTACACCGCGTGCAGTCACAGCCACCAAGTCCTACAGGCTTAAAACACCGTGTAGCTCACGCTGCATGCCCACAGAATGACACCTGGGGCTTCCGCTCCTCACTCAGCATGTCACACAGTGAAGTGGTCGCCACCTGGAGCACGGCCACCGCTGTGGCAGAGGGAAAGAAAGCAAATCAGGCACCGGCTTTTAAAGGTGCCATCTGGAAGTGACATACATCATTTCCACCAACATTTAATTGGGGAAAGCATGTCAGTCACATGACACACACAATTTGAAGGGGTCAGGAAAGTGTCATCCTAGCTGTACCTGAGAGGAGAACAGGAAATCTGGAGAAAAAACTAAGAACTCTCCCATCTGGGCAGTGGGGCTGGGGTGGGGTCGCATCACGTCAGATCTCGTAGGTGTTATAAGGGGTCTGGTTCTATGCGGAAGGGTGGGAAGCTACTGGAGGGAAACTGAGCAGAAGTAACATGATGTTACATTTCAAAGGGACCATTCTGGCTGCTCTGTCGAGAACGGATCACAGAAGGCTAAGAGTGTTACAGGGAGGCTAGTTAGGGAATCCAGGCAGAGGTAACGGTGGCTTGCATAAAGAGTGATGCTGGTGGAAGTGGGGAGAAGTAGTTGGATTCTGGGAATATTTTAAAGGTAGAACCAACAGGATGGATTGCATGTGGCATGTTAAAGAATGACAACGGTCTGGAGTGACTGAAGTTTTTGACCTGAGCATCAGGAAGACGAGCTGCCTGTTACTGAGCTGGGAAGTGTTGGGGAGGAAAAGCTACAAGGGAGACAAGAGTATAGTTCTGGACTTGTTCATTTTGAGATACCTCTTAGACCAAGCATGGATGTCAAGTGGACTTAAGCACCTGGAGTTCAGAGGAGAGGTTCAGGCCACAGATATAAATTTGGGAACCGTGGTTGTTAGTTTATAAATGGTACTTAAAGCATCAAAACTGGATGAGCCATCTGGGAAGCAAGAGAAGTTAGAAAAGAACAGTCTATGGGCTGGACGCCGGTGATCTCCTAAGTACAGACATTTGGTAGATGAAGATGCAGCAGTGCACACTGACAGCAGCACATCCTGACGCAGAACCTAGAGTGGTCCTGAAACAAAGTGGAAACACCCATTTCAAGACGGAGTGACGACAGTGTCCACATGCTAGTAGATTAAGCAAGATGAGCTCTTTCAGTGGAGTGCTGGCGATGAGAACCTGAGGGAAGCGGGCACGAGAAAGAGTGGGAAGAGAAGAAGTAGGCACCAAATATGGACAGCTAGTTTTAAGTTTCTCTGTAAAGGGAAGCAGAGAAGGGGGTGGTAGCTGATGGAGAATGTGGATTCAGGAGAGGGTTAATTCTTTTTTAAGTTGCAAGATATTACAGCATGTGTACATGCTGATGGGAATGACCTAGTAGAGAAAAATGTCCTCAAGTAGGCAAGAGGGAATGGAATCCAGTACACAAGTAATGGAGTGAAACAAGGACAGTTCATTTATTATAATGATGGCAAGGCAAAGTATGAGGGTGTAGATTCCAATATGTCGGTAAACTTGGTGGGGAGAACATGTTAAAGTTCTCTTCTGATTCCAATATTTAAGTCAATTAAGAAGTAAGAGAATTAAAAGTATGGTCAAGAAATGACTGTAATGATAGAACATAAAATCCAAGCTGTGAAGGAGGGCTGAGGACAGGTGGTGAGTAGGGTCACCTACTAGAGGTCCCACGGGGTTAAAGAACTGCTTTAGGGCACAAGAGGAAGTGAATGGGAAAGAGAAGGAGGTTAACAGCAGGATTCTTGAATCTGAGATTTTGGAAGGTATACCCTTCTGGGTATGATAAAGTCTAGGATGTGACTAAGGCAGATCATTAGAGGTAGGGAAGCCAGGACACTAAGGGATCAGACTACAGAGCGGACACTGAGGTCATAAAGAATTATGACAGGAGTAATGGTCTATAGCATTGCAGAAAAGATAGGAAGAGATCTGTAGACACCGGGATAATCTGATGGCATGCGCTTCTAAGGCAGTGAGAGATCTGGGGCAGAAGGGGCGACGAGGCCAAGCAGGACACCTACCCCACCTCCAGGCCCAGCGGTCCCTTGGTCTGTCTACAGAGGAGGCAGAACACTCAGAGGACAGCCAGGTTTCAGTCAGAGCCAGGGGGTACCTGATGGAAAGAAACAAAATGTCCTTCAAGAAAGAGAGAGACTTTCCCCTGGCACGAAATTACGGAGAGTATCACATGGGTCTCCCATGAAGGGGCAGAGAGTAACAAAAAGAATAATGATTTAAATGGCAACTTTAAGATTAATAGTGGTATAAGAACTGATTTTTATTAAGATCTTAAAATGTGCCAAACACTGTGTTCTTTCTCCCCGATGGTCCCTGTTCAATGAGGTAATTTGACCTTAAGTATCTTTCAATGTCTATTTTACTGTAGGACCTTTTCTAGCCATGATATTTGGGTACACAGGCAGAAGCAGAGAAGTATTTCCATATGCTTAAAAGAATAACTGAGATTTATAGAACTTGGTTTTCCTTACTTGTTATGATATACAGGAAGAACAGTTTATAGTAAACATGAAAAATATCTAACGACCCCAGACTTAAGTTTCATTTTTCGTGGCGCTGGCCTACCTGAGGTTGAGCTGCCTGTGCACTGCTCTGGGTACCAAGCTCCAAAGAGGGGCCTGGATCAACGCTGGATGCTGGGATCACTTACACGGTGGGTCATCACTGCATCCCCCCCAGAAGAACCCTGCTGCGCTATTTCTCACCTACTTTAACAGACCTTCTTTGTTGGTGGTCACATTAGAGAAAATTTTTACGTTCGGTCCTAGCAGGACAAACTGACAAAAGGGAAAAATTTCATTGAGTATTATCTGTGGATATTTTCTTTTTTTTTTTTTTTAATAAATTTATTTATTTATTTATTTTTGGCTGCATTGGGTCTTTGTTGCTGTGCGCGGTCTTTCTCTAGTTGCGGTGAGCGGGGGCTACTCTTCGTTGCGGTGCGCAGGCTTCTCATTGCGGTGGCTTCTCTTGTTGTGGAGCACGGGCTCTAGGCGTGTGGGCTTCAGTAGTTGTGGCACATGCGCTCAGTAGTTGTGGCTTGTGGGCTCTAGAGCGCAGGCTCAGTAGTTGTGGTGCACGGGCTTAGCTGCTCTGCGGCATGTGGGATCCTCCCGGTCCAGGGCTGGAACCCGTGCCCCCTGCATTGGCAGGCGGACTCCCAACCACTGCGCCACCAGGGAAGTCCCTGTGGATATTTTCGATCGTTTACTTTCTGTATTTCTGAAAACTGTATGTTTAGATCAGATAAAGGTAACATTTCAAATGTGTAGGTGGTTATATAAATTTATTATGTAAATGTAAACTGTGGTGACATCACTGGAAGTTTGGGAAAAAATAAACTGTTACCATACCCCTCTCTCCTTACTAAAAGAAATTTAGGCTAAAGATGTAAATCAAATAAAAAAGAAAATCATGGATTCTGGGAACGTGGTAATATGGGAATAGCTCTCTCCTTTTTCCCTCAGCTCTGAGCTATTTACTTCTGAGGCAAATGGTGCTCAGAGCCAGAGGCAACCGGCGCTAGGAGACGCCCTGGGCTCTGCTGAGGTCCCAGGAGAAGGACCCAGTGCGAGGTCTCCTCGCCATGGGCTGGGTGGGTGATTAGAGACCGGCGCTGAACCCAGAGGGGAAATCACTGGAATCAGGGAAAAACCTGGTCTTCAGAGATCTGTGGACCTGCAGGGAGACCAGCGCATAGAAGAGTTTTCACCGAGTGCCTCAGCATGGCTGACAGTCTCCTTACACTACCAAACCCAGGGGTGCCAGAGATCCACTTGCCTTTTACCACTTACTGGATTCCAGCCATTTAAAATACTTTACTAACCACACTTGAGCCCCAGTGAGCCAACAAAGAAAAATAATGACACATCTAAGGGGAGGAGGTCCCTCAAAACCTAGAGAGAACATAGAGCAAAGAGAACACATATCTAGTGAAACGAAACTTTTGGAGGGAACAGATAAATATGCGAAAAAAAGTAAGAGCTTCTAGAGATAGCAAATACAGCACACACACACACAATTTTCCAAAGCTAAAAAAGACCATGATTTTAAAGCTAAACATTTCACTAAATAAAGTAGAGCACATCTTTGTGACTCTTGTTATAGTTTCTAAGAAAATATCCAAGAATAACTCAAAATGCAGAGCCAAAATATAAAGAGATGGAGAGCATGTGAGAAAGGAAGCTTAACATGTTTATCACAGGAATTCCAGAAGCAGAAAAAAGGAAGTAGTTTAAGGTTAAAGGCACTAAAGCAGAATAATTGAGGAAATAATAATTAAGTAAATAATGCACGAAAGAGTGCCTGAGGTGGAGGAAAAAAATGGTATTTTTATAATTATACATTCCAAATAATAATTATTATAACTATGATTATTATTACTGTTGGGGTCCAGAGCAGGCCACCCCAAAATATGCTTCAATGGCATATTGATGATCTTGAATTAAAGTTACTTGAGAAACAGCCAGTAAAAAGAAGTGATATTAACAAAGAAGGAAAAGAAAGAAAAAGACACTCTGATCACCTCCTTTCCCCCTGAAAGCAGGAACTAAATTTCCCTTGTGAAGGTATCCTCCCACTACTGGGAGGAGATAGAAAGCATCCTTGTCACCAGAGTTAGGGAACTGAAGGCTAAGAAAGCTGGATAAACAAACTTTGTTAGTTCTTCATTAGTCTGCTACCACAAGCACAAGCCCCTTTGTTTCATTAAATCTTCACAAATAATTGTTTCTTTGTCTAAAAATAATACATAGACAGCCTGCTTTGGTCACTTCAGGGGTCCCATTTCTATTAGACTTCCATGCAAACAAATTAAATTTTTTTTCCTCCTATTAATCTGTCTTGTGTCAATTTAATTATTAGACCAGCCAAAAGAACTCAAGAGGGGTAGGGGGGAAGTCTTCACCTCCCCGACATTACTATAGCAGAAGTCAACACTTACATACTTTCTATATGCTAGGCATTGTTCTAATCACTTGATAAATGCTAATTCACTTAGTCCTCACATGACCCTATGAGATTATTATTTTCATCTTGCAAATGAGAAACTTAGGCACAGAGATGTTAAGTTATCTTACCTAAAGTTTCCCAGCCAGTAAGTGGTAGAGCCAGAATTAGAACTCAGACAGTCAGACTCACCGAGCTCTGGCTCTTACATAAGTATTTACATCCTGGTGATAGTCCTGAACTTTAGAGGATTAAAGAGAAAACTCTTATAAGCTTGCAAGCAGAAAGGACAAGATAGGCATAATGGAAAAGAAAAATCACACTGGTGTGAACTGCTCACCTAGAACACCAGAAGTGAAAAGACAATGGAATAGCATCTACAGACCTCTGAGAGAAAAGAACTGCAACTCAAGATCCTTATACCTAGCCAAAGTGGGGATACCCAGGTTGAAAGGAAGAAGTTGGAGGATATATAGGAATCCAGACAGTATATTCCTCAATACCACATTTGAGGAAAGTAGGTAAGAAAAGACTAACCAAGCAACAAATAAACCTGAGCCGAGGCCTCAAAGTGAAGAACAAAGGCGAGGAGCAATGCACCTCACAGTATATCTTTGTGTGTTTATAGAGAAACGTGTATGTTACACACATTACATCTTAATGATTAAGGATAGGCTGTGTAATATAAGTGCAGAATAAGAACTTTTGAAACAGAGGGACACGCTTTAAGGGAAATTCTGATACATAATAAATAATTTAGTTCAATCTAGTAGTTGGGAGTTGGGAGTGGAAGGGGGGAAAATGTTTCAAAAGTCTCATTGTAGGGAGGAGTAAAGGTGGGGCAGGAGAAGAGAAAAAAGTACCCCGGAGGTCTCACCTTATGATACGGAAGAGGGGAAAGATTAGAGTGTCTTGGTGGTAAAAACAGTGTCTTGGCAAAGAAAAGAGTTGATGTCTTGGTGTAAAGTTAGAATCGAGTCCCATGTGTTTAATTAAGAGAGCTGGGAGAGGGAGCCATTAATGGAGTAGAACATAAAGTAAAATCCAACCTCAGGGAGAACAGTGAAATGACTAACTTGCTTAAACTAGCAAAAATAAAGAGAATAAACTGTAAGAAGTTACAAACAGAGTAAAACAGGAGGAATGCAATCAGGTGTATCTATCATAATACTGAATTCTCTCATTGAAAGACAGAGCCTATCAGAGTGGGATAAAAACAGAGTTCTGTGTTTATAAAAAAAACACACTGAAAACAAAGTTGAAAATAAAGCAGTGTCAAAGAACTACTACAAAGGAAAATGCAAAGAGAAAGAAAACAGTGAAAATATTAATAAGACATGGTGAAATTTAAATGTAAACTTCCAAATCAAGATAATGAAAACTTTAATAACAAGAAAGAGGCACACTTCACAATGAAGCAATAACAGTCATAAAAGAGTATAAACCAAACTACACAGCAGCTGAATGAGGTAACAACTAATAAAAGTGCAAAATCTTAAAAAAATGTAATAACCTAATAAATTTCAAAATACCTCTTTCAGAACTGAGCAGACAGTAAAACAGTAAATAAAGATATAAAGGCCATCTCCTGACTAGAAAATAAAATTATTTTCTTATGTCCATGGAATATTTACAAAAACTGATCAAGATCTTGGTTAAATTTTAAGAAGTAGAGGTTGTACAGGCCATGTGATTGTGACTAGGAATAATAAAATGTAGCTACTTTTTGACTCAGCTTTTTCATAGCCAAAATACTCTCAGAAGTTCAACAGTATATAAAAACATATCACTGCAGTTCGTAAGAGTAATGGCAAGAAAGAAAAAGAAAAAAAGAAAAAAAAAAAGGTTAGAAGAACTAAAGAGAAAAGATGACTATCAATAAGAGACTGTGTAAGTTAATTATGCAAGGGACCCTGCTATTACATTAATAAGAATGAGAACGGTTTCCTTACCTTAATTTCTGCGAGAGAGGCCATTGCCCACGCTATGGTAGATCTCAGTCCTGCTGTCTTGATGTAAGCTCTGCTGGCTAAAGGAACCCTAAAAGAAAAGAACACCCAATATTACTGTATGTTAAAGAATATGATGTAAACAAAAATAATTAACCCATTCATATCTGTACCTCATTTTAACAAGTTCATACAACATGCACTAAAGTAATTCCTGTTAGAGAATATTTAACCTTATTACAAAATTACCTTCTCTAATTGGCACCTTGTCTAACCAGCCAGTGTGGTATTTCAGAAAGGTAAATTTTTTAGATAAGTGAAATTTAAACCCTTATGTGTTTAACTTATAAAAATTTAATCACATGAGGGAAATCTTCCTAAAGTGTTTATATACTTCCCTGACTTGCCACACGGACTAGACCTTTCCTTGCTGATCTGGAGTCATCAAGAGGAACAGACTGCATTGTGATATAGATGTAGTATAGGAAGCAGGGCTGAATGGATGCTAACCCTTGAAATATGTTTTCTAAAAGTTCCCTTTTGTAAGTTTGCTTTTTGCTCATTTGCATCTTTCTCAAGAGATGGAATGAAGCATGACATTGTATTGCCTAAGATAATTTATCGAACGAAGGGCTGAAGCAGACATCTCTCCAATGAGTTCACTGGTCTCCATTATGTATCACTTTATACTTTATCCTCTACCTAATCATTGCTACTATCAGTGTTTCCAGATTTGATACAAATTTTCAGAATATTACTTTTATGTTTCTAATGCAATGAACAAGCATTTCCTTGGAAATATCAATGCACTTTTCTATTTCATGTATACAATTTGTTGGTAAGACATTACGGTATGATTTCAAGAATCAGTGTCTGGTTGTTTTGGGGGTAGGCTTGTTCCAAAGCCACTAAGGGGCTATTCTACTAACATTACACAAAGCCACAGTGTTTTCCAAACCCTATTTCCTTTCATCGTTTTATTTCTGCTCTTTCTTTGACTTTAAGTTATCCTGTTTTGTGTGTATTTACTGCAAGCCTCTTAAGATCTTAGAATGAAATGAGGTAATTGTAAATACCTTATCAAATAAAACAGTATAATTGCATAGTTACTATTATAACAAGGAAGCCCTGAATGGTAAACCCATGAGAGTTGTTTTTTTTTTTTTCTCTTGAAAGGTTTTTCAGGAAATAAAAATTCACATTGTAAATAGTACTATATCCATAGATTTGGAATCTGGGATATAAACTTTGCAGGTAGAAAGACTATAAAATATTTTGATCAATGAACCTTGCTTCTGCAGGCTAAGTGCAGCAATTATCTTGCTACAAAACACATTAGTTAAAAACCAAAATGGAGAGATTATTTTCACTCTACACACAAACACAGAGAGAGAGAGAGAGAGAGAATTGGTACAGAAAACTGTCTTTGTCCGTATATATTACAAAGTGCTTTTCTAGGCATCAGAGATTTATGTAGAACCTTTTAAATTTTTAGCCATTATGTGCATATTTTTACTAATAGAGGTTTTATTTTATGGAAGCCAATTCTATTAATATGTGACAAAAGTGAATGTATTCTTATTTTGCTTAAACTTGGGCAAAATTAATCTGCTATTACGTCAACAAAATGGGCTCATTATGTCAGTAAAAATAAAATTATTCGGGGGAAAGAAGTGTTCAGAAATAAACTCCTTGAAAATAAAAATAATTCCCTACTTTGGTAAAATCCGCTGATGTGTTTAATCAGAGTTTAGCTGGCTTGTACCCTAGTACAAAAATAAAGGTGTTTTTTCTTCCAGAAAGTAGGCATAGAGGGAACTTACCTCAACATAATAAAGGCCGTATATGACAAACCCATGGCTAACATTGTTCTCAATGGTGAAAAACTGAAACCATTTCCTCTAAGATCAGGAACAAGACAAGGTTGTCCACTCTCACCACTATTATTCAACATAGTTTTGGAAGTTTTAGCCACAGCAATCAGAGAAGAAAAAGAAATAAAAGGAATCCAAATCGGAAAAGAAGAAGTAAAACTGTCACTGTTTGCAGATGACATGAAACTATACATACAGAATCCTAAAGATGCTACCAGAAAACTACTAGAGCTAATCAATGAATTTGGTAAAGTAGCAGGATACAAAATTAATGCACAGAAATCTCTGGCATTCCTATACACTAATGATGAAAAATCTGAAAGAGAAATTGAGGAAATACTCCCATTTACTATTGCAACAAAAAGAATAAAATACCTAGGAATAAACCTACCTAAGGAGACAAAAGACCTGTATGCAGACAACTATAAGACACTAATGAAAGAAATTAAAGATACAAACAGATGGAGAGATATACCATGTTCTTGGACTGTAAGAATCAACACTGTGAAAATGACTATACTACCCAAAGCAATCTACAGATTCAACGCCATCCCTATCAAACTACCAATGGCATTTTTCACAGAACTAGAACAAAAAAATTTCACGATTTGTATGGAAACACAAAAGACCCCGAATAGCCAGAGCAATCTTGAGAAAGAAAAACGGAGCTGGAGGAAACAGGCTCCCGGACTTCAGACTATACTACAAAGCTACAGTAATCAAGACAGTATGGTACTGGCACAAAAACAGAAATACAGATCAATGGAACAGGATAGAAAGCCCAGAGATAAACCCACGCACGTATGGTCACCTTATCTTTGATAAAGGAAACATGAATATACAATGGAGAAGAGAGAGACTCTTCAATAAGTGGTGCTGGGAAAACTGGACAGCTACATGTAAAAGAATGAAATTAGAACACTCCTTAACACCATACACAAAAATAAACTCAAAATGGATTAAAGACATAAATATAAGGCCAGACACTATAAAACTCTTAGAGGAAAACACAGGCAGAACACTCTATGACATAAATCACAGCAAGATCCTTTTGACCCATCTCCTAGAGAAATGGAAATAAAAACACAAATAAACAAATGGGACCTAATGAAACTTAAAAGCTTTTGCAAAGCAAAGGAAACCATAAACAAGATGAAAAGACAGGACTTCCATGGTGGTGCAGTGGTTAGGAATCTGCCTGTCAATGCAGGGGACACGGGTTCGAGCCCTGGTCCGGGAAGATCCCACATGCCGCGGAGCTACTAAGCCTGTGCGCCACAACGACTGAGCCCGCATGCCACAACTACTGAAGCCCGTGCGCCTAGAGCCCGTGCTCTGCAACAAGAGAAGCCACCACAATAAGAAGCCCACGCACCGCAACGAAGAGTAGCCCCCACTCGCCACAACTATGGAAAGCCCGCGCGCAGCAACGAAGACCCAACGCAGCCAAAAATAAATAAGTAAATAAATAAATAAATAAATAAATAAATAAATTTATTAAAAAAAAAGAGAGAGAAAAGACAATCCTCAGAATGGGAGAAAATATGTGCAAATGAAGCAACTGACAAAGGATTAATCTCCAAAATTTACAAGCAGCTCATGCAACTCAATATCAAAAAAACAAACAACCCAATCCAAAAATGGGCAGAAGACCTAAACAGACATTTCTCCAAGGAAGATATACAGATTGCCAACAAACACATGAAAGGATGCTCAACATCACTAATCATTAGAGAAATGCAAATCAAAACTACAATGAGGTATCACCTCACACTGGTCAGAATGGCCATCATCAAAAAATCTACAAACAATAAATGCTGGAGAGGGTGTGGAGAAAAGGGAAACCTCTTGCACTGTTGGTGGGAATGTAAATTGATACAGCCACTATGGAGAACAGTGTGGAGGTTCCTTAAAAAACTAAAAATAGAACTACCATATGACCCAGCAATCCCACTACTGGGCATATACCCTGAGAAAACCATAATTCAAAAAGAGTCATGTACCACAATGTTCATTGCAGCACTATTTACAGTAGCCAGGACATGGAAGCAACCTAAGTGTCCATCGACAGATGAATGGATAAAGAAGATGTGGCATATATATACAATGGAATATTACTCAGCCATAAAAAGAAATGAAATTGAGTTATTTGTAGTGAGGTGGATGGACCTTGAGTCTGTCATACAGAGTGAAGTCAGAAAGAGAAAAACAAATACCATATGCTAACACATATCTATGGAATCTAAAAAAAAAAAAAAAAAAGGTTCTGAAGAACCTAGGGGCAGGACAGGAATAAAGATGCAGACGGAGAGAATGGACTTGAGGACACAGGGAGGGGGAAGGGTAAGCTGGGACGAAGTGAGTGAGTGGCATGGACATATATACACTACCAAATGTAAAACAGATAGCTAGTGGGAAGCAGCCACATAGCACAGGGAGATCAGCTCGGTGCTTTGTGACCACCTAGAGGGGTGGGATAGGGAGGGTGGGAGGGAGATGCAAGAGGGAGGAGATATGGGGATATATGTATATGTATAGCTGATTCACTTTGTTATAAAGCAGAAACTAACACACCATTGTAAAGCAATTATACTCCAATAAAGATGTTAAAAAAAAAAATAAAGGTGCTTTTTGATCTTCTTACGTGCATTTCTTCTTTTTTTCTCTTACACACCGTCTATCAGCAAGTTGAAGACATTCTCACCTACATCTCTCTAGCCTAGATTTGTCCCCTGAATCCCAGATCTTTATCTTCAAACGTGTGTTTGGACACCTTTTACCTGGAGGTTCTTTAAGTACTGCAAAATTTACAGATATAAACTAAGTACACTCTCCTTTCCCTGTATTTACTCTCTTGATATACGTCTTCATTTTCTTAGGCCACTTACCATCTATGTACTGGGTAATCTCATCTACATCTCCAGCTGAGACTTGTCACCTGAACTCCAGAGCTGCAACTTTAAATATCTACTTGGACATGTTTCACTGAACACACAACTACTTCCTTTCCCCACATTTTATATTTCAGTGACTGACACCAGTGTCTCTTGGTTGCCAAAATCAGATATCTGGAAGTTATTCTAGACTCCCTAACATTTTCTTGAATGTTTTATTATTACCTTTTTATTACCCCCAACTTTGCCTTAGTTCATTTCTTCATCATTCATTGCCTGAACCAGTATAAGAGTTTAACCCCCCCTTTTTTATTTCCCTTCCACTTTAAAATATAATTTCCTTGGTAATTTTTTAAAAATCACAAACCTAATCACAACACTTTTCTGCTTCAAATTCTTACTGCTTTTAGAATAAAACTCAAATTATTTAACCCGGCTTATAAGACACTTCATGACTCATTCCCAATCCTCTGTCTCCTTTTCTACCACTCTCCCTATGCATTCCCTGTCCCATCTATACCGAAACTACTTGCTGTCCCCCATGTACCTCAAGCCTCCTCACACCTCCACGCCTCTGCACATGCAGTTCCTTGCTTGTAAGATCCTTTCCTTCTCTTGTCCGCTTGAGATATCCTTGCTTATTATTCTCCATTTAAGTGATACACTGAGTGATACTCTTCTGTGTTCTTTTGCTCACCTGTCCTCCATCAGTTAGGTCCTCTTTTCTAATTCCAATCAAGCACTGACCACATATCTGTTCTCCCACTAGAGTGAATTCCTTGTGTTTAATAACCATCTTACTCATCTTCGAACACTGGATATGTAGCACAATGCTTAGCACAGAGTAAGAACTTATTAGATAATTTCACTTGAAATTAATTGAATGAATTAATCTTACGCTGGTAAATGCTTTTCCCCTTCCCTCCCTAGTTGCTGATCTGTTTAAAAATAGAATAGCTGAAATTTATTTACCACTTACTCTATCATAAAAGCAGTTATCTCATTTTCATATGTGTTATCTCATTTAATCCCAACTACAAAGCTAGGAAGTAGATACCATCCTTTTCCTGATTTTATAGCAGAGGAATGTGATAATATGCCCCAACTCACAGAGTTATTTTGTGGAGAAGGGGGAACTGAAGTCCATGGTTCTTATCCACTATGCTTACTGTACCAGGTGATGTGCTACTAAGATACACATTTTTGTGTGTCCCTCAAACTCGATGGCTGCTCTGTCCTCTGTTCCATCACTTCTGACTTTCTTCTCTTGTCAGGGTCACCAGGTTACGGTTTCTGACCTCCACCGTCACTTCTCTCGTCCACCGCTATCTGCTTTTCAGTTCTTCATACGCCTCCCTTGCCTCACACAATGGCGAACTGTTTTAATCAACACACTTCGTGATTGCTTCCTTCCTTCGCTGAGGTAGTGAAACAGACTAATCAGAGAGCGTCTAATGCAATCTTATTTTCGGCCACTGCTCATTCAGGGTCTGAGCCTTAATTTTCAGATACATACCTTTTATTTGTCAACTTTTAGGTTAAATTACCAGTTATTACTTGAGATGCCATAAGCATGACTTCTTGAAGGTGTCTAGCAAGCATTAAATAAAATTGTACACCTTTTAAAAACACATATAAAAACTTATATATATGTATATTTGTTAAGTTAATAATAAAAGATCATGAAAGTTAGCATTTTTATATATGATTACAAATTAAAAATGAGTTCTTTTATTTGGTGCCAAAAATCTAAATACATTCATACTGCATCAGTCAGCCCTGCTGGGGATGAAATGTTCCTTATAAATCAATATTCTAGACACTTAAGCTCACCCTTTTAGGGGCCAAAGTGTTAAAGAATATTTAGCTGCTTTATGAATCCTTCTAAAAATATATTTCATATTTTACTGTCTTACTAGTCTTCCTTACCCTTGTCTTGGTGACTATCAATAATTACACTAGGTTGAAATGTGGCCATCTTTCAGTTTCTCCCACCTTTCCTGTCGACTATTATAAAATTAAAAAAACCATGGTAGGCAAAATTGCTAAAAAAAAACAACAAAAAAAACCAGTTTTACAAATATTCTGCAGGGGTTAGGGCCTGGGACTTCAAAAGGCACTGGAGTAGGGCAGCCTGGACACCTTGTAGGTGTAGGTATAAAACAGTGGGTTAGGTTTCGTCTGGGAGAGTTGGTAGGCTACTGGGGTAGGTGGGGGCCAAGGGAAACCAACAGGGCATTGAGGCATGTGATGACCTCTTGTGTGTTAAGGTGACAAGAAATATTATTTGGTGCAGGATTTTTGTAATCTAGAGGCTAGTGGGGCCTACCCTATAACTAGCACGCAGTGGAACTCAATCATTCAACACTTCTTGAACGTCTACAGTGCTCTCAGCATTGTGCTAATCAACTGCTATGGTGCACCATTTGATAAAAGCTATTACAATGACCTTCAGCATTACTTTTTACATCCTGATTCAGGCTTACACATGCACAAATGTGAGCTTAGGGTAAGTGAGGTATTCCTATAGCACTTTTAGGATTTTAAAAACATTCCATGCCTAGAATCACCTAGAGAAGGGGTATCTAAATCACCTTATACTGTGTAAACAGGGCTTTGCATATAAAATGTTTTGGAGATGCCAACAATATTCACATGTTCCCAAAAAACTGCAAATCCCTATTTCCATCATCCAACCAGCTCTTTCTTCCCAAAGCACCTAGAAAAAGGACCTGTCGTATGATAAGGGTTCAATAAGTTAAGAAAAGGAATCAACTGCATTTATTATTATATAGTACCCAACATAACTAGGGAGAAAACCTGAAGAAGATTTTAAAAACTGGAATTACTCTCCCACAAAAAAAGAACTGCAATAAAATTTGAAGAATGTTTAAGGTGACTTTTAAGAACTGTGTTGTATTTTCTAATTTAATAAAAAAATCCAAGAGACCAACAGACTAAAAATTTTAGCTTAAATATGGGCCTGTGAAAATCATTTAATAATAGAAATAATTAGATATAATTTTCAGTATGAATCATGTAATCAGTGGGTTATTGTGATCAAATCTTTCACAGCTCTAGTCCGATCAGATCATATCTACCAAGCTCTGTGAAAACACTTTACTGGCTCAAGCAAAGAACTCAAATGCTTTGCCTTTAGCCCCCTCTGATATATCAATGTTTCTTTCATACTATAAATAAAAGCACAAAGTTCTTAATTTTACAAACTCTACTAAGGAACAAGCCTGAAACTTAGAAACAATATCTACCTGAACACAGGAATTCCCACCACAGAGTAAATGTCACTTAGATGTATAAAGATCTGAAAGAACAAATACAGAAGTTAAAATGGAACAGGAAATGCATTACCAAATGACTGACAATTTGAAAACTTCCATTTTGAACCTATACAACCTATATTTTAATAAGAAATTCCAAGGCTTTGTCATATCCAGAAAAATTTTCCATAATATTTTTTACTGAGCAGAGGCAAAGTAAATTTTAAGTACGTCTCACAGAAAAATTCTGAGGTCAAATTGTATACAAGTTATATTGAGAATCATATTACGAAGAACTCAAGGTTACCTTTCTTCCCAGCGATTCTTTGAATTACCTTAACTAAATTAGATTTTTCATCATTTTAGGTTAGAGACAACTACCTAAATCTACCCTAATTCTAGCCTCAAATAAGACTTGATGCCATGGTTAACAGAAACTTTCTTTAAGCCAAATATACTGTAGCAAGTGTGACCTTTTCCCTCCTTACTATTTATAGGGGAGCTTCTTCCTATTACCTTGTTATTTTTTTCCCAGTTTTATTGAAAAATAATTGACATATATCACTCTATATGTTTAAGGCATATAGCATGAAGGTTTCATTCACGTATATTGTGAAATGATTACCACAATAGGTCCAACTAACATCCATCTTCTCATATAGATAAAAGGAAAAGAAGGGGAAAAAGGAAAAACTTTTTCCTTGTCATAAGGACTCCTAGGGTTTACTCTCTTAACCGCCTTCCTTTAAGTTGTATAGCAGTGTCAGCTGTAGTCGTCATGATAGGCCATGATGAGGATTTAAATATCTCAAGTTATAATTAGTAGCCCACATAAATTTTAAAGAACCCTCCTTCTGTAGCCTGATGAGGCTTATGGAATTCTCTAATTCTGCTGTTTGACCTCAAGAACATTTGATTCCTGATACTTTCACCCCAAAGGTATTTTAATATAGTTTAATCAGAATTATTCCAATATTGATAAACTTTTACTAAGAAAAGAATAATCTGGAGTGAACTCCATTTAGTCAGTTTAATTCCTTGATTACTGAAGCTAAACTTTCCAATTTTTTATATTATTCACTTTAGCAAAACTACTAATTGGGATTCATTCTTTTCTATTTAAAAGTTATATTAAAGATATGATATACTGATATTTTTATATATCAAATGTTATCAGGTATAGCTTTCCCCACTATGAAGGTTTTTCTATTAACTGTACAGAACAAAATTTGTTAAGGTTTGTTTCTTCTGTCAATTTTGGTCACGGATTTTACTATGTGTGATTCTATTGTTGTCAATTTTGTTTTGTGTTGATTATTTCTACCAATAGCTATTATTAATTGCATTAAATGGATGATAGGAATTAAATTAGATATATTTATTTATGAGCTAAACTATGAGAAAACTATAATTCTGAGACAGTGAGATAGAGTCAGGGAGAGATGGAGAGGAGGAAACCAGGAGAGCAGAAGATAAGAAAAGTGGAAAGGGGCAGATGAAGGAAGACACCCTTATGTCAAAACATTCTTGAGGTCAAAATATTTTGCATAACAGCAATAAAGAATATAAAAGAGGCACGACTTATTAAAAGCAAAAAATATCAAATAACAAAACTGAAAAACAACACAAAATCTTCTGATTTGGCCAGCCACTACTCCATTTAAAGCTATATAACAATAAATTTATGAATTAACGAATCATAAAAGTGACTAAACTGGTCAAATTTATGAGATGGTTTTCAAAAAATAGTGAAGAATATTTTTTATAGCTAGAATTTGTTTTCCCATGTGTTTACTTTGTTCTAATTAAAAATTGTGTAACCTCCTTAAATTGATTTTGAAAATAGAGAAAAAGAAAAATAATCCCCAAACCCTAACAAAGCCACGATTAACACACTATTTAACTTTGTATTGGCCTTTTTGTTTTCCAATTTTTTTTTTACCATTAGCTAGAATTTCTTATTATACAGACTTGTTATTTATTATAGTGATTATAGAGAGCATCTCTGCAACCTTATGTTAAATGTTCAGTTTAACTGTGACTAAACAATTCCATTCCAAAAGCCCTATTTGGATGAGACATTTTCACAGTGAAAACTACTAGCAAAATTATCTGCAGTATTCTATTGCTAAAGAGGAAACAGACTGCTGGATCCATGTAGACATGATTTTTAAAACTCTAAAGCAAAATTGAAAAGCACAATAAAAGTTGTTGACATTGCAATGATATTGTAATAACTTTGCATGGGGACAGATGGCTACTAGACTTAACATGGTGATTATTTTGTAATGTATGCAAATGTCGAATCACTGTGTAGTTCACCTGAAACATAATATTTTACGTCAACTATATTTCAATTTAAAAAAAGAATAGTTGGTATTGTCTTTAAAGAATTAGGTTATAAGCATATAAAATAAAATGAACATTCATTACCTCTAAATTTGGATTCCTCAAATCTGCTTTCCATCCAAACTGTTTCATGAGGGCAATTCCAATTACTCTTCCTACCTCCTGGAAAAGCAGCAGGTTATAGAAAAGAATATACTAAAAATGAAAATTTTAAGTTTAAATGTAAGCAAAAACTAACAGAGTTTGCAGGAAAATCAATCAGACTATCTGATGGTAATTTAAGGTTACAATATTAAAATATCACACGAAAGCATTTTCTACTCAAGGCAAAAAGGGTACATTTTACCTCTTCCACCCCCAACACATCCTACGGCAGTAACGTCTACTTGTATGTAATCTTTATTCTTGTAATTTTAGATACATGAAATAACCAGATCATGGCCTGATAAATACGGTCATTCTGGGTTTTAGGAAACAGATGCAAGCTGAAAGATTAACTATTTTAGCTATGGCAATCCTATATGTTTAAAAATTACCAGCAATAGCATTAGGCTCAAACTTAAGGGTCTGTCTGATTTTAAGACTGGCCAAAGGACCTAGGCTTATGCCCTTTATATTACTGAACTTTGTAGGGTCTGTTCGTGGTCTTTGCTCTCCTTTTACGTCCATCTGTGTATTTGCATCTGGGTCCTGGGACAATCCCACATGCAGGACCTGGTGCAGAGCAACAATTCAATAAACACAGAACCGAACTACAGAGAAAGCCTAAAAGCTTCAGACCATGATATTAGGATTTCCAAATGTAAAGTATATCTATTCGTTTAACGAAACCTTTAGGGAGAAAGTAAAAGGAAGTGTTTACATAGAATGGCATACTATTCCTCTTAAGCATCTGAGGTACAGTTAAGAAGGAAAATGCATTTTTAGAAGAGATTTAGTTATATGAGATTAGGCCTAGTTATCTCTCTGGGCCTGGTTTATGTATTCTGAGAAAGGTTTTCACCTCTTTTTAGATCTAAAGAGTAATAAATTCTTTTAGAAAATGGTAACCCACTCTGGAGGGGGAAAGTGTACCTGTGCAGTAAAGGTCTTTGCAATGGCTCCACTGCAGCGACAGGAAACTCTGAAAGTTAAGTCGTTCTGGTTATGAGTATCAACTGCTTCTGCTACATCGTTCTGAAGTTCTTCTTGAGGTTTGTCTCTTTTACTGGTAAAATTTCCTTGCTTCAGTGTTTCTTCTTCTATTTGTTTTTCCAGTTGGCATTCCTTATTCTCTTGTATCTCTTGCATTTGTTCTGTTTTCAGTTTCTTAGCAATGATGTCATTTTCTCCCACTTTTCTTTTTAGTGGTTTAGCATTTTTTTGAGAAAGTTTTACCTTTTTTGCATCAAGTTCAAGAAGATTTTTCCAAATTGAAATGGCATTCAACCAACTTTCAGGATCATCATTTGTAAGTCTCTGCATTTCATTAAGTATTTTTCCTAAATAAATAAAATCTCAGTTTACCCTTTATTGAAGCTATTCATCACCCCCAAATCCCATTACCTTTATTTCTTTAAAATAAGAAATTTTATTAAATTGCTACATGAATAGTGACTTCCCTTTCATCTGGAATTTATATAATTTAACATAAGAATATTGTGCAGAATAAAGTTCATTCGTATATTCTATACTTAACGTCAAAACTGTTTTAAAATTCCTACAAAGTTATCATTTTCTTTAGCAAGATCATTTGTCCTACGATAACATATGCATCTCTTCAATATACTTATAGACCTAGAGCATGTGTTGATCTTTAAAATAATGCTGATCTTGCCTATAAAAATTAAGTTTAAAAAAACAGAATAAATTGCAAAACACAGAGCACAAAAACAGAGCAACTGAATCTTGGGACTATTTTAGACCATACAGTATTAGCACAGATCATAAAAGGAGTTTCCACAAAGTAACACTTCAGATATACAACCGATTCATAACTTAGGGACTGCCAGCCATGCTCGATAAAATGTAACCTTTCCTTGATGAACAAGGGCCATCAAGATGACCCAAGAATAATAACTGTAGTTCTCTAAAGATGAAAGTGTGTGGAATACTGGGATGAAATTTTATTGACCCCACAATATAATACCTTAGGATTTGCTTTAAAACAATTTTTCTGCCCTGTCTTGATTTCTTGCCATTTGTATCTTTCTTGACACACTTTATTATAGACTATATGATGACATGGTCTCTTGTGCACAAGCAGCAATCAAAATGAGGTTTAAGGCAATGTTTTAGCCAGATGTATCTGATCCTTTTTTGTTGCTTTTATCAAGATCTTTACATTATTTCAGCAGCATATTTATAAAATTAGGGAGTGGACAAGAAATCTCTCAAGCCCTCTTTAACTCTAATGCTTTATAAATGGGTGTAAGTTTTTTCAAAACAGTTAAAGTTCCCCAAACAGGAAATTTTACTATGTAGTATTTTTCCAATTATATCACTCATCAGTTAAAATTTAGATGGTGACAGTTTTGACCAATTTATTAAATCAATGCATTTTGGGTTATCACATGCTCCTAAATCTAAATAAATGCACTGACCATACATAGCTCTAGAGAAGGTGTCTGATCGTAATTCTTAAGGAAGAAATGTGACTTAGGACACTACAATCTCAGAAGAAAGGCAGCAGATTGCAAAGAGAAGAGACATAATTAGGTGATAATGTTCAGGAAATACAGAAAAATAACTAATTAACGATCCCATGGGTCTGAATGAATCTTAAAAATGTGAAATGGCTACATATTAATTACCAAGCAGAAAACTTTGGAGTACAATATATCATGGGGGGTAAAAGCAATAGGTATACACTGTACCTTTACTTACAGAAGAAACATTCAACGGAAGCTGCTTTTTAATCAGTAAAAATAACCTTTCTGCAGATTTTAATTTTTTCAGCATATTCAAGTCAGAACAGGTGGTGAAAAAAACTTTTCCTGAAATATATTCAACCTAGAGATAGAAAAAATAGGTATTAATGAATTAAAACATGGCACCTAGACTAACAATAATAAAAATGACCATTTCTGAAGTATCTATTATTTATCAGACACTGTACTAGGCACTCTGAATACATTCCCCCCCCCCCCTTATCCTTATAACAACCCTCTAAGGTAGATTTTATCATCCCCATTTTATAGATTAGGAAATTGAGGCTTAGAGAGGTTAAATAATTTGTATGAACTCACACAGTCAGTGACCAAGATCATAATCTTTCTATGTTACCTTTTGGAAAGTGTGTGTGTGCACACACTACTAAAAAAATAGAACACAAAATACTCATTAATTATCAAATCTCACACAACTGTTAAGAGTGGGCAAAGGAAAGGTATAATGGAGAGGACAAATGAGGTGTCTAGCCCAAGGTTAAAATAATCAGTAGGTATTTCTTAAACATCTACCTCGTGGTCTACAAGGAAGCATACAGTATAAATCTTAAAGATGAATAATAATGTAATAGGCATACACTGACATACAAATTAAAATGTAAAATTTATAAGACAACAACCTGCATTAAACCCAGAAGAAAACAAAAAACTTAACATAATAAACGCACTGGTAAGTTGTAGGTACAATAAGTAGCACCAATGATGGAAGCCATCGTTAGTAAAAGTCTCGGGGAAGAATCCTATAAGACTTGGGAAGAGGGATTGTAACAAAAGAAAAAAGGGCAAGAACACGCAGATGGGAGTGACAACCTGGCTGAAGTAAACTGTGAGCCAGCACGGCAACATTTGCTGTGTGATGCTGACTGATGGTGTCAGGTGGATGGATGGTGTAGCTCAGGCCTGCTTGATAACGCTCATGAAATTTCGAGTATCACAGATGCTAACGGTCAAGCGTTATAGGCTTTTGATGAAAACTATGACAGCACTAAATTAGCTGGCAGAAAAAATTACCGTGGAAGAGGCATAGAGGACTGAGTGTTGAATGTGATGCTGGAGGAAGAAGTAGATTACTGAGGAAGAAATAATGAACCATTTGGCTGTGGGAACTGGAAAATGGACAGAAGCAAGAAGTATGCATCAAACAGAAAGAGGTTGTGGAGACAGGATGGCTACGTGGTCGAAGTCAGGGAAGAACGGAAAATGAAAAGAGCACTGACTCACAGAGAGTCGAATGAGGTACAGCAAATGGTGCTTAATGCCAATGGAACCCTAAACCTTTTGGGTCAATCCAACCCCCTCAAGTTCAGGATGGATGTGGATAGTCCTAGCATTCTCCTTTTAGCAGTGGCCATGGGCTGACTGACATGGTTTTAAGTCATTTCCTAGGACTGAGGCAACCATGGAATTTGGGGTATCCCATGTGTGTAGGTAGCTCCCATTCAATGGGAATTTGAACTCCAAATGTTGTATGTTTGATCTGACCTGGTCTAATTAAGCTTTGGGGATGGTAATTTCTGAGGTTACCACTCTAGCTTGATGAAGAAGAATCTCCACTGGGGAAGCCCTAGGTTGATAACAGTTAAAACCCCAATACTTCCAGTTATAAGAGTAACAAGTTCTGCAGCTCTGACATATAGCATGGTGATTACAGCTAGTAATACTGTATTATATAGCTGAAAGTTGCTAAAAGAGATCTTAAATGTTTTCACCACAAAAAAGTAATGGTGCTTATATGACGGGATGGAGGTGTTAGCTAATGCTATGGTGGTCATCATTTTGCAGTATATAAATGTATCAAATCGCCTTAAACTTACATAATGTTGTATGTCAATTATACCTCAATAGAGCTGGAAAAACAAATAAATAAAAAAGAAAACCCAAATAGCTTAGGTACCAGCAATGCAGCTGACCAAGAGAGATGGAGGGAGAAGGGAATGAGAAGAATGTTTAGGAATCAGTATTGAAGCGGATAATGAAGTAACTAAAACAAGAACTTCTGGTTTCTACAATTTACTTCTTTCTCATTACAAACGTGACATTTTCCCACTAAAGTCAAAACTAAATATATACCTCAAAAGTGCTTAGAACTTGGAGACACAGTTTTAAAAAGTAAATTTTTAGAAGTTTAGATTTTATGTTACTTGACCTAAAAATATAGCTGATGTTACGCCATCACAAAACAGGTTAACAGACATGAAATACCTTGTCAAGATTCTGGGGGAACTGACATAAATATTTTACTGAAAATGTATGGTTTTAAGATCCAAGTCTTATAAACAAACTGATGCAAAAACAAACATCTAGACCAGTGATTTTAACCTAAGTAGTCTAGACATTAGTTATTTAATTGTACAAAGATCTTATCTTTTCTCATTTACTTGAGTATCAAGGGAAACAGTTTATATAATGAACTTCCTCCAAAAATATCTTTTTTTGAGGGGGGTGTGGAGAACAAAAAAACAAAAAGACTTGACTGAAAATAAAGTTAATTAAGAGGACCTAAAAGGTCATTTAATTTATTTGGGGTATCCAATCATAAGAATAATATGTGTTGAGGCATTAAAATGCTAAATACATTCTCAAAACCAAAAGCAACATTATTCTCTTTATTTAAAAAATTAACATTAGGCCTACCTTCCTCTTACAAGAAATGAGCATGTAATCAGAAGTAGTTTACGAAGTTGTAAAACAGCCACTGTGAGAATCAATCATATATACGAAAGCACTTTAACAGTTCACCCTTTGTAAAGACATTGTATCTCAAAGTAGCAGAGAAATGAATTTTGGTGTTTATGATTTCAAACAGTGAAGCTTCCATTACTCGTTTTTTTTTTTAGTTTGTTTGTAACTGATCATATTCAGTTACAATAATTAGAGAGAACTGTGGCATTTTAGAATATTTCATCCCAGTATTTGTTACTTGAAAATTTATTTATATATCCAATCTGTTTTTTCCATTTGGAATTAAATCATTAAAAACTGTCTAAAACCAGCTGGTTTTATGTCTAACACTTCAGAAGACGAAATAACAGCCTTTACTAAAGAAAAAAACAGCTCTGTTATCGGCTAGCATTATCTAAGCAGTTAGCAGTTTTACCTTTCTTTTAAAATTCAGGGATTCAAGTTTGACACAAAGATGAAAAGCTTAAGCCTATGCAAAAAAGTAAGGTACAGTAATATAGGGAGATACCAAAGTTTTCCTAATTCTACAGATGCCATTTAATTTCGGAATTAATTTTAAAGTGCTAAGTGAAGGACTGAGGTGGCGTGTGAGCTTTTTTGGATCATTTTAGGAGAATTAAAAATATATACTTTACTACATTAAATGAAAAACTATGAAACAACTCAACTATCTGCTTAGCTGTAACCCAATACCCTCTATCATCATGACCCCACTAAAAAAGTGAAAAAAAAAAGGACCTGGGTTAATTGTCTTTGCTATGTGGATTTATAAAGGCTGATTTATCAACTGACAGGCCCTCCTGGTCAGCTGGCATTGGAGGCACCTCTACTATCTTCAAAATTACTGTTCCTACTTTTTTTTAAAAATAATTTATTATTTATTTTTGGCTGTGTTGGGTCTTCGTTTCTGTGCGAGGGCTTTCTCTAGTTGCGGCAAGCGGCGGCCACTCTTCATCGCGGTGTGCGGGCCTCTCACTGTCGCGGCCTCTCTTGTTGCGGAGCACGGGCTCCAGACACGAAAGCTCAGTAGTTGTGGCTCACGGGCCTAGTTGCTCCACGGCATGTGGGATCTTCCCAGACCGGGGCTCGAACCCGTGTCGCCTGCACTGGCAGGCAGATTCTCAACCACTGTGCCACCAGGGAAGCCCTGTTCCTACTTTTATTGTTATAATAAATAACAGTATTTAACACATTAAACATTATTACAAAGTAAAGCTTAATTTTACCCAACACATTTCTTTAAAGTACTCTACACACTACATAGTATACTATGTAATATATTTGTATGCTATAAATTAAATATTTAAAAATACACAGGAACCTATAGAGAGGCTTGCCCCACCACCAGGAGAAAAAAAAAATCAAACCTGAATGTGACCAAGTGCTAGCTATAACTTACAGGACTCCGATTTACAGGAAACATAGAGGATAGAGGAACATATGAAACCACACCACGGAGAAGCAAATGGCAAAGACTGAGAACAAGCAGAGACCAACATTTTTCTAATAATGCTGCACACGCAGACTGGGTCAAGCCATCTATTTTTCATACCAAGAACTCTACGTTAACATTTTAAAAAATCAGTGCAGCAAGATGTCATGGCCACACAGTGTTTAAGGAACTGGACCCAGGTCCCAGCCTGCCTGGGTTGAACGTGATAATATGCTCATGCCTGATTTCACAGACAGCTTGGGTTTGAATCCCAGCTCTGCCATTTTCTGGTTCCATGACTTGAATATTTTATTGGACTTTACCTGTGCTTCATTTTCCGTTTCTATGTGGAGCCTACCTCGTAACATAGGGTAGTTGTGAAAATTGTCTGATACATATTAAATGCTTAATCCATGTCAGCAGTTGCTATTGTTGCTTTTTTAGATTAGCTACATTCAATGCTCTATGACATTCTGTGACCAAAACCACAAATGGCAGATAGTCTAATAAAGACTGATGCCATTCTTCATGACACCTATATCCTTCTCTCCCCACCCCCTCATCACTGAAACTCCTTTTGTGGACCTTCAACACTGCAGGAGTCCTGGGAGTGGAGTGGTCAATTTCTTTCATTAAGCTTTCATTTTCCAAAAACACATCATTCACGCTGTCATATATATCCCATCAAGATACTGGAGCACTTTTCTATTACATCCTTTTCCTGTTTTCAAGAACCAGGCTCAGCATGTCCTAGAACCTAAACTGATGTTTAAAACCTTCTTCGTTTCATTGAAATTAACAGCGTATAAATGCCAGCAACTGTTAACTTCCTCCTCTGAGGCCTCCAAGAGAATTTTTCTAGCTACTATTTACAGCGTGTTTAAGGTGTACTTTACACACCCTTTGTCATTTAATCCTCCCAAAAGTCCTATGAGATAAACATAATCATTGTCGGGAAACTGACGAAAACAGCTGAACCTGAAGATTATATTTGCGTTTAAAGGATGGAGAAAGGATTCTGACAGGTCTAATTCTAATTATAGGCACTATCAAACACTTTTAAAGAATCCATGAAGTAACTTGCATCAACCCCTCTTTTTAACAAAAGTTCACCCGTGACGGGTACGCGGTAACAGATGTGCAGGGAAAAACGGCTGGCGGGTCTTTCCGGCAGTAATTAGAGGACCTGCCAGCAGAACTCCGAGGGCCGGGACGTCGCCTCCGTGGGTTCGCGGGCCGAGAGCGCGGGGATCACGTCGCTTTCCCGGGTCTGGGACGGACCCCGGCGGGGAGGCACCACGGCCAGGGGCGGGGATTGGGCCACCCTGCTTCCCGCCCAGGCGCGCGACCAGGCCGACTCACCTGCGTGGCCGCCAGCCGCGACCGCACCTCCCGCATCAGGAAGGGCTCCAGGCCGCGGCCCGCGGTGCAGAAGAAGCGGGCGCCCGCTGCAGGCCCGGAGCTGCGACCGCCGGGCACCGCCGCCATGGCGGCTCCGGGTCACGTGGCCTCGGGTGCGCGCGGCGCGGCGCAGCGGCCCCGGAGGTGGCGCTCAGGGGGTGGAGGGCCGGGTGTTGCCTAAGGCGAGCCGGGCAGGAAGGTCCCGGGAGGGTGCGATCGGCTGGGAGGGGCCCTGTGGGTCTCCTAGGTTAACTGCTTGGAACCTCCTTGATTAGGCATCTGGAATTATTTACAATCACAGGTGGAAGGGATATGATTGGGATCTATAATGCGGATGTATAAAAGGGATATGAGGGCTTCCCTGGTGGCGGTGGCGCAGTGGTTGAGAGTCTGCCTGCCAATGCAGGGGACACGGGTTCCAGCCCTGGTCTGGGAAGATCCCACATGCCGCGGAGCAGCTGGGCCCGTGAGCCACAATTACTGAGCCTGCGCGTCTGGAGCCTGTGCTCCCCAACAAGAGAGGCCGCGACAGTGAAAGGCCCGCGCACCGCGATGAAGAGTGGCCCCCGCTTGCCACAGCTAGAGAAAGCCCGCGCACAGAAACGAAGACCTAACAGCCATAAATAAAATAAATTAAAAAAAAAGGGGGATATGATTGGGATATATAAAAAGGATATATATATATACACACATAGAGGGTGGCAGAGTTTATTTCAGAAAGAATAAAGACTGCCATCGATCTGTTAGATCTTTAGCAGATGATATCATGACACATCTTTGCCTCTGATACTCATGGCCTCGCGGTGCCAGAGAAATGGATGATGATTATAGGGAAGCAACGTAAAATGTGAAAGACTATAGGAACTAACTGATGTATTGCTTGAAATATCCATTAGATTTCACCCCAATTCTCTTCCCGAAGTGAGGTAATGGATAAGATTACTGGTTTGTGCTAGTAGCGAGATGTGTGAATGAGAAATCCTATTCCAACTGATAAATTGTTGGTGAATAAAACAGATGAGTAACTTGTTAAAAATATTTTCAAATCAAATATTTTTTTAAGATGGGAAAATAAAGTCTTAAAAAATGATTTCTCTGTAACATCTGTAACTGCTACGCTTTAAATGTCTATAACAAAGGAAGCTACCGCAGTAATAGGTCCTTCTCTTGTACCTCGGAGAAGACAGTTCATCAGAAGTCCGTTGGAACTTGGATAAGGCAAATAAGAGTACAGCAACGTGTACTCTTATTTTTAATCTTTGACTATAAGCATAATAAAAATAGGCAATAAAAATCAAGCATGATATGCATTAGCATAGTTTTAAAACATTATATCTCTGACATGCCTTTTAAAAATAAAGGCGTGAAATATGTTTTTTTAGAAAGGAGATATAATATCATCTCATCCATCTGCCTTGTTTTTCAGATTGAGGAAGTTGATGCCTAGAGAGGCCAAGGGACAGTGAGTTAGTGGTGCAGCTGAGGCTGGAACCTAGCCGCCTTGGCATCTACTATACTGAGTTTTGTTCCATTCCTCCCAACTCCCTCCCCTCCTCTCCATCTCTCCCCACTACTCTTCTCATGTAAGGAGCCCGGTTCTGTCTTCACCAAGCATTGGGCTCAAACTGGGAATTCCTAGACCCAGGAGCAGAACTTCCCATGCTCCCACAAAATGTATTTATGTTCATGAAACAGGTCACATTTCTTGCACTAAGTTAATCATCAGGGTAATGAATACACCATCCAGTTTGGGCCACCTGATTTGATTGACCCTCTTAACAGTATTTGAAGGGATTTGTTTTTAAACTATGAATTAAATTGACAATGAATATATTACTTGGGAAGCATAGAAGCCATATTATAGTATGAACAGCATTGAATTAGCTCTGTCGTTATATGAATCAGATATATAGGAACTATTAAATGTGTATCTGTCTAGCCAGTACGTCTCACGCGCTTCACAATGGGACACCAAGGTGAATAATGGACTTCCCTTCCCTCTGTCCCGCCCCCTCCCCAGCATCTTGGTCCACTAGGACAGTATTATGAAAAAATTTTGTAAATTATCTATTTGTTTATTTATTTTGGCTGTGTTGGGTCTTCGTTGCTATGTGTGGGCTTTCTCGAGTTGCGGTGAGCAGGGGCTCCTCTTTGTTGCGGTTAACAGGGGCTACTCTTCGTTGCAGTGCTTGGGCTTCTCATTGCGGTGGCTTCTCTTGTTGCAGAGCATGGGCTCTAGGCACACAGGCTTTAGTAATTGCGGCATGTGGGCTCAGTTGTTGCAGCACTCGGGCTCTAGGGTGCACGGGCTTCAGTAGTTGTAGTGCGTGGGCTTAGTTACTCTGCGGCATGTGGAATCTTCCCGGACCAGAGATTGAACATGTGTCCCCTGCATTGGCAGGCGGATTCTTAACCACTGCGCCATCAGAGAAGTCCATGAAAATTGTTATGGAGTCAGGTAACATGGGCTTTTCAAAGCTTCAGTCCTAAAACTTCTCAGACCCATGCATTTTGGTGAAATCTTTTTTTTCCCTCCAGACTTATGTTCTTGTTCTCTTGGCAGTTGCCATAGCTATTCCAACTCCTCTCTACTTTGAGGCTCCTGACTCTCAAGTCTGTCTGGGGAAACCCACGAAACCTCCATAGTACTTCCTACATTCTGGACCCAAGATGGTAAGCACCGAGACATACGGTATCCCATTCAGTTCAACACGTACCAGACCCACTCCCTACCAGATGCCACACTAAGTCTTGAGGATACAAAGATGAGTAAGTAAGGGTCTGGACTTCAAGGGACTCAGAGGATGGTGAGATTGATTTAGTGAGGACTACCCAGGATGCTGTGGCAGCACAAACAAACAGGCAGCAGGGAGAGCTTCCTGGAGAAAATCACTTCTGCGCCAAGCCATGAAGGTTGTGTAAGAGTTAAATGACTCACTGGGGATGGGGGAGAGGGTGAGGGGTTGTAATAGCTGTGTAGAGTTTTGGGTAGAAGGAGCAGCAGATGCAAGTGTGTGTGTGTGTGTGAGAGAGTGAGTGACAGAAGGCCACAACGGCAGTTAGGTATTATCAGAGCATAAATTGTATGAGTTGAGGTCGATAGAGGTAAATGTAGAAAGGTCGGTAGGGACCAGGTCACAGCAGTGCTGCCCAAGGCAGAAGAAGAAATAACTTCTCCAGCCTTAGGCTGGCCAGCAATATGCTCTCCTGGACAAAACCATGCCTGCACAGCCAATCTTCCTCTTACCTCCCCCGCTTTTCCCTTCTTCTGTGGTCTTTGCCTCTCCAGGAGCCTTTGGTCAGCAAGGTCAGGGGCCACTCTTGTTCCAGTTGGGGGGTCAAGTGCATTTACACACCCTTGGACCCTGCTGCAGCACAACCCTTCCGACAATGCCTTTCACACAATGCTTGAGATGAGATGAAACAGGTGGAGAGCTGCCTCTTTAGGGAGAAAACAATTGGTTTTTTGAGAGGAGACTTGCCTGGAATTCTCTCCCTATTATGCAAATGATTTTCCTCCATCACTTCTGTTTCTCATTCAAAAATGTCTCTACTGAAGAAGAACCACTGATCCCTACAGATATTTAGCTTAGCCAGCTGTTTTGCTGATGGAATATTGCATATTTAACGTAGGAAGTTGGCAGTTGGCAGGAACAATTTTAGAACAGATACACTTTTAATTGGGGGTGTTTTAGGAATTTAGGGCAAGGTTATTTGCTTCAAGATCTCTCCCTATTTTGGTGCGATTGGCAATTCCTTTAGTTCTTAAAAGCATTTGATGTATGTACTTAGATATTAAAATGCAAACGCTTTAGACTGTGAGATCCTTGAGGATGGGATGACGTCATTCATCTGGGCATCTGAGGGGAGTATGCTGGCGTGTGTATGGTGGGCTCTTGGTCAGTGAATGCTGAATTGGTTGGAATCGTGACTAAATGGAAGGCCACTCACTAAAGAAATCCCCCTCAGCTAGAAGGGATTGCTATCACCACCATATCAGTGGGGGCCTTTGCGAATGAGACATGGGGATAAGAGTAGAGTACAGAGACCACTGAAGGGAATTCAGGGGACAGGAGGACCCCAAAGATGAACTTCTTTGCAACTTTGCCTGCTACTTCTCCCCGCCTCATCATTTCTCTAGCCTCCCCCCCAACGCTTTATAAATAACGTTTCCTTACCAGGAATCCTCCTCAGAATGACTTGGGGAGTCACTTCAATATGTCGGGCTTGCCATCCCCCTCTCCCCTGTATTCTGGTACAGTTGAGTGGGGTTGGTGACAAGCCAGGGCCCTTCTCCCCAGGAAGGAACCATTGCTATATACCAGCCAATTCAACTGCCGACTTCCCCCAAATGCCTGCTCTTTCCCCACTCCCAGGCCTTCGCTTACACTGTTCCCTTTGTTTAGAACCCTCTTCTCTTCCCTTTCTTCTCTTTAAGGCTAAGCTAGAATGCCACATCTTCCATGAAGCTCTTTCCCTGCCTTTACAACATAACATTTTATACATTTACCATTTATTTATTCTTTCATAAATATTTATTGAGTCCATGGCAATGTATCAGTTGATATGACAAGGTCCCAGCCTTTGAGAATCTTTCAGTTTAATGGGAGGTAATGCGATGGTGCTGGATTGCCCAGAGAGACATATAAAGCATGACAATACAGTGTGATATATGGGAAGGAAAGGAGAGCAATTGGGCCTGGCATATAGTAGGCACTTTATAAACAAGATCGAACAAATGAATTTATTCTGAAGTTGAGTGAACACTTGTCACATCTGTGGCTTCTCAGCTCCCTTTGCACATCTTTGCCAAGTCAGGACATTCTCTGCCTTCAGAAACCCACCTCCCCAAGATGGATATGTAGTTGGTAAGCCCCATGGAGGTATGATGAACTCTGTTCACATAGCCCAGCATAGTAATTTAAAAAGAGTAGGATTTTATAAATTTTTTAGAATTCAATTGAATTGTAGCATTGTGGTAAAACCTTAGATACAGACGCAGAAGTCTGTTACACACACACACATTCCAACCAAGTCAGTGCAGGTTGTGAAAGAATCAATATATTTGTATGTCTGCAATGGCAAAAGCAGTTTGGGGAAAAGCTCTTGGTCACATACTGATCATTTCAACCACCTACATGCACACAGTAATCATCATGAATGGTGCTTCTTTGAACGTACAGTCAAAAAAGAAAATTTAGTGGAAAATTATTGCATTGTGTATGTAAATACTGCTTTTAAAGCATTATTTATTCATTAGCGTTCATATCACTGTAGTTTTAATTGTAGCATCAAAATTCAAAAGATGCAACTGCCATGCTTTGATCTAGAGAGACAATTCTTTTATAGATATTATCTTCCTTTAGTTATGCAGTGCATGAAATTATTATTTTGATGTACAAATAAAACCTAGTATATCCAGTGCTTTTTCAGAAAAGCGTGCTGAGTGTTTAATGCATATTTCAAGACACTAAGGTATTTGATGTGATTTTATTTGTTTAAATGTATTTTGAGCCCATAAAACTGTATTTATATCTGATAGACCTTTATAATGTCCCAGTTAGAAGAGAGTATGAAAATTATTTCTTGGATATATTTGCTGACTGAACGAATGACTGAATCTACAATTTTCTTCAATTTGCTTGAGTGAACTATATTGCCTAAATAAAATAAAGCCATTTTCTTCTTGCAGTTATATTCACCTTACTCCGACTGCTGTTTTAATATTCCTTTTCTTGTGCTGCATTTATGTGTATGTTTACTATGAATTATTTTCCTTGAGAGGTTTGCTATTACCTACCTTTCTATTTCCTAGTCCAAAGAAAGCCCCAGAAATGTCCCAAACTACCTAGGATACCCATATTTTGATATTTTCCCCCTTTCATTTTCTTGTAAGTCTTACTACTTTCTAGTAGACAGCCGTTTATTTTGCCTGTTTATCAGTGGTCATTGAAGAAGAAAATCACCTTAAAACTCAAGCAGCTGTGATCTGCAAATAAACAAAAACAACCAGATTTTATTTCCTCGAAAGTACGGAAAGAACACCCTGTTTTACCGTGAATGGTATTTGGCAGAACAGAATCTGGAGATTTTATTAGAATGTTAGCTTGATTCAGTTAATTTTCTCCCATTGTTGTCACGAAGAGTTGAGAGTGGATTGTGGAGCAAGCAAACTTACTTTATTATGTATTCATATCTTTCGATTTTTTTTTTTGTTGAAGGGTGATAATTCTTTGCTGCCCATGGACATTTTGTGCTGCTTTGAAAAATAGATTTTTTAGCACTCTTGGAAAATTCTTTCTGATCTATATCCACACATAATCAGGCTTGTCTCCCAACAATTCTTTAAAAAAATTTTTAGATTTAATAATGAAGGATATTCTATTTACATTTAATGCTATAATTTTTTAAATAAATTTATTTATTTCATTCTTTTATTTTATTTGTTTATTTTGGCTGTGTTGGGTCTTTGCTGCTGCGCGCGGGCTTTTCTCTGGTTGCGGCGAGTGGGGGCTACTCTTTGTTACGGTGCGCCGGCTTCTCATTGTCTTGGTTTCTCTTGTTGCGGAGTACAGGCTCTAGGCGCATGGGCTTCAGTAGTTGTGGCTTGCGGGCTCAGTAGTTGTGGCGCACGGGCTTAGTTGCTCCGCGGCATGTGGGATCTTCCCAGACCAGGGCTCGAACCCGTGTCCCCTGCATTGGCAGGTGGATTCTTAACCACTGCGCCACCAGGGAAGCCCGTATAATTTTTAATAATGGATTAATTACTTGGCTTAACAGAAAAACAATATAGATACAAAATGAAAGATGCAATCTGTAGCACCAGCTTAGGCAATCATTTGGGTCTTTCATAAAATACCTTCAGAATAGGACATAATGCTGCAGTTATTTGGTACTGGGTGAGCTTCTAGATCCCAGACAGATAATAATATTTGTATCTTTAATCACTATGTGTATCTTGTTTTATTGCCCCGTCACTCTGATCAACTTAGATGACACAGGTCTTCTGCCTCACAATTTTCACAATCTAAATGTAGCCAGGCTGGGAAAAATAATCTTAAAGGCAGGCTTCAGAATCCACCTTAGATACAAAATAGTCTTTGTTTAAGAAGATTCCTTGATGGAGTTCAGTGAGGCTTCAAGTCACCGACCAGAGAAATCTAGAGACAGTTAAACCATTCTGCTTGAGAAGTCAACAAGAGGTAGGGAATATGGTGATGGGGGGCGATCAGATAAGGAAAGTGGGGTGTGGGATAGCAGGGTGGGAAGCTGAGGCCAGTGGGGAAAAGCAGCCAGTGAGAGGTTGCCTGTGGTACGGTTGCTGAAGGACTTCTAAGAAGGATCTTCAGTACTCAATTTAAATTTGTTTCTGGTGTTGCCATGTTTAACCTCTCGAGTACCCAAACTTTCAGTAAAACAAATAGACAGAAACAGCTTTTTGCCTCAGGTGTTCTAGGATTCAAAGTTATCAGAGTGTTTTCTTTATTTAAAATTGAAATATAGTTGATTTACAATGTTGGATTAGTTTCAGGTGTACAACAAAGTGATTCAGTTATATATATATATAAAATTTTTCAGGTTCTTTTTCCTTATAGGTTACTACAAAATATTGAGTATAGTTCCCTATGCTATACAGTAGGTCCTTGTTAGTTATTTATTTTATATATAGTAGTATGTTTTGATGTGGAAAAGGGGTGGTACCCTCTACATGCATTGTGGCTATCTTTTGAGTGAATTCAGTGGAAGCAAGAACTAAGAGCAGAGCTCATAAGGAAAACCTAAGTGTCTGAATTCATCCCTCACCTGCAGCAATAGATTTTATATAAACCAAGTGTCTAATTCTTAAGTACTTATTTCTTATTGTTGACAGGTATAGACAGTGCAATCTCAGGGTGACCCAGGGCAGATTAACTAATGGGGATTATAATCAGAGGTTGGGCCCAACATTCTAAATTTTGTATTTTTGGATGATCATTTTCTTATGGTCTTTTAAAATTATTATGTAAAATAGTACTAGTTTTGCACTAGCACATGGCTTAATCACAATAATCAGAACTGCTCAACTTTGTAATCTGGACATTGTATGTGGTTTGTACTGGATGTTGTATCAGCTTTCTACATTGGATGTAGATTATAGTGCAGATTTTCCAGACTTTTTAGACTTTGGGGGTACATACACTCTTTAAGTTGGAAGCACTTTTCTTAACTGTGGCAGTGGACTTGGATTCTTTAAAAAACAAATTCCTGAAGTTGTGAAAGACTGTGTGTGTTAGGGAGTGGGGGGAAACGCGGCTACTGAATGCATATTGAGGTTCTTCGTTTGTGGGGTGAGAATAGCAGTCACAGTTTTGAGAGTTGGATTTCCTTGAAGGCAACTTTGATACTGAGCATCCAGTGAGGGCAGCTGGAAGACACAGGCTCTGGAAACCACTGTTAATCCAAACAATTCCAGATAAACTTGACACCCATATGTTTTAAATGTATGGCCCAGATGTGGTAATAGTATTTGTTATTTCAAACTGGGTATACATAGAATTTAAAACATTCACATATATAACTTGTTGAAAACAGTGTTAGGTGGTAACTTGATTTGGAAATTCCTTGCTCTTCTTCGAATTACAGTTGGCTCTCTACCCAGATTCTGTCAAAGAGATGTTCAAAAACTTGAAAACAAATCTCAATAATATAAATCTGATGGGGGCAAATGCAAGGAAAAAAATTGGGAAGCACTGACTAGAAACAAGTTTAATCCAAATTTAGCTGTTATAAGCCTAAATACTAAAAGTGGACCTCAAACTGACCACAAACTGCATATTTGTTAACAATTACTTAATATAGTATTTTAGGGCATTTATTAGAATAATTTTACTTTTGACATGGATATGAAAGTAGAGAAGGTTAAGGAAAAAAATAACTGAGGAAAATAAATCTTACATGGAAGGTTAGAAGGAGTTGAAATTGTTTAGCTTGCTGAAATGAAGGAAGGTTAAGAAAAAGCCTTAAATATCTTCAAATACATGAATGGGATCATTAGTGGGATACAGGTCTGTTATAAAGAAAACTGAAAAAAAAATGCATGGGTTCAACTCTTAAAGCCCTTTGGGACTTCAAGTCCCAGAGTCTGAAGTTCTGGCTTTCTGACCTGCTGGTCCCTTTCCCATTAAGGTGTCTTCTTGGTGGCCCAGAGTGTAGCCTTTGCTCTTTACCATTTGTTGATCACAATCTAAGCAAGGTAGGTGTCCCAAGATCAGGTCATAAAGGGTGAAATTGATGCATAGAGACAGATGGTTACTGAAGAGGCTAGTTGGGTAATTATTCACTTCCAAAGACTTTGATAAGTGAAAAAAAATTCTTTGTTCTCCCATAAGCTCTTTAGTCTTATTCCTCTATTAGGATTTACCATATTGTTTTTTGTTTTGTTTTGCTTTTGTTTTTTAAATTGTGGTAGAAACCACATAGCATAAAATTTATCATCTTAACCATTTTTAAGTATACAGTTCAGTAGTAACTATATTCACATTGTTGTGCAAGAGATCTCTAGAACTTTTTATCTTGTAAAACTGAACAACCCCACCCCCCCACCCCCGTCTCTCCCTCTCCCCAGCCCCTGGTATATTGTATTTTGATGGATTTTTTTTCCTACATGTTTATCTCCCTCATTAGTTTCTAAGTTAAGAACTTATTCATTTTTGTCCTCAGCGCCTTACACTTAGAGGGTACTTAATAAATGTCTTCTGACTGAATGCAGGAATGAACAGCAGAGTGAGTCTTTTTAAATAGAATTGTGGTAATAACATTAAGTTAATGGATGTGGCTGGTACCATTTGCTTTCCTAACCCATCCCCTTTTTTACACAAGCCAGATTTCATTCGCCATGACAATGGATGTGGCTAATCCTAGCAATGACTCTTGAATGGTCCAGTCTGTGGTTCTCAACCCTGCCTGCATGTGACAATCACCTGTGTTGCTTTTTCTTTTTCTTTTTTTAAAAAATATTTATTTATTTGGCTGTGCCAGGTCTTAGTTGCAGCACGCGGGATCTTTTCAGTTGCAGCATGCAGGATCTAGTTCCCTGACCAGGGATCGAACTCAGGCCCCCTGCATTGGGAGCCAGGAGTCTTAGCCACTGGACCACCAGGGAAGTCCCACCTGTTTTGCTTTTAAAAATACAGATTCCCATTTGAAAAAGAATAGATACATGTATATGTATAACTGAATCACTTTGCTGTACACCTGAAACAAACACAACATTGTTAATCAACTATACTCCAATATAAAATAAAAATTAAAAAAAAAAATGACAGAACTGGAGAGAATGGCATGAAAAAAAAAAAAGAAAAAGAATTCTTAAAAAAATAAAAATACAGATTCCTGCTACCCCTCCACAATTCTGATTTAATTGGTTTGAAGTGGGGCATTAACATTTTAAAAAATCTCTCACTAGGGTAGAGAACCATTGTCAGGCAATCCTGTTCTTTGCCAGATCTTTGCTTTTCCTGGCTTTTTAATCTCTGGGGTTGGCCATGTGACCTAGTTCTGGCCAATGAATCTCTGCTGTGTCTTCTGGCACTCCTTTTGCTTTCCTGATAAAAGAGACAGATACCAGAGAACTTAATGCTATGGCATCTTCCTCTTTTTTTCTGTTTTGAATGCAGGTGTGATGCCGTATGCTATGGTAGCCATCTTGCAACCATGAGGCAACAAGCATTAAGATAAAAAACCCAACAAGTTAGTGGGAAAGCAGAAAGTTGGAAAGAACCTGGGTCTTTAATAACATTGTTGAACTCTGGGACTGCCTACTTTTTCTTGTTTAGTAAACAATAAGTGTCATTATGGTTTAATCCCCCTAACAGTGGCTCTTCTCTCATTACCTGCTTACAAAAGCATTCTGAGCTGAAACAAAGGGTATCGTAGACCAAACTCAAACTGGATGCAGATAAATCCCATGATGAAACGTTTTTCAGAAAACCTGGCTAAAACTCTAGAACTATTTGCCTACATGTATAACTGCTATGGCAAAAGTTTGTGATATTTCCCGTAAAGCACTCCCTGATGTGACTATCAAAAACAGGCCAAAGTTGCGTATAAGTTTTACTCAGTTTTGCATTTATGTTTTTATATTTCCAGTAATAATTGTCAGCATGGTAGAATGGCATATCTAATGAAAAATAACATTTATTCATTGAACAAATATTTATTGAACATCAACTCTGTGCCAGACATGAGTTTAGCTAAGCATATGGCAACATTAGTGAACAAAGCAAATAACTCTGTCTTTAAAAATACCCCTGTGGCACTGATATTCTAGTTGGGGGCTGCAGGAGGCAAGCAAAGAAGCCATCATGGTAATAAATAAGATGTGGGGTGTGTTAGAATGTCAAAAGTGCTATTGAGAAATAGAACAGGTTAAGGAGCGCTAGGAGCACAGGAAAGAGAAAGACTCACAGTTTTAAATCAGGTAGAGGAGGCAGACCTCTCTGATTTTACTTTTGACATGATACGTCTTTAAATACTCAGGTGAAAGGATCATTATCGAGAATGAAGTTAAATTTAAGTACTAGATTCATTTTCTGAATATGTACTGTAACCGAAATGTGCTCCCCAAAGGGCTGGTGAAGTTTATACCTGCTAGCCACAGATAAGGGGAAAAGAGTTGATCCTCGATTTTGTGGAGATTGTGTGTCCTCCTGCCTATCATATATTCTTATTAGACATCTTATGGTGGATAATTTTTGGAACCCAAAAGCTGGTGTTACTTTCTGCAGTTTGAATGTACAGAATTAAAAACAGTGGTTCTCAAACATCATAATGATGCCTGTTCTAGATGCTGGGAATATGGTCGTGAACCAGTCTGAAAAGGTCCGAGCTCATGGACCTCACTTTCTAAAACAGGGAGAAAGTTCCTCTGTCTGTTAATAAGCATGTGATTTCCCCGTGCCCTTTGGGTTCTGGTTTATTTTACTAAGATTGGACATAGAAGGACATTATGATGGTGACATGTTGCTCTATTTGAGAATAGGGAAGGGATACAGCCAGTAGTGGGCATTCCTTTCTTACTTGTGACAGGTGCCACTCTTGTCACTCTCCGCTGTCCAGCTCACTTTGGTTGATTTAATAGCAGTTTTGTGAGTTCCCAGGGAAACCCCACCAATCAGGAATGCAAGGAGGGGGAAAGAGACAGATATAAGAGTTAGTATCTCCTAAGGATCTTCCTCAGATTTTATCTCAATTAATTGCTTGAGATATTGATAAAAGTCATATACATAAATTATTAAATTTTATGTAAGCTTTTGGAAAGGTTTTTAAAAATTACTTTTGAGACAATGGTAGAAAACTAGTCATTTAAAAAAATTTTACTGAAGTATAGTTGATTTACGTTGTATCTAATTTCTGCTGTATAGCAAAGTGACTCAGTTATACATTTATATATTCTTTTCATATTCTTTTCCATTATGGTTTATCCCAGGATATTGAATATAGTTCCCTGTGCTATACAATAGGACCTTGTTGTTTATCCATCCTATATATAATAGTTTGCATCTGCTCATTCCAAACTCCCAGTCCTTCCCTCCCCCACCCCTCCCCCTTGGCAACCACAAGTCTGTTCTCTATGTCTGTAAGTCTGTTTTTGTTTTGTAGATATGCTCATTTGTGTTGTATTTTAGATTCCACATGTAAGTGACATCATATGGTATTTGTCTTTCTGTTTCTGATTTACTTTGATTAGTATGATAATCTCTAGGTCCATCTGTGTTGCTGCAAATGACATTATTTCATTCTTTTTTATGGTTGAGTAGTATTCTCTTATATATATATACCACATCTTCTTTATCCATTCATCTGTTGATGCACATTTAGGTTGCTATTGTAAATAGCCTGTCTTGGCTCTTGTAAATAGTGCTGCTATGAACATAGAGGTGCATGTATATTTTCAAATTATAGTTTTGTCTGGGTATATGCACAGGAGTGGGATTGCTGGATCATATGACAACTCTATTTTTAGAAAACTAGTTATTTAAAGAAATACCAAGATCTCTATAGACCAGGGCTTGAATATTATTGATATTTAATTCTTATCAACTAAATATAAGGGTTATTATAGTGAGCCCCGTGGGGAAAATTCTTCACTAACTACCCCTTGGCTTATTTTTCTAAAGAAAAGTCTTTTTAAATGTACTTGGGCGGGGTGTGAGAGGTGATGCACATCTAGGGAATGGAGAAAACACTGAAAATCAAGGAGAAGGCTGTTCTTTCATAAAAATATCCATGAAAAGGGACACAGCTTCACCTTTAGCCAAACTACAGCATGTATGGGGATTCTCATGGTCTCTTTTAAGGCAACTGATAATCATAAGATTTTGCATATTAAGAATTTTTCGTAGAGCAGACAGAAGTCTCTGGAGGTCAGGGCCTTAGAGAGAGGTCATCTAGGGCTGGCTGATGTTTTATGGCTGCATGGTTTTAGCCCAGTTTGGTTTTATGAAGTGAGAGGAGAAAAAAATATTCTGTTTGGAGTGCTCTGTGTTCTATTTATCTTCCTGAGTTATTGTGATGGCCTTCTAGGCTGAAGTTTAATGACATCAAATGAAAACTGTTTATTTTACCCAGGCTTCAACATCTGACAGAGGCAAATCATTCAATCTTACATCCTGGATTAAGTGTAAACAGAAGTGTGATAAGATACAACCTGAGGAACAAATTTTAAAAATAGTAGTCATCACTCAGATACAATTTTTATAAGCTTTTTCCTGTTTATTCCGCTTGATTGCATTAACACTAGCATTGCCTACAGAAATGAGGCTTTGTGATGTGTGTGACATTATGCCCTCTTTTTTCCTTCCTTCCTTCCTTTCTTTTGAAATCGAAAACAAATATTTCAGTAAATAAATGTCAGAAGAAAATCTGTATCAAATTTCAAGTTGCTTGGTGTTGTTTCTATGATTTTGAAAATCAACACAGCTATATATTTTGTGCGTGGTTAGGCCTAATTCAATAAAAAAATTTGGAAATCAAAGAAAATCTTGTTCTTATATATCCTAGGAATGGACAGATCAGTAGATGGAGTGTTAATGAATTCTAATTATTTTCCCTTTGGAGTTGATAGTATAATTTATTTAAATACAAGTTTTAATTCATCCAGTCTAACATTTGACAAGAACACTGATACAACTCAAGCTATTAATTTTTCAGAGTTTATTTTGGGGCTATTTCTCAATAATAGTCTAAATGAAAATGACCAGTTGTGATAATAATAATAATAATTATTATTATTTTTTAAAGTATTTGTTTATTTATTTTTATTTATGGCTGTGTTCGGTCTTCGTTTCTGTGCAAGGGCTTATCTCTAGTTGTGGCAAGCCGGGGCCACTCTTCATCGCGGTGCGCGGGCCTCTCACTATAGCGGCCTCTCTTGTTGCGGAGCACAGGCTCCAGACGCGCAGGCTCAGTAATTGTGGCTCACGGGCCCAGTTGCTCCGCAGCATGTGGGATCTTCCCAGACCAGGGCTCGAACCCATGTCCCCTGCACTGGCAGGCAGATTCTCAACCACTGCGCCACCAGGGAAGCCCTGTGATAATTATTGATGAGGCTTGAAGAGATAATAGGGTAAGCTGCGCTTTAAGGACTTACAGGCAGAAGAAAAAAAAAAAGGTCTTTAGAAAAGAAACTGGTTTGGAGGTTTCCAATTGTCACTTAAGAGATTCGCACATTTTATAGAAAGGGACTCAGATCACCTGAAGCCCATGACACACAATTCGCCAGGAGTCCAACAGTCCTATTTATATAAATGATAATATTCTCAATTAGAGATTTCCCGAAAAAGAGACTTACAATCTTGTAAGAAACTTCACCCAAAATGATGAATGTACTCTAGTCTTCCTCTCTAGGCTTCCTCTGTTATAGAGATTGTGGTTATGCTTTGAGTTGTCAATGTTAATAATATCATAGCCAGTTATTTTACCAGCAAAAGCAAGTTTATTCAGAAATAGCCAGAGGAATTGCAATTTGGGATACATGAACTATTCTGGACCACAGGCAATCCAGAGAACAAGGAAGGCAAACTGGCTTTTATAGGGAAAAGGGAGGAGTAGGGAAGGGCTGTGATAACCAAAGGGACCACTGAAAGAAGCTGCAAGTCCAAAGTATGGAGGCTTCTTATCTGTAGGGCTGCTATCAGATTGGCTGGATTGTCAGTGGGCTGAGAGTTTTCTTCTTCCTGCTGGACAGTAAAGTAGGCGACATCTTCCTGTCAGAGATGTAGGCTTATGTCTCTTCCTGTTTGGAGTAATTGATGATGCGAGGCAGGGCAAAGAGAGCTCCTCCTACAGGCTTGTCCTGGCTTCAAATTTAGCTGAGGTTTGTTTAATTCTACAAAGCAAATATTCAAATTAAAAGGTTTATCCAGAGATATGCAAAGTTAAACTTTCCCCCAAAGCATCATTAATGACATATTCTGTATCCAAGTTCTGCTATTAAACCAGATCTTTGAGTTATGAGCTTTGCCAGTTTCTCTTGCTCTGCTTTTATTTCTGATGACTGTACAATAAGAAATTAATCCACCTAAATGTTGGTGAACCTTTATTTCTCTTGAAGTCTGATAACACTGTCTTCTGTATCTTTTCAGCCCTGATCAGAATGAGATAGAGCTTTTTGACCTACAGCATCATGATTATAGGTAGATTTAAGAGAAAATATCCTTTGGACTTCTTTTCTTTTTTAAAAAAAAATTTTTATACTATTTATTTATTTATTTTTGTCTGCGTTGGGTCTTCTTTGCTGCGCGCGGGCTTTCTCTAGTTGTGGCGAGCGGGGGCTGCTTTTCATCGCGGTGCGCGGGCTTCTCATTGCGGTGGCTTCTCTTGTTGCGGAGCACGGGGTCTAGGCGCGTGGGCTTCATAAGTTGTGGCACGCAGGCTCTAGAGCACAGGCTCATTAGTTGTGGTGCACAGGCTTAGTTGCTCTGCGGCATGTGGAATCTTCCCAGACCAGGGCTCGAACCCATGTCCTGGACGTCTGTTCTTAAAATTGATTTTCTATCAGAGAGGACCTTGGTGCTAACATCTTGCTTTCTAGGGTACTGATCATAAAAACATCTCTGGCTTGACCATTTTTTATGACAGTCATTATTAGGAGATACTCATAGAACTAAACAAAACATAGGCTTCTAAACTTGGATTTCCTTACATCTTGGATCTATTCCCCACCTTAGTACATATATCAGACTCTTCCCCTGCCCACTCCTCACAATGGTCTTGCTTCTAAACTTGGATATTCTTAGTGAATGAAAGAACAGAGGATAGCAGCAACCTGTGTTCTCAAAATATTACTGCTTCAACAGATGGTACAACAGGAAAAAAAAATTTTTTAACTTAAAAGAAAGTAATTTCATAATACACTGTTTCTGGAGTCATGGTGGTTTCTCAAATTATCAGTTGGGTGATATCCCCTATTATCAATAGATTGAAAACTTCCTGTATGCTAGGGACTATACTAAGCCCTTTTCATTTACATCGTTTCACTTATTACTCTCAATAACTCTATGGTTAGATGGGTACTATTATTAGCCTCATCTTACAGATCAGGAAATCGAGGCACAGAACGGTTGAGTGACTTTCCTTCACCACACAGTGTTCAGGGACAGAGCTGAGAATGGAATTTGTGCTGCTAGACCTCAATGCCCAGGCTCTCATCTGCTATACTCACTCTTTCTCCTTCAAGGGATGTGCAGTAGATGATTCAGTAACTGTAGGGTAATGCTTATTTTAAATTTGTTGACAAATGTCCACAGTTGCATTGAGACATTTTACTACTCTATTCCTCTTCACTCATTTAAATTAGCACTAAAGGTCTGTGCATTTGACTGTCACATTCAAATGCCTTTTCTTAAGGCATTGATTTTCATCTTATTTACCTGGTCCTTAAGTTTGTTTTATTCTCTAATATTGTGATTAGGGTTATATTTTGGGTATCTTTGTTTTTGCGCAAGGAGGGTGGAATTAGAGCTTTAAGGTAGTGAATTTGATATACTGTTTGGGAGATGTGTAGAGTCTTCTCTGGATATGAAATGCTCTATATATCACTGGTTGAGCTGGTTAACTTTGTTGTTTAAATCTTCTATAGCAGGTGCTGGCAATCTTTCCTTAAAGGACAGATAGTAAATATTTTAGGCTTTGCAGACCATACAGTCTCTGTCATAACTACTCAACTCTGCTGTTATAATGCAAAAGCAGCTATAGACTGTATGTAAATGAATGAGTATAGCTGTGTTCCAATAAAATTGTATTTTCAAAAATTGGCTGTCAGCCTGCAGGCCAGAATTTGCTGATCCATGTTCTATTGCTTTATTTACTTGTTATCTACCTGATCTGTCATTTTCTGTAGGGTGTGTTAAACTTTCCAAGTAAATTCATAATTTGTTCTTGATTTATCTCCTTAAAAACCTGTCAGTTGTTACTTTATAATTTAGAATAGTAGCAGAAAATAGAGGTTGAGAAAGTGAACTCTGAGTCAGGTAGTCTGAGCATGTCCTTGTGTAAGCCTCTTAACCCTCTGTGTCTCAGTTCCCTCCTCTGTAAAATGGGAGGTAATAGTTACCCCAGGGGGTTATTGAGGATTAAATGAGTTAATACATGTAAAGCTCTTAGAACAGTGCTTGGGATATGATAAGCACTAAATGCACATGAACTATTATTATTTGAGGTGTGGTTAAGTGCATTTAGGGATATAATCATAATACCTTTTTGATTTATATTCTTTTAACCTATATATAATATTCATATTTTCACTGCTATTTTTGGCCTGGCATTCACTTTCAGCAGACGTTAAAATTGCTTCTCTGGCTTTCTTTTGGTTCACACTTGCCTATTACATCTCTTTCCTTCCTTTCTTTTTCAGCTTTTCTGTATCTGAGCACGTCTCTGTAGACAACTTATTTTTGCATCTAATTTTTTGTTTGTTGTTAAGCCAATCTGATACCCTATTTCTTTTTTGTTGGTTAGTTTAATGATTTACATTTATTTTAGTTATTGTCATATTTAGAATTATTGAGACCATCTAATTCATATTATCTCTTTATCATACTTTCATTTGGTTAATTTATTTTTCCTTTCCTTCCTTCCAATCAATAAATCAAATATTCTTATGCTGGTTAGACAGGTATACATTTTAAATTTTTACTTGTCTGGTGGTTACCTCAAACTTAAGACCCACTTTTATGTTTTTTTTCCTTTTCATAGTTCTTGATTTTATCAATATCTATATCTTCCCCTTGAAGACTGAACTCTAAATCATATTGCCTGAATTTGAATCTTGGTACTGCCTCTTACTGGCTGTGTGTCCTTGTATAGGTTTCTTAATCTCTCTGTGCCTCAGTTTCCTCATCTGTAAAATGGTGTCTTACTTCTGATGTTAACCTCTACTTTCCTCTTTTCTGAAGAAAGTCCACTTAGTATCATCCCCTTTTAGCTCTGGATTATTATGTGTATTAATTTTTTTCTCTTCTGCTTTTTTCAGGCAAAATAAACCTTTCTGAATTATTTACTCACCCTAACTTCCTTTATGTCAGGGTTAGTTTGTTTTCTTTCTGTTAGTGTAATTTTTCTGAGTGTTTTCACAGCAGGTCTTTGTGTGGTAAACATTCTGAGGCTTTGCATCAAAGAATATTCTTATTGGCTTCTTATAGTTAAATGAAAATTACTGTACATAAAATTTTAACTATATATTCTTGAAACACTTTAAAAATATTTTTTCATTGCCTCTCGTGTAGCTGTTGAGAAGACTAATTGTCTGAATTTTATCCTTTGTAGTTGGATTGCTCTTTGTTTCTAGAAGCTTTCAGAATTTTCTATTAGACTTTGAAGTCCTTTAGTTTTCCTCCATTGATGTCTAGATTTTGGATATTCTTTTCCTTCTCCTTCTTTTGTTTGTCCCTTGGTACTCTATGTGCCTTCTTAAAATGAGGGCTTTCATCTTTAATTCTGGGAAACTGTCAGTCATTAATTCTTCAAATATTTGCTTCCTTTTATTTACTGTCCCATTACAGTTGACCCTTGAACAACATGGGTTTGAACAGCATGGATCCACTCATACGTGGATTTTTAAAAATAAATATGTGCTACAGTACTACATGATCTGTCGTTGGTTGAATCTGCAGATATGGAAGCAGACTAAAGTTATTTGCAGATTTTCGACTGTGTGTAGGGTAAGGGCCCCTACCCCACATGTGTTTAAGGGTCAACTGTATACTATTATGCAGATGGTAACACTCTCCTTTCATATCTTTTAAATATATTTGTAATACCCCACATATATTCCATCTGTTAATTCATCCCTGAATCCTTTGTTCTTTGCCTTGATCTTCCAGCTCACTAAGTTAGTTTTCCACTCTATCCATATTGTCCCTCATGGTTCTTCATTGGTTCTTTAAAATTCTTGTTTCTTCATCATGTAACCAATACTTGATCTTATGCTTACTTTACATTCTTAATCTGCTTCTTCCAATAATTCAGCTTTATTTGCTGTATGTCACTGTTTGTTGTCTTTTGTTTTATAGCACTTATATTCTTCAAATGCCATTTTTCCTTCTGAACTTATATTCCCCTGTGGGTATTTGCTACCTTGACTTTTTAAATTTTTAATTTAATTTTATATTTATTTTTTTATTTTTAATCAAAGTCTAGTTGATTTACAGTATCATGTTAGTTTCAGGTGTACAGCAAAGTGATTCAGTTATATATATTGTGACTCAGTTATATATATATCAGTTATATATATATATATATATATATATATATATATATATATATATATATATATAAACTGAATTCTTTTCCCTTTAGGTTATTACAAAATATTGAGTATAGTTCCCCGTGCTATAGACTACACCCTTGTTGGTTATCTATTTTGTATATACTAGTGTGTATATGTTAATCCCGAACCCCTAATTTATCCCTTCCCTTTGGTAACCATAAGTTTGTTTTCTATGTCTGTGAGTCTATTTCTGTTTGGAAATAAGTTCATTTGTATCTTTTTTTTTTGATTCCACATATAAGCAATATCATATGACATTTATCTTTGTCTGACTTACTTCACTTAGTGTGATAATCTCTAGGTCCATTCATGTTGCTGCAAAATGGCATTATTTCATTCTTTTTTTATGTCTGAGTAATATTCCATTGTGTATATTGGGTTGGCAGAAAAGTTTGTTTCAGTTTTTCTGTAAGATGTTATGGACAAACTGGAATGAACTTTTTGGCCAACCCAATATATACCACATCTTCTTTATCCATTCCTCTGTCAATGGACATTTAGGTTGCTTCCATGTCTTGGCTATCGTAAACAGTGCTGCAATGAACATTGGGGTGCATGTATCTCTCCGAATTATGGTTTTCTCTGGATATATGCCCAGGAGTGGGATTGCAGGATCATATGGTAGCTCTATTTTTAGTTTTTAAAGGAAACTCCATACTGTTCTCCATAGTGGCTGTACCAATTTACATTCCCACCAACAGTGCAAGAGGGTTCCCTTTTCTCAAAACCCTGTCCAGTATTTATTATTTGTAGACTTTTTGATGATGGCCCTTCCGACTGGTGTGAGGTGATACTTCGTTGTAGTTTTGATTTGCATTTCTCTAACAATTAGCGGTGTTGAGTGTCTTTCATGTGCTTTTTGGCCATCTTTATGTCTTCTTTGGAAAAATGTATATATAGATCTCCTGCCCAAATTTTGATTGGGTTGGTTGTTTTTTTGCTATTGAGCTGCATGAGTTGTTTGTATATTTTAGAGATTAATCCCTTGTTGGTTGCAGCATTTGCAAATATTTTCTCCCATTCTGCAGGTTGCATTTTCGTTTTGTTTACAATCTCCTTTGCTGTGCAAAAGCTTTTAAGTTTAATTAGGTCTCATTTGTTTATTTTTCTTTTTATTCCCATTACTGTAGGAGACGGATCTAAAAAGACATTGCTGTGATTTATGTCAGAGCGTCCTGCCTGTTTTCCTCTAGAAGTTTTATAGTATCAGGTGTTACATTTATGTCTTTAATCCATTTTGAGTTTATTTTTGTGTATGGTGTTAGAGAAGGTTTTAATTTCATTCTTTTACATGTAGCTGTCCAGTTTTCCCAGCACTACTTATCGAAGAGACTATCTTTTCTCCATTGTATGATCTTGCCTCCTTTGTTGTAGATTAATTGGCCATAGGTGTGTGTACCTTGACTTTTAATGAGTATCCAGGGAGAGGAGTCTGAAGCTCAGGTCCTGGTTTGTAAACCTCCTGGGGAGACTGCTATTTCCTCCCCACTTAAGATCCTGACCACCTTCTAGATCTTCAGGAGTCTCTTATGGGTTTTATGTTAGTGTTTAAAATGCATGTGATTCCCTCCTGGTTTTTGGTTTGTTTTGCTTGTTTTTTCTTTGTTTTGGTGTTTGCTTCTTTAGGTTTGGGTTCAGGAGAGGGAGCTAGCAATCTGGCCTAGTTCATTGTCATGCCACACGGGTACATTCTTTATAATATTACCAGTTCTCAAGTTGTATAACTGTGTTTAAAAAGGACAGTGTATACCACTGCTTCTTCCCAAATTTCAGTAATTTTAATAATCGTTGCACATTACTGTATAATTACCTTGGCCATATCGATCCCTATCTCTGGAGCTTGCTGACATGAATAGAATGGTATGCCTGTAGTATATAGACTTGACTCAACTTTTCTTTTCTTGATGAGGCTGAAAGGGCCAATACTCTACTTTCAAGGGTATAATTTATGTACTCGAATGATGATTTTCTGGGTCTACGTCTCGTAGTTTTTAAGAGTCTTGATGATTTACTACAACAGCAAAGTCACATCTTAAAATTTGTTATTTTCATAAAAAGTTTAAATTGAATTTTACTCTCATTGGATTTCCACAAAGTCAAGCCATTCGCTTCAGCATTATAAGTTCTGCACCTACACCAGATCTGTCCAGCCATGATGATGAAGACTGATGCTCTTTCTGTTGTTTTCATTTTCATGCAACTTCCTGCTTTGGTAAGTCTTCTTGTGGGGAGGTTTGCTTGAGAGTTCAAGAAAGCATCTTACCACCAGCCTTATGGAGCTCGTATGATATTTATTTTCCTGGAGGAAAAAAAATTTAACTTTAACCTGTAGGTTAGATTAATTTAGTTTTTTAAAGAAGATATTCCTATTAATGTTCTGAATGATAGTTAATTAAGGTGATAAAAACAGTTTGTGTCAGGTGCTGGAATTAGTTACTGAGATGGCATGTAAAATCTTTCTGTGGAGGTCTTTAAATATAGGATATATTTTTATCTTTCTGAGGTGGCTAGTTTAGGAGTATTTTTAAAGATGGAAGGATTGAGATGTTTCTATTTGAGCCCTTTGATGGAAATTGCTCTCCAATTTTAGCTGAAAAATGCAACTTTTAAAAAGTACTTTTTTGGGGACTTCCTTGGTGGCACAGTAGTTACGAATCCACCTGCCAATGCAGGGGACACGGGTTCGAGCCCTGGTCCGGGAAGATCCCACATGCCGCGGAGCAACGAAGCCTGTGCGCCACAACTACTGAGCCTGCGCTCTAGAGCCTGTGAGCCACAGCTACTGAGCCCACGTGCCACAACTACTGAAGCCCGCACACCTAGAGCCCATGCTCCGCAACAAGAGAAGCCACCGCAATGAGAAGCCCGCGCACTGCAACAAAGAGTAGCCCCTGCTCGCCGCAACTAGAGAAAGCCCGTGCGCAGCAACGGAGACTCAACGCAGCCAAAAAAAATAAGTAAAATAAATAAATTTTTAAAAAAGTGAATAAAAAGTGCTTTTGTGCAACTGATATTCTTCAAGGTAAAGCTGTGAAGGAATTATATTTTATCTGTAATTTTGTATTAACCAATTCTTCTTTCCTGTCTCTCCCAATCATTTCTATCTTCTCCTATTGCTCTTTATTTTTAAACATTTGCCTTATTTGTACACTTACCTTCTCCCTCCTTAACCTATCCTTCTTACACTCCTCAAACAAATATGTCTCAGTGGCCTAGACTAGAACAATAAATATTACTATGAGGGTGGCCTGAATTTTCCCTGGTTTTATCAAGCATTATAATATTCTTGACCTCTCTCTGCCCCCTCACACATCCTTTCAGGGGAAAAGTGAATTATTTGCCTGGTAAACTTGGAAACAGGAAGTGGGCATGCCGAGTCCAGAGGCTTCCCTTCCTCTTTTCTCATGGAACCCAGCTGACCCAAGGAAGAATGAATTTTTTTCTGCTTTTGCATGCTGCAAAACTTATGGGGAGGCTTGCCTCTATCTGTGTCTGGGAGAGGCCTGTGATCGTTCCAGAACTTCCTGTGACTAGGTGAGGAAAGCTTTCTAATTCTGAGATTCTATCCACTTACTGAAACTACTGAGTGTTTGGACTTAAATCTACCATCTTATTATGTGTCTTCTATTTGTTCCACTCATTCTTTGTTTCTTTTTCTTTCCTTTATTGCCTTCTTTTGGATTTAGTTATGATTCCATCTTTTAAAAATCTATTATTTTTGAAATTATACATCTTATTTTATTCTTTTTGGGATTACCTTCAAAATTAGAAGACACATTTTCAATTATCAAAAATATTCATTAATAATTTGTGAAAGTCTAAGTTAATGAAGATTGTCACCTAGAAAATAAAAGAACCTTGGAATATTTTATCTCTATTAATTATCCTCATAACTAATATGCTATTGTTTCCAGATAATTTTGTCATTAACGTTTTAAATGTCATAAGACATTATTTTATACAGTTAATATTATTACATATTTACACGTATTTTTACCACCTTATTCATCCTTTATTCTTTGCTGTATTTCAGAGCTTCCATCGCAGATAATTTTTTTTTTTCATGAAGTATATTCTTTAGAATTTCCTTTAACATGGGTCTTCTGGTGATAACTAAGTATTTTTTCTAAGTTGAAAGTATTAATATTTTATCTTCATTTAAAAAAAAAATTTATTGAAGTATAGTTGATTTACAATGTTGTGTTAATTTCTGCTGTACAGCAAAGTGACTCAGTTATACATATATATATTCTTTTTCATGTTCTTTTCCATTACAGTTTGTCACAGGATATTGAATATAGTTCCCTGTGCTGTACAGTAGGACCTTGTTGTTTATCTATCCTATATATAATAGTTTGCCTCTGTTAATCCCAAATTCCCAATCCTTCCCACCCCAACCCTCCTCCCCTCTGGCAACCACAAGTCTGTTCTCTATATCCGTGAGTCTGTTTTTGTTTTGTAGCTACGTTCATTTCTGTCATATTTTAGATTCTACATATAAGTGATATCATATGGTATTTGTTGTTCTCTTTCTGACTTACTTTGCTTAGTATGATAATCTCTAGATCCATCCATGTTGTTGCAAATGGCATTATTTCACTCTTTTTTATGGCTGAGTAATATTCCATTGTATAAATATACATACACATATATTGCATATATATATATACCACATCTTCTTTAGCCATTCATCTGTTGATGGACATTTAGATTGTTTCCATGTCTTGGCCACTGTAAATAATGCTCCTATGAACATAGGGGTTCATGTAACTTTTTCAATTATAGTTTTGTCTGGGTATATGCCCAAGAGTGGGATTGCTGGATCATATGGCAACTCTATTTTTAATTTTTTGAGGAACCTCCATGCTGTTTTCCATAATGGCTGCACCATTTTACATTCCCACTAACAGTATGAGAGAGTTCCCTTTTCTCTACACCCTCTCCAGCTTTTGTTATTTGTAGACTTTTTAATGATGAGGTGGTACCTCGTTGTAGTTTTGATCAGCATTTCTCTAATAATTAGCAATGTTGAGCATCTTTTCATTATCTTTAGTTTTGAACAATATTTCCACTGGATATAGAATTCTAGAGTGGTATTCCCTCCCTCACCTCTCTCTGCTTCCACCCCTCCTCACACACTGAAGATATTCCAATGTTTCCTGGCTTTCACTGTTGCTATTGTGAAGTCAGCTCCAAAGTCAGTTTTGATCCTTTGGAGCTTTTTTATTCTGGCTGCTTTTAAGATTTCCTTTGTGTGTGTGTTTTTTTTCTGTCCTTTTGGGTATGATGTATCTAGATGTGGTTTTCTTTTTATGTTTCCTGCTTAGAATTTATTTGTCTTCTTGAATCTGTGGATTAATGTCTTTGATCGGTCTTCAACTATTCTCAGCTACTCTCTTTTTAAGATATTGTCTCCACACATTCTCTCTCTGCTCTTCTTCTGGAGCTCTGACAAAACATTCATTATACCTTCTCAACATATCCTCTAAATATCTTTCCTTCTTTTCTGAATTTTCTGTGCTATATTCTGGATAGTTTCTTTTGACCTGTCTTTCAATAGACTGATTTTTTTCTGTCTATGTCTAATATATTATTCAAACCATATATTGAGTTCTTAATTTTAGGAATTATGTATTTCAATTCTAGACTTTCTCTTGTTTTTCTTTTAGTCTTCTGCCTAAAATTTGAATCTTGGTCTTTGTTTCTTTCAACATAATAAACACAATTGTTTTTTGTTGTTTTACTTTTCTTAGTAGTCTTTGATAATTTCAATACATCATATATATTTGTGGGTCATTTCTGTTACTTATTGTTTATATTGTTTTTTTCCTTAGGGTATTTGTTTCCTTGTGTGTTTGGTTATCTTTAAGTCTATGCTTCACATTGTATTTAAAAGATATTTGGATAAATATTTTGATGCCTTGGATGATGGTGCTTTTCCCAGAGAGGACTTTCATTTGGTTCTGCTCGTTGTTTGGGATCCCATTCTGGGACCTCTTGCATGTTGGTTCAAAGCTTGAGAATCCCAGACATCTAGCTGATTGGAGGTTAGAGTACAAATCCATGTTATTGCTGATTTATTGTCAGTTCACACCTATCCTGATGACATGATTATCATAATTTTAGTTGAAAATGGGAATTAATTTATTAGAATCCCATCCCTTGGCAGTGTCCAGGCTTTAATTTCTGTCTCTTTGGATTCAAGAGGTCTCCAAAATACAGATGAACTTCATAGTTTGTTTTCCATGATAAGCAAATGTCTTTGGAAAAAATGCAGCTTTAAGTGCCTCAGCTTACATTTCTCAGTTCTTGCCTTCTAATCTTGGTCTCACAATACTTCATTATTTTGTAAGGTTTTTGGTTTGTTTTTGTCTTTGTCTTTTTTTTTTGTTTGTTTGTTTTGTTTTTGTTCAGCTTTCTTAGTTGTTCTCAGTGAGAGGGTTAGTTCAAATCACCTAGTTTGCTATTCCTTTTTTCCATGAGAACTCGCTGCCTACAGATATCAGGAACTTTGGTTTGCTCCTGACCATGACTTTAGCTTGGAAATAAAGATGCTGGTGAAGCTATTACTTTTGCCACATGCTTCTTATATTGTATATGTCAATTGATTATCTGATTAAGTATGATGAACTTTTTTAAAAAAATTAATTAATTAATTAATTAATTAATTAATTTTTGTCTGCATTGAGTCTTCATTGCTGTGTGCGGGCTTTCTCTAGTTGTGGCGAGTGGGGGCTACTCGTCGGTGCAGTACATGGGCTTCTCATTGCGGTGGCTTCTCTTTGTTGCGGAGCACAGGCTCTAGGCATGCAGGCTTCAGTAGTTGTGGCACGTGGGCCCAGTAGTTGTGGCTTGTGGGCTCTAGAGCGCAGGCTCAGTAGTTGTGGCGCACGGGCTTAGTTGCTCCGTGGCATGTGGGGTCTTCCTGGACCAGGGATCGAACCCGTGTCCCCTGCATTGGCAGGCAGATTCTTAACCACTGTGCCACCAGGGAAGTCCCATGATGAACTTTTTTGGACTTCTCTGTGATGTGTCCTAATCTATTTTCCTGTAGACATTTTTTTTTCTGAAATGAAATTTTTTTCAAACTATGTAAGTCCTTACATGCCATGCTGTTGGCATGGATTTTTATAATAAAGTCAATGGAAAGTCATTGAAAGATTTGGGAAGCCAAGGAAGGAGAAAAAGAGATCAAGTAAGATATGGTAAAGTATTAAATAAATTTTCCAGGCAAGAGATCATTGTCCACTTGGGCAAGAGTCATTATTGGTGAGGTGGCAGGAAGAATGAATGGGAGCTGAGAGAGCAGAGAAAGCATATGTAGCATGTTTTATTAAAAGGCTGTGAAGGAAAGAAGAGAGGTAGGACAATAGTTAGAAAGATTATTTCTATGTTGAGAAAGAAGAGCTAGTGTGAAATGAGAGGTTGAAGATAGAAAAGAGATAATTGATAGAATTATTAAGTTAATCCATTTTCAGATGGTGATGGGCTTAAGAGCAGGGGTGAGTTGATCCTTTGACCAGATTTTGAGGACATCTTCCAATGAGTTTGTTTACTTTAGGGTTAAGAGCCTTTAGGATTCAGTCTGAGTGTCAACTCTCAGAGTAAGTCTTCTTATATACTCCTAAAATAAGCTAGACACTCTCATGGGTTTCCATTGCATTGTGTGCATTCTGCATTGAGTCCTATCATAGGTTTATATATCCTTTACCCTTACCAGAACTTTTGTCAGGACTTTTGTCTTTCTAGTCCCATGATAATAGCCACTAAGTAGTTTACAGAGTGAATGACTATCATCCCTTTTGCATATATATACACAGCTCAAAACCAGAACAGGAATGGCATTTTTCAATTTCCCTGTGGTTCAAAGCTTTTAAATGTCTTTTTGGACTCAACTAGTAAGGACATAAATGGCAGCCCAGGAATGACTTATCAACTAATTTGTACTTTCATTTACGTTTTACTTGTGGTGTTGGATCCTTTGGGGTCTCTTTGCTCTGAAAGTAACTGCTTGCATAAAGCAATGGATTTAGCTACTTCTTATGCAAACATATTTTATATAGCATTGAAAGCTTGCTTTAGATTGTGATAAAAATAAAATGACACCTCACTTCTAATTTTATTTTTAAAACAGCAAAAGCAAATCTGCAAATTTTAAAATGTATTAGTTTTTTGAATTGATACTACATTCCCATTGTTTAAAATTCAAGAGACGCAAAATCTACACAATGAAGTTCTCCTTCCTACCCCATCTCTAGCAGCACAGTACACATCCAACAGACAACAGTTATGTGTGTGTGTTCTTCTAGAGATATTTTATGTATCCATAATCATATGTATGTATTCTTTAACCCCTTTTAAAGCAAATGATGGCTTTGTTTGTACACATTGTTTTGCATCTTGCTCCTTTCACTTTATAATGTATTTCAGCAATAAGATGACACGTATTTTTTCATATTTTAGTGCCTTAAATTAATCTGAGGCTTGTATTCAATGATATTTTACAACCATCATCAATAAGTAGCAGTTGTGGTGCAATCATCACTGTCTGTGAATTCACGGACTGGACAACTGCAGTGCCTTGATGTTTCAGTCAATAGACCACTGGGAAAGACCACTTTGGAAGAGCTGAAAACCTTACAATTCCTTCTTCTAGTAAAAGTTTAAAAGGTTCAAAGGTAATATAACATGTTTCAGCATTTTTGAAGATGATCTTGAAGATACTAATGGAGCCCAGAGGATGACATTTCATGGCAAAATATGGATTTCTATAATTCTGAGCCTAGAGGGAGTTGAACTCCAAACGTGAAAAAGTTTTAGGAATCTCTAAATTGATTTCACTTACATTTTCCTTTTTATGTATGCCCAGTAGTGATAAATAATAATATTCTATAAATAAGTCTGAAAGAGGGCTCTCAGGTTAAAATGAAAATTATAACTGATAAGAAAACATGTCATAGTTTGAGAGCTTTGTAATATTTTGTTTTTTATTACCTGTATAGTATATCACTGGATAAATATGTAATAATTTATTTAACTGGTCTATTGATGATCACTTAGGTTGTTTGCGGTTTTGCTTTTACAAACAGTGTCACAGTGAATGACCTTGAACATGGATCATGGCATTAGTAGGTTTTTTTTTTTTTTGGTAGGATAAATTCCTAGAAGTAGGATTTGAATGTACATTTAAAGTTTGATAGATCTTCCTAATTGGCTTCCAAAGATGTGGTTGGTGGTTTTTGTTGTTGTTGTTGTTAGTTTGTCTCAGATTTATAGATTAACTTGGGGGAGAATTACCATCATTACTGATGTGATTTTTCATATTTTCAACTTATCTTTTGGTTATTTTAGGAGTAGTTTTTTCCTTAATATATATATTGCATATTATATTTATCTTTTGTTGCTATTGAAAATGGAGTCTTCTAGTATAACTGCTAACTGGTTGAAGTTAATAAAAGTAATTCTTAAATAATTCAAATCAGCCTCTTTCAAACTTCATTGAAAAAAAGGGTGCATTAGGTTCGTTAAAAATTTTTCCACGATTATGAAATCCCCTAAGGGAAAAAAGGTTAGTTAACAATGGAGGAATACCTTTCAAAATTTTTAGAGGAAAACAATGTTTTCTTGGTGCCATGAAAAATATATAAGATAGTAAGGTAACAGTATATAAGGTAATAGTGTATCACGTCTTGTGCTGATCCTGCACCTGAATTCATGTTTCATAATGTTGTACCTGAGTGTAATGCTCGTAACACTCCTACTTGGGAACCATTGACCATAATAACTCCGTTGACCATGCAAACTACCTAGACATCGGGTATCATCCAGATCATTTGGTAGCATTTGTACTTTACATCTAATTTTCCCGAGAAGTCTTTGGCAAGTAAAATGTTAAATTCTGTTAAATGGATTTGCAAAAAATTCTTAATCTAGATCCCTCTGTTCTCCTCCTTCATATTATCATTAGGAGACGGTGTTTTTCAGCTCTAATGTAAATCCATTTGAAAGGCCACATGCTGTCGTATTGGAGATATGCCATCTATATCTTGCTATTTCATTTGGCTAGAGTTGCAAGCTTTTTATGAAGAGAAGCTACTTTTCTTCTCCATGAAGATTACATTCTGTACGATTGTTCTGTAATGTGTTTCATTAACAATGTCAGACATAGAGTGAAAATTTCAATTATGAAAGCATCAGTGATTCATGCCATCAATGGATTTAAGGTAATTTTACATATCTGTTCAAATTGTGTTTATTACTTTTTTTAGTACAAAAAATATAAGAACAGAGCAAAAATGGCCTACAATCTCATCATTCTGGTAACTATAATTGTTTAAAAAAACAAAGTAATGTGTGTGTGGTTAGAATATTTAAGCAATCCCAAGAGGAAAAATGAAAAGTAAAAAATTTCTTTTCCAGACTCTCTCTCCAACTTAAACTACTGTGAACATATTCCTAGGTATTATTTCCCCCCAAATATTTTTGCATATATACATACTCACAATTTTGCACATGTGTGTACACAAACACACACACACACACTCATTTCTTTTGAAAAAGGAAATTACACAAAATAAATTACATTATACACAATATTTTGTTCCTTATATATTTCACTTATGTCTTTAGGTATCTTCATGTGACTACATGCAAGATCTAGTTCATATGACAAACAGATGGGCATATGGACAACTATTAATGGAAATTTAGATTAACAGAAGACTTTTTTTTTTTTTTTTAATTTATGGCTGTGTTGGGTCCTCGTTTCTGTGCGAGGGCTTTCTCTAGTTGCGGCGAGCGGGGGCCATCCTTCATCGCGGTGCGCGGGCCTCTCACTGTCGCGGCCTCTCTTGTTGCGGAGCACAGGCTCCAGATGCGCAGGCTCAGTAATTGTGGCTCACGGGCCTAGTCGCTCCACAGCATGTGGGGTCTTCCCAGACCAGGGCTCGAACCTGTGTCCCCTGCATTGGCAGGCAGATTCTCAACCACTGCGCCACCAGGGAAGCCCTTTTTTTCTATTTTAAACCATGCAACAATAGACGTTCTTATTAGAATTTGGAACACTTCCGAGAGTATATCTCAGAGCAGGCTGTGTAGCATAGTGACTAATAGCATGGATTCTGGTGCCAGATTGCCTGGAGTTTGAGTTCATTATTTGCTCCTTATTGGCTATGTGCACCTGGGCAAGTTATTTGACCTCTCCATGCTTTACTTTCCTAAGGATAGTACATACCTGAGTTGGTGTGAGGATAAACATATGTAAAGAGCTTGGAATGATGCTTGGCATATAGCAAGCAGTCAATAAATGCCAGCAATTGTTATTATTATTGTGGTAAAATTTGTGATATAAACATGATGTACATGGAATCCTTTGTTGTATTTATTTATTATTTTATTATTTATTTATTTATTTATTGGCTGCGTTGGGTCTTTGTTGCTGCGTGTGGGCTTTCTCTCTAGTTGCGGGAAGCAGGGGCTACTCTTCATTGCGGTGTGCGGACTTCTCATTGCAGTGACTTCTCTCATTGCGGAGCACAGGCTCTAGGCGCACGGGCTTCAGTAGTTGTGGCATGTGGGCTCAGTAGTGGTTTGTGGGCTCTAGAATGCAGGCTCAGTAGTTGTGGCACACGGGCTTAGTTGCTCCGCAGCACGTGGGACCTTCCCGGACCAGGGGTCGAACCCGTGTCCCCTGCATTGGAGGGCGGATTCTTAACCACTGTGCCACCAGGGAAGTCCTACAGGGAGTCCTTTGAATCAGGTTCTTGCATGGACTCCAGGGTGTGTATCCTCCACCTTTTGCTCATTCACTATCCCAGGTTGCCCCCAACTCCTCTCATCATCAGATAATGCTCAATGACTAGCCTTCTAGGTGTTCTCGAATAGATCTATGTGAGAATTTCTTTGGAATATATAGCCAGGAGAAAAACTGCTGGGCCATAGACTATGCATATACTAATTTGACCAAGCACTGCCAGGTTGCTTTTGGGAATGGCTACTCCCTTCTACTTCCACCAGCAGTGCATGTGGAGCCTTTCGTAGCTGCACCTCTGCCAGCATTCAACATGGTCTAGCATCCTTCCTTTTCCATTTAACGTAATGTATTTTACTATTGCTCTCATTTACATTTCCCTGATTACTAATTAATTTGAATATTTTTTATGTTTGTCATCTTTTTTTTCTTCTCTAAATTGCCCTTTCATACTCTTTCCCATTTTTCTGTTGAGAATCACTCGTTTTCCCAATTTGATTTGTGGTAGTTCCTTTCCGATTCTATCTATTAATCTCTTATTGGTGTTAAAAGCTGCAGTTACCTCCTTCCATTTTGTCATTTGACTGCTAAGTTTGTCCATGCTACAAATGACTGAGTGGACTGCTTCCCTCATGGCCTGTGTGTTGCCTCTTGGTCACAAAGATATTCTACTACCCTTACCTTCCCCCACCACTCCCCCTCCCTGCCTTTATTTACTGTTTGTTTTTTCCTTTCACATGAAGTCTTTAATTCATCTGATACTCACATTTGTATGTGATGTCAGGTGGTGATCCAGTCTCTTTTTTCTTCATTGTGAACCACTCTCCCCAATACGCACGATTAAGCAGTTTATTCCTCCACCATTGAATTGTGGTATTATCTTTACCATGTATTAGGTTCCTGAGGGAGGGAGGAAGGAGGGGGGGAGAGAGAGAGAGAAAGAGAGAGAGAGAATAGGGATAGGTGATGCCCTTAACCTCAGCACGTGAAGAAAAAATGATGGAACTGAGCAGAACTAGAGACTCAGTCTAGGGCATCAAGAAGAAAGGACCAGATGTCCAGTAACTATCATGTTCACAGAGCAGTGATTTACTTAAGATGCATCTCATTCTCATCTGAGGGTTAGCTCTGCATAAGTGAAGCATGGCAGTAGTAGTTCTCTGCTTTTCATTATCTATTGTTTGTACTATTACAACTCTTATTTTTCTTATATTAAAGAACTCTTAATTGACTTTCCAATTCCAGAATTTTTCCCTTTGAGGCTATTCTAAAACAGTTCTTCTCAGACTTTAATGTGCTACACGTTCCCTGGGGGATCTTGTCCACGTGCAGATTCTGATTCTGTATGTCTAGAATGGGGTCTGAGGGTCTATATTTCCAATAAGCTAAGGTTAGATGCTGGTGCTGCTGGTCTGGGAACGACACTTGCAGGAGCAAAGTCTACACAGTATTGTTAAGTTAATCTTCTCACTACCAAAATTCCTAATGTTTTATTTTCCTGCTCAAAATCCTTCTATGACTCTCAAATACCCACCCTTACTAATTAAAAAAATTTTCGTCTTGGTGTGTGTGCCTTCCATAATATGACTCCTACCCATCTTTCCCTTTACGTCTCTCATTAATCTCCAACTTATTCCTATGCTTTGACTCACCTGGTAAAGTTCCTTGATCTTTCCTTTACATTGGACTCCTTCCATAAATCTCATCTTTCTTTATTTTTTAAAAATTTTTATTCAAGTATAGTTGATTTATAATGTTGTATTAGTTTCAGGTGTACAGCAACGTGGTTCAGTTATACATATATGTATATACATATAAATCTATACTTTCTCATATCCTTTTCTACTATAGGTTATTAAAAGATATCGAATATAGTTCCCTGTGCTATATGGTAGGCCCTTGTTGTTTATCTATTTTATATATAGTAGTGTGTATATGTTAATCCCAAACTCCTAATTTATCCCTCCCCTACCTCTTCCCCTTTGGTGGCCATAAGTTTGTCTTCTATGTCTGTGAGTCTATTTCTGTTTTGTAAATAAGTTCATTTGTATCATTTTTTTCAGATTCCACATATAAGTGATATCATATGATAGTTGTCTTTCTCTGTCTCCACTTAGTATAATAATCTCTAGTTCCATTCATGTTGCTACAAATGGCATTATTTCATTCTTTTTTATGGCTGGGTAATATTCCACTGTATTTATGCACCACATCTTCTTTATCCATTCATCTGTCAATGGACATTCAGGTTGCTTCCACGTCTTGGCTATTGTAAATAGTGCTGCTATGAACACTGGGGTGCATGTGTCCTTTCAAATTAGTGTTTTCTCCAGATATATGCCCAGGATTGGGATTGCTGGATCATATGGTAACTCTGTTTTTAGTTTTTCAAGGAATCTCCATACAGTTCTCCATAGTGGCTGTGCCAATTTACATTTCCACCGACAATATAGGGGGATTCCTTTTTCTCCACACCCTCTGAATCACATCTTTCTTATTTCTCTTTCTTTTGCATTCTCAATGTTGTGTAAACTTCATAGTCTGCCTTTGCTTATACTTGATACTTTTCTTATCTCTGCCTTGGGACTTTTAGGCCTTTGGCAGCTAAGTCTATGTCTTACTCACTTTTGAATCCCCGTAGCATCTGATTATGTGTTATCTACCAAAACATTTGTGGAACTGAATCTTTTCACATCATGCACATCAATTATGACACTTTGCTGTAAGAGAAAAATGCCACCAGTGCTCAATATATTATTTATATTATTTACTTTATAATTGGTATCCTGGGACTTCCCTGGTGGTACAGTGGTTAAGACTCCACGCTCCCAATGCAGGGGGCCCGGGTTCAATCCCTGGTCAGGGAACTAGATCCCACATGCATGCCGCAACCAAGGAGCTCGCGAGCTGCAACAAAGGAGCCCGCCTGCTGCAACTAAGACCTGGAGCAACCAAATAAATAAATATAATTGGTATCCTGTTTTCTCTCCTTCATTTGTTATCATTTACTGGTGCATTTCAGTTAAAATAACTGTATCTGTTGCTTCTAATTTACTCTTAAGTTATTAGACCAATAAATTTTAATTTACCTGTAATTCTAAGTTCTTCTCTGGCCTAAAGATGACTTCTCTTCAATAGTAAAGTACAGGTGGTTTTATGGTAGTTAGTTCTTTTTCACTTGTTTTCTCAGTTACTATCTGTGTCGTGGATAATTGAAGTTGCCAGAAGTTAAGCTGTTTTTTTAACATTCCATAATAAATGCTTGTGCAAATGTATTGAATAATGACCGTGACATTATTCTTTACAGCTCAATAGCCTTTGATTAAATTCCACAAATGTTAATTGGACGCCTACTACACACAAGCCGCTGTGGGTGATACAAAAATGAATAACACACAGTCCCTGCCAAATGAGAACTTTCACTCTATGCAACTACTTGGAGAAGCTCCTATAACTCTTCCCTTTTATATTTCCTTCACGTAGGGGTGAAAGGTAGAGAGTAACAGATGGAACTTCTCATTTTATTCAGCTTGCAGTCTTGATAATCACCAAATGTGATAATGCTATTTTACATTATAAATTGTTTCACTGTATCCAAGTCTTATTAAACTATGATTGACTCATTTTACACAGGTGGTATCATTGTGTAATAGGCGACCATATTAAAATGCAAATTTGACTAAAAATATTGTAATTACATATGGTGTTCATTTTTTTTAACGTTGAAAAAAATTTTTAATCCATACAGTTAAAGTTATTGAATCCTTTGAAAAAAATGGATTGGTCTAACCTCAAGTCATGAGACAGTGAGTTAAAATGAATGGTTTTTTATAGCTGCATATGCACTATAGATGTCAACTATACATCTTAGATTTAACGTGACCAGAAGTCACCTCTTGATTCCTGCATGTCCCAATCAGTTCCTCTAATCACTTTTCTGATCTCAGGAAATACTCTCTCCAATCTTCCCTTTCCGCAGATCACAAACACTAGTGTCGTCTTTCTCTCAAATCCCATATTCAACCCAATTGTATATACTATTGGCACTAACTTCAGAATATATCCAGAATCTGCCAGTTTTTACCACCTGCACCCAAGATGGTGATCTTGATCTGTTACAATTACCTCTGGCCAATACATCTACATCTCTCTTATAAAACAAACAAATAATTGCATGTTATAAAAAGCATGGATATATTATTGTTTATTTAACTATTCTGTTTTCTAGAAGGTTGTTTCTAGTTTTCATTATTAAAAATAAATTGCATTGAAATAAGCCAATCACAAAAGGCAAATATCAATACTATATGATTCCACTTATGTGAAGTTTCCAGAGTCATCACATTCATAGAGAAAGAAAGTAGAATGATGGTTGATGGCGACTTGTTGTTTACTTGGTACAGAGTTTCAGATTTACAAGATGAAATAATTTTGGAGATTGGATGCATCAGAACTGTGAATATACTTAACATTGCTGAACTGTACATTTTAAAATGGTGACGATAGTAAATTTTATGTTATGTGTATTTTACCACAATTTAAAAAAAGTGAAAAAATTAAATAGCATTAGGAAAAATTTCTAAAACTCAGAGGCTATTAGAGAGAAGGTGTACAAGTTCAACAGCAGTTAAATTGAAAACCTCTCTAGTAACTAGGGAAATACACATTGTTTAACTGAGATATTATCTTCTTACCCATTGTTTGGTTAAAGTTGACAGTACCTAAGGTTGGCAAAAGAACAGGAAAATAGGCACTCTCAAACTCTGTTGGTGACTGAGCACATTAGTAAGACCATTTTGGTGGGTAATTAGTCCACTGATATAAAAACTTAATTGTGTATACTCTGACTCAGCAAATTCTATTCTATAGAAATACATGTTTACATATGCACAAACAATTTTACAAAAACATTAATTGAAACTTTGCCTGAAAAGTTGGAAAATAATGCTGAAAAAAAATTCTTTACCACATTTGTACTTAGGTGTAAATTTTTTCTAGAAAGACACCCGTGGACTTCTGAGACAAAGAGCTTATACATTTAAAACATGAGTCAGTACTGCCAAACTGCCTTCCAAAAGGGCTGTGCCAGTTTACACTCATATGAGGGTTTTTGTCAGTTTTCCCAAGATTGGATATTATCAAGTTATAAATTTTGGCAATTTTGTAGATGAAATTATAACATCTAATTGTTTGAATTTGCATTTCCCTTACTACTTAATGAGTCTGAGATCTTTTCACATGTATATTCACCATTTGTGTATCTTTTCTGTGAATTTTCTTTTTATATACTTCACCCATTTTTACTGTCTTTTTATGGTTTTGGAGGAGTTTTAAAGTATCTATAATCTAGATTTTGATCTCTTCTTTATTTTTCCTATCTATCTATCTATCTATCTATCTATCTATCTATCTATCTATCTATCAGGTATGAGTCTGTGACCCCAGTCAGGCATGTAAGAACTGCTACATTACCTTATGTTCTTTAAATGCGATTATATGCATATCTCCTAACACTCTGCCAGTCATGAGAAACTCAAGGTCAGTAATCATGGGGATTCTTCTCCTAAACCTTCATGGATGTGGGAAGGTTCTCTTATGCAGAGCAGTGTGTTTGGCCCTTGGGCACTACAATCCACGTGGATATTGTTCACATGCCTGTTATTTAAGTCCTCAATGTCTCTGCTTCTTTACCAGACTTCGCACAAGATTTTTTTGCTGAGACTAATAGCCTTTATTTCTTTTCATTCCTTTTTCTAATTCATTATTTTATTATTTATTTTATTTTCATGTATTATTTATTTTATCTTTTGATCTTGAACTCATCTGGAATTTGTGTACACCTGTGTGTATGTCTGAGGTATGTGGTAAGAATCTAAGTTTTATATCCTTTTAGACATCCAATTGTTTGATCACCATTTATTGAATAATCAATCCATTCTTTTCAGTCATGAAACACAACCTGTTGCAAATGCTAGACTGATAAAGGAAGAAAGTCAACTTCTGGTAGGAATAAAAGCTATGAATCTTAGGCAAGTTAAAGTGTGCTAGAAAAAGAAAAGAAGAGGCTACTGGCAGACTTAAGAGATATAAACAGACTGAACCAGAATTTTAAAAATTTGGAATTAAGGTAAAATTGAAAACTTGGGGGCAATATTTTTTACTTAAATGATAAAGAGTTGACTTTGTACAGAAAAAGTTTATTCCAATTACTATAAAAAGATAAACAATTTTTAAAAAAAATTTATTTATTTATTTATTTATTTTTGGCTGTGTTGGGTCTTCGTTGCTACGCGTGGGCTTTCTCTAGTTGCGGCGAGTGGGGACTACTCTTCGTTGCGGTGCACAGGCTTCTCATTGCGGTGGCTTCTCTTGTTGCGGAGCACAGGCTCTAGGCTCACGGGCTTCAGTAGTTGTGGCACGTGGGCTCAGTAGTTCTGGCTCGCGGGCTCTAGAGCACAGGCTCAGTAGTTGTGGCTCGCGGGCTCTAGAGCACAGGCTCAGTAGTTGTGGCGCATGGGCTTCGTTGTTCCACGGCATGTGGGATCTTCCCGGACCAGGGCTCGAACCTGTGTCCCCTGCATTGGCAGGCAGATTCTTAACCACTGCGCCACCAGGGAAGTCCCAAAAAAGATATACAATTTAATAGAAAAACAGACAAAGAGTTTGAAGGAATAAAAACAAAGACATTCATATGAAGTAAAAATATATAAATAAGTATTTTGTCCACTAGAAATCGTACAAATTCATCTTTTAGCTCTGAGACACTCGTTTTCACCTATCTAAATGGCAAGGTTTAAAAAAGCGATAAAACTCAAACTGCTGTTTGAAAATGTTGCTTGGGGGGAATGTAAATGGGTACAGTCTTTTAGACGGACAGTTTGGTAATATATTTAAAAACTCTTAAAATATGCATAGTATTTTACCCAGAAATTTTACTTTTAGGAATTTTTTCCTAAGAAAATAATAGAAAATGTGCACAAAGATTTACATAGTGTTATTTATAAGGAGAACAACCTTAGTGCTTAATAATTGGGGGGATTAAAAAATACATCTACATAGAGAACATATGTTGGCATTAAATTTCATGACATGGGGACATGTCCGTACACATAGTACGTATACTGGAATGATCTGCTTATGAAACAATTGTGCAACAATGATATTTTTATAAAAAAGAGTTGGGAGAAATTAGAAACTACCAGCACAAGTAATCATGGTTTAAAACATCTTTGCAAGCCTTCGATGCTGCTTCAAAAGTGATAGGTTGTGATCCAAGCTATGGAAGAAATGAATGGATGGAGGGTCGTGCCGTGTGCATGTGTGTCTGCCACACCCAGTGGCGTGATTTCAGAGTGAGGAGAAAACACAGTTAGACCTCAGTCTTATGTGTCACTGACAAGTGAAAGAAGACATCCCTCCAGGCAAGTCAAATCTGTGAAGCCAAAAGTTTACAATGAAAGTTAACTCCCACGAAAGTCATTATCATGTCAGGGTTCCTGCCTTCATTCAGTATGAAATACAGTAAACCATTCTGGAACATTTTTGCTTCTTTCCCTTCTGGTCCCAACTGTGCTGGGCTTTCCTCCTTCCCGGCACTGTGATTAAAACTCTAACACTGAATTGCTGTAAACCTATAGCCACCATTCTCTATCCCAGAAATAGGCCAAGTGTTTTAGAAACAAAATTCCCGAGACTGTAATTATAGGAAGGGTTAATTGCTTAGGCTAAGTAAGCAAGGAGAAAAAAAATCTCAGGAAATTTGAAAATCAAGGTCCCCTGCCCCAGGGGAATAGGGTGGGGGAGGGGTGAGTGCAGCTGTTCCAGAAGCATCTTGTTTTGGTGGTTTGGCTGTCAGACTGTGTTTAATAAACCAAGCACCTTCCAATCACTGCCCTCGGTCTCCTGACAGTAACTGAAGCCACCAAAGGGCAGGAGAGGGGCTGGTCCCATAGGGAGAAGAAATTTTAAAATATGCGTAGTTGCTCAGAACCAGATGCCATTTTCCAAACTGTTCTGCTCACAGGGAGAGTAAGCTTATTGAAGCAAGTTGTGTTTGTACCACAAGATGCCACCCTTCCCTTGAAAAGAAGAGAGTAAGTTACCTAAATAAAATGCAAGTGTTTTATGAGTTCATCTCGCTCAGTTTTATATCAACGAGCTTCATCTTGGATGAAGGAAAAGCCGTTGTATTTTGTTCTGTAGCATTTGGTGTAAGGAAAGAAACTAGTTCCTTGTTAGCAATTTCTAAACCTCTTTTAAACGGCTATGGAAGCGTTACTTTTCCATCTTATCTGACAGTGGATCACAATTTTGCGTGCAAGCTTTATTACTTTGAATTCTTGTTGTTAGCCTAGCTTTTGATATATAGTCAAGCTGTTACAAAGGACACTAAGTAACATATGGTCACTCTCCACAATTTTAAGCTAACAATTTCTTCAAGAGAGAGGTATAGATCTCTTGTCTGTGGAAGCAAAAATTGGACATGGGATTTGTTTTTAATTATTTGTTTGATGGGTTACTTCTCCTAACCCCGACAATCCTCTCTGCATCCATCAATACACAGTCACTTAAATGCAGAGTTGAAGGCTGCCATGGCGAAAAGGTTTTGACTTGTAAAATGGAAATGGATGTAATTAATAATCAAGAGTTCTTTATATTCTTAGGAGAAATCAATACATATTTATTTAATCATAATCCTTGAATTCATCTTTGAGTTATGCTGAAAGCAAAATGTCAAGAATTATCTCTGTTGCCCTATTTTTTGCCTTTTGCTTACTTGAAACTCCTAGTCCTAGTAAATCAACCTGCTGCTGTTAATGGTCGGTCCTCAATCACCTTTCTGTACTGGGGAAAATAATGGAAATATTTCAGTCGTTCTTCCTAAAGGGAAGTCATGACATAGATGTGACCTTGAACAGCTTATTTAACCTGTCTGCGTCTCCATTTTTATTTGTAAAATGAGGCATTTTACTGGCTACTCTGTAAGATGTCTTCTACACTTTTGAGGAGATTTTTATGATACTCTCTCATTAAAAATTCAGATAGCCAGACTATTGTTATGGTTGGTAAAGGAAAATATTGGGAATTTGAAATCCTACTTCCACAAACCATTCTGCCTACTATTAGCAGTATGCTAACAGTATCGCTATAAAAATCTTGTTTGCATATAGATATACTAATTTTCAAGGTTGACATGATGGAAGCATTTTATATTTTATTTTTTCCACTTGAACTTTTGTCATGGAGAAGATTCCAGAAAGTCTAAATGCCTGTTACTCCCCATTAGAGAAAAGCAGTTGAAAATATTATTTCTGCATGAAATTTCTGTGGTTTGTGCCATATTTGTAGAAATGGTGCACCATTTCTGGCCATACTAAGGATCAATGTTTAAGTCAAAGACATCCCAGGATTAGTTGGTCATTGGAGAAGCTTGGTGTGAAACTCTACCCAATGTGGGGAACTCCACATTGATAGTGACAAACCAAGTCCAACATAGCCTTTCTCTTTTGGGACATACATGAGAAGAAGATGGGTCACTAGAGTTTAAATGATCTTTTCCTCCTAAACACTGACCTCTTTTTCCAGTTCTCCATTTGACTTGGTAACTTAGAAGAAACTGGAGTAGGGTTGCCTGATAAAATACGGGATATCCAGTTAAATTTGCATTTTCAGCTAACAAATAAAATTTGAGGGGTATAAATATGTCCCCAAATTGCATGCGTACTATATTAAAAAGTTAAAGTATTAGATTATATTTTATACTAATTGTACTAAAATTTAGTTGTCTTTTAAATCTGAAATTAAAATTTACCTGGTCTACTGTATTTTTAGTGGCTAAGTGTAACCTTAATTAGGATGCAAAGGAAATGTGAAGCTGATGCGATAGTCTCTGATGTAAATTTTTATAAGATAAAAATTACCCGGTGCATTAATTTGCTTTTCTCAGTATATCCATATGTGTGTATGTTTCTTTCAGAGTTTAAGATTTATGTATTTTGCCTTTCTATTTAACATATACAATATTTCTATGTCTACATTTTAAAAGGGCTATCAAATTTTATGTTGTAGATAAATTAGTGAACATTTCCCTCTTATTAAGTACTTATGTTATATCCTTTTTTTCTGCTATAAATTACAGCAACTTATTGATGCACATGATACTTTTTTTTTTTAAACTGTTTTTCTAGAATACATTCCTAAGATTGAGATGAGTGGGTCATTGGGAATCAAGTGATCAAATTACACCTGAATAATCATATTCAGGTTTCCCTTTTCATCCCATGTTAGAAGGGGTACGGTGTGGGAAAGGGGAAGAGAGGAGAAATGCATGTGGATACAGATTTGTGTCTTACTAGTTCTGCAAGGGGACAACACTTTACAAGAATATTTCAAGTTTCTGAGAGGAAGCCATTTCTATTTTTAACAGCAGTAGTAAAATAACAGGCTTGGAAGTGGTTTTTGAAAAATTCAGCAGAACATGAAATAGTTTAATGCCTATAACTTTCCTCTGTCATCCATGTCTTACTAACATGCCACCAGGCTTCTCTGATCATCACAAGTGGCTTCATAACTGCTTCTGGACTGATGGGATTGCTTCTTAAACATGTTTCCTATGGTTTCATTATCGGAGGAAGCTTCAGTGTGCATCTGTTCATAAACTAATCCTGCAGTCTCCCTCAGTGTGTTAAAGATGAGAAGTAGGCTTGAAAAAATTGCTTCTACAACAAGCTGGTCCAAGTGATAAACCAATAACCAATTGATTTAATAATCTTACCCAGAGAAGAAAAGGAAACATATAGCAAACCAGGCAGGACTATTTTCTTTTAAGGAAAAAACAGACAAGGGAGAGGTTGGGGAGAGGCAAATAAATATAAGGTAAGGGATCGGGGGGTAGAATTGTAATTTGCTCTCCTTTTTGACCCTGAATATCATTTAAAGTGATTTCAAACCAAACATACAAGATAAAATGAAATAATAATATAGAGAAGTATAAAGACTACAGACTAGGTTTTCTTCAGTTGCTGTGGCTGTTTAACTTCAGATTTATCCAATTAGAATCAAGCCACCACCAAGAGATATGTTGGACCTCACAGCTCCCCCGGCAAGCTCATAGGCAGATAGCCTAGTCCTTGCTGGGAATATGGTGCTGTAAGAAATTCAACTTTCGTGGGAACACTGAGTTCAAGTTGACAGTGCAATAGTATTTCAATAGAGAGCAGTAATGAGAGAAAGACAGTTCATCTGGGTGTTAAACATCTTTAGTGCCCTAGCTGGAGTTGGGAGTTCTATCAGCATTTACTAAACTGTTTTCAGAGGGAACACTGGTGGTCCATCAAGACACAAATAGCTGATCTCCAAAAGTGTGGTGAAATGAGCTTGGGAAGGTAACTTGCTGTGTATCCACCCATCACTCCCAGATCCACGGTGCCCATTAGAATAGTGAAGGCGCTGAGAAACTTGCAGTGGAAAAACCTATTTTACTTATAACTTCCCATACTTATCACGAAGGAAGTCATTTTTATACAACCTGCTAAACATTTCAAGGAAGACCCATGTTGTAAAGGACAATTTATGCAAAACTCTGAGTTAAATATGTCTCAGTGATAAAAGAGGGGTGTAGAAAGAGTTGGTTTGGGGACTTTTTCGGATGAAGTTCTGATGTGTATTGTAGCCTTGTAGTTTGTCCTGTTCTTTAGAGATTTGAGTCTCTGAACAGGAAAATAAAGGAGAAAGGAGAAACGTTGCTCAGGTTTTATATTCATTTATGCTTCTAGTTAAATCCTATGGCTTTAGACTAGAAGGGAGAGTGGGGAAGTGAGCTGGCTGGCTCTTACCATAGTTTAGCAGAGCAGGATTTATCTGATAAATCATGACTTCTGAGCCAAAGGACAAGACAAATAACAACACATCTCATGAACACTGAGACGGATGTGGTCGGAAGGAGGAACGTTTAATTGACTAAGAGGGCTCCAAATTGAACTGGCCAGTGGGAGTAAGAGGCTGGGACAGAAGGATAAAACTGGATTCTGTGGGGGGGGATGATGCGTGGCATTGAGGGAAGCAGCCCATGGGAGGTGGTGGTGAATTATTTTCAAGTGAAATTGCAGTGAAACGAGTTGGAAATAATATGTATCATTTCAGATGCCTAACATTAATTTTCAGACGGTAGAGTAAAAAAGAACATTTTATGTCTTCTAACAATGAATAAACTTGTTATTCAATTACATGAATGAGTATTGATTATGTATCACCTATCACATGTAGCATAGTAAAAAGGAACTTTAGAATATGATGGACAAATCCTGCTTTCAAAAAGGAATACTATAAATATTTTAGTAAGAAAATAAAATAAGTTCATACAAATAACTCATATAAGGCAGAATACTGTGTGATTAGTGATGTGATTAGACCTGAATTTTGGAATATTAATATACCAGAGATATCCAGATTAGGTTGGAATACAGATAATGGAGGTAAGGAGACCAGAGAATCGATACAAGACTTGATTTTCAAAATCAGGGGGTCAGCAAAGTTTTTCTGTAAAGGGTCAGATAGTAAATATTTTTGGCTTTGTGTGCCATGTGGTCTCTGTAGTGTACACGCAACCATAGGCAATATGCAAATGGGTGTGGCTATTGTTTTCTAATAAAACTTCATTTAGAGAAACAGGCGACAGGCCTGACAGTCCATGGGCTGTAGTTCTCTAATCCTTGAATTAAATAAAGAAACGATAGACAACTGCTGATGAAAATATGAAATCTGTGACTGTATTTTAAGGATCTAACAAATGGGATCTTTAGAAACATTAGCAGATAAATCATGGTTTACTAATCCCATTTAAGATAGAGTTATTTGGATTTCCATATCCAACAGTGAGAGACTAGCTGGTTACTGACCAATTCTTCCATTGGAAAAAAAACCCCAGAAAAGCTGAGTGTGCGTGTGCGTGTGTGTGTGTGTATGTGTGTATGCATGCAGATCAGAGAGCTACCAAGGCAGTAAGGACTTGTGGGGTTTAAAATATAGAGAGAATTAAAATACATGATAACAGTAGTACAAAAGACAGAAGGGGTAAATGGCATTAATATGTTCAAAGATCCTTGCATTGTTCAACAATGGATAAAACTACAAATTTAAATTAGATTTTAATAAAACAAGAGTGCATTTGTAATTTCTATGGTTACCATTACAAGGATAGTAAAAGAATTGTATTGTCTAGCTGGGAAGCTAATAGAGGGGAAAATAGAATAATAAAATACTACTTAATACAGAATAAGGAAAGAAGAAACGTAGAACAGGTGGGACCAAAAAATCCACAATAGTAATTTGTAGATTTAAACCCAAATATATCAGTAATTATACCAAATGCAATTGGATTAAAAACACTAGAGGATAAAGGTTGTTCGACTGGATTGAAAAACAAAATTCACCTCTATGTAGGTTGTTTACAAGAGATACACCTTGACTATGGGGCTACAGAAACATTCAAAGTGAAAGGATATAACAAGTATATTTTAAGCAGAGACTAGATGGGCGGTTGCTGGGGGCGGGGGTTGGGTGGAGGGAATGGGTGAAAGGTCATCAAAGGGTACAAACTTCCAGGTATGAGATGAGTAAGTTCTGGGATGTAATGTACAGCGTGGTGACTATAGTTTCTTAAAGTCACACAAAAAACCAAGAAGGGCTATCTTTGGTGACTCTCCCAACCTGTAAAAAGTCGGTCCCTTAAATCGTCATAATCCGAGTAGTTAGACCCACCTGTAGTGACAACATCAAATGAATTTGGGCTTTTGAGTAAATCTGTAGAAATCTAGCCAGACTTTTGAGTAAATAGGGCTTTGAATTGTAGGCAGCCTCAAGCTCTTTACCCTCTTCTATTAATGTTTTCCTTTAACTTTTCCATAAAAAGGTGGAGGGAGCTGCATCCATTCATGGTCTTTTTTGCAAAGGTCATACTTCACACCTTATTACTTGCAGGGCTCACTGAGGTTGGCCAGAGGAGCAAGATGGCCAGCTGAGCTCATATTTGCTGTCCCAGTTCCAGGCCTATGCTGTAAAGAACCCGAGTTTGCTTATCCTTGACCGTTGTTAACACAAATATTATGGTGTATGTGTAGGAAAATGAATGTGTACACTTTTGAGAAAGGACAGAGGAAAAGCAGTGAAGACTGCAGGGACCCAACCCATTAAAGGATTATGGCTGAAGCCCCAATATCTCAGGGTACTTGACAGGGTCCTGCTGCAGCTGCCCAGACATTAAGGAAATACCTGAACACCATTGCGTGTGTGGAGAATAAGGTGAACACTAAGGAGCCAGAAATGGGCGTATGTGACGTGCAGGCTTCAGACAATCTGTAAACTTCTAGAAACAACTAAGGAGAATTGTGGTCAAAGGGCAAGAATGCCTGCATATGTCACGAGGGGTGGGGACTTGGGTAAGGAGGTAAGTTTTTATTTTGAGTTTGATGATTTTCTTCTGTCACTAGGACATAGAATGGATCCTCTTCTGCAGTAATGGAAAAATTTAAAATTGACATTACTTTTAACTAGAATCTGAGCCTCCTATCCTTTATCTGGAGCCATGGAGCCAATAGGCTGAGCTACCATCAGGGTGTGAGTAACTAACATTTCATGAGGAACTGTGTCCTGTATGCATCGTCTGTATGTATAATTTCATGGACTGGGTAGGTAGGGTCATTTAGTTTCTTAACAACTTGATTATTTTTCTACTGTAGAAAGCACCAGAAAAGAATTATACTCACATGTTCAGAGGCTACTTAAGAAGCTGTTAAGTACACAGTAATTATTCTGAGTTTTTAAGAACTTTCTTCATTCAGAGCAGAAACATGGAAGGTGAGGTGCTGAACGTTTCTCTAGTTTGAACGGTCATTTCATATGCTTCTCGATGTCATTGTTTGATATTAGGGAAAAAAATGAAAGAACTCTGCAGTGATTTACCTCTCTCGATGTAGGCTTAAGAAACCATAATTGTGTGAATTATATCCTAAACTTGGTGTGGCATTCATACATAGTTTATATAGTCAAAGGTATAAATCTAGGATCGCAAGATAAACAATCAGTATATTATTTCTACTTTTGGGGAAATTTTTTCAAACAGTTTAGAAGATTTTAGGATGGTTTTTGAGGGCATGAAAGATAAATCATAGGGATGATGGCTCGCTTCTTAGCATTATATTGGGAGCTTTTAGAGTCAGGCAACATTCCTTTTGTTGTCTTCTCATGGTCCAGGTCATGCTTTCATGAAAGAGAAATATAATAGCTTCTCTCAATGTAAACTAGGACTGGATATAAAATTTGTATTAATAACCAAGCTTAGAAGTTACTGAACATATACCAGGTCTCTGGTTTATTTTGTATGGTTAATGTTTGATTATTTTGTAATTGGGTTTATTAGGCAACTTTTATAGCTGTCTTAAATCTAACATATATATTGTTCTCAATCACTGGAAAAGTTTGGTGGGTCACTTAAGAATAGAGGCAATTCTGTATTCTGAAGCTCCCCTTTACATCCATATTTTCCTGATTTTTCCCAGGGATGAAAATTAGTCAGGTACTAAAGACTAAACACAATACCTTGCCAGAGATTCATCTGGGTACTAAAAGTAATTTATATTTTTCCTATTTCCTCTGCTCAAACATTTTTTCTGAGATAATGTTTCCTTCATGGTATGTGGTTGGAGAGGCATGATGTTCATCTTAAATCTATGATTCCTTAAAAAAATAATGGCATCTTCTCTATATTTTTGGAGATTAGCTTGAATAGCAATATTAGGAAACTCTTTTCCTGATCCTAATTCTCAAACGCATCCCAATGTCTTATTGGAAGAACATATGGGAAGGATTTGGGGATAAGCTCCCCAAAAGACCTGAGTTTGAATTTGCCAGGAGAGAATTATGGGTTCCTTTCTGAACTGCTAGTAGAGATTCTCTTGATATGGAAACCACCTGGAGCTGAGGAAAAGTTTGCACACCTGTGTCTTCCTCCAAGCCCCAAAGACTTGGAGGACATGAACTGTTTCAGAAACTAGGGTCCCTAATCCAACCCTAAGAGATCCAGACCAAGTTCCCTTCAAGAGTTTTGTCTTGGATGACATAGTTGTTAAGGAGAGGGCTCAGCAGAACACTTCTGGGGCTCTGATACACCAAAACTGTGGAATCCCACCTCTTGGCAAAAGGCCAGGAGCCAAGAAGGCTGGAGGGAATGGCTGACAAGGTACTGCCCTGAGTCTGCTGCTCGGTCCACCTGCCAGGTTGGGAACTCCCTTGAGAAAGGTCTAGGTCCCAACTGTGAGCTTAAGAGCTTAAAACTTATGGGAAGGCCACAAATTTGGGGGCTTATTGTACTTGTCACCAAGGAGGGGGAATAGCAACTATCCCCTAAAATATTTGGAGGACTGGAGATGTAAAAACTTGAGTGGGGTCTTGAGCCAATCACAGAGCCCCTTAGAGTTTTGGCTGTGTAGATGCAGCGTTGGGAAAGGGTTTTCCACAAAAGGTGCCTATTCTTATAAAGGGTGACATGTTTCTCTCTTCTTTTTAGTCCAGTGAAAAAGCCCCGTAGACATTACCTCTGTGTTGTGCTTAAGAGGCCCCTGTGTGTGTGTGTGTGTGTGTGTGTGTGTGTGTGTGTGTGTATTAGGCTCTCTTGGGAGCTTCTGAAGTACCTCTGATGCTGTCCTTTCCCAGAATCTGTCCATAGAACCTGCAGCGAGGGTTTTAATGCAGGTGATCAAGAAACTCGTTTACAGCCAGAAGCAAACTGTTTTGCCATCAGCACAGCCAAGAAAATAGCACACTGTTGGCAGAAGACGATCATTGTTCTAATATCTTTCAGGCTGCCAACGATGAAAACACTGCAGTAAAACTGCTGTCCCAAGCAAAAAAATTCAATGTTTAGAACTGAACTATTTTACAGGGCACCTGACCAATCAGATCCCGTGTGAGGTGAGGTTGTTCATGGTGATACATGACTCAGCTCTATTATTTCATAATTTCCTACCTCTTTTTCTCCTTCTGTGGCTCATGCTTCTTGGGTACTCCATACCATATTCCCCGTGTCCCTTTCCACGCAGATATTTTTTATCTAGGCTGTTCCCTTTGTCAGCATTTGTCTGGACCAGTCTTTCCTGTTTTCAACTTCTCCATCAAAACATTCTCTTCCTGTATAACTTTCCTGCAGTGTCTTGATAGATGGTTTGCTTTCTTGTCAAGGACTAGATATATAGGAACTTTTTCAAGACCTATTTATTTATGCTAGCAGTAAAATCTGACATTAGACCAACTTTGGACTTACAGTTATACGGCTTTCCTTCATTTTAATGCAGCTAGTGATTGCACAGAGAAGTTAAATAATAGATGTAGGTTTTCGTGGTCAGAGCTTTATTAATTTCATAGCTTTATTAATTTATTTATATTCATTGATGCATTCTATTGCTCATCAAGTAATTATTGTGCATATGTCACGTGAGAAAAGTGAGATTTGGTTTCTGCCTTTATGGAGCTTCTGGTCTAATGGGAAAGCTGGCAATATTCAAATGATCACAAAACAGATGGAAAATTACAACTGTAAGAATACTATAAGCATGAATTATTAGGAGAATTGACATAATATGGAGGTGAGAGTAACTTCTCTGAGGAGAATTGAGATGAGGTCTGATGGAAGACTAGATGTTGGCTGGAGAAGAGGCAGTATGGCAGGCAGGGGAATAACATGTGCAAAGGCCCTGTGGTGTGGGGGGCAAGCAACTGAGAGAAGGACTGTATGATAAGAGTTCAGAGACCATTGCTGGATTTTCAAATAGCTAGACTAAGTCACTGAAATATTTTAGGTGGAGGGGTGACATTATCAGATTTGCATTTTAAAAAGAATACCGATAAGATGGACAAATGTTTAGAGGAACAAGAGTAGATGGAGGTAGACTGGTGAGGAAGTCTCTCAGTAGTCCTGATGAGAGTGAAGGTGGCTTAAATGGGAGTGGTGCTGTGCTGGAGATGGACAGAGGTGGGCGGAAATGAAAGGTCTAAATTTAACAAAACTTGGTCATAGATCAGACATCAGAGGAGAGGGTGATGTCAGGCATGGGTTTCAGATTCCTGGCTGGCTCAGGTGGATGGGTGAGGAATGATGGAAGAGAACCAATTTCATGGTGGGAGATCACAGGTTAGTTTCTTGTTAGATTGAGATGCTTTGGGATTGTCAAGGTGGAGATGTCAGAAAGACAGTTGCATTTACATATCTGGAACTCAAGAAAGGGTCTGGGATAGAGTTATAAACGGGGGAACCAAACCTCCAAGAATTTCTTGCTCAAAGCCATGCAGCTGTTCGGTGGTAGAGCCATGATTAAATGTGCATCTTTTTGCTGCTTGACCAAGCATGTCCTTAATGCTACAAAGAGAAAAAGACAAATGCGGTAAGTTGAGCCTGCGAGGTAGGCATACTCCCTTTCCCCTGTCTCGGTGATTCCGCTGGTGATGAAAATTCAAAGCTAAAATATTAGAAGAATATAGGTATCCATGCCTTCTTTTTAATTTTACTTGCACTGTGAGATTTGAGAGTTCTGTTTACATTTTGATTTGATATTTTCCTTGTATCTAAATATTAACAACTCGCTAACAGATTGGACTTGATTGCCCCTGAGGACCAAAGGTATAACTCAATGGAGTAATGTAAACACATTGAAATTGATTGCAATGTCTTGTTATGTTCTTAAAAGAGAAAAAAATGTGGGTATCTCTGAAAAATTTCATATTTAAGTCCTGCTGTGGTCTTTGTTTTAGAAGACATAGGAGGAAGTAGTGTGGGAGGAAAACTGGGGGAGGACCACAGTTACCATTAAGGTTGTATAGGGGCTATTGGAAAAAGCCTATTGCTTGTGTCTGTCACAGTGACAAAGGGCCAATGTGCCCCTTCTTCAGTTTGGCGTGTTTGCTCTGAGAGCAGGGTGTATAGAAGCAGTGAGCTGTTAAATACAGGAGCTTCACGTTGTTATAATTTCCTAGTGCATATGCTCAGGACAGCATTTTTAAATGTTAATGGTACTATTAATTCCCAAACTCTATTTTGCAATTTAAAATCGCCTATTCTTCTGCAAGGTTGAAACCTGACTTTCCATTATGTGGCATAAAAATGTCTCAACTCTTTGGTTTGTTTTGCAAGGGAAAGATGATTTAAATGTTCTTCAGTGTTCTTTCTTGTTTCAAAGATGCTCAAGGGGTTTTTAGTCCTAAACTTTCCATTTCAATTAAGTCTGAAGCTGCATATCCAAGATTGCTGGCAAAGTCTCCCTTCCCTCATCCTTTACTTCACTCCTCATTTCCACACCCCTTACTCCGAATGTCTATGGGACTAACCAAGCAAAGTCATGTGTGATAGTCTCATGGCGTATTTTTTTTTTTTTTTCTGGATCTATTTTCTTCTGTGTTCTCATTGTTTGGCTAGGGTTTGCTTTTCCACCACTTGTTGAAGTTAACTTTTAAGTGGAAAGACTGTGATGTCATTTGGAGGACACCCATACAGGATATTTTGAGGGCCATAAGAAATTCCTCTAATCACTACACCCAAATAGCCTCCTTTTGGGCTCTAGCATGATGCTCCAAACTCCCACATTAATTACTGAGTCAGAGCATTGAAGTGTGGGCCTAAGATGTGACCGACCGTCTTCCAGGTAGGACTCAGATGTAGGAAAAGCTAAGTGAAGTGGAGAAAGAAACCATAAATACGTGAAAAATGAAATTAAATTACACGAATTCATGTAACATTTAAGAGTTATCTAGTTAATGCCTATTATGATACTCACTCTTCTAGGCCCTGGGGATAAAACAAAACAACACAAACGAGATCTTTTTCTTTATAGAGTTTACTTTTAAGTGAATTAATATAGCAACTCAAGACAATTCCCATATTTGGCCAATACTTCCTTGTCAAATGAATCGTGTCATTCTCAAGATGGACCATACATCTTAGGGGCTGAGAAATATATAGGATTTGCGAGTGACTTTATACGTGTACCAAGCATTGTCTGCAGACTGAATGCATAAATGGAGATCTAATTGTAGTGTTAGAGTCTGCATTCTGGTTTAATTTTAAGTAGATGTTACTTGGATAGTTTAAGGGCGTTGTTATAGAGAGAAGGAGCTATAGATTCATTGAAGAGGGGGATTCTATATACTAATGGCATTTGGTTTGGGGGTTAGAACTAACAGTTGGTTTACTTTTGCTCTAGGGTTATGTAGGAAAAAAATGAATCGACTTTCATTTCATGCTTCATTGGCACAGCAGATCACACAAGTCTCTTTTCCTCTCTGTTAGGGTCACAGATCTAATAGCATTCTATCACAGTTGGCCCTACAACTCAGTTCTTTTTCAGAAGTTTCAAAATAATCTATGAAAGAGAGAAAATGATCTAGAGTCAAGCCCTTCTTCACCCCAAAGCAGAACATTGGGTGATCTGCCTTGAACATCCACCATGAAGCAGACTCCTGATTAAGGCTCATGGCATGACTTGAGGGAAGGCAAGGATGATGCAAGATGTTGGCATTCTAATGTGGAGATTGGCAGTGGTGATGTGATATCCACTCTGACATTGGTGTCATACAGATCTGCTCTGCACTTAGACCAGTACTAACTTATACCAGTACCAACAGCTGCAGAGCAGGTCTTAACTAGCAGTGGGATCCGAGGAACAGTCTGCTGGTTACTATCCAACTTTCATCCCATACCTACTCCATTTCAAGAAGAAGTGCATGGCAATGGCTCTGGTTTTGTGACATGTTAGCTCTTATTTTGGGAAGGCTGCTATACCAAGTATATCCTAGTGAGTCATGTCCTTAGTGAATCATGACTGCTCTGTTATCAAACAGTAGTATTTAGGGAGCATGTGACATGTGCCTAGAAATAGGGTAGAGGCTGAGAGGGACTCATGTGTATTGGGGAGCACTTGCTCTCAAATATAGATTGCAGAGTCAAGCCTAAGACATGGACCAGTGGCCAAGTATACAGTTTAGTGTATAGCCATGTGATAATATATGGTAGAGATGAAATGCAGCAGGAGTTCAAAGAAGGAAGACATTAACTAGTAGGGTGAGAGATTCAGGGTTTGTGAAAGAAGTAGAATTGAAATATAGATAGGATTTGACCATAATATCTTCGTTTCCTTTTCTACTGTTTGAGTCAGTGAATCTCCATTTCTGCTGCTGTCCCTTTCTTGTAGCTAGAGAGGGCCATGAAGATACTCTTATAATGGTATTGACGATTTTCAGCTCATTTTTGTGGCCAAGATTCTGCTCTACAAGTCAGGATATTTTAGGACAAGAAGGTCAAAACAGATCAGTCGTTTCTGATGGTTCCCCGTGACTGTCAAAGGACATCTTAAGTCCAATGACTGGGTAAGAAGGTACTTCAATCATAATGCCCTGGTTACTTCTAGGTTACTTTTATGAAGAGGTTGGAGAATATCTATTGATGTTGCACAGAATGTATCACAGTACGATGCAAAGGTAGGATCCATTTGTAGCTCCATTACTACGGAAGGCACTGCCTCCAATCCCCCTCCAATGGCACCGTGCTCAGATGTATCTCAGAGCTGCAGAGAAACTGCTCGGCAGACACCAGGCTCTGGGTGCAGAGGCAGAGAGGGAGAGGGGCGGCATTTTGCAGTCTCCCAGGGGAAATGATAGAAGGCTGCAAATAATCTGTGAGAGCAAGAATGGTTCGGATTTAAGACCATCCAGGGAAAGAATAATGATGGAGAGCCCCACAGAGGTTGAATAATGACCACCACAACTGCTCCCTTAGCTGTGACTGTCAAAGTTTATTACCAGTTGCTAAACCCTAAGTGTTGTTACATATAAATATGCATAGTAACTTGTTTATAAAATTTCATAGCAAATGTGAATTCAGTCATTCTGACAATTCTTTTTGTCTCCATAAAGTTCTGAAGTTAAAGATACTCCATCTTGGTATTATTATATATAAAAACATGGGGAATTTGATAGCAGGCCAAGACCCTGGTCCCCAGTGAAGGCAAAACCAGATGGTCATGTATGTAACCCCTACGTATTTCTGTTTGGTTGTGTTACATACTTCACACTTCTAGCCAGGAAGATTTGATTCCAAAATTCTTGCTCAGCTTATGATGAAAACAATTTGAAACAAGAGGCAACATAAGATTTTCAAAGTTTATTCTATTATAATGCTTTCAAAAGTTATCTCAGAAAGGAAATGAATGAAGAGAGATTTTGTGATTCATTTGATAAAACAATAGAGGTGATGAAAATAGCTCTAAGACGGTAGAGTCTTCAGGAAGTGCAGCTCCCAAGATGGGGAGCTGCAGCCCAAATGTTTAGTGACACTGAGTTGCCAGTATTAGCAAAGGACTGCAGACTGATTTGAAATGCTGCTATCATTTTCAGAAATCCCATTGGTTGATGATGGAAACTGCTAATATGAGCTTGAACATTCTGGATAATGAATACTACATAAGGGACGGGGGAAGTATTGCAAAGAAAGCTGTTAGAACAAAAGAAATTAGGCAGTATTGAGTCCCTTGGCTAAGACTTCTGTGCCTGGAGAAAAAAAAATTATCCCAGGCTGAAAAGAATGCCATCATATTTAACAGACACTGACTTGTTTTAATTTTGAAAGTTGATTTTTTCCCCACACTGGGGTAGACTTTAAGCAGGTCTATGTGGGCTGTAAAGTAAAATAAACAAACAAAAGCAACACATTCTGTCTTTGACTCTTCTCACCAGGTTCTTTTTATATTATTTGAGAACTGTCAGCATTAATTCTAATATTATTAGAATATGCATGGGAATGAATCACACTAATCTCAGGATTGCAATTACTTCTGGGTAGGAAGAAAGGAAATGGGATTGGAGAGGAGTTAATAGAGGACTTCAACACTTTCTGCAATATTTTATTCCTTAAAATAAAATAAAACAAAAGAAAGAAACAAACGCAATACTTGAAACACATTGGGCAGTATGTTAACATTGGTTCACATGGGTTCATATGTGCTTATTATTCTTTACACTTTTCCATATGTTCAAAATATTTCAGACTTAAAAATTATTAGAAGAGAATAAAAACCCAATCTCTGAATTCTCATGTTAGCTACGGAATGGAGTTTGATGGGCGTCTGTTTCCTAGGATACTGCATGATAATTTTCCAGGGACTGTCATGAATCTATTATCGTTTTTAATTAAAAAGAATCAGCCCAGGGCAGGTATTGGCAAATTACCCAGGTCTTTCAAGACATAGTTCCCTTTACCCTATCACCTCTTCAATGTAGATGAAGGTGACTCTCAATTGTATTTGTAACCCCAGAAAAAGTACATCACACAACTTGAAGTTTCGTGTGTGTGTGTGCGCGTGCGTTTTTACCTTTGGCACTTCATGACTATTCAGATTTTTTTTGTATCAGTATCCATCCGCCCCATCCAGTTATATGCATCTTCCTTATATTTTTTGTCACTTCCTAAAACACATTTCGTATCTTATTGGTGACTAAGGATATAATTTTTGCCATTTGGGAGGGGGAAATATTTGCTAAAATCCTCATGATTAATATTAATACTAATTTTCCCACAAATATTCCTAGATTTATGTGTATAAAGAGGATTTTAAATACTTTTAGAAGCATGCTTTTCTCATATTCTAAGGGTGCAGCGTCCGTTAAAAGTATTTTCTTTAAATATTTTTAAAAGAAATCAATACCTTTTTTTTACACTTTAATATATATTAAGTGGATAAATAAAATAAGCTTTCTCACTTTAATATACATCAATGTGTAGTGTACCTTTTAGAAGCCAGTATAAGATTGTATAAGTGTCTCAGAAACTTGGGGAAACAGCAATGACCACACTGGTTGTAGAGGCTTGGTGTGCACGTGCTTCCCAACTCACTAGGTGGCGCTGCGGAGAGTCGGCTCTTGCTACTGACCCTGCTGAATAGGGCTACATGTAATATCAAGAAAATTATATCTTCGCTCAGTAAATAGTATCGGGATGTAAATGTACAAAAATGAAACTAAAGAGATACAAGAACTTCATCTTACTATTTCAGGGAAGAATATGTGGGAACTGAAAGGTTTGATTGCCATCAAAAAGCATTATACACTTGGTCGGGTGGGTTAGATATTTTTTCTTTCTTTAGAAGCAACACGGATATATAACACTTATTTTTTAAATAAAAATTAACTTTATCAGAAGATAACTTGGTGTTTTCTCTGATGCGTGGTCAATTCAGGGATGCTGATATATTGAATGTAATGTAATAATTACTATGCATGTATAGAACTTTCATATACTTTGTCTCCCATATTTTTACCATAGGCTTGTGATGTAGGTAAATGCATAATTTTCAAGATAAGGAAATGAGGTTCAGAGAGAACAAGTTTGTTTAATGTTGCTCAAAACGTGTGTGGAGAAACTATGTGCAGATCCAGGATTTCTGACTCCAAAACGTGTCTTCTGTCTTTCACTAGGCCATACTTCCTGGGTCCAATATACAAACAAGACAAAATAAAACAAAAATCTCCATTCTCTAGAAATTTATGTCCATAGACATCTGAGCCAGATTTCTTTCAGAGTGTTATGCTCACCTGTACCTAAGGAAGAAAGCACTTGCTTTCTAATATGAGTATTGGTTTATTCAAGTCATAGGAATCAATTTGGTTACGGATGTCTTAATATGCAAAAAGAACACTTTATCTTCTTTGTACAGTCTTTCAACTTATAAAGCATTTTGCATAGCATAAAATTTATAATTCATCTTCACAACTCTTTAAAGTATGTGGGATATCACAAGTGTGTAAATGAAGACGCCAACTCCCAAGAGATCGAAACTTGAATTTGGGATATCTTATTCTAAGGTGATTGTGTCTATAAACTTCATGACTCTTTACATTGTTTAGAAATTTCCTCCACTTTCTTTTCAATTATTTTTCTTTGGTTGATGTGACTTTAATCCTTTAAGGCACAGTAGCAATGGTGAGGGAAATGGTGTATCATTATAACCTGCAGAGAAGTTGGGATGCATGTGCATTTTGAAAGAATAAATACGACCATACAATAATTCTATTTTTGACAATGAAATATAATAACTCATATTTGGAAAGTAAAAAGAGTGCCTATTATTTTTGTGATATAAGCTACCGAAGGGAACGCTTAGCAAAGCTTTGGGGGTAGGACATGGCTAAAAAGGCCTGAGAAATACCCATGTACTAGGAGCCACAAGGGCTATGGAATCAGAGATTTAAGTCCAAACCCCAACTCCATAGCTCAGTAGTTGTGTCCCTGAAGCAAATTACTTAACAGTGGAAAATGGAGAGCGTGAGAATTGTTTGATAGATTTAGTGTGAGGATTTATCAAGTAAAACATAGAGTGCCTAGAATGGCGTCTGGTCCATGGAAGACATTCAAAAATAAATTTTTTTCCTTTTTAAAAAAAAATTCTCTCTTCTTTTTCCCCTTTTTAAAAAGCAATTTTATTAGCTAATTCTATTCTGGCTAAAGAATTTAGTGCCTTCTGCTGGCAGGCTATAGCTTGAACTCTCTTATTTGCCACTCATATAGTAAGAAAAGGGGACTTCCCTGGTGGCGCAGTGGTTAAGAATCCACCTGCCAACGCAGGGGACACGGGTTCGATCCCTGGTCCGGGAAGATCCCACATGCCGCGGAGCAACCAAACCCATGCGCCACAACTACTGAGCCTGCGCTCTAGAGCCCACATGCCACAACTACTGAAGTCCGTGCGCCTAGAGCCCGTGCTCCGCAGCAAGAGAAGCCACCACAATGAGAAGCCCGCTCATCGCGCAGAAGAGTAGCCCCCGCTCGCCGCAACTAGAGAAAGCCCGTGCGCAGCAGCAAAGACCCAACGCAGCCAAAAATAAAATTAAAAAAATAAGAAAAAATTTTCATGGTTACAAGAGGAGACCTTGAAAGCATAAAGTTGCAGTTGGCAGCTGCTAGAAGGTATTTTGAGAATGGCTGATGGTGTCCTTAAGTCTTTTACACAGTTTAGAAAACTCAAGTTCTCAGTAATAAAGGAACGTGTCTGAACCCACGTCCACGATGGCCATCCAGCTGTATTCTGGATGCCTGAACCACAGTTACTCTAAAAAAGTTCACTCTTGTATGCAAATAACTGGTTGGTTCTGTTGACTTGGTCCCATCTGGTTTGCAGCCCATCTAACCTAAAGGCAGGCAGATACAGACTGATTAAAATCAAGGTGATTTTGGAAGCACGGAACCATTGCAACCTTTTTAATATTTTGGCCTCAGAATTAGGAGAAGGAAGTGTTTCATTTTGCCTGGGTTGGACTGGGGTGTCTTCTCTCCCTGCCAAGTCCTCAGTGTGCCAGATGGAAATGCCAAGGGTTGGGCAGATCCAAGTGGTGAGAGGCCAGCAAATGACAGCTCTTGGGAAGAGCTTTACCTCTTGCAGCCTGCTGAGGGGCAACTTAGCACCGTCTGTCCTCTCTCAGGCTTGGGAAAGATACTCCCAAAGTCTGAGACCAGGAGGAAGTCAGCCCATCATCCCCTGCTCTGGTCATACCTTTAATGGGTAGTAATCTTTGAAGGTCCTCCTTGTCACCAGTGAAATATTTCAAAGCTCCCAGGACAAAGTTGGTTCTTTAGCACAAAAGATTTGATTGGCTTTACCATTGGACAGAGCAGGTGCTTTCCTTTATGGGCTGTTTGCTGGCTGACTGAGAGGCTCTCTTGAATATGTACACTTTCAAAAACTCCCCTTTTAGAGACTCACTTTCTTTCTGTTAAAAAGGATGGGGTAGGAACTGTATCTCTCAACATCTGTTTTAGCCTTTCTTGTGTGCCTTGTTGTACTGCAGCCAGAAAACTATCAACTTTCTTTCCCAGTCTTCCTTGCAGTAGGGATTTGGATATGATTTGGTTCCATCAATTGGGTTACACTTCAAGGAGACTTAAAGTCAGACATCAGCTCCATGGGGAGAACGGTGGTGATACAGGAGGCATCTATTTTGCTCATGAGAGCCCAGCAGGCATGGCTTTTCTCTGGGCCAACCATCCTAAAGGGGCCTCTGCTGTGCAGGTCACAGCAGGCGTGGTGGGACCCGGCAGCCAGCAGCAGATCACCACCGTCCTCATTGCAGATTCCTGCCTGGGGCAGAGGTAGAAGTTGCACGGGCAGGCCCATTTTGCGGTGCTATTTGGAGGTCAGGCCCTGCCCAGGTGCCAGGCCTTTGGTAATTTTGTAAGCATCCAATCACCTGTATGAAACTTCTTTCTCCCTAACATGGCCACAGTGATTTTTATTATTTGCAACTGAATCCAGCAATTATATTTGAAAAATCTTAAAATCTTTTGGCTCACTAGATTTCATCCTTCACAATTTCTGTGATCTGTGCATGGAAATGGTAGCAATTTTTATGGAATGAAAAGAGATAAGCAGGGTGATACAGGGAAGACAGCATGAGATTTGGAGCCAGAACGCTCGGTTTTCATTCCTGCTCTGCTATTTACTAGTTGCGGATCCTTGAGCAAACTTCTTTCTCTCTGTGCTTTAGTTTCTTCTTACAAATAGGAACAATACTAAATAACTTTCAGGAATGCTATGAGAATTAAGTAGTATAGAAATATAGGAAAAGCATCTTCTATATATTAGGCACTCTATAAATGTTAGACATAAATAACTACGCTTAATATATGTGTGGATATATAAGGTGAAGATCTGGAAGACTGCCAAAATGAGTGTGTATGTGTGTGTGTGTGTGTGTGTGTGTGTGTGTGTGTGTGTGTAGGAGGGTAGAGGTGAGGATGGTAAGGGAAGATGTGGATACAGAGAAAGCATCAGGAAAGGAATAAAACATTTTCAAAGGGCTGGTGAGAGGCCGTTGCAGTCTAACTTTATGGGCTTACAGACATTATCACATACCATTTTTTACTAAGATCACATACTTCTCTCCACAGAAATGCTCCCTAATACCTTAAATATAACTGATTAGCTTTCATATAGCTGTGACTATGGACCCTATTGAAATCATGGTTCTGATTCTTACTTGCTTTATGACCATAGGCAAGTTACTAAAACTTCCTTGGCTGCAGTTGGTTCATGTAAAATGGGGATAAAAATAAGAGCTCATTGAATTATTTGAGGTTTAAATGAGTTAACACATGTGAATCATTTTGAAAGGTGCCTGGCACATAAAAAGTAATCAATAAAGTTACTATTGTTCTCATAGATTAATTATAATTTATCATGGAATCAGTGTGTGTATGTACCTACAGAGGCATAACTTTGCATATATGTTTGTATATGTGCTTGTGGTACATACACGTGTATGCATATACATGCTTATTGTGAATGTATATGTTTGAGCATATATGTGTGTGCACATGTGTGGATGCACATACACTTTTATGCATGTGAATGTGTATATGTTAGGTATATGTGTATTGTTTATATGCTGTATTATGTATTTGCATGTATGCATGAACCTTCATGTATGGGTATATTATTGTTTGTACTGTGTGTATAAGTGCCTGGGTATGTGTGTATATGCTTAGTGTATGTATATGGATATGTGTATATGTTGGTTATGTCCATATATATGTTCCATATATATGTATGTGAATGTGTGTATGTTAGGTATACACATATTGTACATGGGATGTCTGCTGTACTTGTGTTTGCATGCATGCATTAGTGTTTGTATAGGTATATTTGTAGTATGTACTGTGTGTATATGTACCTTGGTATGTGAGTATATGTTTAGTGTACTTGTACGGATATGTGTATATGTTGGCTATGTCCATACATATGTTCACATGTGTGTGTACAGGTTTGTCGTGTATGGTTGTCTAGGATGTGCAGCATATAATCTGGAGAATGCCATTCACATTAAAGTCTGTATGAATGCACAGCCCTGTGAGGTAGTCCTGCGCTGTTTTATAGAAATAGGAGACACAGTAGAGGCACCATTAGAGGGTGCAATGTCCCCCCTTCAGGTCGAAATACAAGAGCTCTAGATTTTCTCTCCCCTTCCCACTCTGCTGGAAAGAAAGAAAAAAATAAGGTAACACTATTTTGTGCAATACACATTTGCCTAAACTACTTTATGCCTGCTTTGGTTTAATGGGTTTTATGTTTATCATTTCTCATTGTTTGAATCCAGCACAACTGGTTTGGCAACGTAAGGAACATTACCACTTTGGAAAGCACACACCAACCCTAAAGCAACCTTGGGCTAGGCCATTCCAGAGATCTTGGCAAGAGCATTTCCTGGCAGTTCAGGGAAGTTATGGGACTTCAGGATGTAGGACCAAATATCACCCAGAACTCCACATTCTCACTGGCCAAATTTGGTTTTCATAAAACCGCAGGATTTTAGACCTGGCTGCACTTTGGGCAGAGATCTCAGGGTTGTCAGTTGTTTATCTGCCTCCGCACACATCATGTATGTGGTACCGTCCTATTAGTAACATCTTTTCTACTTGAGAACCTCTCATTGAGAGCAGCAACTCTTTAAATGAATGAGTGACCCCAAGGCTTAGAGTCAAGGAATTTTCCCCAAGTCCTACAGGCAGATAGGAACAGAGCTAGACCCAGAGTCTAGAGATCTTAGCTCACACTTGAACCTTTACATTTATATTTGTTTTTATTTTGGGTTTGATTACCAATCAGTTTTCAGGCATAGATCCTAGTCTGGTGCTCCCATAATCATCCTTTCAAGGGTGGGCAGGACAAACGCTGGAGGGTTAGAGTCTGTATTCGTGCGTTATAGTTTCTCCATTTGACAGGGGTTGAGACATGTAAACCTGGGAGGAGTGGACTGCATTTTCCCAGCCCGCGCATTCCCTATTCTGCTCTCTTCTTGGCTTTGGAGTTAATTCTTTTTTTTTCTTTTTTTTAATGATTATTGAGGTTTATTTTTTCTTTTTGTGGTATTATTTACATACAGTAAAACAAACATATTTTAAAAATGCAGTTCAAAGGGTTTAACAATTGTATATACAGTTTCCCCTTGGTATCCATGGGAATTGTGTTCCAGGACGCACGTGGATACCAAAATCCAAGGATGCTCAAGTCCCTTATAAAAATGGCTCAGTATCTGCATATAACCTACACAGCATCCTCCCTTATACTTACTTTTTTTTTTTTTTATTTGACCACATATTTATCTTTATTGGAGATCTTTACATTCTTCATATGGGTTCAAGTTACTATCTAGGATCCTTTCATTTCAACCTGTAGGACTCCCTTTAGCATTTCTTTTAGGGAAGGTAATGAACTCCCTCATTTCAGGTAACGAAATTCCTTTTATTTAGCTAGGAATGTCTAAATTTCTGCCTCATTTTTGAGGGAAAGTTTTGATGGATATAGAATTCTCCATTGATGTTCTTTTTTGTTTCAACACTTTTTTTTTGTTTTATTTTTTATTTATTTATTTTTGTTGTTGAGGTATAGTTGTTTTACAATGTTGTGTTAGTTTCTACTGTACAGTGAAGTGGAGTTCCTTGTGCTATACAGCAGGTTCTTATTAGTTATCTATTTTACACACATCAGTGTATACATGTCAATCCCAATCTCACAATTCATCCCACTGCCACCCACCCCCCGTCCCCCACTTTCCTCCTTTGGTGTCCATACGTTTGTTCTCTACATCTGTGTCTCTATTTCTGCCTTGAAAACTGGTTCATCTGTATCATTTTTCTAGATTCCATATATATGTTTTAATATACAATACTTGTTTTTCTCTTTCTGACTTACTTCATTCTGTATGACAGTCTCTAGGTCCATCCAGGTCTCTACAAATGACCCAATTTCATTCCTTTTTACGGATGAGTAATATTCCATTGTATATATGCACCACATCTTCTTTATCCATTCGTCTGTCGATGGGCATTTAAGTTGCTTCCATGACCTGGCTATTGTAAATAGTGCTGCAATGAACATTGGGGTGCATGTGTCTTTTTGAATTATGCTTTTCTCTGGGTATATGCCCAGTAGTAGGATTGCTGGGTCATATGGTAATTCTATTTTTAGTTTTTTAAGGAACGTCCAAACTGTTCTCCATAGTGGCTGTATCAATTTACATTCCCACCAACAGTGCATGAAGGTTCCCTTTTCTCCACACCTTCTCCAGCATTTGTTGTTTGTAGATTTTCTGATGATGCCCATTCTAACTGGTGTGAGGTGATACCTCATTGTAGTTTTGATTTACATTTCTCTAACAATTAATGATGTTGAGCATCTTTTCATGTGCCTCTTGGTCATCTGTATGTCTTCTTTGGAGAAATGTCTATTTAGGTCTTCTGCCCATTTTTGGATTAGGTTGTTTGTTTTCTTAATACTGAGCTGCATGAGCTGTTTATGTATTTTGGAGATTAATCCTTTGTCTGTTGATTCATTTGCAAATATTTTCTCCCATTCTGAGAGAGTTGTCTTTTTGTCTTGTTTATAGTTTCATTTGCTGTGGAAAAGCGTTTAAGTTTCAATAGGTCCCACTTATTTATTTTTGTTTTTATTTCTATTACTCTAGGAGGTGGGTCAAAAAAGATCTTGCTGTGATTTATGTCAGAGTGTTCTTCCTATGTTTTCCTCTAAGAGTTTTATAGTGTCTGGTCTTAACATTTAGGTCTTTTTTTTTTTTTTTTGGCTGCGTTGGGTCTTTGTCGCTGCGGGCGGGCTTGCTCTAGTTGCAGCGAGTGGGGACTACTCTACGTTGTGGTGCACGGGTTTCTCATTGCGAGGGCTTCTCTTGTTGCGGAGCACTGGCTCTAGGCACATGGGCTTCAGTAGTTGTGGCACACGGGCTCAGTAGTTGTGGCACATGGGCTCAGTAGTTGTAGCTCGTGGGCTCTAGAGCGCAGGCTCAGTAGTTGTGGCACACGGGCTTAGTTGCTCCGTGACATGTGGGATCTTCCCAGACCAGGGCTTGAACCCATGTCCCCTGCATTGGCAGGCGGATTTTTAACCACTGCACCACCAGGGAAGTCCCTGGAGTTAATTCTTGTAGTTGAGTCCGGATGCTAAAGAGAAGCCTCTATTAAAAATAACATGTGTTGAGTAGGGTTTGAATGGTCCCTACATAACCTCTCTAAGCTTCTGAATAAAATACTCTGAGAGACACTGAAAAAAATATGGGAAATATGGCTGACAGCCCATTGCCCAAACTTGAGAGAAATTTCCACAAACTACACAGCTGAAAAACTGAATTGAAAAACACAACCAGTAGCCCACCTGTGTTTAGAAATGAACTAAGATTGCCTTCTGAAGAGTAGGTTCTGAGCACCCTTTGTAACCACTCTGCTGGGCCACCTGCATGTGAAATGCAAGATGGGTATCAACCAGAAAACTAGGCATCCATCTGCATTCCTGCATGGCTAATAATTTAGTGTTACCACAATCTCATCTCCCCTCTCACTTTCATTATGACACTTCCATTCAGAGGTTGGGACTGCCATGGGCAGGGAGTGGTGTTGGTGGGAGAACTCGTGGGGCTCACAAGCCCACCTTGGTGCTGGCCCATGAGTAATGGTCTGAAGGCAGGTGCTGAGAGAGGTTTTTATTTACTCCAACTGTTCGAGACACTGGGAAGCAGCCAGTCAGAGTTGGGAAAGATGCCACAGAAGCCTGGCAGAGCTGCTCTTGAGGAAAAGTCCATTCAAGACTGGAAATTGGTCTGAGCTGCACACAACCACCTATGGACTTGAGAAAGGATTTTCAATAAAGTCGAGATGGAACATAGAGTCGGGTCAAGGACATTTCCAACTCCTTGTCTCTTGGTAAATGCAGGCCTGGATAGATATCTCCTCTTTTGTGTTTTAATAAAAATAAAACAAAAAACAACAAGAATATGTTTCCTGTGAGACAGAACTTTCTGCAAAATAAGTGAGATGGTACATCATCCTGAAAATTCAGAGGAGGAGCAGATTTATTAAAATTATTTACTGGAGGGGCCACCAGGGAAAATGTAATCATTATTTAGCTGCCTCAATAAAAAGCTAGAAGACATGGTATCTATGAAATAAAAGCAGAAAACTGTAAGGAGAGAACAACCAGAGATGTGATCAGGGCAACTGATGTAACAAGATGAAAGAAATAAAAAATGAAGTAGCATTTAAATTCTCATTAGTGGCAGTAACATGAAGAATGGACATTACAGGACATCAGATCAATGGTGTGGAAGGCAAACAGAGTAGCTCAGAATTCAGAGGAAAAGGACAAAGAGATAATAAATGTGAAAGATAAGGTGTTATTCTATACACATGCATATCAGATGATATATGCTTGTACATTCATACATATGTGTATGTAAATATATGTGCATATGTGTTTACATACAGATATATGTATAAACATATATATGTTTATACATATATATATATATATATATATAGGAGAAGAGAGAACCAACTTAATCATTTTATGATCCGACAGTGTTCCAGAACATTCCAAATAGAAGCATTAACTAACAATATATTCAAAGAAAACTTTCCTAAGTTGAAAAAAGATTCAAATAAGCTGATTGAAAGCAATCTATATTTTCAGCAAAATCACTGAAAAGTGACCTGACTCAGAGTCAAATTTTGAATTGCAAAGATATAGGAATAAAGCTTACGTATGTCTGAAAAGTGAAAAGAGAGATTGCATAAAACAGAATGAGTCAACATGGCCTCTGACTTCTCTGCAGTAGTAAACATCAGAAAACAATGAAAACCAAGTGTTCAAAATCTTGAGGAAAGACTGCAGCTCAGTCATTCTGTGATTATTTCCTTTCCCTTTATCAAGAGGTAGTCATCACTCCCCACATTGTTCTCGAGCTCTCTGTCTGCATGGCTCCTCTCCTAGAGCAGAGTCTGAGTCTGAGACATCATGGAGTGGTCCAGCCCAGAACCTTACATGGGGGGCTCTCTAGAGATGTTTGATTGGATGGAAAGAGGAAGGGATAATGGCCTTATGTCAAGTGCAGATCCCTCAGATCTGCACGGCAGTGGCTAGTGGCAGGGCTATGGCTTTCCACTGCCCACTGTAGATGTTCAGTTCAGTTGGACATATTTCCAAGTGGGAACATGATACCATTGTCCACAAGAATGCTTTTCAATTATGGATACTTCTCAGACATCCTCCTGCTAATCTAGCTCCCACCCACCTACCCAAACTATCCGCAACTTTGCTCTCTGCCTGCTGCCCTGCTGGCATTCTTAGAATTTCTGGAATGCATAGGCTGGCTCTAGGCCAATTCTCCTATTATCACCACCATTCCTCTTATCACAGCTGTAACGCTACATTTATTTCTGTTATTACTTGAACACTTGTCCCCTTAATTAGCTCCAAGGTCCCTAAGGACAGTCTGCATGAGTTTTTCACATAATTTTATCCCCAGCACCTGGCGTAAGTCTGGCCTGGAGTAAGTCTTTCAGCATTATTGCTGAGTACATAGGACCAAGCTAGAGACCTGAGTCAATCTGTGATATCTTGAGGTCCTCACTTTGCCTCCATGAGGCTTGGTTTTTTTTTTTTTAACCAGTCAAGTGGGAACTATGTCTAAGTCACAGAATTGTTCTGGAAAACAAATTAGGCAATGACAATGAAGGTATTTTGTAGACTACAGTCCATAAGAGTAAATTGCGATTTTTGATTCTGTTGATTTTTTTATTATTCTAGAGCAGATGTGATCAGGCCTAAAAAAAAAAAGAGAAAAAATTCATTGTTGGCCCAAAAGGGAGACTTTTGCTCCTTTTCTATTCTCTTCTTCATTCAGTGACTCTCCTTTTATTTTTTTGCTGTCAAAGCCTGTATTAAGTAAAGGATCTGACACAAACCATTTACATCTTAATGTCAATTTAAACACTGGGGATATTTGCATTTTAAACATGATCTCTGATTGAAGAACAAAAGGCTTTGGCTAGTTTTAATTAAATGGGAGACAGTAGTGAGGAGACAGGGACTGAGCCCCTAGGAGTCACTGGAGACAGCAGTAGAGAAGCCCACCCCTCCATCTCCTCTGCCTGCCACCAAGCCCTGCCATTCACACTGGAGTCCCCTCTGTTACTGAGGGGGCTTCTTCCTGGTCAGTGATTCCCCATTCTCCTGGAATCCCAACATCCTTACTCATTTTAGTTCAGAATTCCCCCTAGAATACAGTGTTCTGATTTTGAGAACTTTGGAGAACGTTGCGCTTGTTTCTAAAGAAACTGGAGGCAGTTTGGAATTTTGCTGAAAACGTTATCACCTATGGGATATTTTAGCAACAACCCCACCCTGCCCTCTCCTGGTCCAGCAATCTCCAGAGTTTTTGGAGAACTAGAGAACAGCCAGGGGATTGGGTCCTGGGATGTAGAGAACTAGGAAGCAGGGGGGCAGTGATAAGTGAGGGAAGGACAGACTATCACTGCTCTTTCAGGCTCTGTTGGGAGAAAAGAAACTTTTGGAGCGGTTATTACTGTTGACATAGTGGTTGCCACTCGCCAATCGTAAGTGCCTGTGATAATTTTCTTAAGATAAATGCCGTGATGGGAAGCATCACAGGACATGCGTGGCGGCATTCCTCATAATCTCTGACTTTAAGGAGTTTACAATTTAGTGGTAGAGATGAGACATATACACAAAAAACTGAAGGATAATACAAGTAAGTATAAGCCCCCAGGAATCAGGAGGGACAATGAGTGTTCCAGGGGACTTGGGAAGGAAGAACCCACTGTGGGCTGCAGGCTGGGCTGTCAGATAGAGCTCAGTGGCCGGCTGAGGGGGGCTTGATGTGACTTGGAAGGATGTCGAAGGGTAAATAGTATCAAGTAGGTGGAGAAAGAGGGGACGGTGGGAAGAGACCATTTCAAGGGGCAAACAAGGCCCACATAAATTTTTAAATTCTGATATAATTAATGCCTCGTTATATCAGGGCGTGTCCCTAAAAGCTGAAGGTGGGAGTGGAGCGTGGGGGGCAGTTCATAAGTGATAGGGGTTGCGGGCTCAGCCTGAGAGCCCACATATGAGAGATAAGGACAGCGGACATGCTTACCTGTTTACAGGCGAGGCCACTGAGGAATCAGAGGAGAGGGAGGAGACGAGGCCTTGGTGACGTCCACCTCCACGTGGTTCTCGGCCACCTGCTTCCCTAGATCCGTGCTGCTTCCCTCCATGTATATTTCAGCGTCTGCCATAACTGGGGAAAAAGAAACCACAGCAGATCGAGTGATAACCCGGAGGAAGGAGAAACCCAGATTCCCTCCAGCCCGTGTGAGCTGAATAACGGCCCGGTGGACATGCTGGGCATCTAGGGACCAGAGGGGTGAGCTCTGCTCAGTTTTATTGTGCGATTCATTTCCTCCCCAGCTGGTGCATTGGAGCCGACTCTGCAGCTTTCAGCCAAATGACTGGAGCGCTGCAACCAGGGATCTGGCTGTGCTGTACTGACAGGTGGATTTTCCCTGCTTGCCCAAAGCGGGCCCAGAGCTGGTAATCCCAGCGCTCCAGGGTTCTGAAGTGCCTTCCACTATGAGATGGTTTCTTGGAAGGCTGAGGTCTGCCTGCGTCAGTGCTGAGAGCACAGGAACACCGTTCCCTCCAGAGTGGCTTTGCTTCCATGCAATGCACATTGATTAAAGGTCCGTTCAGTCCTGGGGGAAGGGAAGAAAAGGGCCACTGGAGGATTCCAGATATCGGAAAGGATCTTAACTTTAGCGAGTGAAGAGCGTCAGGAACGTGGGGGAAAAGTCTCCCTTATGCTTCAGCAAATTTTTAAGTCACAATACAGTATCGCTAATTATGGGCATGTTGTTGAACAGTAGGTCTCTAGAGCTCATTCGTCTTGCCTAACTGAAACTTTACAACCATTGAACAGTAGCTGCCCATTTCTCCAACCCCCAGCCCAGGCAACCACCGCTGTACTCTCTGCTTCTCTTAAGTTTGACTCTAGTTACAGGTTTTTTTTTTTTTTTTAAAGATTGATTGATTGATTGATTGCTATGTTGGGTCTTCGTTTCTGTGCGAGGGCTTTCTCTAGTTGCGGCAAGCGGGGGCCACTCTTCATCGCGGTGCGCGGGCCTCTCACTATTGCGGCCTCTCTTGTTGCGGAGCACAGGCTCCAGACGCGCAGGCTCAGCAATTGCGGGTCACGGGCCTAGTTGCTCCGCGGCATGTGGGATCTTCCCAGACCAGGGCTCGAACCCGTGTCCCCTGCATTGGCAGGCAGATTCTCAACCACTGCGCCACCAGGGAAGCCCCTAGTTACAGGTTTTATGTGTGAGTACAAAGAACATCAGAACCCAGCAGGTTATACTTAGACATGAAGCTGAGGGCACTTTTTTTTTTTAACTGTGGTAAAAAACACATAACATAAAGTTTATCATCTTAACCATTTTTAAGTGTACAGTTCAGTAGTATTAAGTGTATTCACAGTGCTGTGAAACAGATCGCCAGAACTTTTTCATCTTGCACAACTTGCAAAACTCTCTACCCATTCAACAACTGTCCTTTCCCTCCTCCTTGCAGGCCCTGGCAACCACAATTCTATTTTCTGTTTCTATGAATTTGACTACTTTAGATCCCTCATAAGTGGAATCATATTGTATTTGTCTTTTTGTGACTGGCTTATTTCACTTAGAATGATGTCCTCAAGGTTCATCCATGTTGTAGCATGTGATGGGATTTCCTTCCTTTTTAAGGCTGAATAATACTCCATTCCATGTGTATTCCACATCTTGTTAGGCCATTCATCTGTCAATGGACATTTGGGCTGCTTCTACCTCTTGGCTGTTGTGGATAAGGCTGCTATGGACATGGGTGTGCAAATATCTCTTTGAGACCCTGCTTTTAATTCTTTTGGATCTATAGCCAGAGTGGGATTGCTGGATAACTAGTATTGGTGAGGAGGTGGAGAAATTGAAACCCTTGTGCACTGTTGGTGGGAAAATAAAGTGATGCAGCTGCTATGGAAAACAGTAGGGAGGTTCTTAAAGACATTAAAAATAGAACTATCATAGGATCTCAATTCTCTTTAACATGGCAGCATGCAGACCAATCCATGTGTTTTCTTACTGATTTTTTTATTGAGCTGGATGCTTCTGTGATAAAGATAGATAAAGCATACTATATTTAATTGAGCAAGCATAAATAGGTAAGACAGGAAGATTTCAAAATGTAGAGATTAGTGCTTGCTACCCGGAAGAATAGAATTATAACACTACAAATAATGACAAGCCTTATTCTTAACTTCTCTGCTTAGACTCTAATCACAAAAGAATAACCATAGGTGTGCACAAAGAGACAGCTGTAAGTTGTTTATTGTAATATTTATAAGGGTTCCAAACTGTAAATACACAAATTATAAAAAATATAGGATTTCTTAAATTATGGTAAACCCACAAAAAGTACCACTGAGCTGATATAGAGAACAAATTAATGGTTACCAGTGGGGAGAGGGAAGGAGGGAGGGGTAAGATAGGGGTAGGGAATTAAGAGGTACAAACTATAATGTATGAAATAAGCTACAAGGATATATTGTACAACACGGGGGATAGAGCCAATATTTTATAATAACTATAAATGGAATATAACCTTTAAAAATGGTGAATCACTATACTGTGCACCTGCAACTTATGTAATATTGTATATCAACTATACTTCAATTAAAATAATAACTTATATTCATAAAAGGACTACTGTGCTGCCATTAAAAGTAAGATGATTATATCTTTCAGTGAAAAAAGCAGTTTCTAAAATGGTATGTACCATCGATTCCATTTGGAGGATATATGTATTTGAAAGATATTCACAAAAATATGAATTGTGGTCAAGACTGCCGTGTTACATAACTCAGGTTGTATTGTGTGAAACACAGCCCAGGAGTTGTGCAAAGCAGTAGTCCTAAGTGGTTATTTCTGGGTTGTGGGATCACAGGTGTGTTCTATTTGTCCTGCATCCCTTACTTTATTTCCCTTTTTTTCTTTTTTTCAAAATACATTGTTACTAAACCAGGTTTGTTTTGCCCAACACTCAATAAGCCAAATCCCTGAGACACTGAGGTTTGCAGCAAAGAGAGGGTTTATTCCCAAGGCAGCCAAGCGTGGAGACAGGAGAAACAGTCTCAGATGCTCCAGGAAGGCAAGGGGCTGGGGTATTTATAGGATAAAGAATAAAGAAGCAGGGCAGTCAGGGGCATGAGGAGGTGGGGAAAGGTGAATGGAAAAAGGTGCAGTAATCTTCCTTCTGCTAAGGCCTAACTAAGCCCCAGGCCTCTGCACGTTAAAAAGTGGAGGCGCTTAGCGTGATCTGAGGGTGGAGTTTTCTGCCCTGTGACATCAAAAGGTCACTGAGCAGATGTGCATGCCCAGTTGCAGGGGTGGGTGATCCTCTTCAGTCTTAACCATCTCAGCTGAACTAGACACAGCTGACTCCAAGTTCCTGGAAAACAACTCCGGCAAACATCTTATTGTTTAGGCTACAGGCAGCTTGGAGGAACTGCAAGTCTTAAAAACGACCTAGATTAGCAAAGGCAGGTGAAATGGATTTGACTAATGGGTTACCCACGGTTTCAACATGACTTAAATTTTTCCTTATGATAAAAATGATATAAAGTGGCACATGAAGGGAGTTTGCACTGAACCCAGGACCACTTCAGGCATTAGGGACAGCACCATAAAACCAGAAATATCATGCTTTTTCCAGCATACCACGAAGTTAGCAGAGCCACTCACACTTAATTGTGCATCAGAATCACCTGAGGGCTTGTTAAACCACGGCTGGACCCCACCCCCAGAGCTTCTTATTTAGCTGCCTGGTGTGGGTCTGGGGAACAGTGCAGTTCTGCCAACGCTCTGCTGTCTTTGCTAGCCCCGGGGCTACATTTCGAGCACCGCTGAAGTTGACTGTGATTTGGTGGAAGAGGGACCCAGGTACGCTGGGTCTTAGCTCTGTTTTGGAAGTTTTGCGGTGACAGTTTTTTCTGAAGCCTCAGTTCTGAACTGTACTCTGCCACAAGATCTTCCCTTAGCACTCCAGGCCATGGCGACACTTTCACCCCGCAAGGTAAATTCACGTAAAGCAGAAACTTAACTTTCAACTTCTTTTCCAGGCCCAGGACTAGAGAAATATTACACATACTTAAAAGCTCTTTTTGACGGATTTGTTTATTTTGTGCTTCTGTTTCCTTCTCTCTAAAGTGATGGAAATACAGTAATTGTCCATGGTAGGTCCAACATGAGAAATAGAATGTATTTGAGACATCATGATAAGATTTGTTTGGAAAAATATTGCAAGGTTCTTATCCATTTGAAAGACAATAATCTGCGCCTTTATGTATACAACCAGTTCTACTGAGTTATGTAAATTGATTGCTTAATTCCCGTAAGAGTTCAAATGAGGCCTTAGACAAGTGGAGTGCTGTTGTACTTAAATTGAGTATATATATTAACTAAGATTTGTCTTAGGAAGATTTGCATACATTATGCACTTTGATATTTGTTTACATACCACCGTTTACCTGTACCGTCATTTTATTGGACAAAGGCATTCATGAAGACTTCGGGATATAATACAAGGATGAGAATTGTTCTCTTTTCTCTGGAGATGTAAGATAAAGGGTACATAGCAATCATGCTGGGATGAGTTGAAGGCCTTAATGATGGCACTTTGTGTTTTGTTTATTGCTTTGCTTTTCTACAACACTTTCCTGTTTAAAGTGCTTTCAAATTGCTTCATTTTCTCAACCAAATGAGGAGGTAGGCTGGGTTGTATGCTGTTTGTGCCTACTTTTATAGATCAAGAAACTGAGATTCGAAGTGGTTAAGTGGCTTGCCTAAGACCAAACTTGCCTTAGACAAGTGGTGAGCTGGGATTGAAACCTGGGTGTTTTCCCTCTAGGGTTTTTCTTCCCAACACACTACTGCTGCTTGTTAACCTATTAATCACCTTTGCTCTTGCGTCTCTAGGGGAGGAGAAAAGACAAAGCATTACCTCTTGGAAAGCTTTAGAACTGTGTTGGTAGCACTACATAGGCAGCATTGCTTGTGATTGTCATAATCTTTAAGAAAAGAATACATATGGATTATGTCGATTTCTTCTGTTGCTTGAAAGACAAAGTTGGCAACGTCATAGGATTGTGTGAAGAGGGCATAATTGTGTAATTATTTATACAAACAACTGTCAAGTGAAATCATTAGGCTAGAAACGGCCTAATGCTTTCTAATTCAGGTGGAAAGGGATTCTACATTTAGAAAGATCCTTTAACTTCATTCTTTGGCACTCTCCTCTTCCCATAAAATCTGCATCTTGGGAGCCTGGGTGATTTACTGGCAAGAGTTCTGCAAAGCCAAGGCCAAGTGTTCAGCCGGGAGATGCAGGGATGTGCAGGCAGCCTAATGCTGTTTAGATTCTGCTTAGTCATAGTTTATGTAAAGTGTGTGTCTCAACCTAGAGTGGAGAAAAAGCCAAGGGAGACAGCTCCTTGGAGGAAAACAGTCAGCTTTCAAGATCACTTTGACAGGAGGAGCCTTGACAACTCTGTGAAACGTTTCTGGAGGCTGCTTGCAAGCATGCTGGTGCGTCTCTGGAGAGAAGTATTTCACGGCAGACACTTTTACCTTCCTTGAGTTGTTTCATCTTAGGGTCCCTGTGGGGGTTGATGTTCAAATGCCAGGAATTGAGTCCTGAAGCTCAGGTCAGAAAGGTCCACAGTGAGTGCAAACAAACACACGTCAGCCTGGGATGGCACCCCAAGGCTGGTGATGGGGTCAAACTCCCAGCCAGTTTGCTGCATACACAAAAGAACCCAAAATGGTGTTGTGAAATTACCCCTCAGCCCCCGTGGAGAAAGCTCGTGAAGATTGAGGCTCAGTCAGTGGCTGGGGGCTTTGTCAAGTAAAAACCAATCTGGATTCGAACAAGGAGCGACTTTATTCAAAAAGACTGTTGCAAGAGGGTGCGTGCTCAGATCTCAGGATCTACAAGCATCTCAAAACCAAACAGGAAAAGCCTTTTCTTTTCTAGGGAGGGGGAAGCAGGTCTAGGAGGAGCTTTGGAGGGGAAATCAGGAAAGTGAGCAGGGGGTGGGCAGACAGACAGCAGGATGGGGCGGTGAGACAGGAAGTGTTTCTCACGGTACTCAGCCTCTTTGCAGGGTGAGCTGCTAAGGGCTCAGTGTTCTGCATTTTAGTTCTTGCTCAGGCTTGGAGCCAAAGTTCAGAGGCCTGTGGGGAGGACAGACGCCTGATGAAAGCTTGGTCAGGCCAAGTCAGTGGGTAACTAATGGGCCATGGTGAACACTTGGTCAGCTTTAAGCTCTCCGGACAGCTGTAGTGGGATGTCAGCTCGGCAGTGGTTCCTGAATGTGGACCCAAGACTGGCTGCACCTGGAGGCATGTCAGAGACACGGATCCCATGGTTCCACCCCTGGGAGTCTGTATTTTAACAAGCCTCCCTGATTCTGATGCACATCCAAGTTTGGGAACAAATTCTGTCATGAACAATAGATTTAATTAGGCCTGGTCTAAACAGAGCCATAGATCTTATTAGCTGGATAAATCACTTAATTACACTTAGCTTCAGTCTCCACATCTATAAAATGGGACTACTACTACCTACTTCAGTCATTGTGAGGATTATATAACGCTAATGTGAAGGGTCCAACAAGAAAAAGGGAAGAACATTTTAAGCACTAAAGTTAATACCGTAAGGTGATATCCTCAGATCAGTTGCTGATTTTGTTGATTGGGTTTTTGGCTCCTGTTTAAAAAGAAAAAAGTTTCCCATCCCTCTCAGCTAGCAGGCCCAGACCCTTTGCCTCCAGCTGTGAGCAGCTAGTCATTTAACCCAACACACTAGGGAAATAATTCTTTATGTATACTGCTATGGGGAAAAGATTGGGAATATGAATTGGACAGGTTTCTGAGATTTTATGATTCTAGAGTGCTTCAAGAATCAGAATCTTATCTTCTGGGACCTGTCCAGTGTTCTAGAAACTCTGTACTTTAAGTGGAGGATCATACTTTGTGTGTAGGATCATAAATCCAGGACTTGCCTGGATAGAAGAACAATGTACCCAGAGCCATAATTTCTCCTGGACACAGACCATGGTTTGGGCAATACAAACTTGGCAGTGGGATGATGGAAAAAATGCCCTTTAGGAAGTATTTTTTGCTGCTGCGCTTGTTCTTAGTTTTCATATTAGCTTATTTTTAGATAGTGTAATTGTTTCAAAACAGGGACAAGAAAAAGTCCTGATGTTATAGCAGGAACTTTGCTGATTGGGGATCTGACCATAGCACTTTTCACCACTGAGTTTACCTACAGTCTGGACTTTCTCCAAAACTCCCCTGACTCATGTCCCCATTGTGTGTAAAAGGGGCACAAACTCAGGAAGTCACAGGAACAAATATTCTCCCAACTGTGACATTGTGAGTCTGTCTAGTGTGTGTCCTTCTCTCTCTTCCTCTCCATCCCTTTCTTTCTGCTGCCTCCAAAGCTTTGGTGCCAGCTCTGTGCTAGAGAGACGCTGTATCAGATGGTAGACTATAAAGAGAAAACTCAATCCCAACTCTCTAGGAACTTCATCTAGCCACAGTTTTTTTTTTTAATTAATTAATTTATTTATTTATTTTTGGCTGTGTTGGGTCTTTGTTTCTGTGTGAGGGCTTTCTCCAGTTGTGGCGAGCGGGGTCCACTCTTCATCGCGGTGCGCGGGCCTCTCACTGTCGCGGCCTCTCCCGTTGCGGAGCACAGGCTCCAGATGTGCAGGCTCAGTAATTGTGGCTCACGGGCCTAGTTGCTCCGCGACATGTGGGATCTTCCCGGACCGGGGCATGAACCTATGTCCCCTGCATTGGCCGGCGGATTCCTAACCACTGCGCCACCAGGGAAGCCCTAGCCACAGTTTTTGTTTTTGTTTTTCTAGCCACAGTTTTGAATGGAGTTTGGAGCATGAATTTGCATGGCCTCACCTGCCCAAGGAAAATTGGTCCCAGATGAAAATAATATAGAGTTAAGGACCAGAAGTCCTCATGTGTGGGGTACACAGCTCTCTACTAAGAGTCAAAGGACTTGGGTTCTACCATTTAGTGATGGTAGAGTAGGTGGCTTGGAATTACATCTTTTGAAACATAGATTTAGTATCTGAGAAATAATCCTGAGAAATGAATAGGGAGGATCTTATTAGAGAGTCAAATGAGGTATTATATGCAAATTGCTGAGGATTATAAAATGCTTTATAGGAATAAAGTATTAGTGAGGGCCCCAGCTCATAGCAGCGCATTCATGAGAGCCAAAAGGCAGAAACAACACAAATGTCCATCAACTGATGAATGGATAAACAAAATGTGATCTATCCATACAGTGAAATATTACTCAGCTGTGAAAAAGAATGCAGTACTAATACATGCTACAACTTGGATGCATCTCAAAAACCTTATGCTAAGTAGAAGCCGTGGACCCCAAATCCCACATTTATATGATTTAACTTACATGAAATATCCAGAATAGGTAAATCCATAGAGAAAGCAGGCTACTGTTTGTGAGAGGCTGTGGGGAGGGGAAATGGGAAGCGACTGTTTAATGGGTACAGGGTTTCCTTCTAGAGTGATGAAAGTGTCTTGAAACTAGGTGTGGTGATTGTACCACATTGTAAATGATCTAAATGCCACGGAATTGTGTATTTAAAAATAGTGATTCACTGAATTTTATTTGAATTTTCCCTCAGTTGAAAAGAATGGGAAAAAAGATGAGGGCCCTGGGACTCTTTGTTCTTGAGGATCCTGAATATCTCATGATGGCATATAACTTACCATTGCTCTTAATGAGGAGAGATCTGGGTGAAGGTCATGGGAGTTCCTTGTCTACTGGAGGATCCAGTTTCATTGGAGTGGCTTGTATTCTAATCCAAGGAAGAAAATGTTCCCCAAGCCTTGTACTCCTGGAGCCGGCCACCATTTCAGGGAATGGCTTCGTTAAGAGTCCAGAAGACCTGTTTTTGTCAACAAAGTTTAATCATCTTTTCAGCAGCTTGAGAGTTAACTTGACATCAGGATTCTTCTGACATTTTAGCATTTTTTTTACCAGGTTGTTTACTAGGTGAATCATTCCCTGCTAAGGTGAAAGTAACCTCCTTAATTTCATCTCCTGATATGAGTATTGCTATTTCATTACTCTGCCTTGTAGATCAGGAAGTCAGTTTCCAAAGAGCAAATATAATTTAATGGACTCTTAACCCGAGACTTCGGCTAAGGTGAAAAATTGGCATAATTAGTCATCATTTAGTGGACTATTATCTCTGAATACATGTACAAGCTCCCAGAGTCCTCTAGGGTCTAAAGTGTTCACCTGGAATTGAGATACCTATTAGGACCCAGCAGGGAGGTGGGTGTCCCTAATAATCAAACCTTATTTTTAACACTTGGGAAGTAACACATCTAGTCATTGCATATATGGTTTATTTTCTGCTCTTCAGGGAGCTGATTATGTTTTGCCAGAATTTTCCTTTTCTCCTGAAGTGCTTTTTAAAAAACTCCAGGGGCTTCCCTGGTGGCGCAGTGGTTGAGAATCTGCCTGCCAATGCAGGGGACACGGGTTCGAGCCCTGGTCTGGGAAGATACCACATGCTGCGGAGCAACTGGGCCCGTGAGCCACAACTACTGAGCCTGTGCGTCTGGAGCCTGTGCTCCGCAGCAAGAGAGGCCGCGATAGTGAGAGGCCCGTGCACCGCGATGAAGAGGGGCCCCCGCTTGCCACAACTAGAGAAAGCCCTCGCACAGAAACGAAGACCCAACACGGCCATAAATAAATAAAAATTTTAAAAAATTTAAAAAAACCCCAAAAACTCCAATACCTAATTTGTTGGGTTTTGTATTTTTTAAAAATTTCTTTTGACTTAAAAAAAAAAAAAAAAAGAAAAGAAAAAAGGAGCCAGTGTCTACTGGAGTTATGGTCAGTGGCAGCATTCATGCGTAGGATGAATCATATCAGAGAGGCTTCTGGTCATTTCCAAAGAAGTAGAAATGGTGGTAAGGTGCTAATTTGTTTTCTATGTAACTTCTAGAAATCCCCAAGTCTCATGTGGCCCAGTATACCTTGATATTGCATCAAGGAAATAACAGTTTAACTTCAGAAGACTTGAAATTTTTTGTTGTTAAAATCATAAGGTTTTTTTTTTTTTAATTTATGTATTTATTTTTGGCTGCATTGGGTCTTCGTTGCTGCATGCGGGCTTCCTCTAGTCACGGCGAGCGGGGGCTACTCTTCGTTGCGGTGCATGGGCTTCTCATTGTGGTGGCTTCTCTTGTTGCAGAGCACAGGCTCTAGGCGTGCAGGCTTCAGTAGTTGTGGCATGCAGGCTCAGTAGTTGTGGCTCGTGGGCTCTAGAGCACAGGCTCAGTAGTTGTGGCACATGGGCTTAGTTGCTCCACTGCATGTGGGATCTTCCCGGACCAGGGCTCGAACCCGTGTTCCCTGCATTGGCAGGCGGATTCTTAACCACTGTGCCACCAGGGAAGTCTGAATCATAAGTTTCTTTAGAAAGGGAGTATGATATTTAGATATTTTATGGAGACTTCCACACACAAGGCTTCCTAAAACTTTAGCAATCTTCCTTTCTTCATGGTTTCCAGTTCATGGCAGCTGCCAAAAATTCCTCCCCTCTCTGTGTGACAACCTTTCACTGCTGCCATGTCCCTGGTGCTTCCCTTCAGCTTCTCCTGTGCTGTGACTGTGGACCAATGTCCTCTCCTCCAACATTTCTCTTCGCTGTAAGGACTCTCTGCCTGAGTGCCACTCCCTGGAAAGTGGACAGGGTGTGCCTTGACCTGTCCCCCATCCCGTGGTGCAGACTTGTGCCGATCCAGACTGGTTCCCCAGGCAGTTAGAACTGGCTATGCTTGTGCCTCACCCACAATGCACATTTACATCTGGGACCTGAAGCTGCTGGTGAGTAGGGCAGGGGGAGCAGAGCCCCTTGTTTCTACTTGCACCCATTTATTTACACAGCAGCTAAAAATTCTTTGGAATAGTGGGGAGGGAAAAAATAACTGCCCTAGAAGACGAGGGTTGTGGAAAGTGGTGCAGCAGAGCGATCAAGAGTAGAGGTTCTGGAGTTGGGCAGATTGGGTTTGGGCTCTTCACTTATTAGCTGTGTGAGCTTGGCAAAATTCACTTCTTGAAGCACTAGAGTTCTCTTCAAAATGGGCCTAATCAGAGGATGTATCGTATAGAGGTGGCCCAGATCTCACAGAGCAGAAGGCCCCACCTTCTGACCCCACCTGCCTTTCTTGCTCCTGGGTCTTCGTGGGGTCTTGCCCTCTGAGAAAATGCTCCGAGGGTTCCCGTGCTTGGGATTTAGGGGCCTGGAGAACTGGGAGTCATCTGGTCTGGTGAGCCACAGAAAGGCTGGTTACCCAAGAAGATTCTGTTCTTTCCTGCTTCACTGTTCAGGCCTGGTGGGGATGGATTTTTCGTTCCACCCCTAGTGGTAAAACAGGTGGGCTGGAGTATAAGTGGTCTGCCACTTGCTTTGTTAGTAACTTAATAACATCTCCATGTTGATTACTTTGGTGTCTCCTTAGTGGTTCATTATCAGGCCATCAAATGAAAAATGATATCACTGGCATCTGCTAAGCAACAGAGAGCCAATACATTAAGCATCATTCAGCCAGCTTGGGGTGGCAAGCCCAAGGAATAAAGAACGCGGTGGTGGTACTAAAGAGGAAATGGAAGCAAGCGGAGTCATTGGAACCTCTTTCAGAGAAAGAGAGCTCTAGATGCCAGGCTGGGCCCAAGGAGGAGGAGAACCAGTGTCTGATTCTGGATGACAAGTAATGGCCAAGACTAGAGGAGTGACTGTCAGGGCCCAGAGCAATAGGAATGAAGGGGCTTCTTTTCTTTTCTGTAAGCTCCATGAGCATGGAGCAAGCAAGGGTGTGCTGGTAAGAAAGCTAGCACGTAGTGTGGAGAGAGCAGGGGAGTCTTGTGTAGTTACCGACTTGACCACCATCCTCTCCCCTCACCTGGAACTCTCACAGGTGAATTGGGAGTATGTTCTCTGACGTAGACTGAAGCCTCGTTTAATATCCCAGGACTTTGGTTTCCTTCAAATTCCAGCAAGCGTTGTAATCCTAAGAAGTTCTATAAAAGAAAAGTGACTGAAAGGCTGAAAGGAAGATGATATAAAATTCCAATAAGTCAAAATGTATCTTTGTCTTTTGAAAGCAGAAAGGTAAAATTTGAGTGGGAGAAATAAAAGTAGCGTTCATAAATAGGATTTGATTTTTAAACAGAACACTTCTTAATATCTTAAAAGCAGATGTCTTCCAGGGAAACAAGCTGTTGTTGAAGAACGGGGGTGTTAGTGTTGTCAGATCGCCTGCTTAGTAAGATTTAACTTGAGAAATTTCATTTTCATGATCAAGGAAGAAAATGCTCTGTTCTGGCTTCATTAATCCAGGAGAGTGTAGCCTGGAAGTTTTTCTTCTAGAAGTTTTATTTATGTTAAAGAGAAGAAAGTATCAAAAACCTATGTTTTTACAGTTGTTGTGCAGATAGGTTTAATTAAGTGAATATCTCATGCAAGGATTCTTTTTTTTAATTACTTTTTAACATCTTTATTGGAGTATAACTGCTTTACAGTGGTGTTAGTTTCTGCTGTATAACAAAGTGAATCCACTCTATGTATACATATATACCCATATCTCCTCCCTCTCGCGTCTCCCTCCCACCCTCCCTATCCCACCCCTCTAGGTGGACACAAAGCACCGAGCTGATCTCCCTGTGCTATGCGGCTGCTTCCCACTAGCTATCTATTTTACATTTGGTAGTGTATATATGTCCATGCCACTCCCTCACTTCGTCCCAGCTTACCCTTCCCCCTCCCTGTGTCCTCAAGTCCATTCTCTATGTCTGTGTCTTTATTCCTGTCCTGCCCCTAGGTTCTTCAGAACCATTTTTTTAGATTCCATATATATGTGTTAACATGCAGTATTTGTTTTTCTCTTTCTGACTTACTTCACTCTGTATGACAGACTCTAGGTCCATCCACCTCACTACAAACAACTCAGTTTCGTTTCTTTCTATGGCTGAGTAATATTCCATTGTATATATGTGCCACATCTTCTTGATCCATTCATCTGTCGATGGACACTTAGGTTGCTTCCATGTCCTGGCTATTGTAAATAGAGCTGCAATGAACATTGTGGTGCATGACTCTTTTTGAATTATGGTTTTCTCAGGGTATATGCCCAGTAGTGGGATTGCTGGGTCATATGGTAGTTCTATTTTTAGTTTTTTAAGGAACCTCCATACTGTTCTCCATAGTGGCTGTATCAATTTACATTCCCACCAACAGTGCAGGAGGGTTCCCTTTTCTCCACACCCTCTCCAGCATTTATTCTTTGTAGATTTTTTGATGATGGCCATTCTGACTGGTGTGAGGTGATACCTCATTGTAGTTTTGATTTGCATTTCTCTAATGATTAGTGATGTTGAGCATCCTTTCATGTGTTTGTTGGCAATCTGTATACCTTCTTTGGAGAAATGTCTATTTAGGTCTTCTGCCCATTTTTGGATTGGGTTGTTTGTTTTTTTTGATATTGAGCTGCACGAGCTGCCTGTATATTTTGGAGATTAATCCTTTGTCAGTTGCTTTGTTTGCAAATATTTTCTCCCATTGTGAGGGTTGTCTTTTTGTCTTGTTTATGGTTTCCTTTGCTGTGCAAAAGCATTTAAGTTTCATTAGGCCCCATCTATTGTTTCCATTTCTCTAGGAGGTGGGTCAAAAAGGATCTTGCTGTGATGTATGTCATACAGTGTTCTGCCTACGTTTTCCTCTAAGAGTTTTATAGTGTCTGGCCTTACATTTAGGCCTTTAATCCATTTTGAGTTTATTTGTGTGTATGGTGTTAGGGAGTGTTCTAATTTCATTCTTTTACATGGAGCTGTCCAGTTTTCCCAGCACCAGTTATTGAAGAGACTGTCTCTTCTCCACTGTATATTCTTTCATGCAAGGATTCTTTTACTAGCAAAGAACGTGTGCTGGGTTTAGCCACCTCATGACCTCATCAACACACGATGAGCTGCCGTTAGTCTCATTGGTGTTTTGTTTTGTTTTTAAACTTTCGCCTGTGGGACACTCATACCTGCTGAGCACTATGATAAAGAAAAACTATCTTGAATGCTGTCAAGGAACCATACAATATGAAGTTTTCTTTTGAGTGTACATACTCTACAAAATTCTCCTTGCCCTCTAACATTTCCCAAAGTAAATCTGAAGGCAGTAATTAATGTTATCTGAGTGACCTACTGGTGACCAATCTACCTCCTTGTAGAAGATGTTAGATAAACCAGACTTTACAAAATGTCCCATGGAAAAAGGTGGTAAATTCTTGTACAAATATTTAATACCAAAAATAGTATGTACTAAGAATACTTCAGATTATGACCCAAATGATAAAACTGAGTTTCTCCTCTGAATTCAAAGGTGTTCACCGTATGACAAGAGTGAACATAACGAGATATTATTTATTCTAAAGTAGAATCAAATTGGATGAGGACAAGCTGAATTACGGATAGTGCCAAGAGGCCTTCTGAGGATTTGCTAGTCATAGTGAAAGGCAAGGAAAGGACATAGAGAAAGCATTAGAAATACAGACCATTAAAATGTACAGAGAAATATTGCCTTCCATCTAATGGTCCAAGTCGGTCCTTCCCAGTGTCATTGAGAGCCTGAAGTTTAGGCGGCATGTTCAAAGAAAAACAGAAATGAAGCTTTTCTATATTCAAGACGGAAGCTCCATTTTCCTCAACCTGGGGAAGCTGCTGAGAGACATTGAGAGAATTTGCTTGTTTCTGTCGGTGAACCAGCTTCATTAAGCCCTAGCAACAGGGGGTGATAAACTGTTTCTATTGCCCAAGAAAAGGGATTTTTGTAGAGTATGCCAAAATTACAGATGCAGAGAGTGTGACACAGAGGCAAAATGTGCTTTTCAGTGTTTGGACAGCTTTCCAAAGGGATTTGGTATTTTTCTTTTTACAGTAATGAAGTTCTGCCTTTTTAAAGGTAGAACTAGTTAATCTTTTATTTTGTGGGAGAGCGAAACTATTCTTTTTGCTTTAACATATATTAAGATGTCAAAAATTAAGGCTAATGAAGTCTTAGCCCCATAGAACTGAGGTGGTAGATCAAAGAAAGGTAGAACACATGGGTTAGGATGGCCATGGCACCTTCTTCAGGTGAACGATGTCTCCTTGAGTATGCTGAGCATAGCAAAATAGAGAAATAGGTTAATAACTAAGTCCTTCTGGCAGTAGTGCAACTCTAAATACCGTCATGATTATTGTCATCATTGTAGCTATCCATTTTGGGATTCACTAGTCAGTCATCATTGAGCCAAGAAATTTACATACACAATTTAAGTCCTTCTAATAATTCTATGAGGAAAAATTATCCCTATCTTATACATAAGAAATTGATCAGTGAGGTTAAGTAACTTGCTATAGATCACATAGCGAATATAAGCTGGAGCCAGATGTTAATTCAGGTTTGTCTACCTCCCAAATTTGTCGCCTCTGATGTTTTGAGAGATTCTGAAAATGCAAGATCAAAGCATACCCTTGGCCAACTAGGTGAAAGCCACACTTGAGCTTAGTTGGAAAATGGAGTAAACACTAGTTGTTTTTTGCCTCTAGCATCTACTTTATCTTAGGAAAAATATACCCTGATAGTCCATCAAGGGAATCCTCCCTCTCCCCACTCTTAGTTTATGTGTTCCAAGAGAAGTTGACTCCATAATTGATTTTAATAATGGAGAGTGAGACCTAGGCACAAGTCAATCAAAACATGCCATTCTGCTAGCCACAGTGGTTGGGTTAGAGATGGAATCTGACCCAGGTCTGGCCAATCAGAGTTAATGAGACTCAATTCTGGGACATGGGTTTGTGCCTTCACTGAAGCACATTCACTCTTTCTTTTGCTAAACTTGAAGTTGGAAGGAGGTAGGCTAGAAATGCTGCAATCTCGTGCAGCCCCAGGGTGAAAGCCTATCTGAAGATAGAACCAAGGCAGAAAAAGGCAGAGAGGTGGAAGGAGAGAAATTGGGTCCTGGTCACATTACTTGAGCCCTGCTCAAAGCTGTCCTTGAAACCAGGACCCTGGACTTTGTAGTTGCCTTGGGTTTGGGTTTTCTTCACTTGCAAGAAGTGTTCTAAGTCAGGTTCTCAATGTAACTAGGTGGCAGCTGATCTGTCCCTACCTGACCCACTACAGCCCTCCTTTTGCTCTGGGTGCTAGTGCCCCACATTCTCGGTCTCTTCTCTGAGTAGCTCCACTCATCACTACTTTGTCCCCTTTTGATGTCTCAGTCAAAGCATTAATGGGTCTTTGTCTACTGTTCTTAATGTGGGTCTGTTATTTCCTTTTTCTCCCTCATTTTTTTCTATTGGGTTAGGCAGTTTTCAGAGGAGACCCTATTTGTTCTTGGAAAATTACTCCACCTACTTCTCTTGCTCAAGGTTGTATTCAACTTTGTGGGTTGGATAAAGTTTCTCCAAAGCAAAACTAAGCAAAGGCTGCAGGAAAGTTTTTCCTTTTATTGTAAAGAGATCCAGAATTCCTGGAGGGCCATAGACTCTAACAGAGAGATGGGTTTATTTATTCATTCAACAAATATATATCATGCAGCTACACTGCATCAGGTGCTATTCTAGACACTTCCCTCATGGAGCTTATATCCTTGTGGGGGAGATGGTGAAGAGATGTATATTGGGGGGGGAGGTTGGAGAGACCCAGACAGAAAGAACTGCAGTTGTATATCTGTGCTTGTCTATAATAGTCTTTGAATATTTTCAAAGCCAAGTTCAATTTAATGTAATAACTGAAAGCAGCATGTTGTGGAAAGATGTGTAAGAGGCAGTAGATTGTTACTCACTGGGCTGTGAAGTAATTCTTACTTGAGTCTACCAACTTATTAAAAAATAAAGTTGATCAAGGGAGGCAGCATATTGTGTGGCAGGAGCAGTTGAAAAGACTCTGGACTTTCTGGATGTAGGCCCAGTTTGGCCATTAATTAAGGCCATTAATTAAGACTGGTAGACTTCATTTCATAGATGATAAAGCTGATTCAAAATTAAATGAAGATAATAATGCACTCTGCTGACCTTTATAGTTGTTCTGAGGATCCAAATGAGACTTTCACATATATATGGGAAGTATTGCTGCCATCTGAATGTTGAGATATATATACACACACACACAAGTATACATACATATTTATATACATATATAAATCAAAAGGTATAAGAGATGGCGGGGGAGGGAAGAAGAAGAGGAGAGGAGGGTGGGGAGGGAGAGACTGAGAAACAGATTGCTTCTTGGATCCTGATCATCTTCTGTCCCTGTTTCTAGACCCTTCTATGGCCCAACTACTCTTCTTGCCTTTTGGATTCTATGAGACACCCCTAGGGCCTTCTAGTAAAACTTGCCCTTTGTTTAAGCTGGTTTGAGTAGGTTTCAGTTCCTGGTAAACAAACAAAATGATTCTCAGAAGAGGAGAGAATTCTAGGTTGGAGATGTAAGGATTGTATTAAATCCTAGATTTCCCACCAAACTGAAGAATCACTCTCATAGCCTCCTTGACAAATGGTGGTTTGGCTTCTGATTGAAACTTCTGGTGTTGGAAAGGTCACTATATGCTGAGGAGGTCTGCTGTATTGTCAAATGGTTATGTTTGGTTGTCTGAATTTTCTTATATTCCTCCAAATTTACTCCACTATATTTTCAATCTACTGCTTATGGTCTGACATCCAGAGTAGTACAGATGAATGCTTTTTCTTTTAGATGGTTCTTCAACTCTTGGTGAAAGCTACTCTGCTTCTCATTTCTCGTGTATTGTGGGGAAAGCAAAATATGTATTTTACACATTATGTAGTAGTTCAGGATGGGACAACCAGATTGGTAAGGAACCTGGATTGTTCCTTCCATCGTTCTTTGGCTTTATATTCAGATTCTTTACCAACTTGGTTGCCCTACTCTGGACAATTCTGGTGAGTTAACCAATGTCCTCCTAAAATATGGTCCCCAGAATTTAGCACAATGTTCCTGATGGGTAGGAACCAGTAGGACTGTTAGGCTTCATAATTTGAACAATGTTTCTGTCATTTAGCCATTATAAGAAAATTAAATCAAGCCTTTGTGATAGTCTGTGGTCCATGATTTTCATTAAGCAATGTTTTAATTGGAGTGGTAGAACCCACAAGAGAAGGATTCATTTTTCATAATATCGATTGGCATGCAGAAAACATACTTAGATAATTGACAGCTATTTTTACATGAACGATCCTTTTAGTAGGTGAGTCAAAATTGGTATTATGTCATTCTTACTGAACGTAGCTTTGGATAGCTAAAGAAATTGAACTTTGGAAGAACTGCTGGATACCTCCTCTTTGGCCTTGGTCCATCTAAGTCTTGGCTTTTCCTTTTCTGATGCACTATATGTTTTACTACTAAATTAATCTTATTAAAAATACTGTCTTGATTATGCCATTGGTGTCAGGACTGAGTCATCAAGGAGGGTTTTCTTTCTCTCTCCCTTCCTCCTTTTTCTGTGTGTGTAGGTGTTTTTGTTTTTGCTTTTCTGTCTTCCTTCCAGTGACTTACCTTCATTCTCTGGTCCAGCCAAATTGTTCAATTTTTCTGGTCCAGCCAAATTGTTCAACCAAATTGGTCTTCATTCTCTGGTCCAGCCAAATTGTTCAACCCAGCCAAATTGTTCAATTTTTCTCTTTTGCATTTCGTTTGGCACAAGGAACTATTGATACCTTCCCTTTTTATTCTGACTATCTTGATCCTATTCATCTTTGGAAAAATTCTGATCTCTCTCTCAGTGATGCCTTCCTAGGTTTTTCCCATTCACAGTAATTAATAGCCCTTAGTTTACACTATGTACAGAATACGTAGTTGTACTCTACTTTATAAAATCTCTTATGATGGTATATTGAACACATTAATCTCTTGTATGATCATGTTTTTCATTTTCTCTCATTTTCCTCATTAAACCTGAAAATTTAAGCATTCCAAAAAAAAAAAAAAAAAAGTGCGGGCAGGAACCTCATGAGATCTGATGTGTCCTCATGAGATCTGATGTATTTTTGAGAGCCGTCAACAGAGTGCTTTTCACTTGGGTGCTTGAGAAGAACCCATCAGCTGTTGATCTTTTCTTATGGCTCCAAGTCCAGGGATCACTTAAGGAGAAAGAAATAAGCACATTTCAATAAAGTTAGGATTTAGTGTGTTTTTACATGCAGAATGTAGGAAAACCCGACATTTTTCATTCTCAGATCTTTTAATAAGTTTTCTGAAAGGAAAAAAATCTTACTAGGACCAATAGTAATGTACCACAATCACTAACATTTTGTTTCCTAGGATTTGGAAAATAATGCCTTCCTCATGCCTTATAATTCATGGCCATACATATTTGGAAAACTTGTCTTAACTCTTAATTTCACACTGAAAACAACTTATTTAAAGTGACAAAAAAAAAAGTGACACATATCTATGATTTATACTTCGTTTCTTCCCATGTTAAGTTAAGATTTGTATCCACACATAGCTTAATTCTTATTTTAACATCTGTTTTATGAGCCTAACCATAGAGGTTTACTCTGTGTTAGTAAATTACAGGAAATGATTGATGCAGGCTGACTGAACTAATACTAATGCTAAACCTCAAAGAAAAATCTTAGCATTTTATGTACAGTTCATCAGCTCTGGGGGCATGCCACTAAATGTCCTAAATTTCAAGGATTTACAATAAATTAAACATGATTTGAACTTTGAGGTATACCTATACTCTCCCCCCACCCCATCAAGTAAGCTTATGATTTGTGAAGACAGTTCTAGAAAATTTCTTCTTCTGCAAGGATTGCCAACGAAGAAAAAGAAACGCTTAAAGCGACTTCTCTGCCAGAGTTTTCATCAGCTGAAAAAGAACTGGCCATCTTACATGTTTTGATACTAACTGCTTTTCTGAACTACTTTGCCCCCGTTTCTATAGGAGTTTGGGCTGTGCCTGGACTCATCACTAATCCCTAAACTGCAGGGTCTGAGATCGGCAAGTTTTGGTAGAATGTCTTTGACAAATGATTTTCAGTCGATAAATGTTTCTGTATTTAAGGAACTTCCACTGGAACAGAAACAAATTTGGCTTTCCTGGTTGTCTCTAGTTGGAAGACTATCTTGGAAGACAGTTGGAAGTCTAGTCTGATAGGCTAGCTGGTCACTGCCTTGGGGTCTGGTGGAGGGAGCCAGGTACCCTTCCCTAGTGGCTCTCCCAGTCTTCTCTTAGATGCTTTCTGAGGGATTCTATTTGCTCTAGAATAGCCTTGGGGGTTAAGGCCTTCTCTGAGGTAGACCTGGGATCCTAGGGAAAACTGGCCTTCTTACTAGAGTGCTGTGTTTGAAGCTATGTCCTTGGCCTGACCCCTTGGGGCTGCTCATTGTGAGGTGCATTGGCTGGCCGAGGCTACCCATGACTTAGCAACCTTTATGCTTTCTTAAATATGCTTTAATGCTAACAACATATTTATATAGGTACTTAGTTGATCAGATACCACTTTTTTACCATGTTAGGTCTTCACAACACTTACAAGCTAGACAGGGAAGGAATTCCATGTTCCACATCACAGTTAAGGAAAGTCACTTCGTCGAAGTCAAGGTCACACAAGCAGCAAGTGGTAGTGCTTGATTTAGAACAGGGTTTTTCAGCCTCAGCGCTATTAACACTTTGGGGTGGAGAAACCTTTGTGGTGGTGGACTATCCTGTGCATTGTAGGTTGTTTGGCAGTATCCCTGGCCTCTGTCCCACTAGATGCCAGTTGTAAACTGTCCTCTGTCCCAAGTTGTGACAATCAAATACCTCTGAACGTTGCGACGTGTCCTCTGGGAGCAAAATTGCCCCCCTGTTGGGAACAACTGATCTAGAATAGAGGTATTTCCCACTTTAAATCTAGGTCATTTTTTGCTCTGCTGAAGTCCTACATTGCTTAGTGTCATGTAGCACAATATTCACAAAATTAGAGCCTTTTTACAACTAGGAGAACCTCTTGTCCTTATCAAAGTGAGAAATGACATTTTCACACTTTAAGTGAATCCTTCCTTGATCTCTCTGCTATAAGAATTAACATCAACTACTTGCTTTCCATAAGAGCGGTAAAGTAGGACCCAAGCTGTTTTCTCCAGCCCACTAATTGTTCATTACATGGAATGTTCAACTTAATTCCCACTTAACTGAATATGCAGGGAATGCTTTATTGTACACAGTGTTCTCCCATGTAAAGTGCCATGCCTGCCTTAAAGAAGTTAACAATCCACCAACTCAGTAAAATAACCAAGGATATAAATAACCTAGATACCTGGTAATAGTTTAGGCTCTATTTGACATCCAAAGGATGAATAAGATGTAGTTCAATTGACTTTAAATACTTACTGAGCATCCATTATGTGCAAGACCCTGAACCAGGAACCATAATGAATTACGTGGCATCTGCCTTCCAAGGACTAGAATCCTTTCCAGGCATCAGTGGTATACCATTAAATGGTATTGTTAAAAGGATGGTAGGATTGGCTAGAAGCATGAGAGTGTGAGAGGGATTTGTTGAATAGTTTTTTTTAAAAAAAAAGTACTTGGGCATTTCAAAGTCATATAAAAATACCAAAAAGTAAACCATAATCTCATACAAATCAGAAAATGAATTTTGTTGTGTTGGACAACATAATTCAAAGCATTTGATTGTAACTATTGGGTCACATGTATTATTTTTTCCCCAATGTTATTGAGATACAACTGACATGACACTATAAGTTTAAGGTATATAACATGTTGATTTATACATATACATATTACAAAATGATCATCGTAGCATTACCTAACACTGGCATCACATCACATAATTAACATTTCTTTGTCACATGTATTTCTTAAAGTTGTGTCTTTGTTTATCAAGTGTGGCAAGTCATAAACATAATGCCTTAAACAGTAATAAGATTTACAACCTGCCTGTGGAGGTTTGTTTTTCCATTGTCATTCTCCATTTGGGTATTTTTTTGGGGAAAATCTACAACAGCCAGATCTTTTGGGACCAAGAAAGACTAGCCAGAACTAAACTCTTAATAAAGTCCGTGATTTTTTTTTTTTTTTATGAAGTATGAAGACTTTCTCTGGGAGCTGTGCCCACAGGGAAGATGGAAGGAAGGAAATTATATTTGAAAGCATATTATCAAGTACATTTTGTTTCCCACATGTGAGGTTTGTATAGGAAAGGGAGTGACATAAAGACAATAGATTGGCTAAGGGTAGCTTTTTATTCAAAATGTTTGTTTCTTCAGTCAGTTATAAAATGTCAGAAAAAGAAATTGCAAAAGAGAAACCCAGGCCCTGGCAAGGTTACACATTTCGTTGACTGAGCTTATTCTGTCGGGCTGTATGCTCATCTCTTACAAGACTGGGAGACAGAGAAGGGAGTCATGGGGCTATGAGGAGGGGTTGGGGGAATTAGCATTTCTTGAGCATTTACTATGTTCTAGATGATTTAATGTATGTTAAGTAACTCAGTTTTATAACCATCTTCTGAACCAGGTGGTGTTAGCTCTACTTTTACAGGAGGGAATTTAGAAAAGCTCAGAGAAGCCATATAATTTGTGACTGGATAGACCCCGAGTCTGTCTCATGCTAAAGCCTCTTCTACAATAGCTCCTCTAATGGTTGAGTCATCACCTTCAGCTCTATGTGTCCTGATGATTAACTTCATCTCATAAACAAACGTAACAGTTGAGGCCTAGGAGATGCCTACTTAGCTATAATCAGTCCCTTCCATCCCCCTTTCCTGCTTCCAGAGTGGCTGGGTCTCCAGGGGACCAGTCACAGGATCAGAATCAGAGCTGTTTTCAATGCCAGATCTGCCACTTGGTAGCTCTGTGACTCTGGACAAGTTCCCTAACTACGCTCAGCTTCAGTTTCTTTAACCGTAAAATCTAAGCAATAATATATTTTCCAGCGTTCTTGTGTGGAATAACTGGGCTATGCAAAGCATGTGGCTGCAGTGCCCAGCATCTCAGAAATGGCCCATCAGTGGGAGTTACTGATACTAACAGATGTTGTGGAGGGAGAGTCCTTCTGGTTCCCCATCCCTCCCTGAAGATATGTTCCCATTAGCTTTCTCCATCTTGGTTTTCCATCTTCTCTGTAATATGTAGCTCTGGAATAATCTATTTCACTAGCTCTGAATTCTTACCTTCTGGCAAATCTAATTGCACCTGGTGTCAGTCAAGGTCTTCTGTGACCCATAACTTGAAAGAGACTCTGAGAAGAAAACTAGAATCAATGGAAGATAAATGAATGTGACTCCTGGTAGGCAGGAGAGGACAGGCCATTACCCTGGGTAGTTAACTTGGTTTATAGCGAGCTACTGAAGTGTCACTGCCTTGGTGACCAGTGGGTCCCCATTTGATCATGAACATGCAATAAATATCATAGAGCTCCAGATTGTTTTTCCTTAAAGGTTTCAGTGCCTCCCTGAGATAAATAGAAATATTCATAAGCCTGGGCCTTGGTCATTGTGTGAGGAATATATAGTCAATATCACCATTCCCACTTGGGGAGGAAAAACTCAAGATGAAATAAATCTCCCAGGGTCACTCAAAGTTAGTGCCATCCTGTCACCCTGGCAGCCCTTCTGAGAGGCTTGACCCTCTCCATAAGGAGCAGCTCCATAAACATCTGCAATGCGCAGACAGTGCCAAGGGTAAAGCCGCAGGCCTCTTGTTCCCCAAAATACAATGTGATTTTACTTTTTTTTTTTTATATATTTATTTATTTATTTTTGGCTGCATTGAGTCTTCGTTGCTGCGTGTGGGCTTTCTAGTTGCAGCGAGCAGGGGCTACTCTTCGTTGTGGTGGGCAGGCTTCTTATGGCGGTGGTTTCTCTTGTTGTGGAGCACGGGCTCTAGGTGCACAGGCTTCAGTAGGTGTGGCTCGCGGGCTCAGTAGTTGTGGCTCGTGGGCTTAGTTGCTCCGCGGCATGTGGGATCTTCCCGGACCAGGGCTCAAACCCGTGTCCCCTGCATTGGCAGGCAGATTCTTAACCACTGCGCCACCAGGGAAGTCCCTCCATGTGATTTTTAAATTTAACCCCTTGGGCCCTCCCAGGGTTGGGGTGTGATGGAGACTCACGTCCGTCAAGGAAAGACAGACCAGCTAGAGGGCTTATAACCACGGGAGAGAGGATGTTAACTGGGCCAGAAAGTTTTCTTTAGTTTAATCTGAATTATCTAATGTTGAAAACGTTTTATCTGCTAAATCTTACTCTGAAAGAGACGTGAAGATTCCTGGAGGAACTGGTGGGGGAGCGTGGGCTATGATCCCACCTGCCTGGATTCAGGCCTGGGCACTGCCCCCTGCTCCCTGGGGGCCCTGGAGCAAGTGAATTGTGTTCTCTCAGGCTCAATTTCCTCACCCAGGAAATGCAGCTATCCGTCCACCCCCATTGTTTCTCCCTCTCCAAGTCTTGCCCATTCTTTAAAGTTCAGTTCAGATCCCAGCTCCTCCGTGAAGCCTTTTCCTGAGGTTTCTTTCCTCCTCTCTACTCTGCCCATGCTCTATCTGTGCTGTCCACTCTTCCGGCACTACTCCCACGTCATGATTGTAAATGTACTTTTATTCAGTAAAAGGGAATAAGTATGAGGACAAGAGACTCTTGCCCAAGTGCCTTAAGTAGAAAGCCTTCAAAAGTTGTGAATTGACCGTATGAATGCTCAAACGAAAGCTGAGCGGTTACCATGGACCAGGTCCCAGGCACAAGGTTTTCATAGATCATCTCATTAAATCTTCACCAAACTCAGACGGGAACACGGGGTTTTCAACATTTTTGGAGGAGTACACTTCATTTTACAGAGGTTAGGTCATGCTGTTGCAAAGTAGTAAGATTTTAAACGAAACCAGCTTTAACCAGCTGGGGGAATATTAGGAAATGAGGGTTAACATTTATATAGCACTTCTTAGATACCAAGTGCTGGTCTAGGCATTTACGTGTATCGACTCATTTAATCCTTACAAGAGTCCCATGAGGTAGATAGTAGTATTATACCCATCCCATGGATGAGAAAATGAAGGTACAGAGAGCTTAAGTAATTCTTTTAGAACCACATAGCAAGGAAGTAGTAAAGCTGGGGTTCAAAGCTAGGCAAACTGATTTTTAATTAAACTCTTCATACCGGGATAAATGTTGCTTTTGGTGGCTTCTTAGGAAAGAAAACATATATTGACACTTGTTGAGCTTATACGGAACAGCCTCATACTGTTTACTGTGGTTGAAAAATGAATCCCCTTCCTATTTCTGAAGTATAATATCCTATATTAAAGCAGCATAAAAATAGCCCAATTCATGAATCTTCAGCAGTGTTCAAATTTTTATGAAAGAAGCGAAGATGATGAAACCAAATCAAGAAATACATTCTTCTAACAAGAGCCTGTCTGTCCTGATTTCCCATCTCCACAAATGTGTGACATTTTTGGTTTCTCCTTTTTCCAGGGAAGTTGTTAAATGGTTAAAAGCAACCCTGACAAAATACAAATCAACAATTCCCGCTTAATGTCCCATTTTACCCCTCTGATTTCAGTCTCCCAAGTGGAAATTTAAAGGACTCTCAAGTGGGTAGGTGAGCTCTGTTCCCATGGCTAAATGGGGGGCCGTGGGTTGGGCAGAGTATGCAGGTGTTAGAGGTACCCACCATGATGACTTATCCTGGATGATTTCTTGGTCTGAGATGTGATTCACAAGGTGGCATCACTCTTCTCCCTTCCGGTAAGGCCATCCCTAACTAGACTATTGAGTTCAAGTCAAGTATTTACACTTAAGATATTATAATTGTCATTGAGAGAAATGCTATGAAGAATTTGTGGTTTTAAGAGAGCATAAAATATGGCCGTTTGGCCTAGGAAGCGAGGTCAAGGTCTTTTTCCTTCCTCCTGAAATGAATATTCTGTTTGGATTCTCATTTCTGGATAGTGCCTCTCAAACCATCTACCTTATTTCATTTATTTTTTATTTATTTTTAAAATAAATTTATTTATTTGCTTATTTTTGTCTGTGTTGTGTCTTCGTTGCTGCATGCGGGCTTTTCTCTAGTTGCGGTGAGCGGGGGCTACTCTTCGTTGCGGTGCGCAGGCTTCTCATTGCAGTGGCTTCTCTTGTTGCGGAGCACGGGATCCAGGTGCGTGTGCTTCAGTAGTTGTGTCTCGCGGGCTCCAGAGTGCAGGCTCAGTAGTCGTGGCGCACGGGCTCAGTTGCTCCGCGGCATGTGGGATCTTCCCGGACCAGGGCTCGAATCCGTGTCCCCTGCATTGGCAGGCAGATTCTCAACCACTGAGCCACCAGGGAAGCCCGATTTCATTTATTAAAGCTTACAGCCTCTATTCCCTACTCCCAGCTCAGATTCCTAAACACCACAGGAAGAAATCTTTATTCCTGCTTCTCAGGGAAGGGAAAATGGGACTCCCTCTATCCCTACAGTACTTTTATTTTTGGCATTTCATTCCAGTTTATATATACATACATACATACATACATACATACATACATATATATATATATATATATATATACACATATATATATATATATATATGTGGCAAGTGCCTATCTATCTAACTATAATTTAGATATAATTGACTTACAACACTATGTTAAGGAACAGAGATTCTTAGCCATAAAAGTCCCTCATGAGTACATTTATGCTCTTTTTCCAAGAAGAGAATTTGTACTTTTCATCATATTTTCAGAAGGGTCAGAGACCCAAAAAAGGTTAAGGACTGTTATTTGAGAGCCTTTGTGGGATTCTGTTTATCTTTCCTCTGAATGTTTTGACATTGCATCTGCTGTGGCCAGCCTTCCTCTGGGCTACCGCGATCCCTAAAATAGCACATCTCCTACTCTCAGTACCCTCTTCACTTCCCCCTCTCCCGCAGCCATTCCTTGGGTCATACTTAGGTTTAGAGAGGCAGTTCCACCTTTTAATTTTACTCCCTCTGTGGCCCTGCTTTTAGCTGAATAAGCATTCCTACCACAGCCCTCTGAGTCTTGCTCCAGACTCTGCTGAACCCACGTGGGTGTGCAACCCCCAGCTGGAGCCGCGGGCTCACAGGCTCACCACATCCCCATGGTTCCTTTGGCTCCTCTCTCCTTGATCAGACTCCAATGGCCTCTGCTGGGCTTCCTCCCTCAGATGGGTGGGTTCCCTGTGGATGTGAATCTTCTTCTTTTTTTTTTTATACAGCAGGTTCTTATTAGTCATCAATTTTATACACATCAGTGTATACATGTCAATCCCAATCGCCCAATTCATCACACCACCCCCCCCACCCCCCCGCCGCTTTCCCCCTTGGTGTCCATACGTTTGTTCTCTACATCTGTGTCTCAATTTCTGCCCTGCAAACCAGTTCATCTGTACCATTTTTCTAGGTTCCACATATATGCGTTAATATACGATATTTGTTTTTCTCTTTCTGACTTACTTCACTCTGTATGATAGTCTCTAGATCCAACCACATCTCAACAAATGACCCAATTTCGTTCTTTTTTATGGCTGAGTAATATTCCATTGTATATATGTACCACATCTTCTTTATCCATTCGTCTGTCGATGGGCATTTAGGTTGCTTCCATGACCTGGCTATTGTAAATAGTGCTGCAATGAACATTGGGGTGCATGTGTCTTTTTGAATTATGGTTTTCTCTGGGTATATGCCCAGTAGTGGGATTGCTGGGTCATATGGTAACTCTATTTTTAGTTTTTTAAGGAACCTCCATACTGTTCTCCATAGTGGCTGTATCAATTTACATTCCCACCAACAGTGCAAGAGAGTTCCCCTTTCTCCACAGCCTCTCCAGCATTTACTGTTTGTAGATTTTCTGATGATGCCCATTCTAACTGGTGTGAGGTGACACCTCATTGTAGTTTTGATTTGCATTTCTCTAATAAGTAGTGATGTTGAGCAGTTTTTCATGTGCTTCTTGGCCATCTGTATGTCTTCTTTGGAGAAATGTCTAGTTAGGTCTTCTGCCCATTTTTGGATTGGGTTGTTTGTTTTTTTAATATTGAGCTGCATGAGCTGTTTATATATTTTGGAGATTAATCCTTTGTCCGTTGATTCGTTTGCAAATATTTTCTCCCATTCTGAGGGTTGTCTTTTCGTCTTGTTTATGGTTTCCTTTGCTGTGCAAAAGCTTTGAAGTTTCATTAGGTCCCATTTGTTTATTTTTGTTTTTATTTCCATTACTCTAGGAGGTGGATCAAAAAAGATCTTCCTGTGATTTATGTCAAAGAGTGTTCTTCCTATGTTTTCCTCTAAGAGTTTTACAGTGTCTGGTCTTACATTTAGGTCTCTAATTTTGAGTTTATTTTTGCATATGGTGTTAGGGAGTGTTCTAATTTCATTCTTTTACATGTAGCTGTACAGTTTCCCCAGCACCACTTATTGAAGAGACTGTCTTTTCTCCATTGTATATCCTTTCCTCCTTTGTCATAAATTAGTGGACCATAGGTGCATGGGTTTATCTCTGGGCTTTCTATCTTGTTCCATTGATCTATGTTTCTGTTTTTGTGCTAGTACCATATTGTCTTCATCACTGTAGCTTTGTAGTATAGTCTGAAGTCAGGGAGTCTGATTCCTCCAGCTCCGTTTTTTTCCCTCAAGACTGCTTTGGCTATTTGGGGTCTTTTCTGTCTCCATACAAATTTTAAGATTTTTTGTTCTAGTTCTGTAAAAAATGCCATTGGTAATTTGATAGGGATTGCATTGAATCTGTAGATTGCTTTGGGTAGTATAGTCATTTTCACAACATTGATTCTTCCAATCCAAGAACATGGTATATCTCTCCATCTGTTGGTATCATCTTTAATTTTTTTCTCAGTGTCTTATAGTTTTCTGCATACAGATCTTTTGTCTCCCTAGGTAGGTTTATTCCTAGGTATTTTATTCTTTTTGTTGCAGTGGTAAATGGGAGTGTTTCCTTAATTTCTGTTTCAGATTTTTCATCATTAGTGTATAGGAATGCAAGAGATTTCTGTGCATTAATTTTGTATCCTGCAACTCTACCAAATTCATTGATTAGCTCTAGTAGTTTTCTGGTGGCATTTTTAGGATTCTTTATGTATAGTATCATGTCATCTGCAAACAGTGACAGTTTTACTTCTTCTTTTCCGATTTGGATTCCTTTTATTTCTTTTTCTTCTCTGATAGTTTTGGAAGTCCTAGCCACAGCAATATGGTGGCTGTGGTGAGAGTGGACATCCTTGTCTTGTTCCTGATCTTAGAGGAAATGCTTTCAGTTTTTCACCATTGAGAATGATGTTTGCTGTGGGCTTGTCATAGATGGCCTTTATTATGTTGAGGTAGGTTCCCTCTATGCCCACTTTCTGGAGAGTGTTTATCATAAATGGGTGTTGAATTTTGTCAAAAGCTTTTTCTGCATCTATTGAGATGATCATATGGTTTCTATTCTTCAATTTGTTAATATGGTGTATCACATTGATTGATTTGCATATATTGAAGAATCCTTGCATCCCTGGGATAAATCCCACTTGATCTTTGTGTATGATCCTTTTAATGTGTTGTTGGGTTCTGTTTGCTAGTATTTTGTTGAGGATTTTTGCATCTATATTCATCAGTGATATTGGTCTGTAATTTTCTTTTTTTGTAGTATCTTTGTCTGGTTTCGGTATCAGGGTGATTGATGGTGGCCTCTTAGAATGATTTTGGGAGTGTTCCTTCCTCTGCAATTTTTTGGAAGAGTTTGAGAAGGATGGGTGTTAGCTCTTCTGTAAATGTTTGATAGAATTCACCTGTGAAACCGTCTGGTCCTGGACTTTTGTTTGTTGGAAGATTTTTAATCACAGTTTCAATTTCATTACTTGTGATTAGTCTGTTCATATTTTCTGTTTCTTCCTGGTTCAGTCTTGGAAGGTTATACCTTTCTCAGTATTTGTCCATTTCTTCCAGTTGTCCATTTTATTGGCATAGAGTTGTTTGTAGTAGTCTCTTAGGATGCTTTGCATTTCTGCAGTGTCTGTTGTAACTTCTCCTTTTTCATTTCTAATTTTGTCGATTTGAGTCCTCTCCCTCTTCTTCTTGATGAGTGTGGCTAATGGTTTAGCAATTTTGTTTATCTTCTCAAAGAACCGGCTTTTAGTTTTATTGATCTTTGCTATTGTTTTCTTTGTTTCCATTTCACTTATTTCTGCTCTGATCTTTATGATTTCTTTCCTTCTACTAATTTTGGGTTTTGTTTGTTCTTCTTTCTCTAATTGCTTTAGGTGTAAGGTTAGATTGTTTGTTTGAGATTTTTCTTGTTTCTTGAGGTAGGCTTGTATAACTATAAACTTCCCTCTAAGAACTGCTTTTGCTGCATCCCATAGGTTTTGGGTTGTCGTGTTTTCATTGTCATTTGTCTCTAGGTATTTTTTGATTTCTTCTTTGATTTCTTCAGTGATCTCTTGGTTATTTAGTACCGTATTGTTTAGCCTCCATGTGTTTGTGTTTGTTACGTTTTTTTCCCCTGTAATTCATTTCTAATCTCATAGCGTTGTGGTCAGATAAGGTGCTTGATATGATTTCAATTTTCTTAAATTAACTGAGGCTTGATTTGTGACCCAAGATGTGATCTATCCTGGAGAATGTTCCGTGCACACTTGAGAACAAAGTGTAATCTGCTGTTTTTGATGTAATGTGCTATAAATATCAGTTAAATCTATCTGGTCTATTGTGTCATTTAAAGCTTCTGTTTCCTTATTTATTTTCATTTTGGATGATCTGTCCATTGGTGTAAGTGAGGTGCTAAAGTCCCCTACTAGTACTGTGTCACTGTCGATTTCCTCTTTTATAGCTGTTAGCAGTTGCCTTATGTATTGAGGTGCTCCTATGTTGGATGCATATATATTTATAATTGTTATATCTTCTTCTTGGATTGATCCTTTGATCATTATGTAGTGTCCTTCCTTGTCTCCTGTAACATTCTTTATTTTAAAGTCTATTTTATCTGATATGAGTATTGCTACTTCAGCTTTCTTTTGATTTCCATTTGCATGGAATATCTTTTTCCATCCCCTCACTTTCAGTCTGTATGTATCCCTAGGTCTGAAGTGGGTCTCTTGTAGACAGCATGTAGATGGGTCTTGTGTCTGTATCCATTCAGCAAGCCTTTGTCTTTTGGTTGGTGCATTTAATCCATTCATGTTTAAGGTAATTATCAATATGTATGTTCCTATGACCATTTTCTTAATTGTTTTGGGTTTGTTTTTGTAGGTCCTTTTCTTCTCTTGTGTTTCCCACTTAGAGAAGTTCCTTTAGCATTTGTTGTAGAGCTGGTTTGGTGGTGCTGAATTCTCTTAGCTTTTGCTTGTCTGTAAAGCTTTTGATTTCTCCATTGAATCTGAATGAGATCCTTGCCGGGTAGAATAATCTTGGTTGTAGGTTCTTCCGTTTCATCCCTTTAAGTATATCATGCCACTCCCTTCTGGCTTGTAGAGTTTCTGCTGAGAAATCAGCTGTTAACCTTATGGGAGTTCCCTTGTATGTTATTTCTCATTTTTCCCGCTTTCAATAATTTGTCTTTGTCTTTAATTTTTGCCAATTTGATTACTATGTGTCTCGGCGTGTTTCTCCTTGGGTTTATCCTGTATGGGATTGTCTGTGTTTCCTGGACTTGGGTGGCTGTTTCCTTTCCCATGTTAGGGAAGTTTTCGACTATAATCTCTTCAAATATTTTCTCTGGTCTTTCTCTGTCTCTTCTCCTTCTGGGACCCCTATAATGTGAATGTTGTTGCATTTAATGTTGTCCCAGAGGTCTCTTAGGCTGTCTTCATTTCTTTTCATTCTTTTTTCTTTAGTCTGTTCCACAGCAGTGAATTCCACCATTCTGTCTTCCAGGTCACTTATCCATTCTTCTGCCTCAGTTATTCAGCTATTGAGTCCTTCTAGTGTAGTTTTCATTTCAGTTATTGTATTGTTCATCTCTGTTTGTTTGTTCTTTAATTCTTCTAGGTCTTTGTTAAACATTTCTTGCATCTTCTTGATCTTTGCCTCCATTCTTTTTCTGAGGTCTTGGATCATCTTCACTATTATTATTCTGAATTCTTTTTCTGGAAGGTTGCCTATCTCCATTTCATTTAGTTGTTTTTTTGTGGTTTTTATCTTGTTCCTTCATCTGGTACAGAGCCCTCTGCCTTTTCATCTTGTCTATCTTTCTGTGAATGTGGTTTTCGTTCCACAGGCTGCAGGATTGTCATTCTTCTTGCTTCTGCTGTTTGCCCTCTGGTGGATGAGGCTATCTAAGAGGCTTGTGCAAGTTTCCTGATGCAAGGGACTGGTGGTGGGTAGAGCTGGCTGTTGCTCTGGTGGGCAGAGCTCAGTAAAACTTTAATCTGCTGGACTGCTGATGGGTGGGGCTGAGTTCCCTCCCTGTTGGTTGTTTGGCCTGAGGCAACCCAACAGTGGAGCCTACCTGGGCTATTTGGTGGGGCTAATGGTGGACTGAGGGAGAGCTCACGCCAAGGAGTACTTCCCAGAACTTCTCTTGCCAGTGTCCTTGTCCCCACGGTGAGCCACAGCCACCCACAACTTCTGCAGGACACCCTCCAACACTAGCAGGTAGGTCTGGTTCAGTCTTCCCTGGGGTCACTGCTCCTTCCCCTGGGTCCTGATGCGCACAGTACTTTGTGTGTGCCCTCCAAGAGTGGAGTCTCTGTTTCCCCCAGTCCTGTCAGAGTCCCGCAATCAAATCCCGCTAGCCTTCCAAGTCTGATTCTCTAGGAATTCCTCCTCCCATTTCTGGACCCCCAGGTTCAGAAGCCTGACGTGGGGCTCTGAATCTTCACTCCAGTGGGTGGACTTCTGTGGTATAAGTGTTCTCCAGTTTGTGAGTCACCCACCCAGAAGTTACGGGATTTGATTTTATTGTGATTTCACCCCTCTTACCATCTCATTTTGGCTTCTCCTTTGTCTTTGGATGCGGGGTATCTTTTTTGGTGAGTTCCAGTGTCTTCCTGTCGATGATTTTTCCGCAGTTATTTGTGATTCTGGTGTTCTCACAAGAGGGAGTGAGAGCACGTCCTTCTACTCCGCCATCTTGGTTCAGGCTTGCCCTACAGTACTTTTTATTACACTATTTGGCAGAGTTCTTAACCATAGGGATGCTATTAATAATCTGTTTATTGCCATATACTGTATGAAACATTCCTTCACATGCCTGAGACCTTGTCTACATGGAGATCTTGGTTAATCCAGTGTGAAAACTAGCTTGAGCTATTCATTTTACTGTGATTCAATAAGATGTTTTACTGAATGGATTGAATTGGCAGGTTTTAGATGTGAGTACACAGAACATCAGAACTCAGCAGGTAATACTTAAACATGAAGCTGAGTGCACTTACTTTTTCTTATTGTGATAAACACGTAACATTTACCACCTTAACCATTTTTAAGTGTCCAGTTCAGTAGTGTTAAGTGTATTCACATTGTCGTGAAACAGCTCTCTAGAAGACTTTCATCTTGAAAAACTGAAACTATTGATATATATCCATTAGACAACTCCTTTCCCCCTTCCCTGCAGCCCTTAGCAACCACCATGCTACTTTCTGTTTCTATAACTTGAACAACTTTAGATACCTCATGAACGGAATCCTACAGTCTTTTTGTGACTGGCTTCTTTCACTTAGCATAATGTCCTTGAGGCTCATACATATTGTAGCCTGTGACAGGATTTCCTTTTTAAGGCTGAATAATATTCCATTCTATGTATATGTCACAGCTTGTTAATCTGTTCATCTGTCGGTGGACATTTGGGATGCTTCCACCTTTTTTCTGTTAACAGTGCTGCTATAAACATGGGTTTGCATATGTCTCTTTGAGACCCTGCCTTCAATGCTTTTGGATATATGCTCAGAAGTGGGATTGCTGGATCATATGGTAGTTGTATTTTAAATTTGAGGACATTCCATACTCTTTTCCATAGTGGTTGCACCATTTTACATTCCCATTAATGGTACCCAAGGGTTCCCTTTTCTCCACATCCTCACCAACACTTGTTATTTTCTGTTTTGTTTTTGTTTTTGTTTTTGAAAGCAGCCAGCTTAATAGGCATGAGGTGATCTCTCCCTGTCCCCTCCCCCACCTTTTTTTTGTCTTAAGAATGAAACCAGTGTCGTGGGGAATTTCATCTTCATTATTAAAAGCGTTAATAACCTAATTTGGGAGAAAAGTAACATATTAGAGACAACATTTTTCCCTACCCTCTAGGGGCCTCTAATTTAATAAAAGAATGATCACTACCTGTATAAACTTCATTTACCCTTTGGCTTGCAGATGATATAAAAATTCTGTGAATAAAGCAGCTCCTAGAATTTGAATATTTAGGCAGAGTAAATTCTAGAAATTTCTTGTCCAGTAGTTCACGGTGAAAAAATATAGAATGTGATGGTTTTTGAAAAACACAGTAAAAAGCCTAGTGATTTGGGGGTGGGGTGGTGCCAAGGGATGGGCGACTGGAATTGGGGCCAAATTGAGAATGCAGTTGCGGAGTGAGCTGTGCCTTGGAGAACCCCAGAGGCAAGAGTGACATGAGCAAATAGTCAGAAGAGCAAATTTGCTTGGAAGGTGTAGAAAAGCTGGCTTGAGGAGCTGAATTCCTTGAGGAAAAAGGAAATAAAGATTCAAGTCATGAGGCGTAAAGCGCTGCGGGAACCCATCATCTTGTCTGTATCTCCAATTCAGTGGTATGCCGATAGAGGCCTAAAGGAGCTGGTGGAGGAGAAAATCCCCTTTGACCTAAATGTTGAGGTTTGAAGAAGGAGATGGATAGTTCTTTGAATGTGTGGTTCACAGGTAGAGATGGTCGAGGTCTCATCTGTGGATATCACTGCAGGAGTGGAAGGGAGGAAGTGCAGGGTTATGTCTTCTGGTTCGTTCATGTCTCCTTTTGACCTTCACAATGACTTTCACCTTGGCTCTTTCATAGTTTGTCCTGTTCTATGCAGGCTTTCTGGCACAGGAAATGGAGTAGTTGTTCCAGAACATCACCATCTGTTCTGTCATCTATCTATAGGAATAATAATGTTTCATCTTTCAATCCTTCTGTTCTGATGCTAACATCGTGAATGTACATGGCTTGCCTTGTGATATTTGACTCTTGTGCGGTATAATTTTTTAATGGCTATGTGTGCCTATTCTTTCTCACAAATGACCTCTTTCACGCTGTTAGACTTGGGAGGAAGAACAGAGTCTAGTTTGGGTTTAATGACACTGAATTCCTTCAAGAAAATCTTAGTTATATAACCAAGAAGTTTTTTTCCATTGCCTCATCCCTCATAGTCCTTTCAGTTTTACGTTCTGTGTAACAGTGCAGTTTCATTTCATTGCTTTCCATTTCCTATGGAAGGCTGACAATGATCCTTAACCAGATTCAGCAGCCCATTTTATCTCAATCATTGTTTAAGATGTAAGAATTTAATCAAAGCTGCACTTCAGGAGAACTGCTAATATTCTGTACGTAAAAGTTTCCTGATACTTATTGGGGTTTTAGGAGGAATTAATAAACAGCACCCCTGTTATCTGTTTTCTATTTAAAACTTATTAAAATGATATAGGATTTAAAAAATAAATAAGGATAAAATGCTTTATTACTGACAAAATTGGCCTGGACATGCCTTGACCTGGCATCTGGTAGCCAACTAGGTTTTTACAGTTACTCCCTATTCCTCAAGCTGAAACTTATCTGACTGCTCACAAGTTACCTTTCTATGTCTTGCAGCTACTTCTCCCCTCACAGTGAGGATTTCCTGTTTCCTGTTCTTGACTGACAGGAACTGCCCCTACATTTCCTTCTGCCCCAGGTGGTACTTGCCCCTCCTCTTCTCTGGGGCAAAAATAGAATGGCTGCAGGGAAAGAACAATTACCAAGAAGGACAAATATGCTAGGAAGTATTTAAAAAAGATTCTGAATGGCGTTTGGTCACAAATCTGTCACTTCTTCCTGCCTGCCACCCCAAACCCCATGCTTGCTTTCCCAGAGCATATGGTGCCTATTTTTCACAAACGACCTCTTTCACCCTCTTAGGCTTAGCCTTTGCTTGGGAGGAAGAAGAGAAGCCATCAGCCCATGAGATCTTTAGAGGGTCCATGGCAATGTTACACCTTGAGTTACAGGCTAAACATCCAGGGCAGTCAGATGCTTGCCGAGAACACAGATGTTTCCAAAAGCAGGACGAATCACTGCAATTGGTGAAGCTAGAAGGGTAGGTTTTTGAGTAGGTCTAATTTTACAAGATCTTGATAAGTTCTATAACTCCACACACACAGACAGAAAACTAACTTAAAGATGGAATTTTCCTGTTTTTCTATCTCAAGCACAGCTTGTTCACACCCTTCTAATAATCATCAGGTTTAATGATGCTTATTTTCTCTTCTGAGATGACGATAAAATGGAGAAACTATGACTATTAAGCAAGTGTCAGTAAGATCCGTGTCTTCTTTTCCAGAAAGAGGAAATTCATGTATGGTAACCACTAGAACAAGTCACTTTAGGAATGCATGCAAGAATCTTCCCCCCTACATTGGGCCAGCTGTTGTCCAACACTGCTACTCAAGTTCTGAGCCTGGTCTGTCTTGGGCCACTTAGAGTCAGGATTAGCCGAGTCGTGGTTATCCCTCTGAAGCAGTTACTCCCTAGTAGGCAAAACACTTCTGTGGATGTGCGCTCTGCATCTTGTTCTCTTTGCCACTCCCTCGAGTCCACAGGCAAAGTGTTGAGCATGGGGGCAATCCTGATCACAACCTGGTGTTGGGGGGGCGGGCAGCGGGTCAGGAGGGGGATGGGAACTCTAGAAGAGGGACTGTGGACTCCCCTGCCTGTGGCGCCAGGCAGGAAACATAAGTAATCAGGTATCCAGAAGTACAACAGTAGCACAAGATGGCATTAAAAGGCAAGCTCCATGACGGGGAAGACGAAAGGGAGTGGTGGGGAGTGTGGTGAACGGGGAGCACAGTCCTGTCTAGGGAGGTGTCCTGTCTTCAGCTCAGGCAGAATGTTGGCTCAAGTACTGCTGGGATCTCTGAAGTCTCCTAACTCTTAAAGGATGGAAAATAATTCAAGTATTTAAAAGCACTAGACAAGCACAAGGAAATATGTCTGCAGGCAAATTTCACTGATTTGGGTCATTATAAAAAGACCCAGTGTTGTAAAGCGAGAGGGGGCTTGCAGGACTAACACACAAGAAGCCTGGGCTTTCTCTTAATATTTATCTTCTCTCCACATATCCCCTCCCACCAAGCCATGGTTTTCTCTAACTCAGGCTGCCTTTGATTAAGATAGTGAAAAGATATAGAAGGAATGAGGTTCTCAGCCCTTCTTTTAAGGAGAAAGATTTGAAACCTGTGACATTTGTATCTTCATGGCCATCTCACTGATTTTTCACACAGAACCTCTTCAAAGGTCACAGACCCGTGTTCTGTGTTGGGACCACACACACACATGTGCACTTATACACATACAGAGGAGAAATTTAATTCACACACAATCTTGTTCTATGAAATAGAAACCAATTCCACTTCTTCAGGAGATACCTGAGTTGTTCACATACACCAGAGTTCTCAAGACGTTTCCTGCCGACCCCAGAGATGCAGCAGATGTCTTTTGTCACTCAGGATTAGTTTAAAACGTTATGTTTGAATGTCGGCAGACAGGACTCTCCAGGTTTTCTCAGCCCCCCAATCCTGTGGTCCACCTCAGTGGACCCACACAGTGGTCTGACCTGCATGAGCCCTGTGGCCATTTGGACTTGTGACTCCTGACTGAAGTATACTTTTCTAAGCTCAATCATGATAGAAATAGATTCCCCACCATATAATCTCACGCCCTCTTCACCATCAATATAGACAAAATAAGGTTTACTCTAAAGAGTCATTTGAGTTTAACATGACGTGTAGCAAGTTACTAACTCCTCACTTCATGTGTTTCTGAGATGCTTTTTTTACTCTCAATGCTGCCAACCTCCTCTCTGCTCTGAGGACACCAATCATTTAGGATTATTTTAATTGTATGTAAATCCCAAAGATGCAAAATTTGGAATACAGCTATATTTGGCCTTAAATGCTTTGGCAGCTGGGTGGGGAAGAAACAGTGCTTAAAAAATTTTTAAAAGTCTCTACTCTGTGGTGCCCCGGAAGCCCCATCCACCCTCTGATGTCCTGTAGCCAACTGCTTCAGACATATGTGCTCTCAGCCTGCTGCCTGTGAACATCTGGGTTTGCGGCCCCTGCTTGCTACAAATATAGGGGTTCAGGCTAGCCCTAGTCAACTGCTTCCCCAACATCACCATCAGGAGCCTTTGGGATAGTGGCCATAGATTGATACTAGTGTTGACTACTCTGAAGACTTGGACCCTCTCTAGGTTGCATCTTCCAGGCTCCCTGAATACCAGAGAATCCCTTGTTCTGAGATCTCAAGAGGCCTCAGGAAGTCAGACTTCCACATGGAGGTCTATGTCTGAATTCCACTCCTCATCCTTCCATGAAAACATTGTATGTCTCCACAGTGTATGTACCTGTCTGTCACAGGGGTAATATCTTTAATTCGCTTTCTGCTTTTCCCTTTCTGGATACAAGCTGTCTAGCTCAGCCTTCCCCCAGGAAGCCATGGGGCAGAGGGATGGGCTGGGGAACAGAACGTATTACGAAAGGGATGCTGAGGGAAAGAACAAGGGCATGCTCAGATTTTGATATTTAAAAATAGGTTGTGAGCCATGATACGGTCTTGAGAAATGTTTCCATTCCCTCATCTCCTGTTAATAGTCACACATAAGACTGGATGGATCAACAAATAAGCCGAGTCCTTCTAGGTGTGAGGAAGGTGCCTTGTTTGTTCACGCCAGCTGGCTCCTCTGAGGGGGGTGGAGAGGACAGGATGCAGGAGAATTAAGAGGGTGCCTAATAAGGACCTACTGTATTGCACAGGGAACCCTGCTCAATACTTTGTAATGGCCTATATGGGAAAAGAATGTAAAAAAGAGTGGATATATGTATTACTGATTCACCTTGCTGTACACCTGAAACTAACACAACATTGTAAATCAACTATGCTCCAACAAAAATTTTAAAAAAAAGAAAAGAGGATGCCGCCTCTGTCTGCTGTCTCGTAAAACTGAGCAGAGACTAGAGAGAAAAGGGAGGAGGAAGGTGGTAAGACGTGTGCTGCTCATTTTTCCTTCACCAGGTTTAGGCTTGAAGAGAAACAGGTATGTGAGGTAAGTGAAGCTAATGCCAGATAGAAAAGGCTCCCTGTTCCTTGTTTCTCTGGAGCACGGCTGTGGGAAAGCATCCCAAGTGCTCAGCGTAGAGAAGCTGGTACTTGAGCCTTCCTGAGTTGCCCTACTTCCTCTGTTAGGATTGAGAGCCAGTGGGTCTGTTAAGGGGGCTGATACAGTAGCGGTGACCCTCGACTGAGGATGTAGTAAGTAGCTCATGGCCTGTAGCCCATAGTCGCCAAACTGGTGAGTCAGCACAGAGCGCCATCTGAGTCAGAAGAATGAGCCTGAATGACACCAGCTTCAGCAGGGAAGGCCAGCAGAGCCCAGGGGCGCCTAGGCCGACTAGGACTCTTGTTCTAGAGGTCAGGCCTGCCAGTGCCCACAGAGCCCCAGTACAAGATAGGGGGACCCCCCCTACCCCCTATGTCCCCAGGGACTCAAATACTTGACTCCCCCATACACCTTGATGCCAAGTCAGGGAGAGAGGCAGGGGCAGGTAGAGGCAAACTGGGACACTGAGCATCCTTCCCTAGAGAGACTGAATGCTATTCTGAGGAACCATTTCAATTATTGAATCAGATTATGTCTAAAGTGGACTGAGAAGAAGTTAGGGTCTTGAAAGAAAGATGATATTAATCATAGACTAATTATTTGTCTACCTTGCACATCTGAGTTGTGTGAGTTAAATTTTTTGACCCTGTTGTACGTATAGACAGATGGAAAAAATCTGGTCCTTCCTCTAAGAAGTCAGCACAGTTTTTAGCTAGGGGAGTTTTTAGCTAGGGGAGTTAATTAGTTAGCTAGGGGAATTAGATGAACGTTTCAAGCCAGGAGACTGTCATTTAGAAAATTATCTCTTGTACTTAATACATAAAAGGTACAAGCCTGCCTTGAAATACTGCAGCCCTTTTTAAGGCCAGCCACCAATTCTTTGCTTACTGAATAATATATCTGTATAATTCTTTGTTTATAAGACACTTTCATAAGAGAAATCTCATTTTATCCCTTTCATGGTAGGAATTCCTGTGAGCTAGATAGGCATGCATATTTTATAGAGAGATGGCAAGGCAGAGCACTAAAATCATTCGCCCAAGGTACGGAATTTGTAAAGAGTGTAGCTAGGACTTAACCTCACCTCAGATTCCAGGTCTGGCTTCAGCCCAGGGGCCTCTTAGTTTGCTCTTACCAACTTCTAGGCTGGTGGCACACCCAGAGGTGGACAAATGTCAATGCAGTGTAAGGAGAATTGTGATAGTGGTCGTCATAGGGTTGTGAGGCATGGTGGTAGGGTCAAAGAGCTCGAGCCAATGAAGGATGGTTGACCCAAGCATGCCCTGAGGATTTCTGTCAGGTCGAATGCACATCCTGGAAAGGTGATGGTTCTGTAAAAGATGGATTCTGTCAATTTGACCTGTTTCTTATGTATTGATATTCATCATGGAAAACATTCCCTTTTTAGAATCCTCAGGTTGCTGAGGCCTGATAAGGGCTCCTCCATCTTGAGGTCCATGTGGCTCCATAGAACAGGAGAGACCAGGAGTGCTGCGGCAGGAGCGTGTGTTCCACTCTTGGGTCTTGACCTAAGAGGACTTTGAAAATGTGTCAACTATGAAACCAGGACATGTGTAAATGGAAAATGGGGTATTTGTGAGACTTGACTCCATCCAATGGACAAGACCCCAGTGTAGGACCCTTGGAGGGTGGATCGAGGAAGCGTTCAGGAGGAGAAATGCCCGGGCTGAGGCATAAAAGGCAAGTGGGCATTGAGCAGATACTGTAGGTGGGTGATTCCAGGAAGAAGAAAGAATACATACAAAGGACAAGAAGTGAGAGGGGAAAAAGTAACATTGATATGACTATAAGTAGGCTAGCTTGGCTGGACCATATATCATCCTCTACCTCTTATAATCTATCTGGAGATATAAATGGGCCAGATTGAAAAGACCCTTGAGGCCTTGTTAACCAATAAAGACGTTAAAATGGCAAGAATCCACCACTTCACATGATGGGCTAGGCACAAAGGGTTTTATAGGTGATTCAAAGCACAAGTTGACTTTGTTGTATCTAAGTGTTTCCAGAACATAGTAAAAAAAAAAAAAGGAAAGCTGCTTGCATCATTGTACCGGGATAGATTACCTTTGATATGCAAACCAGACAAGAACACAAGAAAAATAAAATTATAGGACCATTTTCTTTATGAACACAGATACAAGAATCTTAATATAGTGCATAGACAAATCTAATAGCATTTTAAATGCATCGTGATTAAATATAGTTTCTCAAGAGAAGGGTGATTCAACATCAGAAAATTTATTAATGTGGTTTACTGCACAGACTGAAAGATAAAAATATCAGAATTAGCTCAGTGATTCCTATTTGCTATGCTTTTTCTTTAAAAAAAAGATTTCTTTCTGGATAGGCTTGAAAGTTGAGCTTTAATTTTTATTCTGTTGGTTACTCCTAAGTTATTGAAAGCTGTATCTACAGTTATTTCCCCTGTCACTTTATAAAGTGTCAGTACTTATGGCTCCCAACCAACACAAGGGTAGGACTTATAGCACACTCTCATCTTCCTATGGTCTCTTCCTGCCCCACCTCCATTTCCTAATTCCTTTGTTAGTATTTTAAGGTGATTTTCCCCCTCCCAGATTGTTTCGATTGTATTTTTTCTTTTCCTGTTGTCCCTTTCCATCGTCCTCCCCTGCATCCCCATCTCTGCCTCCGTCCTTCCCACCTTCCATCTTCCTTCCTCCTCCTCCTGCTCCTCCTCTTTATTTAAACCACAAAATTTATGAATTTCTTTATTTTTGCTTACTTCCCATATCTCTTTGCTTCCTTCTGCATTCATTTCTCTTCTTCCTGTAGAACATCTTTCAAACGGTTTCAGTGATGGTTTTTTTTTTTGACATCTCACAAGTCTGAAAATGTCTTTATTATGTCTTTGTTTTCAAATGCTAGCATAGTAGGATATAATATTCTAGAGTTAACGATCTTTCTTTTCAGCAGTTTGAAGATACTAGCACGTTGTGTTCATGTATCCAGTGCAGCTGAGACATCTGACATCAATTTCAGAGTTTTTTGGAAGGAGATTTGCATCCCTCATGTCTTTCAGAAGCCTTCGTCTTAAGTTTTTTAAATTGGAATGGGTCTCAGTAATGACTGTCTTCTCAAACTTCCTTGCAGTCTGAACTCTTCCCATCTGTGACCTCAGGTCTGTCTTTATTTCTGGAAAAGTCTTATCAGTCATTTTTTCAAATAATTTCTCCCCTTTCTCTTTTTTGGACACTCCTTCTGTCCTTCATATCTTTTATCTTTATGTTTTCTTTTTCTATATTTATGTCCTTCATGATGTTTGGGTTGAGGAACTCTCCCAGGAATCTTTCAGCTCACTAATCTGTGATTTAACTGTGTCCATTCTGCTGTTAATTCGTTCTGCTGAGTTTTCATTTCAATGTAATAACTTCCATATCCAACTTAAATTCAGTGACGTTACAATTCTTTTATCCCGCTTTTATGTGTTCAACATTTATTTGGCTTTATGTTCTGTCAGTTCTATGTACTCGTTATACTTGTTTAAAATTGTCCCATTTAGTTTTCTTCATACATAGGTGGTTCTATTCGTTGTGCTTGTGCTTCATAGACAGTCAAGCTTGGCCCGACTGTCTGCCCTTAGCGGCTCATGACCACAGCCCCACAGGCTGAGCAGAGCATCTCATTCTACTGTGGACTCATCAGCCCCAGTGTCCTAAAGGGAAGATATTAGGCAGGGTTATAAACGGCATGTTTGTGTTTCTCCCCAAGTTCACTTATTGAAGCTCTAACCCCCAATGCGATGGTATTTGGAAGTAGAGCCTTTGGGAGATAACTAGGTTTAGAGGAGGTCATGAGGGTAGAGCTCCAGTGATGGGGTGGATTAGTGTTTTTAGGAGAGGAGGAGGAGACTGGAGCTGCTCTCTGTCTGCTATGCAAGGGCACGGGGAGCAGGCAACCATGTGCAAGCCAGGAAGAGTACTCTCGCCAGAGCCTGACTGTATTGGCACCCTAATCTTGAACTTGCAGGCTCCAGAACCATGGGAAATGTGTTACTTATGCCGCTTAATCTATGGTGTTTTGTTCTGGCAGCCTAAGCTAAGACAGGCACTCAGAAACTCCAGTGGGGTCTTCATGTTCTTGGTGGATAATTCCCTTGAAGACACTTACCTGTTAGGCACACAGTCTGGCAGGAATGATGAGGGTGTGGCTAATTTAGTGTGTAGGAACTTCTTTCACTTTAGAGAATTAAAAAAAAAAACACCACTGCTTTATTTCCCATAAAAGTCATTTGTAGGGTGGAACACACAGTATTAGTGCAGTTAAAGAAAATAAAAATGTAAAACCAAAAAGTAAGCCAAAGCTAGTGGAAAAGATGAGAAAAGAAAAGACTGTGTAAGCTCTCTGAGGCAGAAAGAAATATTTATGGATATTAAAATGTAAATTCATGAAAAATCTATATCTTTAGCTCTTTATCCAATAGCTTGAGGGAGAAACACATTTTTTATTCTGTCACTACTTTGACTTCATAGCCTGTCAGTCTCATCAACCAAACTGAGACAAATTCTCTTGAAAACCAGTAGGAACCCAAAGTCAGCATTCAGGGCCATTATCCTCTCTGTCATCCTCTGCTAATGAAGTCAGACACATTTTCAAATAAACCATGGATTATCATTTTAGTGCAAACTCTCCTCATTTGCACCTAAGAGGAAAGCAGGAAAGTCATCACTTGGGTGAGCTACAGCCAGCAATCAATAATTCTATCAGCTCTTTTCTGTCAAGTTTATTGTCACCCTTGCATTTTATTTCCCTAAAATATTTCCTTATTTTCTACTTGGTGCTTTACTTCTAAATACCTCACTTTCTTTCCCCATAGGTTCCTGTTTTAATACCCCATCTTCTGTATGTCTGCTTCTTGTATTAATTTCAGGAAGCATTATTTAAAATACTAATGTGTTGAAGTTGAACGAAGAGATAGAATTGGGTAATGGTTTTTATACTAAATAACATTGTGTATGTGTAAAATAGGGTTAATCCCAGTGCTACTAAAAAAAAAGAAAAAAACTCTTAAGAGTAGGAATTAGATGTTCAGTGGATATCTCTACTAAAATCTAGAAAAACCAGAACTGCATATATAGTCATAAAAATAAGTATGTGTAATTCGAATTTGAGTGGCAATTTAAATGTTTACTTGTTTGCATGTTTTTCTTCCCTAATAGAAATTACACAGTATAAGATTGGAAACCTTGTCTTATACATCTTCATATCATAGAATCTAGGTGTTTCTTATCCCTAGTAGAGGTTCAGTAATGTTTTTAAAATTAATTAATGAATGAAGACATGAATTAGCCACGATACTTGAGGTTGACTATGATCTTCCATAAACTATTCTGTGATGTTATTGTATAAGCTAAGAAATGGGAGATGTCAGTTGCCCTTGAGCTTAAATCCTGAGATTTCAATTTCGTAGATGTATTATTTATCAAATTGCTGCTGCATAACAAATTATCCCAAACATTAGTGGCTTAAAACAATATTATTCCTCAGTTTCTCTGTATCACGAATCCTTACTTGCATCTTCACTCTCTGCAATCAAGGTGTTGGCTTGGGTTGTGGTCATCTCCAGACTCAACTGAGGGTAGATTAGCTTCTAATTCTAAGCTCGCTCACCTGGTTGTTGGTAGGATTCAGTCTCTTTTGGGCCGTTGGATTGAGGGACTCGGTTTACTGCCGGCTCTTGGCCAGAAGCCACCCCTCAGTCCCATGCCTTGTGGACTCTCCATAGAGCAGCTCACATTGCGCATCTGGCCTCACTGGAGCGAGCAAGCTAGAAGAACTAGAGAGAGAAGGCCACTAAGTCAAGTCAGTCTTTTGTAACCTAATCTCAGAGGTGATATCCCATCACTTTGGCTGTATTCTATTTGTTAGAAATCAGTCACTAGTAAATACGAATACCAGGGGGCAGGGATCACTGGGGGCCATTTCAGAAGACCGCCTACCACAACAGCCATGCAACCTTGGTAATGACACTGCTTTGTTCAATTTCCTCTTTTACAAACAGGGCTACTAATAGGACCTACCTGATGAGGCTGATGTGATAAAAAATGAGAATATGCATATCAGTGGCTTAGGAAAGCGCTCAACTCAGAGCAGAAGTCAGTGTATGCTATTACTGTTACTTTTTAGTTATGCCATCTCTTCTGCATGTAGATTCCTCATTTGTAAAGTAACTGAGGATTAGATGATCTCCAAGTCCCTTTCTAAACCCGAGGAATCTATTGATTCTCTAGGCCCTGGAGTTTAACACTTCTTGGACTCAACATTAGTGTTTTTTTCCTCATCCTTGTCATATCTCATTATGATCATGTTTTCAAAACTTGTTGTAATTGAAGGAGCTGTCTTATTATTAATGTTTGGAGCAATGCAAACATTGATGTAGGGCCCGACCCTAAGAGTCAGAAGATACATTTTAAGAGTTATATCAAAAACAAACAAACAAACAAAACAAAAAACAAAAAAACAAAACAAACAAACAAACAAAAGAGTTATATCATCCACATACTGCTAGTCAAGACACTGCAGACAAGTCCTGCAACACTTCTCAGGCTCAGCTTAACTCATGGGTGGGGGTAGGTGAGTTGGACTGGATGATCTCTAGTACCCCTTCTAGTTATAATAGTCTTTGGACATAATTTCCATTTGCTGCCTATATTGGTCCTTAATTTTTCTTTCCATGTATTTCATACATATTTACTTAGGGGCAACTTTCTGAGATTAGTTTTCAGCCATTTTTTAGAATACCCTCAATTTCATAAAGATTACAGGTTTGATAGAAATATAGTTATATAACTTTAGGAGCTATTAAAATATAAAGAAAATTATTGTGAGAATTAGTAAACCTCCAGGATATCCTTACAGAGGCCATTTCTATAAAATCAAAGAAAAATGAAGTCAGGTGATTTCATCTGTGTGCATCAGGGGAAAAATGTCTCTCAGTTGAAGAAAAAGATTTTTGGGCCTTTGGACTGACTGGAATCCAAAGTGAAAATAAAACTGGATTTTTTTTTTCCTGTAACAATCCTAGTCATTGGATTGTCATAGTAATTTCCTGAGGTCTAACTTGTGCCTTCTTAGAAACTCTAGACATATATAAGCTGCTGCAATAAAATGAGGAAACTTGAATTAAAAACAAACAAACCAGACATTGTCCATCCAAAGACGTTCAATCTCTTCCAATCATTTTGGTAGGATGCTATTATAGCTTCATCAATTTTGAAATTCCATTTATGAAACTACCTGCAGAATCTGAGGCAAATCCCTTTGAACTTGCTCATTGATTGAAAACTCTGTCCATTTTCTGAAAACAAATCCATATTCAAAGAAATATCATTTAAAAGTAAGCACAGTGGATTGAGTAATCAAACTGGTTAATAATACTTAGCATATAAAATAAAGAACAATGTGAGAGTGGCTTTATGTTGTACTTGAAAACTAGCTCTACAGGCAGTTCAAAAGATAACCTCAAATTGTTTAGAATAAGGAGTCTACATTGAAGAAAAACTCTTACATGCTTTTTGATGTTTCTGAAAAAAATACCACTTTCAGTTTGTATAAAGTGTTACTTGAACCTGAAGCATCTTTACAGTCGATTCAAATTCTGGTTCTGCCCCTTCGGAACTGTGTGAAATTAGTACCCCTGGACTTCATTTTCACTTATAATATGGAATAATAATGTCAGAGATGTGATGAGTATTAAATGAGGTGATAAGTGAATATATCTTACAAACTCCAATGGGTAATCACCATGTTGATGGTTATCAACATGAATAGTGTTATTTTATGCATAATTTCATATCTTGATTTTACAAACTCACTAAACTGATAAGTTATATAATATTTCAAAGATGATGATGATGATAGTAATAATAATAATAGTGACATTCTCGGAATTCCTACTGCTTGCTGGCATCATGCCAAGCCCTTAAATAACCACATATTAACTGAGTTTCCATTTTACAGATGAGAAAACCGAGGTTTCGCGAGGTTAATTTTGCCGAAATTATAAAACCAGCAAGTGACAGAGCTGAGATTCAGACCCAGATCCAAATGACCCCAAACCAATTCTCTTAAGCCCTGTGCTAAACTGCTTCCATTTCCAGCGCCCGATATAAAGAGAAAAGAAATGCAGGAGCCCTACTGGTTATATTACACCAGCAATTCACAAACACAAGTGGATTACCTGGGAAATTTTAGAAAAAAACCCCAAAGTCCAGGACAGACTTGAAATCTATTAAATCAAATTCCCTGGGGGTTGAATCCAGATATTAGTATTTAAAAAACAACCCTTCAGGTGATTCCAACATGCAGCCAAATTTGAGATTCTGTATCTTAAACACTCAGCCCCTGAGGTAGACCAGCAGAGTGATTAAGACTTTGGGCTTGGGAGTAAGATGATTCCAAGTCCTGTTTGGTTGTTCACAAGCTGTGCAAACAAGGACAGTTTACCTCACTTCTCTGAACTTTGAAAATGATACTAACAACATTGTATATTTGTGGTGAAAATAAAATAACCCATGAAATGTTCCCAGCACACTGCCTGGATCATAGGTCATGTCCAGACCTATGTATCTCACATTCGTGCCCTGCACAGATTTTTGTTGCCTTGTGAAACCTTTAAGCACACATTTTTCTGTCCCTGGGTGGAAGTTGGAGGCTATTACTGGGCCCTAAAATCTCTCCCAAATTGTTAATTTTATGCCATTTTTAAAGAGTAGCATGAGACGTATATTATGTGATAAGAAATTGACAATATTTAGCAACAGAAGCAATAGATTGCTTATTCTGTGAGTAACGCAGGTCACTAACAAGAAGAGTTATTTGATGCCTTGATTAGTTAATATTGGTGTCTGGAAATGACCATCTACAGGCTTTTATAAACAGGTTGGTTTTTTTTAATGTAGATGTTGCCCTTTCCCCTTATAACTTGTTTACTTTCCTCCCACAGGTGTAGGCAGTGGGTTGTTTGAATTAGTCTTTTAAGTGAGTGTTTAATGGAGATGAGTAATTGCTTGCAGCTGCATATATCTGTAGGGATTTGTTTCTCTTTTAGTAGGGGACAAGATAATTTGCCAGGCAACTTTGGAAAGTGTAGTCTTCGTTGTCCCTGTATGCTTGAGGGTGACTTTGCCTCTTGAATTGAAAAGCCACTGAAGCTTCCCACCTCCACCATAAGACATCATGGCACCTGGGGCACAGGCAGCCAATTATATCTTTAGAGGGTTTTTTCCCCTTCAGTATGGTTTCATTTTGAGTGAAGATTATAAACATGGATAGTTGATAGGTTTTCCAAGATGCAGAATAGCGATTTCAAGGGACTGGACCCTTCCAACTTAACATCTGAAATATCTTTTGAAGGTGAGGTATTCGGATGTGCTAGATAGAGCTTGAATATATAGATGTGGGCCTGAGGAACACTGGGGTAGGATGAGCCACTAGAAGACTGATGTGATGATTTTGGGAAGAGTCTCTCCATCACCTTCAGATTTTACTGCAAGTTCTGAAAATAGCAATTCCATTGCCTCCTGATTGTAAGGCAAAGTAGGATGTGTGTCCTCCAAATGCAGCAATGCAGTTACTGATCCCGAGAGCTGGCAGGTGAAGATTTGTTTCTATGTGCTGATGGATTTAAAGATAGATGTGAGGATTCACATCTACCTGCTATCCCTGTCCTAATCTCTCTGTGGCTTGGAGGAGCCATGGCTGATTTAAGAATAGGAAAAGGCAACAATAGCTCCTTAAAAATGTGGTACTCTGGTCTGATCAACTTCCAACTTGTTTGCATTTCCCACCCTAATAAAGACTGGCTTTTCCATTGCCTACAGTGTTGAAAGTAGGCTTCAAGATCTACTTAGAAACAGGATTTTCTAGAGACCTTATTTACAGAGACCTTGTAGGGGAAAAGAACAGGACTGGCAGTGAAGAATGGGGTTTAAGGGTCATAGTTCTGACATTTCCTTGTTCTGTGATTTTGGATGATACACGTAACCATCTTGGCCTCGGGTCTCTAAAGTGAGGGATAACACTTTCCTGTGTCAGCATTATTGTGAGGAGGGAAATAGTCTTCAGGTGTTGGAAGGAACCACTCACCGTAAAATGCTGAACAAATGAAAACATTTTGCTTGTTCATTTTTCTGGTTTATGCATGGCAAGCAAATAAATTGAGTGGGTAGGAAGAATTTTTTATTAGAAATTCATATTTTGATTCTTGGGTGGTAGCTCACTTCTCTGTCCTCTAAAACCAGTCAGCCTTATCTTAAGTGTTGTTAAGAGTAAGCCATCAGTGATAACACAAATCTTAAGTCAACGTTCCCCACTACATGCTTTGGGTTGCCTGAGGGAGGTGATCCCACATAGTAGTAGCAGGGTGCAGTTGGAGTTAAGTGTCTGGGTTCAAGTGCCCATTGGGCCACATAAAGCCATGTGACCTTGACCTTTCTGTTGCTGATTTTCTGGTAGGATATTTGTAGGATTAAATGTTTCATGTAAAGTATTGAAAACAGTGGTTATCACACAGTAAATGCTATTATTTCAAAGAGTTTCTAAAAGATATAGCATTTGGAGATAGGGTCTTATGTTCCTATCTTGGTTATTAGATTGGAAAGGAAATTATGTTTCATAATTCTTCCTAATGACTTTTCATGTATAGCTTGAGTTTCTCCGGCATGTGTAAACTGATACAGACTTATACCTAATGATAGACGTGATTTATTAAGAAGCTGTTCTATGCCAGGAATTATAAAATTTCTCCCACTCTGTGAGCCAGGTAATTATTTTTATTCCCATTTTTATAGAAGGGGCACCTAAGGCATCATAAAATCGAGGGACTTGATGAAGGTCCTTAACTAATAGCAGGGCTGGATCCAAACTTGTATCTGGGGTCCTCCAAACCACGTGTCCTTTACTCCACATAACTCCCTAAACATCTTGCCTTCTGAAGAGGCAGAATCATCCTTTCTTCCTTAAATGGCAATGGAAACCTACATACTCAGCTTATACCATAGGTATTCCTAGAGTTGTGGGCAAATGTTTCATTTTTGTAAAATGATATTGCAAATGTATAAGGAATATTTAAACAGAATCCTATCATAAATCTTTAAAATCCGGGATAAATTTAGCTATTACTCAGTGAGGCTTAAACATAGTCATATTAGCTAACCTTCTTACGAATACTGTTCTAACGTGCTTGTCCATGATACCACAGGATGATTTAGTTTTTAGCAAAAAGAAATAGTTATTTTGTGAAGCTGCTTTGGTTGAAGAGAGTGCTATCCATATGACAAAGAAAACTGACCAAACGGGCAAGTTCAGCTGTATCCACCTAGTTGCCTGTTCTAGCCACTAGAGGGTAGTGTTGGCATTGGAATGACTCTAAGATAATGTTTTCAAATTGAGAAAGCTGTGTGTGAAGGCAGACTCTTGCTAAATTTAGAATATATAAAATGATTTGATGAGACAATTTGATATGACAGGAGATACGGCATGATTGAAATTGGATTCTGTGTTATTGACAACGTACATCCTGAAGGGATTTCTTGAGGTCCTGTGCCTGTAGGTGGTGGGGTCTGGGATGCAATTAGTCCCCCCACCAATTAGCTTTAGTCCCAAATTGCATTTAGTCCCATGCAATTTGGGACTAAAACCTTTCCTTCTCACCTTTCTATTTCAATTCCTGTTTCACTTTTCCACTTGCAAATTGTTGGCATGCAGGAAATCCCTAGTGTGAATTACCTTCCCTTTCCTTCAAACTGCAATCGTGACCACCACAGACATCGATTTCTCGCTTAATCAGTCTCTTGAGAAATTCAATCCCTGTCACAGGTGTCATCCTGCTTATCTTGGTTAGAGCTCTGTGAGGTCTATGGGCTGGGGGGTGGGGGGCATTTTGTCGACCTTGGAGTTGATTGAGTGACTTCCAAGGCCAGGTGGTGACTTCTAGGTGTGTGACCTTCCTTACCCTGTGTCCACCATGCTGCCCCTAGCAGCCCTGCAGAACAATGAGGCTGGAGGGGTGAATGAGTATCCAGAAAAAGATATTTAGATTAAATTAAAAGAAAAAGTTTGCTTGTTCAAAATTGTATGCCTGTTATTTCATGAACCATGCCACCTTTTTCAATTAAAAATTTAATTTTGAGATTGTGGATCTCAAGATAGTAGCTTTTCATGCAACTGTAAGAAATAAGGCAGAGATCCCATATACCCATCACCCAGTTTACCCCTTTGGGAGCATCTTGCAACACTATAACACAACATCACAACCAAGAAACTGACATTGATACAGTCAAGATACAGAACTTTCCCATTACCACTAGGATGCTTCATGTTGCCCTTTTACAGCCAAATGCACTTCCTTCTCCCTTTGGCCTCCTACCCAACTCCAGGCCACCACTGAGCCCTTCAACATTTCTGTGACTGTGTCATTTCAAGCATGGTGTCTAAATAGAATTAGACAGTATGTAACCTTTCGGGATTGGCTCTTTGTACTCAGCAGATTCCTCTGGATATTTATCAAGTTGTTGTTTCAATAGTTCATTCCTTTTTATTGCTGAGCAGTATGCCATGGTATAGGTATTCCACAGTTTAACCATTCACTTGTTGAAGGACATCTGGGTTATTTCCAGGGGAGACTATTAGATTAACACCATGTTGTTTGTTTTTAAATTTTATTTTCTTGAATAACACTAAATGCTATTGTTTTTTAACTTCCAGTGTCCCAAGTGTTCATTGCTAGTATATAGGAAGACAATTTTGTATGTTTACCTTGTATTCTGTGACTTTGCAGACTCAGTTTTAGAAAGGTTTTGTTTTGTAGATGTTTGGGGATTTTTCACATAGGCAATTGTGTCATCTGCAGTCAGGGACGACTTATTTCTTCCTTTCCAATCTGTGTGCCTTTTATTTGTTTGTTTTGCTTTATTGCACTGGCTAGAACTTCCAGTACAGTTATGGATAAAAGTGGTGGAAGCAAGCATCCTTGCCCTGTTCCTGAACTTAGGGAGAAAGCAGTCATTCGTTCACAATTAAGTCTGTTAGCTGTGGGTTTTTGTAGAATCTATCGATCAAGTTGAAGAAGTTCTCTCTCCTTACTGAGAGGTTTTTCTTTTTCTTTCTTTTTCTTTTTTAATGATGAATGGATATTGAATTTTATTGAATGCATTTTGCATATTAATTGGTAGGATCAGGGATTTTTCTTCTTAGACTGTTAATAATATAGTGGATTATACTGTTTGACTATCAAATGTTGAACCAGGCTTACATCTCTATAATAAACCCCAGTTTGTCATGGTGTACAACTCTTTTTTTAAAAAATAAAGAATTACAAAATTGAGGTATAAATGACATGTAATTCTTCTTATGTGTTGCTGAATTCTATATGCTATTTTGTTAAGGATTTTTTTACATCTATATTTATGAGCATATTTGTGGTTTTAAAAAATATTGTCTGGTTTTGGTATCAGGGCAATATTACCTTCATAAAATGAGTTGGGAAGTGTTCTTTCCTATTCTGTTTTCTGAGAGGGATTATGTAGAATTGATATGAACTCTTCTTTAAGTGTTTGGTAGAATTGTCCAGTGAAACCATCTTGGCCTTGCAAATTCTCTTTTGGGACTTCTAAAATTATAACTTAATATCTTTAATAGTTACAGGCTTATTCAAGTTTTGTATTTCATACTGGATGAGTTGTGATAGTTCGTTTTTGAGGAATTGGTCCATTTCATCTAAGTTGTTGAATTTATGCTTGCAGAGATATTCCTAGCATTCGCTTATTATCCTTTTGAAGTCTGCAGGGTCTGTAGTGATACCACGTTTCATTCCTGCTATTGATAATTTGTGTTTTCTTTCTTTGCCAGTCTTGCTTGTGGTTTGACAATGTTATTGATCTTTTCAAAGGACGAGTTTTTTTCCTGTTAACTTCACAATTGTTTTCCTACTTTCAATTGATTTTTGTTCTTTATTTTCTTCCCTGTTTGCTTTGAGTTTATCTTGTTCTTTTTTAGGTTCTTGAGGCAAGAGCTTAGATTGTTGATTTGAGACTTCTCTTTTCTAACATGTTCATTTAGTGCTATAAATTTCCTTCTTAGCACTGCTTTAGCTGTGTCCCACAAATTTTTATATGTTGTATTTTCATTTTCATTCAGTTCAATGTATTTTTAAATTTCCTTTGAGACTTCCTCTGTGACCCATGGATTATTCAGAAGTATTTCATTTTCAAGTGTTTGGAGATTTTCATGTTATATGCTATTGATTTTCAGTTTGATTTCATTGTGAATAGCAACTCTATATAATACCAACTGTTCTGAGTTGAGGTTTGTTTTATGGTCCAGAATATGGTCTATCTTGATGTATGTTCTGTGGGTGCTTGAAAAGTATGTACATTCTGCTGCTTTTGGGTGGAATGCTCTATAAATGTTTATTAGGTCCTGTTGGTTGATGTGTTATTAAGTTCTTCTACATCCTTGTTGATTTTCTGAGTAGTTATATCTATATTGGCAGCAGGCTCAAAGTATGATTGTGGATTTCTTTTTTTCCCTATCAGTTTTGCAGCTCTATTGTTAGATGCATGCATAAGTAGGATTGCTGTGTCTTTTTTGTAGATTATCCCTTTTATCATTATATAATGTCTTTTTTTTTTTTTTTTGTCTCTGGTAATTTTCCTTGCTCTAAAGTCTACTTGTCTAATATCAAAGGAAAGCAAGAATAGCTATATTAATAATTGCATGATATATTCTTATCTTTTTCTTGCCACCTGCCTATATTACATTTAAAGGGAGTTTTTTGCAGAGATCATATAGTTGGGTCATTTTTAAAATTCAACTCTGACAGTCTGTCTTTTTAGTTGATGTATTTAGGCCATTTAATATAACTTTTTACATATTTTAGGGGTTAAATCTGCCATCTTAATTTTTGATTTGTTCTGTGTTTTTTTTTTTAATATTCTTTTTTCTGCCTTTCTGTGGGTTACTTGAACAACTTTTCAGAATATTGAATTATCTATAGTATTCTCGAATGTCTGTCTTCTCTCTACCTATCAGAGTCTTCTTATGTTGTTTTTATATACCATGTCCAGGGATTTTAGTTATACTTGGCAGGAGGAAGAGGGAAAAGTATGTCTACTCCATCTTCCCGAAAGTGGAAGTCTGACCCTATTTTTATTAACAGCTTTATTGAGATGAATCACATGCCGTACAATTCACCCATTTGAAGTGTACAATTTAGTGGCTCTTGGACAGAATTGCACAGTTGTCTCCAAAATCAATTTTAGAACATCTCTATCACCCCAGAAGAAAACTCCATACCCCATCACCCCTTAGCCCCTCCAACTTCCGTCAACCATAGGCAACCACGGCAGAGAACATTGGGCTCTCAACAAGAGACCAGAGGTCTACTTCGCTTGGCTCTTCTACCTGTGTGACATTGGGCAAGCCAACTGAACCTTTCAGGATGATGTTATGTAATATAAGGGAGCTGGATTAAGTGCTCTTAATTCATCTCTAGCTGAGTTCAGAGGAGGAAAAAGATAATAGGTTTAGGTTGACCTGAGACGGCTTTATGAAAGAGGCTGGATTTGAATTAGGCCTTGAAAGATACATCAGGCTGTCTACATCAGTGTAGTAGACTGAGTACTCATCTTCTTCCCCCTGCAGGACATCATAAGGTAAACCAACCTGGGTGAAAACTCTCCAGAGGGGAGAGTGGTTGTGTCAAGACCCAGCTGGCAGTGCTCATAGCCAGCATTCACCTGCATGTATCTCTGGGCCTGCCGCATCACCCTGCAGTGCCCTTCTTGTGTCTCTCTCCAAGAATGGCCTCCTCCATCTCTCCTGCCTTTGCATGTTCTAAAAATTCTTTGACACTTATCTCGGGGTCTTCCTCCTCCAGAGATGAGCTTCTGAACCTTTATATTCCTAGAACTTTCGTTATGTATGATACTCATATAGCTCATATAACACATATTGCTCTGTTCTGTCTTAACTGTCTAACTATATTTCAACCTCCTGGAGAGCACAGACCATATCTTCTATCTACCGAAGCCCTGGAAGGGACTTAAATGATGACTTAGAAAGGTGGCCCCCTAGTTGATTATCACTGTGGGTTTTTAGAGATAGAGATCCTTGGGCCCTATCTTATATGTAATGAATCTAATTTTGTGGGTTTGTCTGTAAGCATTTGCTCAGGGCAGGGTGGGTTAGAGGGATGTGAGAGGAAGCTGTGTCTGTTTTGCTTTGTTTTTGTTCTACGTTTACTGTCTACAAAAGCTGTCTACAAAATATAGTGCCTCCTGATATATATGCGTGGCACCTATGATGTACAGCTTACTTTCTGGTTCTTCATTTGACATAGGACACTGAAGTTTCTGTTACTTTTCCATGACCCTGACTCAAATTCAGAAAAGAGGGATTATTCTGCATTCTGAGAATGGACAGCAAGCCCAGCTCAGTGTCATGCTGTTCTCCTACAGAGCTCTCCTGTTTACACTCTTGGAATTGTTCCCTGATGGTTGTACAGTAGCTTGTTCTGTATGTCCTGGGCTGGAGAAATGAGACCCTGAGTTTTACTCTGGACCTTCTATATGGAAGTTTAGGAGGACTGCAATAGGGCTGAAGACTCAATGTATTATCATACATATCCAATATGTGCTTTTGCTAAATAAATCCAATAAAGCATAGTTAGGTTAGAAAAGATAACGTCCAAATAAAAATGTCTAGCTAGAGATACATTTTTTTTCTCTGCTGAAAGGTAAAGCATAATTTCAGCATTTGGTGTCAGGAATTACTCAGAAAATACAAGTCAAACTTCCATAAAGAAGGATTTTTATTCCTTTGTAAATCTAGTGGAAAATTAATCATACAAAATACAGTGGTGCCAAGAAAGCACTTGCAAGAGCACAGATGCATGAATATGAAACATTACATTTTCCAGGCAGTGTGTTTCCTTAGTGGAGTAGACTCCTTCATGACTGAAGTGATCATTACCCAACAGTGTTGGGTGACAAAGACTCACGTTTTCCTATGTTTTAATCATTTATTTGGAACTGACTGTGGAAGCAGGAAACACAGGGGGAAAATGCCCCTTTGCTTTGCAGTGCATGTTACACAGTGAATGGGACATTTCTGAGGATTGTCCCTCCTCCCTGCTTCAGGGCAGTGTCTATATGGACTGAACCGAATTTAGAGATATCTGGCATTCTGTATTCCAACTGTCTATCTAATGAAGTAAATGCTCCGGTTGATAAGAATGCTTTGGCACTGTGTGAGAGGAGGAAGAACAATAGCGTGAAAGTTTCTGTCTGCTTCAGACCATTTAGGAGGGACTAAATTTATATGGTGCCCTGGAAGCTCAGTTCCCCCTGATGTGGCACAGCTCCAGTGGGAGCAGCTGGTGTGGCCACATTCCAGTGGCTTACACCCCAAGACTACTACTGCTACTTGCCTCCCTGGGAGATTTGTTCAACTGTTATCTTCTGAGACATTGAATTGTGATGTATATATGTACGTGTGTATATATGTATGTATGTGTATATATATATATATATATATATATATATACACACACACACACACACATACACACACTATATATATATATACATACACACACTATATATACATATATATGTATATATAGGATTTTTAATTACCACAAACTGTTGTTCCATACTGTTCCATTTTAGTTTTTTTTTTCTTTTTAACATCTTTATTGGAGTATAATTGCTTTACAATGGTGTTTTTCTGCTTTTTAACAAAGTGAACCAGCTATACATATATATATATATATATCCCCATATCTCCTCCCTTGCGTCTCCCTCCCACCCTCCCTATCCCACCCCTCTAGGTGGTCACAAAGCACCGAGCTGATCTCCCTGTGCTATGCGACTGCTTCCCACTAGCTATCTATTTTACATTTGGTAGTGTATATATGTCCATTGCCACTCTCTCACTTCATCCCAGCTTACCCTTCCCACTCCCCTTGTCCTCAAGTCCATTCTCTACGTCTGCATCTTTATTCCTGTCCTGCCCCTAGGTTTTTCAGAACCATTTTTTTTTTTTTAGATTCCATATATATGTGTTAGCATACCGTATTTGTTTCTCTCTTTCTGACTTACATCACTCTGTATGACAGACTCTAGGTCCATCCACCTCACTACAAATAACTCAATTTCGTTTCTTTTTATGGCTGAGTAATATTCCATTGTATATATGTGCCACATCTTCTTTATCCATTCATCTGTCGATGGACACTTAGGTTGCTTCCATGTCCTTGCTAATGTAAATAGAGCTGCAGTGAACATTGTGGTACATGACTCTTTTTGAATTATGGTTTTCTCAGGGTATATGCCCAGTAGTAGGATTGCTGGGTCATATGGTAGTTCTATTTTTAGTTTTTTAAGAAACCTCCATACTGTTCTCCATAGTGGCTGTATCAATTTACATTCCCACCAACAGTGCAAGAGGGTTCCCTTTTCTCGACACCGTCTCCAGCATTTATTGTTTGTAGATTTTTTGATGATGGCCATTCTGACTGGTGTGAGGTGATACCTCATTGCAGTTTTGCTTTGCATTTCTCTAATGATTAGTGATGTTAAACATCCTTTCATGTGTTTGTTGGCAATCTGTATATCTTCTTTGGAGAAATGTCTATTTAGGTCGTCTGCCCATTTTTGGATTGGGTTGTTTGTTTTTTTGATATTGAGCTACATGAGCTGCTTGTAAATTTTGGAGATTAATCTCTTGTCAGTTGCTTCATTTGCAAATATTTTCTCGCATTCTGATGGTTGTCTTTTCGTCTTGTTTATGGTTTTCTTTGCTGTGCAAAAGCTTTGAAGTTTCATTAGGTCCCATTTGTTCATTTTTGTTCTTATTTCCATTTCACTAGGAGGTGGGTCAAAAAGGATTTTGCTGTGATTTATGTCATAGAGTGTTCTGCCTATGTTTTCCTCTAAGAGTTTGATATTGTCTCACCTTACATTTAGGTCTTTAATTCATTTTGAGTTTATTTTTGTGTATGGTGTTAGGGAGTGTTCTAATTTCATTCTTTTACATGTAGCTGTCCAGTTTTCCCAGCACCACTTATTGAAGAGCCTGTCTTTTCTCCATTGTATATTCTTGCCTCCTTTATCAAAGACAAGGTGACCATATGTGTGTGGGTTTATTTCTGGGCTTTCTATCCTGTTCCATTGATCTATATTTCTGTTTTTGTGCCAGTACCATACTGTCTTGATTACTGTAGCTTTGTAGTATGGTCTGAAGTCCGGAAGCGTGATTCCTCCAGCTCTGTTTTTCTTTCTCAAGATTGCTCTGGCTATTCAGGGTCTTTTGTGTTTCCATACAAATTGTGAAATTTTTGGTTCTAGTTCTGTGAAAAATGCCATTGGTAGTTTGATAGGGATTGCGTTGAATCTGTAGATTGCTTTGGGTAGTGTACTCATTTCACAATGTTGATTCTTCCAATCCAGCAACATGGTATATCTCTCCATCTGTTTGTATCTTCTTTAATTTCTTTCATCAGTGTCTTATAGTTTTTTGCATACAGGTCTTCTGTCTCCTTAGGTAGGTTTATTCCTAGGTATTTTATTCTTTTTGTTGCAGTGGTAAATGGGAGTGTTTCCTTAATTTCTCTTTCAGATTTTTCATCATTAGTGTTTAGGAATGCAAGAGATTTCTGTGCATTAATTTTGTATCCTGCTACTTTACCAAATTCATTGATTAGCTCTAGTAGGTTTCTGGTAACATCTTTAGGATTCTCTATCTGTAGTATCATGTCATCTGCAAACATTGACAGCTTTATTTCTTTTCCAATTTGGATTCCTTTTATTTCTTTTTCTTCTCTGATTGCTGTGGCTAAAACTTCCAAAACTATGTTGAATAATAGTTGTAAGAGTGGACAACCTTGTCTTGTTCCTGATCTTAGAGGAAATGGTTTCAGTCTTTCACCATTGAGAACGATGTTGGCTGTGGATTTGTCACATATGGCCTTTATTATACTGAGGGTAAATTCCCTCTATGCCTACTTTCTGGAGGGTTTTTATCATAAATGGGTGTTGAATTTTGTCAAAAGCTTTTTCTGCGTCTATTGACATGATCATATAGTGTTGCTCCTTCAGTTTGTTAATATGATTTATCATATTGATGGATTTGCATATATTGAAGAATCCTTGCATTCCTAGGATAAACCCCACTTGATCATGGTGTATGATCCTTTTAATGTGCTGTTGGATTCTGTTTGCTAGTATTTTGTTGAGGATTTTTGCATCTATGTTCATCAGTGATATTGGCCTATAGTTTTCTTTTTGTGTGACATCTTTGTCTGGTTTTGGTATCAGGGTGATGTTGGCCTCATAGAATGAGTTTGGGAGTGTTTCTCCCTCTGCTATATTTTGGAAGAGTTTGAGAAGGATAGGTGTTAACTCTTATCTAAATGTTTGATAGAATTTGCCTGTGACACCATCTGGTCCTGGGCTTTTGTTTGTTGGAAGATTTTTAATCACAGTTTCATTTTCAGTGCTTGTGATTGGTCTGTTTATATTTTCTATTTCTTCCTGGTTCAGTCTCAGAAGGTTGTGCTTTTCTAAGAATTTGTCCATTTCTTCCAGGTTGTCCATTATATCGGCATATTGTTGCTTGTAGTAATCTCTCATAATCCTTTGTATTTCTGCAGTGTCAGTTGTTACTTCTCCTTTTTCATTTCTAATTCTGTTGATTTGAGTCTTCTCCCTTTTCTTCTTGATGTGTCTGGCTAATGGTTTATCAATTTTGTTTATCTTCTCAAAGAACCAGCTTTTAGTTTTATTGGTGTTTGCTCTCATTTCCTTCATTTCCTTCTCCTTTATTTCTGATCTGATCTTTATGATTTCTTTCCTTCTTCTAACTTTGGGTTTTTTTTGTTCTTCTTTAATTGCTTTAAGTGTAATGTTAGGTTGTTTATTTGAGATGTTTCTTGTTTCTTGAGGTAGGATTGTATTACTATAAACTTCCCTCTTAGAAGTGCTTTTGCTGCATCCCATAGGTTTTGGGTCATTGTGTTTTCATTGTCATTTGTTTCTAGGTATTTCTTGATTTCCTCTTTGATTTCTTCAGTGATCTCTTGGTTATTTAGTAGCATATAGTTTAGGCTCCATGTGTTTGTATTTTTTACATTTTTTTCCCTATAATTGATATCTAGTCTCACAGCATTGTGGTCGGAAAAGATACTTGATTCGATTTCAATTTTCTTAAATTTACCAAGGCTTGATTTGTGACCCAAGATATGATCTATCTTGGAGAATGTTCCATGAGCACTTGAGAGTGCATTCTGTTGTTTTTGTATGGAATGTCCTATAAATATCAGTTAAGTCCATCTTGTTTAATGTATCATTTAAAGCTTGTTTTCCTTATTTATTTTCATTTTGGATGATCTGTCCATTGGTGAAAGTGGGGTGTTAAAATCCCCTACTATTATTGTGTTACTGTCGATTTCCCCTTTCATGGCCGTTAGTATTTGCCTTATGTATTGAGGTGCTCCTATGTTGGGTGCATAAGTATTTACAATTGTTATAGCTTCCTCTTGGATCAATCCCTTGATCATTATGGAGTGTCATTCTTTGTCTCTTGTAATAGTCTTTATTTTAGTCTCTTTTGTCTGTTATGAGAATTGCTACTCCAGCTTTCTTTTGATTTCCATTTGCATGGAATATCTTTTTCCGTCCCCTCACTTTCAGTCTGTATGTGTCCCTAGGTCTGAAGTGGGTCTCTTGTAGACAGCCTATATATGGGTCTTGTTTTTGTATCCGTTCAGCCAGTCTGTGTCTTTTGGTGGGAGCATTTAATCCATTTACATTTAAGGTAATTATCAATATGTTTGTTCCTATTCCCATTTTCTTAATTGTTTTGGGTTCATTTTTGTAGGTCTTTTCCTTCTCTTGTGTTTCCTGCCTAGAGAAGTTCCTTTAGCAGTTGTTGTAAAGCTGGTTTGGTGGTGCTGAATTCTCTTAACTTTTGCTTGTTTGTAAAGGTTTTAATTCCTCCGTTGAATCTGAATGAGATCCTTGCTGGGTAGAGTAATCTTGATTGTAGGGTTTTCCCTTTCATCACTTTAAATATGTCCTGCCACTCCTTTCTGGCTTGCAGAGTTTCTGCTGAAAGATCAGCTGTTAACCTTATGGGGATTCCCTTGTATGTTATTTGTTTGTTTTTTTTTTTCCCTTGCTGCTTTTAATATCTTTTCTTTGTATTTAATTTTTGATAGTTTGATTAGTATGTGTCTTGGCGTGTTTCTCCTTGGATTTATCCTGTCTGGGACTGTCTGTGCTTCCTGGATTTGATTGAGTATTTCCTTTCCTATGTTAGGGAAGTTTTCAACTATAATCTCTTCAAATATTTTCTCAGACCCATTCTTTTTCTCTTCTTCTTCTGGGACACCTATAATTCGAATGTTGGTGCGTTTAATGTTGTCCCATAAGTCTCTGAGACTGTCCTCAATTCTTTTCATTCTTTCTTCTTTATTCTGCTCTGTGGTAGTAATTTCCACTATTTTATCTTCCAGGTCACTTACCCGTTCTTCTGCCTCAGTTATTCTGCTATTGATTCCTTCTAGAGAATTTTAATTTCATTTATTGTGTTGTTCATCATTGCTTGTTTGCTCTTTAATTCTTCTAGGTCCTCGTTAAGCATTTCTTGTATTTTCTCCATTCTATTTCCAAGATTTTGGATCATCTTTACTATCATTATTCTGAATTCTTTTTTCAGGTAGACTGCCTATTTCTTCTTCATTTGTTTGGTCTGGTGGATTTTTACCTTGCTCCTTCATCTACTTTTCGTTTCTCTGTCTTCTCATTTTGCTTACCTTACTGTGTTTGGGATCTTCTGTAGCAGCCTGCAGGTTTGTAGTTCCCATTGTTTTGGGTGTCTGCCCCCGGTGGCTAAGGTCGGTTCAGTGGGTTATGTAGGCTTCCTGGTAGAGGGGACTGGTGACTGTGTTCCGGTGGATGAGGCTGGATCTTGTCTTTCTGCTGGGCAGGACCATGTCCCGTGATGTGTTTTGGGGTGTCTGTGACCTTATTATGATTTTAGGCAGCCTCTCTGCTAATGCGTGAGTTTGTTTCCTGTCTTGCTAGTTGTTTGGCATAGAGTGTCCAGCACTGTAGCTTGCTGGTCGTTGAGTGGAGCTAGGTCTTAGCGTTGAGATGGGAGATCTCTGGTAGGGCTTTTGCCGTTTGATATTATGTGGAGCCAGGAGGTCTCTGGTGGACCAATGTCCTGAACCTGGCTTTCCCACCTCAGAGGCACAGGCCTGACACCTGGCTGGAGCATGAAGACCCTGTCAGCCACATGGCTTTTGGGAAGTCTGAGGTCTTCTGCCAGCATTCAGTAGGTGTTCTGTAGGAGTTGTTCCACATGTAGACGTATTTCTGATGTATTTGTGAGGAAGAAGGTGATCTCCACGTCTTAATCCTCCGCCATCTTGAAGATCTCTCACGGATGCTTTTAATAGTGTTGTTACTGTGACTTTTTTCCGTCACTCTTCCTGAACTTGGCTTTCAAGCTCTTCATGTTTAGTCCATTCAGCCTTCCAGAGCTCTAGAGGAGACTTTCAGCACCCCACCTAGGTGGCGGCGGCTCCCAGGCCCCTCTGGCTGCGTCACCCTGCCCGCCACTTCCCCAGGAAAACATGGCCGCAGGGTTCCCCATTTTAGTTTTTAAGGCACCTCATTCTTTTTTCTTTTAAAAGTGTTTTATTTTTACTTTTCTGAAATATTTCTTTGGAATATTTCACAATTAGATTCAGCACATTTTAAAATACATATCAACTTTACTGATAATAGCTCTTGCCATTGTGATTTTTACCAGTGTTATTGAGATGTAATTGATATATAACATTGTATAGGTTTAAGGCATACACCAGATTGAGTTGATACTTACATATTGCAAAATGATTACCACAATAGTATTAGCTAACACCTCCATCACATCACATAATTACCATTTCTTTTTTGTGGTGAGAACATTTCAGATCTATTTCTTAGCAACTTTCAAGTATATAATACAATATTATGAACTATAATCACCATGTTGTATATTAGATCCCCAGACAATCTCTCCATTTTTTTTTTTTTTTTGCCACACCCAGCCCCTGGTGACAACTCCTCTGTTCCTATGATGTTGGCATTTTTAGATTCCACATGTAAGTGAGATCATACAGTATTTGTTTTTCTCTGACTTATTTCACTAGCATAATGACCTCAAGGTCAATCCATGTTGTTGTAAATGGAAGGATTTCCTTCTTTCTCACGGCTGAATAATACTCCATGGATCTGTTGATGGACACTTAGGTTGTTTCCGTATGTTGGCTATTGTGAATAGTGCTGCAGTGAATGTGGAGTGCAGATACCTCTTCAAGATCCTGTTTTTATTTCCTTTGGCTATATGCTCAGGAGTGGGATTGCTGGATCTTATAGTAGTTCTATTTTTAATTTTTTGAGGAAACTTTACATTGTTTTCTATAACGGGTATATGATTTTATATTTCTGCCTATCTTTTCTCCACATCCTCACCAATGTTCATCTCTTGTCTTTCAGATGACAGCCATCTTAATAAGTGTGAGGTGATATCTCATTGTGGTTTTGATTTGCATTTCCCTGATGCTTAGTGATGCTGAGCACCCTTTCATATACCTGTTTCTATTTGTATGTCTTCTTCGGAAAAATATTCAATTCCTCTGCCCATTTTATAATTGGATTGTGTTTTTGCTATTCAGCAAATTCTTCACATATTTTGCATGTTAACCCCTTATCAGATATATGATTGGCAAATATTTTCTCCTATTATGTAAGGTTACCTTTTCATTTTATAGGTTCTTTTGCTATGCAAAAGCTTTTTAGTTTGATGTAGTCCCACTTATTAATTTTTGCTTTTGTTGCTTGTGCTTTTGGCGTCATATCCAAAAAATCATTGCCAGTGTGAGAGAGTGGTTTTCCTATGTTTTCAAGTCTTTAATCTATTTTGAGTTAATTTTTGTGAGTTGTGTATGGTAGCAGTTCAGTTTCATTCTTCTGCGTCTGATTATCCAGTTTTCCCAACACCACTTATTGAAGAGACTATCCTTTTGCCACTGAATATTCTGGGCCCCCTTGTCAAATATTTATTGATTGTATATGTGAGGGTTCTGATTCCATTGGTTAGTGTGTCTATTTTTATGCCAGTACCATACTATTTTTACTATCGCTTTGTATGATAAGTTTGAAATCAGGAAGTGTGATGCCTCCAGCTTTATTCTTTCTCAGGATTACTTTGGCTATTCAGAGGTTTTTTGTTTGTTTCCATACCAATTTTAGGATTATTTTCTCTATTTCTGTGAAAAATGCCATTGGGATTTTGTTAGGGTTTGCATTGAATCTATAGATGGCTTTGGGTGGTATGGACATGATAACAATATTCTTCTGATCCATGAACACAAGATATCTTTCCATTTGTTTGTGCCTTCAGTTTCTTTCAACAAAGTCTTATTATTTTCCATATAAAGATTTTTCACTTCCTTGATTAAATTTATTCCTAAGTAGTTTTTTTTGTGTGATGCTACTGTGAATGGAGTTGTTTTATTTCTTTTTCAGTTATTTTGTGTTAGTGTATAGAAATACAACTGGTTTCTGTATGTTAATTTTGTATCTTGCAGCTTTAGCGAATTTGTTGATTAGTTCTAACGGATTTTTTTTTGTGTGTGGAATCTTTAGGATTTTCTGTACAAAAGATGATATCATCTGCAAACAGAGACAATTTTACTTCTTCCTTTTTGATTTGGGTGACTTTTATTTCTTTTTTTGCCTGATTACTCTGGCTAGGACTTCTAATACAGTCATCCTTCAGTATCCACGGGGACTGGTTTCAGGAGCCCTGCAGATACCAAAATCCATGGATGCTCAACTCCCTTATATGAAATGGTGTATTTGCCTATACCTATGTACATCCTCCCATATACTTTAAATCATCTCTAGATTATGATACATAATACAGTGTATATGCTTTGTAAAAAACAATGTAAACACTGTGTAAATAGTTGCCAGTGTACTGCAAATTCAAGTTTCACTTTTTGGAATTTTCTGGAATTTTTCCCCAAAATATTTTTGATCTACTGTTGGTTGAATCTGTGGGTGTGGAACCCATGGATATGAAGGGCTCACTCTACTGTGTTGAATGGAAGTGGAGAGAATGGGTACATTTCTCTTGTTCCTGATTTTAGAGGAAAAGTTTTCAGCCTTTCACCACTGAGTATAATGTTAGCTGTAGGCTTGTCATATATGACTTTTATTATGTTGAGGTATGTTCCTTCTATACCAATATCACATTTATTGATTTTGCATATGTTGAACCATTCTGGCATCCCAGGGATAAATCCTGCATGATCATGATGTATTATCCTTTTAATATGCTGTTGAATTTGGTTTTCTAATATTTTGTTGAGAATTTTTTGCATCTGTATTCACCAGGTATTTTAGCCTGCAGTTTTATTTCCTCATAGTATCATTATCTGGTTTTGGTATCAGTATAATGGTGACCTCATAAAATGAGTTTGAGAATATTCTCTCCTCTTCAATTTTTTGGAAGAGTTTGTGAAGGATTGGTGTTAATTTTTTAAATGTTTGGTAGAATTCACCAGTGAAACCATATGGTCCTGCACTTTTCTTTGTTGGGAAGTTTTTAATTAGTCATTCATTCTCCTTACTCATTATTGGTCTGTTCAGGTTTTCTATTTCTTTATGATTCAGTGTTGGTAGGGTGTATGTTTCTAGAAATGTATCCATTTCTTCTAGGCTTTCCAATTTGTTGACATATAATTGTTCATAATGGTCTCTTTATGATCCTTTGTATGATATCAGTGGCAAAGTCTCCTCTGATTTTATTTATTTGGTCTTTCCTACTTAGTCTAGTTAAGATTGGTCAATTTTGTGTATTTTTTCAGGAAAGCAGTTTTTAGTTTTATGGATCTTTTCTACTATTTTTTCTGGGGTCTATTTCATTTATTTCTGCTCTGATCTTTATTTCCTTCATTTTGCTAACATTGGACTTAGTTTGTTCTTGCTTTTCTAGTTCTTTGAGGTATAAAGTTAGGTTGTTTGAGATCTTTTTTCTTTATGTAGGCATTTATCACTGCAAACTTTCTCTTAGAACTGCCTTGTAGCATCTCATAGGTTTTGGGGTGTTGTATTTCCATTTTTATTTGTTTCAAGATATTTTTTGATACCCATTTTGTTTTCCTCTCTGACCCATTTGTTGTACAGGAACGTGAACAACTGTATGTTTGTGAATTTTCCGGCTTTCCTCCTGTTATTGATATCTAGTTTCATGTCATTGTGGTGGGAAAAGATACTTGGTATGATTTCAATCTTCTTAAGTTTGCTAAGACTTACTTTGTGACCTGTCATATGAACTATCCTGGAGAATGTTCTGTGTGTGCTTAAGAAGAGTATATTATGCTGCTGTTAAATGGAATGTCGGTATATGTCTCTTAGGTCCATTTGGTCTAAAGAATGGTTCAAATCCAAATTTTTTTCGTTTTTTATGTGTGATTGATCTATTCATTTTTGGAAGTGGGATATTCAATTCCCTACTATTATTGTAGTGTTGTCTATTTCTCCCTTCAAATCTTGTAGCACTTGGGAGTGGTGGCAAACTCCCTCACCTTTTGTTTGTCCTGGAAAGCCTTTATCTCGTCTTCATTTATGAAAGAAATCTTTGCTGGGTAAAATGTTCTTGGTTGGCTGTTTTTTTTCCTTCAGCACTTGGAATATATACCATCCCATTCTCCTCTGACCTATAACGTTTCTGCTGAGAAATCTGCTTATAGCCTTATTGGGGGTTTCCTTGTAAGTTACATGATTGCTGCGTTAAGATTCTTTTTCGTTTTGATCTTTGATATTTTTATTGTAATGGTTCTTGGAGAGTGTCCCTTTAGGTTGATTTTTATTTGGTGATCTGTCAGCTTAACTTGGATGTTCTCTGCTATCATTTCTTTAAATAAGCTTTCTACTCCTGTCTCCTTCTTCTCCTTTGGGAACTACAATAATTAAAAAATTGTGACTTTTGATGGTAATCCATAGATCACATAGGCTTCACTCCTTATCATTTTTCTCTTTGTTCTCCTCTGACTGGATAATTTCAAATTCCTGTCTTGTATCTCACAGATTTTTTTTTTTTCTGCTTGATCCATTCTGCTTCTGATGCCCTCTTTTGAACTTATTTATTCTTCAGCTCTAGAATTTCTATTTGGTTCTTTCTTATGATTTTTCTTGTTCTGTTTATGTATTGCTTTCCTGATTTTGTTACATTGTCTCTGTATTTTCTTGTGGCTCACTGAGTTTCTTTAAAACAGCTACTTTTAATTCTTAATGGCGAAGTCACAGATCTCCATGTCTTTAGGTTTGGTCACTGGAAAACTGTGATGCTTTGGTGTCGTGTTATATTGATTTTTCATATTCCTTGAAGTTTTGCATTGCAGTTTGTGTTTGAAGTAGCAGTCACCTCCTCTAGTCTTTAATAACTGCTTTCTGGAGGGAGATGACTTCCATTAGTTTTGCTGGAGATTCTGAAGCTATCTCAGACCTTCTGCTTTCTGGAGAGAGATGACTTCCATTAGTTTTGCTAGAGATTCTGAAGCTATCTCAGACCATCTGCTTTCTGGAGAGAGATGACTTCCATTAGTTTTGCTAGAGATTCTGAAGCTATCTCAGACCTTCTGTGGGTAACCAGCTCCATGCTTCCTCCCTCTTGTTGCAGAACTCTTAAACTGGTATGACTTTTCCAGATCCTGCAACACACCAGGTTGAGTGCTGACAGCCTCTTGTGCTTTTCCAAAGATGATGCTGAAATTCAAGTTTTGGTCTCTCTGGGTCTGGTAGATTTGGACTGGCTTTTTGTGCATGCTCACTAGCTGTCTGCCAAATGTTGTTCTTGCTGCCACTGTTGGAAGCATGCACAGGGAGCCAGCCACAGGATGGGAGGGTGTGTGGGTGAGGCATGCAGAGTTCTGTGGGGTGCCCATGGGCCAGATGGGGAGATCTGTGGATGAGACATTCCCAGCAGCTCATGGACAGGATTCTTGATGAAGTTTCTGATGGAGTTAGTTCCTTTAATGCTCTCCTAGAGACATATCTGCCATTCTCCCAGTCTCTTCTGCCCCCTCCCCTTACCTCCCAGTCGTGTAGCTCAAAATCATTACTCTGGATGGGATGAGAGAGACATTAACCTCTTTGGCAGCATCCTGCATAGCTGGAGAACCCTGTTGCTCACTCACATACTCTCTCTTTCTCTTGCAGGAGAAATCACAGGCAAGAGAAGATCTCTTGGCCCTAACCTGTGCCATATTGGAGGAAGGGTGATGTGAGTAAAGTCAAGTTGTTTTTCTGACCCACTTCAATGCATCCAAACTCATATTTTTTTTGCTTCACCGGTGTACTGGAACTTCTCCTCTGGAAACCTGGACTTCCACAAAGAATCTCTCATCCATGGGTGAGTGTTTAAGACAGTGTTTTCCAGGGGTTCTTGGACTATGGCTGAGAGGTCACAGCACCTTCTCCATACACTGCACAAATCTTTGTTTGCATTTCAGTTACGTTTTTACCTTTCTTGAAATAATAAAGCATGATAGGCCGAAAAAAAAAAATCTGGAATCAGGTCATGGGCTACTGCAAAGTCCATAGGTGAGACTGAGGTCTGTCTACTTGTTACTTGATTTATGGGTAGGTGAAACTTCCTGGGTCCCTTGGTGTATGGTGCTGGATCCAGATCCCTCAAAGGCACTTTTGTCCATGGATGAATGCTGAATTTTGGGGGCCAGGATATGGAAGGGAACAAAAATGAGGGACATCTTGTGCCACCATGATGCTGATATCACCTCCAAGTACCACATTCTTGTAATGTTTCCAAAAATCTTCTCTTGGAGCATGATAGTTAATAGTTCTTTTCAAAGATTCTTCTCTTCTCTGCATTATCTCTGACTCTTCCTTGTATCTTTTCTTTTTCTCTTTGTTTTGGATTCTGTCTTCATTTTAGAGGTATTTCTTAAATATCTGGTTGTCCTTGGCTGTGCATTTTGAGAGTGGGACATTGAAATGCTCTTTGGAAAGTCTCATGTGATCATGGGGCTTGCCCACTTTTGTGATCAGGTGTCACCTAGACATTTCATTCATTGTGGAGTGGTGGATGCAAAATATTAATATATTTAGGTCTTTCTCTTTAGTTGTTTTTCCTAGGGATGATTCTCCAATCTTCTGGCTGAGGAGCATATGCCTGGCTGCTTTGCCTTTTAGGAGTTAAATTGGGAAAAGAACTAGGGATTTCATATTCAGCATGTGGGTTTTCACTGAATTCCCGTAACCTCAGAGGCACTTGGTACCTCCAAGGAATTCCTGAGCCTAAGGAATTTGCCCTGCCTTACTTACTTATCTATCTATCTATCTATCTATCTATCTATCTATCTATCTATCTATTTATTTATTTATGGCTGCATTGGGTCTTTGTTGCTGCACACAGGCTTTTTCTAGTTGTGGTGAGCGGGGGCTACTCTTCATTGTGGTGCACGGGCTTCTCATTATGGTGGCTTCTCTTGTTGTGGAGCAGGGCTCTAGGCATGTGGGCTCAGTAGTTGTGGCTCACGGGCTCTAGAGCACAGGCTAAGTAGTTGTGACGCATGGGCTTAGTTGCTCCGCCGCATGTGGGATCTTCCCTGACCAGCGATCGAACCCGTGTCCCATGCATTGGCAGGTGGATTCTTAACCACTGCACCACCAGGGAAGTCCCTGCCCTGCCTTTTGAAATGAATTCACTGTGATCTCAGTGGAGTTGGAAGTGAAAATAAATGTGTGTTCAAGTTATGTTTAATTGGAAGCCCAAGGTTGATATTCAGTGTTATGGAAAATTCACATATACAATTTCTGTAGGAGGACTTTAGCTATAAGGGGCATATATAGTTTGAGAAGCAACTGATCAATTAGTGATTCTCTGGCACCAAAGAATTTTAAAGTAGTTAAGGGCTCAAAGAGATGAATGGCTTCTAAGACCTCTGGCCAGGGATATGTGGCAATGGGTTTTCAAAATGTACTAAGGATATAATTTAAGATATGAAAGAATTTGAAGACATGACACTCTCTTTGTGGTATTCAAGGTCTCGAGCTTATTTCAATCTGCGTTGTCTCCAAATTATTTTGTCTTCAGCTTTGCAAAGACTGACCTCCCTTACAGTTGCTGAGGCAGTATGTTATACTTGTCAAAGCCTTTTCACATATATTTGACCTTCAGGTTTTTTTCAATTATGAAAAATAAACGTGTAACATACAGATGTACTGTTAATGCTTCAGTACTAAAAAAAAGCTTCACAAATTGGTTATATATTAGTGTCTTGGGTGACAGTCCTAACAGTGGTGTGTGTAGAAGTTGAAAACTGCTCATTTTAGAGTTTCAGAAGAGCACCTACTTAACCAGAGGTTCATAATCATTCTTCATTCTGAACACCATCATCCCCCATCCTGCGGCCCTTGAGCTGAAGACAGAGCAAATTTTCCTTTCTGGACTCAAAAGGGTTGAGGCTTCTTGGCCTCCCAAAGCTAAACTGTTTGACTTTATAATTTAAAGTGTGTCTTTACAGCAAACAGAATTGCATCTCGGGATCATTTTTCCTAGAATATGCTCCTTTTCTATGCATAAATTTGGATTTCCCTGTATCAATGTAGTCTTGCCTTTGCTCTGGATAAGTTCATATGTATTTAAGCTGCTGCTGATAGGAGAGAAGCAGCTGAGACCTGCCATGGCTGGAAACATGTGCAGATATGATCTTTACCTCATGTGTCCTGAGTCTGGTGCAGCTCTGCCCACGCTAGACTGTTGAGGTCCCAAATCTTTACATTAAAGACTCAATATCCAGGAATCTAAAAAATAAAACAAATGAATGTATACAACAAAACGGAAAGAGAGTCACAGATACAGAAAACAAACTGGTGGTTACCAGTGGGGAAAGGAAGTGGAGGAGGAACAAGATAGGGGTATGGGATTAAGAGATACATACTACTATGTATAAACTCGATAAACAGCAAGGATATATTGTACAACATAGGGAACTTAAAAAAAAAAGTGAATATCCAGACTTGGGAATCTGTACAAATTCTTGTGTATTTATGGGCTCACTCAAAGGAAGGCCATAGAGCAAGACCTTACCTTGGAGGTTTTCCCTTGAAAGGGAGAGGCTGCTCCAAGGTCATGGAATGAACACTAGGAAGTGAGAAATAAACTTCTTTGTCTTTCTGGCCCTTGGGATTAGGAACTTGTTTTATTGAAAACCAGGATATGTTTAAGGACATTCCACTAGCGTACATGTGTGGTTCATAAGCAGGTTCCTAAAACATAGTCTAGGTGGGAGAGGTACAGTTACGGATCTCTTGAAATTAGTGTTGGGTCTTGGCTTGTAGGTTTTGTGGGCACCATATCTAAAAGTGGTTTCAATTTTACTGCCTTCTTTTTTTTTTTTTTAATTATTTATTTACTTGGCTGTGCCAGGTCTTTGTTGCGGCATGTGGCATCTTTAGTTGCAGTGTGCAGGATCTTTAGTTGTGGCATGCGAACTCTTAGTTGCAGCATGCATGCGGGATCTAGTTCCCTGACCAGGGATTGAACCTGGGCCCCCTGCATTGGGAGCGCAGAGTCTTAACCGCTGGACCACTTTATTTCTTTTTCTTCAATCCCTCTATTATCCTCAAAACAGCAACAAAATTTTGTTTATTTGATCTGTTTTAACTGGAACTCGAGGAAGCATCTGTACCCAGGTTTTAGACGAAGCAGTCTAAAGGAGAGAGGTGGCCTGATGGAAACCTCTGATGAGGTGGCAGGAGGTCATATATGCTGGAGCAAGTGATGGTCCACAGATAGAAGCCTGGATCCAGGGGACAATCAAGATGGATTTGAAGAGTGTGAAATATTTCCCAGGGAGTCCAGAATACCTGGGGATGATTTAACCAGTCAAATGGAATAACGATCTCAGATATCATCATTTGTTGAATGGGGATACATGAGAGAGAAAGACCATGCTGGTTACATTGATAAAACAAATTACTTTGTAGTTTTCATCCCCCCTTTTTAAATACAAGATAGGCTTTATTCTTTTGCTGTGTTCTTCTAAACCCTTATTGAACAGCAGATGTGAATTACAATTCTTAATGACTTTCTCTTTCCCTTCTCTTTTTAATGAGGTCCCAACAAATGTTTTTTTGTTCTCTTTTGTGGCTAGTCTGCTCCCACTCACCAATCCTAAATCCTTCACACACAGTTTTAAGTTCTCTAGTACCTTTGAAGAAGCTGCTGCTGTTCCTTCTTTCTCGTCTCCACCCCCATCTCTTGAGCAGGTACTGTACCCCCCTCCTTTTTCCTTGACCTTTATTGTTGGCCTTAACAAAAAAATTATGTATAACTTCCTACGTGCTATCTCTACTTTCCCTAATTCTTCTCAATTTTTGAAGATTCTACAGGAAGTCCCTACAAGCTCTGCTAAACCCTGAGACTTTAATCAGTACATCAGGATCTGCTGGTTGCACTCACGTGTATCTGCTGTATCTCTGGGCCATCAGTGTTTCCATCCTCTGCTTGGCTGTGTGTTTACTTTGCTCAGGGCTTTTACTGTTAGCACTTCATCTCTAGGCTTAGGGAAGCCAAAAGAAGCTCACCTTTCACAAAATATCTGAAGAACCCCAGCCTAAATCACTCCATTTCTTTCTTGTAGGCGTAAACCTTCTTTGTAAAGGTACTTCACATGCCGGTCGCCTGGTTTTCCTTTTTGTTTTTGTTTCTGATCTATTTTTTTCATTGCCAAATCTCTACTCCTTAGTGCAGTGCCTGGCATGTAGATGCTCAAGAAATGCTTGTGGAATGAATGAATGAACGAACCTAAGATGAACCAGAACTCTGTCCCAGTTCTAAATTCTCAAGAAAGGGGGTGGGCCGAACTCTAGATAATATCAGAGTAAATCCGCATTCTCTGGCACCCTCCTTTCTAAATTTTATTCTGCAGCCTCCAACCCTCAAGAATTCCATGCTGTCTCTAAAGTCTTCATAATGTTGTTCTTGAAAGCCTTCCTCTCTCACCTATGTGAGGAGTGAATGGTGACCAAGCAGTCACCCTGTCAGGCATGGTGTGGTTGCTTTACAGGTACTATGTAACTGGATTCCTACAATAAACTTCGGAGGTAATTGATTTCCTTTCCATTTGTCAAATGAGGAAACTGAGGTACAGAAAGGTGAGATCCTTGGCCACTGTTCGACATCTGGGAATCTTGTTAGGATCCAGGATTTGAATGTAGGTAGAATAAACCAGGGCCCATACTCTTTACGGTTATGCTATCATCTTTTCCCGCCCCAGGTTCCAGAACATTCTTGCCATCTATTTCCTTAATGTTAACATTAAAAAAACAAAAAACTACCGGATTTATGCAATGAGGAAACACTCATGAAATAATTCATGGTTTTCCTTTTAATAATTAGGAAGTGATATTGGCACCCTAAAGATAGTGATGGTTTTTGGTTTGTGACTGTGATCTAATGATAGCTGACCGTTTTATAGCATACACTTAAAATTATTAGTATGTTTTTAAATACTTTGTATTATAATAGTCTAGAAAACCCATCTTTTCATTGGTTAGTCATCTCTTCTGCACTCGCCACACCCCCTCACCCCTGCATTTATTAAACACCTGTTGAGAGTTGGGCACCAATACTAGACACTGGGATTATAAAGATTCTCAAACACTTACGTACAGATCCCTCCCCATTTTAAATCTCCTCAATGTCTTGTCGTTTTCGGAGGTTAAACTGCAAACACCTAAGCATGACTTAAAACCCTTCATGATCTGGCTTCTGCCTCCCTCCCTCCATTTTCATCTCTTCCTTATTCTCTACTCCCTACTTCCTGCCCTTGAATAAATGAACTGTCCTGAACTTCTTTTAATGATTCTATCCTCCCCAGGTTTAACATATGTCATTCCTCTTCCTGAAACACTATTCTCCACAGTGTCTAAACTTGATATTTGGTTTTTGGCTTGGATACCACTCTGTGCAGGAAGCTTTTCTGACCCCCAGAGTTTGGGTCAGGGGGCCCTTCTCACCACTTCCACGTAGCCTGCGCTTCACTGATTATAGGCAGGCGGGGTCTCTCTCCCTCTTCTCACCATTTTATACCTTCAGGTAGCACACAGCACTGTTCCAGGTAGAGACATGGTAGTCTGGTGGAGAGGCGTGCAAGGAGATCAGGTGTTTGGTTTTGAGTTTTACAATGTTATTGTCTACTTTCTTTAATTAGAGGAAAGCATCAGTTATTTTATTATGTATTTCCTTCCAAATAACTATTAGTATTAGCTTCATTTGTCTTGCTTCATTTGTCTTTGCCTTTCTGGAATGATGACGGTTCAGCCCGTAGTCCTCTCTCTTCTTTGAGCTCAGTGTATGCTAAAATTTTATAGAAAGCAAAAAGAATTGGTGACAGGAAACCCCTTATTTTGGCAAAATTGTTGTATGAGACATCTTGGATGTGAAGTTTCTTGCTAACTTCAAAATCCCTTTGTCTAATGTTGTGTGTTCTTTAAAAGAAACAGGGAGCTGCCCTGGAATCTCTTGGATTAATCACAGGGCAAATGAAACCACCACTGAGGTTCCCACAAGTGTCTGGATGGAGTTTCCAGCTGTTCTACAAGCTACTAGCTGACCACTGTCTTGGCCCTGGCTGTTGGGAGTAGGGTGGGAAGTCTAAATTCCAGACGAGGGTTGGGGTCCTTGGGACAATGATGAGCTCCTTCCAGCATTGCTTCTCAGTGGGAGAGGATTGAGGGAACTATTTGTGTTCTTTCCTGTCTCTACAACTGACTCAGTTGGATTTAACTTTATGAAAAATGCAACAATGACTAGTCATTTCTTAGAACTACTCATATACGTAATTCCTAGGCATCATAAGAATGCTATCTATGTGTGTCTTAGGAGGTCTGAAATTAACTTTGTTGGGAATTATTTAATTGCAAAACTAATTTTCATATATGCTCAGCCTTTACAGTTTGATGTTTATGTTAACTTAAAAAAATTTTTTTTTTAAATCAAGAAAGTATTACTTCTCAGTCTGTCACTTCTCGTGACTCAGCTGTTAGAATTCTGAGCAAGAGTGATACATCCAAATGGTGTGCAGGGGAATGTTGCTGTGGTAAGGAGAAGAGAAAATATTTTCTTGGGACTGTCAAATGTCACCTGCTTAACATTTGACTTGGTTCATGCTTATAGCAGGACAAAGGTGGAGCTATAGAGGGGAAAAAAAGTGCCAATCAGAAGCACCATTTTTCTCCCTAGCTCCCTTCCAGAGTGACCCCTAGGACTCCAGCTTTGATTTCGGCCTGCCTCTTCATTATAACCTCCACCGAATTCAGGAGCGAGTGGAGCATCTATCCTCCTGGCTGTGGTTGTCAAGTGCTCACTTCCAGTGCGGGGATGGACCTGCGGCTCCCCTTCTCAGAGCTGCCCACTGCAACCACGAATTACTGCAGTTCCCATAGCCACGCTGAGCCTCAAGGCCATGACTGTTCTGCACATGAAATCTGCCTAATAGTGAAGCCAACAGAAAAAAAAGCAGAGCTCAGAGCTGAAAATAGAGGTAGTCATGGTTATACTGTTTGGACCCTCAGATCCAGCCATAGGTGAAGCCAGCCCTACCTTTTAGACATTATGCTTCTGCTAGATTTAATAGCATTTTGACAGCCTTCAAATCTCAGCTCATAAGGGCTCAACTCATTTTGTCAGTACTGTAGTCATAAAAAACCCTGACTTCTTTCCTAGAAGCTGATGCGTGCTTATTTATTGATAGTCCTACCTGGACCCATGGCGGTGGTGTCAATAAATAAAAGTCTTTATTTGCAGCTCTAAGTTCTGCTTTTATTTTTTCTTTTGGCTGCATTACTGGGCAGATTCCATGTGGCATCAATGAAGGCCACTAGCTCAGGACTCTCATCCTCCTAGCTTCAGTGCCCCAGCAAAAAGAAAGCAGTTTTTTTTTTTTCTTATAGAATTGGTAGAAAGATCCCAGAGAAGATCCTGACTGGCTTGGCTCCAATCAGAGACTAATTCCTAAAACAATCATAGTACTGGAGGTGGGGGGCTTTTGATAGGCCATGCTTGATCTCATGACCATCCTTAAGGGTGAAGATGGGGTCAACACCATCAGAACAGGAAAGATATGTTCTAAGCCTGAAGAAGAAAGGGATTTGGGGAATATCTGTCCATTTGTTTGCTACAGGACTATTCTTTGCCTTAATCTTGGCATTGAACCCAGGTCCCTGGGAAGTTCATGAAGACTCTCCTGTTTCTGGGAAGAGTGGGCTGTGTCCTCCCACCTCTAGAAGGCTTGCTGTCTCCCTCACAGGTTTCTCTCCCTGGTGTGAACACCACGGCTGTGCCTGCCTATCATTTTCTGTCTTATCCTGGTTTCCAAATCAAAGCCTGAGGCAGAGGCTTCTGTGCTACTTCTTTATTAGAGAATATAATCCCAGGGAACAGGAGGGAAGGAAAATGGAAATGAGTCAGGAAAGGAGGGAAAGCCAGTATAAAGGTACGTTATTAAGCCCACCACCACTTGGTGTCAAGAGCAACTGGGAACTGAGTCTTGCAGGATCATCTTAGAGATTGTGTAAATGATGGGTCTGCAAGGAAAGACTGTCTTCCTCCAAGGGAGGAAGTGAGAAGAATTCATCCACTGGCCCCTGCCTGCCCTTGGTCAAAATTTAACCTCATGGGTGTTGATTCCTCTGAACATCTTGTATGTGCCTACATGGGCTCTGCCGCATGTCCCATCTTAGTAACAACAGGAAACCCTGGGCAGGAGGCAAGAAGTACCTGGTACAGGTATGAGAACAGACATTGTATTTGGCTCCTATACTACAAAATGGTGCCCCCTCTGGGAGGGGAGGGCACAAGTCCAGTCAGTCAGAGGATCTTTCAAGGAATGGGCAGCTCAGACTCTGAAAAGACTTAGGCAAGAAGGTTAATGGTGCAAATGACAGTTGCTAATTGATACGTATCATCTCCCTCCTCCACCATCTCTTCTAGATTTCTCCTAACTGTGGCCAACACCTGAGTAGATCTGGTGTGTCCCAGTAAGAGGACTCAAACCTTCATCCCTGATATTTTCTATGCGTTGTTTGTGTCAGGCTGTGATTGCTACGGTTGTCTGTTTACTGTTATTACTGACTGAGAAGCACCAAGGGATGTTCTAGGGAACCCGCTGCCTCTAGACGTGCTCCTCCTTCATGCATTGTGTGGCAGCTTCCCCAGGGCCTCATTGGCAGTCAGGGTTGAGTGCTTTTATCAGTAGGATGAGTCTCTTCTTTGTCCAGTAGCATAAGGAAGTCAGTGATCTATGGTATTACAGTGGGGAATTCACTGGAACCATTATGTGTTACATGATGGAAAAATTTGTTCTTCACACTGCTCACTTTTTCCCTACCCCCACCCTGAATTAGGAAATAGGATGAGAAACACAAATTCCACAGTGGGTCATCGGGAGTGACAATTAAAGGGGCCGATCCTATTTTTACCCCTTGGTTCTTGGACTCCCGTATTCTACATAGTGGGAACACAGCCCTTTTGGTTAAATACATATACCACATTTTAGACAAGAAAGCTTCAACTCCATAAGAGTAGTCTTCAACCTGGCACTTTAGCTGAGCCTTTAACAGCCTGTTTTGTTAGGTTGACTGCTTTTGGGTGATGAGCAGTTGATCACATGTTCATGTACCTATTGTTGAGTGTTCTTGAAGAGAAATGGGTCTCTTGGTCCAAGGCAATGTTATATGGGATGTCATGTCAGGAGAAGAGACATTGTGAAAGTCCGCGGGGGCTGATATTGGCAGAGGCTCTGTAGTGTAGCAGGGAAGGAAAACATATATGCAGAGTAGACACACATTCTGGTTGGGATAAATTGCTATCTCCTCTAAGGTGGAATGGATATGGTTAACTTGTCATCAAACAGTTGGCTGGTCCCCTCCAAAATGGTGCCTTATGAGGGCTCAGCCTTAGTTTTTCCTTCTGGCAGTTTGTGCATTCAGCAGTAGTAGAACTGGATCAGTCTTGCTGAGAGGGAGTCTGTGCTGAGGGGTCCTTGTACAGCCTCCATTCCCACCACCATGATGGCTCTGTTCGTGGGCTCATCATGCCACCTTGGGATACTCAAGGAGACAGCCTGGCTGACGTCCACAGAACAAGTCATTCCTATCATCTGGTCTTTGAGAGTCTCCTTTATGGTGAATGCTCTCTGGAGGACATTCACATTCTCTGGAGGACGTGAGATATAACCTTTGCATACTTTGTGCCCGTGCTCAAATGTCCATCATTATCTCTTTCACAGGCCTCTTTCTCCCCAATATTCTAATCTGTTCCTTCTGGGCCCCTGACCAGCCAGCCAATTCATTGTCCAGGATTCCTTGTATATCTATACTTTAGGCGACTTCTCCATACAAAGTGAATGATAAAATATACTGATCACAGCTCTGCCCACTAGGATTTCATTAACCACTGCCCTTTAAGGCCCTTCCTGAGGTGGGCAGGCCTGGAATACTAGGAAGCAGGAGTGAGGGAAAGAGGAAGTGAAGCAAAGAAGGTGGACAATCTAACATGATGATGCATTACCCAGGTGACATTGGCCCTATACATGACCATTTCTCAGGATGGTCTGTTTGGGGAGGGAGGGAGAAGACTTTGTCCACTGGTCAGAGTTTCACCTTGAGTGTTAATTCTTATGTAATTTTGCATTGCATGTGTGCGGGTTTCCACTGGGTCCTGTAGTGTCTCAGTCTTCCATAATACGGGTGTGTGGTAAGATGCTGTTGGGTTGTACCCAAGTGAGATTGGTCAGATTTCCCACAGAGCTGGTAGCTACTGCAGCCACTGAGGTTAGAACAAGTGGCCAAATGCCCTGGGCATAGGTGAATACAAGAGGGCATGACATGGTGCATAAGATGTGTCTGATTCTTCTTCCTTCCTTATGGAAACCTTCCTTGTAGAGTGATGGTATATTCCATACAACCTCCATGGCTCTGCAAACACCTCTGAGAAGTAGGCAGCTATGCTACTGGGGCACATATAATGTATCCCCAGGCAAGGCTGAGGACACAAGGCTGAATAAGACCTGGTCAGTTTTTTCTCTCAAGGAGTTTAAGGTCCATTATATCCTCATTTGACAGATGGGAAAATGCAACGAAAAGAGATGGTGATTTTCTTCAAGTCATTCAACCAGAACTTGGCAGAGCTGGACCTGTTAACATTTTATGACTTCCATTCCAAATAAATTGTGCTGCCGGTACCAGTTACTGGAGTATTAAAACAGAAAATGACTGGCAAGCATGGGTTCATGACTCATTGCACAGGTTCATGTTTAAACAATGCTTCACAGTAAAATCTCTTCACGTGAGATTTTAAGTTCTTCTGTGATAATACCACCGAAGGTAGATTGTTTTTTATAAATGCTAATTTGCAGCAGGTGAAAGGACTGACAAATTTATTGTCAACGGGCATCTATCCATCTGATTGCAAAAAACAAATACCAATTGTAATATCTTTAGAAAATAGTTATAACCAAAAAATACAAATAAAGCAAATAACACCATACATAATCTTTTTGACCTTTATATGTTGTGACTATCTTTCTAAATCATTTAACATTTGACTATATCTTCATTTTAATGACTTTATAGTATTCCATTATATGGTTATATCATAATGTGTTTAACAATTATTTATTGTTGGACATCAATTTTTTCAGTGTTTCAGTATTAAAAAAATAATGCTTTGTTAAATAGCCAGAGAGGTATATCTTTGTGAAATCCATGATTTTTTAAATAATAACTTCTTCATCATGAAATTCCTGATTCAAAATGTATGCACTCTGATATACACATATGAGAGTGTCCATTTCCTTCCTAATTTGCCAGCCTCGGGTATTATAATTTTTAAATATTTGCTCATGTGATAGGAGAAAAATATAAAAATACAAATCCTTATTTTAATGACTGCAGAGAAAGCTTTATTTTGCTAAAAGATAACAGGACTTCTAGTCCAAACAAGGATAGAATTAACATGTCTATCTGACAGTTACGTATATTCATTGTTGTAAAGTTTTTCAAAAGTGGCTGCAATTATTTCCCTCGCCATATCCGACTTTCGCAATGTGATTCTGCAGAATCTTCCATCAAGAAGTAGAGTCCATTTCCTCACTCCTTGGATCTGGGTTGGACTTGTGTTGGTTCACAGATTGGCTCCCGTACACAGAGGGCAAGGAGAGATGGAAGAAAGAGGCAGACCACTCCAGATTGGTAGCTGGCAGGTTTAATGAGCAAGGGAACTTACATATGTGGCTTGTCTTAGGCGGCTGCAAGATGAGTAGATTTCCCCACCCAACTGCTGGAATCTTAAAAGTTGCTGTAGAGGCCTTAACCACAGCTGGATGGTCTCAACCACAGCTTACTTTCTCAAGGGTGCATCCTTGACCTTGAAGTGGCTGCTAGTATGGGAGTAGTAGGTGGAACGTCCATTCCAAGAAGAGGTGAGGTGATGAGGAGCCTCCAATTATCCAGGTCAACCAGCAGTCATGTCCTCTCGATGACCACCTCCAACAACTTGTGACTTGCTTTGGCCGATAAAATGTAGCAAGTGGTTTGCTCTTTCTGAGCCTAGGCCCCAAGAGGCTTTCACACTTTCATCTGCTATCTTGGAATCACCATGTGAATAAGCCCAGGTTGCCTACTGGGTGATGAGAGATACATAGGCCGGGGACTTCATCATGCCAGTGGCCAAATGGTCAATCCCCAGAAGCAGAACTGGGTAGCTGATCTGTAGTTGAGCACAAATGTGTGAATGAGTCCAGCTGAGATCAGAACCACTCAGGTAAGCAAAGCCTAAATTGCTGACCTTTAGATTCCTGAGAAAAATAAATGATCACTGTTCTACATGACCACATTTAGAGATAGTTTGTTACCCAACAAAATTTAACTGAAACACTCATCATAGTATTATGGTGGAGAAGGTAACAATCATATGTGATGAAAAATGATCTTAGTTGAAAAATAGGATGAGTGTTGTTTCAATAACGAGAAGATCAGTTCTTTATAAGCATGGTATTATAATTTATAAAGTGATGAAAATGAAAATAAGTTGTGCACCCTGTCAGTTATTAAATATTTATGAATCCATTTCCCCTGTAAATATCCTTGGGAACTATTTTAGGTAGGCAATTCTGAGAGACTGTTGACTGAGAATATGATTATATAGGGTTTAGTCTTAATTCTGGAACAAGAAAGCCATGTGAGTTGAGAAGCAGGTGTTTTATATTTGTGGGCCTCATCTTTTACAACTGCAACATAAAGAACTTGGAATAATAGCAACAGTAGCCAAGATTTATTGACTGCTTAGTCAGGGTGACAGGCTTTGTTCTATGAACTTTCGTGCATTATCTAATTTCTTACAGTTGTGCTTCAAATTTCTCACCCGTAAAAGATAAAACACTATCTTCTCCGTGGTGAGGATTAAATGAAATGGCCCTAAATCATCCCTGGGCTTTAATGGTCCTGTCTGATGCTGATCAATATTTTCTTTATAAGGCAATATAACTAAACACAATACTTTTTGTCTTTATTTACCACATTGATTGCTAAATAATTATGAGGTAGGCATTTTTTAACAGGTCTTTGCTTCATTCACTGGGGATCTTTCGGGACTGGAGTTCTCAAGCCAATGTCAATAAATCTTATATCAGCAGTATGTGGTTGACTCGAAGGTCTAGGCCAGCCCTTGGCTCAGTTTTGGGAAAAGTCAATTTCAGGGAAAACCTGAGAAATTTTGCCATTTGTATGACTTTAAAGATTGACTATTTTGAGTGATTTTCATACCAACAGATGCCACGGTTGGGACAATTTGCATCCATCAGAGGCAGACTGTCACTTGCTGGGATTGTTGAACATGTGAAAAGCACTAACTATAAGGGAAAAATTTGACTTCCGGACTCTGAGTTAGGAATGTCTCTTTATTAACAGACGCTATTTAGAGAGTGATAAGGCAAATTGCAGAGTGGGAGATGGCATTTGCACTACCTACAAACATAAATATTCTTACCCCACATGGCAATAAGAAAAAGATGTGTGAATAGAAAAATGGGCAAAATACTTGAACAGGCACTTACAAATACCCAAAATGTCAGTAAACATATTGAAAGGTACTTGAAATCGTCAGTCATGGGGAATTACATTAAATCACAATAACTGGAATGGCTAAAATGTACAAGGCAATACCAGATGTTTGCAAAGATGTAGAGTGACTGGAATTTGCAAATACTGTTGATGGGAGTGTAAACGTGTACAATAGCTTTGGAAAACTGCTACATCTACTGACAGTGAAGGCATGTACATCCTCTCAACCAGTTATTTTACTCCTGGTTATAACTCAACAGGAAATGTGTACATTATGTTCACCAGAAGAGACATGTATAAGGATGTTTATGGCAATGCTACTTGCGATGGAACAAAGCTGGAAATAACCAAATGTCCATCAAACGCAGGTAAATAGTGGTATATTCATAACCTGTAATACTTTATAGTAATACAGAATAAGCTGCTACATGCAACAACATGGATAAATCTCATAGACCTGTTTAGTAGAGAAAGGCAGGCACAAAAGAGTCCATACTGCATGATTCCATATATAAAGTTCAAAAGCAGGCACAACAAACCTATGGTGTTAAAAGTCAAGGTAATTGTTATTTGGGGGGGAGGTGAATGATGACTGGGAGGAGAAAATGTTTATCTTGGGGATTTTAATGACTGGGAAGGGACATGAAGGGGCTTCTGGGGTGCTGGAAATGTTCTATTTCTTGATCTGAATGGAAATCATACACATGTGTTCACTTTGAATATTTACTGAGTTGTTTATGACTCGTGTGTCTCTGTATGTTCATTATACTTCAGTGGATAAGTTCATCTTTTTAAATAAATGAACTTATGGGAGCTTTCGGAAAGTGTCCCACAGAACAGCCATGGCTTGTAAATAGCAATGGCACCCAGATATGGGCCCAAGCAGAGTGAGCTGTTTCACGAGAAGGACCAGGATGTTGGTACCCAGTACTAGCTCTCGAGTGGCTTTGGAATCAAGCAATTCAGAAGGGGCCAGGCCCAGGCACTTTGGCTCTGGTTGGTGATGCAGCATATAGGCAAAGATCACAAGTGGGGGGCCTGGGGGATTGTGGAACTGCTGGTGGGTAAATCCTGTGAATTCAGAGAGCAACAATGAGGTCAGAGAGGAAGGAGCAAAAGCTGAAGAGAGTGGGAGAGTTGGGAATGACATCCAAATACCCAGGGCAAATAGAAGGTGGAGTTGATAGGCATGCAGATTTACAAGATGTTTTAGCCTGCCTTTTGATCCAAGGACAGCAACTGTTTGCTCTGGTGGGTGAGAAGTTTCCTTCTTGGTGAGGACAAGGCTATTTTGCTCCTCAAAGTGAGGCAAGATTTGCTAGGGACCCGGTGGTTGAAGCACAGAAAGAGGGTGAGAACTCTCTGGGGCGGGGGAGCTCAGTTTTAATGATTGGATGATTCAGGAAGGAAGGATAGTTATTTCTTATAATTCTGTCAGTGGCAAGGGAAAACGTATTGCTGTGTGGGTGCTGTGCAAAATAATTAGGACCAAAACCATAGAATTGGAAGATGTCCTACCTTAGCTGCTATGGCTTCTGGCACAAGAGCAAACAACAGTTGGTCCTCAAATGCTAATCGTGATATGGCGTGAATGCATCTCACTAAGCATGAACCAAGCATGTGTTAGGAAGTGGCAAGTAAAATACTAATGCTTAAGTAATACCTCATCTTATACAGCACTGTTGTCCTTTCAGAGGACTTTCGCAAATAAGACCCCATCTGAAACTCAAAACATCCTTGAGGGGAGGGAGGGTTTGTATTCCTATCCACCTAAACAGATGACTCAGCTGGACCCCAAAGAGGAAAACGTGATCTGTCAAAGGGCTGACAGTGCAAGAGCTCTGGCATCACTTTCCTCGTATGATGCTTTCTTGGCTAAGCTGTGGTGCATGTTGGCCATGTGACGCTAACTAAAGGCAGCATGGTACACTGAGCAAAGATTTTTCTTTTCGTTTAGGAGATTTCACATGTAGCTGATGCAGGACTTAGAAAAGGAAGCCTGACTTTTGAGGTCAACTTTTTTTCTTTAAAAGCTCTGTTACCTAAGAACAAGCAACCCCTGGGTTTCCTGGAGTCCAAAGACTGGCTTGTGCTTCCATTGATAAGACCTCAGAGCCCTTTGCTGGAAGCTCATCACACAGGATCGTGCTTCTCAGACTTTCAAGTGCCTAAGAATCACCTGGGTTGGTGGTGGTAAAATGTATATTATGATTCATTAGTTCTGGCTATACACGCAGCAGTAAGAACACAATATGCTTTTATGGTCACTGTGAACTGAGTACTTTAGTGTGGAGCCTTAGGGGCTAAGACATCTAGAAATTGGATCTTTATTAAGAAATAGGCTCAGGTTCCCACATAAAGCCACATTTAGGAATCTTTCTGCGTTCTGGATCTGTTGTTTAAAAAAAAAAAAAAAGCTTAGAAATTTTGATTTGACTTTTTTCCCCCTGTTTTGCAGTAAACAGAATTTATAAGTCCAGGTGCTTAACTCAGTCACTCATGGAGTGTCTGCTATATAGCAGCCACAACTGTAGACCCTGGGAAGAGAGCAGAAAACAAAACGGAAGATGTCCCTACCCTCAGGAAGTTTACAGTTTAGTGGGGGTGGAGAGAAGGGGAAAGTTGACAAAAAGTGAATATGTAATGTGTAGGATGGTTGTAAGGGATACAGACAAAACCATTTTTTAAAAAGCAGAGAAGGCAGATCTGGTAGAGGGTGTGGGGTTGCAGTTTTAGGTAAAAAAAGAAAGAAAAAAAAAAGCCTCATTGAGAAAAGGACATTGGAGCAAAGACAAGAAGGAGGTGAGAGTGTGAGCTTGTGGGGAGATCCGGGGAGAACATTCCAGGCAAAGGGAACCACAAGTACAGAAGCTTTGAGATGCAGCGAGCCTGGCATGTTTACAGAATAGTGAAAAGGCTGGTGTCATTAGAGTTTGGGGGGCAGGGGACTGTGGTGAGATGAAGATAGGAGGGGAAAAAAGGCAGCTTAGAGCCTAAGGAGGCACTCTATGGACTTTGGCTTTTAATCCGAGTAATATGGGATGTAATACGTTGCGTGGTTTTGAGCAAAGGAATGAATGACAGGATCTGATTTATGTTTTAAGAGAATCATTCTGGCACCTGTGCTAAAATCTGTCGAGGATAAAGGTAGAAGCCATGAGGCCATGTAGGGGGTATCAGTCACCCAGGTGAGAGATGAGGATGGCTTGGGTCATGGCAGTTGCTGGTCTGGTGATGAGAAGTGGTGGGACATATATATGGACAGATGTGATTTTCCTGTGTGTTTCCCTGGGTCAATGGGGAACTGGGATTTATTAATCTGGGTGCTTGACTCATGAAACTCCTGGCAGTTGCTTGACAGTTATAAGGGGTTTTGTTTGTTTTTGGGTTTTTTTGGGGGGGGGAGGGGGGAAGCATACCACTTCATTTTGTCTCTGCTGCTGGATTATCACTTCTTTTATCATTTAAAAAAATTATGGAATGTTGGAAGCAGTGGTGTTTGAGGTTAACCTTTCCCAATACAGACTTCAGAAAAATTTAGCAGCGTAAATTCCATTTTTAAGTTTTATATCACAGATGGGTGTCTTTCCATTAAAAAATATATCAGGAGTGGCAGCAATTGTCAACGTTATTTTTCTTCTTATAACTCTAACTTGAGTATTAAAGATAGAAACTCTCCAGAGAATTCACTACTCTGGGATGGCCAATACGTAGCAAATAGCGTCCCTCGACCTCTTTCTCACCAAGGGCAGACATTGCTAACTGAGCACAGCATTTTTTTTCACTGAGTCCTGATGGGGCGTTGGAATCTTTATCAAAACAATCACAAATAGATCAGAGCTGGCATGAGTTAAAACCTATTTGCCACAGCAGTGTGTAATTGCTCTTCCTGACAGCCTAAGGGGGTTGGACAGGGAAGCCATGCTTCACAGACATGCAGCTGGAGCCAGACTTCATCTTCGTCTTGTCAAATCCTGTCTCCATGGCTGGCTAGCTCTTCGACCCTGGACTGGTAACTTCACATTTCAAAGCCTCAGTCTCTTCCTGTATAAAATGGGGGAGATAATACCTATCACATAGGTAGCTAGAAGACTTAAATACTATATATGAAGTGCTTAATGCAGAGCCTTACCTGATTTATTGAAACCTTTAGTACATCTCAAACATTGTTATTTGAATTAGTTTAATTAATAGACTGATGTCTTGAGGACAAACCTAGAGGTATCCTGGCTCTGCCACCTTGTCTTTTTTTTTTTTAATTTTTAGCTTGTAAGCATGTTCATACTGTCTCCAGGAAAGGAAACCATTTCTTGCTCGCTCTCACTAAGCCCACACAGGTAGTATTGGAACCCTTCATCCTGCTTCAACCTCCTCTGAATTTGGGGTTGGGGGGATTCAGTGTCCAGGGGCAGGAGAGCTGGTAGACACATGGTGAAAGGGGAAAGCCATGGCTGGAGGAAAGGACTGTAATCTTGTAGTCCTGGGTCTTCCATTTTACATTGGATCTATACGTGGACATTCCCTTAGAGACAAGACACACAGTGAGGTGGTACCCAGTGATGTGTATTCCATTGTTCACCATGGACAATGCAGATTTTTGTCTGTTATGTTGGTTTGGGAGTTAAGCTCTCTGTTAACACTACTTGTGTGGGAAAATATACCCCAGGTTCCAAAAAGTTTTATGTACTCTATAGTATTTTAGTAATAAAACTCACATCCTTAATGGATTCTGCCTTTAAAAAACCAGTTATAATTACGCTGTACACCTACACACATAAATGCCAGGCCATTGTCGGGGAAGGTGGAGTTAATTGGGGCCAGTCTGGTATTAGATCCCTTGAGTTTCACCTTCTGTCTTCATACCATAGGGATCAACTTCCTTCTGCCAAGTTGAAGGGGGCATGTTTGGGTCCCAAGTCCTGGCACTCAAAGGATGTTGGTGAAGACCCCTCTAGCAGTATTATCATCAGAATTGCCATTCCATTTATTAAATATAAATTTTTTTTTACAAGATATGTTGTATGTATATCAACTTGATTCTTGGAACAGCCTCATTAAATAAACGTAATGGCATTTATTCAGACTTTTTGGCCCCAGAAAGGTATTTTCTGCTGTGGGGCAATAATATTTCACTGGGCCTTACAATAGCCTAGATTTTGGATGGATAACACACAAACACACTGAAGCTTTACTTACCTTTCTTCTGCCAATGACAGACAGCCCTAAGGACTTTTTTTCCCCCCTGCTGAGAATGAATGGACTTAAAAATCCTTCCAGGGGGACATAACTAGGTGATGGAAGAGGGCATACAAAATAGAAACGTTGTCTTCTCTGGCCTAAATCAAACTCTTATTTTTGAATTCATTCCACCAAGATTTTATTCTGGCTTCTATTCTTTTCTTTCTTTTTTTTTTTTGGGTGTGTGTTAGTTTCTACTGTATAACAAAGTGAATCAGCTATATGTATACATATATCCCCATATCGCCTCCCTCTTGTGTCTCCCTCCCACCCTCCCTATCCCACCCCTCTAGGTGGTCACAAAGCACCGAGCTGATCTCCCTGTGCTATGTAGCTGATTCCCACGAGCAATCTATTTTACGTTTGGTAGTGTATATATGTCAATGCTACTCTCTCACTTCATCCCAGCTTACCCTTCCCCCTCCCTGTGTCCTCAAGTCCATTCTCTATGTCTGCATCTTTTTTTTTTTTAACATCATTATTGGAGTATAATTGCTTTACAATGCTGTGTTGGTTTCTGCTTTATAATAAAGTGAATCAGCTATACATATACATATATCCCCATATCTCCTCCCTCTTGCGTCTCCCTCCCACCCTCCCTATCCCACCCCTCCAAGTGGTCACAAAGCACTGAGCTGATCTCCCTGTGCTATGCGGCTGCTTCCCACTAGCTATCTATTTTACATTTGGTAGTGTATATATGTCCATGCCACTCTCTCACTTCGTCCCAGCTTACCCTTCCCCCTCCCCGTGTCCTCAAGTCCATTCTCTATGTCTGCGTCTTTATTCCTGTCCTGACCCTAGGTTCTTTAGAACCATTTTTTATTTTTTTAGATTCCATATATATGTGTTAGCATATGGTATTTGTTTTTCTCTTTCTGACTTACTTCACTCTGTATGACAGTCTCTAGGTCCATCCACCTCACTACAAATAACTCAATTTCGTTTCTTTTTATGGCTGAGTAATATTCCATTGTATATATGTGCCACATCTTCTTGATCCATTCATCTGTCGATGGACACCTAGGTTGCTTCCATGTCCTTGCTATTGTAAATAGTGCTGCAATGAACATTGTGGTACATGACTCTTTTTGAATTATGGTTTTCTCAGGGTATATGCCCAGTAGTGGGATTGCTGGGTCATATGGTAGTTCTATTTTTAGTTTTTTAAGGAACCTCCATATTGTTCTCCATAGTGGCTGTATCAATTTACATTCCCACCACCAGTGCAAGAGGGTTCCCTTTTCTCGACACCCTCACCAGCATTTACTGTTTGTAGATTTTTTGATGATGGCCATTCTGACTGGTGTGAGGTGATACCTCATTGTAGTTTTGATTTGCATTTCTCTAATGATTAGTGATGTTGAGCATCCTTTCATGTGTTTGTTGGCAATCGGTATATCTTTGGAGAAGTATCTGTTTAGGTCTTCTGCCCATTTTTGGATTGGATTGTTTGTTTTTTTGATATTGAGCTGGATGAGCTGCTTATATATTTTGGAGATCAGTCCTTTGTCAGTTGCTTTGTTTGCAAATATTTTATCCATTCTGATGGTTGCCTTTTCGTCTTGTTTATGGTTTTCTTTGCTGTGCAAAAGCTTTGAAGTTTCATTAGGTCCCATTTGCTTATTTTTGTTTTTATTTCCATTTCTCTAGGAGATGGGTCAAAAAGGATTTTGCTGTGATTTATGTCACAGAGTGTTCTGCCTATGTTATCCTCTAAGAGTTTTATAGTGTCTGGCCTTACATTTAGGTCTTTAATCCATTTTGAGTTTATTTTTGTGTATGGTGTTAGGGAGTGTTCTAATTTCATTCTTTTACATGTAGCTGTCCAGTTTTCCCAGCACCACTTATTGAAAAGGCTGTCTTTTCTCCACTGTATATTCTTGTCTCCTTTATCAAAGATAAGGTGACCATATGTGCATGGGTTTATCTCTGGGCTTTCTATCCTGTTCCATTGATCTATATTTCTGTTTTTGTGCCAGTACCATACTGTCTTGATTACTGTAGCTTTGTAGTATAGTCTGAAGTCCGAGAACCTGATTCCTCCAGCTCCGTTTTTCTTTCTCAATATTGCTTTGGCTATTCAGGGTCTTTTGTGTTTCCATACAAATTGTGAAATTTTTTGTTCTGGTTCTGTGAAAAATGCCATTGGTAGCTTGATAGGGATTGCATTGAATCTGTAGATTGCTTTGGGTGATATAGTCATTTTCATAGTGTTGATTCTTCCAATTCAAGAACATGGTATATCTCTCCATCTGTTGGTATCATCTTTAATTTTTTTCATCAGTGTCTTATAATTTTCTGCATACAGTTCTTTTGTCTCCTTAGGTAGGTTTATTCCTAGGTATTTGATTCATTTTGTTGCAATGGTGATTGGAAGTGTTTCCTTAATTTTTCTTTCAGATTTTTCATCATTAATGTATAGGAATACAAGAGATTTCTGTGCATTAATTCTGTATTCTGCTGCTTTACCAAATTCATTGATTAGCTCTAGTAGTTTTCTGGTAGCATCTTTAGGATTCTCTGTGTATAGTATCATGCCATCTGCACACAGTGACAGCTTTACTTCTTCTTTTCCGATTTGGATTCCTTTTATTTCTTTTTCTTCTCTGATTGCTGTGGCTAAAACTTCCAAAACTATGTTGAATAATAATGGTGAGACTGGACAACCCTGTCTTGTTCCTGATCTTAGAGGAAATGCTTTCTGTTCTTCACCACTGAGAATGATGTTGGCTGTGGATTTGTCATATATGGCCTTTACTATGTTGAGGTAAGTTCCCTCTATGCCTACTTTCTGGAGAGTTTTTATCATAAATGGGTGTTAAATTTTGTCAAAAGCTTTTTCTGCATCTATTGAGATTATCATACGGTTTTTATCCTTCAGTTTGTTAATATGGCGTATCACATTGATTGATTTGCGTATATTGAAGAATCCTTGTATTCCTGGGATAAACCCCATTGATCATGATGTATGATCTTTTTAATATGCTGTTGGATTCTGTTTGCTAATTTGTTGTTGAGATTTTTGCATCTATGTTCATCAGCGTTATTGGTCTGTAGTTTTCTTTTTTTGTGACATTTTTTCTGGTTTTGTTATCAGGGTGATGGTGGTATCGTAGAATGAGTTTGGGAGTGTTCCTCCATCTGCTATATTTTGGAAGAGTTTGAGAAGGATAGGTGTTATCTCTTCTCTAAATGTTTGATAGAATTCACCTGTGAAGCCATTTGATCCTGGGCTTTTGTTTGTTGGAAGGATTTTAATCACAATTTCAATTTCAGTGGTTGTGATTGGTCTGTTTATATTTTCTATTTCATCCTTGTTCAGTCTCGGAAGGTTGTGCTTTTCTACGAATTTGTCCATTTCTTCCAGGTTGTCCATTTTATTGGCATAGAGTTGCTTGTAGCAATCCCTTATGATTCTTTGTATTTCTGAGGGTCAGTTGTTACCTCTCTGTTTTCATTTCTAATTCTGTTGATTTGAGTCTTCTCCTTTTTCTTCTTGCTGAGTCTGGCTAATGGTTTATCAATTTTGTTTATCATCTCAAAGAAGTAGCTTTTAGTTTTATTGGTCTTTGCTATTGTTTCCTTCATTTCTTTTTCATTTATTTCTGATCTTATCTTTATGATTTCTTTCCTTCTGCTAACTTTGGGGGTTTTTTGTCCTTTTTTCTCTAATTGCTTTAGGTGTAAGGTTAGGTTGTTTATTTGAGATGTTTCTTGAGGTAGGATTGTATTGCTATAGACATCCCTCTTACAACTGCTTTTGCTGCATCCCATAGGTTTTGGGTCATCGTGTTTTCATTGTCATTTGTTTCTAGGTATTTTTTGATTTCCTCTTTGATTTCTTCATGGATCTCTTGGTTATTTAGAAGCGTATTGTTTAGCCTCCATGTGTTTGTGTTTTTTACAGATTTTTTCCTGTAATTGATATCTACTCTCATAGCGTTGTGGTCGGTAAAGATACTTGATACAATTTCAATTTTCTTAAATTTACCAAGGCTTGATTTGTGACTCAAGATATGATCTATCCTGGAGAATGTTCCATGAGCAGTTGAGAAGAAAGTGTGTTCTGTTGTTTTTGGATGGAATGTCCTATAAATATCAGTTAAGTCCACCTTGTTTAATGTGTCATTTAAAGCTTGTGTTTCCTTATTTATTTTCATTTTGCATGATCTGTCCATTGGTGAAAGTGAGGTGTTAAAGTCCCCTACTATGATTGTGTTACTGTCGATTTCCCCTTTTATGGCTGTTAACATTTGCCTTATGTATTGAGGTGCTCCTATGTTGAGTGCATAAATATTTACAGTTGTTATATATTCTTCTTGGATTGATCCCTTGATCATTATGGAGTGTCCTTCTTTGTCTCTTGTAATCGTCTTTATTTTAAAGTCTATTTTTTCTGATATGAGAATTGCTATGCCACCTTTCTTTTGATTTCCTTTTGCATGGAATATCTTTTTCCATCCCCTCACTTTCAGTCTGTATGTGTCCCTAGGTCTGAAGTGGGTCTCTTGTAGACAGCAATATACGGGTCTTGTTTTTGTATCCATTCAGCCAGTCTATGTCTTTTTGTTGGAGAATTTAATCCATTTACATTTAAGGTAATTATTGATATGTATGTTCTTATTACCATTTTCTTAATTGTTTTGGGTTTGTTTTTGTAGGTCTTTCCCTTCTCCTTTTTCTAGGCCATGGTCTGCTCTTACTTCCTTAAAATTACCTCTCACTATCTATTTTCCTTTTCTGGAACTCCTTCTAGACGTAAATTAGAACTACTCATTTCTCTTTCATGCCTCCTAACTTTCTTTTTATATTTTCTAACTTTTTATTTCTCTGTGTTTTGTTTTAGATTTCCTCAGATCTGTCTTCCAAGTCATTAAGTCTCTTAAAGTATGATTAACTTAATTTTTTTTGAGGTATAGTTGGTTTACAATATTATTATAAGTTTCAGGTATACAATATAGTGATTCAAAATTTTTTAAGGTTATACCCTACAGTTATTATAAAATACTAGCTATATTCCCTGTGCTGTACAATATATCCTTATAGCTTATTTATTTTGTATATAGTGGTTTGTACACTTACCCCTATCCTGCCCCTCCCCCATTCCTTCTCCTCACTGGTAACCACTAGTTTGTCCTCTATATCTGTGAGTCTGTTTCTTTTTCTTATATTCACTGGTTTGTTTTATTTTTCAGATTCCACCTATAGGTGATATCATACATTATTTATCTTTCTGTGTCTAATGTACTTCACTTAGCATAATACCCTCCAAATGAATCCATGTTGTTGCAAATGGCAAAATTCATACCTTTTTATGACTGATTAGTATTCCATTGTGTATGTATACCACGTCTTCTTCATCCATTCATCTGTTGATGGACACTTAGGTTGCTTCCATATCTTGGCAACTGTAAATAATGCTGCTATGAACATTGGAGTTCATATATTTTTTTGAATTAGTGTTTGCATTTTCTTCACCTATTTATCCAGGAGTGGAATTGCTGGATCATATGGTAGTTCTGTTTTTACTATTTTGAAAAAACTTTATACTGTTTCCATAGTGGTTGCACCAGTTTACATTCCCACCAACAGTGTACTTGGGTTCCCTTTTCTCCACATCCTTGTCAACATTTATTTGTGGTCTTTTTGATGACAGCCATTCTGACGTGTGTGAGGTGATATTTCAGTGTGGTTTTGATTTGCATTTCTCTGGTGATTAACGATTTTGAGCACTTTTTCATGTGTCTTTTGGCCATCTGTATGTCTTCTTTGGAAAAATGTCTATTCAGGTTTTCTTCCTGTCTTTTAACTATGCTGTGTTTTTGTTTGTTTGTTTTGATGTTAGTTGTATGAGCTGTTTATATATTTTGGATATTAACCCCTTATAGGTCATATTATTTGCAAATATTTTCTTCCATTCAGTAGGTTGTCTTTGCATCTTGTCAATGGTTTCCTTTGCTGTGCAAAAGCTTTTAAGTTTAATTAGGTCCTATTTGTTTGTTTTTGCTTTTGTTTCCTTTGCCATAGGAGATAGATCCAAACAAATATTGCTATGATTTTTATCAGAGATTTCTGCCTATGTTTTTGTTTAGCAGTTTCATGGTTTCTGATCTTATATTTGGGCCTTTAATCCATTTTGAGTTTATTTTTGTATATGGTGTTAGAAAATGTTCAAATTTCACTCTTCTACATGTAGCTGTCCAGTTTTCCTAGCATCACTCATTGAAGAGACTTTTCTCCATTGTATATTCTTGCCTCCTTTGTCATAGGATAATTGATCATAAGTTCATGGGTTTATTTCTGGGATCTCCATTCTGTTCCATTAATCTATAAGTATGTTTTTGTGCCAGTGCCACACTGTTTTAACTACTGTAGCTTTGTAGTATAGTCTAAAGCCAGGGAGCATGATACCACCAGCTCTGTTCTTATTCTGAAGATTGTTCCTGACTATTTGGGGTCTTTTGTGTTCCCATAAAAAATTTTAAATTGTTTGTTCTAGTTCTGTAAAAAGTACCATAGGTATTTTGATAGGGGTAATCTATTTAAAATTTCAATGCCTACATATTTGTTATGAGACATTATATTGGTGATTTGTTTAAGTTTTCCCTCATTTTTTACATAATGTCTCAGTCTCTTCTTAAGCTTCTTTCCTGTTTATTTCTTTGATAACAATTATATTTTCTTTAAGATTGTGTAATATTTGTTGAAGTTCTACTACTGAATTTAATTGTAGCCCGACTCTTGAATTTTACTACCCATTATTTTTTATGGTGTCTTATTCTTTCCTTAGGACTTTGATTCTTCCATTAGTGTATTTAATACTTTTAAGTATACTTTAAAAATATTTTCTTTCAGGTTGACATTCTAGCACAATGTTTTTTGAATACTTATGCTGTTTCTAGCTCACAGTGGATTGTTATGTACTTTGTTGTATTAGATCACAGTGTGCATATGTAGATGAAAAGCTATACCTCAGGTTGAGACCAGAACCCTCCAGAACAGTTTTTGTGTGTATGTTTTTGCATGTATTCTTGACAAGAATTGCAGGAAAATCTTGAGTCTGAACTTAATTTCTGGTAGTTTGTTCATTTGGAAATTCCAGGCCAATGCATATTTGAATTAGAAACCCAAAGGAAGTGAAGGCCTGGGTTTTAAACTTTTATAGAGAATTTTTATTTTTTTTATCTAGAGTCTTGAGAGAGAGAGAGAAATTTTCCTGTCATCTCCTAGAGTGTTGGTGGGAATTTCTTTTCTGGTCAAACCTTTCAATAAAATGTGTAACACTTCAAGGATCCAAACTCAATTCCCCCTCCTCCCTTCACACTGGCCCAAGGCCTCAATTTCCTATTTCTGCATGAACACTGGAACCCCATCTCCTACTTTACCAAGATTGCTACCCTCCACCTCTCACCAAACTCTCCTAGGGAAGCTATAGCATTAGCAGAACATACTTGTCTGGTTTTCAGGGCTGCCTTCATTTCTAACATTTGGGAATTTCCCTTCTTCATCGTCAGCTTAGCTGTGCATCTGAAATAATGTTTCCTATGTTTCATCTAGCATTTGTTTGTATTTGTAGTGGAGTATTTTCAAGTTATCTTATTCTACTCTAATTCCAAAATCAGAAGCCCTTCCATATCATGCATTTGTTGAACTCTAGTTAATACCAGGCACTGAGCTTAGTACTGGGGATACAAAGACAAATAAGACATAGTCCCTGCTCACAAGATAGTACTCTAGTGGGGTAAATAGCTGTGTAATTTTTGGATAATATAGTGTAATTGGTACAAAAGGGATACATATATATTCCTTTCGAAACAAAACAGGACCACCAAAGCTATGGATGAGCTCAGGTCAGAGAAGTTTTACTAGAAGAAGAGATACATAATTTGATCCTGAAGTGCAAACAGGAGCAAACCAGGTAAAGGTAGGGGAAGAGGGAGAAAAGTTCATGGTGAATTTGAGAGAACTGCAATCATGTCAGAACTATTGGAAGATAGAGTTCAAGGAAACAGTCACGTTTCATTGCTAGACTCAACAGATTTCTGATTACTGCCTGTTCTTCTGGTACCTTGATAACAAGGGCAATGCCATGTAGATACAACATTCTAGTTACAGGAAAGAGTTGGTTACTCTGGACAGTCAAGTCCTCCGGGAAGTGGATGCCAGGAAAGAGAAGTAAAAGAGATTTATTGGGAGTGATGTCTGTAAGAGACAAAGGGAAGAGAAACGGGAAGGCAGGCGTAGGCTTCAGTCTGCTATGTGGGTCTCAGGGGGAAAGAAGGAAGATTGGGTATGAAGAGCCTTAGACTATGGTGCAAAGCTGAGAAAATATTTGTCAAATGAAGCGAAGCTCTAGTGCATTGCCCATTAAAGAGTCTGCACTGGACAGTAATAGCCAAGCCATTGTGTCCCTGCTCAGTACTGGGCTCAGTATTTGGCAGGGGCTGCCAGGTAAGAGCTATGCTTATCTCTTTTAGCCTTGGCTCAAATGTTGAGGCAGACCCCAAAGGTCTAACCATTCCTTGTCACAGGTTCTCTCTTGAACCTCTATGACTACCACACCCCCGCTGGGAATTTCATAAACTAGCTTTCTGGTTTATATATGAGTCTCAGTGTGAATTTCATGATCGTGACCCTATCAGTAAGAGTATGTTCATGTCTGAGTCTCTGGTGCGTAGGCCTGTAAAGTTGATGGTAAGAATCACATCATGACAGATTTATCTAGGTGTTATGTCTAGGGAGCCCTAGGCCTCTAGATGTCTTTCAACCTGTTTGTTTTTGGCAAAAAACCTCTGTCTCACTGTGTATCATGTGCCTGACTGTTTTGTCCTAAATTCAGTCCTTTCCACTACATTGTGCCTCTTTCCCTGGTGAGTCAGGCATCATTTTCACTCTAGGTACACTTACTGGACTTCCTTTGAAAACTTTGAGAATAATTATCCATAAAGAGATTTGAGCTATTTTAGAAAATGGTACATCAGTATCAAAAAGATAGTAGCAGATTACTATCCTAACGTTCCTCCCAGGAAATTTTTAATTACTGAGGGATTTCTTAACACATGTCGTGGAAAAATTGGTCACATAATTTGAACCTTTGAAATTACATGCTGTTTTAAAATTTTTTTTAAGGAGGGAATGAGAGTGAATCATTGAGAATGAGTCATTTATGTTCCCTTTGTGCACTAACCACCTCATCAAGACTTAAGTTCACACACACACCTGTCCTTGAAATTCTTGAGGTATAAAAGCAAGGGATGTGCTCTGCCTTTAAGGTTTTCATTTCCTTATTTTAGAGCACATAGAGTGAATGGATTAACAATGAACCTGCGTGGATGACACACATCTTGGTTTCTGATGTCTCTGTACAGAATATCATGTTCTGACACATTCTGTCCCTGAGGCTATTTATCTAGTCCCTTTCATTGTAGAATGACAGTCTGTAGTGGCCAGATTTTTTTCCTTTCTCCCATAGAGAATTTGGTTCTACCAAGCTTCATGAAATATTCCTTGCCTTCACTTGGACTCAAGTGGTATATTCTTGAGAAACGTGATATTTTAAAGCAAGTGATTTAGGCACAGATGAATCAAAACCACATCTTCCTTGAGAGCTGAGTCAAGCTGTCAAGTACCTAAGCAAGTGGGTTCGAGAAAGAGATATTTATAGTTGCTGTGTGAGGGGATGGTGAGGAGGAAAAGGAAGGATGCAAAAGGCTACCGAGAAAATAAGGTCAGAGAAATTGCTCCTTCTTAAAGGTTGCCCTTCAGGCTAATGAAATGGACCCAGAGCTGCAAAAAGGTCTTCTAAAATTACATGACATTTTCATTTACAGTTAAATGCTAGGGGTTTTCCTGATGAGCTTATGTGCATGTTGAAGGCCCACTTAGGAATTTAATTGTAGACCTTGTGCCTACCATGGGCACCAAAGGTCTAACTCCAGCCAAACTCCCCTGTTTATTTCTTCCCTGTTGATGTTCCAGTGTCCTGTAATTATACTCCACCTATGTTTCCAAGGTTCCTGGGCATCTCTGAGTTGGAATTTGTGTATATGCATATATGCCATTGACACCTAAGTGAGGAAAACATTCTATACCATCTAATTAAAGAAAATTAATAAACAAACATGCAGAAACCAAAGAACAACATAATGAAACAGATAGTAAAGGCCACCGGTGCCTGCTCCTCAGGATATATGCATATGCAGATTAGCTCTCTAACCTGGCTGAATGCTAACGCTCTTGCTTTATAACTGTTCTGCTCCAAGTGTTTATATAATTACTCCATTCTTTTTCTTGGGATGTTTTGGTTAGATGATTCAACTAAATGTTAAAACATCAAATGAATAAATAGAACTGCAATTGACTGGGAATGATGCCAGCACTGAACATCATTATTAAGGTTATATGTTTTAGCAGAGATTGAATTAATTGGTGGTTATATCTAAATGTTCCAGTGGGAATGTTATTAAAAGTTCTTTGGAAAGACTTTTTTTTTGATGTGTGGTATGTTTTTGTTACTTTTAATGACAATATTTCCAAATGGGTCACTCAATGTGAAAGAGACATTACTATGGACTTAAGATATTTTTTTTCCTAGCAGAGGAGGGTAGGAAGGAGAGACAGAGTTGTTATTTTGCCACTAATTTAGTTTAAGGAAAAGAAAATAGTAACAGCATAGTTTGTTTGTTTTTTTAAAATTTATTTATTTATTTATTTATTTTTGGGTGTGTTGGGTCTTTGTTGCTGGGGCTTTCTCTAGTTGTGGTGAGCGGGGGCTACTCTTCCTTGTGGTGTGCGGGCTTCTTATTGCGGTGTCTTTTCTTGCTGTGGAGCACGGGCTTTAGGTGCGCAGGCTGCAGTAGTTGCAGCATGTGGGCTCAGTAGTTGTGGTACATGGGCTTAGTTGCTCCACGACATGTGGGATCTTCGGGACCAGGGCTCGAACCCATGTCCCCTGCATTGGCAGGTGGATTCTTAACCACTATGCCACCAGGGAAGTCCCAACAGCATAGTTTTAGAATAACATTTATATAGCAAAATAAGTTGAAGATGTGTTTATTATTGGATTAATTTTGTCAGTTATAGAGGATAAAATTTATCCCCCCCAAGAAATGACAGAGAGAATTTCAACCAAAGGATTCTGCTGAAAATCCTAAACCTCAGGTGAAATTTTTCAGTATGTAAATGACAGATATAAGAATAAAAATAGGTGGGGATGAGGGTAGAAGTCTAAAGTACAAATGTTGTGACAAAATAGAAATAATGTGACTGAAAAGTGAGAGGGAAAGGGAAAGGGAAGAAGAAAATAGAATAAGCTTATTGATAGTTGTATAAGCAGGAGATGGGCGGTAAAGTATGGTAACAAAAACTGATAAACCAGATCACAAAAGGTAAAATCCAACCAACCTAGCAAACAACCAACCAACCCCAGGAGATTAGAAGCATTACAAACGTATAAGCACAACTGTAATCACCAGTACAAAAATACAAATATTTCCAAATACCAAAAATTGTTTTAAATTAAAGAGCAAAGAATACATATCATAGGAAAAGAAACATAGCAAATATAACAAAATACATATGAAAAATTTTGCCACGGTTGAGACTAATCATATCAGTTATATCAATAAATGTGAATAAGTTTAACTCATGTACTAAAAGAAAAAGGTATTTAATTTGGCTCACAAAACATGAACTAACTGTATATATACTGTATATAGAAGCTATACCCGAAACTAAGTAGTTTTGAAAGGCTAAAAATAAATGGATAAACTAAGGCATAGCAGGCAAATGGAAAAATAAAGAAGGTAGGGGTAGTAATCTTGATATTAGACAAAATAGAATTCAAGCCAAAAAGCATAAACATGTCAAAGAGGGGCATTTTGTTCCCCATTTTTTTTTTTTTAGAATTTTTTCTTTTAATTAATTAATTTATTTATTTTTATTTTTATTTTGGCTGTGTTGGGTCTTCGTTTCTGTGCGAGGGCTTTCTCTAGTTGCAGCAAGTGGGGACCACTCTTCATCGTGGTGCGCGGGCCTCTCAGTGTCGTGACCTCTCTTGTTGCGGAGCACAAGCTCCAGACGCGCAGGCTCAGTAATTGTGGCTCACGGGCCTATTTGCTCCGCGGCATGTGGGATCTTCCCAGACCAGGGCTCGAACCCATGTCCCCTGCATTGGCAGGCAGACTCTCAACCACTGCGCCACCAGAGAAGCCCCCCATTTTTTTTTTTAACTGCAGTAAAATACATAAAATTTACCATCTTAACCATATTTAAGTGTACAGATCAGTGGTACCTTGATTTTGTTGTGCAACCATCACTACCTCCTATCTCGGGAAGTTTTTCATTTAGCAAAACAAACTCTATACTCATTAACTCTATACTCCCCATCCCCCTGCCCTTCCCAGCCCCTGGCAACCATTACCCTGCTTTCTGTCTCTATGAGTTTCACTACTCTACATACCTCATATAAGTTGAACCATACAATATTTGTTTTTTTTGTGTTAGGCTTATTTCACTTAGCATAAAAACATCAACTTTCATGTTACGAAATATGTCAGAATTTCCTTTTATTTATTTATTTTTTTTGAATTTAATTTTATTTATTTTTTTATACAGCAGGTCCTTATTAGTCATCAGTTTTATACACATCAGTGTATACACGTCAATCCCAATCGCCCAATTCATCACACCACCATCCCCACCCCCATCCCCCGCCGCTTTCCCCCCTTGGTGTCCATATGTTTGTTCTCTACATCTGTGTCTCAATTTCTGTCCTGCAAACCAGTTCACCTGTACCATTTTTCTAGGTTCCACATATATGTGTTAATATACGATATTTGTTTTTCTCTTTCTGACTTACTTCACTCTGTACGATAGTCTCTAGATCCATCCATGTCTCTACAAATGACCCAATTTCGTTCCTTTTTATGGCTGAGTAATATTCCATTGTATATATGTACCACATCTTCTTTATCCATTCGTCTGTCGATGGGCATTTAGGTTGCTTCCATGACCTGGCAATTGTAAACAGTGCTACAGTGAACATTGGGGTGCATGTGTCTTTTTGAATTATGGTTTTCTCTGGGTATATGCCCAGTAGTGGGATTGCTGGGTCATATGGTAACTCTATTTTTAGTTTTTGAAGGAACGTCCAAACTGTTCTCCATAGTGGCTGTATCAACTTACATTCCCAGCAACAGTGCAAGAGGGTTCCCTTTTCTCCACACCCTCTCCAGCATTTGTTGTCTGTAGATTTTCTGATGATGCCCATTCTACCTGGTGTGAGGTGATACCTCATTGTAGTTTTGATTTGCATTTCTCTAATAATTAGTTATGTTGAGCATCTTTTCATGTGTTTCTTGGCCATCTGTATGTCTTCTTTGGAGAAATGTCTAGTTAGGTCTTCTGCCCATTTTTGGATTGGGTTGTTTGTTTCTTTAATATTGAGCTGCATGAGCTGTTTATATGTTTTGGAGATTAATCCTTTGTCCATTGAGTCGTTTGCAAATATTTTCTCCCATTTTGAGGGTTGTCTTTTCGTCTTGTTTATGGTTTCCTTTGCTGTGCAAAAGCTTTTAAGTTTCATTAGGTCCCATTTGTTTATTTTAGTTTTTATTTCCATTACTCTAGGAGGTGGATCAAAAGAGATCTTGCTGTGATTTATGTCAAAGAGTGTTCTTCCTATGTTTTTCTCTAAGAGTTTAACAGTGTCTGCTCTTACTTTTAGGTCTGTAATCCATTTTGAGTTTATTTTTGTGTATGGTGTTAGGGAGTGTTCTAATTTCATTCTTTTACATGCAGCTGTCCAGTTTTGCCAGCACCACTTATTGAAGAGACACCCTTTTCTCCATTGTATATCCTTGCCTCCTTTGTCATAGATTAGTAGACCATAGGTGCGTGGGTTTATCTCTGGGCTTTCTATCCTGTTCCATTGATCTTTGTTTCTGTTTTTGTGCCAGTACCGTAATTTCTTGATTACAGTAGCTTTGTAGTATAGTCTGAAGTCAGGGAGTCTGATTCTTCCAGCTCCGTTTTTTTCCCTCAAGAGTGCTTTGGCTATTCAGGGTCTTTTGTGTCTCCATACAAAGTTTAAGATATTTTGTTCTAGTTCTGTAAAAAATTCCATTGGTAATTTGATAGGGATTGCAATGAATCTGTAGATTGCTTTGGGTAGTATAGTCATTTTCATAGTGTTGATTCTTCCAATCCAAGAACATGGTATATCTCTCCATCTGTTGGTATCATCTTTAATTTCTTTCATCAGTGTCTTATAGTTTTCTGCATACAGGACTTTTGTCTCCCTAGGTAGGTTTATTCCTAGGTATTCTATTCTTTTTGTTGCAGTGGTAAATGAGAGTGTTTCCTTAATTTCTCTTTCAGATTTTTTATCATTAGTATATAGGAATGCAAGAGATTTCTGTGCATTAATTTTGTATCCTGCAACTTTACCAAATTCATTGACTAGCTCTAGTAGTTTTCTGGTGGCATCTTTAGGATTCTCTACGTATAGTATCATGTCATCTGCAAACAGTGACAGTTTTACTTCTTTTTTTCCAATTTGGATTCCTTGTATTTCTTTTTCTTCTCTGATTGCCATGGCTAGGACTTCCAAAACTATGTTGAATAATAGTGGTGAGAGTGGACATCCTTGTCTTGTTCCTGATCTTAGAGGAAATGCTTTCAGTTTTTCACCATTGAGAATGATGTTTGCTGTGGGTTTGTAGTAGATGGCCTTTATTATGTTGAGGTAGGTTCCCTCTATGCCCACTTTCTGGAGGGTTTTTATCATAAATGGGTGTTGAATTTCTCAAAAGCTTTTTCTGCATCTATTGAGATGATCCTATGGTTTTTATTCTTCAATTTGTTAATATGGTGTATCACATTGATTGATTTGCATATATTGAAGAATCCTTGCATCCCTGGGATAAATCCCACTTGATCGTGGTGTATGATCCTTTTAATGTGTTGTTGGATTCTGTTTGCTAGTATTTTGTTGAGGATTTTTGCATCTATATTCATCAGTGATATTGGTCTGTAATTTTCTTTTTTTGTAGTATCTTTTTCCGGTTTTGGTGTCAGGGTGATGGTGGCCTCATAGAATGAGTTTGGGAGTGTTCCTTCCTCCGCAATTTTTTGGAAGAGTCTGAGAAGTAAGGGTGTTAGCTCTTCTCTAAATGTTTGATAGAATTCACCTGTGAAGCCATCTGGTCCTGGACTTTTGTTTGTTGGAAGATTTTTAATCACAGTTTCAATTTCATGACTTGTGATTGGTCTGTTCATATTTTCTATTTCTTCCTGGTTCAGTCTTGGGAAGTTATACCTTTCTAAGAATTTGTCCATTTCATCCAGGTTGTCCATTTTATTGGCATAGAGTTGCTTGTAGTAGGCTCTTAGGATGCTTTGTATTTCTGTGGTGTCAGTTGTAATTTCTCCTTTTTCATTTCTAATTTTATTGATTTGAGTCCTCTCCCTCTTTTTCTTGATGAGTCTGGCTAATGGTTTATTAATTTTGTTTATCTTCTAAAAGAACCAGCTTTTAGTTTTATTGATCTTTGCTATTGTTTTCTTTGTTTCCATTTCACTTATTTCTGCTCTGATATTTATGATTTCTTTCCTTCTGCTAACTGTGGGTTTTGTTTGTTCTTCTTTCTCTAGTTCCTTTAGGTGTAAGGTTAGATTGTTTATTTGAGATTTTTCTTGTTTCTTGAGGTAGGCTTGTATAGCTATAAACTTCCCTCTTAGAACTGCTTTTGCTGCATCCCATAGGTTTGGGATCGTTGTGTTTTCATTGTCATTTGTCTCTAGGTATTTTTTGATTTCTTCTTTGATTTCTTCAGTGATCTCTTGGTTATTTAGTAACGTATTGTTTAGCCTCCATGTGTTTGTGTTTTTTACGTTTTTTTCCCTGTAATTGATTTCTAATCTCATAGTGTTGTGGTCAGAAAAGATGCTTGATATGATTTCAATTTTCTAAAATTTACTGAGGCTTGATTTGTGACCCAAGATGTGATCTATCCTGGAGAATGTTCCATGTGCACTTGAGAAGAAAGTGTAATCTGCTGTTTTTGATGGAATGTCCTATAAATATCAATTAAATCTATCTGGTCTATTGTGTCATTTAAAGCTTCTGTTTCCTTATTTATTTTCATTTTGGATGATCTGTCCGTTGGTGTAAGTGAGGTGTTACAATCCCCCACTATTATTGTGTTACTGTCGATTTCCTCTTTTATAGCTGTTAGCAGTTGCCTTATGTATTGAGGTGCTCCTATGTTGGGTGCATATATATTTATAATTGTTATATCTTCTTCTTGGATTGATCCCGTGATCGTTAGGTAGTGTCCTTCCTTGTCTCTTGTAACTTTCTTTATTTTAAAGTCTATTTTATCTGATATGAGTATTGCTACTCCAGCTTTCTTTTGATTTCCATTTGCATGGAATATCTTTTTCCATCCCATCACTTTCAGTCAGTATGTGTCCCTAGGTCTGAAGTGGGTCTCTTGTAGACAGTATATAAATGGGTCTTGTTTTTGTATCCATTCAGCAAGCCTGTGTCTTTTGTTTGGTGCATTTAATCCATTCATGTTTAAGGTAATTATCAATATGTATCTTCTTATGACCATTTTCTTAATTGTTTTGGGTTTGTTTTTGTAGGTCATTTTCTTCTCTTGTGCTTCCCACTTAGAGAAGTTCCTTTAGCATTTGTTGTAGAACTGGTTTGGTGGTGCTGAATTCTCTTAGCTTTTGTTTGTCTGTAAAGCTTTTGATTTCTCCATTGAATCTGAACAAGATCCTTGCCGGGTGGAGTAATCATGGTTGTAGCTTCTTCCCTTTCATCACTTTAAGTATATCATGCCACTCCCTTCTGGCTTGTAGAGTTTCTGATGAGAAATCAGCTTTTAACCTTATGGGAGTTCCCTTGTATGTTATTTGTCATTTTTGCCTTGCTGCTTTCAATAATTTTTCTCTGTCTTTAATTTTTGCCAGTTTGATTACTATGTGTCTTGGCGTGTTTCTCCTTGGGTTTATCCTGTTTGGGACTCTCTGCATTTCCTGGACTTGGATGGCTATTTCCTTTCCCATGTTAGGGAAGTTTTCGACTATAATCTCTTCAAATATTTTCTCTGGTCCTTTCTCTCTCTCTTCTCCTTCTGGGACCCCTATAATGCGAATGTTGTTGCCTTTAATGTTGTCCCAGAGGTCTCTTAAGCTGTCTTCTTTTATTTTCATTCTTTTTTCTTTATTCTGTTCTGCAGCAGTGAATTCCACCATTCTATCTTCCAGGTCACTTATCCGTTCTTCTGCCTCAGTTATTCTGCTATTGATTCCTTCTGGTGTATTTTTCATTTCAGTTATTGTGTTGTTCATCTCTGTTTGTTTGTTCTTTAATTCTTCTAGGTCTTTGTTCAACATTTCTTGCATCTTCTCGGTCTTTGCCTCCATTCTTTTTCCAAGGTCTTGGATCATCTTCACTATCATTATTCTGAATTCTTTTTCTGCGAGGTTGCCTATGTCCACTTCATTTAGTTGTTTTTCTGGGGTTTTATCTTGTTCCTTCATCTGGTACATAGCCCTCTGCCTTTTCATCTTGTCTATCTTTCTGTGAATGTGGTTTTTGTTCCCCAGGCTGCAGGATTGTAGTTCTTCTTGCTTCTGCTCTCTGCCCTCTGGTGGATGAGGCTATCTAAGAGTCTTGTGCAAGTTTCCTGATGGGAAGGACTGGTGGTGGGTAGAGCTGGCTCTTGCTCTGGTGGGCAGAGCTCAGTCCCTTTCTTTTTAAGGCTGAATAGTATTCCGTTATATGTACATGTCACATTTTGTGTATCCTTTCATCCTTTGGTGGACAATTGGTTGCTTCTACCTTTTAGCTATTGTGAATAATGCTGTTATAAACATCAGTGTACGAATTATCTCTTTGAGACCTAAGAAGGGTACTTTCTGATGGGAAAGTCACAATTCAAAATGTAGATATATCCTTATGAATATTTATGCATTAAATAACATAGCAACCACCTTTATAAAAATAAACTATAGGAGATGCAAGGAGACAGAGGTAACTACAGTAATAGTAGGAGACAGTCATACAGCTCTGTTAATACAGGAAAGACGAAGTAGACAAAAAACATAGGAGATGAAAGACCTAAAAACATAATAGATGTGGAAGATCTTGTGAATAGGTATCACTCTATACCCTGACAATGGAGAAGACATTTTTTTTCTCGAGTTCATGCACCAGTCACACAATTTGATTATATTTTACTACACATACACACACACAGTAAATTCAGTGGTATGATGATAAATATTTAACAAGCATGTCTCTATGAGAAAAAAGCTCTGTTGCAGCATTTGCTAATTTCTCTGATGTAAATCCTCATACAGCCAATTTGAAGTTACCAATGTAATGTCACTGAACAAGGAATTGGGGAGAGATAAAGGCAATTGGTTTTCATAAGCCAGTACAAGTCAGCTCTAACACATTACTAGGTTTCATAAAGTAGAAATATTACAAGTGGAACTCCATGATCACAAAGCAATAAAACTAGAGATTACTAACAAAAAAAGAAATGCTCTTCTTTGAAATTTAAAAATTCTTTATTAAATAACTCAGTGAAAGAGGAAATACAAAATGAAATTATAGAATGAAAAATTAAGACAAAACTCTCTCTGTATTACAATCTGTGGGACACGTTTTAAGCAGTTGTCAAAGCAAAATTCATAGGAGTAAACACTCTTACCAGTAAAAATGAAATTCTGAAAATAATGTTTTAGCTCCAAAAACTAGTAAAAGAACAACAAAGTAAATACAACACAAGGAAGGCAATCATAAGGGTAAAGCAGAAATCAGTGTGGTAAAGAATTGCAAATCAGTAGACCTAATCAGTAAATCCAAAATTGTATTTTTTAAAAGTCAGCAAAACTAGCTAACTTGCTCATGAACAAAGGGAGAAAGCACATAAGTACAAAATAAGAACTGACAAAGGGGAAATAACCATTGAAACAGAGGAAAATTTTTTTTTTTTTTTTTTTTTTTTTTTTTTTTTTTTTTTTTTTTTTTTTTTTTTTTTTTTAACGTCTTTATTGAAGTATAATTGCCTTACAATGGTGTGTTAGCTTCTGCTTTATAACAAAGTGAATCAGTTATACATATACAATATGTTCCCATTTCTCTTCCCTCTTGCATCTCCCTCCCTCCCACCCTCCCCATCCCATCCCTCTAGATGGTCACAAAGCACCGAGGTGATCTCCCTGTGCTATGCGGCTGCTTCCCACTAGTTATCTATTTTACATTTGGTAGTGTATATATGTCCATGACACTCTCTTACCCTGTCACATCTCACCCCACCCCCTCCCCATATCCTCAAGTCCATTCTCTAGTAGGTCTGTGTCTTTATTCCCGTCTTGCCACTAGGTTCTTCATGGCCTTTTTTTTTTTTTCCCCTTAGATTCCGTATATATGTGTTAGCATACTGTATTTGTTTTTCTCTTTCTGACTTACTTCACTCTGTATGACAGACTCTAACTCCATCCACCTCATTACAAATACCTCCATTTCATTTCTTTTTATGGCTGAGTAATATTCCATTGTATATATGTGCCACATCTTCTTTATCCATTCATCTGTCGATGGACATTTAGATTGCTTCCATGTCCTGGCTATTGTAAATAGAGCTGCAATGAACATTTTGGTACATGACTCTTTTTGACCTATGGTTTTCTCAGGGTATATGCCCAGTAGTGGGATTGCTGGGTCGTATGGTAGTTCTATTTGTAGTTTTTTAAGGAACCTCCATACTGTTCTCCATAGTGGCTGTATCAATTTACATTCCCACCAACAGTGCAAGAGTGTTCCCTTTCCTCCACACCCTCTCCAGCATTTATTGTTTCTAGATTTTTTGATGATGGCCATTCTGACCGGTGTGAGATGATATCTCATTGTAGTTTTGATTTGCATTTCTCTAATGATTAATGATGTTGAGCATTCTTTCATGTGTCTGTAGGCCATCTGTATATCTTCTTTGGAGAAATGTCTATTTAGGTCTTCGGCCCATTTTTGGATTGGGTTGTTCGTTTTTTTGTTATTGAGCTGCATGAGCTGCTTGTAAATCTTGGAGATTAATCCTTTGTCAGTTGCTTCATTTGCAAATATTTTCTCCCATTCTGATGGTTGTCTTTTGGTCTTGTTTATGGTTTCCTTTGCTGTGCAAAAGCTTTTAAGTTTCATTAGGTCCCATTTGTTTATTTGTGTTCTTATTTCCATTTCTCTGGGAGCTGGGTCAAAAAGAATCTTGCTGTGATGTATGTCATAGAGTGTTCTGCCTATGTTTTCCTCTAAGAGTTTGATAGTGTCTGCCCTTACACTTAGGTCTTTAATCCATTTTGAGTTTATTTTTGTGCATGGTGTCAGGGAGTGTTCTATTTTCATACTTTTACATGTACCTGTCCAATTTTCCCAGCACCACTTATTGAAGAGGCTGTCTTTTCTCCACTGTATATGCTTGCCTCCTTTATCAAAAATAAGGTGCCCATATGTGTGTGGGTTTATCTCTGGGCTTTCTATCCTGTTCCATTGATCTATATTTCTGTTTTTGTGCCAGTACCAAACTGTCTTGATTACTGAAGCTTTGTAATATAGTCTGAAGTCAGGGAGCCTGATTCCCCCAGCTCCATTTTTCGTTCTCAAGATTGCTTTGGCTATTCGGGGTCTTTTGTGTTTCCATACAAATTGTGAAATTTTTTGTTCTAGTTCTGTGAAAAATGCCAGTGGTAGTTTGATAGGGATTGCATTGAATCTGTAGATTGCTTTGGGTAGTAGAGTCATTTTCACAATGTTGATTCTTCCAATCCAGGAACATGGTATATCTCTCCATCTATTTGTATCATCTTTAATTTCTTTCATCAGTGTCTTATAATTTTCTGCATACAGGTCTTTTGTCTCCTTAGGTAGGTTTATTCCTAGATATTTTATTCTTTTTGTTGCAATGGTAAATGGGAGTGTTTTCTTAATTTCACTTTCAGATTTTTCGTCATTAGTGTATAGAAATGCAAGAGATTTCTGTGCATTAATTTTGTATCCTGCTACTTTACCAAATTCATTGATTAGCTCTAGGAGTTTTCTGGTAGCATCTTTAGGATTCTCTATGTATAGTATCATGTCATCTGCAAATAGTGACAGCTTTACTTCTTCTTTTCCGATTTGGATTCCTTTTATTTCTTTGTCTTCTCTGATTGCTGTGGCTAACACTTCCAAAACTATGTTGAATAATAGTGGTGAGAGTGGGCAACCTTGTCTTGTTCCTGATCTTAGTGGAAATGGTTTCAGTTTTTCACCATTGAGGACAATGTTGGCTGTGGGTTTGTCATATATGGCCTTTATTATGTTGAGGAAAGTTCCCTCTATGCCTACTTTCTGCAGGGCTTTTATCATAAATGGGTGTTGAATTTTGTCGAAAGCTTTCTCTGCATCTATTGAGATGATCATATGGTTTTTCTCCTTCAGTTTGTTAATATGATGTATCACATTGATTGATTTGCGTATATTGAAGAATCCTTGCATTCCTGGGATAAACCCCACTTGATCATGGTGTATGATCCTTTTAATGTGCTGTTGGATTCTGTTTGCTAGTATTTTGTTGAGGATTTTTGCATCTATGTTCATCAGTGATATTGGCCTGTAGTTTTCTTTCTTTGTGACATCTTTGTCTGGTTTTGGTATCAGGGTGATGGTGGCCTCGTAGAATGAGTTTGGGAGTGTTCCTCCCTCTGCAATATTTTGGAAGAGTTTGAGAAGGATAGGTGTTAGCTCTTCTCTAAATGTTTGATAGAATTCACCTGTGAAGCCATCTGGTCCTGGGCTTTTGTTTGTTGGAAGGTTTTTAATCACAGTTTCAATTTCAGTGCTTGTGATTGGTGTGTTCATATTTTCTATTTCTTCCTGGTTCAGTCTCGGCAGTTTGTGCCTTTCTAAGAATCTGTCCATTTCTTCCAGGTTGTCCATTTTATTGGCATAGAGTTGCTTGTAGTAATCTCTCATGATCTTTTGTATTTCTGCAGTGTCAGTGGTTACTTCTCCTTTTTCATTTCTAATTCTATTGATCTGAGTCTTCTCCCTTTTTCTCTTGATGAGTCTGGCTAATGGTTTATCAATTTTGTTTATCTTCTCAAAGAACCAGCTTTTAGTTTCATTGATTTTTGCTATTGTTTCCTTCATTTCTTTTTCATTTATTTCTGACCTGATCTTTATAATTTCTTTCCTTCTGCTGGCTTTGGGGTTTTTTTGTTCTTCTTTCTCTAATTGCTTTAGGTGCAAGGTTAGGTTGTTTATTCGAGATGTTTCCTGTTTCTTGAGGTAGGCTTGTATTGCTATAAACTTCCCTCTTAGCACTGCTTTTGCTGCGTCCCATAGGTTTTGGGTCGTCGTATCTCCATTGTCATTTGTTTCTAGGTATTTTTTGATTTCCCCTTTGATTTCTTCAGTGATCACTTCGTTATTAAGTAATGTATTGTGTAGCCTCCATGTGTTTGTATTTTTTACAGGTCTTTTCCTGTAATTGATATCTAGTCTCATAGCGTTGTGGTCGGAAAAGATACTTGATACGATTTCAATTTTCTTAAATTTACCAAGGCTTGATTTGTGACCCAAGATATGATCTATCCTGGAGAATGTTCCATGAGCACTTGAGAAAAATGTGTATTCTGTTGTTTTTGGATGGAATGTCCTATAAATATCAATTAAGTCAATCTTGTTTAATGTATCATTTAAAGCTTGTGTTTCCTTATTTATTTTCATTTTGGATGATCTGTCCATTGGTGAGAGTGGGGTGTTAAAGTCCCCTACTATGATTGTGTTGCTGTCGATTTCCCCTTTTATGGCTGTTAGTATTTGCCTTATGTATTGAGGTGCTCCTATGTTGGGTGCATAAATATTTACAATTGTTATACCTTCCTCTTGTATCGATCCCTTGATCATTATATAGTGTCCTTCTTTGTCTCTTGTAATAGTCTTTATTTTAAAGTCTATTTTGTCTGATATGAGAATTGCTACTCCAGCTTTCTTTTGATTTCCATTTGCATGGAATATCTTTTTCCATCCCCTCACTTTCAGTCTATATGTGTCTCTAGGTCTGAAGTGGGTCTCTTGTAGACAGCATATATATGGGTCTTGTTTTTGTATCCATTCAGCCAGCCTGTGTCTTTTGGTGGGAGCATTTAATCCATTTACATTCAAGGTAATTATCGATATGTATGTTCCTATTCCCATTTTCTTAAATGTTTTGGGTTTGTTATTGTAGGTGTTTTCCTTCTCTTGTGTTTCTTGCCTAGAGGAGTTCCTTTAGCATTTGTTGTAAAGCTGGTTTGGTGGTGCTGAACTCTCTCAGCTTTTGCTTGTCTGTAAAGGTTTTAATTTCTCCATCGAATCTGAATGAGATCCTTGCTGGGTAGTGTAATCTTGGTTGCAGGTTTTTCTCCTTCATCACTTTAAGTATATCCTGCCACTCCCTTCTGGCTTGCAGAGTTTCTGCTGAAAGATCAGATGTTAACCTTATGGGGATTCCCTTGTGTGTTATTTGTTTTTTTTCCCTTGCTGCCTTTAATATGTTTTCCTTATATTTAATTTTTGACAGTTTGATTAATATGTGTCTTGGTGTGTTTCTCCTTGGGTTTATCCTGTATGGGACTCTCTGTGCTTCCAGGACTTGATTAACTATTTCCTTTCCCATATTAGGGAAGTTTTCAACTATAATCTCTTCAAATATCTTCTCAGTCCCTTTCTTTTTCTCTTCTTCTTCTGGGACCCCTATAATTCGAATGTTGGCACGTTTAATGTTGTCCCAGAGGTCTCTGAGACTGTCCTCAGTTCTTTTCATTCTTTTTTCTTTATCCTGCTCTGCAGTAGTTATTTCCACCATTTTATCTTCCAGGTCACTTATCCTTTCTTCTGCCTCAGTTATTCTGCTATTGATCCCATCTAGAGTATTTTTAATTTCATTTATTGTGGTTTTCATCATTGCTTGGTTCCTCTTTAGTTCTTCTACGTCCTTGTTAAATGTTTCTTGCATTTTGTCTATTCTATTTCCAAGATTTTGGATCATCCTTACTATCATTATTCTGAATTCTTTTTCAGGTAGACTACCTATTTCCTCTTCATTTGTTAGGTCTGGTGTGTTTTGACCCTGCTCCTTCATCTGCTGTGTGTTTTTCTGTCGTCTCATTTTGCTTATCTTACTGTGTTTGGGGTCTCCTTTTCACAGGCTGCAGGTTCGTAGTTCCTGTTGTTTTTGGTATCTGTCCCCAGTGGCTAAGGTTGGTTCAGTGGGTTGTGTAGGCTTCCTGGTGGAGGGAACTAGTGCCTGAGCTCTGGTGGATGAGGTTGGCTCTTGTCTTTCTGGTGGGGACGTCCACGTCTGGAGGTATATTTTGGGGTGTCTGTGGCCTTATTATGATTTTAGGCAGCCTCTCTGCTAATGGATGGGGCTGTGTTCCTGTCTTGCTAGTTGTTTGGCATATGGTGTCCAGCACTGTAGCTTATTGGTCGTTGAGTGAAGCTGGGTCTTGATGTTGAGATAGAGATCTCTGAGAGATTTTTGCCGTTTGGTATTACGTGAAGCTGGGAGGTCTCTTGTGGACCAGTGTCCTGAAGTTGGCTCTCCCACCTCAGAGGCACGGCCCTGATGCCTGGCTGGAGCACCAAGAGCCTTTCGTCCACACGGCTCAGAGTAAAAGGGAGAAAAAATAGAAAGAAAGACAGAAAGAAAGAAAGAGGCTATAATATAGTGAAGTAAAATAAAGCTATTGTAAAGCAAAGCTATACAGACAAAATCGCACCCAGAAGCATATACATATACACTCACAAATAAAGGAAAAGGGGAAAAATTAATATATCCTGCTCCCAAAGTCCACCTCCTGAATTTGGGATGATTCGTTGTCTATTCAGGTATTCACCAGCTGCAGGCCCATCAAGTTGTTTGTGGAGTTTTAATCCGCTGCTTCTAAGGTTGCTGGGAGAGATTTCCCCTTATCTTCCCTGTTCGCACAGTTCCTGGGGTTCAGCTTTGGATTTGGACCCGCCTCTGCGTGTAGGTCGCCTGAGGGCGTCTATTCCCCGCACAGACAGGACGGGGTTAAAGGAGCAGCTGCTTCGGGGGCTCTGGCTCCCTCAGGCCGCGGGGAGGGAGGTGTACAGAGGAGGCGGGGTGAGCCTGCGGCGGCCGAGGCCGGCGTGACGTTGCACCAGCCTGAGGCGGGCAGTGCGTTCTCCCGGGGAACTTGTCCCCGGATCACGGGACCCTGGCAGTGGCGGGCTGCACAGGCTCCCGGGAGGGGCGATGTGGAGTGTGACTTGTGCTCACACACAGGCTTTTTGGAGGCGGCAGCAGCAGCCCCAGCGTCTCACGCCCGTCTCTGGGGTCCGTGCTGATCGCCGCGGCTCACGCCTTTCTCTGGAGTTCGTTTAGGCGGCACTCTGAATCCCCTCTCCTTGCGCGCCGCGAAACAAAGAGGCAAGAAAAAGTCTCTTGCCTCTTCGGCAGCTGCAGACTTTTTCCCGGACTCCCTACCAGCCAGCTGTGGTGCGCTAACCCCTTCAGGCTGTGTTCACGCCGCCAGCCCCAGTCCTCTCCCTGCAATCCAACCGAAACCGAAACCCGAGCCTCAGCTCCCAGCCCCGCCCGCCCCGGCGGGGGAGCAGACAAGCCTCTCGGGCTGGTGAGTGCTGCTCCGCGCCGAGCCTCTGTGCGGGAGTCTCTCCGTTTTTTTCCTCTGCGCCCCTGTTGCTGTGGGGTCTGCGGTGATCGCCGCGGCTCGCGCCCTTCTCTGGAGTTCGTTTAGGCGGCGCTCTGAATCCCCTCTCCTTGCGCGCCGCGAAACAAAGAGGCAAGAAAAAGTTTCTTGCCTCTTCGGCAGCTGCAGACTTTTTCCCGGTCTCCCTCCCAGCCAGCTGTTGTGCGCTAATCCCTTCAGGCTGTGTTCACGCCGCCAGCCTCAGTCCTCTCCCTGCAATCCGACCGAAGCCGAGCCTCAGCTCCCAGCCCCGCCCGCCCCGGCGGGGGAGCAGACAAGCCTCTCAGGCTGGAGAGTGCTGCTCGGCGCCGAGCCTCTGTGCGGGAATCTCTCCGTTTTTCCCTCTGCGCCCCTGTTGCTGTGGGATCCGCGCTGGTAGCTGCGGCTCGCGCCCGTCTCTGAAGTTCGTTTAGGCAGCGCTCTGAATCCCCTCTCCTCGCGCACCAGGAAACAAAGAGGGAAGAAAAAGTCTCTTGCCTCTTCGGCAGCTGCAGACTTTTTCCCGGACTCCCTCTTGGCTAGCTGTGGTGCACTAACGCCTTCAGGCTGTGTTCACGCCGCCAACCCCAGTCCTCTCCCTGCGATCCGACCGAAGCCCGAGCCTCAGCTCCCAGCCCCGCCCGCCCCGGCGGGTGAGCAGACAAGCCTCTCGGGCTGGAGAGTGCTGCTCGGCGCCGAGCCTCCGTGCGGGAACCTCTCCGCTTTGCCCTCCGCACCCCTGTGGCTGCGCTCTCCTCCGTGGCTCCGAAGCTTCCCCCCTCTGCCACCCGCAGTCTCCGCCCGCGAAGGGGCTTCCTAGTGCGTGGAAATCTTTCCTCCTTCACGGCTCCCTCCCACTAGTGCAGGTGTCGTCCCTATTCTTTTGTCTCTGTTATTTCTTTTTTCTTTTGCCCTACCCAAGTACGGGGGGAGTTTCTTGCCTTTTTGGAGGTCGGACGTCTTCTGCCAGCGTTCAGTGGGTGTTCTGTAGGAGCAGTTCCACGTGTAGATGTATTTCTACTGTATCTGTGGGAAGGAAGGTGATCTCCGCGTCTTACTCTTCCGCCATCTTCCCGAGGACCCAGAGGAAAATTTAAAAGTACTAATAGACTGTAGACCTCGATGCAAATCTGAAAATTTAGATGAACTGGATAAATTTTTAGGAAAATAAAGATTACCAAAATTGACCCAATTGGAGTTAGAAAGTATAAACAGATCAATTTTCATAGTAGAAATAATGAGAGGTAAGGAATTATCCCACAAAAAAAAGAGCAGGCTCAGATGATTTCACAGAGGAATTCTAGTAAGCCTTCAAAAAGCAATAGTCTTAATGCTCCATAAATTGTTCCAGAGCATTGAAAACAAAAATGAAAAATGTCCTAACTTCTTTTATGAAGCAAATATAATATTGATACTTAATCCTGCTAAATATACTGTAAAATTATAATAACCATATTAGTTATGAATATTGATGCAAAAATAATAGCAAAGAGAGTTCAACAGCACATTAAGAAAAAAATACACTATGGACCAAGTGAGATTTATTTCATGGTTGGTTTGATATTAGTAAATTCATTAATATCACATACCATATTAATAGCTCTAAGGGGAAAAATCATGTGATTATCTCCATAGATGCTGATAAAGCCATTGATGAAATTCAAAATTAACTGTTGATAAAAGCATTCAAGAAAAAATGAATTGAGGGCTACTTTCTTAACATGATTAAATATATATTAATCTCAAAGCCAGTGTCTTAATGGGGAAACACTAGAGGAATTTCTAAGGTCAGGAATGGGTGGCATAGATGCCAATATATTCACTAAATTTCAGTGTTTTGTTAGAGAGATTAGCCGATGCATTAGATGCAAGAAATCAAAGTATAAGAATAGATAAAGAAGTAAAACTATATCTATCTGCACATGATACATTACATTTGACAAACTGAACAGAATCAAAGATACAAATAATTCAAACACATCATTACAAATATGTCAGTTCTTCCTGTTAATTTCTAAATTTACCACAGTAATAAAGTATAAATAAGCTTTTTATGGAATTTTACAAATTAATGCTGAAATTTTTATAGAAAACCAAATGTAGAAGAATAACCAGAGAAACACTGAAAAAGGAAAATTATGAGTGTAAACTAAACCTATCAGTTATTAACAGACTATACAGCCTCTGTAATTAGAACAAGGAGGTACTGAAGCATAAATAGACAAATACACCAGTGGAATAGAAGAGAAAACACAGTAATAGACCAATGGTCATATGGAAATTTAGTATAAGATAAAAGGCAAAGATAGACTTTTTATAAAGGAAGCTTGGACAACCCTGTTACCGCTTGGAAAAAGAAAAAAATTAGATTCGTACTTTATACTATACAGCAAATGCATTATTAACTTAAAATGCATCAAAGATCTAACTGTAAAACCAAAACCGTTTAGTACTATAAGAAAACATGAGCGAATTCCTCTTTACTTGGTGTAGAAAAAGTCTAATTATGCTTCAAAATCTATAGGCAGTAAAGTGCTGATAACTCTTGACTACATAAAATAAAACGTTTTTGCATGTTAGAAGAAAACACCGTAACTGGAAAACTGGGAGAAAATATTTGAAGCATATTCTACAGACTAAAACCGAATATCCCTTAATATACAAAAAGAAACCTTGAACATCAAGGAGCCAAGGGCCAAAATCCAACAGAAAAGTGGGAAAGAGACATGATCAGATAATTCACAGATTAACATGTAAAATGGCCCTTAGACCTATGAAAAAGTTTCCATTCATAATCAAATAAATGCAAATTAATAAAACCACTGAGATACCATTTTTCACCTATAAGGTGGGTGAAAATTAAAAAGTATCGACAACATACTCCGTTGGCAAGGCTGTGGGGAACAGTTACTCTCATACCTGCAACTTGAAATGCAAGCGGATACAGCCCTTCTTAAGGGTTATTTGGCAATGCCTACAAAACTGTGCTCACCTTTTGACCCTGCAATCTCACTTCTCGGAATCTGCTCTGAAGATACATCCCCCCAAATATGAAAATTATAAATGCACCAGGTTTATCATTGGTAATTGGAAAATACACATGGGGAAAATCTAAGAGTCCATCCATAGCAGAGTGACTGAGTCAGCTACAGTACCTCCGTCCAATGGAGTCCTCTGCAGTTGTCAAAAGAATGAGGAAGGTCTCTGTGAACTAATACGAAGTGATTTTTCCAGTATACATTGGTTAAGTGAAAAAGTACAGAAAGTGTCCATAATATAGTGCTCTTCAATATAGGTAAGAAGGAAATAGGAAAAGATATCTGTATCTCCTCATTTGTGTAAATAAATACAGAAAAGTTAAATCAGAAGCTTATGACAGGCTCAGTGTAAAATTGGTGTCCTGAACCCTGGCTGAGATTTTTTTTTTTGAGAAGTATAGTTGACTACAGTATTAGTTTCAGGTGTGCAACATAGTGATTTGACATCTAAATAACTTTACCAGATGGCCACCATGATAAGTCTAGCAACCATCTGTTACCATATGAAATTATTATAGTATTGTTGACCATATTCCTTATGTTGTATATTACATACCCATGACTTATTTATTTTATAACTGGAAGTTTGTACCTCTTAATCCCCTTCACCTATTTCACCTCCCACCACCCCACCTCCCTTTGCTCTGGTAACCACCAGTGAAATTTCTTTTTTTTTTTTCTCCCTATCCCCCTCCACAATATAAGTCCTCTCTCCCTACCCTTCCCTCCCTAGCAGTAAGAACACCTAACATGAGATCTACCCTCTTAACAAAGTTTTAAGTTCACAGTATAGTATTATTATCTGCAGCTACTCTGTTGTAGAGCAGATCTCTAGAACTTATACTTTATACCTGTTGAATAACAACTCCTCATTTTTCCTTCCCCCCAACCCCTGGAAACCACCATTCTATTCTCTGTTTCTATGACTTTATTGTTGTATTTGGCCAAGGTTAGGTTTAGCTTTTAATCAGACACTAAGGTCTCAAGGGCAGGGGTTAGAATAATTCATTCAAATGCCTTTTAAGGGGCTGGTTCTACTTGTTACTCTGTTAAACATTTGATAGACAGATCTTCCAACTCTTAAAATCAGTGCACATGAGGAAAACGTGATTCTAGATTGATGCAAAACGCTGATGACTTCCCGCTGGAACTGATGGAGTGTGTAACTTGAGTTGCCTGTGAACAAGGTTTCCTGTTCTTTCTGGGGCCCTCAGTCCTGCCGTTCCCACATTAGAGCCTCAAGATGCTTCTTCTGAGACGCCTATGGTTAAAGGTTAGCAGCTCTGCCTGTTCCTTGATAGAAAGGAGTATCTTCAGTGTCCAGTGGATTATGATCAAACATCTGTGGAAAAGCAAATAAAGCCAGTCCCATTATTACAATCTGGGGCATATGTTACCTGGGACAAAGGCAGAACTAATAAGACCTAAGAGGTGGGAATTCTAATGCCTTATAGCTGTCTCTATGTTTATATATCCTATCAACTGGAATAGGAAAAAAGTAACGTTTTAGACAGGCAGTCACATGTGGGGAAAAGAGGGGGCTTTGCATCAGACAGACCCAAATTTAAATCCTGATTCAGATACTTATTAGATGTAACCTGTGCAAACTGCTTAACTTCTCTGAGCCTCAGTTTCCTTATCTGTAGGACAGAAGATCACCCTTTTGTTGAGGTGTCATGAGAACTGGATAAGGCACTGTGTATACTTAGGGTATGTACTAGATTTACAGTCGATGTTGGGTCGTTCCTTCCAATTATTATCTCATAATTTTATATCTTTTCATTCATTTCTGTATTTTGTTCTGTTTTATTTCAGTTCCCATTCACCTTCTCAGCTGCTTAATAACAGGGATTCCCCACGGTTGACTCTGCCTTTCCTCCTTCCTTTGTAGTCCATAGAGGTCTTCCCTCTATCCTTGGCTTTAATTATGATTTTCTTTCCCTGAGAGGAAACAGTATCAGTGTAAGAACTGTTTATATTGATTAGTACCAGGGAAGAATATTGCAAAACTACATTGATATCTAACTTACGGATCATTCAATCTCACTATCTATTGAAGACCTCCTTCACATAAGGTACGGAGATCAAGTCATAAATGAGACCTAGACTTTTGAAGGAGTCTGGTTATAAACCAATAAAAAATATAAGCAAAATAATAATAAATAATATAAAATTTTTACTATGAGATTTAAGTAATTTTAAACAAAAAAATAAATTTTAAATAATAAAAGCAGAATGATACAGTTGAAATAGAGATGCAGAGACTGTGCTATGGGATGTTAGAAGTCATTAATTATGACCAGAGAAATCTCTGCAAAGAAGATGCATTTAGAGTGGGTCTTGAAGGAGGAGAATTTCAAGAGGAAAACCATTTGAAAAATTGATTATTTGGTGATTTAGCTTAATTTTATTCAAAGCATATGAAAGAGGGAGAGGAGGGATCAAAGAGATCTAAGCAAACAAATAATATAATGTTCCTCTTTTTAATTTTTCCATTGGGTAGAAAATTGTTATAGGGCAAAGAGCTGTGAGATAAAGCATTTCCCCTCCCCCTCCCCCACTGAGTCATTTATAAGAAGTCATAAAAAGAGCCGGTATCAGGAAATTACTTCCTCTCTATTGAGACTAGCTAGGGACTTGGTTTAATAGAAACCACTCATTAGAGAAATAAGGGTAATAATCTCAATTATGATCCTCTCTCATCTTGTTATGTGGAAACAACAGAGCACTGAAACCTAGCTGCAGACGGGGGCAGATGCCTAGAACCTTGATGTGACACTGATGGAAATAGTCCCTCAACCTGGGGACACTCTTGGAGGGAGACACAAGTCCATGTTGCACTGTGTTTTGGGTGAAGCTTGTATTGAGCAGTAGCAGGAACTGACTTGTAAGAATATTTTGTCTGTAGTTTCAGTTTGTTTGGTGCTTTGAACAAAACAGTTATGCAAGTTTACTTGTGAAGAGCGCGACCTCCAAAATAAGGAAATCTGGACTCGCTCACAGCTGTGTGACTTGGGAACCACAGTTTCTTCACAAATCAAATGAACCAATGTGACTTCTTACCAGGCATGGTGAGGATCAAAGGCCCAAATCCAGATGAACACAGTTTAAAACTTTTAAAAGCTTTTATTCATGTCAGTTATTGTTCAAGGGCACATTAAATCAACCAATAAATTACCAGACACATGGCATTACCTTGTCTCGGGAAACCAGGGATTGTTCTCATTTTGTGGAGAAAGCTGGAAGGTCATTATTGAATTCTTCTTGTGGATGGTTTAGATAATAGCTATAAATTATGACTCTATTTCCTCCAAAATAGTGTCTTTCAAACCGTAGGTTGTCGGCATTACTGGGCCCTGGAATCAATTTAGAGTTGTCACCGGCATTTTTTTTTCCTTACTGAAACAGAGAGAGTAGAATAGACCAGAATGCAATGGAAAATACACAACTGTATCATGGTATAAGGGCACAAACTTTTAAATGAAGAATTTGTTACATGCCTGTACACATGTGCACATGCACAAACGCATATACACTTTGTAACTACTAGTTATAAAGGTCAAATGTATTTCTTAAAATGGCTTGCAGTCAACATTTGAAAAACTTCCCTCTAGAGTGTTAACGATGCATGACACTCTTAAATTTTTTTTTTTCTTTCCCCCAAGCTGCTGCCTTTCTCTCTGCAGCCTGCCTCTGCTGATGGGGTCTTCGCTCATGTTGCATTTCCCTTATTAGCATTCACTGGCCTTTTTTTTCTTTTTTAACATCTTTATTGGAGTATAATTGCTTTACAATGGTGTGTTAGTTTCTGCTTTATAACAAAGTGAATCAGCTATACATATACATATATCCCCATATCTCCTCCCTCTTGCGTCTCCCTCCCATCCTCCCTATCCCACCCCTCTAGGTGGTCACAAAGCACCGAGCTGATCTCCCTGTGCTATGCGGCTGCTTCCCACTAGCTATCTATTTTACATTTGGTAGTGTATATATGTCCATTGCCACTCTCTCACTTCATCCCAGCTTACCCTTCCCCCTCCCTGTGCCCTCAAGTCCATTCTCTACATCTGCGTCTTTATTCCTGTCCTGCCCCCAGGTTCTTCAGAACCTTTTTTTTTTTTTTAGATTCCATATATATGTGTTAGCATACGGTATTTGTTTTTCTCTTTCTGACTTACTTCACTCTGTATGACAGTCTCTAGGTCCATCCACCTCACTACAAATAACTCAATTTCATTTCTTTTTATGGCTGACTAATATTCCACTGTATATATGTGCCACATCTTCTTTATCCATTCATCTGTCGATGGACACTTAGGTTGCTTCCATGTCCTGTCCTACATGTACATTGTGGTACATGTGTCTTTTTGAATTATGGTTTTCTCAGGGTATATGACCAGTAGTGGGATTGCTGGGTCGTATGGTAGTTCTATTTTTAGTGTTTTGAGGAACCTCCATACTGTTCTCCATAGTGGCTGTATCAATTTACATTCCCACCAACAGTGCAAGAGGGTTCCCTTTTCTTGACACCCTTTCCAGCATTTATTGTTTGTAGATTTTTTGATGATGGCCATTCTGACCAGTGTGAGGTGATACCTCATTGTAGTTTTGATTTGCATTTCTCTAATGATTAGTGATGTTGAGCATTCTTTCATGTGTCTGTTGGCCATCTGTATATCTTCTTTGGAGAAATGTCTATTTAGGTCTTCTGCCCATTTTTGGATTGGGTTGTTTGTTTTTTTAATATTGAGCTGCATGAGCTGCTTGTAAATTTTGGAGATTAATCCTTTGTCAGTTGCTTCATTTGCAAATATTTTCTCCCATTCTGAGGGTTGTCTTTTTGTCTTGTTTATGTTTTCCTTTGCTGTGTCAAAGCTTTTAAGTTTCATTAGGTCCCATTTGTTTATTTTTGTTTTTATTTCCATTTCTCTAGGAGATGGGTCAAAAAGGATTTTGCTGTGATTTATGTCATAGAGTATTCTGCCTATGTTATCCTCTAAGGGTTTTATAGTGTCTGGCCTTACGTTTAGGTCTTTAATCCATTTTGGACACTTAAATTTTTTATCTCCTCTTACATTTCTCATAAGTCTTACTTTCTACATTCTCAACTGCCTACTGGACATTTTTTCTAGGTTGTTTAGCTTTCATCTCAAACTGATATTTCTAGAACTAAACTCTCTCTACCTTCAAATCGTTTTATTTTACTAAATTTCCTTGTCTATTTTATTCACTATACTGCTGGTTATTCTTGGTTAAGCCCTTTGTAATTTTCAACTCTTGTCTGTCTCTTTCCCTCTCTTCCTCATCTTGAATCATGGGGGTTTAAGGGTGTGGAACTAACATTAACTAAGTACTTGAAATTTATCAGGCACCTTGCCACTTGTTTTATATGTTGCTTCATGTAATTCTCATGATACCTTTATAGGCAATGAGCCTCAGAGAGGTTGAGGGGCTGGCCCCAAGTCAGGCAAATTGTATTTATGTAGAGCAGCTCTTTTCCTTCTGTCAGCTTAGGTATCTGACTCCAAAATACACATGCTTTCTGTTACATTCTGCCATCTTCCCAAATATACTCTCTTTACATTTATTTCTACAGAAGCTTAGTGCAGTTACAATCCAGAATAATAATTGCGACAAGATCTTGGGTTACCATCAGGGCTCATGTTGCTGGAAAGGACTTCAGAGCTCTGAACTGTTATTTTACAAAAGACATAATTAAGACACAGAAAGGTTAAGTGATTTGACTTCAGCCATAGGCTACCTGTGGCAGATCCTTGGTCAGAATTCAGGTCTGATTTTCGTATAATGTTCGTTTCATCTCTCTTACTAGCCTGAGGAAGTAGGTGAAAAGACAAAAGAAACCCAGGATATCTACAGGGCAAAGCGCTTTGGAACCCCCTAAGGTGTCAGAGTCTTTAGATGAAATGGGCTCCTTATCAAATCCTTAGGATCAGAAATCCTTTGAGATTTTTTGTCTGAATCATCATGGCTCAATATACTTCTAAAAGTCCTTTATTGGCCAATCCTGTGTGCACAGTTGGAAGTCCTGTTAATGGGCCCTCTGATGAGTTAAGGATTCTAAATAGTAGAGAAATAAACTCACTGAGCCTTTTGCCTTCCATTTGGGGCTCCAGCTGACCAAGCAAGGGTGGGGTTTAAGTCAAGCTCAAGATTGTTGAAGCACAGTAAGTGGGGTATACATGCCTGTTCCGCATCCTTCCATTTCATCTCTTGATATACTCAGTTACCCCAACCTTGGTTCCCTGACTCATTTATTCATTTCAACTTCTGGTGGATCCATTATGATTTTTATTATGTTTTGAATTTGCCTCGGTTCAACTTAAGGTTTCCTTCATCTCCATTTCTCTCCCCCCTCCAATAAAACCACTTCTGTATTTCTAAAGAAAAGTACTTTTCATTTACTTTCTTCACTGGGAGTTAGGAGGTTCTTAGTTCAGGTTTCTGGCAGCTTTGCAGGCAATACTTGGTAAGGATGGCACAGTGGTTACAAAATCTTTAATATTAGGCTTCCAGCCTTCCTGAAATAGGCAGAAGGGGTGTATCAAAAGTAGAACCTTTATTTGAACACATTCTCTTTATGATAGGAATCACTTTAAAATGCAGAAGAGTTCTGGATTATTGATGCACTCACCCGAGTGTTTAAAGGCACACATTGAAGAGAGATTATTTTAGTAAACTGTCCTACATGCAGATAGGCCTAAGGTAAAAGTATAGGTCTTTGTTCATTGTGGTTTAAAATCATTGATGACTTCAGAAGATGAGACGCCTAGTTGTGAGACCGTGAATACTTTTATTTACTAAGTGAGAGGACCCATTAATATCCTGAATTCAGCATTTATTTGTTTTTGTTTAGAAGGAAAACAACATTCCAGAATAAATGGAGAAACTAAATACTGCTCCATATCTTGTATGCCATAGTCTTTTCTACCTTTGTACTTTATTCTTATGCTAATACCTTCCACCTCCCTTCTGGAATTCCCATCCAGCCCTCTCCTCTGCTGTAAGTTCTACTCAGTTAAACAACTAGTGTCTTAAGCTGCCAGAGTCCTTGTCAAATCCTTAGGACCAGAAGTCCTAGGAGGTGTTTTTCTAAATCATCCTGGATTGATATGCCTCTAAAAGCCCTTCTTTATTGGTCAAATGCTGTGTGAGTTGTTTGAATGTAATTCCGCCAAGAAAAGGGAATAAAACTGTTAAAATTCCCAGCTGCACCATGAAAATTAATTTTACTGCACTAGCCCACACATATAGCTCAGCATTCTCGGAACGGTTACCCTTAAGCCCACACAGTTTAGTATTTAAATTTTCTTTAATTGTTTTGAAGTTATTTTTTTGTATCCACCTCTAGGTACAAATCTCTATACATTTATTAAGTGTCCACTATGAAAGGTGCTGCTTGGCACTGGGGAAGATTTTTTTTAATGGAGATATTGCCAGTGACCTCAAGTTATTGACCCATCCATTCCTTGGACACCCATTTATTGAGCATTTTCTGTAGGATAGGTCCTGTGTTAGATATTGGGGATATGACATTCATCAAAAAGTCACTTGGCTGTATGTACTCAACAGGAACCGTGACCAACAGGTGCTGAAACCAGGGGTCAACAAACTTTCTGTAAAGGGCCAGATAGTAAATATTTAAGGCTTTTCCATGTGGTCTTTATTGCACCTACTCAATTCAGCCATTGTAAGAGCAGCCATGGACAATACGAAAGTAAATGGGCATGGCTATATTCCGATAAACCTTTATTTACAAAAACAGGAGGTGGGCCAGTTTTGGCCCTGGGCCACAGTTTGCTGGTTTAAACAGATAGGTCTTTATTATTCGCAGGTAATAAGATGCCCATAGGTAGCTGCTGCTGGCTTTAGAATCTCAGTCATAGTAGTGCCACTGTCTCTGAAATTTTCTTGTTTTTTTTTCCTTATGGTGACAGGATGACCACTGTCCTCCAGCTATTATGATGCCACTCAAGGTAGGAATAACAGGGAAAGGAAAAGGGCTAGGACACTGAAGAATATTGCTTTTTTTTTTTTTTTTTTTTTTTAATAAAAATCCTCACAGCAGACTTTTTCTCATGTCTCATGGACCTTAACTCCTTGCTGTCAGGAAGGCTGGCAACACAAGCATTTGACTTTTTAATCTTCATTGTGAGATGTGGCAAGGGAGAGGGGATTGCAAATGGCTTTGGAGGAAGCCAGTGTCTACTACAAACACAGTGGTCAAGACAATTCCTGTTTTCAGGAGACTAATAAATGGGTGGGGTTTATTGTTCAGACGAACAATCGACAGATAATTCTAATATGATGTGCGAAACAGGAGTCAGCATAGAGTCGCATAGGAGCCGACTGAAAGGACAGCATAGATTTGGGTGGGGTTAGGTATGGGGGGACGCCAGGGAAGCCACATCTAATCTGAGTTGTTGAGGAGAAGAGAGGAATGGCATGTAGATAAAAGGATTAAGTACTATAATTATGGTGGAAACAAGGAGCTAGAAGCATTCAGAGGGAAAAGAGCTCAGCTGGGGTCTCGGATAATTTTGTCAGTCTGCTCAGTTTTCAAGTAAAATATCAGTGAGTGAGGATGTTGGGGGAAGAGTGTTTTCAGGTGGTGAGGACAGAGTGAGCTGAGGGATAGAAGGGGAAGAGAAATGTGGACCGATAGACCCAGTTCTTTCTGGTACACCAAGGGTCAGTCCTCCATTTGGAGAGCATGACCAGTAATTACTAACGGGGAGGAGCAATGCTCGGCTATTATTTGACATGTCATTCTAGCCCACCATAGCGCTGGCTTCAGCTCCATCTGAGCTGCCAGCTGGCCCCAGTTTAGCAGCCATAGACGCGGACCTTCTTGCTCCACGTATTCTGGCTGCTGCTGCATGGGTCAGAGATGAGCCGTCCTTGCAGAGCCCTGCCACATTCATACATTTGTGAGCTAAATATGGGTTGCTGTTTTTAAGCAACTAAATTTTGGAAGATCTGTTACACAGTGATAAATAACCAGAAAAATTTCTGATCGTCTTCTTGGAATATATTCCTAGAAAAGGAAAGACTGTGTAAGAGTATAAATATTTTAAAGGTTCTTCATACATATTGCCTTACAGACTTCTAGAAGCGTTGTCAATTGCACCCCTCTCATCAGTGTATGGGAGTGTCTGTTTCACTGTACACTTGCCAGCATTGAAGATTATGTTAAAAATAACTTGTTTTAAATTCTTGAAAGTTAACTTTTTAGTTATTTAATGAATTTCTGTTAGTTTACTTTTGTGCAACTGCCTATTTTTCTTTTTGATTTGTCCTTTAATAAAAGGACTATCCTCTTATACTTCTGGCACATGTTTCCCCAGCTTATTTGCTTTTAAAACTTTTATCCTTTTAATTTTGCTTTCAATTTTTATGTAAATGAATTTAATATTATATAATCTAGTTTCTTACTTCTTTCCATGAAAAAGACAAGCAAAGAGTGATAACCCACACAGAATGACCAGAAATAATACCTGAGGCTCCAATAGAGACAGCCAGATGCACAAAGCAAAGCAATCTGTAGATGTCACATGTACAGCACAGGCAGCTATAAACCCCTTTCCAGAGGTGACTGCTTGTGGCTCTGATTGCATCACCAGGGAAGGGCAGTTTTTTGGGGGATTATCAACAAATAAAACTCTTCTGGAAACACAGATGAAAGAGTACAACATTGCCCAAGTCTATGGATTGATTATACCTATAATAACAAATGATCCCTTCTATAATACACTTCCGATATAACGGGGTATCTCTAGGAAGCAAACACTATCCTCATACTTAGGAATCTACATTTTAATGGACTTCTATGATAATACAGAGAATGAGACTTAAACTCAAGGATTTAAGTTTTTATGTTTCTTAAACTCAAGGATTTAAGTTTTATATATTTCTTAAAAATTATAAACTTAGAGTATAAGTTTAAATTCTTCAAAGAAAATTATTCATTTCCATCACCCAGACACACTGCTATTAACATTTTAGTAAATGTCTTTTTTTATAAGCAGTTTTAACATTTGAATTCTTTTTGTGTGAACAACTATGTATCCTGCACTTCTCACTTACTGTTAAATGAAGGCACTTGGCTTTGTTATTCAAAACTATTCCTAAACATTTTAATAGCTATGTCATGTAATGTATACTCAGTTATTCTTTTTGTAGCATATTTAGTTTTTTTCCATTTGTGTCACTGTTATGGGTAATTCTATGATGAACATCTTTGTGCTTTTTCCACATTTATTATTATTTTTTAGGTTACTTCCAAGAGGTGAATTATGGAGTCAAAGAATATGAACTTCGTTAATTTTCACAATGTATATGGACAAATACAAATATTTACTTTTTCATAAAGAAAACTTTGCTGTTTTCCATATGTTTAATTTTGTCTGGCTGGTTTAGCCTTAAAGCCTTTAGGCTGATGTCATTGCTAGCCCCAGACCTTATTGGAAGGAAGGCAGGAAGAGGGGTAAACGTGGCAGTGCCCAGAGGACGGGTTTCGGATGAACAGTTTAAGTATAGAAAAGTGGAGGTTTTGAGACAGAGATTAAATTGTGCTCCAAATATTTTACTGCTCAGGGTGTGTGGAGTTGGGAGTTTATTTAATGACCTCCCAAAGCTTCCTTATACAAGGCAGTGATTTAGCTGGGTTGTACTATTAACATATGGACTCTTCAGAAATGACAAGGATTCTGTGGAAGATAGACACAAATGAGCCTGTAGACTGTCGGCACAATGAATCAGCGTTTGTAGCACCAGGCCTGCCAGGCTCGAGATGATGTATTGGAAGCCCTGTGTCCCTCTTGGGAATCTGTGGGCAGACATACAGGATGGATGGCCGGCCACAGAAAACACATCCATGCCCCCAGAGGAAAATCCTCTTACAGCAGCCACCTAGGGGGCTGGAGGAAATTTATTTTAGGCAAGAATTTACTTTGTCAGTTACATTGAACATGGTGGGATTAGTAGCAGAATTTAGGAATTCTCTTTGTCAAGTTCCTACTTTGTTTGGCAACAACCTTTTTTGTTTTTGTTTTTTTTAGAAATTCACGTTCTTTTATTTATTTATTTATTTATTTATTTATTCATGACTGTGTTGGGTCTTCGTTTCTGTGCGAGGGCTTTCTCTAGTTGTGGCAAGCGGGGACCACTCTTCATCGCGGTGCGCAGGCCTCTCACCATCGCGGCCTCTCTTGTTGCGGAGCACAGGCTCCAGACGCGCAGGCTCAGTAATTGTGGCTCACGGGCCCAGTTGCTCCGTGGCATGTGGGATCTTCCCAGACCAGGGCTCGAACCCGTGTCCCCTGCATTGGCAGGCAGATTCTCAACCACTGCGCCACCAGGGAAGCCCCCTGTTTTTGTTTTTAATTCTCTTACATATAGCTATTCTCAGTCTTCACTGTGAACCAGATTCACTTGTGGAGCTCATTAAAATGCACACTCTCAGGCCTTACCCCTAGAGACTCTGATTCAGTAGGTTGGAGTTGGGGCCCAGGAATTTGCCCCTTTTTAGGCGAAGCTGACGCAGGTGCTTCTTTGACTACAGGTAGAGAAACACTGACCTGGGGGCTGTGAGGACCAGCCAGGTGCTTCTCCCAAATCCCCCTTCTAGGAGGGATTGTCGCCCCCGCTGCTGGCGGTGCTGTCAGCCCCCTCAGGGATTGCTTCAGCCACAGAAAGCCTCTTCGCCCCCATCCCCAAAACAGTGACTGATCCAGGCAGGAGTACAAAGGCCTGGTGCACTCGGCTCATCATAGATCAACCTCATGGCCATGGTAGCTCCAAAGCCCCTCATGGTGTCGGCTGAGGCCCCAGGTCTTGCTTCACAGTACAGCTTCTCCCCTCTCCCAGTCCTGCTTCCTTTTCCCACCTTCCGCCAGGCTTGATCCTGAGGACACTTTCTCGTGAATTTTCTGCACAGTAAATTCCATTTCAGGCCGGGCTTCCCCCAGAACTTGACTATAAATTGGGGCTCACACGGGTTCTGCCATCATGTAAATCAAGAGGACAGAAAAGTAGAGGGCTAAATGGGATGCCCTCCACTCCACTGGTAACCCCACCTACCCACTGGTCCCCCCCCAGCCACCATCAGCTTGCCCTCTGGCAAGTTCCACATCTTCTCCATTACCTTCTGCCTTTTCATTACCCAAGGTTTATCCTTGGTTCATTCAGTTGTTCAGTAAACCTTTGTTAAATAGATTTTAATCAGATTTTCCCTGATTGAAAATATTATGGTCTGGAAGAAATAGAGTATAGAGTGAGATTTGTTCCAAGATGCTCTCCTCTCTAGAGTAGATCATGGTTTATAAGTGTCTCTCTTGTGATATGTAAGTTTGTGATATGAGTCACAAAGTGAGCTCTTACAAGGTTTATTGGAGTCTCTTTGTTAATGCTTTCCTTTGCTCTATCTTCCATCCATCCACCTTCCTCACACACCCCACCTGCAGAAGGCAGAATAGAACAATGATTAGGGTCAGAGACTTCAGTGTCAAACTAAGTTGAGATACATAGTAAGAACTCAATAATAATTGAGCTAATATTTATAGAGCCCTTATTCTGTACCATGCACTGTTGATTTAATCCTTGCCCAGTTCTATGAGGTAGATACTATTAACCTCATACTCCAGGTGAGTAAACTGAGATAAAGAGAGATTAAACAACTTATTGGTCACATAGCTATAAGTAAGTGACGGAGTTGAGATTCAAACCCAATTATTTATAATTATAAGCTATCAAATAAAATATCAATAATGATATTTGTTATTAATATCATGGAATCACCATCATTATTATTAATATGTAGAAAGCAATTACCTTTTTCTCTTGTCAAACATTCCCCAGTGCTCTCAGAAACATTCTTAATTTGTAAAGCCAATGACTGAGGTCCAATATTGCGATATTCATTTGTCATTGAGCGGTGAGCTTAGCTTATTGCCAGGGTTATTGGCCATAGGGTGATGCTTCAACAGTCTTAATTCACATTACCCAAATTATTAAGGTCATCATTCTGAGAAACATACACAATTATTTTTTTATGGAACTGTGTCTCCAAAACTCCATCCTTTTAGACACAGGTTGCTTTCTGCTTTTCTGTAATTGGTCTCCCATCTAACATCTAAACATTCCTGGGAAATTGGTGATGGATTGGAGTCCCAGCGTTGCTTAGAGGAAAACAGACTTTCAAACTCCTTAGATGGTTGGTCTCAGTTTATGCTTTTATTCTCCGCTTATGTCCTTATTTACACCAGGCCTGGGAAAAAAAGGGGGAAAGCCAAGTTCTGAAGCAAAACTTTGGAAATAAGATAAATTCCAGCTGCTTCAGCAAAAGGAAGCAGCTGTATTCAAGCAAAGCAAATGATAAAAACTGGATTACCCTCTCCTGCTGGAGACCAACAGAGTTTCAAGAAGTTTGGGACAAAAATGGAATTATTTCTTTGAGTTTAATTTCAGTTTAGTGTAAGGCATCCTCTGAAATGTGGACATTTTCACTTAAATTATTCTCCCACAGAGCCAGGACGAAATGGTCTTTTTAGAGAGTGACCTTTAAAAGTACGTGGAGAGAAAAGAAGATGAAGGAAGGTGCTGGACAATTGTCACTTTTTCATCAGAAAGGAAAAAACGTTTTATGTACCTCATCCCTAAATGCTGGCATCGTCATCGTCATCGTCATCGTCATTACAATTACCAGTTACTGAGGTTGACTATGGGGCAGCCACTGGGGCACACAGATGATCTCTTTCTACAATACGTCCTTGACTATGTATAGATCAACACCTCTAACATCTGACCCCACATTGCTCGGTATGACTCTGCTCTCCATCTATTGAATCTGTCATAATCACCTGTTAACTTTCAATTAGTCAGTTCATTCATGCATCGATTTCTTCATTTATTAAGGAGTTGTTGAACATCGAATACAAAGTAGGCACTGTGCGAGGTGCTTACAGCTCATTGGGGGAGATAAACTTATTCACAAAAAAAGTCACAGTGCAGTGAGATACATGTTTAATGTGGGTGTTCTTGGAAAGGAGGAAGTGGTCATTGCTGCTTAGGAAAAGATTTCGTGGGGGTCAGGGATGCCTCACGGGAGAGGAGGAGGAGGAGGAAGTGAAGGAGATGCTGAGTGGGTCTTGAAAGGAGCAGAAGTTTTCTAGCTTTTGCTCAGAGCTGGATTCTCCTACTGTGCTCCATGGACCTTAAACACTGTTCAGACATGTTTTGGGGTATCTGTCCAGCCCATTCCCATAATGGTAAATCATATTTTATGGCATGGATCTACCTCCTTCCCATATTTAATTGGACTAAGGATAAATCTCGAAACTTAGCTGCACCAGTAAGAGTCTCTTTTTTTTTTTTTTTTTTTCGTTCTTAATTAATAGACATAGAGGCTGTGACTGGGGAGTCGAGGACACTGGAGCCAAAAGATCAGGATTAAAAATTTCAGACTAACTTTCCTCTCTGCTTGCATAACTTGTTATTGTTAAGATGGGCCCTGAGATATTGCAGCTGGACCCAAATAAATCAACAAATGAATTGATCACACGGTGCTAAGATAATAAATATGGGATTTGGCACGGCAAGTGGAAGAAATTGGGAGCCACTTTTGATGGTGTGGTTGGGCAAGTCTCTCTGAGGAAACAATATTTCAGCTGGGATCTGAAAGGTGAGAAAAAACAGGCCATCAGAGAATGAGGGCAAATGCCGCCCAGGCAGGAGCAGCGGCTGGGGCACATCCTAACGGCAGAGCAGTGTGGCTAGAGAAGTGAGTAAGGCGGAGAGGAAATCTGGACCAGTTGGGACCAGGACCTATAGGCATTTGGTATTTTACTCTTGATATAGAATAAAACCAGTAGCCATTAATGAGTTTTAAGCAGAGCATTGACAGTATCTGATTTAACTATAGTCGTCCCTCCCTATCCAAGGGAGATGCTTCCAGGACCCCACGGATACCAAAATCCATGGATGCTCAAGTTCCTTATATAAAGTGGCCTAGTACAGTCGACCCTTCATATCTGTGGATGTGGAACCTGAGGATATGGAAGGCCAACTGTGGTATCAATTCATTTCAAGCTCTCAGTGAGTGACCTAGCAGTAGGGATTTTTTTTTTTTTTTTAGTTTTATTGAAATATAGTTGATTTACAATGTTGTATTAGTTTCAGGTGTATAGCAACATGATTCAGTTATACATACATATAAAATACATCCTTTTTTTTACATTCTCTTCCATTATAGGTTATTACAAGATATTGAATATAGTTCCCTATGTTATACAGTAGGTCCTTGTTGGTTATCTATTTTATATATAGTAGTGTATGTATTTTAATCCCAACCTCCTGATTTATCTTCCCTCTCCCCGCTATCAACTTTGGTAACCATAAGTTTGTTTTCTATATGTGGAAGCAGTAGGCATGTCTAACACGTGGTGTAGGCTAGCACGATCAAACTATTCTACATGTGTCTGTGGACTTCACATGGCCCAGTCTGGCCCTTTTTGGGGGCGCAATCTGTTACCCTAGATACCCAGAACTCAGTGGCATAGGAAACTAATGATCATCAAAATAGCAACATTTATAGATCCAGACTGTAATTATTTTTAATATAACTAACTGTATTTAAGCCTCATGTATTAGGTCAACTACCTATTAATGGATAATTGGGGATGATTATTATTATCCCAAAGTCAAGAGAAGTTCCATAATTGATCCAAGCATGCAGGCAGTGAGTGGTGGAGCTGGGATTCATGTTTAGGTTGTTCTGACTCTAAAGCCAGAATATTTAACTACTCTTTTGTCTCTTGTTATGTTAAAGCTGACTGAGATTTCTGAGCAGAATCAATTCCTACCCTCTCATTTTAGAAAGTGAGGCAGTCATGGCCGAATGTTAAGTAGTCTGGGTGAGGTCACACAGCAGCTAGCTGGTGGCCTAGCCTTGTTCAAGATTGTACTTACTAGTTCTCACAGACAGTTTTGAACTACGTGTGCCCTAGTATTGCATGTACTGGTGCTAGTTACCTACATCTTGTCTTAAGAATCTTTGGTTTTGTGACTCTTACAAGCAAGACGACAACACACTTTTGTATTAATGACAAAGTGAGATTACTTCATTAAAGAATTAAGAAGGAAAACTATCTATCTGTGGGAGGAAGGTCAGATAACATGCTATGCAAATGTAGCTCAAAATCATGTGGTCCATCACATGTCCAGAGCAACAGCCAAAAAATGAAAGGCTTCCTATGGTGCTAAACATCTCAGTGCTTTTTGGTCAATCTGCATCTTATTCCACCCGGTGAACTTAAACCCGCCTCCCCCAACTTGCCTTTCATCTGTGAACACCAATCTGGGTTATTTTATTTTTAAGGCTCTATAGCTCCTAGGCTTCATCTTCCTATGACAGAGGAGAGGTTAATTATGAATATCCGAACGATGTTGTGTCAGTCATTCCCAATGTGTGTTTCTGGAATACTAGCTCTAGTAGGCATTATGTGAAAAAAGGGTTCTGTAGCCAAATGGGTTTGGGCAAGGCTGAGCTTACTGAGTTAGATAATTTTTTTTCCTACAAGAAACCTATGGTCTTTAACATGTATTGTGACTATCAAAGACAGGGGTATAGAACATGGCATTTCCCAAATAGATTTGACAGTGGAAAACTTCTCTCAGGGTTTCCACTAAAACTCTCAAAACTGTAAGTGCTGGCCAATTCTCTGACCTAATTCTCAGGCACTTAATCGGCTACAGCCAGGCTTGCTCTATATAAATAAAGTCTGCTCCAAGTATAACAGTGAGATTCTCCATCCCTAGGACTCTTAATTAGCTTTTTACCCTTTCTTTATCTCCCAGCCTTTCTCTCCTTTTTTTTTTTTTTTCCATTTTTGCATCGGTACATGGCAAAACATTCTTAAAATTGAAAAATGCAACTTGATGTACACGTGGAGAAATATGTAGTCTGTGTAGTATAATCTCAGAGGCACAGAAAAGGTACCTTTGCTCAAAACTATCTGTATTTCTCTTTAGCCCCATTTCGTGATATGAATGATATACTTAACAACTCATTTATATAGCTTTATTAGTATTGCCTTAGAAAGAGTATCTTCTAGCCATTGATAGCATCTGATGAATTAGATGCTCTAATTCTCTAATTATTTTCCCTTGAAAGGTTATAGGGAGAGGGCTTTGAGAGGGTAGGAATTTTGATGAGGACTGTTACAGGCTGTTGTGCTTTGGGGCCAGAATCATCTAGCTGTTTCCTACCTGTTTCCTACTTGCCAGCACTACCCTTCCTTGACTGGGACACTCCTGATTCCCCAATCCACATTACTTTGATTCTGGAAACTCCCATAGGGAGTTCCAGAGTTCCATAGTAGAGGTCTGTACACTCTGGGACTTGATGAGTGTTGAACAAGGCAGATAAATCTGCATGTAAACTCACACAGCATTTTGGTCTTTTAGGTCAAACAGTAACAGTAAATCTTAAAACAGTAATACCAGTTACTAAACAGTAAAAACAGTTTATTTTGATACCACCTGATTTTACATGATACTTAAAAGTGGCTGGAATCATGGTTAAAAAGATGCATTTGAACATTGTGCCTCCTTCTGACTGTTTCTGGAATGCTGTTGGGTAGCTAACAGCTACCTAGGCAGTAGATGGACAGCTGACTCAGCGTGGACTTCCTGGCTTCTGGCTCACTATGCCCAGATCAAGAAGGAGTAGGGAAGGGGAGGAGGTAAAGAAGGGAGCAACTAAGTGTGCAGTGGGGTAGGAGATTGAGGAGTTAACTCTCCTGTCTCATGGAGACATTGAATCTTGTCACTAGAAGGGACATTTACACTGAGTTTAATTGCTGTCTTTTAGAGGTGAATCAAGCAGACCAGAGAGGGTAAATGACCTGCCTACAGACATTCATTAGAGCTTGGATCAGAGCTCAAGCCTAGTGTTCTGCTTTGTTAGACCACGCTGCCAAAGACCTGCAGGCTGGGTGACATCAAAAGGATGATGGAGCCAGGAGAAAATGTGGGCAGAGCGACCTCTCTTCTCTGTCACCTCCATCTTCCCACTGCCCACTTCCGTGCTCCCTTCTTTCACATTTTTCCTTCCTTTTCTTGCCATTTGTCCTAAAACCAGCCCCCTCTTCTTCTTTTGCTACTCCTTTTGTTTCTCATTCTTTCTCACCTTATTTTGTCACTCTTTTTTTTACATTCTTTTCTCTTCCCACAATTTTAGTTGCTAACTCATTTCTTTCCTATGTCTCAGATGTTTCTCTCCAAGGTGTCAATTCCTACAACTTCAACTGATTTGCAACTTGGTTCTGTTCAAGGTGACTGCAAATGGCTATGCATCTGAGCGCACAACTCTAAGGGGTACAGAAACTTCAGTATGACCATCCCCTGTCCTCTGGTCCCATCCCTAACCAAGAACTTGATTTATATGCAACAAAATGGGAAAAAAAAATAGACAAACTTCCATTGGCTATGACAACTGCTCTCTAAGAAGGGCAGAGCTTGTATGGTCCTGCTGAGGAGCTTGCTGGGTTTGGTGAATGAAGGTAAGCTAAGACAGACTTTTGCTATCTTGTCTTGGGAGAGGTGAATGGCTTTCCATAGCCAAAAGAGAGGAATTTGGAGTTGCATGAAGAAGAGAGATGAAATAGTTTGGATAAGAAGAAAGAAGCCAGAAAGCTGGGGTGAAGCTGGTCTCAGGAGCAGCCAGTGGAAATTCCCCATGGTGAAGTGACCTAAAGACATCTTAAGAACAGGGATGCATAAAAGTTGTGATGGCAGCAGCCTCTTCTGTCTCCCTCCAGATCCTAAGTTCATTGAATTGCAGTCGTCCATGCTTTGGGGTTATGTCTGATTGATGGATTTGGAAATTGCTTACAAGGCTAAGTTTGACATTTGGGGACATTCAGTGCTGAGTGGAGAAAACAAGCCTATGAGAAATAGGAGCCTGGAGCAGAGGTGGCCATGAGCGTGAGGTTGCCCAGGAATCTGAAAGAAAGTTTGGAGGGAGGGCAGCTGTTTTGGACTTGCACTGAGCATGGAACAAGGGTTGGAGCTGATTTTCTCTACATTTCAAGGGGCCAGGATTCCTTGGCCGACATCTGGTTTACACGTATATGATTAGAACACGGATGGGTTTCCCCAGGCCCAAATTATAACCACATAGCATCAGCTTCTCATAAACTGCTAAGAGAGAAGATCACAGAGGCTCTTATCCAAGGGCAATGGCATGTTTACTTTTCATTTAGAAAGAAGGTCTTGGAAAAGATCAAATGGGTAAACTTGTTAATGCAGCCAATGTGCAAAACCTGAGAAGAGTCTCTTCAGTGCTTATTGCCAGCTGGCACATGGCAGTTGCCTAAAGACTTAGAGCGGGGGGGCCTGGAAGGATGATTAGAAACCATTTCCACTCATAACTGAGCAGGGATGCCAGGTAGGAGACGTGTTGGCTTCCATAATGGGAAGACACTTTTCCTAATGAAATAGGATATTTTTCTTTTGGAATTGACCGAAACACCATAGACCATAAACCATCATCACCCCTCTCTGGTTAAAATAAAACAAGTATTGGAAAGCTGACTTGGGCTGGGGTGCTGGTAAGCAGGACTCAGTGGTCCTCAGTTTCTTCCATTTCAGAGCAATGAGAGAATTTCCAGCAGAGAGGATGTCTTTAAATAAAAATGCTTACCAGTAGGAAGCATTGATGTAACAGGCACTGTGCTAAGTAAATGCATCACTTGCATCACTTAATTAAATTTAATTCTCACCACAGATATTATCTGTGGCCAATGGAAGTCCTGTGGTTGCCCCACTTGAGCAAATACTGACTTTTTAGGTCTTTAGAAATGTCTGAGAGCAATCTGTCATTATCACTGTTGATTGATTAAATATCAATTAATTTTTACTACCATGCCCCAGCTCAAAGAACAAATCAAATACAGCAGCTTTTATAGCTGGTGAGCAGCAAGGGTTTGTTTTTTAAAAAAATATGGACTACTTTGTTGATTACTCCTGAGGTCTTTGAGACAGATCTGCTGAAGTAGGAAAAAAGAAAACCCATTACAGGGGCAAAGCCAGGCACCTTGGGCTATAATCTTGGATAAATTGATAGTATTTCTTAGTCTCAGATTTCTCATCGGTAAACGAAGGGATTTGAAATGAAAATTCTTTTCTGGCCCCTCCAGCTAAAAAATCTGCTTCTATGTTTTGAAGCTCTGTAGCTATTACTGGCTCTTCTATCCTGGTTTGCCTGATTTCCTGACACTGTCACTTATAAATAAGAGATCATGTGTGGATTGAATCATTCAACTGAGGACCAGGACACCTAATGTCCCTGAAGCCAGCCCAGCAGTTTTGTCTTTCTGTTCCTCTCTTCTCTCAATTGGAAATAGAAACTGTCCTCACTTTTTCTAAGTAATAATATAATAAGATACACTCAATCCCATCAAGTTCCATAGAATAGAGTCTATGTAAACAGGACATCAGTTAACATGGATAGAAGTCCAGACATACTGTTGCAGAAAAGCAAGTTACAGAATTTGTACAGTGTAACACCATTTATGTGACACATATAACAATTTTATGTATGTGTATGTGTGTGTGTGTCTATGCCAATAAATGCATAAAAATAATTAGGGATAGTGGTTAAAGAGAATTTAAGTCTTATATATATATATTTAACAAGAGCAAGGCATTATTTTTATTTGAATAATTCAAAGCAATAAAACTACACTGTAATTTTTGTTGGCTATACAATGATTTGCCATCTTTAGATGGAAACTACATTATTAAGTCTCCAAGAATGGATCGAAAGAAAACAGTCACCCACTTGAGGAGATCTGGTTGGTGTTTGCGTGATAGGAAGGGAAGTGGGTGTTGGAAGCATGATGCAATACGGGCGGTGTGATATAGGGAAATGGAATGTATGTATGTATTGCTGTATTCTGGAGAAGCCTCTTTTTTGGTCTGTTTCTTGTTTTGATATTGCTTTGAGGAAAGAGTCCAAGAATATGGTTTTCTTAAAAAAAAAAAAAAAGGGAAGATGATACGGTGCCTGTGAAATTGAGGACAGGCGTGTGTGTGTGTGTGTGTGTGTGTTGGATGCTGGAGGAATCCTATACCCCTTGTTACTGTTTATTTAGGTTTTATAGGAATTAGTAGCTGAACACTTTCCAAGAACTTTCTATATTCATTACTTTATCATTAATGAGGATCAAGGAGAGGAATCTGGAGCTCAGATAAATGAAATGATTTGCCCAAAGGATATACCACAACTGGACTCCATCCCAACTCACACCAACACCAGCCTGCTAATACCCAGCCCTGCTGTGGGCAGAAGGTTCAGAGGGCATGGCCTGATGACACAGAAGCCTGCATTGGGTTGTGATGGTTAAAGAAGTAGGATACAAATAGCAGTTTCCTGCTGGCCATATGATTAGTCCACAAGAAATGTCAGATATTATGTGTTGTTCCAATTATTCGAATTTCCAGAAACAATGAGGGACAAGCCTCCAGACTTTGAGATTCTCTGACATGATTCTGCAAAGATTCCCCCTCCTTTGCACTACCTCCACACCTCCTTCCCTTTGCTTTTAGGTACTTTTTTTTTTTTAATTTATTAATTTATTTATTTTTGGCTGCTTTGGGTCTTCGTTGCTGCGCGTGGGCTTTCTCTAGTTGCAGCGAGCGGGGGCTACTCTTCATGGCGGTGCGCGGGCTTCTCATTGCGGTGGCTTCTCTTGTTGCGGAGCACGGGCTCTAGGCGCGCGGGCTTCAGTCATTGCAGCACGTGGACTCAGTAGTTGTGGCGCACGGGATTTTTTGCTCCACGGCATGTGGGATCTTCCCTGACCAGGGTGTGAACCCGTGTGCCCTGCATTGGCAGGCGGATTCTTAACCATTGCGCCACAAGGGAAGCCCCCGCTTTTAGGTACCTTGATGAGCACAATTTACATTTTAAGCACTGGTTGCTACCAGCAGAGACCCGTTGTTGAGTTGCTCAAGTAGTTTGCAGTCCCTGACAAAGATCGAGGGCTTTGGCTTTAGCTGTTTCAGGAGGCAGTGTTGTGCATCTGAATAAACTTAGCTTAATCATGGTTGGCGCAGTTTATCAGGGACATAACATCAAATAAATAAATGACTCCTGGAAAACAGCTCATTCTAAAGCCAGCCACTTTTATTGCCGAGCTCTGATTTCACTATGATTAATGAGGCTGTGCTTCCTCATCTTTGGAGATCAGAAGAACAGCTTCTCAAAGCCCTTCCCCTCCCAGCACTGTCTTGCCGTTTAAACTGTAAGACTCAAGATGGTTCCACTTCGTGAATACTCCGTGGCTTAGAAACAATTGTCCTGCACAAATAAATAGGACGGTTATGATCACTGCGCCGTCCTAAGACTCAGTCTCCTTCCGCTCAGAGAGTGTAGCTGCAGGATAACAGTGGTAGTGATTTCCCCCCTGTAATGCCTCATATGCTTTAGCACTTCTGAGGCGCTCATAAAGGAATTCACTGGTACTGAAGAGGGGGAGACATTTCCCTCAAGAAAGTTTCTCGCTTTTCTACATAGCGAGAAACTATGTTCTTTGGGGTTTGCCTCTGAGTGTTGCTCTGGGCTTAATTCTTTGTGTTTTGTGTTTATTATGACTCAAGTAGAACATTCTCAAAGATTCAAACAACACAGAGGCATACAGAGCAAAACATGGAACTTCTCTCGGCTTCCTTCCCCTTTTCATTTCTTATTCCAGAGGTAGCCTCAGTCAGCAGTCTGTCTGCATCTTCCTTCATGAATGCATCGATATACATCTATAAAGCCATTTTCTTCCTGCTTATTTTATTTGTTTTAAAGGAATGTGATTCTGAATGCAATATTCAACAATATACTCAATAATACACAGATTTTTTTAAAAATTATGAAATATTTCAGGCACATAGAAAGTTTTGACAATAATAAAATATCCACTTACCTATTACCTAAGCTTTGTGAATGGTTACATTTTGCTTAATTTGCTTCGTATATTTCAGTGAAGTTTCACAGTAGAAATACTTGTTGATGCTCCCTCAATATCTTTCCTTTATCCCTTCCCTCCAAATGTAATCTCTATTCTAAATTTGGTGCTTATTCATCCCTAATATGTTTTTATACTTTTACTAAATGTTTTAAGGTAGAATTGATATATAAAATGTCTCAGGTGCACAGTATAATGATTTGGTATTTGCATATATTGCAAAATGATCACCACAATGAGCCTAATTAACATCCATCACCACACATAGTTACAATTTTTTTTTCTTGTGATGAGAACTTTTAAGAGTTACCCTTAGCAATGTTCAAATATGCAGCACTACATTATTATTAACTGTAGTCACCATGCTGTCTATTACATCCCCATGATTTGTTTATTTCACAGCTAGAAGTTTGTACCTTTTGACCTCCTTCATCCATTTTGCCCACCCCCCCACCTCCAATCTGTTCTTTGTCTCTATGAGTTTGGTTTGTGTTGGGGTTTTGTTGTTGTTGTTCTATTGTTGTTGGTTTTTTTTTTAGATTCCACATATAAGTGAGATCATATGGTGTTTGCCTTTCTCTGCCTGACTTATTTCACTTAGCATAATGCCCTTAAGGTCCATCCATGTTGTCTGAAATGGCAAGATTTCATTCTTTTTATGGCTGAATAATACTCCACTGCTCCACTTTGTGTGTGTGATAGCTTCTTTATCCATTTGTCCATTGATGGACACTTAGGTTGTTTTCATATCTTGACTATTATAAATATGCTGCAATAAACATGAGGGTGCGTATGTCTTTTTGAGTTAATCTTTTTGTTTTCTTTAGATAAATATCCAGAAGTGGAATTGCTGGATCATGTGATAGGAATATTTTTAATTTTTGAGGAAACCCCATACTGTTTTTTATAGTGGCTGCACTGATATACATTCTCACCAACAACACACAAGGATTCCCTGTTCTCCACATCCTTGTGGACACTTGTTAATTATCTTTTTCATGATAGCCATTCTAACAGGTGCACAGTGATATCTCACTGTGAATTTGATTTTTATTTTCCTGATCAATGATATTGAGCAACTTTTTATGTACCTGAAGGCCATCTGTATGTCTTCTTTGGAAAAATGTCTATTTAGCTCTGCCCATTTAAAAAATTGGATCTTTGGAGTTTTTTGTTATTGAGTTGTATGAATTTTTAATATATTTTGGATATTAACCTTTTATCAGATATATAATTCACAAAGGTTTTCTCACATTCAGTAGGTTGCCTTTTCCTTTTGTCGGTGGATTCCTTTGCTGTATGGAAGCTTTTTAGTTTGATGTACCCCTACTTGTTTATTTTTGTTTTTGTTGCCTTGGGTTTTGGTGTCAGATTCAAAAAATCATTGCCAAGAGTGATGTCAAGGAGCTTACCACATATATTTGCTTCTAGGAGTTTTATGCTTTCAAATCTTACATTCAAGTCTTTAATCAAGTTGCTGGCCAGTTTTCCCAATATCATTTATTGAAGAGACTGTCCTTTCCCCATTGCATATTCTTGGATCCTTTGTTGTAAATCAATTAACCATATATCTGTGGATTTATCTCTGGGCTCTCTATTTTGTTCCATTGACCTATGTGTTGGTTCTTATGCCAAAACCATACTGTTTTGATTACCTTAGCTTTGTATTATAGTTTGAAATCAAGGAGCATGATGCTTCTAGCTTTGTTACTCTTTGCCAAGATTGTTTTGGTTATTTGGGGTCTTTTGTGGTTCCATATAAATTTTAGGGTTGTTTTATTTCTGTGAAAAATGTCATTGGAATTTTGATAGGGATTGCTTTGGTAGTATGAACATTTTAACAATATTCTTCCAATCCATGAGCATAGAATATCTTTCCAGTTATTTGTGTCTTCTTCAGTTTCTTTCATTAATGTCTTGTAGTTTTCGGTGTACAGATCTTTCACTTCCTTGGTTAAATTTATCCCTGCGTATTTATTCTTTTTGATGCAATTTAAATGGGATTGTTTTCTTAATTTCTCTTTCTGCTAGTTTGTTTAGAAATGCAATGGATTTCTGTGTATTGATTTTGTATCCTGCCACTTTACTGAATTTATTAATTCTAACAGTTCTTAGGTAGAGTCTTTAGAGTTTTCTATATATAATATCATGTCACCTGTAAATAGTGACAGTTTTACTTCTTCCTTTTCAATATACGTGGCTTCTATTTCTTTTTCTTATCTAATTGTTCTGACTTGGACTTCCAATACTATGTTTAATAAAATGGTGAGAGTGGGCATTCTTTTCTTGGTTCTGATCTTAGAAGAAAAGCTTTTAGCTTTTAACCATTGAGTAAGATGTTAGCTGTGGCCTTTATTATGTTGAGGTACATTCCCTCTGTACTCAATTTGTTGAGGATTTTTATCATAAGTGGATGTTAAATTTTTTCAAATGCTTTTTCTGCATCTATTGAGATAATCATATGATTTTTATCCTTCCTTTTGTTAATGTGGTGAATCCCATAAATTGATTTGTGAATATTGAACCATCTTTGCATCCCTGGAATAAATCCCAGTTGATCATGGTGTGTGATTCTTTTAAATATTTTGTTGGTTTGGATTTGCTAATATTTTATTGAGGGTTTTTTCAGCTATATCTATCAAAGATATTGGCCTATAATTTTCTTTTTTTGCATTGTCTTTGTATGGTTTTGATCAGGGTAATGGTGGCCTTGTAGAATGAATTTGGAGTGTTCCATCCTCTTCAACCTTTTATTAAAAACTGAAGTATAGTTGATTCACAATATGGTGTTAGTTTCAGGTGTACAGCATAGTGATTCAGTATTTTTTGCAAATTATACTCCATTATAGGGTATTACAAGACAATGGGTATAATGCCCTGTGCTATAAAGAATACCCTTGTTGCTTATTGATTTTACATATATTATTGTATCTGTTAATCCCATACCCCTAATTTGTCCCTCCCCACTTACCTCTCTCCTTTGGCAACCACAAGTTTGTTTTCTGTATCTGTGAGTCTGTTTCTGTTTGCATATGCATTCAGTTGTATTATTATTTAGATTCCACATATAAGTGATATCATACAGTATTTGTTTTTCTCTGTCTTATTTCACTAAGCATAATATTCTCAAGGTCCATCCATGATGATAAAAATGGCAGTACTTCATTCTTTTTTTTTTTATGACTGAGCAATATTCCATGGTGTATACATGTGTATAAACACACACAGCACATCTTATTAATTAATACAATCATCTGTTGATGGGCACTTGAGTTGCTTCCATGTCTTGGCTATTGTAAATAGTGCTTCTGTGAACATTGAGGTGCATGTATCTTTTCAAATTAGCATTTTCAATTTTTTTGAATATATACCCAGCAGTGAAATTGCTGGATCATATGGTAGTTCTATTTCTGGTTTATTAAGGACCCTCTATATTGTTTTCCATAGTGGCTGCACCAATTCACATTCCCACCAACAATGAACAAGGGTTCCCTTTTCTTAACATCCTAGTCAACATTTGTTATTTGAGTTCTTTTTGATGATAGCCATTCTGATTTGTATGAGCTGATACCTCATTGTGGTTTTTATTTGAATTTCTCTGATAATTAGTAATGTTGACCATCTTTTCATGTGCCTGTTAACCATCTGTTTGCTTTATTTGATTTTGAGTTGTATGAGCTGTCTATATATTTTAGATATTAACCCTTTGTCTGTCATATCACTTGCAAATATTTTCTTCATTTCTGTAGGTTGTCTTTTGAGTTTGTTGATGGTTTCCTTTGCTGTGAAAAAACTTTTAAGTTTAATTAGGTCCCATTTGTTTAATTTTGCTTTTATTTCTTTTGCCTTAGAAGAGTAATCCAAGAAAATATGGCTATGGTTTGTGTCAAAAAGTGTTCTGCCTATGTTCTCTTCTAGGATTTTTATGGTTTCAGGTCTTATACTTAGGTCTTTAAACCATTTTGAGTTTACTTTTGTATATGGTATGGGAAAATGTTCTAATTTCATGATTTCACAGGCAACTATCCAGATTTCCCAACACCACTTGTTGAAGAGACTTTCTATTCTCTATTGCATATTCTTGCCTCCTTTGTCATAGATTAATTGACTGTAGGTGCATGCTTTTATTTCTGGGCTCTCTATTCTGGTCCATTGATCTATATTTCTCTTTTTGTGCCAATACCATGCTGTTTGGATTACTGTAGCTTTCTAGTATAGTCTGAAGTCTGGAAGGGTTATAACTCTGGCTTTGTTCTTTATTCTCAGGATTGCTTTGGCAATTCATGGTTTTTTGTTGGTCCATGTAAATTTTAGGATTCTTTGCTCTAGTTCTGTGAAAAATGTCATGGATATTTTGTTAGGGATTGCATTAAATCTGTAGATTGCTTTGGGTAGTATGGCCATTTTAATAATATTGATTCTTCCAATTCAAGATCATGAGTTATTTTTCCATTTCTTTGAATCATCTTCAGTTTCTTTCATCAATGTTTTATAGTTTTCAGAGTATAAGTCTTTCACTTCCTTGGTTAAGTTTATCCCTAGGATTTTTTTTTTTTGATGCAACTTTAAACAGGATTTTTTTTTTAATTTCTCTTTCTAATATTTCATTATTAGGGTATAGAAAAGCAACAGATTTCTGTATATTCATCTTGTATCCTGTAACCTTACTGAATTCATTTATTCTAATAGCTTTTGGGTGGAGACTTTAGGGTTCTCTACATAGAATATCATGTCATCTGCAAATAGTGACAAGTTTTACTTCTTACCTTAAAATTTGGATACATTTTTTTTTCTTGTCTGATTGTTGTGGCTAGGACTTTCAATGCTATGTTAAATAGAAGCAGTGTGAGTGGGCATCCTTGTCTTGTCTCATTCCTAAATTTAGCAGGAAGGCTTTCAGCTTTTCACTGTTGAGTATGATGTTGACTGTAGGTTTGTCATAAATGGCCTTTATTAAGTTGAGGTATGTTCCCTCTATAGCCACTTTGATGAGAGTTTTTATCATGATTGGATGTTGAATTTTATCAAATGCTTTTTCTGCATCTATTGAGTTGATCATATGGGTTTTGTCTTTCCTTTTGTTGTTGGGGTGTATCACATTGATTTTGTGCATGTTGAACCACCCTTGTGACCCTGGAATAAACCCCTCTTGATCATGGTGTATGATCTTTTTTATGTGTTGTTGGATTTGGTTTGCTAATATTTTATTGAGGATTTTTTGCATCTATATTCATCAAAGATATTAGCTTGTAAATTTCTTTTTTGTAGTGTTTTTCTCTGGTTTTGATATAAGGTAATGGTGGTCTCACTGAATGCATTTGGGAGTGTTCTGTCCTCTTCAATTTTTTGCAGTAGAAAAGAATAGGTATTAGTTCTTGTTTATATGTTTGGTAAAATTCCCCTGTGAAGCCATCCAGTTCTGTACTTTTGTTTGCTGGGAATTTGTCTATTACAAATTCAATTTCACTTCTAGTGATCAATCTCTTCAAATTGTCTGTTTCTTCCTGATTCTGTCTTGTATGTTTCTAGAAATTTGTCCATTTTTTCTAGGTTGTCTGTTTTGTTGGCATATAACTCTTTGTAGTATTCATTTATGATTTTTTTTTTGTATCTCTGAGGTATTATTATTTCTCCTCTTTCATTTCTTATTTTGTTTATTTGGGTCCATTCTCTTTTATTCTTGGTGAACCTGGCTAAAAGTTTATCAATTTTGTTTATCTTTTCCAAAAAAAACAGCTCTTTGTTTCATTGGTCTTTTCTATTTTTTTTGGTCTTTATTTTATATATTTCCTCTCTGATCTTTATTTTCTTCCTTTTGCTAACATTGGGCTTTGTTTATTTTTTTTCTAATTCCTTAAGGTGGTAGGTAAGATTGTTAGAGATTTTTCTTGCTTCTTGAAGAAGACCTGTAACACTATAAACTTCTTTCTTAGAACTGCTTTTCCTCCATTCCGTAAACTTTGGAGTGTTGTTTGTATTTTCATTTGTCTCTAGGTATTTTCTAATTTCTCCATTGACCCACTGGTTTTTTAATTTATTTTTTAATTTGAATTTTATTTTTTTTATACAGCAGGTTCTTATTAGTTATCTATTTTATACATATTAGTGTATATATGTCAATCCCAATCTCCCAGTTCATCCCACCAACACCCCCACCCACCTCCCAGTCTTTTTAATAGCATGTTGTTTAGTCTCCACGTAGTTGTTCTTTTTCCAATTTTTTAAATTGTTGATTTCTAGTTTTATAGTGTTGGGGTTGAAAAAAATGCTTAATATAATTTCTATTCTCTTAAATTTGTTGAGACTTGTTTTATGGCCTGGCATGTGATCTGTCCTATAGAACGTTCCATGTATACCTGAAAAGAATGTGTATTCTGCTGTTTGGGGATGGAAGTCCAGCTGGTCTATTGTGTCATTTAAGACCACTGTTGCTTTATTGATTTTTCTGTCTGGATGATCTGTTCATTGATGTAAGTAGGGTGTTAAGGTCCCCTACTCTTATTGTATTATTGTCAGTTTTGCCCATTATGTCTGTTAATATTTGCTTTATATATTTAGGTGCTCCTCTATTGGGTGCATATATGTTAATGTGTGTAATATCCCCTTCTTGTCTTTATCCCTTTATCATTATATAATGCCCTTATTTGTCTTTTGCTATAGGCTTTGTTTTAAAGTCTATTTTGTCTGATAGGAATATTGCTGTCTCCACTTTCTTGTCATTTCTATTTGCATGAAATATCTTTTTCCATCCTCTCATTTTCAGTCTGTATGTGTCTTTAGTTCTGAAGTGAATCTCTTATAGGCAGCATATAGATGAGTATCTTTTTCTTTTAAATCCAATCAGTTAGCCTATGTCTTTTGATTGGAGCATTTAGTCCATTGACTTTTTTTTTAATTAATTAATTTATTCATTTATTTTTGGCTGTGTTGGGTCTTCGTTTCTGTGTGAGGGCTTTCTCTAGTTGCGGCGAGCGGGGGCCACTCTTCATTGCGGTGCGTGGGCCTCTCACTATCGCGGCCTCTCTTGTTGCGGAGCATAGGCTCCAGACGCGCAGGCTCAGTAGTTGTGGCTCACGGGCCCATTTGCTCCACGGCATGTGGGATCTTCCCAGCCCAGGGCTCGAACCCGTGTCCCCTGCATTGGCAGGCAGATTCTCAACCACTGTACCACCAGGGAAGCCCCAGTCCATTGACTTTTAAAGTAATTACTGATAGGTATGTGGTTATTGCCATTTTATTACCTGTTTTCTGTTTTTTTGTGTAGTCCTTCTCTGTTTGTTTCTTCCCTCATGGTTTGCTAATTTTCTTTACAAGTGCTTGGGTTCTTTTCTGTTTAGTTTTTGTGTATCTACTCCAAGTTTTTTATTTATGGTTACCATGGGGTTCATATATGTTGACCTCTAACTATATTTACTTGTTTTAAATTAGTAGCCATTTAAGTTCAAACACATTCTAAAAGAGTTACATTTTTTACTCTCCTCTCCCACATTTTGTGTTTCTGACGTCATATTTTATATCTTGTTTATCTGTTAGCTATTTATTAAATACCATATTTTTGCCTTTCCTAGTGGGATTTTCCCTTTCCTATAGACTCTTACTTCTTTTCTACTTAGAGAAGACCTTTTAACATTTCTTTTAAGGTAGGTTTAGTATTGATGAACTTTTTAGTTTTTGCTTGTCTGAGAAGTTCTTTATCTCTCCTATTCTAAATGATAATCTTGCTGAATAGAGTATCCTAGGTTACAGGTTTTTCTTTTTCAGCCCTTTGAATATTTCATGGCACTTTCTTCTGGCCTGCAAAGTTTCTGCACAAAAATCAGCTGATAGCCTTATGGGGGTTCTTGTGTATAGGACTCTTTGTTTTTCTCTTGCTGCCTTTAGAATTCTATCTTTATCTTTTGCCATTTTAATTATGATATGTCTTGGTGTGGGTCTACTTGGGTTCATCTTGTTTGGGACTCTCTGTGCTTCCTGTACCTGAATATCTATTTCATTCTTCAGGTTTGTGAAGTTTCAGCCATAATTTCATCACATACATTTTCTTTTAAAAAAAATGTATATCTAGGTATAAATTTATTTTTATTTTTATTTTTTTAAATTTTATTGAAGTATAGTTGATTTACAGTCTTGTGTTAATTTCTGCTGTACAGAAAAGTGACTCAGTTGTAGATATATATTCTTTTCCATATTCTTTTCCATTATGGTTTATCACAGGATATTGAATATAGTTCTCTGTGCTGTACAGTAGGACCTGGCTGTTTATCCATCCTATATATACTAGCTTGCACCTGCAAATCCCAAACTCCCAATCCTTCCTTCCCCCACACTCCCTCCTCCTTGGCAACCACAAGTCTGTTTCCTTTGTCTGTGAGTCTGTTTCTGTTTCAGAGATATCTTCATCTGTCTCATAGTTTAGATTCCATATATAAGTGATATCATATGGTATTTGTCTTTCTCTTTCTGACTTACTTCACTTAGTATGATAATCTCTAGGTCCATCCATATCGTGGCAAATGGCCTTATTTCATTCTTTTTTATGGCTTAGTAATATTCCATTGTATATATGTACTACATCTTCTTTATCCATTCATCTGTTAATGGACATTTAGGTTGTTTTCATGTCTTGGCTATTGAAAATAGTGCTGCTATGAACATAGGGGTGCATGTATGTTTTTGAATTATAGTTTTGTCTAGGTATACGCCCAGGAGCGGGATTGCTGGATCATATGGCAACTCTATTTTTAGTTTTTTGAGGAACCTCCATACTGTTTTCCATAATGGCTGCACTAGTTTATGTTCCCACCAACAGTGTAAGAGGGAATGTTTTCTCCATACCCTCTCCAACATTTATTGTAGACTTTTTAATGATGGCCATTCTGACTAGCATGAGATGGTACATCACTATAGTTTTGATTTTCATTTCTCTAATAATTAGTGATGATAAGCATCACTAATTATTAGAGAAATCTAAATCTTTTTAGGTGCCTATTGGTCATTTCTATGTCTTCTTTGGAGAAATGTCTATTTAGGTCTTCTTTTTGCTACTGAGTTGTACGAAGTATTTGTATATTTTGGAAATTAAGTCCTTGTCTGTCTCATCATATGCAAATATTTTCTCCCAGTCCATAGGTTTCCTTTGCTGTACAGAAGCTTGTAAGTTTGATTAGGTCCCATTTGTTTATTTTTGCTTTTATTTCCATTGCTTGGGAGACTGACCTAAGAAAACATTGGTATGATTTATGTCAGAGAAAGTTTTGCCTATGTTCTCTTCTAGGAGTTTTATGGTGTCATGTCTTATATTTAAGTCTTTAAGCCATTTTCAGTTTATTTTTGTGTATGGTGTGAGGGTGTGTTCTAACACCCGTTATTTACATGTGGCTGTCCAACTTTTCCAACACCACTTGCTGAACAGACTGTCTTTTCCCTAATGTATAGTCTTGCCTCCTTTGTTGACGATTAATTGTCCATAGATGTGTGGGTTCATTGAATACATTTTCAATCTTCCTCTGTCTCTTCTCCTTCTGGGACCCCTATAATACGAATGTTGGTACGCTTGGTATTATCCCAAAGATTTCTTAAGCTGTTTTCATTTTATTCCAATTTGTTTTTATTTTTCTCTTCTAATTGGGTGATTTCCATTATTATATTTTACAGATTACTTATGCATTATTCTGTATCATTTACTATGCTATTCATTCTTTCCAGTGTGTTTTTTATTTTCCTTATGAAATTCTTCATTTATGATTGTTTTTTTCATATTTTCTAGTTCCTTGTTAAATTTTTCACTGTGTTCATCTACCTTTTTTCCCTAATTCAGTGAGCATTCATATTACTAATGTTTTGAATTCTTTATCTGGTAAATTGTTTATTTCTATTTTATTATTTCTTCAGGGGTTTTCTCTTGTTCTTTCAACTGAGAGCAGTTCCTCTGCCTTTTCATTTTGTTTAACTATCTCTATCTCTATGAATTTAGGTCCAACAATTATTAGTTGAGGTCTTGAAGTGGTGCCCTTATGTAGGAGTGTCCGTTATAGACTGCTTGTGCCCAGTGCCTTTGATTGGAGAGCTAGATTTGATGTGAACACAAGTCACGTCTTTCTTCAGGATATGGTGGCAGCTATCACCTTGGTAGGAGGTGAGGCTGGAGATGGAGGAGCTAGATCTAGAGCCAGGTGTGAGGCAGAGCTCTGAGATTCAGGTCTGAGCTGGCTCTGTTTTCTTTATGTGTATGTTTTTCTCTCTCCCAGCACTGGGACCCTTGCCCCAGAGGGGAGCAGTCCTAAAATAAGGGGGGCCTGTGTAGGTTCTTAGATATGATGGGGCATGGGCTGCAGCAGATCAGCTGCAGACAAAGGTCTGAGCTGCCTCTGATGCACTGTTTGTGCAGATACCAGCAATTTTTGCCCTTGCCCTGCTCAGCCCTGGTCTCGGGTCCAAGTCCTCTTTGTCCCTCATAGCCAGTAACTCCCCCCACCCTGTTGTGGAGCTGTACTGCAGGGTAGATGGGACCCACGTTGCCTCTTTGCATATATTGGGGCATGGGCTGTGGTGGACTGGCCACCATCAGAGTTCCAGGCTGCTTCTGATGTGCTTCTGAGTACATACCAACAGTGACTGCCCCCACCCCACCCAGATGCCACCCTGTGTCTGAATTGCCTGTGTGCCCCATGACCAACCTGTCTTCTCAGTCGTGGCAGCTCTTGATCCAATGCAGAGCTGTAACATGGAGTAAGTGGGACTGGAGTGTTTGCTCAGCTCAGGCTGGGGCGTGTGCTGTCTCTGTCATAGGAAACTGGACAGAGAAGTCTTAAATCTGCCTTCTCCATTCTGCCTTTGGGGGCAAGGAAGCATGCACACACTCCTTATGAGTGGAGCCCGGGCTTTCCACAGCCCTCCTGTTAGTTCCAGCAGCCCTCCAACCAGACAAGGGGCTTGTCTTCCCTATATAAGAGTCAGGGATGGAGTGCCCAATAAGTGGCTTGAACTGCTCACTCCCAGGGTGAATTTCTGCCCATGTAATCTCGCTTTTCCTCTGAGTCTCCTCCCAGGGCCGTAGGTCCTGACCTGATTGCTTCTCTTCCTTTCCTACCCAATTCCATGTATATCCTTCTTATAGCTTTGATTGTACAGGAGTCTTTCTGCCAGTTTCTAGTGAGAATTGTTCCATACGCAGATGTATTTTTGATGTGTTTGTGGGAGGACAGTGAGTTCCATGTCCTCCTACTCCAACATCTTGATCTATCTGCGTCAAAACTGTAATGATTGATACTCTGCAAGTCATGTTCTACAAGACTTGGGAGAGTTTTCTAGAGTACTCACCATGAGTAAAATTGTTGGATTGTAGTTTATGTGTTATTCAGCTTTAATAAATATTGCCAGATTGTTTATTGAAGATGTTGTAGTTTAAAAAAATTATTTTTTTCTTCACAACTTCCTTAATACTTGGTATTGTCAGACATTTAAATTTTTTCTGATTTTTTTTTATTGCTTTAACTTGCATTTCCCTAGGTGTTAGTGAGGTTGACACAATTTTCCATGTTTATTGGACATTAAAGTTTCTACTTTAGTGAACTGTCTAGTTATGCCTTTTGCTAATTTAGTATTTCCATAGTAATATCTAACACTTAGAAAATACTTATTACATGTCAGGCAAATTGGAAGGGCTTTATGTTTGAAGTCATTTTATCTAAACAAGAATCATGTGAAAAAACTCAACCAAGCTCGCATAGGCAGTAAATTGCAGAACAGAGATTCAAATTCATGAATTCTGGCTCCAGAGTTTGTGCAATTAACCACTGTGCTGAAAGTACCCCCTCACCCACCCCCACTCTTGTTATCTGCAGTTTCACTTTCTACAGTTTTAGCTACCCACAGTCAATCATGGTCTGAAAATATTAAATGGAAAATTCTAGAAATAAACAATTCATAGGTCATGGCTTGATGATCCTCCTTCTGACTCATCAGAAAGTCAGTAGTAGCCTAAGGCTATGTCACAATGCCTACTTCATTCACCTCACTTTATCTTATCATCTAGGCATTGTGTCATCTTACATCATCACAAGAAACGTGAATACAGTACAATGAGATATTTTGAGAGAGAGAGAGACCACATTCACATAATTTTATCACCGTATATTATAATTCTATTTTATTATTGTTGTTGTTAAGCTGTTACTGTGCCTAATTTATAAATTAAACTTTATCATAGGTAGGCATGGGACAAAAACATCGTATATATAGGGTTGGGTACTATCCATGGCTTCAGGCATCCACTAGGGGTCTTGGAATGAATCCCCTGCAGATAAGGAGGGGGAGGGAGTTGCTGTAGTATCTGGCCAGACAGCAATCCTACCTTGTTCTTGTTAATATTCTTCTTCTTTATATTTCATGCCTATTCTGGACCCTTGGCTCTTCCATATGCATTTCAGGATTACATGCTTTTCAGATTCCTCCAAATCCTGTTGGAATTTTTAATTACATGGAAATTATAGTTTAATTTAGAAATACTTAACGCTTTCACACTGTTGGGTTTTTCTCCCATGAGTGAATATGTTATATCTTTCCACATATTTATCTCCTTTATTTGTCTCCTTAATGACCTTTAATGATTTTTTAAATGATTTTGTCCATGAAGGGTGGCATATCTCTCATTCTCTCTCTTTAAATTTATTCCGAGAAATGTATTGTTTTTGCTGCTGCTTTAAATGACATCTTTTTACCAATTTATTTTTACTTAAAAAATTTCTATATAAAAGCATAATTATTGTATACTTAGTTTTCATCTGGGAAATTTCCTATGTTTCTCATTAGTTTTAATATTTTGAATAGAAATCTTTTAAATTTTCTAAAATCGACAATTTTAATTTCAGTGAAGGGAGGTTTTCTTTTCTAAATCTTATACCTTTATTTAATTTTCTTATCTTATAATTTCTTATGGTTTTCTTATGGTCCTTGTCTGTTATTGGAATCCAGGATTTACTTGCCTTCTAAAAAGAGTTAGAGAGAATTTCCTTTTTATCCACCCATTTTTATCTTGAATACTTGCATAATATTGGGATTATCTCTTCCTTGAATATTAGGTAAAACTTGTTTGTAAAATCATCTGGGCCCACCCCCCCATAGGTAGATATTAAATTACTACTTCATTTCTTAAACAGTCTTCAGTCTATTTTTTAAAATTATCACATTTTGAAAAATGACTTGTTCTTTAGAAAATCATTCATTTGTTCTGTGTTCATGTTAACTAACATAAATTTTCTCATGATATTATATAACTTTTACTCTAAAATTTGGAACATTTAAAAGCTGTTGAAAAATATTTACATAGAAAATGATGTAACAGAATCATATAAAATCTCAAGTTAGGTTTTAACTATTTGTCATATTTGCTTCAGATCTCTCTCTCCATCTCTCTCCCTCCCTTTCTCTCTCCATCTATCTCACTTTCTCTCTCTCTCTCTCAAAGAGAAAGGAAGGAAGGTGAAGGGAGAGAAGGAGGAAGGAAGGAAGAATATAATTGAGGAAGGAAAGAAGAAAATATTAAAGATACAGTTAATGATACCCCTTCACATTTCATCTCGGTCTTCTCTCTTGAGATAACTGTTAACCTGAAGCAGTTGTACATCACATTTCTGTTTATTTTCTTACCTTCACTATATATTTATATATGTATATTTAAATGATATAGTCCACTGTTTTGTGTGGTAAGCCAGATTTACATATGTGACAGCTACAGGTAGGTACTGTTCAGGGATTTCCTTTAACTATCCCTTAAAAAAATTATATATATATATATATATATATATATATATATATATATATATATATATGTAGTTTTTATCACCTTTGAATGTATTCCTAACAATATACTGTTTTGTTTTTCTTATAATTGGGCTTTGGTATTATGCTGTGTATTATAGTTTTCTGCAACTTACTATTCACTCAAATTATATTTCTAAGAACCATGTATCAATATGTTTTTCACATAGTTACCTTCATTTTTCACTAAATAGTATTTTTTGTGTGTCATACAGCAATTTATTTATCCACTTATCTGTTGACAGTTATTTTTTCCAGCTTTTTGCTACTATGGACAGTACTGCCTTCAAAAGACTTCCTTCTTTCCTTTTCTTTATCAAAACATTTTTAAAAATTATCTTCATTGGAGTATAATTGCTTTACAATGTTGTGTTAGTTTCTGTTGTACAACAAAGTGAATCGGCTATACATATACATATATCCCCATATCTCCTCCCTCTTGTGTCTCCCTCCCACCCTCCCTATCCCACCCCTCTAGGTGGACACAAAGCACGGAGCTGATCTCCCTGTGCTATGCAGCTGCTTTAATGAGTACTAATATGCTAGGTACAACTCTAAAAACTCGGGTCATAGCAGTGGACAAACCAATCAAAGATCTGTGTATTGGCAACTTAGATTCTAGAGGGCAAAACAGCTAAGAAACAAGACAAATAAGTAAAATCTATAATCTGTTATATGGTAATAAATACTAAAGTAAAAAATAATATAGCAGAGAAGGGAGAAAGGAGGTCTTGGGAGCAGAGGAATGATCATTTTGGAAAGGACGCCAAGGACGCACGTACTAAGAAGGTGCTCTTTGAGCAGAGACCCACAGGAGTGAGGGAATAAGCCACGCACGTGTCCAGGGAAGGAGAATTTCAGGCAGAGGGAGCAGCAAGTTCAAAAGTCCTGAGGCAGGAGCGTGCCTGGTGCACTCCAGAGCCTACAGGGAGGCCAGTGTGGCCGCCACACTGTTCAAGACAGAGGGTGACCCGAGATAAGGACAGAGAACTAGGGGGTAAGGGGCGGGGGAGGGTGCAGATCCTGGAGGGCCTTATGACACAGAAGAGCATTTGGCTTTTACTGTGAGTGAGATAGCAAGTTCTTTCACTTCTGTTTTTATCCAAATCCTTTTAGCGGCTGAGCTGAGAAAAGTCTATGGGGGCTGGGATAAAAGCAGAGAGACCGGTTAGGAGGTTGTTTCCGGAATCCAAGTATGATATTAGCCAAGGTCTGTACTTTATCTCACTTCATATTGCCCCACAACAACCCTTTAAGGTAGATATTATTATGCCCATTTGCCAGTAAGGAGTTGAGGCTCAGAGGAGGTGAGTCAGCTCTCTACCTAACCCTCTGTCACACGGCCTGTTCATGGCAGAACAGGACTTGCACCTGAGTCTGACTTCAACTACTTTGCTACATTCCCAGAAATAGTTCCCAGTTACAACAAAACCATTTTGCCTAATTTAAAATCCTAAATACCAACAGGGGATCTTGCAATGGACTGAATTATTCGAACCTGGAATTTTGCAAAGAACTTCAGCTATAGTGCTTCAGCTCTCAGATTATTCATATCTACATATGGACGAGGTATTACTGGAAGGCAAACTTAGCCCAAAGCACATGAAAGACACTGTTGGAACTCTGGCAGCTACAGTTGTCTACAGGCCCAGCCCTCAAAGATCACCCCATAATAATTACATGACTATAGTTAGATTCACTGAGGAGCGTACATTTGTTTGTTTGTTTTCTGTTGACCACAATCAAACTTTTAGGAAGGACCATGACCATTTGTTGCCCTCCACGTTCACTTTTGGAAACTGCCTATTGAAGGTAACTGCTAGCGGAGTGTTTAACCTATAGATTATAAACAAGATTTTGTGCTTTAGAATTTCAAAGGCTTCTACAAATCCTAGGGAAATGTCACTGCATTGTGTGTTGGGCAGTATGGTCTTTAATTGTGGAATTCACATGGTGTCATAAGGTTTAAAGCAACAAGGAAACTCAGAATTACTTAGTGTACTACCTTTATTTTATAGAGGAAAAAAACTGAGGCAAAGAGAGGCTGATTGTTTAAAGTTAGTCATTGATCCCGAACTGAGCAAAGATGTTCTGAGAAGCGCTCCAGTGCATTTCAAGGAGAAGTCTTGAGATATCAGATGGACTTGTCTCTTTGACTTTCTGGCTGTGTGACCTTGGGAATGTTATTTAACATTCCTATCTCTCAGGTTGTCCATTAGTACAAGCTGGAATAATAACTATCTTGCAAAGTCATTGGGGAGAATTAGAAACATGTCAAAAGCTCCCAGGTAGTGTCTGGCACAAGGCAAGTGCCAGCTATAATTTGTACTCTTTTATTGAGTTCAGCAGTCATTTCAAGACTACCCTCTAAATTACTGACCTCAATGCCTAAGGCCAAGCCAAATTTTAAGCCTCATCTACACTGACAAATAATGCAGCTTTGACCCATCTAGACACTCATTGAGAGATGTATTTTAGGTACATCATTGGGAAATGATGTATTTCATGAAGGGCCTAGGGCTCTCAGGAAAAGGGGAAAAGGTAGCTAGTCTTCAGAGCATTCCAGTGAAGTAAATAAAGAGATAATGACTTTTTTTTTTTTTTTTTTTTTTGTAGAGAAATTATGTGATTTCCCATTTCCAGGGGGCTGCAATCTCCCATGTGCACCCAACCCTGGTGCTGCAAGTGTTTGGATTAGCTTTTTCTTTCTAAATGGGTTTTCAGTGAGCTGGAGGGCAGTTGATCGCAATGAGCTAGACTAGACACATTTCCTTTGGGTGCTAGAATGAAAGGTTATTGCATTCACAAGTTTGAATTACACATCAAGTCTTCACAATAAAAATGACTCCCGGTTGTTCTGACATCTGCATTAACTACTGTTCTCCAGAACAAAACACCATCGTGATGGTGGGGGGTACATTTGAATGATCTGTTGAGAGCACACAGTGCTATTGGAGGAGGACTGAACAGTCCCCAGGCAGGGGAAACACTGTGTCTTTTCTGCTTTAAAAAAAAAAAAAAAAAAAAAAAGATGCTGCCGAACGAAGCTGGCGTTCGCTCAATTAAAGCCTCACTAGATATTGCTTGGTGGAGACTCTGCGGTTTAATGACAAGAGACAGCTTTCTGGATTCAATTTTCCCAGAGTTCCTGAGGCTCTTAGGTGTTGACACACAGTAAACCCCTAAGAAATACATGATAAACCAGGAAGTTGATATAGTGATTTACAGTGGAGTGAATATTTTTCCAGGAATTGGAGTACTGTATTCAGTATCTGGGGCATCTTCTTCTTGCGGTCACGCTATTTGGCACACCAAATAAATGATCACAAAATTGCTTTGAAATCATGGAGTTAGAACCAAGGCAAGCACATTGTCCTTAAAAATATTATATCCAACTTTAGAGCAATAGATAAGGCATTGCTATTGACTGAAAACTGTCTCCCAAAGTGATACATTGAAAAACTCTCTGAGCAGATCACTTGACTTCTTTAACACTATCTTTCTTCAGATGGGTTACTGGACCAAAGATTCCTTTAAAACTTTCTTTCATTACTGGCAGGCTATGCCGACCTTGACTGTTGCCCAGTTCTTCATCAGCAGTGTGTTTGCAAACCACTTCCGAATCATGTGTTGAATCTTAGTAGTTTCCTTCTCCAGGGATGACTTTACCTCTAAATTTTTGGAACCGGTATTTACTGTAGACTGCCACCCTGTCTGCTTGACCGTAAATATGCAAGTCCTACATGTGGATATCATCACGATGTCATTGGGGCTCTCAGGTTACACTCTTGGAGATCTCAACACCCATAGTAGTAGAAAGGACACAGCGAGGACACACGGGCTTTAAGTGAAATAAACGGAAGGAATTATTATTTTATTGACTAACCGGCCATGTTTAAAAACAACAAATATTCGGCATGTCTTCTCTTTGGGGACTACGGTTCCATGCAGGCTTCAAAAGTTGGTGGAGGGGGCTTCCCTGGTGGCGCAGTGGTTGAGAATCTGCCTGCCAATGCAGGGGACACGGGTTCGAGCCCTGGGCTGGGAAGATCCCACATGCCGCGGAGCAACTGGGCCCGTGAGCCACAATTACTGAGCCTGCGCTTCTGAAGCCTGTGCTCCGCAACAAGAGAGGCCGCGATAATGAGAGGCCTGCGCACCACGATGAGGAGTGGCCCCCACTTGCCGCAACTGGAGAAAGCCCTCGCACAGAAACGAAGACCCAACACAGCCATAAATAAATAAATAAATAAATAAATAAATAAATAAATAAATAAATAAATAAATAAATAAATAAAATTAAAAAAAAAAGTTGGTGGAGGGAAGTCAAAAGAGACTTACACAAAACAAAGCAAAATATATCTCTGAATCTTTTTAACTTATAAACCCCACTTGTGAAGGGTATTTGCCCCCCTTTCATCTAAAGTAAGGTTATGACCATATTAGAAGAGCAAAACCATTTTGAGGGTTCAATGTGCCATGTTTTATTTTACAACACAATAATAATTTGTATTTTGTTTAAAATACCTTGCAAAGAATCAGACATCAGGAATATTTGCGCAATAGCTGATTTACTGGCACTACCTGGACCTCATTCCAGGATGGTCTGACAGTCATAAATTGCCTGTATCACCTAGTATCGCATGTTGTGACTCATCTTTCCGCAGTGAAAAGTAGAGCAGCCAATAAGATGCAGTGGAGGAGGCTTTCTGGTCCACATGTGGGAACTTTTCCCTTTCCTTTCCAGTTGATTATACAGTAATTCTGTTGGCTAATGTCAGTGATAACCTGGCAATGGGTGGAGTATTTAGGTGTTTAAATAGATCTTTTTCTACCACTAGATGAACCTCATCTTTCTCTCTTTTCCTGGGATTAACCTTTCTGTTATTCTATTCCTTCCCTCTTCTCATTTGTCTTTATCTTGGGTTGTGAATTAAGGGGAGGAGGAGAAAGAGACAAATCCTGAACTCTGTGGCACCTATTTCCCCTCATTCCTCAGTCCTAGTACTTAAGAGTCTTGCTGCTGGTTTATCAGAATCGGTAACAGACAAGTTGTGTACTTTTAGGCTTGTCTGGACACAGGGGCAGCCATGGTGCTGGGGGAATATGATCACTTAATCCCCCTTTTTTCTGAGCTCGAATGCTAAATTATATAGCGTTATTAACATCTGTTGCATTTAATTTTTTTAAGCTGAATGTATTTTCTTAGATATGGGTAAATCTGCCTGAAGAATTGTGTTTTATTAAAGAATGATAATTCAATAAAAGATCTCGGCTGCTCAATTCTGCAAAAGGGCCAGTAATGAGTATTTAAACTGTTAATAACCAAGCAACTTGAAGACACAATAAGAGGACTTTTGAGTTCACTTCCTTCTTTTTGTTCTTGTGAGCATTTTCCTTTCACAGGGCTTGAAAGGGATTTGTCCTTTGATGTAAATTTAATATTTTGAGACCTATTGGAAATGAGAAAGTGAACATTGTTTTCTTACTGAGCTCTGTCCTGTGTATGCTTTGGGGGGAATATGTATTGATGAAGACAGTCTGAAAGCTGATGCGCAGGAATAAATCCTACATCTTTTACCCTTTGTTTGAAAGAAGCCACTCAAATCCCAGGAATAAATTTTCTCACCCTGCACCAGCGTTTTTGCCTCCGAAATCGTGGTTTCACGTAAAATGCGGCCAAGCAGCGGCTCTCTGTACACTGTCAAATAAAAAACAAACAGCTTTGGTGTAGCTCCTCCCTGAAGCAGCCATGAGGAAGCTATCAGCTGGGATTGCAAAAAAAGAACGTTTGTTTTAGAGTCTCTCTTGCACCCGCTGTATTCTCTGCTGCCAGTTTCATACTCGTTCCTTGTGGGCCCTTCCACCCTTAGCCTGCTCCTATCCTGAGCTCCTTGGATGGGTACCACATTGCCATCCCCTATATATCACCCTGTCTGTCCTCCACGATGGCCATTGGCCTATTTCTCATGGCTCTTCTCTCCACGTTCCTTCACTCACTGTTTCTGTCCATGTTCAACCTGGGTCTGTATGCACTGCTCACCTATCTGGGGGTTTGTTCTGTTCATCTTGGTCTGGGCTGACATGTCTTTGCTAGAAAGGCACAACCTATACTAGTACAGCTGAGTAGATTTCCCAGTGTTTCAAGAAATCCTTCGATTTTTTTTCCCCTTAACAGAGAAGCAAAGAGTAGCAGGAAGCCCCCTTTTTTTTCTTTCAATATTGAGTGTCTGTTTTGTTTTGTTGTCTTAAAATTAATTAATTAATTATTGATTTTTTGGCTGCGTTGGGTCTTCGTTGGTGTGCGTGGGCTTTCTCTAGTTGCGCTGAGCGGGGACTACTCTTCGTTGCGGTACGTGGGCTTCTCATTGCGGTGGCTTCTCTTGTTGCGGAGCACAGGCTCTAGGCGCATGGGCTTCAGTAACTGTGACATGCAGGCTCAGTAGTTGTGGCTCGCAGGCTCCAGAATGCAGGCTCAGTAGTTGTGGCACACGGGCTTAGTTGCTCCGCAGCATGTGAGATCTTCCGGACCAGGGCTCGAACCTGTGTCCCCTGCATTGGCAGGAGGATTCTTAACCATTGTGCCACCAGGGAAGTCCCAGGAAGCCCTTTTAATATCAGGTGTTCTGAGTCCTCAGAAGCTGAGGTCACCAAGTTTCCCTCCATTCTGTGGTGAGCAAGCTTCAGCTTCCTGGTTGATGGAGACTTTCTGTAACTGGGCAGCTGTGCACGTTGGAGGTGAGGTGAAGAATCTGCATTATTGAAGACAGGGTAGGGCCTCGCGTGAGGCACCTTCAGCCGTTCCTTCATGAGATGGAACTGGGAAGGCCTCTCCCATGTGTGCTGGAAATCAGGGATCCTAGTGTGATATTTACAAAGAACGTCCTTGATTTCTTTGAGTAACCTGATTGGTTAGTTGTGGTTAGGCAAGGGTGATTTGTGTAGCAGTAAATTCCCTCTCAGAAATTTCCCCTGAAACACATATGGTGTCCTCTGGTTGGAGATGGGTTATTATTTTGGTACTTAAAGTCCTGAAGGCCAGTGGTAACTTCATGTCCCCTCTCCACAGGGCTTCTGCTATTCAGTTATGCACTGGAATTGACAGGCTCTTTTCCTTGTTACCCTCTTTCCCTTAAACTAGGAGGCAGTAGGGGAGTGAACACCTGATAGAATTTGTATATGTTTGTTATATTCTCTCAGTGTAATGAAAGCAGTTCTCTTTGGGTGCCTACATAGCAGCCATCACACCTTTCAACTGGCTGTCGTGATGGCATGTTTTTTCCAAGGAATCTCTCTAATCATACTGATCACAGGGCCCACCTGTGGTCCCATGTCCCAGGGCAGCTTTTTATTCTCACGTATCTATTTGAAGTTTTCGTTAGAACTGCCCCCACCCCCGCCATCCCCATGAGTTCTGTTTTTCTTCCCCTCAACCTACTTTCACGTGGTTATTGGCTTTCTCCCAGGAGTGACTTCCCACCCTGGCTTTTTAAAGATTTCTATTTTTCTTAACCTATTTCTTCTCCCCACATGCCACTAGTCCCTTTCTTTCTGTCCAGGCAGCGCTGCTTCTGTCTCCCTTCTTTCTTCACCTTGTTTTTCAGTCGATCCCACAGCCTTCCCAGATCAATCAACCAACACAGTGATTATAGTAAAAATAACAAGAGCAGCAACACCACTGCTATGACCACCCTTACTGACTACCTACAAGTGCCGGTCCCTGCCCTTGCAAAACTCACTGTGAAGACGTCTCTTAAAAAGCAAGGTGGAGGTATCATTATCCCCATTTTACGGATGGGGAAAATAAAGCCTCGAGATGTTAGCTACTGTTCCTAAGTAACATGGCACTAGTTAGCAGACTTGAGATTCAAACCCGTAACTCTCCAACTCTGAGCCTGTGCTCACTGTACTGTGCTATCTGACAAGAAAGGCCGTGTACAGTTTCATGAAGTGTTGATAGCTTATCTTTATCTCATCTTTTCTTCAGATCTTGGCCATAGTTCTGTCAAGAAGAAACTGGCTCAGAGAGGTTCATGAACTGGTTCATAACCAGAAGGCTTGTAAGTGGCAGAAAATCCAGGATTGACCTGGAGCTGTGTTCTGTATCCTGCCGCACATGGTATAGGGAAAGCTTTGGTGCTCTTTAGGTATAGCTGCTAAGAGCTGGGTGGGGACAACTCAGTTGCTGGCTTATAATTAGATGCTACCTAAGTAAAGATTATTAGAGTATTACTAAAAGTTTATTCCATATATTGTAGTATGTGGTATTTTTCCTGCTGGCTTGATGCAATGGACATCAATTTCGCTGTTCTACCTCCTCTTTTTTTTTTTTTTTAAACATCTTTATTGGAGTATAATTGCTTTACCATGTTGTGTTAGTTTCTGCTGTATAACAAAGTGAATCAGCTATATGTATACATATATCCCCATATCCCCTCCTCCTTGCATCTCCCTCCCACCCTCCCTATTCCACGCCTCTAGGTGGTCACAAAACACTGAGCTGATCTCCCTGTGCTATGTGGTTGCTTCCCACTAGCTATCTATTTTACATTTGGTAGTGTATATGGGTTTGTCATATATGGCCTTTATTATGTTGAGGTAAGTTCCCTCTATGCCTACTTTCTGGAAGGTTTTTATCAAAAAAGGGTGTTGAGTTTTGTCAAAAGCTTTTTCTGCATCTATTGAGATGATCATATGGTTTTTCTCCTTCAATTTGTTAATATGGTGTATCACACTGATTTGCATATATTGAAGAATCCCTGCATTCCTGGATAAACCCCACTTGATCATGGTGTATGATCCTTTTAATGTGCTGTTGGATTCTGTTTGCTAGTATTTTGTTGAGGATTTTTGCATCTATGTTCATCAGTGCTATTGGCCTGTAGTTTTCTTTCTTTGTGACATCTTTGTCTGGTTTTGGTATCAGGGTGATGGTGGCCTTGTAGAGTGAGTTTTTGGGAGTGTTCCTCCCTCTGCTATATTTTGGAAGAGTTTGAGAAGGATAGGTGTTAGCTCTTCTCTAAATGTGATAGAATTCGCCTGTGAAGCCATCTGGTCCTGGGCTTTTGTTTGTTGGAAGATTTTTAATCACAGTTTCAATTTCAGTGCTTGTGATTGGTCTGTTTATATTTTCTATTTCTTCCTGGTTCAGTCTCGGAAGATTGTGCTTTTCTAAGAATTTGTCCGTTTCTCCCAGGTTGTCCATTTTATTGGCATATAGTTTCTTGTAGTAATCTATCATGATTCTTTGTATTTCTGCAGTGTCAGTTGTTACTTCTCCTTTTTCATTTCTAATTCTGTTGATTTGAGTCTTCTCCCTTTTTTTCTTGCTGAGTCTGGCTAGTGGTTTATCAATTTTGTTTATCTTCTCAAAGAACCAGCTTTTAGTTTTATTGATCTTTGCTATTGTTTCCTTCATTTCTTTTTCATTTATTTCTGATCTGATCTTTATGATTTCTTTCCTTCTGCTAACTTCAGGGGTTTTTTTGTTGTTCTTCTTCTTTCTCTAATTGCTTTAGGTGTAAGGATAAGTTGTTTATTTGAGATTTTTCTTGTTTCTTGAGGTAGGATTGTATTGCTATAAACTTCCTTCTTAGAACTGCTTTTGCTGCATACCATAGGTTTTGGGTCATCGTGTTTTCATTGTGATTTGTTTCTAGGTATTTTTTGATTTCCTCTTTGATTTCTTCAGTGATCTCTTGGTTATTTACTAGTGTATTGTTTAGGCTCCATGTGTTTGTATTTCTTACATTTTTTTCCTTGTAATTGATATCTAGTCTCATAGTGTTGTGAGGAAAAGATACTTGATACGATTTCAATTTTCTTAAACTTATCAAGGCTTGATTTCTGACCCAAGATATGATCTATCCTGGAGAATTTTCCATGAGCAGTTGAGAAGAAAGTGTATTCTGTTGTTTTCTGATGGAATGTCCTATAAATATCATTTAAGTCCATCTTGTTTAATGTATCATTTAAAGCTGTGTTTCCTTGTTTATTTTCATTTTGGATGATCTGTCCATTGGTGAAAGTGGAGTGTTAAAGTCCCCTACTATGATTGTGTTACTGTCGATTTCCCCTTTTATGGCTGTTAGCATTTGCCTTATGTATTGAGGTGCTCCTGTGTTGGGTGCATAAATACTTACAATTGTTATATATTGTTCTTGGATTGACCCCTTGATCATTATGGAGTGTCCTTCTTTGTCTCTTGTAATAGTCTTTAATTTAAAGTCTCTTTTGTCTGATATGAGAATTGCTACTCCAGCTTTCTTTTGATTTCCATTTGCATGGAATATCTTTTTCCATCCCCTCACTTTCAGTCTGTATATGTCCCTAGGTCTGAAGTGGGTCTCTTGTAGACAGCATATATGCAGGTCTTGTTTTTGTATCCATTCAGCCAGTCTATGTCTTTTGGTTGGAACATTTAATCCATTTACATTTAAGGTAATTATCGATATGTATGTTCCTGTTACCATTTTCTTAATTGTTTTGGGTTCGTTTTTATAGGTCTTTTCCTTCTCTTGTGTTTCCTGCCTAGGGAAGTTCCTTTAGCATTTGCTGTAAAGCTGGTTTGGTGGTGCTGAATTCTCTTAACTTTTGCTTGTTTGTAAAGGTTTTAATTCCTCCATTGAATCTGAATGAGATAGTTGCTGGGTAGAGTAATCTTGGTTGTAGGGTTTTCCCTTTTATCACTTTAAATATGTCCTGCCACTCCCTTCTGGCTTGCAGAGTTTCTGCTGAAAGATCAGCTCTTAAGCTTATGGGGATTCTCTTGTATGTAAATTGTTGCTTTTCCCTTGCTGCTTTTAATATTTTTCTTTGTATGTAATTTTTTTTTTAACTTTGGGTTTATTTATTTATTTATTTATTTATTTATTTATGGCTGTGTTGTCTTTGTTTCTGTGTGAGGGCTTTCTCTAGTTGCAGCAAGTGGGGACCACTCTTTATCGCAGTGCGCGGGCCTCTCACTATCGCGGCCTCTCTTGTTGCGGAGCACAAGCTCCAGATGTGCAGGCTCAGTAATTGTGGCTCACGGGCCTAGTTGCTCCGCGGCATGTGGGAACTTCCCAGACCAGGGCTCGAACCCATGTCCCCTGCATTGGCAGGCAGATTCTCAACCACTGCGCCACCAGGGAAGACCTGTGTGTAATTTTTGATAGTTTGATTAATATGTGTCTTGACGTGTTTCTCCCTGGATTTTTCCTGTATGGGACTCTCTGTGCTTCCTGGACTTGACTGACTATTTCCTTCCCCATATTAGGGAAGTTTTCAACTATAATCTCTTCAAATATTTTCTCAGTCCCTTTTTTTTTCTCTTCTTCTTCTGGGACCCCTATAATTCGAATGTTAGTGTGTTTAGTGTTGTCCCAGAGGTCTCTGAGATTGTCCTCAATTCTTTTCATTCTTTTTTCTTTATTCTGCTCTGTGGTAGTCATTTCCACTGTTTTATCTTCCAGGTCACTTATCCGTTCTTCTGCCTCAGTTATTCTGCTATTGATTCCTTCTAGAGTGTTTTTAATTTCATTTATTGTGCTGTTCATCATTGTTTGTTTGCTCTATATTTCTTCTAGGTTCTTGTTAAACGTTTCTTGTATTTTCTCCATTCTATTTCCAAGATTTTGGATCATCTTTACTATCATTACTCTGAATTCTTTTTCAGGTAGACTGCCTATTTCCTCTTCATTTGTTTGGTCTGGTGGGTTTTTACCTTTCTGCTTCATCTGCTGTGTATTTCTCTGTCTTCTCATTTTGCTTCACTTTCTGTGTTTCGGGTCTCCATTTCGCAGGCTGCAGCTTCGTAGTTCCTGTTGTTTTTGGTATCTACTTCCAGTGGCTAAGGTTGGTTCAGTGGGTTGTGTAGGCTTCCTGGTGGAGGGGACTGGTGCCTGTGTTCTGGTGGATGAAGCTGGACCTTGTCTTTCCAGTGGGCAGGGCCACATCTGGTGGTGTGTTTTGGCATGTCTGTGAACTTAGTATGATTTTAGGCAGCCTCTCTGCTAATGGGTGGGGTTGTGTTCCTGTCTTGCTAGTTGTTTGGCATGGGGCGTCCAGCACTGGAGCTTGCTGGCTGTTGGGTGGAGCTGGGTCTTAGCATTGAGAAGGAGATCTCTGGGAGAGCTCTTGCTGATTGATATTAAGTGTGGCCGGGAGGTCTCTGGTGGTCCAATGTCCTGAACTCGGCTCTCCCACCTCAGAGGCACAGGCCTGACACCAGGCTTGAGCACCAAGACCCTGTCAGCCACATGGCTCAGAAGAAAAGGGAGAAAAAAAGAAAGAAGAAAAAAATTTTTTTACTTATTAAAATAAACAATAATAATAATAATTTAAAAAAAGGAAGAGAGCAACCAAACCAATAAATCCACCAATGATAATAAGCACTAAACTAAGGTAAACATAAAAATCAGAAACTAGTCATTCGCAGACAGGAAACCCCAAGTCTACAGTTGCTCCCAAAGTCCACCACCTCATTTTTGGGATGATTCATTGTCTATTGAGGTATTCCACAGATGCAGGGTACATCAAGTTGATTGTGGAGCTTTAATCCGCTGCTCCTGAGGCTGCTGGGAGAGATTTCCCTTTCTCTTCTTTGTTCGCACAGCTCCTGGGGTTCAGCTTTGGATTTGGCCCCGCCTTGCTTGTAGGTCGCCCTCAGGCATCTGTTCCCAAACAGGATGGGGTTAATGGATCGGCTGATTAGGGGACTCTGGCTCACTCAAGCCAGGAGGAGGGATGGGTACGGATGCGGGGCGAGCCTGCAGTGGCAGAGGCCGGCGTGACGTTGCAGCAGCCTGAGGCGTGCCATGCGTTCTCCCGGGGAAGTTGTCCCTGGATCACAGGACCCTGGCAGTGGTGGGCTGCACCAGCTCCCGGGAGGGGCGGTGTGGAGAGTGACCTGTGCTTGCACACAGGCTTTTTGGTGGCGGCAGCAGCAGCCTTAGCGTCTCATGCCCGTCTCTGGGGTCCGCGCTGATCGCCGCGGCTCGCACCCGTCTCTGGAGCTCGTTTAGGCAGTGCTCTGGATCCCCTCTCCTCATGCACCCCGAAACAATGGTCTCTTGCCTCTTTGGCAGCTGCAGACCTTTTCCCGGACTCCCTCCTGGCTAGCTGTGGCACACTAGCCCCCTTCAGGCTGTGTTCACGCCGCCAACCCCAGTCCTCTCCCTGTGATCTGACCGAAGCCCGAGCCTCAGCTCCCAGCCCCCGCCCGCCCCAGCAGGTGAGCAGACAAGCCTCTCGGGCTGGTGAGTGCTGGTCGGCACCGATCCTCTGTGCGGGAATCTCTCCGCTTTGCCCTCTGCACCCCTGTGGCTGCGCTCTCCTCCATGGCTCCGAAGCTTCCCCCCTCTGCCACCCGCAGTCTCCGCCCGCAAAGGGGCTTCTAGTGTGTGGAAACCTTTCCTCCTTCACGGCTCCCTCCCACTGGTGCAGGTCCCATCCCTATTCTTTGTCTCTGTTTTTTCTTTCTTCTTTTGCCCTACCCAGGTACGTGGGGAGTTTCTTGCCTTTTGGGAGGTCTGAGGTCTTCTGCCAGCGTTCAGTGGGTGTTCTGTAGGAGTTGCTCCACATGTAGATGTATTTCTGATGTATTTGTGGGAGGAAGGTGATCTCCACGTCTTACTCCTCTGCCGTCTTCTCTACCTCCTCTTTTACAAGCACTGCACAAGGCATGGACAATGTTTGAAGCTACTTTGGTCTTCATCTCCCCACTTCCCGACACTTGTAGTGGCCTGGCTCTCAGCATCTGGCATGAGGACAGCCACTGGACCCCTGTCATCTAAGGCCAATGCATGAGCTCACATTCTGGCCTTGAAGTTAGAAGGGAGAGCTCCTCCAATGATGAAATGTTGCATTTTTCCTCAAGCACAAATCCATCGTAAACCTTTGGATTTTTGTGTCAAAGAATTTTGGTTTACATTTGTTCAGGTTTTATTCAGTTCAGGAGGGAATTATTGCAAGATTGATCTTTCACATCAGCCAAAACTTATAATTGCTCTAACGTCCTTGCTAAGAATTTCTTTGGCATTTCTCAAATTATTGAGATGGCTTTAAAATCAATAGATGATGGGCCTACTAAAAATGATCCAAGTGGATCCCAGTTCTCTTTTATGGGTTTTGAGATTAAATAAAATCCATAAATAGTTAATGACTAGGAATTATGGGAAAGCTGTTATGCTGGTTTTCATGGGGAGGGGCTAGGTAAAGCTGGAGTATACTTGGCATTCATATGATAGCTTCAGTGTTTTTGCTATTAATAGAAATTTTGACCATATCAATGGTTAGTTTCTAAATAATTGCTTGATTCAGACATTCTAATGTCCTGGTAAAATGTTCAGTGATAGTTTGGTTATTTTGACTAAAGTCAATTTAAGCACCATTGTGAGACTTGTGCTAAAAAAACATTATTTAATTTTCTTCAGCTCACACATTCTGATATTATAAACTGTTAGCAAAAATGTCATAGAGGACTAAAGTCATTTGAGTTCTCTTTTTCTCAGTGTGTATATTGTTTATTTCCTTGTCTATATCTTCATCAATTCAGATTATGAGTTAATATACAAATTTTAGAATTGAGAGCCTTGCTGGTGAACTACTGTATAACAGCTTTCTTGAAGACATGTACCTCTTTCATGAGATAGTAATATTTTAATTAACCTTTAAATGCATGTAGGTACAGATAGGATTCAGTAGATCTGGTTTGGACTATTTGCATATAGAAAGAACCCCCTTGGATGTTATGGCACTAAGCTCAACTCTTACATGCACATTGCTCAGTGCCCTTATGAGGTTTGCTTTGGGGACCAGGGCTTAATCAGATCAGTTTTTTAAGAATAAGAAAGACTAATAGACAAGCAAGGACTAAAAGGGGACCGAGAGCAGAGATTCACACTTCTACTTAGAAGCCCACTGAGTGTAAGATGGACCTCTGAGAAAGCTAAGCTTGGTTAAGGTCAAGCAGGACATGCCCTCTGGCTGAGAATGACGGGGACCCTTGCGACTCTGCAAAGAGGCACACACGCGGGTGACCTTCTGGAAAACAAATGTCATCAACAAGCCTCCAGAACTGTGTGAGAAAGAGGAAGCCCAGGCCTGACAACTGGCATATTCTGTTCTCCCTGACAGCTTTATTTCTTGTTGTGAAGTAATATACTGGCTTTCTGACGTATAAGTTCATTTTTCCTACCATGGCCTGGATGAAGCGGGATTTGATGGTTCCTTGAAGAAGATCTTGATTTGTAGCCATGATAGAATACCCCCTGGGAACCAGCTGGCCCTCCTGTCAGCACAGTGGTACAGGGCTCTAGCTGATAAGGTTAAAGCTCATTGATGATACATTTAGCCTCAGGTATGAAAATGTCAAGATAATTAGTATTCAAAGGTGGCAAGGTTTCCATTTTTACTAATGAGACTGAAAGAACATGAAAAAAAGGATGCTTATAATGGAAACATTAGAAAGGATTAGGAGAGCTTACATAAAAAGACAACAGGTCAGTAATCTTGATCATCTAAAGCCTGACATTGTGTTAATGTTGCACTTTTTTGGTCCCAGTCATCTTCACCACCATTGTCAGATTTTTCAAGAAATATTCATTGTGAACTTGCTTTATGCAGAGCATATGCTGAACCCTGGGATATAGAGAAGTAGAAACATACCCCCTGCCTTCACGGGGCTTTCACTTCAGGGGGACAATGACCTATGAACTGGACTATAGCATACTGGGAATGCGTTTTGAGTGCCTTGGAGACTCAGTCTCTTTTATACCCATCCTATCATACCTCTTCAAAGATGACTCCCATTTTTCTAGGATCAAGCATGATGAATTCATCTTACCTATTGCTTCCTACCATAAGGTATTTTGGTGTCTACATATTTCTCTGTCTTAGAGGGATGGTGGCATTAGAAAGAATAGAAGGGTGTGGGATGGTGGGGTGATATTTACGAAAGGAGAAATGATGTCTGAAATATATAAAGAAAGAGAAATAATCTTTTTTTTTTTCACTTGTTTGAAGAATGTTGATACTAGCTCATTATAGGTGGACCCAGTAACAACCTTGGTGGGGTCTTGGAATGATTTGCCATCATCACTTGGTATCCATGGGGGCACTGGTTCTAGGATTGCCCCCCTCTTCGCCCCGTGGATACCAAAATCTGTGGATGCTCAAAGCCCTATTGTAAAACGGTGTAGAATTTTCATGAAACCTATGCACATGCTCCCATATACTTTAAATTATGTCTAGGTTACTAATAATACCGAATACAATGTCTGTGCTATGTAAACAGTTGCCAGTGTGTGGCAAATTCAAGTTTTGCTTTTTGGAACTTTATGGAATTTGTTTTTTCAAATATTTTCAATCCATGGTTGGTTGAATCTGGGGATGTGGAAACTGTGGGTATAAAGGGCCGACTGTATTTCAGTTATTATTCATCTACCTGATTGGTCTCAAGACTATGATGGTCTGAGTCAAAACAAGAGGAAAAGTCTTATCATTCCTCTGCTCAGAAATCTTAAATCTGGAAAACATAATGTCGAGAGAGGAAAAAAAATACAAGGTGCAGAAGTGGTATTTACAGTAGGGTGCTACTTACATAACTTTAAAACCATTAAAATACTGTATATTGTTTATGGATTACAGATACATGGTAGAAAGTGGCATGCATGAAAATGATAAACAGAAAATCCAGGAGAGTATTTCGCTGTGGGTGATGAGAGGAAGGGAGGGTCATGCAAAGGAGAAAGTCTTCAAATGTGTTTATAATATTTCATTTCTCAAGTTAGTTGGGGAGTGCACAGATGGCCCGTTATATTATTCTCCTAATTTGGGGTGTAAAGTTTTCATTTCTAAAAGTTTCATTTCAAAAGAAGAGTGGGAATTAGAGAATGTGCTATTCGAATGCATATATTAAATCTTAGCTTACGTCGGTGTTATTTCCTTCCTTCATCTCTACTAGAGGTTCATGTGAGAAAATACCAAATGTATCTGGTGTGACTCTGAGAGCTCTTAGTTCTGCTAGCTTCCGGTCAGCCTCAGACCGAGGATGGTTGGCCATGCAAATATTATTTCTGAACATTTTCTGGCCAGCAGTTCCCTGTGTGCATGTCAACTGCTCCCTTCGGTATCGATTTTGCACCTGCCCTCCCAGGGGGATTTACTTTGGCTGGGAAGCTGCAGTGGGGCTCAGAAGTACTTTTCCTCATTAGAACTTTGAGCTGCTAAACACATCCCTGGACTCAGCGACTCTTTTCTTTGGTGAATCGAATGTGAGGAGGGCCCGAGCTGGTGCTTCATAAATTGAAGAGTGCAGCTGACATCTTTTCAACTGAGCCTTTTCATTTTGAGCAGTTTCTGAGTATTACTATTCATGGAGATGAGACCAAGGTATTTAAAACTGATGGGTTTAATTTGACTTTTCCCCCATTTGCCCTGAAGCACAATTCAAGTCATTTCTATTCTCTCTAGGCTTTGGCTAGAGATGAGAAGCAGGTACAATGCTGAGATACAAGTAAAATCTTGAAGGAACTGTTTCTACATTACAATAAATAATTAATAAGCGGATAAATTGTTATCTGTGGATGGTATAGTTGGATGTACAAAGGGAAAATCCGTGAAAAATGAGCTAGGAAAGGAAAGGAGTGATGAAGCAAGCAAACTTCACAGGTCATCACTCGTCATGTGCACAAATAATCTGACTCCATCAGAGTTTTCTTTAATAAAAATGTTAGTCTCCAGTAAGTAAATTTTTGTTTTAACTGAGAAAAGTTTGGTTTCCTTATCACACAATAACATACATATATATGAACATGTATATGTGTGTATGTAGCCCTGTCTATCTATCTATCATGTCTTTTTAAAAATCTAAACCAACTTGTTTTACATGTTACAAAGATTGGAATATAAACCAGGTGAAAAAGAAGTGCTCCTCTGTTGAACAAAGCTTCTGCCCCTGTTGCAGTGCAGGAGCTTTCCCCCTTTCCTCCAGTTTTCATAGAGAGGAAGAAACTAGTACCCTACTGCCCCAACATGGAAAAAAAATGGAAGGAATACATGTGGCCTCTCATAAACTCTCATTGTATTTCTCAGGGGAGATGGGATTAGGGAGTGTGGAAAATGAAGGGATTGAGCATGGAAGGCTCAGCCTTGCCCAGGTGTCTCTTGGAAAGACCTGTTCTCAGCAGTACTTCTTTGCTCATAACTGTGATGCAATTTCTAGGTAGGTCCTGTCCCTACCTAGGGGGAGGGGGAAGGCTTCAACTGTGGGGCAACATACAACTTGAGAGAGAGAGATTAGGAAGCTCAACTCTGGCCTTAGGTTAAGGTTAGTTAGGTCAAGCCCAACTCTTTAGTTTGGCCTTATCAGGAATGATGCTGTCATTTTTATCGTGATTTGTCCAATTTCTGCGTCTTATCAAATGGGGCCGAACTCACTAAGAGGAGAAGGATGTGACTAATGATTATCTCCCACCCCCGGTGACTTCCATGTGGTTGCTGCATGTGTGAATATGTGTAGAGTAAGGTAGGCAAGGGATGTGGCAATGTCCTTAGTTCTCTTCCTGGACCAAACATAGGAAAATAGTCTACATTCTCTATATCTAAAAATCTTCTCTCTGTATTTGTATTGCAGGTTTCTCAACCTCAGCACTATTGATGTTTAGGGCCCTTTATTCTTTGTTATGAGGGCTATGCTGTGCATTCTAGGAAATCAGCAGCATTTCTAGTCTCTGTCTACTACACGCCAGGAGCACCTACCCAGTTATAATGACCAGATGTCTCCAGGCATTGACAAATGTCCTCTGGGTCGAGGGCGGCAAACTCACTTTCTGTTGAGAGCCATACTTCCCTATGACGCTCAATGCCTGTTTCTTATTTTTGCAAGACAGTCAAATGGAGAATAGTTTTTCTTAATATCTAAGAAACTTGTAGTAACATAAATTGGCTTTCCACAGACATCTCACTATGCAATATACCAGAATAGGATTTAAGAGGCCTCGTTTCTAGTCCTGGCTCTGCCACAAAAAAGCTGTGTGACCTTAGGTAATTTACCCTCAAACCCCCTAGGTTAAATTTTTGTTATACATAAATTAGCATAAATGTTATGCAATAGATTCCTCCTGGTTCTTATATTCTCTTATTCCACATTTGGAGTACACTTACACTTTCAAAAAGGGCTGCTTTTATGATCCTTGAGTCATTAATTCCACTTCATGTAATTTGTTCTAAAGAAATACATGTGTATGCAAAGATTTCCGTGCAGGTATCCTCATGGCATTGTTGTTTGTAATGGCAAATAATTGGAAATAACCCCAAGGTTCATCTTTACATAGTTAGATAAATAAATTGTAGAACATCCGTGCAATATAATACCACTTAGCCATTGTAAAGAATAAGGTTGGGAGTTATCTATATGTATATATAAAATATGGAAATAAATATATATTTATAAATATGAAAAGATGCACTATATACATTGATATGCAGGAATTGAACAAATAGAACATACTTTACAATCCTATTTATATTTACAAAATTATCTCTGTATATGTAAACACGTGAATAGAAAATATCAAGGCTTACACACTAAATTGTTAATTGTTAATATTTGAGGGGGGTGGATTATGAATGAGTTTCTCTTTTACATTACATGTTTCTGTACCACTCAAAATGTTAATTTTTTAAAGAAGAAAAGAAGCAAGGTGTATTTTTAAAAGGAATGCATATTTGCCTTCATACTGGACTGAGGTGGTTAAAAAATTGATTTTATCGAGGTCATTGTTATCAACTTGAGGCAGTCCCTCGCCCCCCTCCAGGGATACTTATCAATGTCTGGAGGCATTTTTAGCTGCCACAACCAAGCGTTAGGGGGCACTACTTGGCATCTAGCAGGTAGGAGCCAGGGATGCTGATAAGCACTCTTCAGAGGTCAGGCCTCCCACAACAAAGAATGATCAGGTCCAGATGTCAATAGGGTCGAGGTTGGGAAACCTTGATCTTGGACATTTGATCGAGAACAGCTGATAGAAATGTACTGATTGTGATGAAGTACTCATTTGAAGAAATTGCCTTTAAAACCTTCAGGGAGTGTTACAGTGGAGCCTGATAGATATATCCATCAGGTAGCATGTCCCTCATCCTACCACCTTTTCCTTGGAATATTAAAGGACATTATAAAAAACACTCTATCCAGTTTACCAAAAAGTGTTTTTCTCTCATATTTTTTTTTAACTCTTATTCTTTATATTCTCTCCTTCTTGAAAATCATGTCTACAATGAATTACTTACACGTTCAGCCCCCCTGGCTTAACGATGTTATCGAAGTGCCACGTTCTTGCCCTCTCTAGTCTGTCATTCTCCATGTTGGCTTCATCCTCAGCCTTGTTGCAAGAGGGCGGGCACAGCTCTAGGTGCCATTATTAATCACAGAGACAGCTGGAGGGAGAAGAGAGCGTGCCTCTTTCTGTGGCTTTGTCCTAGGAGCGGCTTGACTTGCTCTCGCATCTCAAGAACCAGCACTGGGTCATGTACCTACCACTGCCCTAATTACTGGCTGTGGAAGAGGATTAATCTAGATCAACCACACCCACCTCTGGAGATGTTGGGGAGGGAAGGGTGGTCAGCTTCCCCTTTCCTGACTATGGGTGGGGAGGATAAGTACGAGAACGATACTGGGGTTCTGTTAAGAAGAAGAGGGGGAGCACTGGTTGTTGGGCAGGTAACTCACAGTGTCCACATCACAGGAACATCCCTGTGTGCTCCGGTGTTGCTCAATGACCTTCCATGAAAGGGCAAACCCATCCTAATTAACTCCACGGTAAGCTGAGTTAGTTCTGGATCATAAACTCCTTGAGAACAGGGATAGAGATCTGTTCATAGATTTATTAATTATTTATGCCTTGACTGCTTTCAAAATGGACTTGAAATGACTTACAATAAAGACGGATACAATAAAACTCTTAAAACCATAGTTGCATCACGAGTCATTTTATGAAAGGATAGGATTGAGATTCATCTTTTTTTACCTTTCATATCACCTACCTTAGTGCTTTGTGCATTTAAAAAAATGGTTCAGAATAAATAAATGGCCATGCCCACCATTGGCTGGGAGCATAAACTTTATGAGATACCAAGAGAATCATTTCACAAGTAGCAGCCCGTGCTTCCCTGAGGGGAGGCATCAGAGTTGCTTACCAGGCTAAGGCTGAGCGGATTTTTCGTGCTAAGGGCAAACAGTACAAGTGACGATTGACCTTGCCATTGGCAGCCACAGATGGATGAATTGTTGTCCTTACACTGATCTTTTCAGTGTGGCACTTGAGTGGCAAAGTACCATCTAAACAGCACCTATAAAACTCCGGGATCAAAAATATGTGTGTGTAGATTAATGTGTCTATCACTTTATCCCTGTTATCTGTATATCCAAGACTTTCTGGAAATCCTTCCCACCAGCTAAACTATAACTTAAGGCACGCAACATTTCCTTCTGTGTTTTTTATCCCCAATCCCATCACCTAGGAAATAATAAATATATTTATTTCCTTGAAAATGTAAATGAGTGAAGAGACTTGATGTGCTCTTATTTGACATTTAGATTTTAAGTAGAAGCAAAACCTTCAGCCAAAGACAACTCTCCAATGGTTAGATTCTAGGCCCTGGGAGTTCTACTTCTGGTAATGGTGAACTTAGATGGTTCAGGTTAATCTTCCAGCTGGGAATAATGGAAAAGCTGGATCAAATATAAAAAACATCTATTCTAAGGCTTAAGAAAGTAGCAATACAGTGACAAACTTTTATGTATCAAAGTTCTGGGGGAAGAAATCCAAAGAGATGAGGCTGGCCTTTGGGGCTGCTTTCCTGTAGAAGGAGATTCAAAGGCTAAGATTAAACAGAGCTTTAACAGCCTTACAGGGCTGGTGAGACAAACACCAGAGTTAAGGGTTCATCAAGGAGGGAGCTCTGCTAAACCCCTCAGGTTTTTGTGTTGGGATCCCAAAGGCAAACCCTAGGAGTAAGAGTAAATTGGAAACAGTTATTTTTCTTTTTAATTTTTATTGGAGTATAGTTGATTTACAATGTTCTGTTTCAGGTATACAGCAATATGAATCAGATATATATATATTATATTATATATGTATATATATATATAAATATCCATTCTTTTTCAGATTCTTTTCCCACATAGGTTATTACAGAATATTGAGTAGAGTTCCCTGTGTTATACAGTAGGTCCTTGTTAGTTATCTATTTTATATATAGTAGTGTGTACATGTTAATCCCAAACTCCTAATTTATCACTCCCCCCCACCACATTTCCCCTTTGGTAGCCATAAGTTTGATTTCTATGTCTGTGAATCTGTTTCTGTTTTGTAAATAAGTTGATTTGTATCATTTTAAAATTAGGTTCCACATATAAGTGATATCATATGATATTTGTCTTTCTCTGTCTGACTTACTTCACTTAGTATGATAATCTCTAGGTCCATCGATGTTGCTGCAAATGGCATTATCTCCTTTTTTTATGGCTGAGTAATATTCCATTGCATATATATACTACATCTTCTTTATCCATTCCTCTGTTGATGGACATTTAGGATGCTTCCATGTCTTGGCTATTGTAAATAGTGCTGCAATGAACATTGGGGTGCACATAAATTTTCAAATTATGGTTTTCTTCAAATATATGCCCAGGAATGGGATTTCTGGATCATATGGTAGTTCTATACTTAGTTTTTTAAGGAACCTTCATACTGTTCTCAATAGTGGTTGTACCAATTTACATTTTCACCAACAGTGTAGGAAGGTTCCCTTTTCTCCACACCCTCTCCTGGAAATAGGTTTTGAATCATGTCAAACCCTGACTAAATTGTGGTGACCTGGGATTGTGAGTGTCCCTTGTCTAGATCTAGAAGCATATTTAAAACTCCTTAGAAGGAAGATACCATATTGTAGAGCCTTAAATTTTATCTATGTTTTTCGTATGAGGAAACACAAATTTGTCACCACAGACCAAAAGAAACAAGAGACAAAGGAACCAGATCCATAGGGGATCCAGATAATGGAATTAATTAGACCTGAGCTTTAAAATAACTAAGCTTAATATTTTCAAGAAAATAAAAGGTGAGACTGAGAGAGAATAGAACAGAAACAATATTTGAAGAGAAACAGGACAGAATTTTCCAGCAGTGACGAAAAAACCTTCCAACCAGAGATACATGCCATAAGCAGGACTAGTACCAAGAAAACAAGATAATCACGAGGAAAATAGGTTAAAAAATAATAAATTCAATAAATCTGAATAAAGCCAAGGTAGAGGGAGAAACGAGAGAGAGAGAAAAACACAGAACAGATGGGACCAACAGAAAGCAAATGGTAATGTGGTAGTTTAAACTCAAATCATGAGTCATTACATTTGAAATAAACATGCTAAAATATTCCAATTTAAAGATTGTCAGACTGGATTTAAAAAAAAAGACAACTCAAAGCCCAACTATATGCTGCTTATGAGATATACACCTTACATATAGGGGTACAGAATTTTCCATACACTAGAGAACTAAGTAGGACAGGGTTTGGCATGGGACACATTCTTCCACATGCCTAAAGTAACTGCAGTGCAGAGCTGCCTTGTTGGGCTGGGTCTGCAGCTAGAAGGTGATTTATTAGGACACTGAGTAACTGCTGACTGACTTATCAGGCACGTTTACCCAAGACTATAATGTATTACGGGGTCTAGCAGAAAGTATAGATTAAGGATTCCTAATCTTTTCACGATGAGATATAATGTTTTGATTTCTCTGAAGCCTTATGTCATTGGATGATATGCATGAATGGAGGTGGTGGAGGGAAGGTGACAGGTGAATTTTTCTCTTTCCTTCTTGAAATCTCTTAAATCAGTGGGGTGAGACTTGAGCAGTTAGGCAGATGTGGAATTAGCCAGGGGAGTTGGCTATGCTTTTTCAGATTGTAAGAAACAGTGACCTGCTTGGGCAAATTTTGGTGATGAGTGTTTATGGGAAGGGTAGATGGGGAAGTGAGAGAACACAGGAAATCATCTCAATAGCCTGGTATTGGGGAGAAAGTGGATCCATAATCAGTACCACTGGAGTACAAAAGGGGTTGCCTTATCTTCTCCTCAGAAGTCTTTCTCCAGACTTCTAAATATGTGTCCTCTTAATCCCTGCCATTGAGAGAATGTCTAATTGTCAGAGGATGGGGGAAGCAATTTCAATTGTATTATGATCACTGTTCATAATTAAAACTAGTCTTTAAGATCTACTTCGGTAGTCATTACTGTGGTATCATCAGCACTACAGTTCGATATAATGAATGCTTTAGAATCTTATAATAATTGTTCAGGGTGTTGGTACTAGCACGATTATTTTTACCCTAATAGGGCACTGATATCCCCTCTGTACTCTGTTGCTCATTCTGTGTGCCTGGGGATAGAGGGCACGAGAGGAAAGACAGCTTTGGTTTTAATGGCACTTCCTCTCTCTTCAGTTCCAGCTCATCTACGCTTCAGTTTTAATTAAGTTTTGCTTTCATGTCAGTGAATGCTCCATGTAGTTTATTAAAAAATAAGGTTAATTCATCTGGGGCTTCTATTAAATTGCGGTTGCTGGCCTGAGGATCCAAGACCATTTGGAACAGAGGGAAATTATGTATTTTTGTGTTCCCTGGGAGGTGAGGCGACACACTGGTCCTGCACCATCTTCCCACGCCTCCAATATTTACCAGAGCTGAACCCTCCTTGTAAATTTGTTGAATTGAATCCAAAGGTCGAGTCTCTGAAGGAAGGAGCCTTGGGACACTATATTAATTTCATCCGTGCCATAAATTCCTAACCCATATTTTCAATGCATTAATGTACCATTTAAAGTAAGCCTCCTGAGAATCTTGTGAAATAGAACAGATTATTGTAGTAATTTAAATAAACCCTCCATTCCTTCCTCCGATCCATAATTTATATACAGATTTTGGGTTGAAATCTTAGAATTTCATAAATGGGATTTCCTTAAATTGAGGAGTACTTAATTTGAAACGTTGCCCAAGAGACGATTCTATCCTTCGGGTCATTAACTTATTACATTTATCAATATTTTGGCAAAGGACCAAACATTTGGAAGTTGGATGGAAAATGGAAGGTATATAGCTAGTTTGGTTTTTTTTTTTAGCACGCCAGATACTGTGATCCAGTAAAGGGAAGAGAACATTTTTCTTGACAGTGAGTATAAACTAGTCAACATATGCTATTTGCATTGAACCCAGCATGATTTTCTAATTTTTCTGATCTAATCACCCATAGGGGACCTGAAGTTTCATGTATATGTGGGTCACTGAGAAACATCATCCATTTTCCCAAAAACAACTGTAAATTAGAGGAAAGAAAAACCACACTATATTTAATTCTAGTCTCTCCTAGCCTGCTCTGATGGTCTTCCAGGTCTTGGCATGGTAGGTCACTGTCCACTAACGTGCCATGTCATGGACTAGGTAGAACCATATACTTTTGTATAATTCCACTCATTTCCACTATTTACTTGCCATCAAGTCTGATTAGGCCTATTCCTGAAGTCTTCATTGTCATCTTCAAACTGGATCTTCCTTTCTCCCTAGAATAGATGATCTGTTAAAAAGCCAGTTAGATTCACTAAACATTTATGAGATTTCTATTATGCAAATAATTATGCCTAGAGATGGGAAAGTACAGCATAAATATGATTGACTTGGCACTTTCCTTTATTGAACCATTAAGAAAAAAACAAATTATGAGTTTTAAAGGATACTTTAACCAAAGGACCCCTTCTTTCATACACTATGGCTTTCTGGTGAGAAAAGAGTGATATTCTCAAGCTGGCTCTAGCCTGCAAGTTAAAAAACGGATGATTCCAGCCCTCTACCATAGGGTATTCTTCCCAGGACTGTCTCATTTACTCTTTGGCTAGAGCAGCCAGAGCTGTCAGAACAGGACTCTGTAGGAAGCTAATACATCACAGAAAGAAACATTTTCTTTGCAAAAAACAAGCCGTATCTAATGGCCACCAGTAGGGTCAAACCAAGTCAGATGGAGAGGCAAAACTGTGTGCTGAGAAATCTAAGATGGTGAATTTGGGGAGGACATCTGCTAGGTAAAAAAAAAAAAATGTGATCCTGAGCCAGTCTTGGGGGAGGAAGTGCAGTATACTTGGATCAGGGTTGAGTTTGATTTCTGGCTCTACTGCTTTACTCAGGAAGCCTTAGTCTCTTCAGCTGTAAAATGGAGATAATCACACCTAAGCAGGTTATTGGTGATTAGGAATAATATATGTAACATGCCTAGCACAGAAATAGCTGCAAATAATAATGATGATGATGATGACAGTGACTATTGACAACATCAGCCTGAAAACTGCTAAAGAAGCTGGCATCAGCACATCTGATTCCCATGGATTTGTGGCTGCCCTCTCCTGGAATTTTGAATTGGACTTTCCCACAGGCACAATTCACTGCTTATCACAAATAATCTCATTCTGCTTCCCTTTCCCCAGTTCCTCGTAACTTATTCACACCAGCTTTGTCCATCATAACATTGTGTTTGGAATATAACCAAGTCCACAATCCTAAATGTTGAAAGTTCATTCAATTAGCAAATATTTATGGAGGTCCTACTATGTGCTAGGTGCCGGTGATTCAGTAATTAATAAAAATATGACTTGGTCTCTGCTCTCATGGCCACTTATAACTTGGGGGAGGGAAAAGAGGCCAATCAAATAATTATCCAAGTCAATATAAAAATATAATCTAAAAATAATAATTGCCATAAAGGGATTATTGATTTCATTGTTATGAAAGTTAATATAGTCTGGGGATAGGAGCTGGGAGCTAGAGAAGAGGGGAGTTATAAATTATTGGATATTTTCAAATTATTTGGTTACAGTAGAATTTCTGACATCAGTTACTATTTTGTGTAGTAATAAATAGGAAGAAAGGTGACTCATATTCATTAAATACCATGCTCTTGACAACTGCTTATAAGGTCATTTGATCTTTCAATTCCTAAGTAGTCTTTTCTGCATGAAGCTTCTGGATGTTAAGAATTAGTCCAGATAGGGCCCTGAACCAAGATGGCAGAGTAGGACATGCTCTCACTCCCTCTTGGAGAACACCAGAATCACAACTAACTGCTGAACAATCATCAACAGGAAGACAACAAAAAAGATACCCCACATCCAAAGACAAAGGAGAAGCCACATTGAGATGGTAGGAGGGGCGCAATCACAATAAAATCAAATCCCCATAACTCCTGGGTGGGTGACTCACAAACTGGAGAACACTTATACCACAGAAGTCCACTCACTGGAGTGAAGGTTCTGAGACCCACGTCAGGCTTCCAAACCTGGTGGTCCAGCAACAGGAGGAGGAATTCCTAGAGAATCAGACTTTGAAGGCTAGCAGGATTTGATTGCAGGACTTCGACAGGACTGAGGGAAACAGAGACTCCACTCTTGGAGGGCACACACAAAGTAGTGTGTGCATCGGGACCCAGGGGAAGGAGCAGTGACCCCAGGGAAGACTGAACCAGACCTACCTGCTAGTGTTGGAGGGTTTCCTTCAGAGGTGGGGGGTGGCTGTGACTCACCATGAGGACAAGGACACTGGCAGCAGAAGTTCTGGGAAGTACTCCTTGGCATGAGCCCTCCCAGAGTCCACCATTAGCCCCACCAAAGAGCCCAGGTAGGCTTCACTGTTCGGTTGCCTCAGGCCAAACAACCAACAGGGAGGGAACCCAGGCCCACCCATCAGCAGTGAACCAGATTAAAGTTTTACTGAGCTCTGCCCACCAGAGCAACAGCCAGCTCTACCCACCACCAGTCCCTCCCATCAGGAAACTGGCACAAGCCTCTTAGATAGCCTCATCCACCAGAGGGCAGACAGCAGAAGCAAGAAGAACGACAATCCTGCAGCCTGTGGAATGAAAACCACATTCACAGAAAGATAGACAAGATGAAAAGGCAGAGAGCTATGTACCAGATGAAGGAACAAGATAAAACTCCAGGAAAACAACTAAATGAAGAGGAGATAGGCAACCTTTCAGAAAAAGAATTCAGAATATTGATAGTGAAGATGATCCAGGACCTCGGAAAAAAAATGGAGGCAAAGATCGAGAAGATGCAAGAAATGTTTAACAAAGATCTAGAAGAATTAAAGAACAAACAAACAGAGATGAACAACACAATAAGTGAAATGAAAAATACACTAGAGGGAATCAATAGCAGAATAACTGAGGCAGAAGAATGGATAAGTGACCTGGAAGACAGAATGGTGGAATTCACTGCTGCAGAACTGAATAAAGAAAAAAGAATGAAAAGAAATGAAGACAGCTTAAGAGACCTCTGGGACATTAAACACAACAACATTCGCATTATAGGGCCCAGAAGTAGATGAGAGAGAGACAGGACCCGAAAAAATATTTGAAGAGATTATAGTCGAAAACTTCCCTAACATGGGAAAGGAAATAGCCACCCAAGTCCAGGAAACGCAGAGAGTCCCATACAGGATAAACCCAAGGAGAAGCACGCCGAGACACATAGTAATCAAACTGGCAAAAATTAAAGACAAAGAAAAATTACTTAAAGCAGCAAGGGAAAAATGACAAATAACATACAAGGGAACTCCCATAAGGTTAACAGCTGATTTCTCAGCAGAAACTCTACAAGCCAGAAGGGAGTGGCATGATATACTTAAAGTGATGAAAGGGAAGAAGCTACAACCAAGATTACTCCACCCGGCAACGATGTCATTCAGATTCAATGGAGAAATCAAAAGCTTTACAGACAAACAAAAGCTAAGAGAATTCAGCACCACCAAACCAGTTCTACAACAAATGCTAAAGGAACTTCTGTAAGTGGGAAGCACAAGAGAAGAAAAGGACCTACAAAAACAAACCCAAAACAATTAAGAAAATGGTCATAAGAAGATACATATCGATACTTACCTAAAATGTGAATGGATTAAATGCACCACCCAAAAGACAAAGGCTTGCTGAATGGATACAAAAAGAAGACCCATCTATATGCTGTCTACAAGAGACCCACTTCAGACATAGGGACACATACAGACTGAAAGTGAGGGGATGGAAAAAGATATTCCATGCAAATGGAAATCAAAAGAAAGCTGGAGTAGCAATACTCATATCGGATAAAATAGACTTTAAAATAAAGAATGTTACAAGAGACAAGGAAGGCCACTATGTAATGATCAAGGGATCAATCCAAGAAGATATAACAATTATAAATATATATGCACCAAACATTGGAGCACCTCAATACATAAGGCAACTGCTAACAGCTCTAAAAGAGGAAATCGACAGTAACACAATAATAGTGGGGGACTTTAACACCTCACTTACACCAATGGACAGATCATCCAAAATGAAAATAAATAAGGAAACAGAAGCTTTAAATGACACAATAGACCACATAGATTTAATTGATATTTATAAGACATTCCATCGAAAAACAGCAGATTACACTTTGTTCTCAAGTGTGCACAGAACATTCTCCAGGATAGATCACATCTTGGGTCACAAATCAAGCCTTGGTAAATTTAAGAAAATTGAAATCATATCAAGCATCTTTTCTGACCACAATGCTATGAGATTAGAAATGAATTACAGGGGAAAGAACGTAGAAAACACAAACACAAGGAGGCTAAACAATATGTTACTAAATACCAAGCAATCACTGAAGAAATCAAAGAAGAAATCAAAAAATACCTAGAGACAAATGACAATGAACACACAACTATCCAAAACCTATGGAATGCAGCAAAAGCAGTTCTAAGAGGGAAGTCTATAGCTATACAAGCCTACCTCAAGAAACAAGAAAAATCTCAAATAAACAATCTAACATTACACCTAAAGGAAGTAGAGAAAGAAGAACAAACAAAACCCAAATTTAGCAGAAGGAAAGAAATCATAAAGATTAGAGCAGAAATAAGTGAAATAGAAACAAAGAGAAAAACAGCAAAGATCAATAAAACTAAAAGCTGGTTCTTTGAGAAGATAAACAAAATTGGTAAACCATTAGCCAGACTCAGGAAGAAAAAGAGGGAGAGGACTCAAATCAATAAAATTAGAAATGAAAAAGGAGAAGTTACAACAGACACTGCAGAAATACAAAGCATCCTAAGAGACTACTACAAGCAACTCTATGCCAATAAAATGGACAACCTGGAAGAAATGGACAAATTCTTAGAAAGGTATAACCTTCCAAGACTGAACCAGGAAGAAATAGAAAATATGAACAGACCAATCACAAGTAATGAAATTGAAACTGTGATTAAAAATTTTCCAACAAACAAAAGTCCAGGACCAAATGGCTTCACAGGTGAATTCTATCAAACATTTAGAGAAGAGCTAACACCCATCCTTCTCAAACTCTTCCAAAAAATTGCAGAGGAAGGAACACTCCAAAACTCATTCTACGAGGCCACCATCACCCTGATACCAAAACCAGACAAAGATACTACAAAAAAAGAAAATTACAGACCAATATCACTGATGAATATAGATGCAAAAATCCTCAACAAAATACTAGCAAACAGAATCCAACAACACATTAAAAGGATCATACACCACGATCAAGTGGGATTTATCCCAGGGATGCAAGGATTCTTCAATATATGCAAATCAATCAATGTGATACACCATATTAACAAATTGAAGAATAAAAACCATATGATCATCTCAATAGATGCAGAAAAAGCTTTTGACAAAATTCAACACCCATTTATGATAAAAACTCTCCAGAAATTGGGCATAGAGGAAACCTACCTCAACATAATAAAGGCCATCTACTACAAACCCACAGCAAACATCATTCTCAATGGTGAGAAATTGAAAACATTTCCTCTAAGATCAAGAACAAGACAAGGATGTCCACTCTCACCACTGTTATTCAACATAGTTTTGGAAGTCCTAGCCATGGCAATCAGAGAAGAAAAAGAAATAAAAGGAATCCAAATTGGAAAAGAAGAAGTAAAACTGTCACTGTTTGGAGATGACATGATACTATACATAGAGAATCCTAAAGATGCCACCAGAAACCTACTAGAGCTAATCAATGAATTTGGTAAAATAGTAGGGTACAAAGTTAATGCGCAGAAATCTCTTGCATTCCTATACACTAATGATGCAAAATCTGAAAGAGAAATTAAGGAAACACTCCCATTTACCATTGCAACAAAAAGAATCTAATACCTAGGAATAAACCTACCTAGGGAGACAAAAGACCTGTATACAGAAAACTATAAGACACTGATGAAAGAAATTAAAGAGGATACCAACAGATGGAGAGATATACCATGTTCTTGGATTGGAAAAATCAATATTGTGAAAATGACTATACTACCCAAAGCAATCTACAGATTCAATACAATCCCTATCATACTACCAATGGCATTTTTCACAGAACTAGAACAAAACATCTTAAAATTTGTATGGAGACACAAAGACCCTGAATAGCCAAAGCAGTCTTGAGGGAAAAAACGGAGCTGGAGGAATCAGACTCCCTGACTTCAGACTATACTACAAAGTTACAGTAATCAAGACACTATGGTACTGGCACAAAAACAGAAACATAGATCAATGGAACAAGATAGAAAGCCCAGAGATATACCCATGCACATATGGTCACCTTATCTTTGATAAAGGAGGCAAGAATATACAGTGGAGAAAAGACAGTGTCTTCAATAAGTGGTGCTGGGAAAACTGGACAGCTACATGTAAAAGAATGAAATTAGAACACTCCCTAACACCATACACAAAAATAAACTCAAAGTGGATTAGAGACCTAAATGTAAGACCGGACACTGTAAAACTCTTAGAGGAAAACATAGGAAGAACACTCTATGACATAAATCACAGCAAAATCCTTTTACACCCACCTCCTAGTGAAATGTAAATAAAAACGAAAATAAACAACTGGGACCTAATGAAACTTCAAAGCTTTTGCACAGCAAAGGAAACCATAAACAAGATGAAAAGACAACCCTCAGAATGGGAAAAGACATTTGCAAATGAAGCAACAGACAAAGGATTAATCTCCAAAGTGTATAAACAGCTCATGCAGCTCAATATTAAAAAAACAAACAACCTAATCCAAAAATGGGCAGAAGACCTAACTAGACATTTCTCCAAAGAAGACATGCAGATGGCCAAGAAGCACATGAAAAGCTGCTCAACATCACTAATTATTAGAGAAATGCAAATCAAAACTACAACTCTCCACCTCACACCAGTTAGAATGGGCATCATCAGAAAATCTACAAACAACAAATGCTGGAGAGGGTGTGGAGAAAAGGGAACCCTCTTGCACTGTTGGTGGGAATGTAAATTGATACAGCCACTATGGAGAAGAGTATGGAGGTTCCTTTAAAAACTAAAAATAGAATTCCCATATGATCCAGCAATCCCACTATTGGGCATATACCCAGAGAAAACCATAATTGAAAAAGACACATGCACCCCAGTGTTCATTGCAGCACTGTTTACAATAGCCAGGTCATGGAAGCAACCTAAATGCCCATCAACAGACGAATGGCTAAAGAAGTGGTGGTACATATAAACAATGGAATATTACTCAGCCATAAAAGGAATGAAATTGGGTCATTTGTTGAGATGTGGTTGGATCTAGAGACTGTCATACAGAGTGAAGTAAGTTAGAAAGAGAAAAACAAATATCGTATATTAAAGCATATATGTGGAACCTAGAAAAATGGTACAGATGAACCGGTTTGCAGGGCAGAAATTGAGACACAGATGTAGAGCACAAACGTATGGACACCAAGGGGGGGAAAGCAGCGGGGGGTGGTGCTGGTGGTGTGATGAATTGGGCGATTGAGTTTGACATGTATACACTGATGTGTATAAAATTGATGACTAATAAGAACCTTCTGTATAAAAAAATAAATAAAATTTAAAAATTAAAAAAAAAAAAAGAATTAGTCCACTGTCAGACTTCCTTGGTGGCGCAGTGGTTAAGAGTCCACCTGCCAATGCAGGGGACATGGGTTTGATCCCTGGTCTGGGAAGATTCCACATGCCACAGAGCAACTAAGCCCGCACACCACAACTACTGAGTCCACGCACCGCAACTGCTGAAGCCCGTGTCCTCTAGGGCCCGAGTGCTGCAACTACTGAAGCCTGCATACCTAGAGCCTCTGCTCTGCAACAAGAGAAGCCACTGCAGTGAGAAGCCCACGCACCACAACAAAGAGTAGCCCCTGCTCACCATGACTAGAGAAAACCCTTGGGCAGCAATGAAGACCCAACACAGCCAAAATAAATAAATTAATTAAAAAAAAGAATTAGTCCACTGTCGACATGTAACTTTCTCCTCAATTCAGTGGAGAATCAGAGGACAGACTTGTATTACTCTTGTTTCTACGTTCTAATATAAAGTTTCTGACCTGTGGACCAAGGGCTGCTGCTTTCATTAAGGGAAATTCTAACAGTTGTGCCACATTGACACCAGGAGGCTTACTGGCTTTTAACTGAGTTAGCTTAGGAAAAGTGCTAAATTAACCTTAGGCTTTTCAGCTTTAGTAACCCCAACACTGATGTTTAACATTGGAAATGGTTTCCAAGGGCTTAGCTCTCTGATTCCTTCACTTAATATCATCAATACATGTTCTGGTTTTGATGGGCTTGTATTCGTGGGCCTTCTAGTTTTTTTTAAGTCATTTTTCTCACCTCTCTACATGTTTCCTTCTCTAGCTCTTCTAACTTCTTTTTCTTCACAACTGTGGCTCCTTCAAGAGCTTCTTGCTAAAAAAAAAAAAAAAAAAAATCAACAAAGGAGAAGTGAAAGTCCTTTGACTTCTTTTAAACCCATGATATTCTCAGACCCACAGGACTGGAAGAGAAAAGCGAGGTTGGTCAAATGCTAGCAAGCAACCCACTTCACATCTCTGCTGGTATAGATTTTGGGGTTCTGTTCAGCCTTATATCACAGCATCTCAAAGAGAGCCTGTTACGTAGTTGGTACTTCAATAAATATTCGAATGGATGATGAACAAACTCCAAATTTGACTTCGTCATATGCTCATTGGCAAGTTTCACTTCCTTCCTTTGGGATTGTGAAGATAGTTCTAAAAGTACAGCCCAACACAGAAAATTGCTCTCCTTCTCTGTCTTGGCTACGTTCTGTTTCTTCTACTCACCTTCTTCATTGATCTTTACGGGTGAATCATGTCAGACTTTCCATCATCCTTGGTTGTTTTACCAACTCACTCCTTATTTCATTACCCTCTAATTTCTCAAATTGAGCTGGAGCTGGGCAGCATTTCAGGCTGGCTTAGCTGAGCAGGGAAGCTAGAGGGTATTGGCTCATAACTACCATATTGAGCAAGTGAGGCAGGAAGGTGTATAATCAATATGCCACTGACTGGAGAAAACTAGTCAGTCAGTGCCTTTGAAGACAGCTCTAGTTAAATTTCAAGAGTGGCCACTGACATTAGTGTAATTACTATCAATGAAAGTGGCAACTCCCATGGTGAATTAGACCATGTTTCCCAGAATAGCTGAGATTCTAATTGATAACACACAGAGAACACAAGCAAATCAGGAAGGAAAGAAGGCTATTAATTCTAAATAGAAACTACACTAAGTGAAAATTGAGAAGAGAAAATGAGTTTTAAAGAAAGGAAATAACTCTGTGCTCAGAATAAACTTCTTTTATGGGTAGTTTATTATGTCTTAGAATTGTGCTAAGTGTTTTACATGTATTATCTCATGTAATCTTTTACCAGTGCTGAGGCTTAGAATTATTGTGTAATTGGTAAGAAAATGGAGACTTAGAAAGTTTAAGTAGTGGACAATGGAACCAGGTAACCTAACTAAAACCCCCCAAATTTTAACCATTCTGTCATTCTGGGTAACTTATCTGGGTACCAATCACAACTATAATCGTACAATTGTCTCTCTGTATTCATGAGGTATTGGTTCTAGAACCCGCTGTGGATACCAAAATCTGTGGATGCTTAAGTCCCATAGTCAGCCCTGTGGTTCTGTGTTTCTGCATCTGTGGTTCTGCATCTGTGGCTTAAACCAACCTCAGATCGTGTAGTTCCGTACATATTTATTGAAAAACATTTGTGTGTAAGTTCAAACCTGCATTGTTCAAGGGTCAACTGTTCTTTTCTCTCAACCATTTCTTGTTGCTCATTGAAGATGATGTACTGTATACATTTTGGACTCACTTGAATTCATAGTCGCCTTTGGGTTTTACCTAAAACTGGGTACTTGGGCAAAAGAAGTACAAGGGCATTTTTACTAGTTTACTTTGACTACCTTCCTCTGAATAATTTTGGGTAGAGAAAATAACACAACATTTAGAGGAAAGAGAACTGGGTTTGAATGTAAACAGAGGCACTAAGGTATTATATAAGAAAATGTCGTAAATAGCACATGGCACATAATAAATAGGTTCATCCTTAAATGTAAATACAAAACAGAAAATACCTCACATCTCCTTTCTTCCACATTTATCTTTTGGAAGGAGTAGAGATAGAGAAAGTAAGACTAGGAGAATGTGGAGGTAATGTTAGGAGCAGGAAGGAAGAGAAGAGAGACCAGGAGAACATATGTCCAAAGATGCATGACTCCATCAGGTGAGAGCCCACCAACCTTCTTTGTCACTCCTTCACCTACTGCCCCACCCCCCAATCTTGTCTCCAGTCCAAACATAAACACGAATGAAATATGAATCTCTGTCTTCATCTAAAAAAGACTCACAGCAAGATTCAATTTTGAAATACACTCCAGATGACAGAGAGGTCTGTGGTTCCAAGTCCCACGTTTGTACTTTGCCGTTTGATGGGGTCCTGCACACTCAAGAGGAAGAATGAAAAGAGGGCTGAGTGGGGGAACTGAGGGCACCAGACGACAAGAGAAACTTTGCTGACTTTTCCTTTGGCAAGATCAGTCCTAAATTAATCCTAGGCTTCAAATGCAGTGAGGGATGAGGAGCATCTTCTGGAAGTTTTAAATGCCACCAAGTACTTGAGACTCTTTTCTGGGTATTTTAAAAGGTCATGAACATCATGCTCACCTTTATTTGTCAGATATCTATGAGGTCATCATGAGTTAGGTTAAAAGTGGAAACAAAGATTACAGGCTTGTATCTGATTCCAAAGTCCAAGTTATTATGGACTCCTCTCTCCTCTGCTCAGCCTCTGTCCTTGCTTTCAGGATGCCAAGGTAAAAGACTTGAGCTACATGCTTGTCATGGGGCAGAGGGACGGACTATCAACAGCACCAGATGTGGCAGTCGATGCCTTTGGTGATGTAGGTGATGAATTCCTGTGGGCCTCACCTACTGCCCCCTGCCCCCAAATCTTGTCTCCAGTTCAAACATAAACACAAATGAAACATAAATCTCTGTCTTCATCTAAGAAAGACTCACAGCAAGATTCAATTTTGAACTACACTCCAGAGGATGGTGAGGTCTGTGATTCCAAGTCCCATGTTTGTCCTTTGTCGTTTGATGGGGTCCTGCACACTCCTGAATTCCTGTGGGCTCAGCACATGTGGGACCTTGCTATTAATAAACTGTTCTGGTTAACTGAGAGGTACTAGTTGCCCACAGATGGACTGCCCATTTTTGAAGAATAATACAATTAAACTTAATTCACTTTTTCTGTGATGATAGCCTTTGAGGATCATGCAATTAGTGCTTCTGTCTCATTATCATGAATAGAAATTCTCATCGTGCCAGCAAATTGTGGATGCAATGGCTTGTGGGGAGCTCAAATAGAGAGAATGTCAGCAAGCTAGTATTTACTCTCTGAGGGTAACTAACCATTGTGGAGATACTGCTGGCGGCAAAGGATGTGACTATTCTAGAAGGGATGGGTAGGGGAAGTGACATTCCTTTTGATGTACACTATTGACCGTCATTGAAATAGCGCCCATTCGAACCGATTTGCAAGCTCACATCGTTGACTTCAGACATTTGTGCTCCTGGGCACTGTGACAAGTTATAAAGAAGATCTGTTAACAGCACACAGTGCCCTTTAAGGAACACCCTTTGGTTGTGCTGCAAATAGAGATTCGAAACTCTGGTTTTGAATCCATGCTGGTGTTGGCTCATTGAAAGGAGCATTCAGGTTTCCATCAGAGCTGTGGTAAATGAAAATCTATTGAATTCCACAAGCATTTAATAGAGTATTTAATGTAGGCAAAGCTCTATGTTAGGTGATGTAGAGGTACAGGGATAAAGATGAAGGCTGGTGCCTGGTAATCCTTGGGTTCCTGGTGGTAGGAATCCTCTTCACCTGGTTCAGCGAAGCTCTCAGTAGAGCCCACTGCATTATAGACAGATGTGAACAAGCGTGACATTGTGAAATACTGACTTTCCCTCTGTCTTAGTTCACATTCCTCCCTAAAGAAGACTATGTCAGGAGTAGTTTACTTGGGAAGTGATCCCAGGAAGCACAGCTGAGGAACTGGGGAAGGTGAAACAGGGAAGGGAGAAAAGCCAGTGTAAAATGTGTTGACAAGCACATCCCACTCTGGGTCACTGGGACTCTCTGAGGTACTTTGTAGGACATGTGCCAGATGTCCTACTGGAGGATGGGGAGTTGAGACATTTATTGACTCCCAGCCCCCATCAGTTGGGGATTGGCCTTGCGGTCATAAATTCCTCAGAAGTTCCTGGTGCAGACAAGGCTAAGCAGGCTTGAGAGGCTGAGAGGAAATCAGGAGCTCCAGGTGGGAGCTGTCAACAGGTTGGAAACAATTTGTCCTAGAAGTCACCTCAGACTAGGGGATTTCTGTTGATTTATTATAACAGTTGCATGTATTCACCACAGAAAGTTTGGAAAATAGAGAAAATAAAATTCTATAATCTCACTTCTGAGAGATAACCACTGTCAGCATTCTGGTGTATTTCCTACCCAGAATTGGTTTTTCATTGTGTGTGTATGTGTGTGTATTCTATGCATGTATATTGGTGGGGGTTTGCTTTGTTTTGTTTGAAATTTGACTTTTTCTTGCTTTTTCTCCACCATTCAAAGCAGCTCTATCCTTAGTATTTACTTGTCTCAGGGAGTTTTGAAGAACTGAAAGTAGACAGTACATGAAGTTAGTGCATCCTCCTGTCTTTTGTAAGAATGTTGCAGAGATTATTCTGGGTGTTCTGGAGGAAGAGGGGAAATGAGGGAACACTGGTGGCTTAGTCAGTCTGGGCTGCTATAATGAAATACCATAGACTGGGTAGCTTATAAGCAACAGAAAATTATTTATCACAGTTCTGGAGGCTGGAAGTCCAAGATCAGGGTGCTAGCATGGTTGGGTTCTGGTGAGGTCCCTTTTCTGGGTTGCAGACTACCAACTTGTTGTATGCTTACATGGCAGAGAGCAGAGAGTTCTCTTGCTTAGGGCCTTTTATAAGGGCACTAACCCCATTCATGAGGGCTCCATCCCCATGACCTAACTGCCTCCCAAAGGCCCCTCCTCCTAATACCATCCCATTAGGGGTTAGGATTTAACATATGAATTCTGAGGGGGCACAAACATTCAGTCTATAGCACCTTGACAGTAGCAAGAGAGAAGAGATTCAATCCAAGATTGGAGGGTTGCTAGAAAAGCAACTCCTTGGTATCCCAGAAAGACTGGACCTTAGGCACAGGGATTCTAAGGCTTGCCAATGCTTCCAGAGCTCCACATGAGGCACAGAAGAAAACAGATTTGCCCTGCAGAAAGCCTCGAGCCTGCTGGGCAGTGGCATCTGGGGATGGAGTGACTGACCAGTGCAGACTGACAATGATTACCGATGACCTAAGGGAGCTCCCTGCTGCTTGGCTCTGCATAATATTCTGGGACTTTTCCAAATTTCTAAGGAGGGGGAGACCTGCAGAAATGACTGTGAATTATTCCATCACCACTGTGGATGTGGGCTCATAATTAGCTTTAGTTTGATAAAGAAAGAAAGAAAGGAAGGAAGGAAGGAAGGAAGGAAGGAAGGAAGGAAGGGAGAAAGAAAGAAAGAAAGAAAGAAAGAAAGAAAGAAAGAAAGAAAGAAAGAAAGAAAGAAAGAAAGAAAGAAAGAAAGAAAGAAAGAAAGAAAGAAAGAAAGAAAGAAAGCAAAATGAGGATTTAAATTCCAGATTTCTGTTGATTCCCAGGGGATTACTTTCCCATGGCCTCCTTGACTTTGGGTTCCTGAGTCAAATCTACTGCCTCTGATGAAGTTCACATCAACTCAGATATGCTCTTTTGCTCTTTCATCATTTTCCACAAAAAATAAAAATCACTTATTATAAATATTTCATCTGTTCAATTTTACTAAAGACTGGGGTCCCGGGGAGAGATCACATTACCCTTCAGCCTCATGCCATCTCGCTGACTATCTTTCCTTTTCCTGTGTCTCCCCTTTCCACCTGCAGCAAAAATGGGCTCCACTGGCTGCTCTGTCTCTTTAGGCTGGGGTTTACTCTGATTCCTTGTTCAGTATATTCTCTGTTCTTGATCATTCTTCTAAGAAGAAAAACAACTTTCTCTCCTTTTCATTTCATTACAAGTTGCTAATGACCTTTCTGAACTGGATCATGACCTTGGGAGTCTTACGTTCTCCCAAAATTTCCTTAAGGAAATTGTTCTTCTAGATACAGACAGTGCCCTTCCTAAAAGGCATTCTGTTGAATAAAGTTACGTATGGTATATAAAACCGCCTCTTCAAGAATTTTCAAGCTGTGGGTCGAGAGCATTATGGCAGAGACACCAAATCCCATTTCATTTTTCTCTTCTCAGGAACTCTGGAAGATGTTCTCTAGCCTCCCTTATAGTTAGGATGTGACTATGTGATGAGTCTGAGCTATGAGCCGTGGGCAAAAATGACAGATGTCACTTCCAGGCTGAAGGATGTCCAAGCCGGCAGGCAGCTCTCCAGCTCTCTGTCTGTCACAGCAGCTGCAGAAGTGATGTGGTCAGATGGCAGAGCTGCAAAGTGTAAGCAACCCGGACCACAGGGTCACCTCCTGGAGCAACTGCCCTGGAGAGTTGCTTGACTGCTTGGACTTTGTGGTCTACTTGAGAAAGAAAGAAACTATTGTTATTTTAGGCCACTAAGATTTGTAGGTTATTTTGTAACTATAGCATATCCTAAATTAATGGTTAAGCAGTGATCTAAGTAACGTGACTAACTCTGGTATCAGACTTACTAGGTTCCATTCCATGCCCTACCACTTTCTTGCTGTTTGACTTTAAAATTAAAAAAAAACAAACTTAATCTTATTAAGCTTCAGTTTCTTCATATCTATAACAGTACCTTACTTGTACAAGGAGACAACCAATATGAGGTACTTAGAATACTGTCTGGCACAAAAGAAGTGTTCAAAAAGCAATAGCTTTTTTTTTTTTTTTTAAACATCTTTATTGGAGTATAATTGCTTTACAATGGTGTGTTAGTTTCTGCTTTATAACAAAGTGAATCAGTTATACATATACATATGTTCCCATATCTCTTCCCTCTTGCATCTCCCTCCCTACCACCCTCCCTATCCCACCCCTCTAGGTGGTCACAAAGCACCGAGCTGATCTCCCTGTGCTATGCGGCTGCTTCCCACTAGCTATCTATTTTACATTTGGTAGTGTATATATGTCTATACCACTCTCTCACTTTGTTCCAGCTTACCCTTCCCCCTCCCCGTATCCCCAAGCCCATACTCTAGTAGGTCTGTGTCTTTATTCCCGTCTTGCCACTAGGTTCTTCATGACCTTTATTTTCCCTTAGATTCCATATATATGTGTTAGCATACTGTATTTGTTTTTCTCTTTCTGACTTACTTCACTCTGTATGACAGACTCTAACTCCATCCACCTCACTACAAATACCAGAAGACCTAAACAGACATTTCTCCAAAGAAGATATACAGATTGCCAACAGACACATGAAAGAATGCTCAACATCATTAATCGTTAGAGAAATGCAAATCAAAACTACAATGAGGTATCACCTCACACCAGTCAGAATGGCCATCATCAAAAAATCTAGAAACAATAAATGCTGGAGAGGGTGTGGAGAAAAGGGAACACTCTTGCACTGTTGGTGGGAATGGAAATTGATACAGCCACTATGGAGAACAGTATGGAGGTTCCTTAAAAAACTAAAAATAGAACTACCATACAACCCAGCAATCCCACTACTGGGCATATACCCTGAGAAAACCATAATTCAAAAAGAGTCATGTACCAAAATGTTCATTGCAGCTCTATTTACAATAGCCGGGACATGGAAGCAACCTAAGTGTCCATCATCAGATGAATGGATAAAGAAGATGTGGCACATATATACAATGGAAAAGCAATAGCTTTTTGATGACAAGTATGATGCCTGATGATGTTTAAAAGCTAAAACAGGGCTTCCCTGGTGGCACAGTGGTTGAGAATCTGCCTGCCAATGCAGGGGACACGGGTTCGTGCCCTGGTCTGGGAAGATCCCACATGCCGCAGAGCAACTGGGCCCGTGAGCCACAATTACTGAGCCTGCGCGTCTGGAGCCTGTGCTCCGCAACAAGAGAGGCCGCAATAGTGAGAGGCCCACGCACCGCAATGAAGAGTGGCCCCCGCTCGCCGCAACTAGAGACAGCCCTCGCACAGAAACGAAGACCCAACACAGCTAAAAATAAATACATAAATAAATAAATTTAAAAGCTAAAACAAAATTATTAATTTAAGCATATAAGTACTCACAAGCAATTTCAATGTCTGTGTTCTTTGTTTATATTCAGAATCAATTATTCATCTAAAATAATAGCATTGGGAAAGCTATTTGTTGAGTCAATATATGTTTATTTACTAAAGGCAGTAATCAAATGCATGAGCCTTTGTTGCCACAAAGTTGCATGTAGCACTGTTTTATAAATATTTTAATCTTCTGTAACCATGATTATGTCTATTATTTCTAAGCTAGCCTATTTTTGCTCCTTTTGTCCTCCCTAAATTTGTTTTTCCACCAACTTGTCTTTCTATTATAAACAGAGGCCTGCCTTACCTCTTTCAGGTGAGTACACATGGCAGTATGTTCTTGATTCTGTCCCTCTCCCTTTGTGCTGGTTGTCAGGGTGATGGGGAGGGAAGGCTAGAGATTGGTGAGGGATGAGACAAAATGCTTTCGCAGTTTAATGCCTGGGTGGCTGGCAGTTTGGCGGGGACCTTAGTAAAGTGAAGGACGCAATGAGCTAGTTTTCTGTCTGTAGTATGTGAGTACACTGTGGAGAGTGGGATTTCAGGCCGGTCAGCACAGAGCAGTTTTGTCCTGTAAGTTTGTGGTACCAGCAGACTGTTAAGGTGGAAACATCCTGTAGCTTTTGAGAAATACAGAATTCCAATTTTGGAAAGAGTTTGCTCCTATATTTAGGAATCACTTACTTGAGAAGTTAAAATTGAAGAGATTGAGAGTAGAACCAAAAAAGATTCCTCAAGTTACGCAGAAGGAATAGGGGCCAATTAAGAGAACAGAGAGGAGGACCATCGTAAGAGGACATTGCTCTGAAAGCTGAAGAGGAGAGTTCCATGGAGTGTCTGGTACATAGACACTAAATAATTAATTATTAGAATGAGTGGATGGAAGGGCATTCAGCCATGCTAAATGGCCCAGGCTCTTTAAGGAGAATGCAATCGAATCAGCCTCACTCCTGGCTCAAGGTTACAACCTTGGTATTCATTTTTAATTTTACTTGTTTTGTTTGTTTGGTGTTTTTCCAGCACTTAGTTCTCATTTATTTTACCTTGCTGCCTTAACTCATTTCGGAGCAAAGGAAGATACTTAGAAATTAAAGCATTTTTTCCCTAAGCGATTCTAAATTAGCAGGATTTGAAACAAATCAAGAAAATATTTACTATTCAACCTCACCAGGCGATTTCTACCCAATAGAACATTATTATAAAACTTGGAATAAGCACACTGTCATGAGGACTGAACCCCAGATGCATCTGGATATCAGTCATCATTATAAAAGAGATTGCGTTCATAAAATATTTCCACGTAATTTGTTCCAATGAATGATATAATTTCATAAGGGTCTGTATATAAAGCCATGTTGAGATGAGTGTGGCTAACCAGTGATAATATCGGTGACTTCTATAAATCTGTAGTTATCAATCTCCATACAGAGCATTTCTGGGGGAATCAAGATGTAGCTGCTTATTAAGAGCTTGGCAATTTTCCTTCCTACCTATTGAAGAAACTGGGATTTTGGTTTTGGCGGCTGCCAGACTTAAAATCAAGGACCTACCTTGCCTCCAGCCAAGGCTGCGGGCTCAACCATTTCCATCAGCTGGGGCACACAGGTGGCAGCTCCAGCGGGGAGGCGGCTCAAAGCTACATCACATGCTGCCCCATCCACCGCATCTACCTGCAGCTTGGTGTGCCATGCCTTTTTCTGCCAGAGGCCAGTTTCTCCTTCTGAAGGCTTTCTGCTCCTTTGGCAGCAGGAGCCCCAGAAGCAGAGTGAATTGGTAGTGGGCATGGGACTGGGGAGGAGGGAATGGGACTCTTCGGAGTCTCAGCCACATCCACAGGAGGCTATTCCCATTAATGTGGCTATTCCCATTTATCTCCGACATAAACAGCAGAAGGATGGGCTGGAGAGATCAGACAAGGCAGCGCGTTTTCCTTTGACAGAAGATACTGCATCTCTATTCCATTTTATGCTTCTAGAGTATTGTGACAGACAGCAGCTTAAATAGATTAATGTTTCTAATTCAAAATATAAGTCAATTCTACTGCACACAGATATGGCTGAGTAGGTGCAGGAGGTAGGGTGAAATTAAGAGTCTTTTACCGGTTCTCAAGATATGTATGCTTTCATTTTCCCCCCATTTGGGGGAGGAGAGGTAAAGACAGATAACATATAGGAAAAACACTCAAAATGAAAAACTTGCTTGAATTACTGCTAGTGCTAAACTGTTCCAATGTCATAAACTTGGATTCCTTAGGGCTTGCTTTTTATGATCTTCCTGTGTTTTAGAATTCTTTTATAGCAGACACTTGATGTACCACTCATATAATTTCATTCACATTTGACACTGGATAAGAATTTTCTTTTTAAAACCCAAAATACAAGTGAATGTTGTATAAGTAAATGATTCAAGCTCTATGTTCCCAGAATTCTGTGGGAATGGGGCTTTGAATAGGATAACTGAGCAGTCCCTGTTACTATTTAATTTACAAAAATTCCTTAGCGTTGGCAGTCATTTACATGTTCATTTCATCTTTTTGCACTTAGTAAAGTGCTGTTTAGCTTTCATGTCGTACTTTTAGAACTAATAAATCAATGTCATTACCTTGATGGATGTGCCATTTCACTTTTAATCTGTGTGGCGGTTGCTTGCAGTGGCTTAATTGAAAAACTATAATTGCCATGTTATTTAATTTGGCAAATGGCTTATTTATTTATTTATTTATGGCTGCCTTGGGTCTTTGTTGCTGTGAGCGGGCTTTCTCTAGTTGCAGCGAACGGGGGCTACTCTTCGTTGCGGCGCACGGGCTTCTCATTGCAGTGGCTTCTCCTGTTGCGGAGCATGGGCTCTAGATGCGCGGGCTTCAGTAGTTGTGGCACACAGGCTCAGTAGTTGTGGTTCATGGGCTCTAGAGTGCAGGCTCAGTAGTTGTGGCCCACGGGCTTAGTTGCTCCACAGCATGTGGGATCTTCCCGGACCAGGGATCGAACCCGTGTCCCCTGCATTGGCAGGCAGATTCTTAACCACTGCACCACCAGGGAAGTCCCCAGCAAATGGCTCTTCTATTACCACTTCTAGGAAGTGTGTCTTCTCTAGAATATTTCAGCTGAATTTGTTTCCTGACCTCTTCTCTGTGGACCTTTTGTTAGCTGATATCATACCTGTCACTTTAAGTTGGGTATACATTTTTTTTTAAGCTTTTAGAGTACTTTTCTTTAAATAAAAAGTATCAACTAAATTTTACATTTTATGAGTAAATAGAGCCCTACTTATCAGTGTGAAAGAAGAGGAGACAGATTGACTGGACTCTCTCTGTGGTGCCTAGGATGGCCTTAGAGTCCCAAAGAATTTGAGTGTAAATATCTGTTCCTTTAGGTTGTCTGTTCCAGGTTTTTTGGATTTTTTTTTTTTCCATTTCACTTTTCAAGTATTCTGTACCACTGTTAATCCCTAGGAATTCTGATACCAAATGGCTGATTGTGTATGATTATCTGAGATAATCCAAGTGGTTAGTATGATAGAAAGAATATATTTCGCATTGGAATGTAATTCTGTGATTAAGTTTAGGGATTTCTGTGTGTGGAGTTCTGGGAATTCTCAGTATTTCCTCATAGATAATGATGTCACTGACATAGAAGAATGCTAGGAAGCAGCCTCGTTCTCCTATCTCATCATTCCTCCTCAACACCTATTCGTTCTCATCCGTGCTCAGAGTAGATTGTACTATTCACAGAAACGATGCATAGAACCAGTCCAAATTCTAAGTGATCTGTACTCATCTTCCTTCTGTCTCCATCCCAACTCAACTTTTTACTGGCATAAGGGGGAATATTAAATGTTGTTTCTTAACTATCTTGACTGACGGGCTCAAAGCTCTATAAAAAATACAATAGTCGGGTTCCTGATCGCAAGCAAACTGTCTTAACAAAAAGGACACCGGCCAGCAGGACACTGGGAGGGACACCTGCAGTTATAGGAGACTCGAGATCCAAGAGTGGCAATTTGACAGGAAACCAAGGGAGGCTTGGGGCAGAGCAGCCAGATGCCCAGCCGGGGTCATGCTGTAAAGCCACTTTGGTCCAAATGCCACTGCTCTTCCACAACTTCTAATCAATTTGAACTTCCAGTTTCCTCCTGCCTTGGTTACAATCGCTCAAGATTCTGAGTCCCAGGAGCAAGCAATCCAATGGACTGGCCACAGGTCCTATGAGCTTCCAAAGAAGGATCCTACTGGGGAAGGCGGTGTTAGAAATCACCCTTCCACAAGGCTCCACGGAATGGGGTGATTCTCCCCAAGGAAAGATGGAATGCTAATTGGAAGGGATAGAGATAGGATGCTAGACAGCCACAAGCAAGTCAATAAGCGTCTTTAAATGACTGCTGAATCAGCTAAGAATAATGACAGAGTTATCTTCAGGAACAAAAGTCTGGAATACAGTACTTGAGGGAAGAAATCTGAACTGTGCGCTGAGTCTTGCAGCCAGCAGCCCAGCAAAGAGATTCCATCCGCAGTGCTGACCCCAACTCAGGGCTGAGCCTGAACTGCATGCAGTCAAGGAAAGCAGAGAGGAATCTTACCCACACACACATGCAGGGTATCAAGGTTTCTGCTTGTGCCTTTGAACCGCCCACCCGCTGCTTCTTTATTGAACCAAGAAGCAAAGGAGTTTCTTGCTCCATTTCAAAGCCCTGGGTCCTCCGCAGCGAGCCCTGGGTGTTCAGTGAGGTCTGGTTCCCACCCTCCTAGCCGCCTTGCTTCATGTCCCTGCTTATCTCAGGCATCCTGCAGAAGACTGTCCTTTCTGGACTTCTGTGCTTTCCACATGTCAGAAGGGGCAGGTCAGAATTCTTAGAAATGTTGGAAATGTGGGGCTAGTTAACTGGGATTTCCTTACTGGAAATGTAAACTTGCCCCGCTTTAGCCAGGGCCCCCAGCGTCTTCAGTGAAGACATTAAAATATATATATATATATTTTTTCATTTCTACCAATCTCATCTCTGTGTCTACACCTTATATCTATCTACCTTAGGATCAGCCAGCTGGCACGGTGTGTCTCATTTGGCTAGAAAAACTGAACAATGCTGGGCATTGTTCCATGTACTGAAAATGAGTGATTCATTATTTAAAATCTAAATAATTTAGTATGCTCTCCAAGAAATTATCTGGTTTAGAAAGTCGAAAGGGAAAACTGACGAAGAAGGAGGAGGAAGGGGTTGGGGGAGAAGGAAACCATGGACAAAAATGGAAACTTTTCTGAAATGAAGGAAGGAGGATAAAAGTCGTACTTATTTTGAGCAAGTCTCTCCAGTGATGCAGAAAATCGGAGAAGGCCCTTGATCTCACTGTTCAAGGCACCATGGCGTCTGGTGGTTCTCTGGCCCCACACATTCCCATGCAGAAGGGAGATCTTTTTTTTTTTTTTTTTAAATTTATTTATTTATGGCTGTGTTGGGTCTTCGTTTCTGTGCAAGGGCTTTCTCTAGTTGTGGCAAGCAGGGGCCACTCTTCATCGCGGTGCGCGGGCCTCTCACTGTCGCAGCCTCTCTTGTTGCGGAGCACAGGCTCCAGACGCGCAGGCTCAGTAGTTGTGGCTCACGGGTCTAGTTGCTCCACGGCATGTGGGATCTTCCCAGACCAGGGCTCGAACCCGTGTCCCCTGCATTGGCAGGCAGATTCTCAACCACTGCGCCACCAGGGAAGCCCAGAAGGGAGATCTTTGCTCGGTCTGGGAACCCTGGTGCTGAGGTCCTGCCTCCAAGGGCATACCTGACCACCACTTGTTCCATATTCACAGGTGGGGGAAAGATTCCCAGCTGACTGCATGACCTTCCTTTCCCCTCTCCAAGCTCCCCAAACCTCCTGTTAATTTGGAGGGAATCCCTCTATCTTCATGTTTCCCTTCAAGTCCAAGCTCCCCAAACCTCCTGTTAATTTGGAGGGAATCCCTCTATCTTCATGTTTCCCTTCAAGTTCACTTTAAATTTCCAAGCCACCTAGCAAAATCTCTACAATGGCTATAGGCTTTTGGAAACAAAATCTGGGAAGGCTTGGGTAGCGCAGCTAAGACTACTACTTCCTGCTCTGCCCCATCTCTCTCAAAGTAGTAAGCACTGAGCCTGCAAATGGCGTATCAGGCAGCCTGTAACCTGTGGCCTCTGAAGATGTCCACGTCCTCATCCCCGGACCCTGGGAACTACAGAACTGTCAGATGATAAACTGATAGTGTTTTAAGTCACCAAGTTTGCGGTAATTTGTTATAATAGCAATAGGAAAATAAGACGCAACCTATGTACGTTCATCCTGAGTTTGGAGTCACCTGAGAAATGAGACACAAGAGACAGAAGGATGGAGATTTAGAATGTTAGCTTTACTACTGTGGAAGGGGATTTGAGAAAGTGGCTTTTTCTTTGCGTGCATTGTGGGCTTGTTAATCCTTTACCCCTGAGTGAGAAAAGCTTATGTATTCAGACCCTGGCAGAGCTCTGCTAACTCTTTCTCCAGGGAGTGCTCGCCTTGGCGGAGAGCAGAGAATGTGCACATCCTGAGGGCAGGACGAAGCAGGGGGAGGAGACTTGGAAACCGCTAAGCCAAGCACACGCTGAGCTCACCAATTGGACACGTCACTATCCCTTGGGCAGGAGAGGGTAAAGGAGCCAGAAAGGCAGTAAATGTTCTAGCAGGAGTTCGTCAATCAGGATTATAAGGTCAGGGGGATAGAGGTCCCTCCTTTAATGTCTGCTGCCTGCCTTAATTGGCGAGGAGAAGAAGAAAACAGAAACTTCATATCTTGGAAATTGTCCTTCCATGTGCTTAATGCAAGTAATACTTCCCATATTTTGAACTTAAAACACAGATACTTTTTAATCCCAAACTCCTCATTTATAAACATATACACACTACTATATATAAAATAGGACAACAACAGGACCTACTGTATAGTGCAGGGGACTATACTCAATATTTTGTAATAACCTATAATGGAAAAGAATCTGAAAAAATATATGTATAACCAAATCACTTTGCTGTATACTTGAAACTAACACAACATTGCAAAATCACTATACTTCATTTTTAAAAAGCCGAAAAAAATCCAGATTTTTTTTATCAATAGAAAATCAGATTCCCCCCTAATCTCTTTAAGTAAACATTAAACAGATACTTACAGAAATAGGATTGAAAGGGCATCACATCATTACTCTTGCTCCATCCCGTGTGTCTCTGTGTGTCCCTGCGTTTGTAGCTTCCCTTTCCTGTAGTTTTTTGGGGTCTTCCTCTCCCCTGATGTCACCCTCCACTCTAGTTTCTCTCCTTGTCCCCTTCCATTCGCCACTCAGAATTCCTGTTCACTGCCGAAAAAACTCCCTTCTATCTTTGTGCTATTTATTTGATTCTCCCTGCACCTCCTGGTTGTAGCAGAAACCAGGGTCCCACCTGAGGATACTCTTTCCCCTGGCGCTCATTCTGCTCCATCCCGCCGCTGATCCTAGGCTCCGAGATGGCCTGGTGTGATTTTCATTCCCTAAGGCTGCCAGACCATGATCCTGCCATCTTGCTTCTTGGAGGCTCATGAGTTTCGGTCCATCATCCTCTCATGTCTCCTTTTTGCTATTATCTGCTGACCACCCAGTGACTCCTTCTCACGGAGTATTCATCCTGATGGTGGTTTGCCTCTGCTTCCAAGGTCCAGTCACCATCCAGGGGGACTTTCTTGCTCTGTAAACAACCCATCCTATACCTTGGCCTCTCAGTTTCTTTCTCTTCAAGGACCTCTTCCTCCATTCAGTTTCACCCTCACACAGCCATAGTCTGGAGCCTGTCATCAGCCAAAACCGTTCCAGAATCATAATTCAGACTCATTGCTTGGAGCCTGCTGACTTGATTATCCTTGTGACCCCTCTTATTCCACACATCGGGACTTCTCGTTCATTGATGCCTCTACCTCCTGCCTTTCTCACTTTTATCTAGCCTATATGCAGTATTCTATCATTTCAAACTTCTCTTCTAATAACCTAACTTCCCACACTAATTACACCCACCTGGAAAAACCCCACATCCTGGATGAATCCAACTACCCACTTTCTCCTGTGCCTGTGTCTGATTTATTGGGTGTTTGTTGACACTGTCTTAAATTCGTGGTCATCATCTCAATCTGAGTGCATGATACTACCCAGCAATCTCTCAGTCCACTCTCCCATTTCAAACTGTCCCACTATCCTCAAACTTCCAAACCAAATATATTCTCCTTCAGTTAAGCTGATAGATCTGGCTCCTCTTTTGTACAGAAAATAGACATGATCAGACAGGAACTTGCTCAAATTAGTGCTACCAAGTTCACAAATCCAGCTATTTCAATCATATTTTCCTCCTTATCTGCTGCTGTAATTTAAGCTACTCTTATAAAATTCTGATTCCTACACTCTGTTTTAAATTGCACACCTTCCTTATTTTCCAGGAGCTTATCTTTTTCTTAAATCCCTTCTAATTCCAGGAGCTTTAATTTCTCCAAGTCTATTGACCCATTCCAGTCAGCTTTTAAACATTCTTAGATTTCCCCCATTTGAAAAAACAAAAAGCACGTAGGTGGGGTAGAGACGAGAGTGAGAAGCCAGTACAGTTTACCAAATCTTTGGGGTGTTGGGGCATGATGAGCTCTGGAAGGGTGCCTGAGCAAACCCCTCACTGGGCATCTTTCATATTGCAGCTTTTGGCTGGGCCTTCCTTTCTGGGAGAAGAGCCCCCAATTTTTTTTTTACCTGGGCCAAATCACATCTTGATCGCCTGCTTTACATTTTGTCCTTTTCCAGCTGCTTCATAAGGGAGTTGTTCTCACTGACCATCTCTATTTTCCAATCTCACACTCACTCCTCTACCCATTATAATGTGGTTCTACCTCCTCCAATGCTCTGTAACTGCTTTCGTCAAGGTTGCCAGTGACCTTCATATTGTTAAATATAATGGACAATTTGAAGTCCTTATTTAACCTCATGGAAACATTTGTCACCGTTGACCACTCTTCCTCCTCAAAACTCCACTTGTCATGGTTTCTCTGGTTATTCCTTTTCAGATTCCTTTATTAGCTCTTCTTCTAAGTAACCTGTAAATGTCAGAATTCTACAGGGCTCTATTTTTCACTTGCTGTACTCTTCCCAGCCCATCTCATCTACTGCCATGGTTTCACTGACTACCCAGATCCGTCTCTGACCCTAACCAAGCCTCACCTACTTGTAGAAAGCTTCTTATTTGATTTCTCCACTTGGATGTTCCAACACACCTTAAGATCTTTTGGAAACATGTCCAAGACTGAATTTATCGACACCTTCCGCAAACTTGCGTGTCCCTCAGGGTTTTTTTCCTATTGCATTTTATAAATAGTGCAAGACAAAGACTTGGTACTCCATGACTCCTCTTTCTCACTTCTGGTCCTGCATTATCACTAACTCATACGGAAGGGCTCTCATAAATCTCTCAGATCGTCTTACAGTCAGCGCCCTAGTCCATGCACCCTCACTTCCCATCTGGACTACCTTATTAATCTCCTTTTTTGATGTTCCTATGTTTATCTTTTTTTTCATTTGCTGCCATATCCTTAGCACCTAGGTAAATATTGTCACCAGTAGTTGTACAATATGTATTTAGTGAATGAATTAAGTTATTCATTCTTGTCTTTCTCAAGTCTAGCCTCTAGTCTACATACAACATACTCTTTGAAAACTGTAAGTCTAATTATATTACCCTTCCTGTTGTTATAGCTTAAATGCCTTCAATGGCATGTATTTGCTCCTAAAATTAAATCCAAACCTTGTTTAAGTAACACTTTGGCTCTGCTCACCTTTCCAACCCCATTGCACCCTGCTTCCATGTAGCCCCTTGGCTGCCTGCTGGGCATCTTTCATTTCCTCTCTCTCCAGATGTGTAAACATGCTCTTTCCTACAGCATTCTTCACCACGCTCTTCTACTTTGCTAACTCTTGTTCATTCTTTGTGTTCAGTACTAGTTGTCCCTTCCTCACACAAGCCTAATCTGACCTCCAGATAATTTCACCCATTATGTGCTTCTGCAGCTTCCTCTGCTGCACTTTTCATAGTACTTTTCACACCTTTAAAAACATCTGCAGTGCCTGGATTCCACACTAGCATTAAAGTTGAGACCCTCATTCATCATGGTTTCCCCAGCACATGTAGCAGAAATCTTTGCTGAGTGAAAAGATGAATTTAACAAGTATTCATCAGTATGAATAATTCACACCCTCCACCCAATTAATATATGTCCTAAGGACTGTGTATCCCTTTTGTTGTTTCTCCCTCTCTATATCTGATTTCTGAATTCATTTTGCTAGTTTGCAGAGTACGAGATAAGCTGAGATGGACACGGGTTGGAGATGTGATATCTGTTTGTGTTAGTAACCAAGATTGTTTGATTCCTTGTAAGTCCTCTGCTGGTACTGACTATTCTGACCTTGGACACAATCAGATCTGGAAGAACCTTGAGTTTGTCCAGTAATTCCTAACATAAAGTACCTTCCATCCCTTTGTATGTGGTTGGAAAACTGTTAGTTTTTTAAAAAGCATACTTGATAAGTCTATCCGTTTTGAATGTGGTTTAGATTAAAGCATTTCCCGAGGGTTTCATTTTTACTGCTGGTTTCATTGGCAGTTGGCAAATTTGTCCTTTTGTTAAACTATGTGAAAACAGCTCTAAAGAAATTGGCTCCAAAGGCCATTTTAATATTTTTCTTATGGGAGGAAATTAGTGGCCACATTTAACAAATCAGCATCTCTACTTAATGTCCATCTCCACTGTTACCTTTGGAGCATTTTAACGAATAGAAACCAGAAAAATCTCCTGAGTACGATATATAGAGCTTCTTTTAGCCTCTTGGAAATCATAGGGTTTGGGAGTGGGGAGGGAGGGAGATTGGAAAGAGAGAAATAGGAAAAAAAAAAAAAAAGTGAGGGATGATAGGATTATTTTTCTTTATATTTTTATTAGTTTGCCAAATATCTTAACCTGACATTCTAAATCCTTTTTTAAAATATCATGGAACTTTACCAGCAGATGAGTTTTCAGAAAAATTTCAGTATGAGAGCATGGGAGGGATTGAGTCTTTTCTTGAGGCTTCAGGCTAAACATAGGGGCTGTTGCCAGGGCTAGGGATCAATGATGAGATGTGACTTCAGGGAAATCATCTATGAGCAGATTTCCCCCCCTCCTCCCCAAAAGCTCCATCATGAACCTATCATGGTGCCAGGAATTTTGCTGTTAATTATTCATTCCTCTAGGCTTAAGGGATTGTATACTTAGGAGTCTTCTATGAAAATGCAGTTTTCCCCTCTGAGGTCTCCAGCACACACACATAGATATACCACTTACCAGTTATGAACACTAATTAATTAAATGTCTTTCCTTAAGGTAAAAAAAAAAACACGGGGAAGGACATTCTGATGGGTGAGACCAGCATATGATGGTTCTTTGGATGCAAGCAAAATAAAGTTATCTTTACTAATAATAACTTATTGGAAGGACACTGTTGGTGCCCAGCATCAGAGAAAGAGGCAGCCAATCAGGCCTTAAGACAGACAGTAACCAGGGCAGGACTGTGAACTTAGACAAGATGATTACCTTCTCATGCCTCTGTTTCCCCATTTGGAGACTTGGAGATAAATACAGTGCCGACTTCATGAAGTTGTTATGAGGATCAAATGAATTCCTATTCTTGAAATGCTTCGAGCAGTGGCTAGCACTTAATAGAAGCTCAATAAAAGTTATCTCTTAGCCTGAATGCAGGTAACTCTCAGAGGCTGCCAACAGAAAGACTCTGGTTCTTGGAGAGATGATGGTGGCTTGAGCCAGGGAGACAGAGGGGGAGGTGATGAGAAATCATTATACTCTGGACTTCTATAGAAGGTAGAATGCCAACTGTATTTGCTAATTGATTAAATGTGAAGTGTGAGAGAAAGAGGAATAAAGAATGATGTCATGGTTTTGGATCAGAGCAAATGGAAAGTTAGAAGTTGCCATTTATTGAGATGGAGGAATTGGGGCAGATAAAGAGTCTGTTTTTAGACACTTTAAGTTGAAGATGCCCATAAGACTTCTAAGGGCAGATGTCAAGGTCAGCTGAATAAAAGAGTCTAGTGTTAAGTGCAGGGGCCCAGGCTTGAGTGGTGAATAGAAAACAGCAAGAAGAATACATAGAGGAGCTAAAATAATTATTTCCTAACTACTTGCCAAGGGTGTAGCTGATATTAATGAATTTCCTCTGATATTACCCATTCTATATTCTCTTTCCCTCTTGCCCAAGCTTCAACTGATTCAGTTTGTTTGTCTAATGAAGTGATCTAAATTTTTATTCCAGAGGTTTCCGGGCTTTTGGTGGAACTGTCTGTCATACATTTGCTGCAGTCCTCCATTAACACTTCCTGTTGGACGTGGTAGATCAAGGTGGTACCCAGAGATCCCCCTGGTTGGACAGGCCTCGTGCAATTCTCCAGTGGGGAGCTTGGTAAAACAGGGCTACATGAAAATATTTTGAGGGAAGAAGTGCCAGGAGTGAGGAAAGGGTGAAGAAAATGAGAAGGGAATGTTCTTAAGACAAGTTTATTTGCTCTACTGATGATTACTCAGTGTCTTTCTCCAGGGAATTGAAAAAGGCTCAGCTCACACCTGGCCTCCTTTCCTCACCCCACCCCTTTCACCCAGCGGGAGATACGGCTGAGGGAATCTCAGGTAGACGCCCCTCAGCCCTCCTCCATTTTAGCACACAAGGTCAAAGCAGGCTGTGCCTGGATTCTTCTGCTATTAATTTTCATTACCCAAACAGTCATTAAATGAAACTCAGCCCAGGTTTGTTTTCTTTTCTTTTTTTTTCAGTCCAGTTTTTATTACCACCACCTGACTAGTTATTAAAAAGCAAGCAAGCATCAATTAGCCGCAGACACATACATGACAATTACATTGGGGAGACACGACACATCCCCTGGAGGGCGGAATAATCTGGCAGAGACCAGAGCTCCATGGATAAGCAAAAAATGTGTCTAATTGACTTCCTGGGAAATGAGGTCCTCATGTCAAAACATCTGGGCTCAATTTTCTGGGCATTTAAACAACTCTCTGGCTCTGCAAAGGCATAGAGTAGGCCACGGGCTGCATCTTGACTGGATTTAAACAGTCCCTTTGTACTTTATCCTTACCCCCTTCCACTCCTTGCCACATATGCCCTTGTCTTTAGCTCTTGGACAGACCCACCTGTTATGGTTTGAAGAGATGGGCTTTTCTCCCTACATGTCATCACCCTGTCCTCTGCCACACTGAACTTCTGGCCATTCCATGGACAGGCCTGAAGGGTCAGATTAGGTATTTTGTGCGTTTTCTTTGCCCCCGGTGTTACTGAAAATGTGTACTTATCCTTCAACTGCTAGCCTAAATGTCACTGATTCAATGTAGCTTTTACGGAGTGCCCTCTAGCCGTTAGCTGTTTTGTACGCCATTCTGTCACTTCCTACCTCAGGAATAGTACTTATCAGATTTACACTGTCATTTAACTGCTCACACATCTGTCTTTTTGACTAGCACATAAGCTGCTTGAGTTTAGGAAATGTGTGGTTCTGCTTTTGTAGTCTAAGATCCCAGCTCATGAGCCATTTGGTGAAATTCTGTAGCATTTATAAATTGATTTTTGCTTGGCCAACTGAAATAATGAGGTTCGAAAATATGACTGAAATAAATTTCTGTTCAACAGTTGGTATTATTTTCCTGTAGTTATTGCCCACTGATAAGAAGCATGGGCAGGTTTTATATCCTCCCCAGGCTTATGGAAGAGCCCTGGACAGCACCTGTGATATATGAAAGAGCCATGGTTCTCTGTGTGGTCAGAGGACCATTAGAATCACATGAAGAGCTTGATGGGCTGTGGATTTCTGACCCCTTCTTCAGATTACAGAATCAGACCTTTAGGAGGTGGGGACTGCGAGTCTGGATGTTCAAAAAGTTCCCTGAGTGAGTCTTAGAGACTCGTAAATTTGAAAGCCACCACAGTAGAGAGAAGGGAGATAAAATGTTCCTTCATAAATGCAACCAGGATGCACTACAGTATAAAATAAAACTAGAGACCAGAAAATACTGTGAGAGGCAAAACTGTACTCCATCCTATTATGCAACAGGGATACCCTTTTATTTCTAACATCTATTACCTGCATTCTTATCCTCCCTTCAACCATTATGTGATGCACATATCCTCATGCCTATATGTGTCACAAAATTTTCACAAGTGCCCCTAATAGAAGAAAGTGAAGTTATACTTCTGGGATTCTGAGAGAATAACCCAACGCAGCCTCCTGGAGAAAAACAACATTCCTCTAAAGTCTTTAACTTTATCTTAAATATTCACGTTGACTATGAATTCTACTCCATAATATAGGTTACACACACACACACATATATATTTGTTACATATAAATACATAACAATATAATATATATTTGTTTTAAAATAAAAGTGATGTTTTAAAACACTTACTATTAAATAAAATTTAAGCTCCAGGAAATTTAACCTGTTAGTCCTTTGAGATAACTGTAGGGTTGTGGTTGTCTCCATTTAAGAAGGTATCATCTTAAAATATCAGTGGATAAGGATTCTGGAAGGAGGAAAAATAGAAATGATAAAGCCAGTGTAGCTGTATAAATAAAAAAGGAATGATCTACCAATTGCTTCAAATATTCTTTGGAATCAGAACTCATTTATTGGCTATACAATCTTGGGTAAATGACAGTACCTCTTAGAACCTCTGATCTTTTGTCCATAAAATGAAAATAAACTACCAACCTTTCAGCAACGGTTGTAAAGAATAGAGATAATGTATGTAAAACCCATGGTCCATAATAGAATCTCAAAAATTGCAGCTTTTTTTTCTTTTAATCAACTTTTGACCTTCTGGCCATGACAGGATAACTGGTACCTGAATAGTCTTCTCACTATAAAATAAATCTGAAAACAACTGTTCCCATAGACATAGACAGCAGAGGACTGTGGAGGTGGAGAAAAGAAAAACAAGGTGAACAATATGATCATCCCAGCTTCCTACCTGCAGGCAACTTCTAGACTCTGCACAGGAAGAAAAAAGCCAGGTAGAGCAAAGTGGTCTTGCTGAACTGAGTAGTTTCAGAGATCAGAGTTTGAGGGACTAAGGTGGCTATAATTTGTGGCACAGAATACTAGAGAAAGAAGATATCCAGAGAAAAGCATAGAAATCTGCATAGGGATTTCCTCAATTCCTTGGATAATTACTAATCTGCACACGTTTCAGTGAAAACTCCACAAGGCCAGGCAAAGAAGAGCTGCTGGGAAAATGATGAATTACTAGGGAGCTAGAAGCTGAATAATTCCCAGAGTCTACTTAAAAACCCATTCTTACTAAGTTTTATAAGAAGCCTCAAAATAATTTGATGATCCACAGGTAAACTAAGACTAGCAATTTTTAAAGAAAGGAATAAAATCCAAGCACTAACAATTCACTATGTCCAGCATCCAGTCATAAATTATTAGGTGAAGAAACAGGAAAATGTGACCCATAAACAAGAGAGAAATCAGTCAAGACAAAAAGGTAAAGAGGTGATAAAATTACCAAAAAAGGATTTTAAAGAGCTGTTATAAATGTGAACACAGTGTCAGTGACCTGTGGAATAATTCCCAGCGGTCCAACACACATAAAATTGTAATCTTAGAAGAAGGAGGCAGCAAACTAATTGCAGCAATTGGCTGAAAAAATTCAAGTATGATGAAAAATATCAACGCAGATCATGTCAAAGTGAGGAGAGCAATTACATTAAAAAGAGCAAAAAAGGAGTGCTAGGCAGATAATCTTTGGGGTGACCACTAAAATAATTATGTCTTAGTTGCTGTTAATAGTCATGTCATCAGTGGATGACCACTTTTTGTGTGGAAGCAGAATTTTGTCTGGAATGCTTTAACTTACATCAAACAAATGAAGGTAATTTTAGATTCATTTTTGGAATATTTCATTCAACTCACAGAATAGGAAAGCAGAAATTTCAGAGACAAAATCTGTCTAGTTCCAAAATGCGTGCAAGCTTGTTTGGACTTTCTCTGGTGGAAAAAAAACCGGGGGGGGTGGAAGCAGGGGAACAAAGTAAGAAATCCAAGAGTATTTTAATGAAAATTGGAGATGATCTTTCTAATTCTTACTGCTGCTTTAGTTCAGGAGTAGGCAGTTTTGTAATAGAAGACAATAGCTACTAAGCTCAATTGAATCATTGTACCATGATGTCATTGTTATGGGTTCAAAACTTAGCTGGGCTAATTAGGTCTTTATATTTTATTATGAGCTGCTCCTTACATCTTTACCCTGGCCTATTGGTCATAAAGTAGTTTTACTGGTTACAAGAAGAACAAGAAATGTGTGTGGATAGAATAGCGAAATTCATGAAATATAAATGACAAGGCATACTGATCTTTGCTTAAAAACAAAAATATCAAGAAAACAAAGAAAGCCAATACTTAAAGAATCAGGGTTGTTCAAATACAGTTGACCCTTGAACATGCAGGAGTTGGGGGCGCTGACCCTCTGCACAGTTGAAAATCTACGTGTAATTTATAGTCAGCCATCTGTATCTGTGGTTTCATGTCTGCAGATTCAATCAACCACAGATTGTGTAGTACTGTAGTATTAACTATTGAAAAAAATCTGTGTGTAAGTGACCCTCCCAGTTCAAACCTGTGTTGTTCAAGGGTTAACTGTATACTATTCACTTAGCACTATTCACAGTAGCCAAGAGATAGAAACAAACCAAATATCCATCAGTGGATGAATGGATAACCAAATGTGTTTTATACATACAATAGAATATTATTCAACCCTAAAAAGGAAGGAAATCCTGTCACATGCTACAATACAGATGACCTTGAGAACATTACGCTAAGTGAAATAAGTCTATTACAAGATGTTATATACTGTATGATTCCACTTACATGAGGAAACTAGTCAAATCCATAGAAACAAAGCAGAATATTAGTTCCCAGGGACTGGGGGTGGGGAATTGTTTAATGGATATAGTTTCAGTTTTGCCAGATAAAGTTCTGGAGATCTGTTTCACAACAACTTGAATAATACTTAACACTACTGAACTGTACACTTAAAATGGTTAAGATGGTAAATTTTATTTTACCACAATAAAAAAAGTGTGTGTGTGTATAAAATTTACGTAAAACTTAACAGCAACCCTGTGAGGATAGACATTATGGAACCACTTTAAAGGTGTGGAAATTAGGTTCAGAGAAATAAAATGATTTGTCCGCAGTCATGCAGCTCTGTTCATAGCGTAATGAGTTAAACTCAGCCATCTGACTTTGAAGCCAATGCTCCTCCTACTCATCTTGTTCCGTGAAAGTGGACAAGCTCATTACTGCTGGGTGTTAAGGCCGCTTGGAAGTCCATACACCATGAGGAAGTGCCCCTTCCCTGAGTTCCTTTGTATTTATCCGGTTTTCTGCCTCTCCTTTGAAGACATCTTTGTTCACCTCATCTGGGAGTGATTTTCCAGGCTTATAGATTTTTAGACTTGATATTACCTTCAAGCATCTAGTCCAGAGGTTTCCACCTCTGTTTTGTCTGATTTGGATGACATGGTAAGAGGGGGCTCCAACCAGGGTCTCCTGGAAAAGCTCTGCTTTGACTTATTTAATATACTGGAATTCTGTGTTAAGATTTCATTTACAAAAAATGAAAAGGGTGCTAATGCTAGGAAATTAATCTATTCCAACCACCCATAGGTGGGGAGACCGAGACCCAGAGTGACTTGCCAGGCAGAAACAGCTAGTGAGTGGTAAGGCCAAGCTGAGAATTCAGATCTCTTTCATAGTTTCTACTTAAATTTGCTGCTCTCTGGACTCTGCTTGCTAAACCCCTGTAATCTCTTTTTTTGGCTACAAATTGATACTATCTTTCTTTTCATCTGTGTGTGTGTGTGTGTGTGAGTTTTACTTCCCTTTCTAAAGTATAATGTCTTTGAGGGATGTCACTCATCCTGGTGTCTGACTGTCTGAGTTAGGACACAATACTTGCATATTCATTCATTCATTCATTCCACATTGCAGTTGCCTGGTATATACCTGCCAATTACATGAATAAATACATCAATAGTGGATTTCAAACCCATATAGTCATTCACCTTGATCTGTTTCTGTGCTTTTCAGTGGCAAAAATTATAAGACTTGAAGGCCAGTTTCAAAAGCAGAGAATTTTTAGAGCAGTTTCATTGTTAAAAGAATAGGAATAATTGGAATATGTTCTCATGATGAAAATGAAAGTTTACTGCTTGTCTGTATGGCTCTTGGTGAAAGAAGAGTGAGATGAATGGCAGGTGGGGACTCTGGGAGACCAGTGACAGAGGGCTTGGGGTCTGGAGAGCTGCAGCTGCATTTTGGGGGTTGTTTCACCTGGCAAATACCTTTTCAAGTGTTTCAGGTTCAGTGAACTCAGAATGGGATTTTTGCTAATTGCCTTTTCCATTTGCTTCTCAACCCTCTGTGTACTTAAGTGGCAATTTAATCCATCTGCTTCATTTTCATTTACACTTAACTCACCTAAATATTATTTGGAGGGAAAGAAATCTGAGAACTTTCTGATTTAGTTAATGTGGATTGATCGTCAATTCCAGAAAGGAAAAGCATAAACAAATAAATACCAGGATTGTTTAGTCAATTCATAAATAAGAGGGGTTCTCTCTTCCAGCTATAGGCATATTGTGCAACATTGTGACATCAGAGTCTAACATTTAGCATGTCTCCTGCGTCAGCCCCCATCATTTACCTTCCTCTGGTGTCCTCCTCCTGTGTGTTCCTTGAATGCTCTGCTCTCTTAAAGTAGTACTCTAACCTCACGATGCCGTAAGACAATGCTCCGTATTTTTGTAACTCTTGCTTTACTCATTGGCAGATGATTTATCTGATAAAGGATAAATAAATAAGTTGCAGAGTGGAAACTGAAACTCAGGATGTCTGACTCCAAGGCCTGCACCCTTAACCTCCATGCTCACTGCCTCTCATAGGCTTACTACCTACTCAACATGTTTGCATTTAAGTGGCACTTCCTACGGTACCAGACTCTTAAAGAATGACGCTAGATGGAAGAGAAACAGGCATTAGGAGCAAAACAATCCCTCAGGACTCCGGAACTATAAAAGTTGTGAGTGTGTGAGAGAATTACTCCACTTTCATGTGAGGTTGACTCAGAAGATGCGAAATAGTTCCCTTTGTGAGGGTACAGGTGTAAACCTACTTGTTTCAAGAATCTGTCCTGGTACTTATTTATTTATTTATTTTTGGCTGTGTTGGGTCTTCGTTTCTGTGCGAGGGCTTTCTCTAGTTGCAGCGAGCGGGGGCCACTCTTCATCACGGTGCATGGGCCTCTCACTGTCGCAGCCTCTCTTGATGTGGAGCACAGGCTCCAGATGCGCAGGCTCAGCAGTTGTGGCTCACGGGCCTAGTCGCTCCGCGGCATGTGGGATCTTCCCAGACCAGGGCTCGAACCCGTGTCCCCTGCATTGGCAGGCAGATTCTCAACCACTGCACCACCGGGGAAGCCCCTGTCCTGGTACTTTTAATGTAGACAACAAACACACATTAATTTACAATGTGCAGAGAGCCTCCCATCAAGCCTCTTAGATAGCCTCAACCACCAGAGGGCAGAGAGCAGAAGCAAGAAAAACTATAATCCTGCAGCCTGTGGAACAAAAACCACATTCACAGAAAGATAGACAAGATGAAAAGGCAGAGGGCTACATACCAGATGAAGGAACAAGATAAAACCTCAGAAAAACAACTAAATGAAGTGTGGAGATAGGCAACCTTCCAGAAAAAGAATTCAGAATAATGATAGTGAAGATGATCCAGGACCTCGGAATAAGAATGGAGGCAAAGATCGAGAAGATGCAAGAAATGTTTAACAAAGACCTAGAAGAATTAAAGAACAAACAGAGATGAACAGCACAATAACTGAAATGAAAACTACACTAGAAGGAATCAATAGCAGAATAACTGAGGCAGAAGAACGGATAAGTGACCTGGAAGACAGAATGCTGGAATTCACTGCTGTGGAACAGACTAAAGAAAAAAGAATGAAAAGAAATGAAGACAGCCTAAGAGACCTCTGGGACAACATTAAATGCAACAACATTCGCATTATAGGGGTCCCAGAAGGAGAAGAGAGAGAGAAAGCACCAGAGAAAATATTTGAAGAGATTATAATTGAAAAATTCCCTAACATGGGAAAGGAAATAGCCACCCAAGTCCAGGAAGCACAGCGAGTCCCATACAGGATAAACCCAAGGAGAAACACGCCGAGACACATAGTAATCAAATTGGCAAAAATTAAAGACAAAGAAAAATTATTGAAAGCAGCAAGGGTAAAACGACAAATAACATACAAGGGAACTCCCATAAGGTTAACAGCTGATTTCTCAGCAGAACTCTACAAGCCAGAAGGGAGTGGCATGATATACTTAAAGTGATGAAAGGGAAGAACCTACAACCAAGGTTACTCTACCCAGCAAGGATCTCATTCAGATTTGATGGAGAAATCAAAAGCTTTACAGACAAGCAAAAGCTAAGAGAATTCAGCACTACCAAACCAGTTCTACAACAAATGCTAAAGGAACTTCTCTAAGTGGGAAACACAAGAGAAGAAAAGGACCTACAAAAACAAACCCAAAACAATTCAGAAAATGGTCATAGGAACATACATATCGATAATTACCTTAAACGTGAATGGATTAAATGCTCCAACCAAAAGACACAGGCTTGCTGAATGGATACAAAGACAAGACCCATATATATGCTGTCTACAAGAGACCACTTCAGACCTAGGGACACATACAGACTGAAAGTGAGGGGATGGGAAAAGATATTCCATGCAAATGGAAATCAAAAGAAAGCTGGAGTAGCTATACTCATATCAGATAAAATAGACTTTAAAATAAAGACTGTTACAAGAGACAAGGAAGGACACTACATAATGATCAAGGGCTCAATCCAAGAAGAAGATATAACAATTATAAATATATATGCACCCAACATAGGAGCACCTCAATACATAAGGCAACTGCTAACAGCTCTAAAAGAGGAAATCGACAGTAACACAATAATAGTGGGGGACTTTAACACCTCACTTACACCAATGGACAGATCATCCAAAATGAAAATAAATAAGGAAACAGAAGCTTTAAATGACACAATAGACCACATAGATTTAATTGATATTTATAGGACATTCCATCCAAAAACAGCAGATTACACATTCTTCTCAAGTGCGCACAGAACATTCTCCAGGATAGATCACATCTTGGGTCACAAATCCAGCCTCAGTAAATTTAAGAAAATGGAAATCATATCAAGCATCTTTTCTGACCACAATGCTATGAGATTAGAAATCAATTACAGGGGAAAAAATGTAAAAATCACAAACACATGGAGGCTAAACAATACATTACTAAATAACCAAGAGATCACTGAAGAAATCAAAGAGGAAATCAAAAAATACCTAGAGACAAATGACAATGAACACACGACGATCCAAAACCTATGGGATGCAGCAAAAGCAGTTCTAAGAGGGAAGTTTATAGCTATACAAGCCTACCTAAAGAAACGAGAAAAATCTCAAGTAAACAATCTAATCTTACACCTAAAGGAACTAGAGAAAGTAGAACAAACAAAACCCAAAGTTAGCAGAAGGAAAGAAATCATAAAGATCAGAGCAGAAATAAATGAAACAGAAACAAAGAAAACAATAGCAAAGATCAATAAAACTAAAAGCTGGTTCTTTGAGAAGATAAAGAAAATTGATAAACCATTAGCCAGACTCATCAAGAAAAAGAGGGAGAGGACTCAAATCAATAAAATCAGAAATGAAAAAGGAGAAGTTACAACAGACACCACAGAAATACAAAGCATCCTAAGAGACTACTACAAGCAACTCTATGCCAATAAAATGGACAACCTGGAAGAAATAGACAAATACTTAGAAAGGTATAACCTTCCAAGACTGAACCAGGAAGAAACAGAAAATATGAACAGACCACTCACAAGTAATGAAATTGAAACTGTGATTAAAAATCTTCCAACAAACAAAAGTCCAGGACCAGATGGCTTCACAGGTGAATTCTATCAAACATTTAGAGAAGAGCTAACACCCATCCTTCTCAAACTCTTCCAAAAAACTGCAGAGGAAGGAACACTCCCAAACTCATTCTATGAGGCCACCATCACCCTGATACAAAAACCAGACAAAGATACTACAAAAAAAAGAGAATTACAGACCAATATCACTGATGAATATAGATGCAAAAATCCTCAACAAAATATTAGCAAACAGAACCCAACAACACATTAAAAGGATCATACACCACGATCAAGTGGGATTTATCCCAGGGATGCAAGGATTCTTCAATATACACAAATCTATCAATGTGATACACCATATTAACAAATTGAAGAATAGAAACCATATGATCATCTCAATAGGTGCAGAAAAAGCTTTTGACAAAATTCAACACGCATTTATGATAAAAACTCTCCAGAAAATGGGCATAGAGGGAACTTTCCTCAACATAATAAAGGCCATATATGACAAACCCACAGCAAACATCATTCTCAATGGTGAAAAACTGAAAGCATTTCCTCTAAGATCAGGAAAGAGACAAGGATGTCCACTCTCACCACTATTATTCAACATAGTTTTGGAAGTTTTAGCCACGGCAGTCAGAGAAGAAAAAGAAATAAAAGGAATCCAAACTGGAAAAGAAGAAGTAAAACTGTCACTGTTTGCAGATGACATGATACTATACATAGAGAATCCTAAAAATGCCACCAGAAAACTACTAGAGCTAATCAATGAATTTGGTAAAGTTGCAGGATACAAAATTAATGCACAGAAATCTCTTGCATTCCTATACACCAATGATGAAAAATCTGAAAGAGAAATTATGGAAACACTCCCATTTACCATTGCAAGGAAAAGAATAACATATCTAGGAATAAACCTACAAAAAAAAAAAATTTACAATATGCATTGGATTTCCCCAACAGTTTGAGGCTCTGCAGCCTGAATTTTTGCCTTCCCTCCAGCCTCTCCAGGACATCACTAACCCCTCTGTCTCCCCCCACGACCCCAGCATGATTATCTGAGTGTTATGGTTCTCAAAGTGTGGTCTCCAGACCAGCAACACCTAGGAACTTGTTAAAAGGGAAAATTCTTGGGCCCTGCTCCAGACCTGCTGAATCAGGAACTGTAGGGTTAGCGCCAACAATCTATGCTTTAATGAGTCAGTCCTTCAAGTGATTCTGACCTACACTCAAGTTTGCACACCATTGTCTCTATGAAAGGAGTCAATAAAATGCAATATGGATCCTTAACACACTATACTAAGAAGTGTGGATCAACCAGAATAAGGCCAGGTCTGGCTCAAGGTACGGATACTGACTACAGACCCTTGGGGTCCTGCATGGCAAGGGTGAGGGTATAGCTGGTTTTTAACGGGAGACACAGCAGGGGGAGTAGCATTGACTTTGGAGTCCTGAGTTTGAATCCTAACTCTGCTATTTGATAGCTGTGTGACTTTAAGGAAGTTACTCAACCTCTCTGATCTGAAATTCCTAATCCATAAAATAAATAGTATCTACTCCATGGAGTTATTGTGATGGTTAAGAGAGAGAATGTAAAGGTAAAATGTACACGTAAAACCACTCACATGGTGTTCCATACTAAGTGGGTGATATCTATTTGAAGACAGCTTTGGCCACATCTGGTGCAATCATCTCAGCTGTTAAAGTCTGGTCCTTCCCTTGTTATTTACAACAGGCCTTATCATTATTCCATAGCTAAGACCTCAGATGCTGGAAAGGCTCTTATCTGTGGCCCTGGCCAACCAAAGCAAAGGCTCAGACTGCTGTTTTACTTGAGAGAAGTCACTAACCCTTCCAACTCTAACCTGTCTCTTTCTTTGTGAGGGTCTTCAAACAACCCCCGGGCTGTGTGATCACTGGCCAGTTCTAGTCATTGACTCCTTGTTTACAACCCCACTTTGGGAGGGCCCTGATGCCCAGGACAACGACAAGAGGCCACCTCAGGGTGAACATCTGCATTCCCTCAGGGCTGATTTCTAGCCATGAGGTGGTCGGAGGCTGCATGAAGCTAGCCAGGATGCAGGAACAGGACTTATTACTACCATGACCTCTACCAAAACAGCAGAAACAACAGGTCTCTGGTACTGACGGTCTGCCTCTCTTCCGGAGAGCAAGTTAACCCCTTTATATAACCTTGGTTTTCATTGCAAACTTCTCCAAGGACTGCTTTCCCAGAACAGTCTCCAAGATGCAGCATGTGCCACTTTGCTCCCTCATGCCTGTTTCTTTTATTCACATGTAATTCTTCTCATTTAAATCCGATCAGAATAGGTGAATGTGTGATGGCCAGGGCAGTGTGTGCCCAGTGCAGCCTTAACTGGGCCTTACCCCTCCACGGTCTGATTCACTCAGCGTCCTTGGTTATCCTCACTCTTGTGGTTAAACTGGTTTATAATTCTGCCTTTTTCTCTTCTTTGTTTCTTCTCAAGATCTGCTGTGCGGTTTCTTCCACCTTTATATAGCTAACTCAGTTTGCACCAGCTAAATTTGATCTCTTCTTCCTCCTCTGTATCATAGATTACCCTTCAGGTCAATCTTCCCCCTGATATTGGTGTGTAACGCACTTTCTTCATTCACCTCCAGCAAGTGAGAAGAAGAGCAGTACGCTTTACTTCAGGCAGCCGGGACCGCCTGGGGTCAGCCACTGCCATCACAGCCTCGCTGAGTATCACCAGGGAACTGGGAGAGGGTAGGGAATTAAGATTACCTGTGCCAACCGAGGACTTGCAAGGCAGGGAAACGTTATTATCTTGTGCTAGAAAACCTCCCCGTTACCTCTTGAATGCTAAAAACCAGGCCCTTTTCCTAGTTCTGGAGGGATATGTATTACTACCCAGGGCAGGGTTGATATGGCATCCTGAGAATTCCAAAGGCAAGATATCAAGCTTCTGTGTTTGTGTGTGTATGGGTGTGTGCACACGTATGTAGTAGGGGCTGGGGAGTCAGGGGATGATGATAAGAATTCAAAACCAAATTTTTGCTTTACTTCAGTCATAAAGAATGGCTTTCACGGGGCCACACTGCTGACTGGTATCTTAATGTACCTCTCCACGTCACAGCTAATAGAGCCAATCCTACACTGGGCTGTGAATAGCCAGCCATCTCCAGAGGATGCCATCGCTACTATCTTCCTCTTTTTCCTCTTGGCCATCCATTTGGCATTTTGACAAAATTCCTGCTGTCCTTCCTCTGCCTAGAGCTGCTCAGCTCAGACAAGTAGCTTTGTCTTTAAGTCTCCCAGGAGAAGAACTTGAAGAGTGGCCCCCAGGATTGTGTGTCATAGGTCAGAAGGATCCACCAGCACCTAGAAGCTCAAATGAGGCTCCCCAATTCCCTGCTCCTCTTCCACCGCCATCTCGACTTATCCCATCTTTCGCAACAGACCTTGAGCAAAAGATTGTCAACAGGTACTTGAGAACGAACTGTGAATCATCAGCTGTGACAGATCTACTCTGTGAGAAAAAAAAAAAACCACAGTTCTTTTTTCTCTGTTCTCCTGTTTCCTCTAGGGATTGCTCTGAAAGGTTCTGGTCTCATCTGGGAAGAGTCAGAGCTGAGGGCTTTAATTGTAGCTCTTTTATGTCCCACGTGACATGATGATGTGCAAGAGGAAAGTGACTTCTCTGAGATTTGGTTTATTTGTAAAAAAAAGTGATAATATTTACAGACTCTATGGTTATAATGATGAAGTAAGATAGTGAACATAAATGCCAAGCAGAATGCCCGGGCCCTTAGAGGGCGCTCACAATACGGCTTCTCTTCTTACCTTCCCTAAGTGGGAGCCACTGAGTGTTGAAGAGCACGGGACATCTGGGTGTCGACCTGCAGACCAGCACTAAGAAATCATGTTTAAAAGCCTCTCGTCTAAGGATGATGATGGGATGTCATTGAAGAGACTGGAACATTAGAGGTTAACCCAAGTGCAACCACTCGTGTTAGGAAACGTGGCCTGTGACAAAGTAAAACCACGCCACACAGATAGGGAAGAGACCGTGGCAGAGGGACTCGGGGACTCATTTGTTTATGGACTCCAGTTCTCTGTCAGAATTGCTCTTCTCAGGTTGTCTATTGTACATGACGGCATCCACCGATTCCAGGAAAGGCTGTTAGAAATCACGTCCCTAAAGGAATTTACCGTAAGAAGGCGCAAATGCCACACGCCAGATAAAGGGGTTTAGTCATCTCCCCACAGGGAGATCTTTTATCCTGAAGAGTCCCTTCTTGGGAGAATCCCTTCTCGGGTTTCTAAGATTCCCAGGGGTGAAAAAGGCCTATAACCTTCTTTGCCCTTTACTCTGGGATTGCTCTGTGGCTGAAACGAAGAGGAATCAAATTTAGAAACATCTGAAAGGAAATCCAGATCCAGGATATTATTAGATGCGAGGCAAGCCAAGGGTGTATCAGCTGGTGAGGTACCGCCAACGGGATCTAGGAGGAGCATCTTCAATAAGAGCCCTAAGTCCACGGAAGCAGGAGGAGTCATGGGTTTTCTTATCTCCCACTCTTCAGAAGCCGAGGCTGCAACTTCTTATATGTGGCTTGTATATAACAAGGCTCATTTCATATAATAAGAAAAACAAATGTATTATTTTCAGGAAATGACAGGAAAATAGGAAGAAAATAAAGTTGTGTTTGGGGGACTACCTTAAAATTTCAAACGGTGCTATAAGAACTAAAAAAAAAAAAAAAAAAAAGAATATAAAATAATGCAGTTGAACTACCGAGAGCCGCCTTCGAGGGCGAAGGAGGAGAGGCAGGAGGGAGGTGGGACTGGGGGAGGGGAGGGTTTCCCGACGAGGGGGCGGCTATGGCAGCTGCGTGGCAGCAGCGGCGGCTGAGACGGAGCGCGCGCCCAGCTTTGAATGAGCGGGGCCGGGACTGACCCGGCGGAGCACAGGCTCGAGGAAGCGACCAGCAGTGCGCGTGCGTGCGTCTTGTGTGCGCGCGCAGCCCGCAGCGGCTGGGAGCCTCCGCCGGGCGGGTGGGGAGGGGAAGGGGGCGGGGAAGGGGGCGGGGAAGGGGGAGGGGCAGGGGCAGGTTTTGATTCCCACCATGGTTATCACACAGTTTCAAGTTATTTAAAGTTTGTACCTGCCTAGCAACAGTATTCTCATTCCTAAAGAGATTAATACGCAGACCTGGCAGAGGACGGAAATTAAGTGGAGACCAAAGAACTTTGCCAACTACAGTTGATTATTCATCAGTTCCTAAGCAGACAGATGTTGAAGAGTGGACTTCCTGGGATGAAGATGCACCCGCAAGTGTAAAGATTGAAGGAGGGAATGGGAATGTGGCAACACAGCAAAATGCTTTAGAACAACTGGAACCTGACTATTTTAAGGACATGACACCAACTATAAAGAAAACCCAGAAAATCATTATTAAGAAGAGAGAACCATTAAATTTTGGCATCCCAGATGGTAGCACGGGTGTCTCTAGTAGACTAGCAGTTACACAAGATATGCCTTTTATTCATCAGTCTCCTGAATTAGGTGACTTGGATACCTGGCAGGAAAATACCAATGCATGGGAAGAAGAAGAAGATGCGGCCTGGCAAGCCAAAGAAGTTCTGAGGCAGCAGAAGAGAGAGAAAAGAGAGCAGCAGAACAACAAAGGAAGAAAATGGAAAAGGAAGCACAGGGGCTAATGAAGAAAGAACAAAACAAAATTGGTGTGAAACTTTCATGACAAAATGTTCTTCATATGTCATAGTGCCAGTGCAAGAAACGTGAGCTCCACAACCCAAGTAACATTTGTATGGAGCTAAGAGTAGTTTCAGAATACAAATACACTGCTTGATTTTAATGCATTCATCAGGCCATGCAGGACACCAGGATTCTCTCAAAGTCCCTTGAACTCTTGGTGATTGAGACTCAAAGAACAAAAAAAGACTTGTGAGATAATATTTTCTTCAACATGTTCCAACTATAAGACGATTGTTTGCTGTAGAGAAATTATTACAAATGGAACAGATCAGTACCTCTTCAAGCTAGTGTTTCTAGCTAATTAGATGGGTGTAAATTTTATGGTGGGAAAGAACTCTGCTGTCTGTAATGCTTTCCTTCAATGTGCATAATGATAAAATAAATAATTTTAAATATTAAAAAAAAAATAATGGAGTTGAGAAGGTCTGTGGCTTAGGAGCCCGCCATAGTTCACTGCTGCCCAAACTGCTCTACCTGGCATTTAAAATATTTCATCCAACGGTCTCACTTACCTATCCAACCTTGCTGGATTTTAGCAGTCTACTTCCAGATTCTTCCCTTGACAGGTGCAAAAACTGATAACCAGAGATTTTAAGAGATGGCTCATTCTTACGCAGCTGGTTAGTATTAGAGTTGACAAAAGCAGTGAAGTCTCCTATGAAAATATATTTGCAATATATTGTTAGTAAAAAAAAAATCTTTTATTAAACAGTGTATTTCTACATGTGAGTGTGTGTGTGAGTTTTCATTCTGGGTAATGACTGTGGTTGATTTCTATTTTCTTCTTCCTCTCTTTTAAAAAATGTTATTGAAGTATAGTTGATTTACGATGTTGTGTTAATTTCTGCTATATAGCACTGGATCAGTTATACATATATGTATTCTATTTCATATTCTTTCCCATTATGGTTTATCACAGGATATTGAATATCGTTCCCTGTGCTGTACAGTAGGACCTTGTCATTTATCCATCCTATATATAATAGTTTGCATCTGCTCATCCCAGACTCCCACTACCTCCCACCCCCACCCCCCTTGGCAACCACAAGTCTGTCCTCTATGTCTGTGAGTCTGCTTCTGTTTCATAGATATGTTCATTTGTGTCATATTTCAGATTCCACATGTAAGTGATATCATATATATAGTATTTGCTTTTCTCTTTCTGACTTACTTCATTTAATATGATAATCTCTAAGTCCATCCATGTTGCTGCAAATGGCAGTATTTCAATCTCTTTAATGGCTGGGTAATATTCCATTGTGTGTGTGTATATATATATATATATATATACACACACACACCCCACATTTTCTTTATCCATTCATCTGTCGATGGACACTTATGTTGTTTCCATGTCTTGGCTATTGTAAATAGTGCTTCTATGAACATAGGGGTGCATATATCTTTTCGAATTGTAGTTTTGTCTGGGTATATGCCCAGGAGTGGGACTGCTGGATCATATGGCAACTCTATTTTTAGTTTTTTTAAGAACCTCCATACTGTTTTCCATAGTGGCTGAACCAATTTACATTCCCACCAATAGTGTAAAGAGGGTTCCCTTTCTCCACACCCTCTCCAGCATTTATTATTTGTAGACTTTTTAATGATGGCCATTCTGGCCGGTGTGAAGTGGTACCTCATTGCAGTTTGGATTTGGATTTCTCTAATAATTAGCTATGATGAGCATCTTTTCATGTGCCTATTGACTATCTGTATGTCTTCTTTGGAGAAATGTCTATTTAGGTCTTCTGCCCATTTTTCGATTGGGTTGTTTGTTTTTTTGTTACTGAGTTGTATGAGCTGTTTGTATGTTTTGGAAATTAAGCCCTTGTCAGTCACATCATTTGCAAATATTTTCTCCCAGTTCGTTTGTTGTCTTTTTGTTTTGTTGATGGTTTCCTTTGCTGTGCAAAAGCTTATAAGCTTGGGGCTTCCCTGGTGGTGCAGTGGTTGAGAGTCTGCCTGCCAATGCAGGGGACACGGGTTCGAGCCCTGGTCTGGGAAGATCCCACATGCCGCGGAGCAAATGGGCCCGTGAGCCACAGTTGCTGAGCCTGCGTGTCTGGAGCCTGTGCTCCGTAGCAAGAGAGGCCAGCGCACCGTGATGAAGAGTGGCCCCCGCTTGCCACAGCTAGAGAAAGCCCTCGCACAGAAACGAGGACCCAACACAGCCAGAAATAAATAAATAAATTTAAAAAGTATTTATAAAACAAACAAAAAAGCTTATACGCTTGACTAGGTCCCATTTGTTTATTTTTGCTTTTATTTCTATTGTCTTGGGAGACTGACCTAAGAAAACATTAGTACGATTTATGTCAGAGAATGTTTTGCCTATGTTCTCTTCTAGAAGTTTTATGTTGTCTTATGTTTAAGTCTTTAAGCCATTTTGAGTATATTTTTGTGCATGGTGTGAGGGTGTGTTCTAACTTCATTGATTTGCATGCGGCTGTCCAGCTTTCCCAACACCACTTGCTAAAGAGACTGTCTTTTCCCCATTGTATATTTTTGCCTCCTTTGTCAAAGACAAAGACAATTATGTCCATGGGTGTGTGGGTCTATTTTCTTCTTTCGATTGTCTATTTTTTCCTTGATATACTTGTAAGACTGTTGGTTGATTTGGAATAAAAAGGGAAATTTAGTGGCTTATATGACTGGGAAGTCTAGGGACACTATTTCCGCAACAACCAGAACATGTGAATCAAAGCAGGATGTTGTCCTTCATTAGATTTCTTGACCATGTTTCGCTCTGAGTTTGGCCTCCTTCCCACCCACTGAAGATGATCTTCTTCCATGTGGCCAGGAGACGTGGCCAATGGCAACACTACTCTTTGTTATTTCCACTCCATAACTCCAGGAGAAAGAGTTTCTCCAGATGATTCTGACTGGCCCTGTTACCAAGTCCAAGCTTGTACTGCTTGCCACATGACAGGCAAATAAATCGAGAGCTGAGTTGTTGGGGCAAAGAATAGCGACGTTATTTGGAAAGCCAGCAGACCGAGAAGATGGTGGAGTAGTATCCCAGAAAACCATCTTGCCGGGATTTGGAGGCTAGTTTCTTTTACAGAACAAAGAGAGAGAGGTGAAGAGTAAAAAAAGGCAATAAGTTGCTGCAAATATTTCCTGGTTCCAGCCAGACTCCAGAAGGGATGTGTTAATTTCTTCTTTCCTGCCGCCATTCACAGGTGGGCCTGGTCAGGATGTTTTCTGTGATCTAAACAAAGGTATTTTAGCTTAACACTCACACATGGGAGGCAGGGTTCCCAGAGATGGGCCATTATTTATACTTTAAGCTATAGGCAACATCCCTTTAGTTATTAACTTGTAGCGAAAGTGATAGAATACAAAGGTTGAAGTAAAAGAAACAGATCCAATATGGAGTCAGACTTGTTCTTCCCTGTTATAGCCCCTCCTGGTCACATGACCCAGGTAGATTTGTAACTATGTTCAGGAGAGGGGGAGTCTCTCATGGATCCAACCAAGTCATGTGCCTCTCCTGTCACAGGGCACAATTCCATGGTAGAGATCCCTGACAATACTTTATGGAGTGGGAAGAATTAGTCCTCAGAAGAAAGGCAACCAAACCACATGTTTACCATAATATGCATTACTCTTTCAGTTAAAAAAAAAAAAAGAATATAGTTATTTTAGGAAAAAAGAAAGTCTTGTAACTTTTCTAGTCTCTTCCTGTCATCCTATAGAGCTTCTCCATTTACCACCCTCACTACTTTCTACTCCCAGCATACTTGGTCCTATCTCTGTGATGTTGCTGGGCTTTCCCTCTCTGACTGAAATGAGCATGGGACCTACGTAGAAACCTGTGTTCTAGCCCAACATGTGCCATTAACCACTCTTTGTGAGTCTTGAATGTAACACCATCTCCTGGAGCCTCAGTTTTCTTAACCCTGTGAATACATGAGTGGGGAGGGATCCAAATGACTAATAAACAAGCACAAGTATGAGGAGACTCCACATAGGGGTCTCCCATTTTCCCAGTGGGAAGTATGGCAGGCACACAAAACAAGTTCAATTATAATAAGTAAACTTTTCAGAATGCAAATGAATATCAAATTGTATTTATTTTTAATTTCTTTATACAGACTTATGAAGATAGCATATTTCATAAAGCATTAATTAGTCACACAGTGTTTTCTACCCTCATGTTCTGTAAGTAATTTTATTTAAAACACATAAAATATTTAACCTGAGTATCATCCTCAATAGAGCCACTTTTGAATCACCTAACAGTTTTCCAGAGTATGCCATCTTTATTTAAGTTTTTTGAAACTTAGTCCCTTTTGAATCTGTGTAGGATGTTTTCACTGGCATTCATTATCCCTTGTCACAAATACTCATTCAAAAGACAGTACCCTTGATCTTCATTTCTTTTGCGTGTCTGTGATACCTACAACATGTCATTATGTTGATTTTTCAAATGATCTTTAAGAGGCTTGTTTACAATGGCATCCAGCACTCGCAATTATGAGCTCATACCCCAGGAATAATCCCTACATCTTTATTCGATTTATTGTTTCCTTATTGTCTCCAACCTAATCCATCGTGTGACTTCTATACACATCAAACTAACATTAATAGTGGATATTTCAGGTGAACATATTTCATTTACTTCATTATTCCAAGTAGAGTTAATAGATGTGCGCAGTTTGTTAAGAATGTGGATAATGTGACCCCCTCTTTACTGAGGGATAATTTGGAGAGAAACCCTCACCATAATATTTGTGATGGCAAGGGGAGGCAAGAAGAACAGTTGATGAAAGTCGGCTTTTAAAACTGTACACACCGTAGAGGAGAGGCAGGGATGAAGCTGTATGAGGACTCAGTCATGTAGGGAATTAACCTGGGGTGACCTGCCTGTGGCACTAGGACAAAGGCAGGTATGGGCTGTGTTGAGCCAGCAGAAGCCGAGGAGGGACCACTGGCACCTGGAAAGATAGTTCTTGTTGTGAGTTAAAGGAAAAGGAAGAGAGGGTAAGTTTTAGAAAGATCTCTCTGCCTGGAGTGAGAGCAGGAAGATAAACAGGTCATTTCTTGCACCTCCATTTACTTCAGTATTAACATGTCACAAGTCCTTTCTCCAGGGCACTTGCTAGTCACGAATGTCACATTTCAAATCTGAAACAGCCTGAAAACTGTTGATAACTCTCACTGGGAAAAACTGAGAGGTAGATGAAGAGTGAATACAAGGAATAGGATGAATCGTCTGCCTCATTTTCTGAGAGGCTGTATGAAATTTCTCACTGGGTGTGAGGGGGAAGACACGATCATCCTCAAAGACCTACCCCATCTGAAAGTTAAGAATGTTACGACTCAGGTTGGATTTAACAGAAGATGGGAGAATAATAAGCTGTACTTGTCTTGGTTTATTTGCACTAGCAAGGAAAGCGCTTCTGTGTCACTTCTGTCAGATAACATGTCAGTTGTACAAGTAAGCTCATGTTTTTGAAAACTATTTCAGAGACTTAAATGAATAAAATACATGATAATATTTGTTAATGAAGCATTTTCATGAACATGATTTCATCTGATCATGCACACCTGTGAAGTAGGCCTGTTACTGAACGCAAGTTTGTGTGCCTGACGCAGAGTGAGGCCAAAAAACAGAAACATTTGAGTTTGGAGCAGAGAAAGGTTTATTGCAGGGTCATGCAGGGAGATGGGTGGCTCATGCCCCCAAACCCCCGAACTCCTCGAAGGGTTTCAGCAAGGCACTTTTAAAGGCAAGGTGGGGCTTCCCTGGTGGCGCAATGGTTGAGAATCTGCCTGCCAATGCAGGGAACACGGGTTCGAGCCCTGGTCTGGGAAGATCCCACATGCCGCGGAGCAGCTGGGCCTGTGAGCCACAATTACTGAGCCTGCGCGTCTGGAGCCTGTGCTCCGCAACGAGAGAGGCCGCGATAGTGAGAGGCCCGCGCGCCGCGATGAAGGGTGGCCCCCGCTTGCCGCAACTAGAGAAAGCCCTCGCACAGAAACGAAGACCCAACACATCCATAAAAATAAAATAAATAACTATTTTTAAAAAATAAATAAATAAAGGCGAGGTGAGGGAGGCGGGTGGTTAGTTGTTGCAAACTTCTTGGTGTTGGATCCTTTGTTCTCGTAGCTGTCCACGTAGGTCAGGTCACTATGTTCCTGTAAACCTCCAAAAAGACAAATGTTATTCTCTGTTTTACTTTTTATCTCTATATGAATGGACTCTTAAAGGTCAGAGCCCTAAGAATAGGCTATCCTGTATATTTCAGGCTATAGGCAACATTCTTTTACAAAAGGTGCAAAGCCAGCATGACTAAGCACAGGCAACAGAGCACAAAGGTTAAAGTAAAACAGATCTAATATGGAGTCAGATTTGTTCTTCCCTATTATAGGCAGGCATTATCAAAATTCCTAATTTGCAGATGAACACAAAACAGAAGTATGGAGTGGTTAATTGCTCAAATCTACTTCAGTGAGGTGAGCTCAAAGACTATTGGACTTGCCTAGTAATGTCCCCTCTCATGCTGAGAGTTCTGAAACCATTTTACAGCATGGCACCCAGCACAAGGCTACAATGACGTTTACCCTCATCTTCTTCTTTGAGAAAAGTCAGGCAGTCCAGGTGCTAGGAGGAATCCCTCTTCTGCAGGAGGGAAAAATGCTCTGATGTAAGACTCACAAAGACAAGAGAGTTATTTTGTTTCAGGGTGTCTGTTTTGCTGCCATTGGTTTAGAGTTGGTTTAGTAAGACATGGATGTAGCAACTTTCAAACAGTACAAAAGTTTACAGTGAAACATGTTTTGGTCTTATGTGCTCCTGACCCTTAATATTCCAGTCCTGATCCTAAGAGGTAACTCTCAAACCGCTGTCTTGTGAACGCTTCCAGAGAAATTCTCAGTATATCTAAGCACATTATTGTTTATCCCCTGTCAGTAATTTTTTTTAACACAAATATTAGTGTTGAATGCTGTACCTTCTAATGTATCTTGGAGGCTATTCCTGATCATTATACAAAAATCAAGCTTATTCTTTGTAGAAGCTACTTTGGATTCCATTAAGTAGATATGACATGATTTCTTTATCAATATTTAGGTTCCACAAACAATGCTGAACCAATTATATTTTATAAGTTTGTGTATATACAAATATATCCTTGCAGAAAAAAAATAGCTACAAATGTAAATTCTGCATCAAAATGTCTGTGCATTTAAAATTTGGAAGACATTGCCAAATTGTCATTCAAAGTAAACTAAGTTGCATTCCTATCAGTTATGAATGAGAGTAACTGTTTCCCTCATCAATGTTGTATGTTACCAAACTTTTGATCATGACCAATTTACTGGTGAAAACTTAGTTTTAATTTGTATTTCATATATGGAGTCAGTATTTCTAAAGATTTGTTTCACAAATATGTGAATGTATTTTAAACTAGTTAACTGTACACTTAAAATGGTTAATATGGTAAAAAACATAAATTCATATATTCATGAATTATATATTTATGAATTCATACATATATTTTAATTTTTATTGAAATATAGTTGATATATAATGTTGTGTTAGTTCCGGTGTACAGCTAAGTGATTCAGTTATACATACATATATGTACATAGATTATTTTCCATTATAGGTTATTACAAGTTATTGAGTTTAGTTCCTTGTGCTATAGGAAGGAAGAGTAGGTCATTGTTTATTTTATATGTAGTAGTGTGTATCTGTTAAACTCCTAATTTGTCCTTCCTCCCCCCCTTTCCCTTTGGTAACCAAAATGTTGTTTTCTATGTCTATGAGTCTAGTTCTGTTTTGTAAATAAATTCATTTATATAATTATTTTAGATTCCACATATAAGTGATATCATATGATATTTGCCTTTCTCTGTCTGGCTTACTTCACTTAGTATGATAATCTCTAGGTCCATCCATGTTGCTGCAAATGGCAGTATTTCATTCTTTTTTATGGCTGAGTAATATTCCATTGTTTGTGTGTATGTGTGTGTGTATATATATGTATATATATATTTCTCACATCTTCTGTATCCATTCATCTGTCAATGAACACAGGTTGCTTCCCTGCCTTGACTATTGCAAATAGTGCTGCTATGAACACTGGGATGCATGTACCTTTTTGAATTATGGTTTTCTCCAAATATATGCCCAGGAGTGGGATTGCTGGATCATATGGTAGCTCTATTCTTAGTTTTTTAAGGAACCTCCATACTGTTCTCCATAGTGGCTGCACCAATTTACATTCCCACCAACAATGTAGGAGGGTTCCTTTTTCTCCACACCCTCTCCAGCATATATTATTTGCAGACTTTTTTGATGATGGCCGTTCTGGCCACTGTGAAGTGGTAACTTATTGTAGTTTTGATGTGCATTTCTCTAATAATTAGCCATGTTGAGCATCTTTTCATGTGCCTTTTGGCCATCTGCATGTCTTCTTTGGAGAAATGTCTATTTAGATCTTCTGCCCATTTTTGCTTTTCTGATATTGAGCTGCATTAGCTCTTTGTAATTTTGGAGATTAATCTCTTGTCGGTCGCATCGTTTGCAAATATTTTCTCCCATTCTGTAGGTTGTCTTTTCATTTTGTTTATAGTTTCCTTTGCTGTGCAAAACTTTGAAGTTTAATTAGGTTTCATTTGTTTATTTTTGTTTTTATTTCCATTACTCTAGGAGACAGATCCAAAAAGATATTTCTGCAATTTATGTCAAAGTGTGTTCTGCATATGTTTTCCTCTAGGAGTTTTATAGTATCCAGTCTTACATTTAGATCTTTAATCCATTTTGAGTTTTTTTTTTTTGTATATAGTGTTAGAGGATGTTCTAATTTCATTCTTTTACATGTAGCTGTCCAGTTTTCTAAACACCACTTATTGAAGAGTCTGTCTTTTCTCCATTGTATAGTCTTGCCTCCTTTGTCATAAATTAATTGACCATAGGTGTGTGGGTTTATTTCTGGTCTTTCTATCCTGTTCCTTTGATCTATATGTCTGTTTTTGTGCCAGTACCGTACAAATCAATATAGTTTCATAGCCCTATATGCATTGTTTGTTCTTGTCTCTGTCCATTTTTTTCTACTGGCTTGACGCTCTTTTCCTTATTGGGGTTTTTTTTTTTTTTTTTGGAAGTAAATCATCCATTTATTGTCAAATTGCACTATGGTATGTAATCTTTTTTTTAAAAAATTATGGAATTAGAGAACTAAGATTTCCTTTCAAACAATAATATAACAGGAGACAAATACTTCAAACAGGAAATGAATATGGAATGATTTAATACATTCAACTATGTAAAATGTATTTATCTGAAATAAGAATTAATATCTAGCTTTTAGTTGTATTTCCTGTATTTGTTGGTTAACTTGTCTAAGGTAACAAGATAGTGTTTTTTTTTTTTTAACATCTTTATTGGAGTATAATTGCTTTACAATGGTGTGTTAGTTTCTGCTTTATAACAAAGTGAATCAGTTATACATATACATATGTTCCCATATCTCGTCCCTCTTGCATCTCCCTCCCTCCCACCCTCCCTATCCCACCCCTCTAGGTGGTCACAAAGCACCGAGCTGATCTCCCTGTGCTATGCGGTTACTTCCCACTAGCTATCTATTTTACGTTTGTAGTGTATATATGTCCATGCCACTCTCTCACTTTATCACATCTTACCCTTCCCCCTCCCCATATCCTCAAGTCCATTCTCTAGTAGGTCTGTGTCTTTATTCCCGTCTTGCCACTAGGTTCTTCATGACCTTTTTTTTTTCCCTTAGATTCCATATATATGTGTTAGCATACTGTATTTGTTTTTCTCTTTCTGACTTACTTCACTCTGTATGACAGACTCTAGGTCCATCCACCTCACTACAAATAACTCCATTTCATTTGTTTTTATGGCTGAGTAATATTCCATTGTATATATGTGCCACATCTTCTTTATCCATTCATCCGATGATGGACATTTAGGTAGCTTCCATGTCCTGGCTATTGTAAATAGAGATGCAATGAACATTTTGGTACATGACTCTTTTTGAATTATGGTTTTCTCAGGGTATATGCCCAGTAGTGGGATTGCTGGGTCGTATGGTAGTTCTATTTTTAGTTTTTTAAGGAACCTCCATACTGTTCTCCATAGTGGCTGTATCAATTTACATTCCCACCAACAGTGCAAGAGTGTCCCCTTTTCTCCACACCCTCTCCAGCATTTGTTGTTTCTAGATTTTTTGATGATGGCCATTCTGACCGGTGTGAGATGATATCTCATTGTAGTTCTGATTTGCATTTCTCTAATGATTAATGATGTTGAGCATTCTTTCATGTGTCTGTTGGCCATCTGTATATCTTCTTTGGAGAAATGTCTATTTAGGTCTTCTGCCCATTTTTGGATTGGGTTGTTTGTTTTTTTGATATTGAGCTGCATGAGCTGCTTGTAAATTTTGGAGATTAATCTTTTGTCAGTTGCTTCATTTGCAAATATTTTCTCCCATTGTGAGGGTTGTCTTTTTGTCTTGTTTATAGTTTCCTTTGCTGTGCAAAAGCTTTGAAGTTTCATTAGGTCCCATTTGTTTATTTTTGTTTTTATTTCCATTTCTCTAGGAGCTGGGTCAAAAAGGATCTTGCTGTGATTTATGTCATAGAGTGTTCTGCCTATGTTTTCCTCTGAGAGTTTGATAGTGTCTGCCCTTACATTTAGGTCTTTAATCCATTTTGAGTTTATTTTTGTGTATGGTGTTAGGGAGTGTTCTAATTTCATACTTTTACATGTACCTGTCCAGTTTTCCCAGCACCACTTATTGAAGAGGCTGTCTTTTCTCCACTGTATATGCTTGCCTCCTTTATCAAAGATAAGGTGACCATATGTGCGTGGGTTTATCTCTGGGCTTTCTATCCTGTTCCATTGATCTATATTTCTGTTTTTGTGCCAGTACCAAACTGTCTTGATTACTGTAGCTTTGTAGTATAATCTGAAGTCAGGGAGCCTGATTCCTCCAGCTCCTTTTTTCGTTCTCAAGATTGCTTTGGCTATTCAGGGTCTTTTGTGTTTCCATACAAATTGTGAAATTTTTTGTTCTAGTTCTGTGAAAAATGCCAGTGGTAGTTTGATAGGGATTGCATTGAATCTGTAGATTGCTTTGGGTAGTATAGTCATTTTCACAATGTTGATTCTTCCAATCCAAGAACATGGTATATCTCTCCATCTATTTCCTTACTGGTTTTTAAGAGCTCTTTTTATTTTAAGGAATATAGTCCTTTGCCATCTGCTGCAAATATTCTTCCCAGTTTTTAATTTTTATGAAGTTTATGGTATGTTTCCACACAAATTAAAAAATGTTCATGTGTAATTCAAAATACCAATTTATTACTCAAATTTGATGTTTCTTAGAAAATATTTCTTTTGTGATTTTTTTATAGGTTTTCTTTAAGGCTTTAATATTATTTTCATTTAAATTCTTAATGTATCTGAAATATATTGTGTTGCAGGGAGCGAGGCAAGAATCTTATATTTTTCTGAAATGAATGTACAGTTGTTCTAATATGTTCTATTAAATAATCTAGTTTTTCCTCCACTGAGTTAGAATGCTACCAAATTTCCACATGTAGTTGAGTCTACTTCTGGACTCTCAATTCTGTTCAATTTATTAATCTCTATATTCATTTACAAGTCCCAAACTGTTTATATTACTGTGATTTTATAATACATCTAATATACTTAGAAATTTAATATTTATTTTTATATTTTACTATTAAGTTGTCAAATGTTTTACTACTGGTTAAAAACAAAACAAACGAAACCAAACAAAAACAACAGAGGCTACAATTTGAGAACACCCCTAAGCCAACCACCCATAGCCTTCTAACCAAAAATGAAACTGTCCTGATTTCACTAAAATGATGACTTTGACCTTAAAACTTAAGCATTCTTCACGTCAGCATGACCTTGCAACTTCCTAGCCAGTCGGCTACAAGCAAGTAACATCGTGCAGTGCTACTACTCTAAAAGGAATATAAGTTTCTAGTAACCAGTCACAACAGAAAACAATGTACTTCTTCATTCATGCTTTATAAACTGAGCTGTAACTGCTGAGAGCCTAGCTTCTTACCACTTTGGGTTTTAAAGTCTCCCTGTTCACCAGTTTGTTTCTCAGTCAATAAAGTAGTCATATCAAGTGAGGCTTTCTGCATTTTCTTTTGACACTATTACCTGGGAAGAGCTATCATCTCATCACTATTCTTAACTTTTAAAATATCTTGAACTACTCTGTTCTCTACCTTTCATGTGAATTTAAATATCATCTACTGACCCTCCACTTACCCTAAAAAGCTGTTGGTATTTTATTGGGATTATATTATAGTTAGGGATTATTTGAGAAGAACTGACATTGTTTTTGACTTTTCCTACACAGAAATAGGGCATTTATATTTATGCAAATCTTTTAGATCCCTTCATAAGTCTTTAATTTTTAAAACCTTTATTAAAATATAGCAAACATAGAGAAAAGTAAAATGACCAGAAAATTATCACAAAGTTAATATTCCCACATAACTACCACCAGGTCGATAAATAGAACAGTACCAGCATCTCAAATGTTTCTGTCACGTAACCGAGCAGGACCCTACGCGGACTTCCTGGAGACAGACCACTCCCCCCTATCCTCTGCTGTAGCTCCTCTCTGAAGTACCCAGATAAGAGTATTTCGTGCATATTTCCTGAGTTTTTCAGATGCTAAACACCACCACCAAATGGAAGAAATTAACTACTTGATGATCGTGAGCACGTAGCCCCCAGACCTTTTGGTGCCTAAGGATTGATCATCATCAACCAATCATAGAATTGTGCATGAGCTGATCACATACCCTGGGATGCCCCTCCCTCACCTGGCCTTTAAAAATGCTTTGCTAAAACCCTTCGAGGAGTAGTTTGGGTTTTTGTTTTTGTTTTTGTTTTGAGCATGAGCTACCTGTTCTCCTTGCATGGCCCTGCAATGAACCTTTCTCTGCTCCAAACTCTGATATTTCAGTACTATCTGGCCCCACTTTGCATCGGGCACATGAACTTGTGTTCGGTAATAGTCATACCTCCTCCCTAATACCACTCCTCATCTTCTGCCAAAATAATCACTGTTCTGACTTCCAGAATTAAAATTATTTTGCTTGTTTTTGGACTTTATACAAATGAAATCATACATATTTTTTTTTCTTTTTTTTTTATGTCTGCCTTCTTAAATTCCACCTTACGTTTGTGAGATTCATTAAATGATTGTGAATAGCTGTAGTTTGTTGAGTTTCATTTTTATATTGTATTCATTGCATAAATATAGCACAAATTATGGAACCATTCTACTATTGAACATTTGAGTTTTTTCCAGTTTGGGTTGTTAATATACATGCATAAGAATTTTGGTGCATATTGCACACATTTCTGTTGAGTATTAGGGAATGAAATTGCTGGACCACAGGATATGCAAAGTTATACATTTAATAGATGATGCTGAATGATTTTCCAAAATGATTGAACTAACAGTGCATGAGTTCCAATTATTCATGTTATTACCGACACTTGACATTGTCTTTTTAATTCTGGCCATTTTGGTGGGTATGTAGTATCATTACTATGTAATTTTAATATATTTTTCTAGTTCCTAAAGTTGTTATTGCCTTTTATGTTTTGTTTATTTTTGGCAACTTGGATAGCCTGTTTTGTAAGTGTTTGTTCTACTCTTGTCCATTTTTCTGTTAATGTCTCTTTTTTTCATATTTATACATAGAAGTTATTGGAGTTTTTAAAGATATTATACATATTTCTTGTTACAATTATGTCTATACAGATGACCCTTGAACAACATGGGGGTTGGGGCACTGATCCTCACACAGTCGAAAATCTGCATGTAACTTATAGTCAGCCCTTCGTTTCCATACATAGTTCCTCTGCATCCACAGATTCATCCAACCATGGATCGCGTAGTACTGTGGTATTTACTATTGAAAAAAATCCTCATATAAGTGGACCCGTTCAGTCCAAACCTGTGTTGTTCAAGGGTCAACTGTATTTTAAAATTGGTATTCCAAATGAGATATATCCTACTGTTACATTTTCTTTTCTTTTTCTTTTTTTTTCCAGAGTATCTTTGGATTTTTCTAAGGCGGAGCAAGACTCCTTAAACCTTTTTTCTTGGGTAGTCCCATTAATGTCAAAATCTACTTTCATTTTGCCATCTTCAGCTCACAAAAAGGAAACTCTTATAGGTAGTGACTGACATTTATCTTTCTCAAGGCTTATCTCCTTAACACTGTTCTCATCTGGCCTTTGCTTTCACATGAATACTGGTCAATAGAGACACATTTAAGAGTTGTTGATGTGAGTGCTGGCTTATTTGCTGATTCTGCTGTAATGAAATGTCCTGCCCTCAACCCAAAAGACCTCCAATCACAGAAATAAGGTCACTTCAGAACTCTCTTAAACTTACACGCTCTAGGCTCTGAGATGAATTCATTCTTTAGCAGAGAAAACACCAGTTGTCCTGGATCCACAGTTTGGTGCTGCTGTGAAGGATCTTGCTTTTTGTAAATTCTCTTCTCATTTTCTCTGTTTCCACAACAGTGTTCTGACCATGAAAACGCCATAGTATATCATACTAAATAGCTGGGTCCTTGTCTTGTTCATTTAAACTTACTTAAGTTTCTGCCTAGGCTTCTTATCTGATACCCCAATTTCTCTGAAACTGAGGATTTACTTTGACTTCCATTAGTCTTTCCAGAATAGAGCACTGCTTCTGGGGCTGTGTCCCTGCTGTTGGCTGCCTAATGCTGGGTGTTCTGGACAGACTAGTTTGCCGTTATTGTATTTTCTTGATGTCACACTACCTACTTCACTTAATGGAACTCAGTGGTTCTCAAAACAGTACATTAGAATACCTTGAGGGATAAGATTGCCAGATTTAATAAGGACTCCTAGTTAAATCTGAATTTCTGAAAAACAATAAATAATTTTTTAGTATAAGTATATCCCAACTGTTGCCTGGGACATACTTATACTAAAAAATTACTTGTTTTTTAATCTGAAATTCAGCTTGAACTGAGCATCCTGTCTTTTTATTTGTAGAACCTGGTAACTCTACTTGGTAAATTTTTGAAAAAAAACCTATACTATACTCTACCACTTACCCCCACATGTAAAGATTTTGATTTCATTGGCCTATGGGGGTTCCTGAGCCAAGTGTTTATCTGAAGTGTTCCTCTGGTGCTTGTCAATGTCTGGCCAGGGTGAAAACTACTGCTTTAATTGCCTGGAACTGAAATCTTCCCCAGGAACCTGATTTACCACAGTGGTCCCATCCAGTCTTTAGACTCTGTTCCTGGCCTTTCCATTTATTCATCCATCCATCCATCCATCCATCCATATAATATGTGAGTGCCAAGTCCAAGCCGAGCATATGGCTATTGAGGCTTTGCGTTAATTTCCCAAACCTCTCCTGCATGAATAAATATGGCAATTCAGTAAAATTAACCCCCAGAAGAAGTCAAGAAAGATTTCTATATTCCGGCATATAAGGGGGAAAAAGTAAATTATGTCTTCTATGGGTTCTAAAACCTTCTCACTCATTTTTAATTCCATTTAATCACTGACATAAAGACAATAGTTTATTAACTGTTTCTAATTATAAGTAGATCAAAAGGAAGTGCCCTTTCCCAGTCATAGTGGATTTAGTCCTAAATTCTTATAGGCAGTCTTTGAAGCAAAGTAATTACCCTTAAAGCACTTTGCCAATTAAACACATGTTATTCCCAAGAGATTCTCATATGCAGTGTGTAAGTTCTCATTTGTCATCTTGCCAGTGGGAGGAAATTAACCTCAACTTTGAACAGTGTATTTCTGTCTCATGCCTCCCATGGTTACAGTGCTACAGTGTCATTACAATGGAATGAAGAGGACAACGTACAGGTTTCCTTGGATGATTAGTGACTCTGCATCTTTCTCAGGGGTTCTTCAAAGATTTCTGTAAAATTTTCCCCAAAAACATACAGCTTAAAGTTTTTGATCACAATAAACAGGTTCTTTCACTTTCTGACTTGTTGCTCTAAAAATATTAAAGGAACTATGAAAGAATTCAGAAGAAAATTTTCAAGGATGCTAGGACGCAGTGTCAACTTCAGCATGATTTTCTGCAATTAAATAGTTGGTTTCCCTGTGAAAAAGATTTGTATGCATTTTAGAAAACTTTATGCATCTCAGCTTAGAAAACTTGATGCAGTTCAGTCTTCTGGAATGCAGTAGTTTATCAAGCATAAGCGTTTGTGGTTATGAAACCAGTCACACCGTTTTTCACATTTTTCCCCACATGGGAAGCTTAGGCTCGATTTTTAATATTTTGATGTGTGGGACTTTTAAAAAAAGGAAAAAAAGACCCATCATGTAAGAATTACTTTTATTTTGCCCACAGCAGAAGCCTAGTTCTGCAATATGCATATGTACAATGACAACAATAATAGATCCATGGATTCACGAAGACTATGAAGGAGTAAGAGGTTATTTTGCTACTGGAGGAATTACACAGCATAAAACTATCAAGATCATAAAAAATCCTCAAGGAGTACCGAAGAGAAAATTTCACAAGTAGGTTTCTTTATAGCTGTTACCATTTTCATCCAGTTCTACATGTGGCTTTTTCCAGAATTGAGCCCCGTGTCCTGTCACTTATGTGGGAGTGAGTGCAGCTCAGGGGATGAGTGTACAAACTCTGCAGTCAAGCCCGTCCTCAGGCTGCTTTTGCATTGACTAGCCACGTAAGCCTCACACATTAGGGACCCCTTTAATTCTCAAGTTTTTGTTAGAAATATGGTGATAATAATACCTGACTGATTTTTATTTTTATTTTTGGGTGAGGGTTACTAAGTGCCTAACAGCGGCTGGTACTTAATAAAGGTGAACTATTGATATTATTTCTTTTTTTTTATAAAACAGTAATAAAGCAGAAGTTCTAGAGTACAGTTGACCTTTGAACAACACACGTTTGAACTGCATGGGGCCACATATACTTGGATTTTTTTTCAGTAGTAAGCACTATAGTACTACACGATCCATGGTTGGTTGAATCAGTGGATGTGGAGAAACTGCTGAAATGGAGGGCCGACTCCACATTATACTCGGATTTTTGATTGCATGGAGGGTGTGCGCCCCTGCCCCCTGCCTATTTAGCAGGCATCACTCAGTATATCAGTACGTGAACCCATCAATCTTCCTTCCTTATTCGACCCTCCTTTTCTTATTGTACATTAAAATGCTTCCTTTCAGTGTCCATTTTCCCGTCACCACTTTCTTTTCCTTTTGTATTTTTCCTTTTGTCTCTTCCCCATTGTGTCTCAGTTGCTTCTGTTCTTTTTTGTTTCTCTCCCTTTTTTTAAACATACAGTAGAACTAAGTCATACTTCACTATGGGTAGATAGCAAGCAACCAATCACAGCTCTCTATCTACCGGCTACACTGATAGTATATAACGTTTACCTGGCACTCCTTCTGTGGCAGGCACTCTCTAGGACTTTGTGTGTATTAACTCATTTCATCTTTACAATAACTCCACGAGACAGGTGCTGTTATTCTCCCTATTTTACTTATGAGGAAACTGAGGCATAAAGTAAATAATTGGTCCATGATCACCTAGCTTAGCAGAGTCAGGATTTGAACTCAAGCAGTTCAGGTCCAGAATTTACGCTCTTTACTCTCCAGTGCCCCTCTGGAGGAATATTGGGAGTTAGGCAATTGAAATACAGTGACACTTAGACTCATAAGATTCACCCTGCATAGTGAGAACAGAGGCAGAGCAATTTTTCAAAAGTCATAGCAGGTCAAGCTCTAGTGCCTCCCATGACTAAAAAACATGATGTTCTATCTCAAGTTTCCTCTGACTCAAGTAAAAATGAAGTGCTCTTGCTGACTGAGCTGAAAGGGTCTGGCATTTGCCTAGGATTTTTTCTATTTCATTCTTCAATTCTAAAAGGCTCTAATAATTGTCTTTGCTCTTCTTGTAGCCATTGTGAGTATGTGCGTGAATTCTTTTTTGACAACTGGATGTTTTTGGACATCTGGGCCATGCTTCACATTATCTTCAGAAAGACATAGGCACTCTGATCATTTGTTTCTATTGAATTGAAAAGCCTTTGGGGAAGGATGTTTAAAAAAAATCTCTATGTTTGATTTCTCAACAGAAGGAGATTAGATAGGAATTTTGAGTTAATCTTTCCCTTGGAATTTATGGAACTGTGGCGTAGTAGAAACCCTCACAAATATGTGAAGGATGAGGCATCATGGAACCTTCATTCAAGAAAATACAGATTTTCTGTAATCAATAATAGAACCATAATTTTTGCCTCATTTCTTATTGCATTATGGCCAAACATGAGTTGCCCTCAGATTAATCAAGGACAAAATTTTATCATTTGCAGCTTTAGGTCCTGGCTTCTTTAGGGCTGGGACTTACACACACTTGGAATTTGCTGGCTAGAATTTTGAAACAGATGGCCACTCCCTTTAGGAAATTTGCTTGGTTGTTTGTGCTCTAGTTCTCATGGTAACCAAAGAAGGTTGTTAACATTTTTTTTTTCTCACAAAGTAAAACCAGCAGAGCTGTCAGAACAGGTACAGCTGTTTGATGAGGGCTTGACTTTTGTCGAATTTCCTAGTTTGTGTTACTAGATTATTATTACACTTGTACCTTGTTTTTAGTGATATAGTAGGAACAAGAACCCAGAATGAATCCTTTGTTGCATATAGCCTATTTAATAATTTTTCATTGTTATAAAAACTAAAAAATTTCCTTGCAATATCAGATCTTTGGTAATAAAGGCCAGCGTTATCACTCACATGAAATGAATTCCTTTCAATAAATGGGATATGCCTGGGACCATTGTAGATTACCTTCATATGTTACAGATTTATCATCTCAGAATTTCTGAAAATATTTCATGGCATTCCACTTTCAACCAGTGGATGAGATATGGAAGCAGAGGCACTTAAAAAGGATCTGGCTAAGGTGCCAACTAAGGATTGAATGTGACCTTTTGCTAATTGTATATTTGTGTCCATTGTTATTCCTTGAAATGTGGTGAAGTTTCACCTGCCACTGAATGGGTGAGCACAGATCCTAGGAAGAGCTACTAATAGTTCTGCCTATGTAAGCATGTAAATGGTAGGATCCTGGGAATCTGCACTTAAACATGTTTAATGATTGGGTTCTAAATGAAAAGAAAAATCAAGAGTTTACCGGCCTATCTCTGGATCTGTTTATATTGTCTTTCCCTGTATGTGACTACATGGTATGCAGCCAATAAGCACAGAGACTAGGTACAATTGGAGAATCACAGCTGTTCACAGATGATGAAAATAGTGTTGCAACATAGCTAGTGCTATGGACAGTCTTAGAACAAAACGGTCATTTGGAATAAGAGAATTCCTGGTATAATCAAGCCCATTTTTGGACTGGTAGTTGTTCCCATTCGTGGATTATCTACCACAGACGTGTCATTTTTGTTGTTGTTCTGGATTATCTTGTAACTTGCTTTGTTGAAAGAGCTGCGTTGTAAGTTTGTGAGCGAAATCAGGTTTATTTTTGTTCCCAAATCAGATGTGTACAGATAAGGCAGACCAAAACAGCAAGAAAGAAATATGTCTCTTTTCCATGGTTGTCTAAAATATTGAAGGCGGTGTTGGATGAGATGTTTCCAATGTGACTTTGATGAGGCATGAAAAACTTAGTGTGCTTTTCTTGCATCTGGGGGACATTAGCTAAAGTCTCTTTAGTGATAAGACATTCTATATAATCTCATATCACAAATTATAAGATCTATGATAGTAATGCTATAGGATTGTTACCATGGAGTTGTATATCAAGTTTTGATGAAATTTTTGGACTCACCTAGTGATCATGGTGATTGCATGGGTAGTATATGTTGATAGACATTGTTATCATTTTATGTCATCTTGGGAGCTTGCTCAGTCCAAGTAGATACTTTCAAGATTGTGTTATTCTGCCTCTCTCTATCAACAATCATAAGCTTAAGCTTTGGAGTCGGGCAGACTGGATTTCAATTTCTGATTCTGCCACTTAGGTGTGTGATTTGGGGCAAGTATTTCTCTAAGATTCAAGTTCTCATGTGTAAAAAGTGAAAGAAATTATGCTCCTTTCAGAAGGTTTTTGTGAGGATTTGGGATATAATCCAAGTAAAGTGTTTAGTACATTACCTGGTTGATAGCAAGCACTTGATATATCTTGGCTAAAGCTGCTATGGTGAAGAGAGTTAGCTCATTTGGTCTTTTCATCCTTCATCACGGAAGATGTTGCTGGCGTTAAAGAGAAACTTGTTCAGACACTTGTTAAAGATGGTAAGGAAGACTTTATTCAAAAAAGGGGACTACTGCAAGTAGGGGAGCGAGACTGAGCTCAACTCTGTATATAGAATGAAGACAAATGGGGATTTAAAGCCAAGGAGCAGAGTCAGCGGTCAATGGATGGAAAATTACTAAAAGCAAACATCAAAGCTAGGTGGATTTTTGCTAGTCTGACTCAACAGGAATCTTGTTGAAGGCAGGACAGGGTGATAAGGGTGGGGGATGGGAAACGCGATCAAGTATCAGAGGTTGGGGGGATTTTCACTCAACTGACCCAGCAGGATTTTTTGCCAAAACTGAACTAAATGGGCCAAGGACAGAGCCCAAGGTCAGGGTCTAGTCAAGAAGAGGTCTCCAAGGAGCCTTACTCAAGTTTGGTCAAGGAGAACGCTTTGTCACTGGTATAAGGGACGTAAGTAATATTTAGGACATCAATACCAACAACAATCTATTCACGGCCTTATGAGCATCAGGCACTCCATAAATGGTGATTGTTTCATTTAACCTTTATGACAACCCTAAAGAACAGATACAATTAGTCTCATTTTACACAGGAAGAAATTGAGGTTCAGAATGATGAACGGATTTCAACAAGATTACCCAGGTCAACTGACAAAGCTAGACTCTAAATCCAGAGTTTTCTGACTCTACCAGCCAGTACTGGGGGACACTGTTCCATCTCAGGCATGTGTGGCTGTATGGAAAGATCTAGTCTCATCTCCAGCGCTTAGCAAATATTCACAGCGAATGAATGAATGAATCTCTGTGCGAATGGCAAGTTGCAGTTGTTTCCAGCAGCTTCAGAGGAATGACAAGTGCTGCAAAAATTAATTTGTGATAGTAAAGTCAAGACATAAAACACTCACCAACCTCATTACCCTAAGTGCCGTGATGGCAGGAACCACAAGGTTTTATTGGGGCATCTCCTTGAATAAGAACAATGAAAATGTGGTGGGAGAGATGAATCTGGCTGTGAGTGTGTACAAGCACTTTTGAAACGTGGTAAATGGATATGGTACATGTAAGGAAATCTGTCATTGAGAAAACATCTGGGTGTATTCCCTTCTGTGCTATTCTGTAGATAAATATTTATCCTTTCACAGACATTTTCTTCCTCTTTTACAGAATTCGTTGATACCCCACAGGGGTACGGTTTTAGGAAATGTGATCTGATGCTACATTTTATGTGTAGCAAAGAACCTTAAGGATAATGCTTTAAAACAGACCTAGTATATAAATTTCAAGAGAAGACCTTTTAAGTGTTTCTTTTGGAGTTAGGGTCAAATCTCTTAAATTGAGTTTTAGTTTAATTCATTTTTAAATTTGACCTTAAGACAATACTTCTGTGAGTGATAGTTGCATTTTCCTGGGCCAAAGGTACTGCATTTTAATCCAAGACTCTTCAGTGGATAATTTCTATCTTTGATATAACACAGAAACAAAGTAGTTTCTTAATTCCGTGAAAGTCACTGAAGAATGGTTTAGGGAAAGTTCAGAAGTCCTCACGGGGTGTGATGTAGGGTTGTGATTACTTCAGTCCTCAAAAATTCTCCCAATATTTGGTATAGAGCCTGATTCACAGCAGATACTCAATAAATATTTGTCAGACGAATGAATGAACTTTCGCCATCGCTAAAATGTCCTTGAGCCTGGACTTAACTATGACAGGGGAACATTTTGTTTCTCCTTTGTTTGGGTTAGTTAATGGAGTCACACTGAAGATACACAAAAAGTCAATTAAAAAATGAATGACTAATTTACAAACATTTATATTTAAGTGTTAGGAAATATGGTAAGATTCGGAAAACAGTTAAGACAATGATTTGTACAGAATTGACTAGTTCAGGCAATGAACACTTCACTGATCACAGTTTAACAAGTTAAATGTCACATGTAACATACATATATGACAGTGCTTCTGATTTTGATATTAACATACCATTAGTTATAAACATGAGAAATATTGCCAGTTCAATTTTGGGTTATGAAATATATAATTTGTTGGATAAGACATTTCAAATTACAGTATATCTCAGGCAGCATGCAGGAAAAGTCATTTATTGTACATTTGTTAGGACACATCTTGCAACAAGCTTCCAGTTTTGGGTAGTTAGATCAACCATACAGGAACCATTGAAATGATGGTATGGTTGGAATCAGCAGTTGTATATACTGACTGACAGAGAGAGCATTTCTGGTAAAAATAAAACTCTCTGAATTCATTCATCAGGAAAATGCACAGTGATGATAAACTCAATTCTTTAAAAATTGTTTTCACAATTAATTCTCATTTATTGGTGATACAGCAGCTGCAGGAAATCTGAATTCTGAGAGCTGGTTGTACATTAACAGCAGGAATTTATTCTTCTGTGGATTCACATGATTACAACAAAGATGCTTACCATTTGAAATCACATATAATAACAATGGTGCTATGCAAACATCACAAATATTTGGTGTTTCAGAGTCTAAACAAATATTATGCTGTCGTTATTTCACAAAGAGACTAGATTAACAGGCAGTGTAAATCACATATATCTTAAGATTTTAAAAATACATTTTATACAATAGGTTTCTAATTTCTTCACTAGCATTTAATTTTGGTGTTTTTTTTTCTTTGTTTGTTTTTTGTTTTTCATCTCATATTTAGAGTCCTTAAATAATCTATGAAGATTTGGCTTATGCCAAGAAAGTAAGATTGATGTTTCCCCACAGGAATATGGCTGAGTGTACATTGAATCACAGAGTCAATAAAGCAACATCTAACTTATAATAGATTATTTTTAAAATTCAAATAATATCTAATTATTTTAAAAGATAGTAGTTTGAACAAAACTATAGGAATCAAAAATTTTATTTACAAAACATTTGAATATATTTTTAAATGGCTAGTTCTTACTAACTGCACAAATTAAATATCCTCAGTGTACATAGTCTGTTAACCTTCTATGCAACATTGTTAGACCTCTGAGTTAACGTACGTGAGATGGTAGGTGGGAAAATTAGGGGGTAATTTCCATCCGCTCAAGGTGCTTGAAAGGGAGTACTTTAATGCCTTCCATGTTGATGAGATCCACCATTAATGTTGGTGCCTTTAATTTGAAGAGATTAGCTGAATTTCCCAAATGTAATTTAGTGCAGTATAAGAATTATAGGAAAGACTGATAAATTTACCATCGGATGTCAGACTTCTAATCTAACATTACATGGTTGATCTGAGTCATTGTATCAATACCTCTCATTTCCAAGGGGTCTGTGTATTACATTGGCTTAAAAAATATTTTCCTTGGTCCTTAGAAATACAAAATATTAATTTTCAAAAGACAGAGGATGAGAGGGTGAGCATTTCTTACAATCACATTCATGATGAAAGAAGTTAATCTACGTTTTACAGATCATTAAATGGTCTTTGGCAGAACACTTTATAAATAACTTCCTCTACTTTTAACGTCTTGTGTAGGCCATTTTCCTTTGTGATGATATCAGTTGTAAGCTCACTTGTTTACAACTATAGGTTAATAGGAAAACACCACAGATATAAAAATATTTAAGTTTAGCACATATTCTTTTTGAAAGTTAAAGTGTATTGACTCACTGATACTAGAGAAGCTATTTCACACAGGCATTTCTAACAGCGCTGCTTAAGTTTGTAATTTTGACCATATGGTCAGGAAAGAGAGGGTCTGATTACCTTTATTTCATACAAAATATTATCACTGAAACACACTGAAAGAATCCACTGGAATCTTTTTGATTATAGTACACTGTGTTTCCCACAAAATGAGTAATATATAATGCATTTACCTTTGTGTGTGTGTGTGTGTGTGTGTACTTAAAAATGGCAAGTCTTAGAGATTACATTCATTGGCATGGAAGAATAAAACCTGAAAAGTTCAGTTAAGTAGCCAAATGTATTACTGACATACCACTACTCAGGAATTTCAAAGTGCGGTGAAATTATTTAAAAATCAGCTTTAGACAGGTGACTATCTTCAGGATCAACTAGAGGAACATTAGGATTGCTCACTTCATTTTTCGAGACACGAACTCCTTCTCTCCACTTTGGCCTCTCTTCTTTCCACTCTCATCCCCACCCCCCACCGCAGCCTGTGTTTGGAGGCTATTTTTGGTGGGTCCTTTAAACTGTGCATACAGGATGTGAATCGGCTGGTCTTTCCTTTTCTGTCCTGTGTGGGGAATTCATGATCGCCTCTTTGGAAGAGAGGGTTTCTGGCACAGTGATCTTGCCTCCCTTTTCTTTATGGATTGCCTATGAGTTCAGTTTACTATCAAAAGTATCTACCAAGCTTCTTCGGTAGGAATGAATTGCCATCCTAACCATCAAAGGTGAGAGAGACATTCTAAATTTGTTTCCTACCTGAATTCTTCCATCTCGCCTGCCCCGCGGGGAACACTCCCAGTGGGACCGAGCAGTGTTCTGTGCAGATAAATAGTGTGTACAAGATGCTAGTTCCTTCTCTTGCCCTCCTCTAGGAAGCTCAAAATGTCTCCTCAGTGTGACCTTCCTACTGTCTACAAAAATTAATAGGTGAAATCCAGGAAAGCCCCTGTTGGAATAACAGTTGTGCCAACAGTTATTTTTATGGCTTATTAGAATAATATCGAATTGCACCCCTGGCCTACGAAAATCACCAAGAATGGCACTGAAAGGCAGAAACTGTTGGGAGATTAAAGTAACTGTCTGTTACCTTGTAATGTCAAGGCCTTTTTAATGTGTCGCATAAGTGAATGGGCTTTAGAACATGTAACTTTTTCTCTTAAACTTTCCAAGGGAAATGTTTAATCCAGGTTTGTTTCAAGATTTCAAGACTTGAGTCCATAACATAAACCATGGATTGTCGACAAAGCCAAGCCAGCACTGTAATTTTGCCTTGTGGACTACAAAGGTCCGGAAGGGAGGTCAAGGCTCTGGATCTGAGTGAGTCCCAGTCTGATCCAGCCCCTCCCCTGCAAAGGTGCATGTTCCATCGCCAAGCACCTTGACATTTGGTGATTATTCTAAGAAGTATCTTCTTAGTGAGGCTTTAACTTTGAGTAAAAGACAGAATATGCAGATGGAGATGGACACAATGGTGGAGACAGAGGAAGGGGGGGCGGTGCTTTAGCTGGAGTTGTGTGGTGATCAGGTCACAGCTGGGGAAAGAGCCAATGAGAAAATGCTGTCAGAGACAGAAAACGGGACACCCAAATGCAACACAGATTTTAGAGAAGAAGGTAGAACATTATGATACATCAGTTATTCTTTTTCAGTAATTCCTGAAAAAGAGCAGTCATTCCAAGATATCTGACAAGTTTGGCTCCTTCAAAGGAAGGCCTGGGGGGATAGTTTAGCATTTTCCTTCAGAATATCATTGTTGAGGTTCCATTTTAGGCCTCCTTTCGGCTACTCTGAATTTACTTTTCTGCATCAAAAAGAGGGGTCAACCCCTAGAGGGGTGGGATAGGGAGGGTGGGAGGGAGACGCAAGAGGGAGGAGATATGTATACATATAGCTGATTCACTCTGTTATAAAGCAGAAACTAACACACCATTGTAAAGCAATTATACTCCAATAAAGATGTTTTTTTAAAAAAAAAAAAAGAGGGGTCAAAATACATATGGATGTTTTAAGTAGCTGTAAATGTGTTATTTTCAGGTTAGATTTAAGGAAGCATACACACATGCACGCACACACATAGCCCACAGTCTTAAATTCCCTTTCCTAAGCCATTTTTATAAGCCAAGTTACTTGCTGGCCTTCCACTCTGGTTCTGCACCAATTCAAATGAGCCTAGAAAAAAGCTCCCAGGGGTCTTGGGATTGATGTCTACATTGTCTGTGGTTTCCAGGTTTTATGAGCTATGTGAGCCTTTGACACTATCTTCGAAAACCCAAACACACTTAGAACCACTAGTCATTTTAGCTCAGTCCACACCCATTCTTCAAACCAATATACCATGTCATTAAATATACCTCAGTTCTGTTACATGATGGCTTAGCATTAAGGTAAATGGGCCAGAGCTGATCAATTAAGAGAAAGGTGTCCAAGGTCATTCTCTAGGCCCTGGGCAGTCAGGCAAAGCGGATTAGCTGTTGGCTTTTTAAAAGAACTAGAAGAGCTGATGAGAAATCTTTCTGATTGGAGATCCTGCCTGAAGCTCAGTTACACCAGTGAAGAATGTTTGTAAGGATTAATTTTCCTTCAGATTATATTTTATGTCTGAATGGTGGACATTTCTGTCCATATATCAGAATGTATTGGGCCTAGATGGAATCTATCACTTAAGCTTTTAAGCTTTTTCCTGTGAGGAAGCAGAGTTAAAACAGTGGGTGACATGAACTTTTCTTGACCACTCAGAGCACTGTTTGTAGTTCTCAAACTTGAACGTACATCAGAATCATCCCAAGGGCTTGTTAAAACCCACATTGCTGGGCCCGCTCCCAGAATTTCTGATTCATAGGTCTGGGCTGGGGTCTCAGGTGGGAACAGGGAATTTATATACCCAACAGACTGCAAAGTTGCTTCTGATGCTGGCTTGTTGCGGACCAAATGTTACGAACCACTATAGTAGCTTATCCTCAAACACACTAGTTATTCAGTCACCTTAACTGCACTCCCAGGACAAAGCTTTTCCATTTGGAATGTGAAGGTCAGTGTTGGATTTTTTTTTTCCGAGGCATTCTTATAATGTAGGCAAGGGACAGATTCAATTGGTGCTAGTTTAATTCTTGAGAAACTAGAGGTGCAGAAGTTTTAAGTCCTATATTAGCATATACAGCAAACCCAAAAGTAAAATATGACTCAAACTCGTGCTCTAACCTATGACCTCCCTCTGAAGAGAATATGCTTTTTATACATCATTAAATTTGAGTCCCCAAAGGCTATTTGCGGAAGACTCTACGGCCTTTCTTCAGGGAGTATTATTTTAGGAATAGCATTGAGAGTCTCTCTCGCCACACAGGTGATATTCTCCCTGAGACCTCAGGAGGATTAACATGATAACAGCTAAATTTGTTCGTAGTTTCTTCACTGAACACGAAGGTCTGTTGACTTTTTCTAGTAAAATCCTTTGTACAGCCTACCAAATGTAAGGACCTACGTAAAAGAGTAAAGAGTAAGCAGGAACAGCAAGGGCCACTCCATGAAATCCCGTTGATGAGGAATTCGGTTCGACAAGCTGTCAGCACGTGTAATTAGAGTTGGCGGTTCTTCTGACTGACAGGTGGACCTGGGTCAATCAAGAGGCTGGTCTGGCACAGAACTTGAGGACAAACAGACGTGAGTTTGTGTGAAGGGGCCACTCCCGGTGCAGAAGGAAAGCTCCATTTATTTACGGGTTCTCTGCCTTAAACCAAGCACCTACTGAAGATTGACAGAGCTACCAGGATGGCTTAAGGCAGTCACCTCTAGAAAATGCTTATGGCACAGATTTGTTTTAAAAAAGGCAGAAAAATCTACCTTTCCAATTTAGGATTTCCTAATCAAATGTGAAATGAGGGTCACATTCAACATGAGGGACTTAACGGGAATATAAAAATATGATGCCTGCCGTAACTGAATAGCAGCTCTACATAAAGACATATAATGAGAGAAGGAAAAGTAATTTTTTCCCTATATGGAAGTTAGACAGTACTATAGTTAGAACAAAAATACTATCTTTTAATTTTTCTCTCTCAACAACTAGGCTCGCAAGATCTCTTCATCTGTTGCAATGCCAGGAATTTTTATTTACCTTTCCCCCCTGACAGATTTGGCTTTTTGCCTCAGTGCTAAAAAAACTGGAATATCTTACTGCTGTGATGTTGCCATGGTTTTGCCATTTCTGATGACATTCTAACTGGGATTCCTTCAAGAGAAAGCTTACATTTATTCCACTAAAACATTCCTTGTTTACATAAGCAGAGTTTGTCATGGTTGCTTTTTCTTTTTTTCTTTCTTTTCCCCATGGCAATGTCTACATCCTCTTGCTATATTTTCTCCAACCATGTGCAATTTCAGATTGCTAATGAGACATTTGGGCTGTGGCAAACCAGATGATTGCTAGGGATGGGATTTAAGTCTTTCTGTAAAATCTTTTTGAGGAGTCATTTTCTCCATAACAAGGGAGGCGTTTGAAAAGACAGTTGAATCTGCAGCAAATGCAATCCTTTTTTCATCTTCCTTTAGAATACTTATATCTTTTAATATCTTTCTCCTGGTCAGTGTGCATCCTGTCTGTATTCACACACTTTAGTATAAAATCACTGCTGGCTGTCTCTTTCTCCTAAAAGGTTGTCACTAAGTATAAAAATTAAAAAATAAATGTGGAATTATTGTAGGAAACTGTGTGAACTCAAAATTTACATTTAGAAGAATAGCAGATTCAACCTTAGGAAGTCACTGAGGTGGAATGCATTCCTATCTCATTAAATTTTGTATTGTTGGGCATCCCACAAAGGGAGAAAATTTTCACTCCAGTTAGGGAAGGGAAATTTTTCAGCAGTGCATAAAGAATTGTTTCAAAATAAATCTTTAAATTCCTGTCAGACTTAATGTGGTTTTATTGGCTTGAGGCTTACATTGGTAATCAAGTATTATGAGTGTTATGAGGACCAACTGGTTCCCAACATAAAACACCTTCAACCCATACCCACTGGGTTGATACCAGGATCATGCCGGGGCTTCATGTGTTCTGGAAGACCAAGTTAAAAGTGAAGCCCCTCCATTTAATGATGAGGAAATTCAAGTCCAGAGAGAGCTCAAGATTCACAATCCTCTGAAACAATTAAATTCTAATTTTCAAAAGAAAAAAGCCTCTGAGGTCTCCTCTTTGGTGACTTTTTGATGTTGAAATGAAGAGAACATTGTGTACTCAGCCATGGGGATTGAGGTCTTCTCTATTTGGCTGTTAAAATGTGACAGCTGGAGTTGTAACTCACTGAAATACAGCCAGATGCCTCAAAGTCGAAAGAACAATAGGCAGAGTTAAGAAAATTCAGTGATGAACTAATATCCACACCCAATAGAAAAAAATTCAGTAATGGGAAGGCAAATTATTTTTGGAACAAGTTTATCCCAACTTGAAACGCTGAAACAAAACACTGTATGTCAGTCTCACACAGGCTTTGTTGCATTGTAGACTCTGGAGATGTTGGTTGAGTTTGTATCCATTTATCTCGTTGGTGAAAGATAGAATGTGAAGTTAAGAAAATTAGCAGTTCTATTTCTATTAAAGGAAGCTTCCTGGATAGGTTTCAGAATGGCTCCATTTAGCAGTCTCAAATTGATAAGATGTCTCCAGACCAAAATGGAAGGTTAGTTTAATTAGAGTGCCATAGCTGGACTCTTCCTGACTAAATTCAGGGCTAGTGCTAATTTTCTTGAAATTAACTTGTCTTGAATTCTTCATACTTTCTTAGGGTGCCTAGTATAATACTCTGCACAAAAGAAATGCTTGAGGTTTATGGAATTGTATGATTGAAAAAATGAAATAGACTCTGATATTTGATTTAAAAATTGTTCCACTGCCTTGGCTCTATAGATGACTTTTTAAAAGTTTTAACTGAGTATAAAGTAAGTCGATGATCTTGGAGGACAGACTTGCTAAATTTTGGCCCTCTTTGGTTTCTTTCTGATTCTCTTTCTTGGGTAATTTGTCAGTTGATACTTATCAAGCTCCAGTTTCCAGATCTGAATTCGAACTTGTGAGTACTGTCCAAACACTTTCTGCATTTTTCAATCCTTATTGATGTGCGAGGACTAGGCAGGAAGATAAAGTGACATTTGATATCCTGTCATCAAAGTGATTTCTGACTTTTGATTAAGGGTTGGAAATATTTCCTCAACCTTTTCTTTTTGGTGTGGTTGCAGTCACTTAAAACAAAGCCACTTACTAAGTACAGTGTTAGTTAGTATGGAGACAATCAGAATGGTCTGTGTTTTTGTACAAAACTTCTGGATCAGCCAATGAGGCACCTGTCATTTTTTTTTCTTTTATATCACAAGCTCTGGAATGGTTGTTTCTCCAGGGAGAATTAGGAAATAAAAGGCAGAGTCTGGAGCTGTGTCAGTATCTTCCCACTGAATAAGTGTGGGGAAATATTCCACTGGGAACCATGACAGCTAAAACCTTAGGTGGAAAAGCAGTACATTAAGAGAGGCTGTCCGAAGCCCAGCCCTCCTCTAACCCAGCAGCCTGTGCTGAATCTATGTCATTGTGTTCAAATGTTATTAAATATCTTGTCTGTTGCTTTAAAGGGACCCAAATCAATTCTGGTCTCGTCACAAAACAAACCTAGACTTTGGGTAGAGTCATAATAATACTACCCATGGATCTCACTTTGGTTAGTGGAAGCTTCAAGCTCTGAAGAGGTATCAATTAATTGTGAACAATAACAAAGCAACTATTATTTTCATTTTACTAATGAAATGATTTTTAGAGTTGGAGTGTCAGTGCATTGGCTGGAAAGAAAAAATGCAAGTTTAGACTCCTCACCACTACGTCCAATATTTAGTGTTTGTTGCTTTCTCAGTGTTTTAAAGAATTCGTTCCATGGCAACCAGTTTGGAAAGAGGGATTCACTCTCCAAGCAGGCAACAAGTACGTGATGGAGCTGCATGACTCTGTTTGGAAAGGTTTGAGTCAAACACAACATGCTGGCTCAGAGCAGAAAGGAATCTCTGCAGGTAATATTCACATCAAGTGAAAAAAATCCTTCTTGCATTGTTCTAATGTTCACAGACCATATCCATCGCGGGGCTGAGCAAGGTGGGGATCTGGCTCAAAGATTCGGATTGGTCCCATCTATTTTGCCTGCTTCCTGACGCCATCTAGTAACCAAATGGTGGTGTGATTATGATATTAATAGTGATCCGTCTCCCCTGCCTGCCTGCTTGTTTGCCTCTATATACTGTATGAACGGGATGGGGGAGGGCAGTGGTTGGGTACTGATGTTAGTAAATCCCATGTCTCAATGATCAACATCAATTCTCCTGATAGCTTTGCAAAAATGCAATCTTTGCTCAGAGCTGGGGTTTAAAAGCATCTCTCTTGGTTTTGTGTTTAATATTAAACATTTGAAACAGTCACAGTTTTAAAGAGAAGAAGCAGGTTTAGTTCCTTTTGAAAGGGAGGACAACTCTTTTTTTTTTTTTTTTGGCTTTCTCTCACTGTCCGCAGTTGTTTCTGAAAGATGTGCACAGGGATTAAGGGTCAGAAGTAGGAAAAGGGAGCACTGAAGTAGAGCCACTGATGTAACCTAATGCTCACAGGTTCTTTGGGTGCTTATTGGGAAAATTCCCGATCCATTTTGATGAGGAAGAGACTCATTTGTTTTAGAAAAGTAAATCTATGCAGAGTCTGTGAGACAACCTGAGAATATCAAGAATATTTTAAGCCTCACATATACATCTACCACAGCATCCTCTGTCTCAAAGAAGATTCAGTGTCAAATTTCCTATCAGATTACTGATGGCAGCAAAAACCTGTGCTTAGAGTTTTAGACGGAAATATCAGACATTATTTTCTTGCAAATTGTAACAATAACGTAGCTAACAAAAATAACTTTACGTTTTGGCATGATGCCATCCTTTGCTTAGATCCAATACCACAAAAGTTTAGTTGAGGAAATATCAATAAAATAAAGTCCTTGCAATATTTCCGACAGTAAGTGTCCCAAACAGAGTCCAATATGTAATGAAGCATTTGACTAAATAGGCTCCAGTGACTTGGCATGAACATCACACCCCACTCTGTACCCACTCCTCATCGTTCCCCTTGGAGAAATCTCATGTACCAACTGGTTGAAAGGGCGAGTTTGCCTATTAGTAAGATCTTGGCAGCAAAACACTAAGGGTAAGACAACCAGTGTATATGAGAGTTGAGGGTGGGTTTAGTTGAGAATATCTAAGCTAAACTACAGCTAGTGGAGAATCTACATGTCAGTAGATGATTAGGTATTTGTGGCAAAATTAGGTGGGAGTCCCATTCCTTTTGTCCCAACATGCCAAAACACATTTCTAGAAAATATCAACTAATGTATGGGGGCTGATCTGCTCAGTGATATGTTTCCAGGAAAATATAGCACTCAAATCCCCCAGGATTTGACCTAGATGAGGATTTTTTTTCACGAGCTGTATTCAAAACCCCCCAAAAGACAGAGGGTAGTTGGAAAAGTCAGAAAGGAGCCCTAATTGATCCAAAAAACTTTCTATCAGAAATACTTGCCAAATGAGGAAAGAAAAAAATGAATTTCTTTCTTTTAAAAATCTATGTATGTTTTTAGAAGGATAGATATAATTAACAGTATTCTAAGCAGTTTTCAAACAACTTTGAATTTACATCTTTAACTAAAAAGGAAAAAAAAAATTCAGGAATATGTTTCCTTCCACATCTCTCCCCCCCTTCTCCCATTTATAAGAGATCTGATAAAAAGGAACACCACCCTGACATGGGCTTTTAGGGCAATCCTAGACATCTGAAAATGCCATTCGAGTTCTTTGACATACATCATCTATTTTTGTATTTATGTATCTCTATGCTCTAGGAAGAGATGGGATAGAGGAGATTTACTTCTGAAACCGTATCTGATTCTCACAGAAATAATCTTCAAATTAGCATTTCAAATCTTTTTGCTTGTTTGTTTTTACACTGGTTGAAATGGCAACTTTCCATAAAAAGAAGGTTGAAAACAGCATTTCTATTTGCTGTTCATGAAAAGGTCAGTGTTTCACAAGCCTTTTAACTATTGATAGGTCTGTCTGAGCTTTATCGTTTATTTGGGCTAGATTCAAGCTCAGTATCTCATCTGATGTGTTATTATTTTAAATATTCAAATTATTTCTGAAATGTAAATAACATCAAAATAGAATCAGCCTTTTATAAATGAAATTATCAAGTTATTATGTTGTGAAATTTAGAAACTTCATGGCTTAAAAAAAGAGGATGGAAATTATTGGAGGCATTTTTATGAGACAACTGTATAAGTCCAGTGCATTACACAAAGTAACTCAGCAGTATAGAAAAGTGTGCCAAAAGCATACGTTTTTTTTTTTTTTTTGGTTGCCAGAGCCAAAGGTTATGCATGCTCAGCTTTGATTTTCATATAAAAACTGAGAATGAGAGTGTTAATTGTACTGTTGTTTCTAAAAACTGGGAATCTATCTTCTGTAAGGATAATGGCTTTCAGATATCTTAGACAAGGGTAGCCTGGGATGAGATCTTAACAATTTTCTTTTGGCTAATTCTCTCATTTTTAAATATGTTCTTGTCAAGCACATAGATAATTCTCACCCACATCATTATTTTAGCCATGTTCTTTAATTATATGAGTATCATGAGAATGGAAAATCTTTTAAGATGTCTTCCTTGGGAAGAAATTACAAATTTTAACGTTGAGTATAAGAAGGTAGAGAATTATTTTTCTCACAACTAGACACATGGGCCATATCAGCTTTATCTTAAATATTTATATAATTCAGTCTTTTTAGGTGAAATATTTTGAAAAGTGGTTATATATTTGGTATATATTTAAGAGAAACTGTTCCTTCCACTTGGAAAGAACGGAAGCTTCACACTGCAGGATGGGTCACTGCAAACCTAGGATCATGTTTTTAGGAAAGATCTCCTTGGAGAATTTATCTATTGCTCTACCATGTGGCTTTAAGCTGTCTAATAACAAATGCTGTAAATTAAATGTGGGTTATTTCAACTTGGGAATGTAGGGGAAATGTCTTTGAAAATCTCTAGGCCATATCCTTCCAGGCAAATAAACAATTTCCAGTACAGAGGACTGTATAATCATTCTAGTAAATTAATTCCCTTCTACACTCCTGGATTTGGGTAGGTAGATCTCTTTGCAGTCAACAAATTAGGAGGGCTGGGCTCTGCATTAACTGTCAAAATTGACTCAGTAACATTGAAGTTAGCTAATTTCTCTCTTGGTGTGTTTGGTTACTAATGTGAATTTCCCTACCATTTGCATATCATGAATGTAATAACTACAGAGAAGCGTTTGATCCACTCATATTTCTTGGAGGCATGGAAGCTATATATGATGTGTTTCGACGGTTACACACTTCACGTTTGGAGATGGACGTGGGGGTCTTTATCCTCGACCCATACCTACATATATTTATAGAATAAAAGGCTAGGTAGGTGGGCACTAAAACATGAAGCATGTGATCCAGAGAGGAACAAAATGAACAGTGCTGCTGCAGGGTGTAGCTGTAGGGTCTAGTCCTGTCCTAAACATTTATAGAGATACCACTGTCTGATGACTGTTTTCCAGGTGGAACGTCATTATATTTGACTTTCCAATAACAAATTCACTTTCAATAAAACATGACCAGAGTATTTTTAGTATGAACCTTTTGCGCATTGCTGAGAGGTAATCGTAAACACTACTAAGAGTAATGAATATGATGGGAATAGCCATGGAAGAACTACAAAGGTTGGAAATCGGGGGAAAAAAAGGCTAAGATTGCATATTCCCAAGGGGACACCTCTCTGGATCTTTGAAAAAAGGTTAGACTGCATGATTCTAAAGAATGTGAGCAGGTTAAGCATCTGTAAAACACTGCATTGATTACCAGGCAATTCTGGGCAAGCAATTCTTCCTGTAAAGACACGGGTCATCATTCTAACTACAAAGTTATGTTGCTTTTTTGAAGTTATAATGTTCTGTTCTACAAATCAATCAATCAATGAAAATAATTTATACAATGACCACTGATTTAAAAGTCCCATAGGAGATTCAATCAGAGGACCTTTGACAAAATGGAAATTGGGAGAGCCTCTGAATGCATCTTTTGGATATCTTGGCAGGGAAAAAGTCACAGCTAGATACTCACCCATTTCTCATTGCCTGGAATGCTGAAGCACTCTCTCCCTTGGGAGTCCCACCACTTAGTGGTTGCTCCTTCTATAGGTAAGACATTCTCTGCTTTGGGAGATGATTAACCGTGGCCGGATTAAGCTCTAAAAATTAAGTGTCTCTTACAATTGTTTCCCCTTCCTATGCTATCTTTGCAGGTGAAATACCATCAGGACCGACCAACACTTGACATATGTTGGGTGGAAGACAATGAATGTGGCTAGAGGTGATAAGAACACAATGGTTGGAAAGAAGAACAGAAATGCAATCCATTACCAGAATCTGTAAGTAGAGCTGAATGAAAGTTAACGAATCCACTCATCACAGCACCTTTCTTTCTTTGTAAGATAAATATGATTTCTGTATGTCTCTTCTATGAGATATGCTTGTTTATCAATTGAAAGGCTCAATTTTACCAACAGCTGGAATGTCTTGGCCAAGTGCAGTGATTACTACAACAAGAGCCAAGTGCCATTTTTAGGTCACTGTAAGATCCAGTGTCGTACATGGTTGATCATGAAATGGCCAAATATTCTTGAAGTTATGAAACTATACTCATGACTTGCTCTGGATATAACTGCCCACAATCAGACACAGACAGAAAACCATAATCAAAAGAGAAACTACACATCTTGAGCCAGGAAACACTGAAAGAAGTCTTAAAGGAGTTGATTTACATTCTTGAGAAAGTGAAGTTTTGTCACCATTAGAGAATGTAGGGCTTCATCATCTACCAGAGGAAATTTGTTATTTTTCTGATTGCTCCCACAGTGTTCTCAGATGTAAGCAGCCAAACTGGTGAATCTCACTTAGACAGATTAGGAGCAGGGGCCCTGGGCTGTGGAATTGACAATGAATCTAGCCCCCTGTGGACAAGACCATGTGTACAATGATCTTTTATTAATCGTGAGACCACTGTGGGGGGGAAGGTATTGCATTAGGAAGTCTCATTGTGGATGAGAGCCACCTATCAAAATAGCTGCAGAGTTGAAGACAGCATGCTTTATAAGAAAAAATTATAAGAAGAAAAAACTTAGTGTGTTTATGCTGTGAGCCACCAGAGCAAAGCTCTATAAAACCTTCACTGGTGGAAGGCTTGAATCGGAATCTTTGAAAGAATAAAATTAGCTTATAAGAGGTTAGAATCATTGGGCCACGGCATTTTGCTGAAGAGTTGCTAAACAGTCAAGGCTACTCTGGTCACTGAATTATTCCTTTTGCCGTTAAAGAAGTAGATGTTGGCTGCTCATTCTGTGTTAAACCAAAGACTGGGTCCCAGGAGACACATTAATTGTTGATCCAAGAAAATTACCTTCCCATAGGAAAGCGTTCTGTGTATGACCATATATGGATATAATATGGGAATTCTAAAGAATAACATGAGGAATTCTAAAGAAAAATTTAAAGACAATGAGATGCATAAAGTATCATTTATCTCAATATTCTGACCCTGTGCTCCTTTGGGACATTAAAAGGAAACAATGCACGACCAAAGGGTTGACATTTGCCAAGTCGAATACTCGGCATCTGTTTTCTTTCTTTTGGATGAGGATACCAATTGCACAATAATACCTTTTTGGTCTTTATTTCTTCAAAACATGAAAACAAAAGATGAAGCAGATGACAATGAGAAGAGAGAAAACATTCCATACAGAATATGCTGTATCACTAGTGATTAAATCAGAAACAATTAGAAACTTTATTTGTCTGTGTCAATAGTGTGTACCATTTATAAGGAACAGCACAATTAGTGCACTTCCCCCCCCAAGCTGTGCATAATACACACAAAATAATCAAACAAAATAATTTTACACGACTATAATTACTAATACAACCCTGAACAACCAGAATCATATTTTCTCTAAAACATGAAAATTTAAAAAGCAAACAAACCAAAAAGCTTTGAAATTGAAGTTGACCAACACCAAGGATTTCTTAAAGTCCTTTGTGAAAATTTGCTATGGGATTATTAACATTCCAAATATGGCTAGAAAGGAGGGCAAAGTCTTTCTAATGTTTCAACAACTCATATCCCTTGACAATTTACTTGGTGTTTCTAGGCTAGCTTTCTATTTAATAAATCTTCAAAAAAAAAAAAAAAAAGGGTTAGAGTTTGCCCTCAAAGGAGTTAGTCAGGCCACCAGTGTGTTGGGCCATGACAGGTAGGGGTGAGGCTCCAAGAGAGAGGAGAAATTGTAGAGCTGTGGGGGGCATAGAAAAGTACTGCTGTCCAACAAAGTTAAAAATTGGGGTTAATTGGGCCTTCTCAGTGATCTGGATCACCAACACAATTGCCTTACTTGGTTTAAAATGGGAAGATGTGCAGATCTGCAAGATTGGCTAAGGACACATAGAATGCTTTTCGTACCCTATGCCTTATACTGTCGCAGTTAAAGAAAATCTTAGATATTTAGACAAGAGGGTTTCAGAATTGTGTTTTTCTCCTCAGATCAAACTGTTTCCATGTGGCTGTGTTAACCCCCTCTGGGCAGGGATCTGGGCTGTCTTGTCCATGGTTTCGTCCCCAAGAGCTAGCACAGTACCTGGCATATTGAGTGGGTAACCAGCGTTTAATTATTCATTCGGTCACCCAATGTTTATTAAATGATGAATGAGCGTGATTATTAAGTGGAAGAAAATACAAATTAAAATTGTTGAGAGTTAAGTACCTTTGAATCAATACAGAGGGCTTAGGGGTGTCTCCGGCCTGGGATTCTTTATGGATAGAGAAGTGTCTGAGAGGGGACCTAAGTCATTCCATTTATACCTCATTCATGGACTCATGGCTTTGGAATGTTGGGTTTATCCACACTCTCTGATACTGTGAAACAGAAAGAGCCATTCCTTTTCCAGGGTTAAAAATCTCCCAGGGCAATGCTCCTGGGAGGCACTAATCATCCCATTTAATTGCTTCCTCCTTAGTCCCAAGTAGAGAAGATACACTTTTAAAGGCCTGTTGCTCACCATGGCTTCTTTCCTCCTCAGGAACTGCAGATACAATCAGAGGGGCCTGGACGGTGAAAGAAACAGGGCTCCAAATTGCCTTTTACATACAAAAATAAAATGAACAAACCAGCACTATCTACCATCTGTGCCAGACAGAGCAGATGTGAAATAAATACTTTGGGGGCAGGGGTGTTGTGGGAACGGAGGCTTTCAAAGCTCAGGCAAATCTAACACATCCCCTTCTCTACATGCCGTTCTCCTTGGCCTTCCTGAACCAACAGGTGAGTTTTTGAGGCTCTGATGTGTACCAAGTGGCTAATTTTCCATGAAGATACTTTGTAGTTTGCCTACTGTCCTCTCAATAGCTTTAACTTCCCATGTTAACAGTTATTGCTTCTTAGAAATGAACATGCAGATCCACGAATAAGCCATTTCCTCCTTTTATCCCTAATCAAACTCAATAACAACACAAAAGTTACAACTCAGGTGAAAAGAAAACTCACTTATGTCTTCAATGTCCAATCAATCAATCAACGTTGCCCAATGGGAGAACAGTATATGCTATACTCTACTATATACAGATACGCTTTGTTTTGTTGTATTTGTGTTTCATCCATGCACTGTGTAACAGGTATCACGACAACATTCCCAAACAGGCACATGAAGGAGGAGCAAATGTTCAGTCATGGCTGGAACAGGAGTGTGCAGGCCATGGATGCTTTTGAAAACAAAACTGATGGACGACCCCAGGCAAGAGCAACATGGGACTGGGACACGTACTGATGCAAATGGAAAAGGATGATGTGCTTTTGGAATGGGGTTATTCTTCCTGTTTGTATGAGGGGTGGTGAGCAGGAGGGGAGGACGGTTGGGATGGGGGGGCCTGGGGGGTTAGCAGGGCTGGAACACCAGAATATAAGGGCCTTGCTAATCACAGTCTGGCGCTAAAGAGATAAGAAAGGATTTTGCGTGTTCCTGGGAATCTAGGCACGATGTTCCTGTACCTGGTGAACAAGAGTGCCCGGCCTCCTATCTTTCACTGTCAGACTCTATCTATCTAGGACCATGACTATTCTGGGCTCCATTCCAGCTGCCAGGTTTCTTCTTGGAGGCAGCTTCACACCTCTGCTCCCATCCCAGAGATGAGCATGAAATTTAGTTATATGGTGAAGACATGCTTCTTTCTTCTTCCATGCCCATTTCCTCTCTTAATCCAAAATAATTTTTTAAATGTTTGGGGGAAGGGAGAGTAATCTCGATGATTTCCATTTTCACCCAAAACCCATTTGCATTTAGATAGGTCTTCACCTCCCACAGGAGAAGCCAAAACCCTGAACCTCCCCAAAAAAACAAAACGAAAGCCTAACATCAACTACCTCCCCAAACCCCCGCCCAAAACAAGCAAAAACAAACAGAAAACAAATGAAAGACTTAACGATTTATGAAGCCGGGGAGAACACACAGCCCTCAGAGGCTGAGCTGCAAAGATGGCCCTGCCTCCACGCCTGGTTCAACGTGACGAGGCCCCTGGGAACAGGAGGTGATGCCTTCTCACTCCGGCCCTAGTACAGAGTCTGCTCGTGAAGCTGGATTCCATCAGCAGGTAAGTGGACATGACAAATGTCAGTTTCTTCTGTTCGTTATACATAATTTTTTATGTATATATATGTATATATATATAAATTTACTACATCTGATTGTTCCTTTAGAAGCCTTTTATGTGGCAGTAGGCCTCCAGGGAGGAGAAGAAAATGTACAAGAGCCACAGGAGCACAAAGAGGCAGGATGTGAGGAGCTTGGCAGTCCGGGGCCCACCCAGCTCACCTCCGATTTCTGGCCTCCGCCGATACAGCAGCACCCCGACATTGATGAAAGCAAAGATGGTGAAGAGAGTGACGGAGAAAGCTAGCGTGCCAGGGGACACTTTGAACTGTTCCCCGTTGGCCGCATGGTAGATGGCAGCGATGGACCAGGCCACGCCAATTCCCAGGAAGACATTCACTGCGTTGCTGCCTGTGACGTTACCTATGGATGCATCTGCGTACTGGTCCTGGGTGGCGGCCACTTTGCTTGCAAATGTGTCTGTGGAGGAAGAAGAAAAAGGCGATGACACTGAGCCACTTAAAGAGGTCTGTGGAGTGCTGGCAGCTTCCGCTGTGTACTCTGGACTCAAACCCTCGACGGAAACCCCGTGACCAGGACCGAGCTTCGATGTTCCCTCGAGTCCCAGTCGTGGGGGCAGAACGACAGGATCCAGGTATCAGGACTTGCTGACTTACAGGTGACCTTGCTCAAGTTCTTTACCCACAGATACCACGGTTCTTGGTAACACTGAGTTTGCAGGGAGGCATTTTTCAGAGCGTTATCACGGCCTATCTACATCAGAATCAGATGGGGTCCTTTTTTTTTTTTAATTTTATTTATTTATTTATTTATGGCTGTGTTGGGTCTTCGTTTCTGTGCGAGGGCTTTCTCTAGTTTGCGGCAAGTGGGGGCCACTCTTCATCGCGGTGCGCGGGCCTCTCACTATCGCGGCCTCTCTTGTTGCGGAGCACAGGCTCAGCAATTGTGGCTCACGGGCCTAGTCGCTCCGCGGCATGTGGGTTCTTCCCAGACCAGGGCTCGAACCCGTGGCCCCTGCATTGGCAGGCAGATTCTCAACCACTGCGCCACCAGGGAAGCCCAGAGATGGGGTCCTTCGTAAGAATGAATATTACCAGGCTCCGGCCAGCCGTGCTAGATCATAGCTGCCGGGACTCAGGAACATGTTTTTACAACATGCCAAAAGATTCTAGGTCAGTGAAGTTTGAGAATGGCTGCTGAAGGGTATTACTGAAGGCTGCCGTAGCATCAGCTCTAGCTTATAGATGAGAAGGTTCAGGGGTCAGGAAAGATTTCCAAAGATTCAAGAGCAAGTCAGTGGTGGAAGTGAAACTAACTGACCCATGATAACAACGGACATTTGCCCTAGAGCCTTACAGATAGGAAAGCAGATTCACCTATGTTATTGTGTTGATGGTGACAACAATTCTATGAGGAGAGGAAACGTTATAGGTGAGGATACTGGCCTCAGAGAGGTGCCACATCACACAGCAAGGAAGAAGCCATGTTAAGGCTTGAGCTCAGGCCTCCTGCCTTCATGCAAATGCTGTTCATCGTTCCATCTCACCCTTCCCTGGCCTGGCATGTTAATGGCCATCCTCACAGCTCTCTGTTCACCAAGAATCCTGTATGCATCTTTTCTCTGAAGCTGGGAAAATCATCCACTTCCTTTCTCTACAGGGAGTAGGACAAGATTGACTTACACTGGGTCTTACACTGGGTGAGTAGAGCACAGGGGCTTAGTGCAAACTTGAGTCAGAGGGTGTCGAATTCTGCCTGCACAACTGCATGTGTGACCCCAGGCAGATTACTTAATTTTTCTGAGACTCAATTTCCTAATCTGTGAAATGAGGATAGTAATGCCCACTTCAGAGTGCTTTTGTTAAATTGAGCTATTATATGTAAAATGCCAACGTTTCTTTGTACAAAGCAAGAGTAGCTCTTTTTGTCGCTTTGGGAAGACGATGTGAATGGAGCTGCCTAGATCCATTTATTAAAAGTTGACGCTGGATCTGAAATAGCTCCCTTTATTAAGAATGTGAACAGGACTTGTAAGATATTCAACTTCCTTCCTATATGCTCACCTAGTTACTGGTATCAAAGCCCTTTCAGTTACCTCTGCAAAATACGTTGCACAGTCGGTTTAGAGTAGATATTAGTAACTGTCAAATTGCACTCACGTTTGCAAAGCCAGCAATGGCAGGTATGCTGTTACTACAAGGCATTATGCTCTGAGCGTGCGTGTAGCTGTGTGATATCTGGATTACTCTCTCCCCTCTGTTGCTATTCGTGGCCACTTCCAATGAGGATGCTACATAAAGCACGTACGTTTCTATCAGCCTGTAGATTCTTGTGCTTTTACCATGGGTGCTGAGAGGCTACTGGCTCTGTGGTGTCACATTCTTTCTGAAAGGGAAGTGGTTAACCTTGAGGGCCCACCTCACTGATTCTGACCTGTCTGTGACGGAAAGCAGATTTTAGTTACTGTTTTATAAAGAGGCGGACTGCTTACTCTGTGCTACACATGTTACACGGATATTTTCATTCAACCCTCTTATCAACCTTAGAGAGTAGATGCTATTATTCCGCTTTTACAATGTGGGAAACAGTGATGTTGTGATAGTAGCCTCTTGGACAGGGTGTCCGTCAACAAAGCAAGGATTTTTGAAACCAAATCTGTTTGATTTCAGAGCCCCTTCTCACCCTAGACCTCACCGCCCCTCCTAGGAAGGCTAAAGGTTTCCTTCCCTCTCGGTCCATTTCAGGTTGCCCTGTTCCTTCCACTCAGAAACCTTGCAGCAGCTCCATCCTGTATCAGTGAGAGCAAAGACTGAAGGAGGTATAGGCAGCTTGCTAACCTGCCCTGCTGGATGGGGTGCTGCCTTTTTGCATTCGTGATCGATCACACACTGCAGCCCTCTCAGGACTATCACAACAGAGGCCGGTGAGTAAAAGCCCAGTGAGACGATCTTCACGGTCTCTTGCTGTTCATTATTAAGAGTTGTTAGGACCTGACACAGCAGCAGCCTCAAAAACAATGAAGTCATTTTGCTTTGACTTTTCGAGGACAGACAGCTCAGCGAGGAAAGTAAAGGAACAGAGTGTAAAGCAGGAGAAAGCCACTTAACAGCTCAGCTGCTGCTGAGGACCCCCTGAGATGTTATTATGCCCTGACATGCCTGCTGGCGGCGCCTAGTGACTGGGGGGTGCCTTCCCCCCACCCCCATGCTGCAGGGGCGGGGACCTGGCATGTTCCACGGCATACGCATGCATACCTCCCCCGGCACGCTGTATGTGGCACACTAGACTTCCTGGGTGCCCCATCTCCACTCGGAAACCCTGGACTTTCTGGATGGCATCTCTGCGGCGGCCCAGAAGGGAATGAGGCACAAATTCAAAGATTCACTGGGCCCTCCTGGGTCTGCAGGGACTTCTTCTCCCTTAAGCCATTTTTCAATAGTCTATTAATGTGAATAGCACATGAGAATTCTTGTAATAATAGGTTCCTGTTTACAAATGCCTTTCTTTTTGGATGCTCTGAAAATTAGTTGCCAAAGTGATTAGCTCCTCACATAAATGAAACAAGTTCGGGCCTCTGAATCAGGGAGGTTTTTTTTTTTTTTTTACCTGGGTTACACAGCAGACCTTTGCTTTTCAATTCAAAAGCTGTGTAAGAAAAATTGTAGAAACACAAGTAAATCCAAACCATCAGCCTTAACTGCAACAGAGACAACTCTGTTTTCCAAATGAAGTGTGACGGAATCTCCCCAAACTACCTTCTCTCACCGCTGCTTAGTGCACAGACCAGCAGACCACAGACTGCAGGCGAGGCCCTGCCAAGCCCGACCCTGAACGCCAAGCCCGCAACCTGCTGATGGCTGAACAAGGCAAAAGCCACTCAAAGGCCATTCCCCAGAGTGAAGTCCAAACACGGACTATTGACATGGCGTAAGCATATTCAGAACTTGGCCCGTTACATACAAACATACATGAATCAGATTTCCACTGTGATTGGTACAAACTAAGTTATGTTGATAATCATGTACATATGTGTGTATATCTATACCTACATATATACTTCAGGTTAGTATTCTAATAGTAATTTTTGCTTCTAACTCCCACCTTGAATTCTAATGAATTTTATTTTTATATTTTTCCTTTCTTATAAACATCTTTATTCTCAAACTTCAGTTCTAGTCATTGCTCACATATTATAATTTGTTTGCAATGTCTTTTATTATCTAATAAGATTCACAATAGGAATACTCTAGGCACATGAACTAGTCACTATTCTGAGCCCTTTGATCAGCCCCTGTAAACTTCTTGACGGAAATGCAAGCGCTAAAATTATACTCCTTTTTTTTTTTTTTTTTTTTTTTTTGGCCGCACTGCAAGGCATGCAGGACCTTAGTTCCCTGGCCAGGGATCAAACCCGCGCCCCCTAAATTCTAATAAATTTTAAATTAGTCGTAGAGTTTTAAACTTTTGGTCCTGCCTCCTTGGTACCCACTAACAGGGAAGATCTGTTTGGGAGGCCGTGTGGCTGGAATTAAGCCACATGTTACAGAGTCAGGACATAATTGTTCTCTGCGTCTAACCTTGGCGGCTAAGTCAGCTAGTCAATATGCAGAAATATTGACTAGATATCAGCACACTCCCCTTTCCTCCAGAAATTATTTTTTAACTGAACTTCTCAAACTTTATCGCTGCATACAGACTAAGCCTCAAACATCTCTTCTGTAAAAAGGAGAGTTCTTACAGCCCTGCAGGTCACAGGCAGGGTTTACGTATTACCTAGAGTACCAGCCCACGTGGTTTATCTTCGTCTAGACTCTTAGCACGTGCTGGGGGCCAGCTGTGCAACTCTCAAGCGCTTCGCGCTCAGGAGCAGATTTTGACTGGAGCCCAGCCTGCTACGGGGGCATGGTAGCTGCCTCCCATCACCTGTGAATTACTGATGACGCAGGGGACAGGCCAGGTGGTTCAGAGCTTCCTGCTGCGCTAGTGGGAGAAGTCTCATCAAGGGGACCCTCTGTGCTCTTCTGTCAGTCAGTGTGTTCTTGGGCAAGACACTCACTCTCTGGGGGGGTTCTGGTTTCCTAACTTTACTGTTTGGGTGGTACACAGAATACATCAAGAGACTAAATTCATATATATGGTTTTGGTGGGATTTTTCTTTTTTGCAGGCGTTTGTACATGACCACCCACCTTCCTTCAAATTGACGAATGATGACGATATCTCATTTTAAAGAATAAATGACCTAGATGAAATAGTCAAAGTGATCTCTAGACCTGAAGATCTTGCCAGTGATGAAACTGTGGCAATATTTATGGAGTTGAACCACACAGCACAGGGTCATTTGACCTCTTAAAAATAGGTAAGAAATGTTGGCAAGGTTACTTACTTCAAATCACATGAACATTTATATGAGTGTAGCCATGCAATAACTGGTGGCAGTGATGACTGCTTCAGATACTGTGTATCATGTCAATCAAGTGTGCATATCACTGGCACTGAAAATACTGGGAGAGCCAAGTTAAAAAAAAAAAATGAAGATCTGGGGCTCCACCCTTCACCCACTTAATCAGACTCTCTGAGAAAAAGACACAGGAATACGCATTTTAATAAATGCCTGAGGTGGCTAGCTTTTACACCAAGGTTCAAGAACCACAGCTCTCAGGCATGGAAATGGAAGCTACCACTCCCAGTGCCCACAGTCTGGGGGGGCCTTGCTGGCAGGAAGAGATGTTTGAGTTTCAGGGAAGCAGCTAATTGAGGAGAGACAGTGATGCCCTCTGATAGAGTGGTCATTTGCTCATAAAACAGCTTGGTGGAGGGGCTGGGACTGCTTGACCATGAAGTCTCCCACTCTCAAGTTGTGCTATACTCTTAATTTTTTTTGAAAAAAAAAAAAAAAAACCCATTCCAGCATGGCAACTATAAAAGGCCAAGGAAAGAGTGAAATTTACTTAAATTAGTTGAATTCTGGCTCTTTCACTTGCCAGGTAAGAAGCTTAACCTACTTTAATATGGTTTTGAGGGAAATGAGTTAACATGACAGTGCTCAGAATAGGGCCTGGTACTTAACGAGTGCTCAATATTAGCAATTATTTTTATAATACAACAGAGCCAGATCCCAAGAGAATCCGTAAGTGGTCTGGACTTGTGAGTTACTGTGATGATTCTAAACTTCTGGGGAGTTATAACACCCTTTAAAGACATATTAACTTTATGGTCCCAGGTATTTAAAAATGTGGTAGAAAATATAATTATTCTTAAAATCAAAGAGATTTTTAGTTTGAAAATTCCATATAACCTAAGTCATAAAAAAGACATGAGAGATCTGGTTTATGGTCCGAATTTTACTAGTGACTGAAAGGCAGACCTCTTTGCTTAAACAACGTATGTATTCCTCTCTATTCTTTCCTCTCTTCTATGCACTTTTTGTTTCCCTCTTTGAGGATTCAAATGGAAATTTTATTTATGTACTAATTCCTCTGTCACTAAGAACCTTAAACAAGTTTTTGCTTTTGGTTGTGATATTTATTTACCCTAGTAAATATGAAACCCACACTTTCTTACTTACATACACATATTCCCTTCACTGGTTCAAACGAAAAGAAACCTTGTTTGGCATCCAAGTGAAGTTTAAGAGGTCAGGGAATTACTGATGTTTGACTGAATAATGACCAGTTAGGAGAGGAGTTGTAAAAACTGAAAAAGGGAAAAACACTTAAAATTTCTGCCCATAAAAACTGTCCCTGAAAAAGAAATGGAGACAATGACACCTATTTTTAGAAGAGAAGAAAAAAGAGGTAAGTGAAAAGCTCAAGAGGACTCATGTTGGCAGGTCAGAACACCTGTTTCTACTCATTTTTATCACCAGGGTAACTTTTGAAAAATACCAAATTGTGAGGTCCACTCTGAGTTTCTGCTTCCTTGGTCTGGAATGCGGTCTGAGCACTGGCATCTTTTAAAGCTCCCCAAGCGGACTGAGGTCCACTAACCAACTACTCAGAGCCCTTGCTTCACCCTCTGTGTAAGGACAACGGCACCTTCCCTGGATTAGCTGAGATAATGCATGGAATAGCTCTGACATGTAGGTCAACAAAATCAGTATTTTGGGAACAACAGGGTGGAGACAGGATAGCAGAGTAGAAGGACGTGAGCTCACCTCTTCTTATGAAAACACCAAAATCACAACTAACTGCTGAAAAACCATCAACAATAAAAAACACTGGAACTTACCAAAAAACTTACCCTAAATCCAAAGCCAAAGAAGCCACAATGAGCTGGTAGGAGGGGCTCAACTGTGATAAAATCAAATCCCATACCCACTGGGTGGGCAACCCACAAACTGGAAAATAATTATGTCACAGAAGTCCTCACAAGAGTGAAAGCTCTGAGCCCCATGTCAGGCTCCCAGCCTGGGGGGTCTGGCAACAGGAGGTGGAAGCCCCAGAGAATCTGGCTTTGAAGGCCAGCAGGGTTTCATCACAGGAATTCCACAGGACTGGGGGAAACAGAAACTCCACTCTTGGAGGGCACACACACACAAGGTCTTATGCACACCAGGACCCAGTGAAAAAAGCAGTGGCCTCATAAGGGCCTGGGCCAGACCTACCTGCTGGTGGTGGAGGGTCTCCTGCGGAGGCAGGGGTGGCTGTGGCTCACTGTGGGGACAAGGACACTGGCAGTGGTAGTTCTGGGGAGTACTCATTGGTGTGAGTCCTTGGGGAGGCCACCATTTTCTCACCAAGACCTGGCCCCACCCAACAGGCTGTAGGCTCCAGTGCTGGGACTCCTCAGTCCAGACACCCAACAGGGCAGGAACACAGCCCCACCCATCAGCAGCCAGGCTGCTTAAAGTCTTCCTGAGCATATAGCTGCCCACTAAACTCACCCCTTGACATGGCCCTGGCCACCAGAGGGACATACCCAGTTCCACCCACCAGTGGGCAGGAACCAGTCTCTCCCACCAGGAAACTTGCACAAGCCTCTGAGACAACCTCATCCACCAGGGGCCAGACAGCAGGAACAAGAAGAACTACAATCCTGCAGCCTGTGGAACAGAAACTGCAATCACAGAAAGTGAGACAAAATGAGACAGGAGAGGAAATGTCCCAGATGAAGGAACAAGATAAAAACCACAGAAGAACAACTAAGTGAAGGGGCAATAGGCAATCTACCCAAAAAAGAATTCAGAGTAATGATAGTGATCCAAGATCTTGGAAAAAGAATGGAGGGACGGAGCAAGAAGATACAAGAAATGTTTAACAAAGGCCTAGAAGAACTAACAAACAGAGAGGAACAATACAATAACTGAAATGAAAAATAAACTAGAAGGAATCAAGAGCAGAATAAGTGAGGCGGAACAACAGATAAGTGACCTGGAAGACAGAATGGTGAAAACCACTGCCAAGGAACAGAATAAAGAATGAAAAGAAATGAGGACAGTCTAGGGGACAACATTGCACACACCAACATTCACATTAAAGGGGTCCCAGAAGGAGAAGAGAGAGAGAGAGAAACGACCTGAGAAAATACTTGAAGAGATAACAGCTGAAAACTTCCCTAACCTGGGAAAGGAACCAATCACCCAAGTCCAGGAAACACAGAGAGAGAGTCCCATACAGGATAAACCCAAGGAGGAACACACCAAGACACAGAGTACTCAATCTGACAAAAATTAAAGACAAAGAAAAAATATTAAAGGCAACAAGGGGAAAGCAACAAATAACATACAAGGGAACTCCCATAAGGTTATCAACTGATTTCTCAGCAGAAACTCTGTAGGCCAGAAGGGAGTGGCACAATATATTTAAAATGATGAAAGGGAAGAACCTGCAACCAAGAAGACTCTATCCAACACTGCTCTCATTCAGATTCAACGGAGAAATCAAAAGCTTTACAGACAAGCAAAAGCTAAGAGAATTCAGCACCACCAAACCAGCTCTACAACAAATGCTAAAGGAATTTCTCTAGGTGGAAAAGAAAAGGTCACAACTAGAAACAAGAAAATTATGAATGGAAAAGCTCACCTGTAAAGGCAAACATATAGTAAAGGTAGGAAATTACCCATACACAAATATGATATCAAAACCAGCAATCATGAGAAGAGGAGAGCAAAACTGCAGGATATTGGAAATGCATTGGAAATTAAAAGGCCAGCAACTTAAAACAATCTTGTTTATATACAGATTGCTATATCAAAACCTCATGGTAACCAAACTGAAAATCTACAATAGATATACACACAAAAAAGAAAAAGGAATCCAAACACAACACTAAAGTTAGTCATCAAATCACAAGAGAAGAGAACAAAAGAGGAGGGAAGAAAAAAGGCCTACAAAAACGAACCAAAAACAATTAAGAAAATGGCAATAAGAGATACATATTGATAATTACCTTAAATGGATTAAATGCTCCAACCAAAAGACATAGACTGGCTGAATGGATACAAAAACAAGACCCGTATACAGGCTGTCTACAAGAGACCCACTTCAGATCTAGAGACACATACAGACTGAAAACAAGGGGATGGAAAAAGCTATTCCATGCAAATGGAAACCAAAAGAAAGCTGGAGTAGCAATGCTCATATCAGACAAAATAGACTTTAAAATAAAGAATGTTACAAGAGACAAGGAAGGACACTCCATAATGATCAAGGGATCAATCCAAGAAGAAAATATAACAATTGTAAATATACACGCACCCAACATAGGAGCACCTCAATACATAAGGCAACTGCTAACAGCTCTAAAAGAGGAAATCAACAGTAACACAATAATAGTAGGGGACTTTAACACCCCACTTTCACCAACAGACACATCATCCAAAATGAAAATAAATAAGGAAACAGAGGACTTAAACAACACATTAGACCAGATGGATTTAACTAATATTTATAGAGCATTCCATCTAAAAGCACCAGAACACACATTCTTCTCAAGTGCACATGGAACATTCTCCAGGACTGATCACATGCTGGGCCAAAAAGCAAGCTTCAGTAAATTTAAGAAAATTCAAATCATATCAAGCATCTTTTCTGACCACAACACTTTGAGGTTAGAAATCAACTACAAGAAAAAAAAAACTGTAAAAAACACAAACACATGGAGACTAAACAATATGCTACTAAACAACCAATGGATCACTAACAAAAAAATCAAAGAGGAAATAAAAAAATACCTAGAGACAAATGAAAAGGAAAGCACAACAATCTCAAGCCTATGGGATGCAGCAAAAGCACTTCTAAGAGGGAAGTTTATAGCAATACAATCTTACCTCAGGAAACAAGGAAAACCTCAAACAACCTAACCTTATACCTAAAGAAACTAGAGAAAGAAGAACAAACAAAACCCAAAGTTTTGTTTGTAGAAGGAAAGAAAGTTAGTAGAAGGAAAGAAATCATAAAGATCAGAAATAAATGAAATATAGATGAAGGAAACAATAGAAAAGATAAATGAAGCTAAAAGCTGGTTCTTTGAGATTAACAAAATTGATAAACCTTTAGCCAGACCCATCAAAAAAAAAAGAGGGAGAAGGCGCAAATCAATAAAATTAGATATGAAAAAGAAGAAGTTACAATGGAAGCCACAGAAATACAAAGGATCATAAGAGACTACTACAAGCAACTATACGCCAATAAAATGGACAACCTAGAAGAAATGGACAAATTCTTAGAAAGGTACAGTCTCCCAAGACTGAACCAGGAAGAAAGAGAAAACATGAACAGATCAATCACATGTACTGAAATTGAAACTGTGATTTAAAAACTCCCAACAAACAAAAGTCCAGGACCAGATGGCTTCACAGGCAAATTTTATCAAACATTTAGAGAAGAGTTAACACATATCCTTCTGAAACTCTTCCAAAAAATTGCAGAGGAAGGAATGCTCCTAAACTCATTCTATGAGGCCACCATCACCCTGATACCAAAACCAGACAAAGATACCATAAAAAAAAGAAAATTACAGGCCAGTATCACTGATGAACATAGATGCAAAAATCCTAAACAAAATACTAGCAAACTGAATCCAAAAATACATTAAAAGGATCATATACCATGATCATGTGGGATTTATCCTGGGGATGCAAGGATTTTTCAATATCCACAAATTAATCAGTGTGATACACCACATCAACAAGTTGAAGAATAAAAACCATATGGTCATCTCAATAGATGCAGAAAAAGCTTTTGACAAAATTCAACACTGATTTATTATAAAAACTCTCCAGAAAGTGGGCATAGGGGGAACCTACCTCAACATAATAAAGGCCATATATGACAAACCTACAGCTATCATTCTCAGTGGTGAAAAGCTGAGAGCATTTCCTCTAAGAGCATTTCCTCTAAGATCAGGAACAAGACAAGGATGTCCACTCTCACCTCTTTTTTCAACTTAGTTTTGGATGTCCTAGCCATGGCAATCAGAGAAGAAAAATAAAAGTAATCCAAATTGGAAAAGAAGAAGTAAAACTGTCACTGTTGGCAGATGACACGATACTATACATAGAAAATCTTAAAGATGCCACCAGAAAACTACTAGAGCTCATCAATGAATTGGTAAAGTTGCAGGATACAAAATTAATACACAGAATCTGTTGCATTTCTATACACTGACAACAAAAGATCAGAAGGGGAAGTTAAACAATCCCATTTACCAACACATCAAAAAGAATAAAATACCTAGGAATTAACCTACCTAAGGATGCAAAAGACCAGTACTCTGAAAACTGTAAGATGCTGATGAAAGAAATCAAAGATGACACAAACACATGGAAAGAGCTAGTGTGTTCTGGGATTGGAGGAATCAATATTGTGAAAATGACTGTATTACCCAAGGCAATCTGCAGATTCAATGCAATCCCTATTAAATTACCAATGGCATTTTTCACAGAACTAGAGCAAAAAATCCTAAAATTTGTATCGAGACACAAAAAATCCCGAATAAGCAAAGCAAACTTGAGAAAGAAAAATGAAGCTGGAGGAATCAGGCTCCCTGATTTCAGACTATACTACAAAGCTACAGTCATCAAAAGAGTACGGTACTGGCACAGAAAAAGAAATATAGATCAATGGAACAGGATAGAAAGCCCAGAAATAAACCCACGCACCTATGGTCAGTTAATCTATGTCAAAGGAGGTAAGACTATACAGTGGAGAAAAATAGTCTCATCAATAAATGGTGCTTGGAAAACTGCACAGCTACATGTAACAGAATGAAATTAGAACATTCTTTAACACCATATACAAAAACAAACTCAAAATGGATTAAAGACCTAAATGTAAGACCTGATACTATAAAACTCCTAGAGGAAAACATAGGCAGAACACTCTGACATAAATCACAGCAACATCCTTTTCGACTGTCTCCTAGGGTAATAGAAATAAAAATAAAAATAAACAAATGGGACCTAATTAAACTCAGAAGCTTTTGCACAGCAATGGAAATCATAAACAAAATGAAAAGATAACCCACAGAATGGGAGAAAATATTTGCAAATGATGCAACCGACTAATTAATAAGGAATTAATCTCCAAAATTTACAAACAGCTCATGCATCCCAGTATCAAAAAAACAAACAACCCAATCAAAAAATAGGCAGAAGACCTAAATAGACATTTCCCCAAGGAAGACATACAGATAGCCAAGAGGCACATGTAAAGATGCGCAACATCACTAATTATTAGAGAAATGCAAATCAAAACTACAATGAGATATCACCTCACACCAGTCAGAATGGTCATCATCAAAAAGTCTACAAATAATAAATGCTGGAGAGGGTGTGGAGAAAAGGGAACCCTCCTACACTGTTGTTGGGAATGTAAATTTGTACAACTACTATGGAGAACAGTATGGGGGGTTCCTTAAAAAACTAAAAATAGAACTACCCTATGATCCAGCAATCCCACTCATGGGCATATATCCAGAGAAAACCATGGTTTGAAAGGATACATGCATCCCAATGTTCATTGCAGCATGGTTTACAATAGCCAAGACATGGAGGCAAACTAAGTGTCCATCAACAGAGGAATGGATAAAGAAGATGTGGTACATATATACAATGGACTATTACTCAGCCATAAAAATAATGAAATAATGCCATTTGCAGCAATATGGATGGACCTAGAGATTATCATACTAAGTGAAGTAAGTCAGACAGAGAAAGACAAACATCATATGATATCGCTTCTATTTGGAATCTAAAAAAATGATACAAACGAACTTATTTGCAAAACAGAAACAGATGGACAGAAAACAAACTTATGGTTACCAAAGGGGAAAGGTGTGGGGGGAGGGATAAACTGGAAGTACGGGATTGACACATACACACTGCTAGATAACCAACAAGGACCTACTGTATAGCACAGGGAACTCTGCTCAATATTCTGTAATAACCTAAATGGGAAAATAATTTGAAAAAGAATAGCTACATGTATATGTATAACTGAATCACTTTGCCGTACCTGAAACTAACACAACATTGTTAATCAACTATACTCCAATATAAAATAAAAAGTTAAAAAAAATCAACATTTTGTTATCAGATAATTTTTCGTTTTGATATGTTAACTTGAATGTTTGCACTTTGCAGGGCTACCGCTGGGACTTAATTTTCCTATGATGTATCTGAAATCCTGGTATATTTCAAGTTCAAAGAAAGATTAATTCCAAATAAAATAGAAAAATAATAGGGGTTTATTTATCAGGGAACACAAGGCAGAGAAGAGAATGAGCGATAACCAGCAGTGCTATTTGACCTGCCTTCCAAACTAATTTGATACATGTTCTCAAAAACAGTAAACACTCCACTCCTAAACATACCTATAACATAGAGTCCCATAACAGGATTGTTTTTCAGAGCAACGTTCATGAATGTCCAAGAGTGGATCCAAGGTTCCCCTTCCTTGTTCAAGCTCTTAGCTTCATGGCGTTTGCTAAAATTTTCTAAAGTCCGTGATTCTAAGTCTTTGATGTTAGTATAAACACTTTGAGCCTTCCAAAGAGCTCTGATGGTTTATCTGAGATGGGGCTCTTCAATTTCTCAGTCATCTGTTCCCCCCTTCTCACTCTCGATCCTGAAAAGAACCTTAAATCAACTAGCTGGGTGTAGAGGAAAGAAACTGTGTTCTGACCTGCTGTCTCTTGAGACCTGGATTAACACGGTTCTGGAGTGGATCAGATTATGTATGCGTGGTACCCTGGGAGTCCTGCTTGTTTACTTCCCCAAATAAAAATGTTGATGCAGATTATAGTGGTGGACATTCCAATGTGTGCCTTATCAAGTAAGGGGTACAAGGCTGACTGACTTTAAAGAAGTCTCCTTGCTCTGGTAAACCAGCAGCTGGATGACGACATGGTGTCCGACAGTTCCCAGTTGGTCCATGTGAGGTAATGGTTCTGCTTAGCATGGAGATATTGGGTTGGCCAAACAGTTCATTCCATTAGTGAATACATTGTTCAATAATATTCTTGGTGAAAATAAAAAATGTCTTTTATTTTCACTTAAAACCGAATGAACTGTTTGGCCAACCCAATATTTAGTAAGCTGAGGCCAACTGTGAGTGGCCAGTTTGGTCACCTGAGTCTATGTTGCTCTGGATAACGATTACTGTTACTGAAGAATGCCAGTCCTAATAACTCTGGCCAGCATAATATATCTTGTTATGGTAGTAAGGAGCCTAAGCTTAAGTAAGACCTGGTTCTACTCACATTTGTCATGCACTGGCCGTGTGACCTCAGTATAACCTCCCTAATAAGCCTCTGAAACCTCATCTGTAAAAGAGGTGAAATACAAGTCCTCATGTGTATGGCTGTTAAGATAATTAAAAGAAGTGATGCAAAAAGGCTTAGTGTGGTGTCTGGAAATTAGTAGGTGCACAACAAATGCTACCTATTATTATATTTCAGAAATCTTTGTTCTGGTGATAACAAAGGAAATGATGATATTAAGATCTTTTATTATGGTTTCCTTCAGCCAGGTGATTTAGGGTTAATAGGCCTTATGCAGGATTATGGGAAAATGTGGTTCTGTGTTTGATGTCCAGAAATGATAGAGGAGATAAGGACAACAATAGTTAACATTTATACGGCTTCCTATGTGAAGCACTATACGTACATAGATTCTCATTTTATCCACAAACAGCCCTTTAATGTGGCTACTATTATCATCCCTATTTAACAGATGAGACAACTGAAGCCCAGAGTATAAGAAATTTGACCAAAGTTACATAGTCAATAAGAGGTGAAGCTAGGATTCAGACCAAAGGAGTGTGACCCTAGCTGGAGTGCACGTTCTTAACCACAAGTCCATGGGGTGTTGGTAAGGACTAGATAACTGACATACTTTAAACTTGAAAATGGACAAAGGGTTCAAAGAAAATGTACAGAAACTACATCACATTCAACTATGATTGTAAGTACATGGTGTTAAAACTGCTGATCATTTTGAGAGATCAATGACTGATAAAGTAATTGTTTTGACTCCTTATGTTTCTGGCTCCTCCCAGGATTACATTTACCCTGTCTTTAACCCATAAAAATGGGTTTGAATGAATCTACATTAAAAAAATAAAGTCTTTGATATTTTGAATTTTTAGCCATTAATTCTCTTACTCTTATAATGAAGCTTTAATAATACCAAATCCATGAGGGTAAAAAAATCAGTAAGATGTAGTCAAGCAACATTTTCAGAAGGAAAAAAGGAAGGGCAGAATTGGGACCAAAACAAAGAGCTGAATTAATTGTCACTTTCCTAAGCCATGTTGGTTTGTTATTAGAAAGATACAACTGAAACTCCCTTCTTGCCTCAAAAACAGTCCAGAGCTGCCCTGCACAAAAAATTGTCCCCCATTTTGCTTCTCCCTCCTTCTCTCTCTTAACCTTCCTTGCATTTGAAGCCTGGTTCTTTCTTGTATGCTTTGTTCTATTTTTGGGAACATCCATCTCTCATCTGAATCTTCTCAAGTCCTCTCCCTCCTCTTTTGTAGTCCTACTTTAGACATGGTAAAGCGAAAGGTCCCCCAAGTCTCACTAGAGCTAAATATAGCTGAGAAGGATCTGAAAGAAAAATCTGGAGAAAAATGAAAACAGAAACCCTTGCTCTCACCTCCAGGTAGCCTTAATGAGTCACAGTGGAAACTCCCTGTCTGGTGGCTATATGGTGTGATTCTAAGTCTATGGATCTAGACAATACACTGAAGACACTCAACCTTTGCTTTTACCCTGTGGGTGTCTATGCAGCTTTTTATCCTACACAGAAATTCTCTTTTTGAAGAGGTTGCTTTGTGTATTATAAGCTCAGGAGAACATAAAAATTATTAAAAGTAGGCAAATGGAGGCAACTCAATAAACATAAAAGGCCAGTGCATACAACTTCAACCCAGCACTGGAGGCAGCAGGTGAGACTTGAGGGGGTTCTGGAAAGTTCTGACAATTCTCCCATTTCTGGTTCCTCCTTTCCTTGACTTGGTGTAACATTTCTCCCATTAATCCATTCCTATGAATTATATGGTGCAAAAAGACATATGTCCATCAAAAGTCTTAAAAACCCACAAAATTTTTGGTCAAGCAATTCTACTTCTGGGAATTTAGAAGTAATTTTACAAGTGTGAAAGTTTTATGTATGGGGATGGTCAGAGCACAGTTTTTATGTCAGAGAAAAATTAGCAACAACTGAATTGTCCATAATTTTGGTAAAATAAATTGCAACTTCATATAACATAATATTGTGTAATTGTTAAAATGACATAATGGTACACTAACTAGCAAAGAAAAATGTTCATGATGCATTGCTAAGAGAAAAAGCAGGTTATATAACTATGTCTAGTATGAGTCCATTAAAAAGTGGGGGTAAATATTTGACATGTCTCTGTATACACATTTTTGTGCAATTTATTTATGTATCCCAGGATTTTAAAATCTGAAAGATGGGAAATCAAGATGGAGTAAGAGGACATGGAACTCCCATCCCCCCATGAATAATTCTCACTTAAAACTAACTGGAAACTGGTAGAAGGACTCCTATACAACCAAGGCTGTAAGAAAGATACACACATAGGTAGGAAGGAAGAAAAGTGATTAGTTCAGGACCTGGGCCCCTAGAAGGGGACTCAAGAGGAAAAGGGAGATTACGAGAGTGGACCTGTGGAGTGAGCAGGTCAAGCTACAGACTGGGCATCCCAGTTCTGGGGTCCTACTCAGAGGAGAGAGGCCCCCTTGCCTGGCGGGAGGAACACTGGGTCAGATGGAAAGGCTGGAGAAGCCTGGATACTGCTCATAAGGAGCGTGCATGTGTTGACCAGCTCCCAAGGCAGGGCAGAGAGAGGTCTACCCTAGTGGCTGCCAGGTTGCCAGTGACTGCCTCGGTCCACTTCCCCGCCTGACCTGAACAAATGCTCTGGCCCTGCTTACTCCACACCACAGTGCAGTACTGGATCTGGGGCAGCCAGGACCAGGGAAAAGACTAGACCATGGGACACAAAGGTGACCCATCCTGGGGAGGAGCCCAGGTGGGCAGCGGTAGCCAGTGTTGTCGCTTACTCAGGCAGCACACCAGGAGCCACCCAGATCACTGAGAGAGGCCCCTCTACCGTGACTAATCTGCCAGTACCTGCTGAGAGTCCATGCAGGTCCTTGCCAGACTTGCAGAGTAGTTCTACAATAGCGTGGGGGTGGCGGAGGCAGGGCTCAGTGATTGGCTTTGAGAGACAAAGGGGATTCACACCCAAGGCTGCATCTGAGTGGAGTAGCAGATGCCTATACAGGCCGTGCATAGAACCTCTGTCTACATACAGGCCCCACATGCTTCAGCACACCCCTCTGGGGCAAAGGCCCTGGTGCAGGGAGAGGGAAAAACAGACTCTTTAAGGGAAGAGAGTCAGCTTGAGCCTGGCCCTCAGGGTTTCTGCTCCAGCAACTTGGGATCAGACCATGACCCTGACAAGGCAGTGATGGCCACTAAGCAGAGAGGAAGTCCCACTTCACACCTGGCATCAGCTCTAGCCCTCCATCTCCAGCCCTACCCCCTCCCAAGGTGATAGCTGCCAACACACCCTGAGGAAAGACGTGACGAGCATCTACATCAAATCCAGCCCTCCCACCAAAGGCACTGGGAACATTTAGTCTGTATAGGGACACTCCCACATAAGAATGCCACTTCAAGGCCGGAATAACTGTTTCACCTAAATTCAGAGAGGCAGAGAAAGTTAAGCAAAATGAAAAGGCAGAGGAACTACTCAAAATTGAAAGAGCAAGAGAAAAACCTCTGAAAAAATAATAAAACAGAAATAATTCTTCAGATAAAGAGTTCAAAACATTGGCAATGAAAATGTTAACTGAGCTACAACACCTTTGAAAAAGCAGGATAAAATAGGAGGAATCATTTTATCCAGTGTTAAGACCTACTAGATAGCTACAGTAATGAAAACAGTGTGGTATCGATGGAGAGATAGAGATATATAGATCAATGGAACAGGTTAGAGAAACCAGAATTAGACCCACACGAGTATGCCCAACTGATTTTTGACAAAGGTTAAAAAATTCAATGGAGGAGAGATTGCTTTTTCAATAAATGGTGCTGGAGCAAGTGGACAGGCATAGGGAAAAAAAGAACCTCAACCTAATTTTGTACTTTATACAAAAATTAACTCAAAATGGATTACAGACTTAGATAGAAAACTAAAACTTCTAGGAAAAAACTTAGGATAAAATCTTAGAGGTCTATGGCTAGTCAGTGTTCTTAGACTTTACACAAAAAGCATGATGCATAAAAGGAAAATGTGATAAATTGGATCTCATTAAAAACGTTTGCAAATTTTGTAATAACTACAAATGGAGTATAACCTTTAAAAATTGTGAATCACTGTATTGCACACCTATAACTTATATAATATTGTACATCAACTATACTTCAATAAAAAAAGAAAAAAATTGAAACTTTTGCTCTGTGAAAGACCCTGTATGAAGATGAAAAGACAAGCAATCAACTGGGAAAAAGTATTTGCAAACCACATATCTGACAAAGGACTTACATCTAGAATATATAAAGAATTTTCAAAACTCAACAGTAAGAAAACAAACAATCCAATCAGAAAACAGGCAAAATACATGAACAGACATTTCACCAAAGAGGATGTACAGATGGCAAATCAGTGCATGAAAAGATGTTCAACATCATTAGCCCTTAGAGACATGGAAATTAAAATCACAATGAAAGCTCAATACATACCCACCAGGACAGCTAAAATAAAAAAATAATGGTAACACCAAATGATGATGAGAATGTGGAGAAACTCAAACATTTCTGGTGGGAATGTAAAATGGTGTAGCCCCCTGAAACGGTTTGTCAGTTTTTTACATAACTAACCAAGTCATACCACATGGCACGCTTGGCCATTTATTCCAGAGAAATGAAGACTTATGTTCATGCAGAAACCTGTACACAACTGTTCAGAGCAGCTTGATTCATAATAGCCAAAAACTAGAATCAACCAAAATTTCCTTCAGGAGTGGTTAAACAAACCATGGCCCATGCACACAATGGGATACTGCTCAGTAATAAAAAGGAAGGAACTATTGATATACACAACAACCTGGATGAATCACCAAAGAGTTATGCGGAGTGGAAAAAAAGCCCATCTCAAAGATTCCTAGCTTAAATTATACAAAATTATAGATAAGGGGAATAGATTAGCAATTGTCAGGGATGGGGGAGGGAATGAAGTGGCTAAGGCTCTAAAAGGGTAGCTCAGGGCATCCTTGTGATGGAAATGGTCTCTACCTGGACTGTGGTGGTGGTCACATAATCTGCACATGTGATAACATTTCATAGTGAGTGCATATAAAAATGGTGAAATCTGAATAAGGTGGATGGATTGTATCACCGTCAGTTTCCTGGTTGTGCTATTATACTACAGTTGTGCAAGATGTTATATTGAGTATATTGGGTAAAGGGTATGTGGGATCTCTATGTGTTATTGCTTTCAACTGAATATGAATCTACAATTATTTCAAAATGAAAATTTAAAAGAAGATCTAGAGAAAGATGAAAGAAAAAAATGATAACTGAATTAAGGAAAATAATTGACCATTTTAGCAAGGAACTAGAAAATATAAAAGAGACCCAATCAGAAATGAATAATAGCTGAAACAAATACACCAGAAGGTATGCCTAGCAGACTAAGTGATACAGAAGAACACATAAGTGATCTGGAAGATAGAATTATGGAAATCACACAACCAGGACAGCAGAAAGAAAAACAAATTTTTAAAAATAAAAGCAATTTGAGATATCTGGCATAATGTGTTCTAACATTTGCATTATAGGGGTTCATGAGGGAGAAGAGAGAAGGTGATCAAAAATGTATTTGAGGAAAATATGGTTGAAAACCTCCCAAACCTAAAGAAGGAAACAGATACAGGAAGCAAAGAGGGTCCCAAACAGGATGAACCCAAACAGCTCCACACTAAGACATATCATAATTAAAATGGCAAAAGTTAAAGAGAGAATTTTAAAGACAGCAAGAGAAAAACAAAGAGTCATATACAAAGGAATTCCCCGTAAGGCCATCAGCTGATTTTTCTGCAGAAACTTTACAGGCCAGAAGAGAGTGGCATGATATATTCAAAGTGCTGAAAGGGAAAAACCTGCAACCTAGGATACTCTATCCAGCAAGATTTTCATTTAGAATAGAAGGAGAGATAAAGAACTTCTCAGACAAGCAAGAACTAGAATAATTCATCAATACTAAACCTACCATAAAAGAAATGCTGAAGGGTCTTCTCTAAATAGAAAAGAAGTAAGAATCTATAGGAAAGGGAAAATCCCACTAGGAAAGGGAAATATATAATAAGGGCTGAGGATCAACCATTTAAATAAACCAGTACCTAGATTAAAAGACAAAAAATTGTAAAAGCAACTATAACTAAAATAAACAGTTAAGCGATAAGCATGAAGATGTAAAATATGACATCAAAAACACAAAATATGGGAGGAGGGGAGTGTAGATCTCTTAGAATGTTTTTGGGTTTAAATGACTACAAGCTTAAAACAAGTAGATATAATTACAGGTCAACATATATGAATCACATGGTAACCACAAGTCAAAAACCTACAATAGATATAACAAAAACCAAAAAGAAAGGAATACAAACATAATAAAAAAAAATCAACCACAAGAAAACAAAAAGAAATGAACAGCTAAGAACTACAAAAGCAACCAGAAAACAAGTAATAAAAGGGTAATAAGTACATACCTATAAATAATTACTTTGAAAGTCAATGAACTAAATTCTCCAATCAAAAGACATAGGGTGGCTGACTGGATATAAAAAAGAGACTCACTTTAGCACTAAAGACACACAGACTGAAAGTGAGGGGATGGAAAAAGATATTTCATGCAAACAGAAACAACAAAGTGGGGGTAGCAATACTCTTATCAGACAAAATAGACTTTAAAAGAAAGGCTATAACAAAACAAAGAAAGGCATTATATAATGATAAAAGGATCAACACAAAAATAGAATGTTATACTTGTTAACATATATGCACCAGATACAGGAACACCTAAATATATAAAGCAAATACTAAAAAACATAAAGGGAGACATTGATAACAATACAATAATAGCAGGGGATTTTAACACCCCACTTAATGGAGAGATCACCCAGACAAAAAAAATCAATAAGGCAGAAGTAGTCATAAGTGACACAACAGACCAGTTGGACTTAGCAGATATATACAGTACACAACATCCAAAAAAGTAGAATACACATTCTTTTCAAGTGCACATGGATTTTTCTCCAGGATAGATCACATGCTAGGCCACAAAACAAGTCTCAAGAAGTTTAAGACAATAGAAATTATCTCAAGCTTTTTTTTCCCTTGCCTCAATGGAATGAAACTAGAAATCAAGTACAGAAAGAAAAAAATGGGAAAATAGCAAACACATGGAGGCTAAACAACATGCTACTAAAAACCAATGGATCAACGAAGAAATCAAAGAGGAAACTGGAATTATAATATTCCATAATCTATGGGAATGCAGCAAAAGCAGTTCCAAGAAGGTAGTTTATAGCAATACAGGCCTTACTTAAGAAACAAGAAAAATCTCAACCTAACTGACCACCTTAAGGAATTAGAAAAAGAAGAACAATAAAAGCCCAAAGTCAGCAGGGGAAGGAAACAATAAATATCAGAGAAAAAATAAAATAGAGATAAAAAAATAGAAAATATCAATAAAACCAAGAGCTGTTTTTTTTAAATGATAAAATTGATAAACCTTTAGACAGGCTCACCAGGAAGAAAAGAGAGAGGAGCCAAATAAACAAAACAAGAAAGGAAAGAGGAGAAATAACAACTGATACCACATAAGGGTGGGAGGGATAAATTGGGAGATTGGGATTGACATATACACACTACTATATACAAAATAGATAATAAAGACCTATTGTACAGCACAGGGAACTCTACTCAATACTCTGTAATGGCCTATATGGGAAAATAATCTAAAAAAGAGTGGATATATGTATAACTGATTCACTTTGCTGTACACCTGAAACTAACACAACATTGTAAATCAACTATACTCCAATAAAAATTGTAAAAAACTGATACCACAGAGATACAAAAAAATCATAAGAGAATACTATGAAAAATTATATGCCAACAAACTGAACAACCTAGAAGAAATGGACAAATTTCTAGACATATACAACTTGCCAAGACTGAATCAAGAAGAAACACACAATTTGAACAGACTGATTACTACTAGTGAAATTGAATTTTTAATAAAGAAAACTCCCAGGAAACAAAAGTCCAGGACCAGATGGCTTCACTGGGGAATTCTACCAAACATATAAAAAAGAACTAATACTTCTCAAATTATTCCCAAAAATTGAAGAGGAAAACACTCCCAAATCCATTCTATGAGCCCACCATTACCCTGATATCAAAACCAGACAAAGACACTACAAAAAAGAAAATTACAGGACAATATCTTTGATGAATATAGATGAAAAAATCAACAAAATATTAGCAAGCTGAATCCAACAATACATAAAAAGAATCATACATCATGATCAAGTTGGATTTATTCCAGTAAAACAAGGATGGTTCACCATTTGCAGATATACATTAACAAAAGGAAGGATAAATATCACATGATCATCTCAATAGACGCCAAAAGCCCATTTGACAAAATGTAACATCCATTTATGATAAAAACTCTCATCAAAGTTGGTCTACACTCATCTCTCAACATAATAAGGGCCATTTATGACAAACCCACATCAAACATCATACTCACAGTGAAAACCTGAAAGCCTTCCCTTTAAATTAAGGAATAAGACAAGGATGCCCACTCTCATCACTTCTGTTTAACACAGCATTCAAAGTCCTAGCCACAGCAATCAGACAAAAAGGAATAAAAGGCACCCAAATTGGAAGAAAAGAAGTAAAACTGTCACTATTTGCAGATGACATGATTCTTTATATAGAAAACCCTGAAGTCTCCACCCCAAACCTATTAGATTTAGTAAATGAATTCAGCAAAGTTGCAGAATTCAAAATTAATATACAGAAATTTGTTGCTTTTCTATACACTAATAATGAACTATCAGAAAGAGAAAGTAAAAAAAAAAATCCTGTTTAAAATTACATCAAAAAGAATAAAATACCTAGGATAAACTTCACCAAAGAGGTGAAAGACCTATGCTCTGAAAACTATAAAACACTGATGAAGGAAACTGAAGATGATACAAAGAAATGGAAAGCTCTCCCATGTTCTTGGATTGGAAGAATTAATATTGTTAAAATGCCATAATTACCCAAAGCAATCTACAGATTTAATGTAATCCCCATCAAAATACCCATGACATTTTTCACAGAACTAGAACATATAATCCTAAGATTCACATGGATCCACTAAGACCCTGAATTGTCAAAGCAATCTTGAGAAAAGAGAACAAAGCTGGAGCTATCATGCTCACAGACCCCAGACTATATTACAAAGCTAGAGTAATCAAAACAGCATGGTACTGGCACCAAAACATACACATAGATCAATGGAACAGAGAGCCCAGAAATAAACCCATGCACCTATGGTCAATTAATCTATGAAAAAGGAGGCAAGAATGTACAATGGAAAAAAGACAGTCTCTTCAACAAGTGGTGCTGGGATAACTGGACAGCTACATGTAAAAGAATGAGATTAGCACATTTCCTTACACCATGCACAAAAATAAACTCAAATGGATTAAAGACCTAAATGTAAGACCTGAAAACATAAAAGTCCTAGAATAAAGCATAGGCAGAACACTATTTTGATGTTAATCGTAGCAACGTTTTTTTGGATCTGTCTCCCAAGGCAAAGGAAATAAAGGCAAAACAACACAAATGGGACCTAATTAAACTTAAAACCTTTTGCACAGCAAAGGAAACAATCAACAACATGAAAAGACAACCTATCGAATTAGCTGGAGAAAATATTTGCCAATGATATGACCAACAAGGGGTCAATATCCAAAATACAGATAGCACATACACTCAATATAAAAAAAACAATCAAAAAATGGGCAGAAGAACTGAACAGACATTTTTTCCAAAGAAGACACACAGGTGGCTAACAGACACATGAAAAGATGCTCAACATCACTAATTAATAGAGAAAGGCAAATCAAAACAACAATGAGCTATCACCTCAAACCTAGCAGAATGGCTACCATTAAAGTCTACAAATTACAAAAAGTTGGAGAGGATATGGAGAAAAGGGAACCCTCATACACTGTTGGTGGGAATGTAAATGGATGCAGCTGCTATGGGAAACAGTATGGAGGTTCCTTAAAAAACTAAAAATAGAACTATCACATGATCCATCAATTCTACTCCTGGGTATATATCCGAAGAAAACAAAAGAATTAATTCAAAAACATACATGTACCCCAATGTTCATAGCAGCACTATTTACAGTAGCCAAGACATAGAAGCAACCCAAGTGCCCATCAACAGATGATTGGATTAAGAAAATGGTATATATATATATATATATATATATATATATATATATATATATATACACACACACACAATATATATACATGTATATTATATGTGTATATATATATATTATATGTATGTATGTATATATATATATACACACACACACACACAATGGGATATTAGCCATAGAAAACAATGAGTTTTTTCTTGAACCAAGATGGCGGAGTAGAAGGACGTGATCTCACTCCCTCTTGCGAGAACACCAAAGTCACAACTAGCTGCTGGACAATCATCGACAGGAAGACACTGGAACTCACCAAAAAAGATACCCCACATCCAAAGACAAAGATAAGCCACAATGAGACAGTAGGAGGGGCACAATCAGAGTAAAATCAAATCCCGTAACTGGTGGGTGGGTGACTCACAGACTGGCAAACACTTATACCACAGAAGTCCACCCACAGGAGTGAAGGTTCTGAGCCCCATGTCAGGCTTCTCAACCTGGGGGTCTGGCAATGGGAGGAGTAATTCACAGAGAATCAGACTTTGAAGCCTAGTGGGAATTGATTGCAGGACTTCGACAGGACTGGGGGAAACAGAGACCACAGTCTTGGAAGGTGCACACAAAATAGTGTGCACATCGGGACCCAGGGGAAGAAGCAGTGACCCCGGGGGAGACTGAACCAGACCTACCTGCTGTGTTGGAAGGTCTCCTGCAGAGGCGGGGGGTGGCTCTGTTTCACCGTGGGGACAAGGACATTGGCAGCAGAAGTCCTGGGAAGTACTCCTTGGCATGAGCCCTCCCAGAGTCTTTCATTAGCCCCACCAAAGAGCCCAGGTAGGCTCCAGTGTTGGGTTGCCTCAGGGAAAACAACCAACAGGGAGGAAACCCAGCCCCACCCATCAACAGTCAAGTGGATTAAAGTTTTATGGAGCTCTGACCAACACAGCAACAGTCAGCTCTACCCACCACCAGAGCCTCCCATCAAGCCTCTTAGATAGCCTCAACCACCAGAGGGCAGACAGCAGAAGCAAGAAAAACTACAATCCTGCAGCCTGTGGAACAAAAACCACATTTACAGAAAGACAGACAAGATGAAAAGGCAGAGGGCTATATACCAGATGAAGGAACAAGAAAAAACCCCAGAAAAACAACTAAATGAAGTGGAGATAGGCAACCTTCCAGAAAAAGAATTCAGAATGATAGTGAAGATGATCCAGGACCTCAGAAAAAGAATGGAGGCAAAGATTGAGAAGATGCAAGAAATGTTTAACAAAGACCTAGAAGAATTAAAGAACAAACAAACAGAGATGACCAATACAATAACTGAAATGAAAACTACACTAGAAGGAATCAATAGCAGAATAACTGAGGCAGAAGAACGGATAAGTGACCTGGAAGACAGAATGGTGGAATTCACTGCTGCGGAACAGACTAAAGAAAAAAGAATGAAAAGAAATGAAGACAGCCTAAGAGATCTCTGGGACAACATTAAACGCAACAACATTCGCATTATAGGGGTCCCAGAAGGAGAAGAGAGAGAGAAAGACCAGAGAAAATATTTGAAGAGATTATAGTCGAAAACTTCCCTAACATGGGAAAGGAAATAGCCACCCAAGCCCAGGAAGCGCAGAGAGTCCCATACAGGATAAACCCAAGGAGAAACACACTGAGACACATAGTAATCAAAGTGGCAAAAATTAAAGACAAAGACAAATTATTGAAAGCAGCAAGGGAAAAACGAGAAATAACATACAAGGGAACTCCCATAAGGTTAACAGCTGATTTCTCAGCAGAAACTCTACAAGCCAGAAGGGAGTGGCATGATATACTTAAAGTGATGAAAGGGAAGAAGCTACAACCAAGATTACTCCACCCAGCAACGATGTCATTCAGATTCAATGGAGAAATCAAAAGCTTTACAGACAAACAAAAGCTAAGAGAATTCAGCACCACCAAACCAGTTCTACAACAAATGCTAAAGGAACTTCTCTAAGTGGGAAGCACAAGAGAAGAAAAGCACCTACAAAAACAAACCCAAAACTATTAAGAAAATGGTCATAAGAAGATACATATCAGTAATTACCTTAAACGTGAAAGAATTAAATGCACCAAACAAAAGACACAGGCTTGCTGAATGGATACAAAAAGAAGATCCATCTATATGCTGTCTACAAGAGACCCACTTCAGACCTAGGGACACATACAGACTGAAAGTGAGGGGATGGAAAAAGATATTCCATGCAAATGGAAATCAAAAGGAAGCTGGAGTAGCAATACTCATATCAGATAAAATAGACTTTAAAATAAAGAATGTTACAAGAGACAAGGAAGGACACTATGTAATGATCAAGGGATCAATCCAAGAAGAGGATATAACAATTATAAACATATATGCACCCAACATTGGAGCACCTCAATACATAAGGCAACTGCTAACAGCTATAAAAGAGGAAATTGACAGTAACACAATAATAGTGGGGGACTTTAACATCTCACTTACACCAATGGACAGATCATCCAAAATGAAAATAAATAAGGAAACAGAAGCTTTAAAGGACACAATAGACCAGATAGATTTAATTGATATTTATAGGAAATTCCATCCAAAAACAGCAGATTACACGTTCTTCTCAAGTGCGCACGGAACATTCTCCAGGATAGATCACATCTTGGGTCACAAATCAAGCCTTGGTAAATTTAAGAAAATTGAAATCAGATCAAGCATCTTTTCTGACCACAACACTATGAGATTAGAAATCAAGTACAGGGAAAAAAACGTAAAAAACACAAACACATGGAGGCTAAACAATACGTTACTAAATAACCAAGCAATCACTGAAGAAATCAAAGAGGAAATCAAAAAATACCTAGAGACAAATGACAATGAAAACACGATGATCCAAAACCTATAGAATGCAGCAAAACCAGTTCTAAGAGGGAAGTTTATAGCTATACAAGCCACCTAAAGAAACAAGAAAAATCTCAAGTAAACAATCTAACCTTACACCTAAAAGAACTAGAGAAAGAAGAACAAACAAACCCAAAGTTAGCAGAAGGAAAGAAAACACAAAGATCAGAGTGGAAATAAATGAAATAGAAACAAAGAAAACAATAGCAAAGATCAATAAAACTAAAAGCTGGTTCTTTGAGAAGATAAACAAAATTGATAAGCCATTAGCCAGACTCATCAAGAAAAAGAGGGAGAGGACTCAAATCAATAAAATTAGAAATGAAAAAGGAGAAGTTACAACAGACACCGCAGAAATACAAAGCATCCTAAGAGACTACTACAAGCAACTCTATGCCAATAAAATGGACAACCTGGAAGAAATGGACAAATTCTTAGAAAGGTATAACCTTCCAAGACTGAACCAGGAAGAAACAGAAAGTATGAACAGACCAATCACAAGTAATGAAATTGAAACTGTGATTAAAAATCTTCCAACAAACAAAAGTCCAGGACCAGATGGCTTCACAGGTGAATTCTATCAAACATTTAGAGAAGAGCTAACACCCATCCTTCTCAAACTCTTCCCAAAAATTGCAGAGGAAGGAACACTCCCAAACTCATTCTATGAGGCCACCATCACCCTGATACCAAAACCAGACAAAGATACTACAAAAAAAGAAAATTACAGACCAATATCACTGATGAATATAGATGCAAAAATCCTCAACAAAATACTAGCAAACAGAACCCAACAACACATTAAAAGGATCATACACCACGAACAAGTGGGATTTATCCCAGGGATGCAAGGATTCTTCAATATACGCAAATCAATCAATGTGATACACCATATTAACAAATTGAAGAATAAAAACCATATGATCATCTCAATAGATGCAGAAAAAGCTTTTGACAAAATTCAACACCCATTTATGATAAATACTCTCCAGAAAGTGGGCATAGAGGGAACCTACCTCAACATAATAAAGGCCATCTACAACAAACCCACAGCAAACATCATTCTCAATGGTGAAAAACTGAAAGCATTTCCTCTAAGATCAGGAAAGAGACAAGCATGTCCACTCTCACCACTATAATTCAACATAGTTTTGGAAGTCCTAGCCACAGCAATCAGAGAAGAAAAAGAAATAAAAGGAATCCAAATCGGAAAAGAAGAAGTAAAACTGTCACTGTTTGCAGATGACATGATACTATACATAAAGAATCCTAAAAATGCCACCAGAAAACTACTAGAGCTAATCAATGAATTTGGTAAAGTTGCAGGATACAAAATTAATGCACAGAAATCTCTTGCATTCCTATACACTAATGATGAAAAATCTGAAACAGAAATTAAGGAAACACTCCCATTTACCACTGCAACAAAAAGAATAAAATACCTAGGAATAAACCTACCTAGGGAGACAAAAGACCTATATGCAGAAAACTATAAGACACTGATGAAAGAAATTAAAGATGATACCATCAGATGGAGAGATATACCATGTTCTTGGATTGGAAGAGTCAATATTGTGAAAATGACTATACTACCCAAAGCAATCTACAGATTCAATGCAATCCCTATCAAATTACCAATGGCATTTTTTACAGAGCTAGAACAAATCATCTTAAAATTTGTATGGAGACACAAAAGACCCCGAATAGCCAAAGCAGCCTTGAGGGAAAAAAACGGAGCTGGAGGAATCAGACTCCCTGACTTCAGACTATACTACAAAGCTACAGTTATCAAGCCAATATGGTACTGGCACAAAAATAGAAACATAGATCAATGGAACAAGATAGAAAGCCCAGAGATAAACCCACGCACCTATGGTCAACTAATCTATGACAAAGGAGGCAAAAATATACAATGGAGAAAAGACAGTCTCTTCAGTAAGTGATGCTGGGAAAACTGGACAGCTACATGTAAAAGAATGAAATTAGAATACTCCCTAACACCATACACAAAAATAAACTCAAAATGGATTGGAGACCTAAATGTAAGACCAGACACTATAAAACTCTTAGAGGAAAACATAGGCAGAACACTCTTTGACAGAAATCACAGCAAGATCTTTTTTGATCCACCTCCTAGAGTAATGGAAATAAAAACAAAAATAAACAAATGGGACCTAATGAAACTTCAAAGCTTTTGCACAGCAAAGGAAACCATAAACAAGACGAAAAGACAACCCTTAGAATGGGAGAAAGTATTTGCAAATGAATCAACAGACAAAGGATTAATCTCCAAAGTATATAAACAGCTCTTTCAGCTCAATATTAAAGAAACAAACACCCCAATCCAAAAATGGGCAGAAGACCTAAATAGACATTTCTCCAAAGAACACATACAGATGGCCAGGACGCACATGAAAAGATGCTCAACATCACTAATTATTAGAGAAATGCAAATCAAAACTACAATGAGGTATCACCCCCACACCAGTTAGAATGGGCATCATCAGAAAATCTACAAACAACAAATGCTGGAGAGGGTGTGGAGAAAAGGGAACCCTCTTGCACTGTTGGTGGGAATGTAAATTGATACAGCCACTATGGAGAAGAGTATGGAGGTTCCTTAAAAAACTAACAATAGAATTACCATATGATCCAGCAACCCCACTACTGGGCATATACCCAGAGAAAACCGTAATTCAAAAAGACACATGCACCCCAATGTTCATTGCAGCACTATTTACAATAGCCAGGTCATGGAAGCAACCTAAATGCCCATCGACAGACGAATGGCTAAAGAAGTGGTGGTACATATATACAATGGAATATTACTCAGCCATGAAAAGGAACGAAATCGAGTCATTTGTTGAGACGTGGATGGATCTAGAGACTGTCATACAGAGTGAAGTAAGTCAGAAAGAGAAAAACAAATATCGTATATTAACGCATGTATGTGGAACCTAGAAAAATGGTACAGATGAACTGGTTTGCAGGGCAGAAGTTGAGACACAGATGTAGAGAACAAACGTATGGACATCAAGGGGGGAAAACCGCGGTGGGTGGTGATGGTGGTGTGCTGAATTGGGCGATTGGGATTGACATGTATACAATGATGTGTATAAAATTGATGACTGATTTAAAACAAAAAAAAGAAAAAAAGAAAGAAAAGAATGAAATTCTGCCAAGTGCAGTAATGTGGATGAACCTAGAGGATATTATGCTTAGTGAAGTAAGTTAGAGAAAGACAAATACTGTATGACATTATTTCTATGTGGACTCTAAAAAATAATACAAATAAATGTATATGCAAAACAGAAACAGACTCACAGATATAGAAAACAAACCAGTGGTCACCAATCGGGAGAGGAAAAGAGGAAGGGGCAAATTAGGGATATGGTATTAAGAGATACAAACTACTATGTATAAAATAAACAAAAAAATATATCATATAGTACAGGGAATTATAGCCATTATCTTGTAATAACTTTTAACAGAATATAATCTGTAAAAATACTGAATAACTATGCTGTATACCTGAAATTAATATAATATTGTAAATAAGTTATACATCAATGAAGAATAAAACAATTGGATAAGATTAAAAGAAACTGAAATAAGATTACCAAAAAATGATGGAAACAAACTTATACACATTTGTGTTCTTAATCTTCCATGAACTCTCTGTCTAAACACACCAAACCATTTAGTGGTCCCTTTCACCCCATACTCTCTGCTTCAATAATTTACATTTCATTCACTTTCTGATACCCAATCTCACATGTCCAAGTTCAACTCATCCTTCAGGGCCTAAGTCAAAGTCCAGCTCTCCACAGACCTTCCCAGACACCCAATGGAAACAAGAGCTACCTTTTCTGAGCTACCGCAGCATATATCCTATGCTATGTCATTTCCTACTTTGTGGTACACCTTTATTTACCTCACCGAAGTGCAAGTTCATTAGAGCAGAGGCTGCTTTTATTCTCCATATGTTCAGTACTTGGTATAATATCTGGCACATGGTTGATTTTTAACAAATGACTGGGTAAAAAGGTCTTAAGCGTGAAATCATTTAATCAATAGATATTATAACCCATAACACAATATGGCATCCTGTCAAATATTTGTGAGGAGATGTTTATCCTAATCATTGGCCATATGGAGACCTAGAGACGAAGGTCCAAACTGGCTTTAGAGACTTTCTCTCATGCCTAACATATAATATTTCAATTAAATATATCAGTTATGCTTATAACAGCTTATAAGAGGTATTCAATAAAAAAATTAAATGACATAAAATAATCTATTGTCATGAGAAAAAACATAAAACAATGTAAAGTTCAGTGCATACAGTTGATATGTATAAATATTCATTACAATGTTAACAGTGTTTATCTCTAGGGGGCAAGGTTATGAATGGTTTACATTTTCTTCCATTTGGTCACTATCCTTACCAAATTTGGCAAACATGCACCCCGTTTTGTGATATAAAGAAAAAAACTGACATGGCCTTGAAAGGAAGCTTCTGACAACTGAGAGATCAACTTCATTCAAATACAGTTATTTAACTGAGAAAGGAATAGAGAAACCTCAGTCAAGATGGTCTTTGGTCCCACTCTTACCACATACACCCCTGGCGCCTTCAAGAGGGGAACAGTATGTAAGGTAAAATAATTTCCCTGTATGCAGAAATCTAATTTCAGATTCTCTGGTTGTTTGGATACTCTAAAATGACAAATGAAAAATAAATGTAATATACTATATAAAATAAAGAATGCAAATGAATGTTGGGATTGTATTTCTTTTGTATTCTTTGCTTATTCATATTTCCTATTATACTTACAAAGAATGTATTTAGTCTCATCTAAATAATGGGGTCTGTCTGGGAAGGGATGGAGGGTTGATTTTTAGCCTTTTCTCGTTCTTTCAGTAGTCATGGATACGGCAGTCAAATCTTTAGATGGAAGGAAGGCATCATACACACTATACACAAAGCAGGTACATTTCACAGGGTGAGGAGGGGGAGTGGAAGAGATGAAGAGGATATTTCCTGGCCATTAGGTGCTGGCCTAGAGCCCAGAGACATGAAGGTACCCAGGACAGGCCATAAAGTGGAACAAAAATTCTAAAAAACAAATTTCACCCACTATAAAATATTCCCAGGGCCGGCTGTGAAGGGAAGAGATATGTCTCTCTTGGTTTCCTTCCAACCCCTCCTGTCAAGCACTGAAGGACTGTAGAGCGAGGCCAAAGTCCTCTTTTAATTTTGTATTTTGTGTTACAGCAACATATTTTATTTACTAACAGTTGATTTTATTGAGTTCAACTCACAAAATTGCTTTGCATATTCACTGGACCTGACAAATACTTTTTACAAGCTTGATAAGGGACTTGTGCCCTTGACATGTCTGGGAAGGGATGTCACTCCCAAGTCTTTTATCATTTGTACTTGGGCTCTTACTAGAGATGTCATTTGTTATGCAAAGACCAGAGAATAAGGGGTAGGGCTCTCTCTAAGCTGCTGCAAATATGTGATGAGGCTGAGCTCTCCTGTCATGTTTTGTCCTTGTCTCTCTCCCAGGTACCAACACAGCTTAGTATTTCATAAATGTCTTTTGATAAACAGCTCTTAGTTTTATAACATCTTACAGTTTTTAAAGCACTTCCACAGATGTTATACTATTTGTTCTTCCTGACAGTTCTGAGGTGGGGGGTGGCTGGGAACAGTACCATCAGCCCCATTTTTTCAGGGGGGGAAATTGAAGCTCCCTAGGGTGGATGGGCTGTGAGTGCAGAAGGTGAGCTTAGACCCCACATTCAGTTATGCCTGTTGCCCAGGTCTTCACGCTGCAGTCTCGTTTCTAGGATCCTTCATCATATCCTGTTCTCACCACATATTACCCCATGCTCTGAACCTAACACATCTAGACTGCCTAACTCCCAAGGCTGCTGCGGATATCAAAGAGATAATTACACAAATGTACTTTTTGAACAATGAAGCTATGCAAATGTAGTTACTGTTCTGTGTTCAATGCAAACACTCTGCCCTCATGAAATCATTAATACCTTGGTGTGGATCATTTGTTGCATATTCTGAAGCTATAATGAGGCAGGCTGGGACACTTTACTGGAGTGCTTGCACCTGGACAAACGTCTCCTCAAGCAACAATATACAAAGAAACTAGAAGGGATTAAAAATAACTGCATGCATGTGCAGCTGACGCAAATTATGGACAAAAAGATACAAAAAGACCAAGAAAACTCAACCGCCACTTCTGAAGAGCCCAGAGCAAAAGATGGGTACTGTGCCTGCCCCCTGCACACAGCACCACCAAAGGGGTGGGCAGAACACCTAAGCCACCCCTCCGGCCCGACCCCTGGACCCGCCCCTACCCTCACCCCCGTATAAGGAACAAACTTGCCCTCCCTTGGCGAGTGAGCAAGCAAGGGAACCTGTTACTTGCTTTTGCTCCCCACTGCTGCAGCAGGGGCCCGAACAAAGCCTTGCCTGAATTTCTTTTCTGGTCTCTGATCGATTTCTATTGATTAAGGGGGCAAGAATCCTGGTTGGTAACAATAACCCAGAATATTTAGATGGGAGGAGAAAGGGTGTTGGGAAGAAACACTCAAGGCACTGAGGTCCTATCTGGTCAGAACAGGTGGCGTGAGAGTGACAAGAGAGTACTAGGTACCAGAGAGAGAAGGAAAACACCAGGTAACTCAAAGGCATTATTTGAAGTGGGGGTCCAAGGAATGCAATACTTTTTCATAGTTTCTAAGACTAGAACTGTCTGGGTAAGTCTGCAAAGGGAACACCAAAGGCTTCAGTGATTAGGTGACTTGCCAACCATCAGTGGTATAAGGAGTCATACCACCCTATTAAAATACCATCCCCACACACACTCGATTCCACCATCCTGTTTTCTTAACAATATTCATCCTCACTGCTATCTGAATTTTATCATATTTTTGTTAAGTATCTGGCTTCATGGGATTAAACATCTGTCTTCTATTTCCCTCTAACTCCACTGTGTAGAACAGGGCTTAGCACTTAGTGTGCTGTCACTAAATATTTGTAAAATAAATAAATGAAAACGAAGGCAGAATGGCTCGGAAGCCTGTGATTTGCCACTGTATCATATTGCTCCCTTTGTTTTAATTTTTAGAAAATTTTCATGCCTAGTGACTGGTGAAGAGGGAAGACTGCTTGAGTATTTGAGGATCAAAGATGCCACGTTGCCTCAGGGAGTCAGTTTGGGGGTTTCCTCATTAGCTGTCGTATCACCTGCCAGAACAGTTTTTTAATTTTGAATATTACTAGTCATTAATATCCCCCCATAGACTCAGCTCAGGTGTAGAAGTTGTAGAAGATCAGGTTTAATTCTTACTCTCAGGACAAGAACACTTGGTATGGCAGAAGTTACTGACGTCAGGTTCTTGTATGTGGTTTGCCCCCTTTCTCCCGAAATGTGAAACTCCAGAAGCTCAGAAGAAAGGGCAGGCAGTGCCTGGAACCACTTCTAATGCAGCCTCACACTGAGAGCCGACGCCCTCTGAATAGCCATGGGTTAGTTTAGGGGCTTTGGTTTGCCATATTTCAACCATCTGAGGCATCACCATACCTAGAATCCTTCAGAGCAGGACATTTTCACAATCCTGGTGCACATTTATGATTATTTTTCTTTTGCACCTGTAACTCAGGAATGAAAAGGTATAATTAGTCCTCTACTGGGCCCATTTGTGGACCCCAGTGGGGATCATTTTAGTTTGGAACTACAGCAAGCCCTGATTGTTATCTCAACACGTGTTTTTTTTGTTTCTTTTTACAGGGGTAACCTAATAATAGCTTGAAATTTATGGAGGACCATGTCAAAAAGCCCCCTGGGCTCCAGAGGGCAGGGCAGGGGAGGGGAGAGGGGAGAGAAAACACCACACAATTTCCTGATTGTAAATATAAGCTCTTTTCTCCTGGTACACAAAATACTGGATTTATAGGTGCTGAGCTAAACAAAGGTTATCAAAAATGGTCACGAATAGAATTGGCATTTCTGGATCATGTGCCAGAAAATGTGGCTGAACCATATAAAGCATTTTATAGATTTAAATCCTTTTCTGGAATAAAGCAGGGTATAAACAGTCATACATAGCTCATGTTTCCTTCCTGGGGAGAGGCAGGATGCGAAGTCTGTGTGCTAAGGAACAACAATGGCGTTCCAGCTGGCATCGTGCATAAATGCCAAGCACCATGACTTCATAGCCAGAATACACACTATCCCCAACAGATATTACCATTCTTCTATAGTCACATGTAAGCTTCGCCTTGTAAATTGAGTCAGCATCTCATTTGCCTTTTCTAAAAATACCAGTGGGCCTTACATTTGTTTTGTTGCTCATGCGGTACCCATGACATGGAAATTAAATTATGCTTTTTTATAGCCCGCAGTTTTTTTTAAGTTTAGAAACAATGTGTCGTTCTTTGGGGGGAGGTCCTGGCACATGCCTCTGTTCTATAGGCCTTGGTCTCTGTTCCTAATGGTTTCCATGGATTTGTACTGATCCAAGGGCCGACATGGTGATACACAGGAGCCATGGATGAGAATAAGCATCTGAAGCTTGCCTCCTTAGTACTGTGTTATGATAAACTAACTAAAGGACTGTTAAAGTTTTTATTTTTTATTATTAAACGAGGTGTTACCCCAAGATTCATAGTGCTAATTCTAAGTACCACTGTGTGATATTTTCTCCCAGCAGTCCCTAATATATGAGCCAAGGTTACTGCTGGCGGGAGGGTAACGGGACTGTTTTAAAAGGTGAGCAAATCCATATATGCACAAAGCAGTGAAGATGAAAAACATCTCACACACGTAGACTGTAAACGTCTGTAGAGATTTTGTGATGAAATAAAAATTTTTAAATCTTACAGAATCCATGGTAAATCCCTAACATCATGTATAACAAGTAATAATTACTATCACATAGAGAATCCATGACATTTTTGCATTAAAATTGGTCCTGTTAAATATTGAGAAAAGACGAATCTGTCAAGTCAAAAAGTATATTAGCGGTTATCTGGGGCTGGAGATAGAAACGGCGATTACCTATGTATGGCCGTGAGGGGTCTTCCTGGGGTTATGAAACATTCTAAACCTGGATCAGGTTGTAATGGTTGCACAACACAGTAAATTTACTAAAAAAAAAAAAAAAAAAAAATCACTGAATTCTATACTTCAAATGGGTAAATTTTATGGTATGTAAATTATGCCTCAAAAAAGTTGCTTAAAAATGCAGGCTGGGGCTTGAATTTAAAAGAAAAAATAAAAAAACAGTGGCCCTTGAAAACTGTCATTTTCATTATCTTATTTTCAAATGTGCAAAGGGAGAAATGAAAGTCATCACCTGTGCATTGTTTACTGGTCACTCAGTAAAGGCCCACACTTGCTAATCCCCAGGAAGGAAAACACCTAACATGCTCTCCCTACACTTGACGCTTGCTCCCTTTGGAATACACCTTGAGATAGAAAAGAGGAAGCTTACATTTGTTTACAACCCACGTCCATAATACCAAGTCTCTAAACACAAAACACACACACACACGCACACACGCCCCTGAACAGCATGGTGTTTCTGCCAGGTGTCCTTGCTTTGGCTGACCTAGAGTTTATAAAAAGGCCCAGTTAAGAGTAGGAGGACATATTTTTAACTCCCCTTCCCTTACGCTGTGGCTGTTACGGGACTGAGTGAAGGGGGCCGGCGTGCGGTTGGGACACTAATCCTAAACTTGCAAAGCTTCAGATGAGGCGTGACACACGCCAAGCACCCCTGCTCCCCGGACCACCTCCCGCTAGATGACATCCTCGTTATCACCCTGCTTCCTCCCCAGCCTTGTGCTCAAGGCCAGGTGCCCGTGCAGTGCTGCCCTTTGAGAAAAATAGAGGGGTTGTCATTGACAATGAAAAAACTTAAAAGGATTGAATACAAACTCTTCTTTTGTAGAGTTTAAGTTTTGCAGAAGGAATAAAGGATGCAAAGAAAATTTTGAAATGGGTCTTTTCCAGGCTGGCTTTTACTAAATGCTTTTGGGCTTGCTGCATACAGTCTATTTTTAGTTTAGGATAATAGGCATTTCTGGTGCCATTTATGGAGCGCATCTTGTGAAATCTGGTGTCTGGCTTTCCTTCATTTCGCTCTGTCCTTGTAAAGTTTTGCTTACGTAGGGTCCCTTCAATTTTAATGACATCACCCATTCGTGGGAAAGTGCGCTGGAAAGTACAGAGTTTTACCCCCCACAGCGCCTCACTGGTGTGAGGTTAAGATAAGTTTCCATGGAAAGACATTTGAGGGATTGGGGCTGCCCAGGGCTGCTCCTCTGGCTGTGTCCCTGGGTGGCTTTGCCTCCTGGCCTGACTACAGATCAGAGGGCCCGTCTGCAGCAGTTCTGACCTTTCCTGGTGGCAAAGAAACTGTGTATTACAGCATTTGAAACCAAAATATACCTGCGCTTTAGGGTCCTCTTGGGAGAACCGACACCATAGCCAGTGGGAAATCTTGGCTCAGAGCAAAGTAATTCTGTTTTCATTCCCATTTAAGATGATGTGAAATGTTAATCATCCAATTTAACATGTATACACACTGGAGCAGTGGCACTTCCTCTTCAACTTGCGCTGAGTTGAAATGCCAGCGCTCAGGGGTTAAAGCTCACAGAGACTCAGTGGCACGGCAGGAGAGAGGAACACATTTGGGGATGTTCACCTCATCAGAATTCTTAACACAGGATAATAATAAAAATAGCCTGGGAATTTTCTTGACTTTCTGTTTCTTCAATGGCTGCAATATAGCAGAGCTAAAAATACCGTGGGAAGCCTAAACCCATTTATCAGTACGTTCAAGGAGAAGGGGCAAGAGATCTAACATTTTTTATCAGGTTCACTGTATGTAAGGCCTTGCACTGGATACTTTATAAAGGCATTCTCATATAGTCCTCAACTCTGAGGTGGATTTTCATGTGCCCATTATTCAGGTGAAGAAACTAAGGCTGAGAGAAATTAAGCAATTTGCCTCTAGTAAGTGGGGGAGGGTGGGTTTGAACTCAGGTCTATCCGAATCTAGAATTCATGTTCTTTTACACTCTGTTGGTGCATGTTCACTAACATGGCACTAAGAGAAGATTTTGCATAATTTTTCTGAGATTGAGACTGTTAACCAGGTAACCTGTGAGCTCAGCAATGAGAACACCACATCTGTTTGAAGCAGAATGGAGAGGAAGTGATTCAATCAGTCTGATTCCTGCTGTCTCCAAGGTAGCTCAGATGACTGGGGGAATTCAGAATGACTGGGTACAATATCCCCTGAGAAGAGTTTTGTTTTGGGTGGGGTGCTGCTGTGTTGCCTTCTGACCCCATCTCTTTGGTTAGGTCAGGGGCAGGCTGAGTGTGTATGTGGCTGGATGCTTTGGATGGTAACCTCTAGTGATCCTGCCCCCTGGGCTTCTACTTCCGCTAGAACACTGGAACTTGATTTCCTAAGTTGCCCTTAAGTCTTTGCAGAACGTGACTGCTGAGAGAGCATCCCCAATATACCCTTCCTGGGCTCCACTGACCCCAGTGCCTGGGCAGCCACATATCACAGGCAGCTTTAGTCTAGACCCAGAATGACCTAACCTCCCTTGTGGTTTCGCTTAGCAGCCCATGGCTGTGCTGATGAAGATTATCTTGGCATGCTGTTTTTCACCAGCTAGGTCAGAGTTGAACATGTTGAAGAGTTTCCAGTCATCTTAGTATTTCCTACATGTAAAAATTGAAACACTAAGAATCTATGGGTAGAAGATTAGGTCTTTATTCATTTCTGAAGTTTTTTGAAGCATGGACTCTATGAGGTGTTTGATGCCAAAGGGAATAATGATAGTGTCGGACCTCAAGGAGCTTGAGTATAATCCACTGTTGCATGCTTTAAAAATGGAAAATACTAAAATTAAGGCAAAAAGGGAAATGAGGAACTTCCTCCAAATTGTAAGCTATATGGGAAAGAGTATATGCAATGCTTACTTTGAAACTAAATCCCAGGTGGAATGATAGAGTGGTTAAATACCAGATTATAAAGAAGAGATAATATGGATTGCACCATTTACCACTGATATAAACTTGGACTAAATATGGTCAAATCATTTCTCTATAAGCCTTAATTTTCTCATGTAACAGGATACTGGTGCTTACTCTCCTATATGCTGTTAAGTAGCCTTTCCACAGGGCCACCACTATATACATCCATGGATGTGGTACCCCGTACACCTCCAGGGCATCATTTAGATAATGCTGAGCTCTTGAGATTGCAGCCTACAACCTGTGCAACCATGTAAATCACTTCAGGATCCACTTAGAGATGAAGCAGCAGGACATAAGTTGTAAGTAAATGTTACTTAAGCATACTCTAGAAAACGAAGAAATATCTTTGTTTTCAGAGGTGTTAGAAGTCAGGAAATTGAAAACTGAAAAAAAGAAATCAATTGCTAATTTTTTGTTACAAAAACAAATATATTTTCTAGCACAGTGCCAAACAGATAGAAAAATCTCATTTTCAGGAGATGGGTCTAAGGGACCAAAAACCCTTGGGAGGAGGGAAAATCACTTCAAATAACTTAATGATATAACCTAAACAAGATAACAGATAATGTATAATGTATAAACGGTATTTATGCCTAGCACACAGTTGGAGCTACGTAATAAATTTAAAAAATTTCCTTCTCTGGTCATAAAACTTTTCATTCTCATTTTCTGATGGTTTCTATTCCTTCTGGCATTTTGAGAGTTGATCTCAGTGTAAATAATGATAATTATTTCTTGCATTTTATACCAACTTACAGTTTACAAAGTGCTCTGAAACCTGTATTACTTAATCTCATCAACTCTTTAAATTGCCGTGGGTTATTATGGCTATTTTGCAGGCAAGAAAAGCAAGGCTGAGTCAAGAAGTTAATTCCAGCAACACAGTGAATAATGGTTAGAAGTTCTCTTTCCTGAATTCAGTTCTAAAGTTCGTTTCTATACCCTCTTGGTGCATATTCACCAACACTGCAATCAGAGAGCAAAGTGAACAGCTCGCATGGCTGTTTTATATCATGCATTTCCTATGGTATTTAAAAGTCTGGGTGTGGTAACTTAAAAATGACATACAATTTCTCTAAAGTAAGATTTTTAAGAAAGATTCCGTATACAAAATAGGGAAAAACCCCTAAAATTGTCTATTTCCTTCTCCTCCATGCCTTAAAATCTCTAGGGCGAAATAATTCCTACTTGACAGAACTCAAAGCATATTCAAAACACTGGAAGCTAACAGAAGTCTGACAATGCCAGTGGTTAAGGGACAGCCTAGAATACCCAATTTTTAAACTGTTCTGGTCCCAAGAGTAAACAACCAGTAAAGGGAAGATAAAGTGGGCAGTAGACAAGCTTCAGGCACAAGCCCAACCAAGATGTACGGAGAAAGACCAAGGCAGGACTTAGGTCAAACTATTCCCAACTCATCAACATCTCAGAGTTTTCTCTGTAATTCAAGAGGAATGCTTACTTCTATTTGACTTGATTGAAAAGGAGCAAGAGATGAAAGGAAAAAAATCCATATTTGGAATATGACGTAGAAGCTTGACTTAATACACACAAGTTTTGCTCGAGTAAATGACTATATGCTAAAACAATGTCAATTACAGGTGGTCCCTACTACAGAAAAGGCTGGGCTACAAATGTTCCTTCTTACACTTTTTTTTCTCTTGAATTTTGAGCCTGTTTTTCCAGAGAAGCGATGTGATACAACATGGTTATGACCCTATGCCGGGCTACTGCAAAATACTATCTTGCTTCTCACAGTTCCCACCACAGACACAATTACGAATGAGAAAAAAATGTTTCTGCTCTGAGACTCTTAGTGCTCTGAAGTTTAGTTTTGACCCTTCTTACTACAGTAACCTACTCAGGTATACTCTACTCGTCAAAAATAAGCTACACTATAGAAATAGCTGTTCATCTCCCTTGATTCTAACTTTAATTCTTAGCTGAATCTACAAGGTGTTAGGAAGAAAGCAATCTGACAAACCAATTCATACTCATGTGTAAATGATTGTCCATTAACTTATATATACAACATACACATACACAAACACATGCACAAACATAATTGCATTACTTATGTGTTAGCTAGGCATCACTCTGGGGGCCAGGGATATAACAGTGGAAAAGGGCAAGGTTTCTGCTCCCAGGAAGCTTACATTTCAGTGAGGAGGGTTGGCCAATAATAACGCTCCAAAACAAATAAACCAAAAAATCCACAAAGTTATAAATACATAAAATAGGGTGAGATAATACAGGAAAACTGGGTGACCACTTTTTTGCATTGTGTGATTAGGGAAGGTCTCTTTGAAGAGGTGACATTTAAGATGAGATATAATTGAAGACACAGAGCCAGTCTTGTGCAAATGAAGGGGAAGAGCACTTTGGGCAGCTAGCACAGCCCTGAGGAAGGAATGAACTTGGTGCATGAAGGACAATAAAAAGGCCAGTGGGGCTGAAGAGCAGTGGGCAAGGAGGTAAACAGAACAGAAAGACAGGAAGGGGCCAAATCACATCGGTCTTTGTAAGCCAGAGTTATGCTTTTGCAGTTTATCCTAAGTGAAAGAGGAAGCCTTGGAAAATTGTAAGGAGAAATGTGGTCTGAGTTACATCTTAAAACCATCTCTAGCAGAAGCATGGAGACAGATAGGAGGCTACTGCAGGGGTCAGAGTGAGAGAGAATGGCTGCCTAGACCAGCATGGCTGTGGTAGAGACAGCTAAGTGGGTCTGATCAAGATATACTGTAGAGGAGAGATCTGCAGGAGTTATGAATGGATTCACTGGGGATGAGGAAAAAGGAATCAGGAACACCTGGGTAGATAATAATGTTTTCCTGAGAAAGGCAAGGTATGGGAAGAATAGGTTTGGTTGAAGGATAAGGCAGCTGGGCAGTAGAAGTCAACAGTTCTATTTGGATATGGTAATTTTGAGCTGTGAATTACACATCCAGCACTGATATAGGAAGGCGGTTGGTATATGAATCTAGAACGCAGGGAAAAGTTGAGGCTGGGGATCTACATTCGGTACTCACTGGCATATCGATGGCGTTTAAGCCTTGGAGACTGGGACGATGGCCCAGGGGGTGAGCATGGACCAAGAAGAGGGCTGGGGACCAGGCTCTGGCTCTCTCCAACATTGAGCGGTGGGGAGAGACTGTCCCCCTCTTCTCCAGACAGGCGGCTCTGTAGAAGGGCCATTCAGGCAGAGAGGCTGTTCCTCTATTAACAGGTGTGGGCCTTTAAGCTCTTATAGGCACACCTGAGGGTGGTCAGGAGTCCTTTTCTGCCAGTAGATTATAATGAACATTTCACTACCAGTTGGTATGAAGAAGCTCTGTCTCACCTGCAAAGTCATAAGCTCTTTTTTTCCAAGATTTTGAATATGGTAAAAAAAAAAATACTATTAATGAGATACATAGATATTTAATCCAGCCTTGAGGCAGGAGGACTAATAGGGAAGGTTTTCAATGCCCATAAGGCCATCACAATCTAAGAATCTAAGTCTCACCTCGGAGGAGGCAGCAGTTTACCAAACACTAGCCAGGAGCCCTTCTGCCTTAGGAAAACTGTCAAGACGTCAGCCTAAACAAAGAGCTGGGCCCCAGGACCAATACAGATGAATGGTAGGGGTAAGTGAAGAGAATTAGTTCTCTTTTTTCTTCTGCCTATAGCAACTGGGCTTTGTCACTTGGGAACAATAGCATCTTTTTTTCCCCCCTGATAAGTCAGGAGATATAATAAAGCAATGCTCTGAAGCATCAGGGTTGAAGAATAAAGTCAGAAATATTGAACAAGATGCTGAATGAACAATTTGCCGTTTTTTTGGGGGGGGGGGTAGGTCTGCTTATATAGATATGATCATCTGAGATTACCTGTGAATATATTGTTTCGGGAGTATGCTACACAGTTAATACTGCAGCAAATTATAGGAATTCTCCCACTAACAGAGCAAAGCAATCTGTTTCCCAATGGGAAGAATTTACGGCGGTGTAGGGAAACCATTTTGACAACTAACGACTCGCTGTATTAGCCCTCAGGCTTTCTTACCTCTTGATACCCCTACCTGGGTTCTGAGCTGCTTTTTAAATGGCAGAACAAATGACTCCAAGCACTAGGGTCACTATAATCCACATTTCATGTTCCAGAAAAAATTTTAATCATACGGCTTCCATACTGTTCAAAAGAGTTCATTAATACACGAGATACAGAGCCACTTTGGCAGATTGGTATACAGAGAAAGGAGCCAGTTTCGAGATATTGGCATGACGAGTTGAGAAAAAAAGAAAAACACCCCAAGACATTTTCAGGCCCAAGGATTTCATGTAGGAAAAACATTTTTAAAATCCCTTTTAAAGCAAGAGATGCACTCGGTAGGATCAACTGCTGACTTTTCAGAAAGGCAGGCTAATTTTGGATAACTGTCATGAGACCTAAGTTTGCCTTCATTACCATAATTTGCACATATTCTCCTCAAGGGTTAAACCCATGGCTGAGAGTGTGTACTAACTTGGGCACCGCTTGATAGTGATTTAAGCCTTAAGGAAAGAAGACTCCCCCAGACATTTTCCTATAGTAACCTCTGACAGAGCCATGGCTAACGACGATGCTTAGCTCCTGTGGTTGTATACATGTTCTCTAAACAAAACAACTTAATATGAATATTTTAAGTTTTTCCTCTTGCTTGCTACATTTCTGGTCATTTTTGGAAAAAATTAAAAATAAAGACCAGGGCTTCCCCGGTGGCGCAGTGGTTGAGAATCTGCCTGCCGATGGAGGGGACGCGGGTTCGAGCCCTGGCCTGGGAAGATCCCACATGCCGCGGAGCAACTGGGCCCGTGAGCCACAACTACTGAGCCTGCGCGTCTGGAGCCTGTGCCCCGCAATAGGAGAGACCGCGGCAGTGAGAGGCCGGCGCACAGCGATGAAGAGTGGCCCCCGCTTGCCGTCACTAGAGAAAGCCCTTGCATAGAAGCGAAGACCCAACACAGCCAAAAAAATAAAATAAATAAACAAGTCAGGAGCTCTTAAAAAAAAAAAAATTAAAAAAAAAATAAAAATAAAAAATAAAGACTGAATATAGACCTGTTGGAACACAGCTGGGGTTGAGGGGGAAGAATCTGCTCTCCTCGGAGGATGAGCAGTGAACCAGAAGACTTCGCACAGCCCTGCTCACTAAGGCGGGGAGGAAGAACACTCTCGAAATCCCTCGGCTCCTCCATTAACTCAGCTGGACCCCAAAACCATGCTGGGCCCAGCATGACCAGGACTCCTAAACAGTCGATCAGTTGTAATACACCATGCGCCATGGCTGACCAGTACAAATCTGGACCCTTCATCCATCCTTCGTTTCTCAAGGGTGAGGCGTCCAAATTCATACTAGTCAGATCCTCCCCAGCCATTCAACACCATAATCACAAAAGCTGCTCTTTTACTGAATTCCACGTCCCAGATGCTTTACTAGCTGTATCATTTATAGGCGTTTTCTCCACTCCTTACCCTGATTCTGCAAGTTCATATGGTTGTCCCTATTTCATAAATGAAGAAACCGAGGCTCAGAGAAGTAATCTATCCATAGTCACTGAGATAATGAACATCTGAGAAGAACAGCCAGTGATTTCAGGCAAGAGACACATGGTTTAAACGGTGCTTGTTTTCAGACTCAAAAGCCAGGTTGCCAACTATGGCAAGTGTTAGTAGAAGTCACAGCATTTTCATTAAGGCTGTGGCAAAGTCGGAAAGTGGGAAAGGAATGGCACCATCCGCAGGGCTGTATTTCCCCTCAATTCCTGCCTTTTCCCAAGCCCACTGCAACCCTTGTCATTGACCTTCTGCTGGTAGAGATGCAAGTCTTGTTGCTCTAAGTTGAGAGTACACATTTGTCAGGATGTCAACTAGTGATGGGAAGTAGGTCCAGAACTTTAGTTACAATAAGCTCTGATGTGTATCAGAATCACCTGTGAGCTTAACACACATTTCTGGGCCCTTCTTTAGACCTTCTGATTCTGTAGGTTGGTCGTGGGTCTCAGGCATTTGCATTTTTAAAAACAAACTCCCAGGTAATTTTGATGCCCATCAAAGTTTGAAAATTACTGCTCTCAATGTTATGTTCAGGAGGAGGAGATCTTACTCAGAGGAGTGAGTACACATAACGAGCTACAGTTGCAGGCTGGAAGAAAAATTCAGCTTAGCGGGAATGCATGAAGGGATGTCCACCTGGCCTGCTCATTTCGCTCAGGATAACTTTTTCCTGTTCTGATCCATGTCTATTTTTTATTTACTCCCATTAATATTTGGGTCAAGAGAATCATCAGGTCTTAAGTATTTATCTTAGTTACCCAACAAATACAGCACTTCATCCAAACTTGACTAAATACGTAGAAGACAGAAATTTTGTTCTTGAAGATAATTCTGTAGTTGTGTTTTTGAAAGTTCTAATTGTAATGGGAAGCTGACCTATCAATCTATCCATTAAATCAATCTGCTCTCTCCGTGCAGGCAGGCCCTCTGGGAATGCTATCCTGTCATGATGATACCGACCAGCTTTCTAACCTTGAGAAATGCCATGACAATGTTCTGGCAGCGACATTATGCACAGCTCTGGGCTTTTGTCTTTCATAGGCCGGGTTTGTTAGCACAGCACTTGAAATTGTAGGAACAAAAGGGCCAAGAAGGCAAATGGGCTTCCACTCCTGGGGGAATCACACAGGGATGTATTCATTACCTGGCACTGAGGTTCCAAGCGCGACGAACACTACCGCGGTCACGGAATCCTTCAGGCCGATGGTGCAGCCAAAGTGGGAAGCCAGGTCTCCGATGAAAGCCGTCAGTACGCCAATCATGAGGATGGAGACGATGAAACACGCCCAGCCATTCCAGTATTCTGTAGGGGGGACGAAGGCGAAGAGAACCTTCCAGAACACAGTCAGAAAGTGCATCACGTAATCGAAGCAGGAGGGCAGCTTCTCCTCCCCACATTCATCGTCGTCATCATCTTCCCCTAGAGAGAAAGGAATGAAGAACATTTCATCAAAACCTGTGCTATCAGGGTTTTCCTCTCTCCCACTTTCTCCTTCCTAGGCCTGTTGGCCCTCCCTTGAGAGGTGGGTGAAGCTTTGGGTTTTCCAAGAGTCAATCATAATCAACCAAATCATTATTAAGGTACTGACATGCCCCCTCGCTGTGGTTCACGGAACAATAGCAAAACCTTAAGCCCCAACCAGTTTCGGTTATATGCAATCAACACATACTTTCTACTCCCACGTCACCTCCCGTGAGCATTGTCATTTCATAGAAATGAAAAGGATTTCTCCCCAAAGGCAGGAAAGTTGTGTACCAGGCTTGGAAAGAAGCCTCTTTTAATGAAAGATGACTGACAGTTCTTCTACCAGGATTCTTTCCTTCCAGCTTGGAGTCTAGCTCTGGGGATTCATGGCCATATGATCCTGTATAGGACCATGTTCTAACAGGGGCCTCTGGGCCCTGCACACTCCTCCAGCTTCACCTCCTGCAACTGCTTCAAACTCAAACTTCATCCCAGCCAAATGGAATTATTTGCATTTTTTAAAAACTGTATGTAATGTACTTTCTCCTACTTTTGTCCTTTATAACTAAATGTGCTTGGCATATCCTAATCCCTCCCTCTTTATCCTTTAAAAAAAAAAAACAAGGGAATTTTTTAGAAATGCAAATTCCTGGCCCCGCTGCATCAGAAACTAGGGGAGTGGGGGTGGGGTGGGAGGTGTTTGAACAAGGCTTCCAGGTGATTCTCATGCACGCTCAATTTGAGAACCAGTCTCTAGATTGTGCCTGTGCACTTTCCTTCTCCATTTGACTATGAGCCTGTCAAGGGCAGGAATTTGTCCATTTTTGTGTCCTTAGTGTTTGGTCTAATCCACGGCATGTGCATGCATGCATGAATTTCCACTGACTTTATGTAACTACTTAATTACATAATACACATATGTAACTACTTAATTATATAACAACACACACATATAACAATGTTGCCAAGTAAATTCACAAAGCTTACTACTTAAAGGAGCCAGGAAATTAATAGTATTCTAAAACGGAAACTTCATTTACAATGATATAATCCCCATTCACATATTTTAAAATTGAGCCACTGAATGTCACCTCTTCTTGAAGTGGTGGCTAGTATATATTTACGTGTTTTGTAGCCATTTTGGAAAGAACTTCTCCTTGAGACTTTGTTTCACCACTACCACCTCCCCGAACCTTGTCACCAGGGATCCACTTCCTCCAACCAATGCAGCTGGCAGCAGGTGAGGCTGTCACACTTCCCAGCTGTCTGCGCAATGTTAGATTGCCAGCATGGGGCAAACGTGCGTACTCTTCATGAGACACTCCTTGGTGAGGCCATCTGGAGCAGCACATAACTGGGAAAACCCTCTTAAATCCGAGGAGCTTTGAGGGAAAAGTGCCTCTTACAAAACACGAGTGTCTGGATTTGTAACCTGTCATCTTACAGGACGAAAGAAGAGGCAATGGTTCGCTCTTCAGCGAGTGCACAGTCAGAATTATTATGCACATAAACTTTGGGGATCTGCAGAGAAAGTAGCCTCGTCTTTGACACTCTGGAAGGTCTCCAATAAGCTCTCGGGAAGCAGTCCTCAGCAGATGGATGGAATCACCTTTGGAAACGAACTAGGTAGAGGACTTGACTCAGGTCAGCTGATGGAAAAGTGTGTGACTCACTAGAGTGAAAGAGCCTGGTTGACCATGTTAAAGTAATTGACCAAGGAGGCCATTAGACTGGAGTGGCTCTAACACCTTAGTAACCAATGTAAGCAAGCTGAAACCTCAGCCAGAGTCAATTCCTATAAATACATTTGTATCTGAGAAAATGAAACTGAGGAACCATCATTCACAAACAGCCCACCTAGGCTCTCCTAAGTAAGGCAACTGCTTAAGCTAGAGCCACTCACTTTCCTTGCTTCACTTCTGAGTCTGCTCTATAAGAGACTGTTCCCAGCTCCTATCGGCAGAGTGCCCCTAACCACTTTCGGTTTGGTTCTGCCTGATGTGAATCCATGTTTGCTCAAATAAACTCTTAAAAGCTTTTAGTGTGCCTCAGTTTATCATCAACCATTTCCTACAGTGCTCACGCTGTATGGTTATTACATATTTCTAATATCATCCGTGCCTGAAAGTAGAAGATGCTTTTAAGTAAAAGCCCATGTTATGGACTGAATTGTATCTCCTTCAAATTCACATGTTGAAGCCTGACCCCCAGTCAAAGAATGTGACTGTATTTGGAAATAGGGCCTTCAGAGAGATGCTTAAATGAAAACGGGGCTGTTAGGGTGGCCCCTTATCCAATCTGACTGGTGTCCTTATAAGGGGGAATTGGGACACAGAGAGATAGCAGGGACACATGCACATGGAGGAAAGACCACGTGAGGACACAGCAAGAAGGTGGCCCTTCCTTCCTCCAAGTCAAGGAAAGAGGCCTCGGGAGAAGCCGAACCTGCCAAAACCATGATCTTGGACTTTTATCCTCCAGAACTGAGAAAACGCATTTCTACTGTTTAAGCTACCCAGTCTGGGGCATTTTGTTATGGCAACCCTAACAAATTAGTACAGCCCCTTGGGAAGCATCCTATGTCATAGCACTAACATATAGGAACAGCCACTCAGTGTTTCTATTACTTACTCCTTTCTTGTTTCCTTATCCACTTCTTCTTTTTTCCTTCTGTTACTGAACCAGGTTCGTTTTGCCCCAAGCACAGCAAGCCAAAACGCTGAGGGTTTTTCCCCAAGGCAGCCAAGCGAGGAGACAGGAGAACAAATCTCAAAGCTCCCTCTATGAAAGCAGAGGGTTCAGGGTATTTATGGGATGACGAATAAAGAAGCAGGGTGGTCTGGGGTGGGGGGAGCATGGGGAAAGGTGATTGGAAGAAGGTGCGGTAATCTTGGTTCTGCGCAGGCGTAACTAAGCACGTTCAAAATGTCACTGAGCGGGCACCCACGCATGCCCAGTTGGAGGGTCAGCGGTCCCACCCAGCCTTAACCAGCTCAGTTCCAACTAGACACAGCTGACTCCAAGTTCCTAAAACAACTTGGGCCAACCTCTTATTGTTTAAGCTACTTGGAGGACCTGCAAGTCTCAAAATGGCCTTGATTAGTGAAGGCAGGTGAAATGGATTTGACTCTCAGTTTCACTTCTTTCACCTTTCTTCCCATTTCCCTTTTACCCTCCACTTGAGCTCCAGGTGGAACTCACTGTGAGAGCTGCAATTGTCAGTCCTTATTTGAGGGGGGTAGGAAGAAGAGGACCATGCTAATTATTTCTCTACCTCCTTTTCTCCCTATTTCCCAATCCAAAGGGGGGACTGCATGTACCCCAGGAAAGCTCAGAAAAAGCACTAGACTTTCTAGTTATATTTATTTTGTATCTGATCCTTCAAAGTGTCTATATTTGTAAATATTTTATAATTTCATAGGGGGTATGATTAAAACAGTTTGGAAAACACTAGAGTTTAATCAATCATTCATAGAAACACAGATTATTCTGCCTCTAACTCGACAAAATTACTTAATTTGGGGTGTCTAAGTCTCATACTGGGGAGACGAACAAGAAAACAAATAATGAAGCTTCTGAGAAGAAATGACACTTATAAATTGAGAGTAGATGTATTTGTCTTCAAGAGGGAAATAATAACACCTTTCCCATGAGGGATGTGCAGGGGAATAATTAGATCATCTCTGCAAAGTGTCTGAGGATATTTCAAGGTAATGATTATCATGGTAGTTATCATTATTTTCCTCCACTTAGAATTGTTACTGTGTTTCCCCATCATTATTTAATTACTTAGTCAAGATGCTGGGTCCTAAGGTGACATTCTAGGCTTTTAAAAACAAAATCTAATATTGCCCTCTGGAATTAACTTTATGACTTGTAAGTGTACAATGCAAAATGTGTGTGTGTGTGTGTGTGTGTGTGTGTGTGTGCATGCAAGAGAGAGAGAGAGAGGGAGAATTTCCTTCTGTAGGCTTCCAACATTATAAGGACTATTAAACATCTTAATGCTTAAGTCTGGACGGGGAGGCCCATCTGTTTTATTGCATTTGAAAGTAGAAGTGGCTTCCCATCTTTTTCCTGGGATCTCACTGCTCTTTATAAATTTTAATCTCCCACTCAGATGTTATTTAAATATTAAAAATGACCCCTGACTGCCATGTATGATGCACAATTACCTTGTCTTGGAGACGGACAAAGAAATATTATGTTCATTCATCACCATCTGGACTATACTTAAAAGTGTGCTCCTTGCAAAGAGCAGTGGAGCATTAAAACACACACACACACACACACACACACACACACACACACACACACACACACACACCCCTGGAGCATCTTTTATGTGATGGTACAGATGACAGTAATTTGCTGGTATGTTTGCCAGCTCAGGGTTACTGGACGCTGTGTAATTTTTTCGAGTCTCTCTTCTGTATTAGCAAAGAAACAGGCAGGTTGGTGGGTTTCCTTTTATAGGATCCCAAACAAAGGATCCTCTTATCCCAGAATCCTTCCTTTCAGCTTTATGGATTTCACTAATGGGAAGATAACAAACAAGCTGTGTTTGATTAATCCCTCCCATGGCTTTTAAAATGGTTTCCTTGATTCATACTGGACTTCCTAAATATAACTACAGAAGTAGTCTAATCATTAAAACCACAGAGAGTGGACAGAGCCTCCCTTCAACTACTGATATAATAGTACTTGCCCTGGCCCTGCTCTGGAGCATGAGAACAAGGGCATTGTCAGCACAATTAATTGATCAAGAAAGGCAATCCCTGGGCTTGGCACCTGCAGAGTACACAGCAGCTAAAGTAAACCAGGTGTTAATTTGTATTCTTCTATGAGATGCTCAGGCTTTGGCCTCAGGGAGAACTTTAAGAACTAGAAATAGAGGCTGCTGGGGTGTAATGGACATTTGGGTCTGAGGACTTAAGTCAATTTCTGGTTCTGATAGCTTGTTTGGGGGCAAGACACTTGACCTTCCTGGGCCTCAATTCCTCAACAGAAGAGTTTCCTAAATCCCACATCACAGAGCTATTGTGAGGACCAGGAGGGGAAATGTCCAAGTCCTTTGTAAAACTGCAAACCCCTTTACAGACAGATGTGCCATATTCCGTCATTGTTATTTGTCAGAAGAAAGGCAGTAAATCAATATGATCTGAGTATCTTGATTGCACAGAATCTATATTCTGTTTGAATGAGCCGTTATCACTACAGCTTCCCTGAGCTGCTTGGTTTTAAGAAGAAAAAAGGAAGAAAGGAACAGAGGGAGAGAACATGATGGGGTGTCTACTAAATGTCAGACACTGAGCTAAATTTTTTCACATACCTGATCTTATTTAGTCCCTACAATAACCGCATCATTAATCCCATCGTACAGATGAAGTTCAGAGATGTTAAGTGACTTTCTAAAATAATGACACAGTCAGTAAGTGGCTGAGTTGGGATTTGATCTAACAGCCCGGCAAACATTTTACTTCCCATGATGTCTTGCTGAAGCAAGTGGAGGACTACAGCATCGATCGTCACACACTGATTCAAAGTTTGAACCTGAGAATTCTTCTGATGCCCCATGCTATAGAAATGCAATGTTGCCTTTTTGTAGGACTGTAAAAATGATGTTGCATTATCAGTAATGTTTGTATTCTAATTTATTTTCTAGATATGATATGTTTTTGGCAGTCACCCATATGCTCTTTCTCGAGCTCCTGGGGACCACCTAAACCCAGGAGACAAGACAATACAGTAAGGGAGAGCATCATGGTTATGGCTGATTTTGAATCTCTAGAGTGTGGCAAGTTATTTTCATTTCCAGTCGTCAAAGGCCAACCATTTGAATCAAACATCCTGGTTTGCATCTAGCTCTTCACTCTAGAATTTGGGAAACCGGCCTAAATTATCACAACTCTGTAATGGAAAGCAGTTTAGAGAATCTTGTTAATCTGAGAAACTGACTATCAATTCCTTCTAGATATTCATTTATTTATAATTAGTCCATTTTTATTTTGCAAGACTATCCTCCAACTATGAGAATAATGAGAATGATTAGAATGCTTTCCAGGAGTATGACACGATGGATTTAGGATGATATTTGTGGGCAACCACACTGCCTTCCATGTGATCTTCTAAGCCCAGTAAGCGTTACTCAGCAGCCTCATGTAATATACAAATCAATAACCATGAAGGTAGATCACTACAGTGGTTTTCCTCATTCTGTAGACATTGTGTTGGGCATAATTTCTTTCTGAAATTTTATTCCTTTTTTCCCGTGTGGTTGATTTGATTTTGTGTCTCTTTGGTTTCTGAGCACAAAGATTTGTTCTCTTCAAACATATTAACAAGCTAATTTGTTACTGAATGGGCTTTCTCTTCCATAGCTATCACTATTTTTTTTTTTTGCAACCCGATATACAATAATTATAAATCAAGTTCTACTCTTCTGTTGTATATTTCCATTTCTCTTATTCAAAGGTTCTTACAAAATTACTAAATATTTTAAAGGAAAGAAACTTTAGCAATCAGCTAATTTACCCCTTCTAATTTTAAGAGAACAAACTGAGAACTGATTCAACTGATGAATTTTTGTTCACCTTACAGAAAAACCCGAGCAAACTTTTTGGCCAAATACTTATTCTCTGATGCAAAGTAGAAGATGTCAGCAACTTTTCTTCCAAGTATATTGCAAGATAATTCCTTATCAACAGAGATCTCAAAACACAATTCACTCAAATTTCCAGATCTATGAGTTGCCAAAGCACAGGGAAAGAATACAGACATTTGCTTCTATCAAATGAAACGTGTGGGGATTAGAAAAATACCTGAACTTAAAGCACTGGAAGGGTTTCGGAGCTTGCCAATGTCAGCTCCCTGTTTAATGTGAATTTCTTTAAAATCTCTTTGCCAAATAGTCACCCATGCCACACTTGAGAGTCTCAGCTATTAGGCAGTTCATAGTCTCACAATGCACATTTTAACAGCTCTGGCTGTCAGCTTGGGCTGGTAGGTCCATTCATTTGTCCAGGTCCCATTCCTTAAGCCACGTGGAGTAAGTTTAATCGTGTTCCACATGACATTCCTTCAGGTACTTGAAGCTGGCTCCTCTCATTTCACCCTCAGTCCTTGCTCCAAGTTCAGTCTGGCCATGTTCCTCTGAGCAGTCTTCTTCTTTTTTTACTTTTTATTTTCTATTGGAGTATAGTTGATTAACAATGTTGTGTGAGTTCCAGGTGTACAGCAAAGTGATTCAGTTATACACATACATGTATCTATTCTTTTTCAAATTCTTTTCCCATTTAGGTTATTACAGAATACTGAGCAGTGTTCCCTGTGTTATGCAGTAGGTCCTTGTTGGTTACCTATTTTAAATAGAGCAGCGTGTACATGGAAGGGTAGGGGGAAGGGATAGATTGGGAGTTTGGGACTGACATGTATACAGCCTTCTTTTTCAGAATGCAGTGCGTGGAGCTGAATGCAACTCCAAGAGGCGCTTATTTGCCTGCATCGGGGAAGGTCTTTCGCCATCCTCATTCTGGGCACTTTTGTTAATGAACACGTTGGACTGACATCACACACTGTCATACGAGTAAACCAACACCAACAATCCACTGTTCCAAAGCCATTTCTAGGTCATGTCTTCCATTTTCCACACTAGCGTTAATTGATTTTGGGGGACACAATTGTACAATCTTTCACCTGTCCTTATAGGAAGTGATTAAAAGAAGTGATTCCTTAACTGTGTTTTCAGTCCATGTAAAACTGGACTGAGTTTTAGTTGTCATGAGAAAACTCGAACCTTGATAGCATACCAGCTCTTTCTAAGAAGTGTCATTCTTGAAGCCTTCTTTAAAATGTATTTGGATTATGACAAAGTCTCTTGGTGTGGCTAGTTGCCCTTGGGGGTGGCGGGCTGTGGGCCCTTCTGATGGTCTCTAGTCTCACTGCCCTCATCCCCTGCAGCCAAAGGCCTGAGAGCAAGCCTGGTCATATATCAAGAGGCCCGTCTTTACTAAGTCGTGGGGATCAGAATTAGTGTGGAGACCCCACGCCTAAAATCCACTGTGCCTAGACACCCACAGCTAGGAGTATGTCCTTTATTCTAGAGACTTGACTGATCTCTAGTTTTCATTCTATTTCCGTGGAGAGATGCATTGGATATCAACATCATGTTGTAAGAAATATGAGTTCAAGACTGCTGCAGCTTTGTGACTTGAACTTCTGGCCTGTTCTTAGATGGAGAGAACACCTATATAGGCCCTGTTAATCATCCCCACCATCTACTTCCAAGCCAGAGATAGCTATGGGCCATTCTGCCCCACAGGACCTGTGCTAGTTTCAGCCCATACTTGGGCGGCTAGGGACAGGTGATGTGTGACAATCCTGAAAGGGACACTTGAAGGCAGCTCACTCTCTACGCATAACTCTCAACCCTGTTGGAAACAAACGAACCCCTGGGTGAAATTTTCCACAAAGAACAGAATGCTTAATAGTTTAGGTCATTATGGACCTTGTTAGGATGGTTAACACAGCAGAAGAAATATCTAACGTGACAGAAATATTTCTCAGCAAATGTGGCCACTGTCAAAATGAAAAACGGATCCACTAAGGAGTTCTAGCTCCATGCAAGTTTGATTATTAGCCAAATGAATCAGTTTAAAGCTGAAACTCGATTGCTTAGCCTCTTTCTTTTTAAAGAATTCCTCTATGTGAGCTGAGGGCTCCTAAATGACTGTGGGCTGACATAATTAGTCACATGTGGTTTTTGCCCCAAGCTTTATTTTTGCAAAATCACTCCAAGTCAGGTTGAGTCTTGAAATTCAGAGTGTCCTCTTACCCTTTACTGATTGTAGGATTAACAGAATTTCAGGCTCTTGCAATAGAGAAGCATCTTGCCTGCAGACTGGAGCACCTAAGAAATAAACCTCCAAAAAGTAGAAGTGATACTCAGCAAGTGTAGCTGCCTCCTGCTAGTTTAGATAAAGTGGGTAGTATGTGGGCACACTAGATTCCAAGACTGGACCAAGGGCTCTGATAACTCTTTGTAAATACCAGCAGCTGTGTCTGAATTAGCCTCCTGGAGTGTGGGAAGCTGAGCGTTGGAGGAACTGTTTGGGCAGCGATAACCCTGTAATTGTCAACAACAACAAAAATCAACATTATGTCCTAGGAAAATGTTGACATTTATATAAAGGGTAGATGTGTATCAAAGGTTGCCCCACATGCAGAGGAGCACAAAGACGATCTAGATTCTCTTAAGATGCTGCTGTGATTCAACTATAAATTCAGATTCACTTACTAAGTGCCTACCTTCACGCATATGGGTCAATACACACATTCCACTCAATCTCCCAGCAAGCTGGTAATGCAGGTATTATTTTCTCCATTTTAAAGATGAAGAAACGAAGGCTCACAGTTTAAGTGACTTGCTGATGAGATTTATACTCTTTCCATCACTTTATTGCAATTACTTGACACATTTTTCCCAGAGAAAAAAAATCTCTGTGGTTTGTCCAGCAACAATCCAATCTGATAAAAATCTAAGCTCATCTGGCATTACTTTATGAAAAGTGTAATTAGGAAATAACCTACCTCGTTAAAATAAACCCCTGCATATGCTACCATGTATAAAATATTGAATGCTCTTTCAGGGAATGAATGGATGGTCCTACTTCCTTTCTTCTTCCTAAAGAGTCTGGTTTTCTTTTACTCTTTGGGAAAATCCTCTACTAGTGGTTTATATCAGCCCTGGGGGGAAGTGGGATTTTCTTCATACTGTGGCAAACATCAATCTCTCTGCATAGAGAATGGAATGGACTCTAGAGAGCTCTTGGGCAAAGACAACTCCCCTGCTTTGTGATTGCTTTCCTGGTCTCAGGACCACTTGAAGGGACTTTCTTCTGATCCTGGGGTTTGTGAGTTGATCTGCCGGCAAAGTGGTGATGAAAGTGGGGTATCTAGAAATCTCATCATGGCCTCGGTTTGCACAATACAAAGTGCCTGCAATCATTCAGGGTGCCCCTCATCTGCTCGTCCCTGCTCCCTTCTCTCTGTTGTGATTTTCATTGAGATGCCAGTAAACAGGGCTCTGCACTGACAGCAAAGAGGCTTTGATGATTTCCATGTTCTTGGGCAGCTCACAGATTCATCTCCTGGAAACAAAGTCTAGCCTCAGCTAAATTTCTCTTTGGTGCTGTCGAAAAGATAAATGAGACTTTTTTAAAGAGAAGTGAGAATCTTATATGTAGTGAAATCGGTTTTGGACAAGAGGATGAGCTCCTTAGTAGAATTCAGATGGAGTGTCCTGTTCCCTGACTGCACGTGAACACTTCCTTTAAAGGGTAGGCTGCCTAAGGTGGTGTTGACAATCAGATTTGTCTGTTCGTCAGTGGATTTTTTCATCTCTCATAAAAAAAAAAATCCTGGGGCTTCCCTGGTGGCGCAGTGGTTGAGAATCTGCCTGCTAATGCAGGAGACGTGAGTTCAAGCCCTGGTCTGGGAAGATCCCACCTGCCGCGGAGCAACTAGGCCCGTGAGCCACAGCTACTGAGCCTGCGCATCTGGAGCCTGTGCTCCGCAACAAGAGAGGCCGCGACGGTGAGAGGCCCGCGCACCGCGATGAAGAGTGGTCCCCGCTTGCCGCAACTAGAGAAAGCCCTCGCACGGAAACGAAGACCCAACACAGCCAAAAATAAATAAATAAATAAAAATAGTAAAAAACAAAACAAAACAAAAAAAACCTTGCCCTCGTTTCATGGTATGTAATGCTATCGTAGCACATTTACAGATAATTTCAAAAAAAAAAAAATCCTGTAATGGAGCTGTTTGATGCTTTTCTTTAATATAAAGCATCTTTAAAATATCCCTTCCCCTCTCATTATCAATGTCTGTGGCCTAGTTTCCTTATTTGGTTAAGGCATGGAGAAAATGCTGTTACGTCTATAGGTCTGATCTCTAAAAGTATTTCAGGTCACTGTTTTGTACCATAAGCCTAGGCTGAACCTCTAACCTGAACCAATATCCCTAGTAAAATAACCAATAAACCTCTTCTTCAAAGGGAATGCAGTGGTTAAAAGAGTAACTTTATTTGTACCATTCGTATCTGCAGTGAATATTTATTCATCATTTACGTGTCAGGTACAGTTCTAGGCATTGAAAATGCAGACAAATAAGACCCCATAAAATGTCCATTCTGGTAAGGAGAGATTGATAGTAATCAAGTAAAACGAATGAACAAACATCATTTTTCATCAGATCTGGGCTCTGAAGACACTGAAGTCAGATAGTTTAATAAAGAGTAACTGGGTTGTACAGAAACTCCTCTGAGGTGGTGACCCGTGAGCTGAGACCTTAATGCTGAGAACATCCAGACATGGAGGGAAAGCCTTCCATGCAGCGGAAAAAACTAACGCACAAGCCCTGATGCAAGAGCAAAGTACGAGGAATAAGAGTAATAAGATTGTGGCCTACGGGCATTAGATTCTGGGATGCACAAGTGTGACAAGATGGAAAGAGTACCAACCTTGGAACCAGAACCTATGGGTCCAAGTGTGAATCCCAACTTCTGTTTCCCCATCTTGTAAACAGGTTCATGAATACCTACTGCACAGGGTTGCCGTGTGAGGCTGGTGTGAACACAAAACAACTATTCATCAAGAGCAGGGCCATTCACTTCTTTGTTTTTGTTTTTTTTTAACATCTTTATTGGAGTATAATTGCTTTACAATGGTGTGTTAGTTTCTGCTTTATAACAAAGTGAATCAGTTATACATACACAAATGTTCCCATATCTCTTCCCTCTTGCATCTCCCTCCCTCCCACCCTCCCTCTCCCACCCCTCTAGGTGGTCACAAAGCACCGAGCTGATCTCCCTGTGCTATGCGGCTGCTTCCCATTAGCTATCTATTTTACGTTTGGTAGTGTATATATGTCCATGCCACTCTCTCACTTTGTCACAGCTTACCCTTCCCCCTCCCCATATCCTCAAGTCCATTCTCTAGTAGGTCTGTGTCTTTATTCCCGTCTTACCACTAGGTTCTTCATGACTTTTTTTTTTTTTCCTTAGATTCCATATATATGTGTTAGCATACTGTATTTGTTTTTCTCTTTCTGACTTACTTCACTCTGTATGACAGACTCTAACTCCATCCACCTCACTACAAATAACTCCATTTCGTTTCTTTTTATGGCTGAGTAATATTCCATTGTATATATGTGCCACATCTTCTTTATCCATTCATCCGATGATGGACACTTAGGTTGCTTCCATGTCCTGGCTATTGTAAATAGAGCTGCAATGAACATTGTGGTACATGACTCTTTTTGAATTATGGTTTTCTCAGGGTATATGCCCAGTAGTGGGATTGCTGGGTCGTATGGTAGTTCTATTTTTAGTTTTTTAAGGAACCTCCATACTGTTCTCCATAGTGGCTGTATCAATTTACATTCCCACCAACAGTGCAGGAGTATTCCCTTTTCTCCACACCCTCTCCAGCATTTATTGTTTCTAGATTTTTTGATGATGGCCATTCTGACCGGTGTGAGATGATATCTCATTGTAGTTTTGATTTGCATTTCTCGAATGATTAACGATGTTGAGCATTCTTTCATGTGTTTGCTGGCAACCTGTATATCTTCTTTGGAGAAAGGTCTATTTAGGTCTTCTGCTCATTTTTGGATTGGGTTGTTTGTTTTTTTGTTATTGAGCTGCATGAGCTGCTTGTAAATCTTGGAGATTAATCCTTTGTCAGTTGCTTCATTTGCAAATATTTTCTCCCATTCTGAGGGTTGTCTTTTGGTCTTGTTTATGGTTTCCTTTGTTGTGCAAAAGCTTTGAAGTTTCATTAGGTCCCATTTGTTTATTTTTGTTTTTATTTCCATTTCTCTAGGAGCTGGGTCAAAAAGGATCTTGCTGTGATTTATGTCATAGAGTGTTCTGCCTATGTTTTCCTCTAAGAGTTTGATAGTGTTTGGCCTTACATTTAGGTCTTTAATCCAGTTTGAGTTTATTTTTGTGTATGGTGTTAGGGAGTGTTCTAATTTCATACTTCTTTGAATGCTGCTAAACTGTTGGCCCAAGAAAGTTGTGGTCTTTGCTTCACTTAATCCTGAAGCATCACGTCATCAAGAAACCCAGAGGTCCTTTGGTGACATCAGGGGGCAGGCATGGAATAAGGGCAAAGGTGCTGGTTCCATAAATGCCAACTTGGAAAGAAGAATGAGAGCGGTGCTGTGTAGTGTAGCAAGTACCCTGGATTCTGAAACAGCCTCTGTGTGACCTTGGAGGGAATTCTTTCCCTCTCTGGTCTCAGCTTCTTATTTATTAAAAAAAGCAAGGTTGGACTAGCTAATCAGTAAGCTCCTTTTCAGGTCTGCACCAGGATTCTGGTCTAAGATGTTTTCTCAGGAGAGAAAAGACAACACCCAGACAGATGTGAACAGGCACAGGCAAGGCAGGAGAGAGGCAAGGGCTGTTGGGTGGTGTCAAAGCCTGTTGGTTCATGCAAGTGGCTTTTCACTGCAGGAGTCAGAATGACAAGGTTTTTATCAAGACAGCAGGCTGTTAACAGCAAGAATTAATGCTGCAAGTCACTTTCACAAGGCTCCTCCGCCTGTGTGTGTGTGTGTGTGTGTGTGTGTTTTGGGGGGGGATTGGTTATGTTTTCTCCTCCTTCCACCTCGCTGGATTATGCTGAAATGTTTCCCCCACTGGAAACAGTGTACAACGGCTCCCGCCTTGGGATGAAACCCCCCCTCAATACCTCGTGCATTGATTTGGAAGCAACAACTAAAACTGTATTCACATCGCAGCAGCTGAAGCCAACAAAAGAGCTACTGGATCCAGTGATGGCGCATTGTTTGCAGAGCTGAGCTGCTGCCTCTCCTCTAAACCGCATTAGAGACGTGACTCCAGGCTTACAAATAAGAACGCTGAATCATCCCCAAGCCTTTGGTACAGTGTTTTCCTCAAGATTTTGTAATAAGCAATTTAAGAGAAAAACAGCCCAACAAGCCAGTATTCTTTTCAGAAATATTAGCTAAAGCATATCCAGGGGCCAGAAAATAATTGCTTGCTTCTCCCGCCTTCTTGTTCTCTCACCGCTGTGTGGCTGGCCTGCCTCTTTCTGAAACTAAGAGTTGAAGCTACCTGATTCAACATTTTATTTTGCTACCACTGACATTTTAAAGTTGATAGATATCCTAGATTTGCTTTATCTACCTACCAATATGGCCCTAGAATATCTGCCATAAATAGTTTCTTTATGGAACTTACCGTCATCCTCTTTGTTACTCATGCCCTCTGCTTTTCCTCTTTCTCATTTTGGATCATAATAACCAGCCAAAAAACACTAAAATTCCACTAAGGAAATTGACAGAAAATGCAATTTTAAATATGGATTTGCATATCCAATTTGCATATGCAAAAATAAATGTATTATATGGGTACAATTACATGCATTTGTATATCTGTACGTTCTGTGTATATTATATACGAATTAAATGTGTCTGAAACGCTTTGAAACATGGCATATGTGTGGATGAGGGTACGTATGTGTTTATATAGATTTTTTCTAGATCAGACATGGCAGTATGATATAGGGAAAACAGGCTTTTAATCCAGTTACATGTAGATTGGAAAACATTGATTCCCACCTAAATTCATTCACTCTTTATTCAACAAATTCTTATCACTGTCAAACATTGTCCTGGGTACTAGCGAAATAGTGGTAAATAGGACAGATTTGCTGTTGTTAAAAAAAGTATTTTAGGGCTTCCCTGGTGGAGCAGTGGTTGAGAATCTGCCTGCCAATGCAGGGGACACGGGTTCGAGCCCTGGTCTGGGAGGATCCCGCATGCCGCGGAGCAACTGGGCCTGTGAGCCACAGTTACTGAGCCTGCGCATCTGGAGCCTGTGCTCCGCAACAAGAGAGGCCGCGATAATGAGAGGTCCGCGCACCGCGATGAAGAGTGGCCCCCACTTGCCACAACTAGAGAAAGCCCTCACACAGAAATGAAGACCCAACACAGCCATAAATAAATAAATAAATAAATAAATAAATAAACCCAAAGTTAAAAAAAAAAAGAAGTATTTTAATTTAGACTCTTGCTACTTCCAAGAGGACTTGAGCAGATCTGTACCTATTAATAAAGTTAAACTATTTTAAGATAAAACAGGACCAAAAAATATCTGAAGAAGGCAGAAATAAAGGATACTTTCAGACATGTAAGTTGAGTGAACACTGAATACTTGGACAAAAAAAATTGACTAAGCTTTCTGATGGTCAAAGCAAATAAGAAAACACTGAAAAAAAATTAATTTGCTGAAAAAAACCAAAACCTAAAGTAGGAATTTATCATGTTTTCTTTAAATATAGTAAGTGACATCTTGAATAATAACTCTAACTCTAAGGAAAGATAAAAATACTTTTCAAATATTATACTTTAAAGGTAAAAATTAAAATTATGATAATTTATAATCCAGTGAGAGCAGTTTTGATAGGGGCTCTGATAAAAAGTTAAAGAAGCTTTATTTTCCTGATATCTAATTCAAAGCAAGGAAGAGCAGCTACTGAATTTAACGTGACCATTAGACAGTGTGTCTTAAGCATTAGATCTCTTAAATGAGCTTTGGCCAAGTTGGTGTAATTACCCAGTTTATCTAACATGTACTCTAAGGCAGATATTTCATTTGATTAAAGCCAGAGCTCTAAATTTCAAATAGCAGTGCCACTGAGAGTAAGTTGACATTTATTGCTGAAAATGAAAGGTCCTTCAGAGGACCCTTTAGTAGTTCCATGTTCCCAAAACAGAGGTCATCCATTCCAATGGCCTAACCTGTTTGTGGCCCATCAAACACACATTGTATATCTGATTTAATTATTAAAGAAAAGGGCACATTGGACCAGAAGGAGCAGAAGTAAAGAATGTCCATGTTAAAAATAAAACTTAAATGCCTCCCTTCCTGGAACTCCAATGCTGGTCCTCCTTGCATGATAAGACTCTCTTCCCAGGTGCCAAGGCCATATGGACTTGCTGTGTACATGCTGGTCTGTTTTGTTTTGTTTTTTTTCTTGAAACCTTGAAGAAATGTATCCCTGACTTGTATAATGTTCTTTGTTCTGACGAGATATAAAACTGTGCTGAAAAACATGCTTCTCAGGAGGAGTTTCTCAGAGTAATCTGGGAAGCTGTCTTGCAGGCTATAGTCTTCAGTTTGGCTCAGATAAAACTCTTTTCTCTTCTTATTATAGATTGTTTATTGATTATTTTCATTGACATAGTAGACAAGCAATAAATGGTAACATCATTTAAGCAGAAAGTGGGCCGCAATTTTTTTTTTAAATGTTTTGCTTTTTTTTTTTTAAACAGATTATTTTAAAAATTTATTTATTTATTTATTTTTGGCTGTGTTGGGTCTTCGTTTCTGTGCGAGGGCTTTCTCCAGTTGTGGCGAGCGGGGGCCACTCTTCATCACGGTGCGCAGGCCTCTCACTATCGCCTCTCTTGTTGCGGAGCACAGGCTCCAGATGCGCAGGCTCAGTAATCGTGGCTCACGGGCCCAGCTGCTCCGCGGCATGTGGGATCATTCCCAGACCAGGGCTCGAACCCGTGTCCCCTGCACTGGCAGGCAGATTCTCAACCACTGCGCCACCAGGGAAGCCCCGGGCCGAAATTTTATACATAGGTTTTTGACTAACTTCCTTAAAGGTAACTGTACTTGCCATTTCTCATGAAACCTCATCTTTCTTCATGAACCTCAGTCAATTTCTATTTTTACATAAAGGATAATTAAGAATCTTTATAGTCACACAAGAAACAGGACAAAATCAAAACTCCCAATCCCTAACACCCTCTTCCCTCTTTGTTTTTCTGATTTTCTCAAAGTCACACGAAGGCTGTGTCAAACCTGACCTAGCAGGATTATTTTTTTTCAACTGTTTAAATGGGATTTTCATATGACCCAGGGGTTTACACATTAAGTAATGAGAGTGTCTCCATAGTAATGATGTTCGATAATAGATCCTAGAAAGATTCCTGCTTAGACCAGATGGCACGGCAACCCCTTGAAACTCATTTGAGGTACCATTTTTATGATTTATTATTTAGGACTTAGGCAGTGGATCAGTCTTCGGGTTGACAGGATTGTCAAGTGAATTATTGTTCAGGGGCACCACTGAGGTGACAGTTTTTGCTATTAAATAATTCAGTTTATCTGAGAGCACTTATTACTCTACATAACATGCATGGGTGAAAGACCGATGACAGAAGCATCCCCCAAACTGAGCTAGTCTCCGTACTGGAATGGTAGACTCAGGAGACCACACCCACTCCACCTGTTTATTTAGCTGGTGTTGGTGTCTCTGATTTTAATCTATTGTGAAGTGTAGTGAGGGTGGACAGGCCAGTCACGTCTAAGATCCTGGCCTCCTGTTGAATGTCTGCCCTTCTTCTGTCAAGGATTCCACAGGGATTTCTGGGCTCCAATTACCAAGCAGGAAGAAAATTAGAAATATTCGAATCATCCTCTCACTCCATTTCTTTTTTTTACAATGGAAGACTATCTTCTCATCCCTTTCCTTCTAGGAGAATAGATGTGAATTGCATGCTGCTATTGTGCTGAATATTTAATATAAGCAAGCCAGGAAGATGGGCAGAGTGTATTTTTTTTTTTCCATTGCTCAGAATCAGGTGGTCCATGAAACATGATGCCATCGGGGCTGCTGTACAACTATAGCAGACATCCACAGAGCCCCCAAAGCTCTATACTGGCTGGTTTCTTAGAACTCGCCTAGTCCAACCCTCTCATTTTACTGATGGTGACACTCAAATTCGAAAAGATTAAATACTTTGTCAAGTTACGCAGTTGACAAGAGACAGAATCAAGACTACAAAAAGGTGTTTTTTTTGGCCACTTTTGAGTGTTCCTTCATTATGAGAAGTCCAACAGATACTATATCAGATATGCAAAATTGATGTCAAAAGTAAAAGAATTTGAGAAAAAGCCTTAATGCGGGAGACTTAAAATGATCAGGTAAAAGAGAGGGCAGTGTGATGGTGTTCTTGAAAGAATGTCACCAATTACTAGGCAGGAGAAGACTATAGATGCACCTAGGGAAACAAACACTTCCCTCTGTTCTTTAGAGAATTGACTGGCACCTTCCCTGAAGGAAACATGAGCTGGGCTTAAGGAGATTTAACAAATATTAAGGGGGAAAAAAAACCCTTCATATTTCAATCTGCAGCTCAGTTATGCAAACGAATAAAGATACAAGCCATATAAGGCGCCTGTCTCTGTGCCTGTGTTTTGTGTATCTGCATGTATGCACACATATGTTTATGTATGTGTGTCTCTGTGTGTTCATGTGTTTGCACACACACATACATGTCTGTGTGCATCTGCGTATGTATGTATACAGGTGTTCCGTGTGTGCGTACTCAGGACTCAGGCACAGCGAGTGAGTGCACTTTTCACACAGAAGAGAATCCCAGGCTGATATGTACCCCAGCGCTGACATTTACCAGCTTTGGCATCTTGAGCAAGTCACATTGTTCTTCTGAATCTGTTTCCTTATCTATCAAATGGCATGTGTAATACTACAAAACAAAAAGGTCAACCAGTGTTTTTAGTCGCTTAGCCTTCTTAGTAATTAAACTGAATTGACTGCCTTTCCACAAAATTTGGTTAGATTTTATCGTAGAATATTCCAGAAGTTTGCCTCTCAAATAACCAACTGTGCTATCCCAATGCACAGACAGTCCTTGTGAAAATACGTGTTGCCTTGATCAATCCTTATACCAACTCCATGAGTGAGGAACAGTTTTCTCCACTTTACACACGAGGGGACTGAGATTTAGAGGGAAAGTAATCTGCCTAGAGTCACCCAGGGAGTTTTTGGAGGTCTGGGACACAAATCCACATCTTACTCCAAAGCCAGGCTTGCCATCCCTCTGTCCTTCACCTCACCACCGGCCTAGGCTGCTGGGAAGAACAACAATGTGCTGGCTGTGGAACTGGCACTGGCATCCTGGTTCTCTTTACCCAGCTAACCTTTGCCCTCTTCCCTGAAACATCTGTTTCTCCCTCGTAGCCCAGCTGGTCCACAATTTCTTAAAGCCAACCCTCCATTCTGCCCTAGCCGAGACACTACAAAGATGGCGGCACTGGGGGAAATTCAAACCAGACACACAGTGAGTGCTGGCTTCCCTTGGAAATACAGTGGCTGGCACATCTTAAAGCACCTGATGGTACTAGACTTGCCTTGTAAATTTCTGACAGGCATTTCACTGTTGCAGGCTACCGCTCCTGGTATTCTACCCAGGGAAAGATAGAAGGAGAACTGCCAGGACACGACTATATAATCCCTTCCTAATCCCTTGAGTCTCATAAATCCTTTAACTCTTCAAATATTGAACTATAAGAACTTGGTTTACAGAAACATTATGGTCATAGGAGGCCCAGGGACTGAGCTATGAAATTCAGAGAAGACAGGAGAACCAAAAGACAGCCAGGGGGTTACCCTGAAATTAGCTTAAATATAATCAGTGGGAAAGAGAAGCAAAATCCTATTTATAAAAGTATTACTTTTGTTTAGCAAGATAGATCGTCTCAATTTTGCACAGAAAATTGCACAGGAAAAGGCCTCTCAGTAGAGCCATTTAAAAGCAATTTAACATTTTTAATAAGGCAACTCTTTCTGATTCTCAACTATTTAGCCATGAAATCTTAAAATCTAATGAAAGTCTGTTTTCAAGAAATACTGCTTTACAAACTGTATTGTCTATTTAACAACCCAAGATTACTAACATTCTTTAGAGACTTAAATTTAATCATAATGACAACAACTGAGCTTCCTAACTGCCCTTCATGTAATTTAATGGCTATAAGCTATGGGTTAGCTTTTCTGATATTTTGTCTCAAAATTGTAAAGAAGATCAGATTTACCCAGCAGCCTGTAAATTTCTGAGCAATTTTGTCTTGTTCCCAAGCAGTCACTTAGAAACATAAAACAGAATATATTGCACGATAAATAAGAACCTTTGAGAGGTTTGGCATTTCGTTCATTAACAGTTCTTCAAAGGATCTGAGTGGGAGTTATTCCCATCATGTAAGTGCTGAAACCATGGCACCAGGAGAGGTGACAAGGCCAGCGTCACTCCATGAGCCAGACGGGAGGATCAATTTTCCTCACTTGGAAATTTCTCTCTCTTAAGGGCAGTGGACAGCACATTGGGCTAGTATTTGGTAGATCAGGGCTCTGGGCTACCTTCCAAAGGCAAGTTGCCTTGCTGAGGCTCAGATTCTTCCTCCAGAAGGTCAGGATGATCATAATACTGACCTCATGAGGTTTCGAGAGGATTTGATTCAACGTAAGAAAGTGCTGGCCAACCAAAATCTTCCCCTTTAAAGTAAGAAAGTCTTAGCATGTTTAGAGTTGTTTCTCTGTATACCTATTCTAACCAGGAGCAAATACACAACTTTGTTTGCAGCATAATCACTCCTGCCGTTTAAAACCACCCTTTTCCATTGCCATAGACTGGCCATAAAATGTTTACCTGGGTCCCTGAAAGTTACAAAAATGTGTGAATGAACCAGCACAAACCACTCCATGGCTAGAAAAGCAAATTCAGCATCGACGTGTCTATGGATGGCGTCTTTTTGGCTACCATCCAATGCAGCCTCTATGCACACTTCTTGCCTCCCTCCATGGCTTTGTTGTTCCCCATGACTAGCTCACCATCGTACAGACACCTTATTTGACTTCTTGCTTATTTTACTTATTTGCTGTCTCCTGCAATTAGATGGTAAGCTTCATGCAGGCTTATTTGTCTTTTTCATTCACTGTCATATCCTTCTCAGCAAGAACAATGAATGATTGACATACAGAAAAATGAATGAATGAGGTCCAGCTCGTGACCATCATACAAATACTCATATATCTGCAGCCAAAGGAAACCTGGAAACTATTAGAAATGGTCTGTTAAGGCTTATGCTGCTTTTAATGTTTCAATTCTAGTATGTCAAGGCCCATAAAATAATTTGGTTATTTTTTAATATTTTCTACCACTGGCCTTGTCAACAGTTTCTTATTCAAGTTATCTTTGTCCCTTTAGTTTTTATTCTCTCTACGAAGAAGGAATATAGCTCACGCCTCAGGTATTAATCTTAGATTTATAGAAAAAAATACAAGCCATAATGAGGGAGTACTATAGACTGAATATTTGTGTCCCTCCCAAATTCATATGTTGAAACCTAATTCTCAATATGATGGTATATAGAGGTGGGGCCTTTGGAAGATGATTAGATCATGAGGGCCAAGTCCTCATCAATGGGATTAATGCCCTTATAAAAGAGACCCTGGAGAGCTCCCTCATCCCTTCCCCTATGTGGGGACAGAGTGAGATTATGAACCAGGAAGCAGGCTCTCACCAGGCGCCAAATCTACCAGGGCCTTCATCTTGGACTTCCAGCCTCTAGAACTGCCAGAAATAAGTTTCTGTAGTTTACAAGTCACCCAGTCTATGGTATTTTGTCATAGCAGTCTAAAAGGGCTAAGACAGGGAGTCTCCACCTCCATTAGAACTTATGTGTAAATTTCAAATCTACTCCCCTAAGCAATTACTCATCATTTACTATTCATGAATTTCCACTGTACACTCTATTGCAAGAAACCAAAGTGTGATTATTAACAGCACTAATAATAAACAGGCACAAATGTTTTTTATCACCCTCTGTTCCCACAGTACTTGGGAGATCTGTCAAATTATTCTGTGGCAGATTGGAAAGAGGGGGTTGTGTTAGAAGTCATGACCCAACCGCTAGTGACGCTGCTTCCATATTTTACAGTCTGGGAATCACTAGTTAGAAAATTCTAGTTTTATTCACTAGCTGCAAGAGTAGAAAATGAGCCTGCGGGGATCTTTAAAGAGAAAGAACCAGTGGAAATGAAACAGAAGAACTGAAAACCAGAAAAATCCCACGAGAGTGTTGCTTTCCTGAATCGTTGAAAGGGGCTTTTCTCCGCCTTTTTACAATCACACAGAGAGTGGACAAGGTTTGGTGACACAGAAAAGGGATACTTCTTTCTGAATTTAATTTCCTCAGGTGTCTGGCTCCTTGAGTTTGCAACACTCTTCATTTTATAGGATCTTCCTACATAAAACTCCGCACTTTGCTTGTATAGGAAGAAACAGAATGTGATTCTATTTTCACTTCCAGAGCCAGTGCAAACACTTATTTGTTAGATGTTGTTGAAGAGAGTGAAAAATGATGCAGATGATGGTGGTGAAGTGTCTTAACGTCACCCTGTCCCACCTACGATTTTGATGGTTCCTTTCTGACCTGCACTTGGTCACTTCTCCTGCTCTCAGGGAATTTTCCAGATAAAACCCTGTGATTGGCTATCCATAAGTAAGAGACACAGTAGGGTTTAAATTTATCTTGTCTATTTCCAGAGAGAAAGATGCAATGTAGACAGAGAAGGATGTCCTGTTTGAAGACATTTGCTTCATCTTAGAATGTCTAAATTCGTCCCCAAAATGTGCATATACATTACAAATACATTTATTTCTCTTTTAATTTTATCATGGGGAGTCTTTGGTGCTTTGACCTAGACCAAGTGGTGACGGCAGGAAAAGTAAGCTTGGGACATTATCATTTATAATATGCAGAGAAAAGCACTCACCAGCACTGACAGTGATCGCTTCGATAAACTGCTCTCTCCAGCTGTTTGTCCCAACCACGAGGGCTAGGTTTGTCTTCTTAATAAGTTTGTCCACGGTACTCTAGAGAGGTTGAAAAGAATCAGAAAATAATTGCCGGGTTGGTTAAGGCCTCGGGAAATCTCAGACCTTGATGATTTTGAAACCCCAGAGTTATCTAAAGGGTAGCAAATGTTAGGCTCAGAGCAACAGTAGTGACATCAAACACTGTTACGAGTATGCAAACAAGCATAGTCCTTTCTTGGAAACATCCTGAAATGGAAACTTCTTCATAGCAAATACAAGCCTCCTTCACTGCCTAATAGCCAAGGAAGAATAGCCTCACCGGTTACAGCTGAGGATGCTGCAAAAGCCCATCCCTTCTCCTCAGATGCTTCATGAACTTGCTTCTCTCCTGGCTTCATCTAGAGTGTGTGTCTGCAACTGAATTAACCCCCTGCTCAGCACTACCTATCGGTGGATAACTGAAAGTGGCAGAGAGATTACGAAACTAAAACCTGTTCTTATTATACTTTTGTTGATCAATGAAATGCAGTCAGACAGCAAAGCCTCAAGACTGCTGCTGTGTGATCATTAATAAATGGATTTTTCCTTGGCTACTGGTTTTGTCAGCCTGGTGGCTGATAGAGAATTCATCTCACCTGACGCCTGCTGCAAACAAGAAAAGACAAGAAAACGTCAATTTGTATGGTTCAGGGCAAACTGCAATGACCTTGCACTGAATTTCCCCCTGCTTTACGAGCTCTGAGCCTCTTATTTTTCTGTTTCTTTAAGACCTGTTTTAGGCACTTGCTTCTGTACAATCAGCACGCTTAGCTTTCTAAATGAATGTCAGTTCATGCAACAGCAGGAGCAGCCAAGTGTTCACAAGAAAACTAAGTAAGCAGATGCGCCCAAAGCGCTACCACAAATCGCAGCAACTACAGGGAGAAGGGTCACTTCCGGGACGTGAAGCTGCTCTTCCCAGAGAGACTACCACACCGAGTTGCCCACGACACGCCCCGCCCTTACTGTCACAGCATCCTCGAATTCCCACTTTTTGCAAAGAGTCAGAAAACACGTATTATTTGTCTTGGGTCAAAATCTGTACATGTTTAGTGCGGTGTCCCTGAATTGACTAAGGTTTGAGAGAGAGAGCGTGTTATTAGCTAACCGGGAGGAAGGAAAATGTGATCCCGGGGGCCCGTGCAGAAGGCCAAAGCTACATCAGAATGTCAAGTGTGTTAGTTCAACCGTCATTGCAACTGACTTGAAACATTGAGACGATAATAAACATGAAAGGGCCCATCTCCAACTGGCCCACTCTGTATTTTCAACATCGTCCTTTGCTAGATTGTTTGTCCTTATGGTGGTGACCTTTCGGCCTCTAGCTTTGTGTCTAGAACTGCTAGTGCCACTGATAATAGCTGTAACCGTCAGGGCTCTTGGCCACCATAGCCAGAGGCACATGACAAGCATCTGACTTTTCTCTGGACTTGGCCAATCTCATCAAGCACTCTGAGTGTCTCGGTTGATGCCAATTCAAAGTTCTGTGTAGAATGTAACAAGAAATAACCTTGACTTTTCCTAAATGTGATGGAAACTTGGGGCAGGTCTCTCCAAAGAAGCCCTCTTTACTCTAAAGCCAAGGCAGAGAATCCCATTAACTGGGGGATAAATAATTGAAGAGAGAAACTGCTCTAACAGTTAAACACAGACTCGCCTCAAAAAATATCTCTGAAGAACAAAGTTTTAAGATAAACTAAACTTAAAATGTATATGCATAAAATGTATATATGTATATATAATGTATATATATAAAACCTCGGGTAGATTGTAAACTTTAGTTCATGTTAACCCTGGCGGACTATGAGATAGCCTGGGCTCTTCCCTGGACTTAATTTACATATGTGTCCTCTCTTGACCTATAGGAGGAGAGGAGTGAATAGGAGAGGACCAATAGGAGGAGAGGAGGAATTTGAAATCTGATTCTTGAACATGGCCATGGACACTGACCTGGAGGTTTCCTATATGTCAGTCATCAGCTCTTCACGGTGCTAGTCTGCAGCAATAGTTTTAACCTCACTCTCAGCCATGGGTGTTAGAAAAGTCCAGCCCTTGGTCACAATATAGTAAACAAGAAGCCAGTGGGCAAAGCAGACTCGGACATTGTGAGGTATCAGCCAGATTTGGGTCTTTCATGCAGTTCTGAGGGCTTTGAACAATTTCTTTAAAACAGCTATGGTCTAGAAAAAATTTCTTAAACAAATAATATGATATCAACATTGATGCTTGAGGGCACTTCAGAAACATGCCCCAAGGTACCCTTCAGTGTTAACAGTAACTGTCCTGATGAACTTTGAGGAGATGGGAGGAAACAGTCTATGGCAGATATTCTAGGAAGATAAGTACCCCAAACAACTGGACTTACGGAGAGAGACTTGGTTGACTTTCAAATGCTCGGATCACTGGAGTGGTTACCAGAGAGAGCTTTGGACACAAGAAAACTTTTATGCCTAGAAGACTGGGCCCTGCCATACCCTTCCTACAGGAAGTGACCGTGATTGCTCTTCCTGGTCACGGGTGCATGGAAGGGGAGTGCTCGGGTGGTCCCGTAAGGAACAGTGCATACAATCATTCCCCATGAGAGTCCTGGGAGGGGTGGGGGACAAGCGTTTATAGAAATGCCAAGCTGTAGAATCTCTGTTGTCGCAAGTGGCACCACGCCCTCTGGTTCCAGGTGAAAAGGGGGTGCGTGACGAAGAGTGAAGATGGAGACGGGAACAGATGGGTCCACAGAAATGGACAGTCTCAGATACCCGTGCCTCAGGAATCTCAGGGAACTTGTGCATATACCAGTCAAGTGTGTGCAGCGAGCCAGGTTCTGGATGAAACGCCAGGTGGGCTCTGATGGTCGGGGTCTGCCTAGAAAGCACTAGTCCCAGCGTTTGCCCTGCTCCTTCTTTCTATGGGAGTGAGTGAGAGGAGTTAACACATCCATCCACAGTGGCCTGAAGGGGAAAGTTTAATTGCGATTTTATCTTTTAAATGCCACTTTAATTTGCAAAGACATTTTTCTTTCCACCTGTCGCCTCTCAGGCACCGTCATTTGTGAACTAAATTAGAAAAATACTGAACGGGCCCAGCAAAAGGCAAAGAAGCCACTACTGTGAAAACTCCAGATATGATCTGAGGCTTTTAGGTTGGTGACTTGATTCTCCCTTTTGGAATTTTTATTCTGGTTTTCCAAACAGGAGCAGAATCTGCTTAAAAAAAAAATAAGTGGGGAAAATGCTGCTGTGCTCTGGCTTGTAGTTCTGGAAAACCAGAGAGAGGCTGCTCCTTTTCATGTCCCACTACAGAACGCAGGTGCGGCTCTCCCGGGGGCTTCTAGGTGTGAGGACCACGTGAGTGAAAAGGGATGGGAACTGGGGCAGGGGCCGAGGGAGCAGCTAAGAATGGTCGAAAAGGTTCATTTCAAAGTCCTAAGCTCACCCTAAGGCGCATCTGCTTAACTTCTGAAAAATGACTTTCCTCATCTAGAGAACTGGAAATCCAATTTCATCAGCCCAGTTATAAACTCTCCAGTTGCAGGCACTCTGCCTTCAGTTTGATTGTGTTCAAGTGTCCTAGGATCTTAAGAAGGTGACTGCATAATATACGAGAGCTTGTCAACGGCATGTTCCACAGGGAAAGCTTACCATCCTTCCTCCAAAACAAAAGCCTCATTTTCAGCAGTGTCAAGGCTTTGCTTCTACTAGATTGATTAGCTTTTTCAAACAAAGCATGGTTTCTCCCACACATAACAGTCTCTTGGAATCCATCCTTGCCTCTTCCTTGCCATCCAAAGCCCTCCCTTTAGGGCACCTCTGACCTTGCACAGTGATGAGTGCCACCCACCAGACCCCGGTTCTGACACTGTTTAATTTACAGGATCTCTTGGTTCCCTACCAACTCGCGTATCCCATTTCTGCTCTACAGGCCTCTCCATCAATGAGCCAGTTCCTGAAATTACATCTGCCTCTCGTACAGCATAGACCGACACTATGAACCGTCTTGGTGCAGAGATGGGCCTGGCCTCCCTGATGGGCAATGCCGGTGAGCGTACCTTGAACTCATAGGATTCTTCAATGATCACTTCCAGCCTGGTGTGCTCTCCCAGAATGGGCCGCCCCATCTCTGCAATGCGCCTCTCCTCCTCCTCTTTGCTGGTCAGCGGTTGCTTGTCATCACATTCCTCTGCGAAAGGGAAGGGCGAGAGAGTGAGAATGGACTCAAATTTAGTTGGAAATCCCTGGATCCTGCTACAAGAAAACCAAGAAGGAAGGAAGCCCTGATGACCTACTGAAAGTCCCTGGGGTGGTGCCGTAAGGCTGGAGGGGAGAATTGGACAGACGCTTGCTGTGTGGGGCAGTGATCACTGTGACAGCAAGTGATCATAACATCCCACAACCTAACCACCTGCCAAAGGGCAGATCAGGAAAAGCAACTTATAGGGCCATATCACTGGTAAAGACTCTGCCCACACGTTGTCTGCGTTGAGGGAATCAGCCAGCTGTCCCCTGGGACACTGGCTCACCTGGTTGTCTGTACACATCCTTTTAGCACATGACCAAGAGGAAACACAAAGTTCCAGAGCGACTCAAGGAATGTAAGACTCTGGCCTCCTCCTCTCCACTTTCTAGAGGCAAAGAAAATGCCCCAGGGCCAAAGAGATGATAGATGGGAAATTCTGATCTTAGCCTCTCACTTGCCAAAAGCCCCTGCTGCAAGTTAAGAAGCAGAACATCCACGAATTCCACGGTTCAGTAAGATGCCTGCGCTCCAGAACTGCCTCTCTCTGGTGCAAATCTGAGATGGGTTGGGAGGTCCTTGACCATGTTAACGTTAAAGGAAACAGTGAGAGCGAGGGTGAGGCCTCTGGGAAGTTACTACTTACTCACCATGGGGGCGTGATTGTTTCCGGAACCACCATGTAGCTTACAATCCAGGAGAGGCTAGTGAGTGCTCAGAAAATGCTAATGGACTTGAGAGTCCATTAATGAGGGGAAGCTCACAGATGGCTCCTCTCTGCGTGAAGGTCATTAGGATAAATCCCAGACTGAAAAGGCCACGCACATGTGAAGGACAAACAGTACTCCTGTCACCACTCAGCCTCCTGTCCTTCAGGCTCAGGATGCTGGAACAGGACAGGCCACTTCCCCTCACAGTCAAGCTGAACGGACCCCACCTCCAAGGAAGTAGTCTTGGTGGTATAGAAAGACCGCAGCCCTGACGCCCTTGCTTCTAGAACCTTCCAGGCAAACTGCCTGCAACAGGAGTCTGTTGACTGAGGAGAGATGAGGAAGGGAGGGACTTCTAGCCCAGACTCCTTGCCTTTTGCATTTAGGCATCAGCTATTGCAGGAGTCCACATCTCCCATCCCATCCCATCCCATCCATGGCTTCCCTCTGCTGAGGGACCCTGCCTTGGTGGCTTCATTTGATGCTCTAGCAAATGATGCAGAAGACTAGCTCCTAGGCCAGTTGTTGACTACTGGGCCACGGAGCAGTTGGGCCAGAGGCACTGCTAGCATTTTATATACCAAGTGTCAAAACCAAGCAACAGGCAAAAGCAGAAGGTAGCGTATCAAAGAATTCTTTATTATGTATTCAATAGTGTCTTCCTAAAAGTATATTTCAGAATCTGCTTTCCTATCCCCAGTAATTACAGGGCCCCAAAGAAATTAGAAGAAGACTAAAAATAAGCAATTTTGGACTAGCCAAAATCTGTTAAGTGTTAGCAGATGCAAAAGAGAGGTGCAAGTAGATTAATTTTAATGGTAAAAGTTATAATATTTCTTATAGTAGGCTTGGGAAGTTATGACCCAAGGGAAGGCAAAGGTTTTTGATTGGTGTCCCCATGATTTGCCCTTGAAATTAAGTGTGTAGAGTCAAGGGGGTGAGCTGAGGTATGTGAAGTCCCATTTATCCAATGCTCAAATCAATCATATTTTGATTCCCACTGCTTTCCGATCTTGAGCCCAGGAAAATGTTATTAGAGTTTTCATAGGAGCAGGTTATATTAGTGTCTTTGTTCATAACCTTGGCTGAACATGGATATTTTGGAGACTTACGTCAAATAACAATTATTTTTCCAGAAGAAAAACTATTACAACTTAGATTTTAATTTGAATTACAAAGCCATTTGGGGGAGAATATTTATTATGTCCCCCTTTTAATAGTTTACTTATAAATGGGAAGTTGCTTTTAATGGGATTCAAGTCAATTCAGGTAAAAAAAATAGAGAAATTATGAAAGAAAGGTGATGCGGTGACATTGTTGAAAACCGCATTTCACAAAATGAGATGATTTGGAACATGGTATTAAATGAATGGACATGGTAGTAAATGAAATCAAATCACATAGTGAGTGAAAAGGTTATTCCCTTTTTAATCATCCTTTAGTCCTTCTGATGAAGAAGTTTGGTGCTGTCAGGTCTGTAACTAGTTCTTGACATTAGGGTTTCTACCATTTAGGAAAGAGAAAATAGTTCTCAGGCATAGAGCATTTGACTGCACTGAGTTAGAAGTTAATAACTTTTTTCATTCTAAAAATTTTAACCTTACTTTCTATATATGACAAATACCAGCTTTCTATTACTGTTAGTGACTTAAAGTTTTTTTTTAAAAAAACAAATCTAGTGAAGTAAAAACATGAGGCAAAAAATTGCATGACGTAAATAATAGCATAGTTGGTATGCAGCCAAAGGAAATATTGTAAAAGAGGTATGAGAAAGAGCAACATTTTAGGAATTAATGCCTTAACAGATCTCATACTAACCTAAAGAAAAGCAGGACACCTTGTTTCTATCACTTTCTATATTCTTGCTCCAAACTAGACTTGAATTTAATGCCACACTTTATTCCATTGTCTACCCATCTGGAAAACCTTCCCCATTTTCATCTAGCTAAATCCTACTTACCTTTCAAAACCCTACCTCTTCTCGCATGAAATATCCCTCAGTTGACCTATTTAGGAATGACCACTCTAACTTTAAATTAATTCTGAATATTTGTTGTGTGTACATATTAAACATGGACACTTCTAATATACTACTTTTTAATATTTAAACTACCTTTACCTACAAATATCCAGCATGTAAACTTACCAAGATAGAACAATATGTCTCATTGCTCTTCGAATTCTCCTCATATCCCTCAGAGCCTATTACTATGTATGGAAAGTAGTAGGTGCCCAATAAGTATTTGTCATGTGACTGTCCAACTCACTGTTAGACAAGCCTCTTCTTTGCTCTATGCATATAGTAAAGACCATTTGTTCATTTCACACATGTCATTGCACTCCTACACTATGTCAGCACACTGAGGCCCCTCCCACCTTGCCTCTTTTTCCAGGAACTCATGGTCTAGTGGGAAGTGAGGCATATAGATGGGACAACTTCTAGTACAGCAAGGTAGGGGCTGAAGGTCCAGGGTCGGGGAGCAGCTCCCTCTGACCGAAGGAGTCAGGGAAGGCTTCAGGAAAGAAGAGATATTTGAAATTGGCCTTGAAGCATGTATAGGAGCTTGCCAGGTGAAGGTGGTGGGAAGGCTGGCTAGGAGGTAATAGAGGAAGGAGGGGCATTCCAGGTAGAAAGAAGTCAAAGCACAAAGGCATAGTGTCATGGTAGGGTCAGGGCTATTTTCACTTAATAAACATCGTGAACATTTAAGAGATAATTATACTTATATGTAACTGAGAGAAGACAGCTGGATAAATCCTTTTATTGCTCTATAATGATACAGATAAATTAGCATTTGTGATCCAGATTTTTAAAACTGGCAAAGAAGAGAGCTAAGCTTATTTTTTTAAAGCGTCTTCTCTTTAGGTATCTTTTATTGAATAGGGAAATCGTTTAACAGCATATTTTTTGATCACCTATTTTTTTTTCACTTTGAGTGCTGGATCAAATGCAGTTCATTTTACTGTGGCCAAGTCAGTTTCATTTCCTTATTTATGCATATGCTGTGCTTTTAGTTCTGCTTCTCAGGTAGAGGAAATTCTCTATGTAGTCCTGTTTATCTGTATATGTACATATATATGTACATATTTTTAAACTCATCATATTTTATTGAGGAGCTGATAATAAATTATATAACATCATGGTCTTAACCAACCAACCCAACTTAAAGATCAAATGCATAATTAACGGCCATGGTTAAAATCAGTATTGACAGGACAGAAAACAATCCTGTGATGAAATCATCGGTAGGGGTCCTCCCCTCTCCTGAGTAATTGATTTTGCAAATGACACATCACAATAGCTAATAGGTACCTGGGATCTGGGAAAAGCAGAATTATGAAAAAGCTGCTGTTAATGCTTTCTGGATCAGGCTGCATTTTGAAGCCGCATCACTGTAAGAGGTGAAGGGCTGAGAACACGAATTTCTCTTAGAAAACAATACAACCCACGTGGAGATCTGCACCCGAGGAGCTACTGTGGATATTCTTGAATGCACTTGCAATTTTTTGTCTCGACAAACAATGTAAAATTTGGAAAGGGGTACAAGGCCAGCGGTGGGACAATTTGCTTGTGGTTATTTTAATCCTTCACTCAGATCTGTGCTGACAAGTCTGAGAGCGGAGATCTCTTGACGTTTTTCAGTACCTGGCTGGCCTCTTTGATTAGAACCTAAAGAGACTGGTACTTTATTTCCATGAGGAATACTCTGGAACAACTCTGCAGTCAGGGCTGCATGATTATTGAATGGGGGTGTGGGATGCGAGAACGAGCAAAGTCTTACTGAGGCAGGCAGAAGTGTTTCTGCAGCCACGACCAGTGATGGGCGATGGTAACAACTGAAGAGTGAGTATCCGTGTCCTTATCCAGACACTTGGTAACTTAGGGCAAGGGGCTCACACCCAGGCTCTAATCCTACAGTCGATCTGGGATAGCTTTGTTATCCTTTAGTCACCCTGTCAATGTTCCCCTCTGGAGAAACCCCACAGATGTACTGTCATCTGTGCATATTTGGCTAACATCATGTTGCCTGGAGGAAGGAAAGGCAGACTCTGGGAAGAAAGACAGCTTGCTTTTAAAGACATTTCATGACATTTGCAATGAAAGGCCCATGTTTAAGCAGCAAGATTTGCAAGAAATCTGGAGTATACTGAAACTTGAGAGGCTATTGGACTCAATCTTCTCTGTAGGTCCATGCTTCCCCCTCCACCATGCGTCCCGTCCTGGGCCGATGTGGTGTCTTGTTGCTGACTCCTCATACCCACAACTGCAGAGAAGCCACGGCATTGTGTAGCAATGCTTTAGAGGCAGTGGGGGTGAACTGTGTCACTTTAATGTCAAAAGACCGAAAGAAACCTTGAAGGCAATTAAACTGTGGTTTTCAAGGACCGTGATGAAATGAGTACCTGCGATGGTGATTATAGTAGAGGGGATCGGATGTTCTCTAGCATGAACTTTCCTGAAGACAGGTTGGCCTAGCAAAAGGACAGGCAGAAAATCAGCAGACTGGATTGCACTGGTTTGCCAGAAGAGCTCTGTGGAATTAGTAAGCTGAATGTCATGCCCAGATGCACACAGCGCAAGCAATGTTAGTTTGGGGACTGAGTGGTCAGAGGTCACTGTTACGTAGGTTGAAGAAGTGAGCGAGTAAATAAACGGGGCAGGTGTTCTAGGAGTCCAATCAGATTGTGTGAATAAAGCACACACCCCACAGTAGGGGTGCAGCCAGATTCCTGCAGGTGTCTGAGATGGAGTATCTATGCCTGTCAAGTTCCTGCTTCCAGAGGCATCACGAAACAATGAAAAGCACTCGGTGTGATGACAGGTAGCCTCCATTTACAGCCTTTTGGTGCCAACAACATGGCCTTAAGTAGGCCATTTCTCCAGTTACTCCGTGTGTGAAATGGAGATAATAGTGCCTGCTCTGTCCATATCACAGGTCTGTGCGAGGGTCAAGCAACGTAACATCAGGGAACATGCGTATTTGTTTCCTGGGCAGTCTGAATGGGAGAAGGTTGTATACACCGGCAGGTTTCACAAGGGTTCACCATTGTCACAGTGACTGGCTGGATTACCTAGTTTAGGGTTTTCATGAAACTCCTGGTTCAACTGACTGCCTGCTTTTCGCTTCTACCAAGAGATCCCAGAACTGACCTGGAATCATGAGATTGGGACTCTGCAAATTCTGCCATGTGCTTTCCGTCTAAACTTGGGCAAGGTGTTTCTTTTCTCTGGGATTCAGTTTTCTCAATTGCGCAATGAAGGCAAACTTGAAGGGGATTTGTTTCTCTAACCTATGTACTGGAGTGACTAAAGTGTGTTTAACTGTCGGAATTTTCATAGCTTGGCTTCCTGAAAAAGCCATGTGCGTTATGAAGACTATCACATGATAAGCGTAATATGATTGGAAGAGTAACTTTTAAAAAGGTATACTGACCGTTACATACTTTTAATTAATTAGGGAACTTTTTAGCTGCCTGTTTGGGGACAGAAACATGCCTCTATCTTTCCAAATTGAGCCAGAATACTTAATTTTATTAAAAATATCCAAATTAATGTACTCTAGTTTCCCCCTTTTGAGGTCCTCCTCATTTTTCATTTGACTGGAATTCATACTGATGGTATTTCAGAGACATAGCGAGGCTTTGGATGGAAAAGGGATTAAGATGCAGGTAGGAATGTACAAGTTGGGAGAAAGGAACTAAAAGTGCTGGGTTAAAATAGTCATCACATGGCCTTGGACTTAAAGTTAGAGGGCCAGGCTCTGAGCCCTGGATGGGTGACTGGAGTAGATTGATTAATATCTTTGAACCTTCATTTCTTCTCCTATAAGTGAGAACAAAAGATCTTATTCCATAAGGTTGAGGATTAAATGACATAATGAATAAGAAATGTTTTCCAAATTCTAATGAGCTATAATGTATAGGGGGTTATCATGTTATGTGCCTGGAGGGTCAAGGGGGAATTACATCACAGGTCCCAACAAGGGCCTTTCAATGAGGCAAAGTCTGAGAGCAACAGGTGAAGATTTGCAAATTCCAAAAGCACCTCCAGCATTTAATGTCCATCACTAATGACATCTCTGAAATAGAGGTACTGGGTTGTGGACCAAACGACTTTTTCAATTTCCATATATCCTGCTTCAAACTTAGATTTTCACACTTAGCTGCACAAGACTGCATAAAAGCTGCAGGCAAAGTCCAAGAGTTAGATTAATTTTCCTTTACTGCCCCTGCATCTCAAAGCCTTGACTTCAAAGCCTCAAACTGACTTCAAAGAAAAGCTCTCCAGGGCTTACAGCTGGTTTTCACTGTGTAGACCTAAATTTTAGAACTTTCCCCAGAGGCATCTATAGAGAGTGGATCCCAGGCATTCTGGCCTGGTTCCGGAGAGGAAGGATCATGTAAAGTGAGAGGAACAGGCCAATGTGGAAATTCCCAGAGGGTTCTGCAACTTTCTCTCATTTTAACTGCATCAATTTTGGGTTTTGGGAAGAGGTGGTAAAACAGAAAAATTGCTATTGAAGGTTAAAGTTCAACCTATAAGAAAGAGCTTAATGAAGTACATGAAATAATAGAAAACCTTTGAAAGAAGTGATTCTGTCCTCTTGGATGCATGATGTGTCCGAGACAGAAAATGTTGGACGTTACTGGTGGGGTATTCTAGAACTTGATATGAACAATTTCTGAGAAAAGAAAATTAGGGTCCCATTACCTAGTTACTACAAAGGAAGACGTTTCAACGGAAGGAAGGCCCTAAAAGCAAAATCCTGACATATTCAATGATAAAACAGGAAGCTATCCAAACACATAAGTGCGTTTTAACAAGGCATTCTACCACTAAAGGTTTTTAGTTAAGGTCTCATTATCAGGCTGCCCAGGGCCGAGGGAGCTGTAGATACTATACTATTCCTCAAATGGTTGACTTTTTTTTTTAAAAATTACTTCAAGGAAGCCATGAAGACTGGCTTGCCAAATTTCTACCTTCCTCAAAGCTCACGAGGATCATTAACTTACTGGGTGATAGAATCAGAATATCTCCAAAAAGATTTCAATAAGTTCAAATGATGGGATGAAAAAAGGAAGATTAAAGTTTTAAAAGTAAATGTAAATTCCTGCACTCGGATTCAAAAATAGCATATTCGGCAGTGCAGAATTTGAAAGACTTGACCTAGGAGAGTGTCAGGTGAATCAGGTTTAAGAAATCCTCTCTGAGCACTTGTTCTATTCAACATTTTTATCCTTTTCAATTTCTATGTCTCCGGGAGTCTATGAATCATTTTGTCATTAAATGCTGTGTCTGGAGAGAAGAAGTGGAGGGCAATAGACCATGTGAAATTGGACGCGTTCAGAAAGTTCCACTTTGGACAGAATCATGTTTAAACTTCTTGATCATGAGTTTACACTGATGGTGGTTTAAGTTAACGCCACCCCGCACCATAACATTTTCAAACTTAGAATGTTTGAAAATATTTCCTTTCTAAATATTTTGTTTCGCTATCTGGTTTCAGAAAAAAATAATTAGAATATTGATATCTGCATAATTATATTGGAAAATGCCACGGACATTAGGATGGCCTTTAGAGACATCTTCAACCTGCAGCTTCAGACAAATCAGGCCTACCATTTGATATGTATCTCCCTCTCTAAATCTACATAGATGATTCTGAAAGGGTGAGAAAATATTTAGGGTCAAAAGAGAGGATGCTGTAAGGAAATATCTTTCTTCTCTATGTAAGGAAATAGCTTTAGAGTTGTGCTGGCTAAAAAATGCAATCAACAGCGGCTGGGTACCATTATGAAATTAAGGGTTTTAAACTTTTTGACCGACGTTTTGAGTTTCTACAGAGCACTCTGTAATCCACTGCAAGTGGCAGACATAGTACTCATTACCATGTTAAGAATGCTAAAACTTCTCAGATTGGTGTGGTGGGATGAGGGGAAGGCATACTTTACCTTCTCCCAATAGGGCATTATCTATGATTAGGACCCTGAGCTTGGGCCATGGAGTGGGCTTGCATGTCAACTCCTATGTTTCCTTGAGACTAGCAATTGTTTTATTTATTCTGGTACTCTCTGGAGCATCTAGCAAGGTACACTCACATCACCAGTGCTATGTGAACATCTGTAAATTGATCAGTGTCAAAATATGACCAATTACAGGTTCTCCACACAAATTTGCTTATAAGTAAACACAGCACACACCTTGTTAATGTGTAAAATGTTAAATGTGTAAAATCAGCAAAAGCACACCATGTGCCATAGCTAAATGTTAATGCAGGGTACATAAGATGTGGTTTTTGTTTGATATTTAAGGGTATTTGGGGGAAAATGAAGAACATTAAAAAATTGTCTTACCATACAGGTATTTTCCTTCATTAAAAGGAAATAAAAATGAGAAATAATTTTTTAAAATGTAAACAACTCACGGTACAAAATAAAATTTGGTTCATTAGACTTAAAAAATTCATACCTGTTATTGTGAAGCCACCTAAAAAAGAAAAAAAGAAAGGAAATGTTACAATTTATTTAATTTACACTCTAAATAACAAATACCAGTGACATCAGACCGCCTGACAACCCATCCAAAGTACAAAAACTTGCCAAATTGTACATACAATTAAGAAAAATATGAAAACATCCATTCATGACTTAATCGCTAATCATTCTTTTAAGATTATGAGCTTTAGTGCACAAATTTAATTCTTGTGCATACCTAAGAAAGCACTGATTTTTTAAAAGGTTATACTGAAACCAAAGTGGAATGTAAACTATCCAACCTTCACAAAATTATGAGGCCAATGGCTCTAAACAACAATCTTGCTAATGAATCAATAGAAATAAAAGATAAGTCAGAAAGCTACTGTAGCACCTGATAGAAATGGAAAATAACCTAGAAAAATGGAAAGGAAATGCAAGAAATGAAATGCTTACCAAGCTCATTCAATAACAGGGCTGTGAAGGAAACAGACAAAGACAAACACAGAATAAGAGACCAGATGAATAATGAAAGTAAGAGGAATATCAGCAGAAAGAAATCCAGGCAGATCTGATTACAGTGGTAGGGAGCTGCTACTAAAAAATTGGTGCACGCCAAGTAAATGTGGCATTGGGAGTATTTCCAAATGATCCCAGCACTAATTTCTGCAAACGTGTGTGACTGATTCTATATATATAAACAATTCACTTCATATATTATTTCTTGACATTTAAGAAAACATTTCTACCATATGTTTACACACAATACATATATCTAGTTTGCCAAATATAGTAGAAATATTTTATGAAGTTAATCCTAAACCTTATTTGAGTGAGCCTTCCTCATGAAATAATTGCCTGGCAGTTAGTGAATTCAACATATGGAAGTCTTAAAGCATCCAGGATCTCAGGGATTGTACCTTTCAATGAAAACAGAGAAAACATCTTAGGAAATTCCATTTTGGCCGCCCCGCCCATAAGGAGACTTTGGCCCAAGGTGAAGTTCTCTCGCTGGAGGTTCTATTTGCCTGATATTTTGGTCATCAGGGAATGCTTATGTTTTTTAAATCCTCAAAATCTGCGTCCCAGGAATCAGTGCTTATTTGTGTGTCCTTATCTATGACTTCTGCACGGTATAATCGGACAACCAGATAGCTTCTCGTGGACACATAATTCCACAGAAACTGACAAGACAGGGAGGGAAGGCCTGGGGCAGCAGAGGTGGGGTGTAGGGCGACATACATAATTTGTCTTTCAGGTTTTGTGCTTTAAACCCAGCCTATAGCTGTAGCACTCTATTCTGGTGAAAGCTACCTGCCTAAATGTATCAAATAAATTACTTCCAGAGTTGTAGATGGGAAAGTTACAATTACCTTTTCAGGACCAGTTTTCTCTCTACGGGTAGTGGCATTAGAGAATACTTTATAAAACAAGTTAGTAATTTTATTTATGGTGACACAGATCCACTTGGTGGGTGTCAAAAGCAAATAGTGCTATCAAGGAATTTTAATTTGCTTTTATATGAAGGCATACTTTACCAAAATGACAATTGAAAGAGCTGTATCCAAGATGCTCTTCCTTGAGATAAAAGGCAGTCCTTTGGAGGAATGCATTCAGAAGTAAGTGCTTTTTCCTGTATGTTAATGAGGCATTTTTGATCCCATCTTTGTAAGAAATCTGCACAGTTTTCTAAAGTGTCTTTTTCTTCCGCCTGCTGTCTGTGGAGCATATTAAATAGGCTGCATTAAAATGGGTCCCCAGTGCTCCTTTCTCCATCATTCCAAAGGCTCCTGTTACCTTTTTGAACATGATTAAGTCAGGACAACTTTGTTTTTGTTTGTTTTCTGATGGACTCTGAGGCCAGTGAGTTCTTACAAAAGTGGGATTAGTTAAATTCCCCCAAATGTTGGGTCTGTATAGGAATTAGTCCTTTGTATTTGATTTTTTTCTTTACATGTAAAAGTTTACATTTCTTGCAAAGTGGTCACCTAATCATCTATACTGCTCTCATCAATGGTTTAAATGCAATTAATCAGAGCTATTAATAGGTACTATGCTCATTTTGTATATCTATAATTAAATGTATACCATTGCTTTTAAAATGACCACTATTAGAGGGTAATTATGGGACGCCCTCGGAATAATTCAGAATAAAAAACTGTTTTTAAAGCTGATATAAAATTCCTGTCCTTCCTTCTCAAATATAGGCCATATAAAATAGATATAAAATCAAAGACAGCAAAAAAACTGGCTTCTTTCTTCAAATAGTTTCTAAAAATATGAACACAAATCAACACAAAAATCTAATTATAAGGATACTGCTGTTTATTTTTTATTTTTAGAAAAAAATTCTATATGTTAGAAATGTGTCAATTCTACAAGAATCAAAAGATTTTGAAGCATAAGGCAGGATCGGCCTTAAGTAAGGGCTAAGTTCTTACTGAACTACCATATCCATCCTACTAAAGAAAATTGATATGACCATGGTTTCATACATATGGTCTCTTTTAAATATCATATCTGATGATATGAAAAATATTTTGCCAAAATGAATACTAGGATATTGATACCACTACTCTTTAAGGATCTTTGTTCTAAGTTGGTTTTTTTTTTTTGAAAACTGGCTTCTCTAAAGAAGACTAATTATTGAATTCTTCTGAAATTTCCTATTAGTTGCCATTAGACCCATCTACCATGACTAATAGGTATTAAGTAGTTTCCGTCACTAACATTTTAGGGGATATTTAATAGCTGGAACCAAATTTTAGAATGATTCCTAAATAGTGAAAAACTAAACCCAGAAATCATTCTTTTATGTCATCCCTTCTGAATTACAGAAATCTCTTCCAGTATTTCTGAAATCTGGTATCAATCAAGGTGAGCTGGCATCTGCTGAAGAAAAGGGGCATTGTTTGGTGCATCTGTGAATATGGGCAGGGAAATGAAATTGCTAAAGCTTCAAAGGAGAGGAAGTATAGTACTTGGAAGCCGAGGAAGAGGAGAGAGTTAAGTGTGAGAGTAGGAGACACGGAGAGAAGAGTATAATTTCTCGCTGGTATGTCTTTGTATACTCTCACACCTTTCATTCCTCTTCTTATCCATTTTGGTTCCTCAAGCACAAGGGAGAAACTGCACTCTTTCTCATATTCCTCACGGTCAAATATTCTAATGGTAATGATCTTCCTGTGGGAACACAAGACAAAGGCAAAACAAATGGTTGGAGTCACACGCTCATGCTAGGTGTTCACCAAGCAGCATGTTACTGTGATGTTATGGAAGGAGAACTGGCCACACATGGACCTCCAGGAGTATGTAAAAGGGCATCCAGGTACTCTCAGCTGGCCCCGTTAAGTTTCCTCTGCCCATCCATCATTTTCACAAATTCTTCCTGCTTCAATTAGCAGTCAGGAGGTATCCCAAATTAGGAAGAGAAATCAGAAAGTCGGCTTTATGTGGGTGCAGCAAGCATCAGCACCAACTTTCCCAGGCTCGACTGCACTGACAATGAGTAGCTCAGACTGCAATGTGCAGAGTGGCCCAAACTGGCTGATGGAGCTCCAGGCTGGGCTCCCTGTGGCCCCAGAGGAGATCTATGCCCCGTTACATAGGTGGAGGGATGTGTGCATTGTAAGTCACGTTCTGAAGAGTGCAGGCATCCAGGGGTGGCACAGGCCAGCAGAAGCTGTTGGGCTCAGCCCTGGAGCAGTTCCCCCACCTTTCTTCTCACTCATCTCCACCAGGCGGGGCTCGCCAATCTCAAGGAGGAAGGTCTTGTTTTTCTCATACTCCTCATCATCAATTACCTTGACTGATATTGTTTTGCTGAAACAGAGAAGAATAGAAATTGACGAACAAGGGGAATAGGAAATAGGAGAGAAGGAACATAGAGAAGAGGAAAGCAAGGTTAACGAGTGGCACTTCCAGACAAATGGCAACTAAGAAACTTCTGGACCATGAGACTGTCCTTCCAGAATGAGTGTGGGATGGGTCTGAGAGAGTGGAAAGGTCACCCAGTGCACAGCTCCTCTGCCCAGGACCACAGAACTGTTTCAGCCAAAATACAGCACTCATACTACTAGGTTTATCATCATCATGGGAAGCAGAAAAACATAGATCACAATAATAAGAAAAGAACAATATATTTATTTAGTAAATGCCTCAGCCACGGGATTGTCTGAGCTGTGCTCTGGAATTCAACCCTTTGAAACAAATCAGTAAACCACATCAAAATATGAACAGAGGTTATATCTGAGTAACAGGCATAAGGGTCATTTTTGGGGGCCTTCATTCTGCTTTACTGTATTTCCAAACATAACATTTTTACCATAAAATTTTATTAAAATAATAAATGCGTAAGAGCATCACAAAATAAAAGTCTTTTATCTTACCCCACCCAATGTCCTAGACTCAAACTCTTTTTCAGATGAGTCAGATTTTCCACCTAGATCACAAGGGGAAGTTGTTCATGTTTTGTTTGTCTTTCTGAAGATGGAAGCCTCCTAAGGTGGGGGTGGGGAGTCATGATATTCTAGTTATTTTCTTCCCTCCCAAAGCTGACCTTCAACTTTGACAAAATACACTCTACCCTACTTCCAAACTCCACCGATACACCGAGGCATTTCATTAAGAATTCTTCCTGTAATCCATCCTTTAGCGCTTCTTGCCTTATCGTCCTGTGGTTGTGATTGACAGGCAGGTAGGACAAATGCAAATATTATGCAAATCTCAACTCCCCATAAGCCTTGATGACTCTGAAAAGAAATTTAATGTTACCTTCTAATTAATAAGGGCTTAATCACTTCATGTATTACAACTTATTCAGAGCCCCCAAACACTTGTTTGTCCTTGAAAATATTTTCTTTTCTTCAGTACCATCGGCCAAGAACATTTCTGACTAAAGGTTTTAAAACAATGAGTTTATAAAGACACACAGTTTTAATGTCATGGACATTATTTAGTTTTGGTGGAATTTTCTAGGTCTTCTGGAAGGAAATTAGTCTATAACTTTTTTTTTTTTCAGTATTGATCAAAGCCCTCAAGTTTCATTTAGACCTATGCAAGCCAAAGAGCACCAGTCTTCTTTTCTCGTATGAAGGAGAATAAAGGTAGAAGTTGCTTTGAATTCTCTGAATTTCCCAGCCCCTAATGCTAAGTGAGATCAAATGATTGCTTCCGATTCTTCGGAGCCTCATAACCTCCTCACTGCTCCTCAGCTAAAGAACAGCCCCCAGAGCGCTCACATCCCCATTTCTCACTACTAAGGAGTTGGAGCGCACGACGGCGCCTTTCTATCTCAGCTCTGTCCTCAAAGGCTAGATGAGCAGCTGTCACTGACTAAAGCAATAATCATTTTTTAAGAGCAATTAGATATTTACAAAACTACCAACAGTCTGACAAAAGTCCAACCACATGTGTATAGTGAACAGTTCCTGTCTAACTTCTAGAACTATTTTTCTGGAATTCACCCATTTACTTTATATATATATATATATATATATATATATATATATATATATATATATATACACACACACACACACACACACACACACACACACACACACATATATATGCAGCCTGCTCTGACTACATCAGGGTATCTGATCATCCCTCAATATCCAAAAAACACAAAATGTTAGAGAAAGCACAAGAAGATGTAAGAAATGATGATACGTGTGTTTTCAACTTCAGAACTGAATTTGATGTTATAAGTGAGATCAAATTTACTCTTCAAAAACCTGCCAAATGTCTACCCTCTTTGTCATCCAACTTAAGTGTTTTAGGTATTAATTTCCATCTTACTGCCTTGTAATCATAAATTATACTTGTACATCTCTGCTAAAGTCACCAGCATAATATGACCATGGGTGGGAAAATATTGGTGGGCATTAGAAGGGCCCTGCTATCGTCTTCTGGCCCCAGTGGTCCCAAATCCATTATTAAGGCACTTCATGGTAGGGTACATGTTGCAATGCTCTTGCATATATTACTTAAAAACATTTGACTTATCTTTTTCCATTTTGTACTTCCAATCTATCTCACATCTCGTATTTTATTAGATTGTAGAAATAAAGAAAGCACAGTGGAGATGGTTGTAGTAGTCTTGCTAATAGGGCGAGCATTTGTTTAGGAAAGGCTCCCAGTTTCATTCCCAAAGGGCAACATGACCACTTATTCACAGATAAATAGAAAAACCCAAATAACATAGTGTTTCTTATCCTTGGTGAATTTAATCTGCTATTGCTATGATAGGTTTATTTTCTACACTCTGAGTAGCTGATGAATGTGAGAAATACAGGGTCCCACCCAATTTGTTTGTATAATAAAATAAGCACATAAAATTTATCAGTAGAGTATCACTATTCACTGGGATCATAATCCTTAGAAAACGTTTCAGTACTGGATAACTATGACACTGGAAATTCAACTTATGAAGGGAAAGAAAACAGTACCTCCGTAGGTACTTGGCAAAGATGCCTAAAATGAATGGGATTTGCATAATGGCATATTATTTCAAAATCATTAGTAATACAATCAGTAGTGCCCTTGACAGGAGGAGCCATTAAATTATATATTGATTTTGCTTCTCTTGCACAGTAAAGCTACTAATAGGAAACATGATTATTAAAGGACAATTCAGTCAATTTAAAGAGGCAAGATAAAGTCAATCATTATGAATTAGCCCTCTGAATCAAGAGGCAAAAATCAGAAGGGACTGGTAATGTTCACTTTTTGCTTCAGAACAGAACTATTTCTCCCCTTAGCAAAGGTAGAGAAGGTGAAATTAACCCATATAAATTTTAAAGGATCATATCCTTGAGATGTCTTTTGCTCACTTTCCAGAGCCTAACTAATACAGGAAAGGGACTGTCATTGCTTCTTCCATCTCTGGGGATGTTACAGGAGATGGGCATTTATCTGGTGAAGAACCCAGTTCCACTAGCTTGCTAATCAGCAGAAGTATACCTCTCTGTTCCCCACAGTTCTGCAGTGGAAATTATATCTCAAGGACTGAAGGGATCTTAAAGGTCCTCCTGTTTGCCCCCATTGCCACACCGATTCCCACATTCACAGGGCTTTTGCACTGTCACAAAGACTCCCTCTCTCTGAGAACACAGATTCATGTTGTGTTGTACTTTGGTTCCATTTACCAATGGGAAGCAGTCAGATAGCTGTTGTTCTTTCTTTTTTTTAAATTGAAGTATAGTTAATTTACAATGTTGTGTTAGTTTCAAGTGTACAGTAAAGTGATTCAGTTATACATATATACATATATATATTCTTTTTCAGATCCTTATATATATGTGTGTGTGTATATACACATATATAAACATGTTCTTTTTCAGATTCTTTTCCATTATAGGTTATTAGAAGATATTGAGTATAGTTCCCTGTGCAATACAGTAGTGTTGTCATTTCTTTAAATTAACAGGTTAACCAAAACAAGATTGGAATAGTCAGGTAGACCCAGCCCTTCATCTGACAACAACCCCTGCACTATTATTACACTGATAAGGAACAGATAAAAAACTGTGTCATGCAATTTTCAGCTACCGTAATTATGATGAAGAAGGTAAAGAGAATTTCTCACTTGATCTGTTTTACATCACTTTAAAGTTGAAGAGTGTACTATAACAATTATGTTTTCTAGAAACTAGCAACGAGTTACAAATCTCATGATAACATTAAAACATTAAATAATTTCTCAGGATGGCCAAAATTTTTATGGATATACATTTTGGATCCATTTCTAGAAAAAAAAAAAAGCATTTGGTTAAGAAAGATCAATTTATTTAGTGGAAAAATACAGGTTGTTCCTTTTGATTTTTGCAGTGCCTTTCCTTTGATGATACTAAGCCCACATCTATACTTTATTTCCAAGTCTGTCTCTTATCTGATGGGTCTCAAAGGACCAAACATCTTCAAACATTCTAGTAAGGAGTTCTTATATCAGGTGGTGACTCAGGTAAACTGTGAGAAAGAAGAGAAAGAGATGGTGTTACTAGTGGGAGCTAAAAAAGAAAATCTCTTCGAAATACATTCTAATCTCTCATTATTAAGCCAAAGTCGTATCAGTCTCTTCAAATTTCAGCCTCCATTAGTCCTTCTGTGGTTTCTTTTCCCTAAGACTGCTCTTGATATTGGGAGAAGTGAGGAAAAGAGTTGGAGGATGAAAAAGAAGAGACTCTTTCTAAATCCTCATAAAATAAAAAAGATTTTAGTGAGGATTTTACACATGTAGATGCTACAATGTCTCTTTTAAAATTTATTTTATTTTTAAGATTTAGCCTCTTTCTAGGCATACTCAGGGGTCAATGGACTGATGGGCATTTTGCATTTCTTAGTTCACCGATCCACCGATCGATCTTCATAGCAGCCCTGGAAGTGACTTCTACAACTTGTACAATTCAGAGGAAACAATGACTCAGAGAAGTTAAGTAACTTCCAAGGTCACAGAGTGAGACTCCTGTAACTGGCTCCAAAGACCAACATCCTTCAATCATGTGACCCACGCCGTCCTTATTCATTCAGCTGTGCAGCAGTTTTATGACCACTTTAAAAGATCTGAATCATTATTTTGAAGTAATATACAGGTTTATTGTCTAATCTTTATGTTAACAAAGACTACCTGGATGAGCAACGATAGATTTTCAATTCTGTTTTTAAAAGGAGTGCAGCACATATTACATTCGATGATGGCTGTCTTTAAAAAGGTAAATCCTTGAGGCGATAAAGGTCCTGTTAGGATTAACTGAAAAGCACCATGAACACACGAGGGCTCCCCAACTCTGAGGAATATGAGCAGCCGACCAGCAGCCTTGGCTTCACCTGGAGGCTTGTCAGAAATGTGGAATCTCAGGGCTCACCCCAGACCCACCAAATTGGATCTGCATTTTATCAAGATCCCCAGATGATGCTGATGCAAGCAAAAGTTTGAGAAGCGCTGATCTAGACAGGATAAAGGGTTCTTGTATTACAGATAATAAATGAAGAGGCTGGTGGTAATTGGGCTTATGTTTTGGAACTGTCTGCCTATTTGATTCATGTGTGGAGCTTTGAAAACTCTAAATGCCTGGGCTCAGCCCACTCCAGATCAGTGAGATGAAGCTCTCTGGTTTGGGGCCTCGGCACGAATATAGTTCTAAAAAGCTTTTCAAGGGATTCTAGTAATGTGGCCGGGAGCTGGCTAATGGAGAATCAGCACGTCTGGCCTGATGTTTAAAAGAAATGTATTAAATAAGGAATAGGTAGCATTGTGAGGAAGTCAGGGTCAAAACTAAATTTTAGATCTAATTAGCAATCTAGGCTGAAGCATGGGAGAGACATTGAACTTTGTCCTTCACTGGTATTCTTTTCTGGATTATAGAGAGCACATAAAGTTGTCGTTTTCTCCTCTCAGGAAATGCTGGTCTCCAGAAGCAAACTTAATAGTTATAGATGAGAAAACACCTTTAGCCTCTGGGCAGCAGAGTGATTTCCTTCTCAGAGAGATAAGAATTCTGGTGCTAGGTTTTTAGACAACAGAGGTTCTATTTGGAGAATAGAATAACTAAGGGTTTCATTTGCCACAGAAGACAGTAATTAATGTCTTCTATTCTTTCTCTCAGAGAGCCTCTGAGCCATGTCAGTCAAAGGCCATGTCTGTGGAACTGGAGACTTTCCACCTGGAAGCCACCACATTCAGACTCAAGAAAGAAGTGACCCAGGACTGATCTCATCTCAAGGGAAAAGATCTGACAATTTCTCTGATCATAGAGTGATGTCATCAGGTAAGGCAAGTTTGAAATTGAATCCCCAGTACACCTGATGTTAAAAGCTTCAGGATAAACTCCTCTTCCTCAAAAAGACAAATACACCAACTTAAAATGGGCAAAGGATCGGAACAGACTTTTCTCCGAAGAAAGTAAACCAACGGCCAATAAGTACATGAGAAGATGGTCAGCATCATGTGTCGTCAGGGAAACTCAAATCAAGACCACAATGAGACGCCACTTCACCCCCACCAAGATAGCTATAATCAGAAAAACAGATAATAATATGTGTTGCATGGAGAATGTAGAGGAACTGGAACTCTCTTACGCTGCTGGTGGAAATGTTAAATGGTATAGAGGCTTTGGAAAAGTCTGGCAGTTCCTCAGAAGTTGAAAAATCAAGTTACCACATGACCCAGCAATTCCACTTCTAGGTGGAACTCAAGAGATCTAAAAACATACGTCTACACAAAGACTTATACATGAATGTTTATAGCAGCATTATTAATAATAGCCAAAAGTTGGAAACAACCTGAATGTCTGTCAGCTGATGAATGGATAATCAAAATGTGATATATCCACATAATGGAATATTATTCAGCAATAAAAAGGAATGAAATTCTGATACAGGCTACTAAAAAGTAGCGTCATATGCCACCCCAAAACATACTGCTTTGGTACATTGATTATTTTGAGCTGAGGGTACGTAAAAATAGCAAATGCAGGGAGACGCTGTCTCTGAACCTCTCCCATCTGCCTAAAGACAGATGTTCCAAAAGGAACTCAAATGTCATAAATTCCCTCCCTGAGAATTTCATCAACCAGGGAAAGTGATTCTTATCACAGGAGAGGAGACTAGAAGTGGACACCAGGCAAACGTTGTCACAAACTGTCATATCTCCCATCTTTTCTTCTAAGGGTCCATTCATCTTTCCTAAAAATCATGTACTCTCCCCTAAGAAGCCAATATCCCCTCTCCCCGAGCCCTATTAAGACAGTATTCAAGCTTACATTTAAACCACCTCAGAGAATGACTCATTTTTCCCTGGGTATCTCCCATGTACACATGTTAATAAACTTGTTTGTTTTTCTCTTGTTAATCTGTCTTTTATTACATGGTCTCAGCCAAAAACTCTAAAGAGTAGAGGGAAAATTATTTTTCCTCCCCTGCACTTTGACATGGATGAACCTTGAAAACATTATGCTAAAGTGAAAGAAGCCAGACACCAATGTTCAGACATTGTATGATTCTATTTATACGACAAGTCCAGAATAGGCAAATCCGTAGAGACAGGAAGTAAATTAGTGGTTGCCTAGGGCTGGGGATTGGGGAATAAATGGGGGTGACTGCTAATGGGCATGGGATTTCATTTGGGGGTGATGAAAATATTCTAAAATCGATTATAGCAATGGTTGCACAATTCTGAGAACATAATAAAACCCACTGAATTGCATATTTTAAATGGGTGAATTCTCTGGTATGTGAATTATATCTCAATAAAGCTGTTATTACAAAACACAACAGCAACGACAAGCAAACTTCAGGATAAAATCATAGTCTAGAAAAAGCTGTTTCCTTGGGTAAGAAAAGGTTGTGAGAATGTTTGGGGTGAATTTTCAGTTAGAAGTTTCAAATTTTGTTAGTACTGCCAAACAGAAAACTTGGGGTGCTGCATGGCCCTGAGACAGTGAAAACCATTTGCATCAAAGCTAAGTGCCCTTGCTGTGACGGGAAGCTCCGCCACCCCTCAATCCGTCCCTCTCCCCAGGCAGAACACTCACTACCTCCTTCAGGGTCAAGGGCTATGGATGTCGTTCTTTGACAGGCTAAGCATTTCTGGTGGATGTTACCTCAGGCCTGGCTGCCTTGGCAGGTTTCTTTTTCCCAGAGTATAAAGTCTTATGAAAAAATCAGAAGCAGCATTTCCTTCACGGCACTCATTTAAAAGGAAAGGAAAGAACTCTAATCGTGGGTTATGCCTGCTGCCCTTGCAAAGCAAACAGCTCTCTTCACATCACCTAGGGCATTATCCAGTGCTCTTTTCGGCATTGATTTCTCTCTACCAACAAGGAAAGATATGCTTGCTATGTGTTGCCTTTGTATCACTTGGATTAAATTCCTGGCCCATTTTAAGCTTTTTTTTTTCCCTTCAAAAATTGACTTTGTGAGTTGCTTGGTGATTAGGGAAAGAAAGGGGCAGTCAGAGAAGACCGACACATATATTCTCAACATTTTCCATTAAGTGACCCAAATCAATTCCCCCCAATTAACATTTCAAATAGCATAAGAACAGACTGCTTTTCATATTATTTCTAATAATACTTTTACATCCTTTTCAGATTATTGGTGAGGAACTCTTGGCATGACTTCACTTGGGAGTTTGTTCAAGGTTCCATTCTAAGATGGTCATAGAAGAGGGACTAGATCATGACTTAAATCTACTATTTCCTTCATTGAACTGTCCAGGGCACCAAACTAGGACTCAAATTACCCTGGATTTGTATCTTGACTCTGCCACTTTCTAGCTGAGATATGTGGGCCAGTTCTGGCATCTTTCTAGACCTTAGTGTTATCATCTATCAAATGCGGATAAAGGGGCTTCTTCCCTGGTGGCGCAGTGGTTGAGAGTCTGCCTGCCAATGCGGGGGGACACGGGTTCGAGCCCTGGTCTGGGAAGATCCCACATGCCGCGGAGCAACTAGGCCCGTGAGCCACAATTACTGAGCCTGCGCATCTGGAGCCTGTGCTCTGCAACAAGAGAGGCCACGATGGTGAGAGGCCCACGCACCATGATGAAGAGTGGCCCCCACTTGCCGCAACTAGAGAAAGCCCTCGCACAGAAACGAAGACCCAACACAGCCATAAATAAATAAAAAATAATAATAATTAAAGAAAAATGCGGATAAGGAAACTCACTTCGCAGTGACTATAATATTCACAGTGTCATGATGATCAGATAATGGGTGTCATCATTCATCAACTGTGGATAATAAAACTTCACATGTGATTGCAAAGATCAAATAATATAATGCATGCAAAATCATTCTGCAAAGGACTGTAAGATGTTAGGAAGAGCTGTTATTAGTTGAAAAGGAGTGGTTTACTTTATAGTTTTTACTTGCTCCTTCACCCAGTCTCACCCAAAGGGGCAGCTGGCAGGTGAGAGGTGGAGGTCAGAAAATACTCAATGGAGTGATGGGCAATACCCTCCAATTCACTCTCAGATGTAGCTTGGGACCACGTCTCACATAATGGGCTTTCCAGGTGCAGAACTCTAAACTTAAAGATGCAAAACGCGTAAGAAGTACTGGCATATATCCGGAGAAAATTCTATCTTGAAAAGATACATGCACCCCAATATTTATAGCAGCACTATTTACAATAGCCAAGACATGGTAGCAACCTAAATGTCCATTGACAGATGAATGGATAAGGAAGATGTATATACAGTGGAATATTACTCAGCCATAAAAAAGAATGAAATGTTGCCACTGGCAACAACATGGGTGGACCTGGAGAATATCATACTAAGTGAAGTAAGTCAGACAGAGACAAACATCATGTGATATCACTTATATGTGGAATGTAAGATATGATACAAATGAACTTATTTATAAAACAGAAACAGACTCACAGATATAGAAAACAAAAGTTTATGGTTACCAAACGGGAAAAGGGGGGAGGTATAAATTAGGAGTTTGGGATTAGAAGATTCAAACTACTATATATAAAATAAACAACAAGGTTCTACTGTGTAGCACATGGAACTATATTCAATATCTTGTAATACACTATAACAGAAAAGAATCTGGAAAAGAATACATATATACATACATATATATATATATATATATATATATATATATATATATATATATATATATATGTAAAAAACTGAATCACTTTGCTATATACCAGAAATGAACACAACTTTCTAAATCAACTACAATTAAATAAAGAGAAATACTGGTTAGCTTCCCAGTCCCAGCCCTGACAGGTGTCCACTCACCACGTTAGCTGGATACACAAAGGGGACAGAAGTTGTACTTTTCCTGGAGCTCCTGGTATGAAGCAGAGCCTGACAAATCCGGAGGGTACTATTCTTTAATTTAAATAGACTCCGAAGATGAGAGTTGCTAAAGGAGCTGAACCAAAGTAATTCTCCAGGAGGACTTGTCATCCGTGCACTGATCTCTTTGCATTATCAAGTGGTCATTGAAATCATTGCTTCAAGCAGAGCAAAGAGCAGGGGCAGCTAAAAATCCTGCTGTTCTCTGGGGGATACCAGAGGGCAGTTTCACAGAGCACTGGAGCAGGGGTTTTCCAGCAGAACCTTGCTCTATTTTATTTTCCTCTGCTTGCTTTTGAATCTGAATGGCAACCAGTTTATTTGTTCAAATGCAAAATAGGAACAAGTGTAATTCTTTTTTGATCTCTTTTTAGCAATCAATTGTCAGCTTTAGAGCTACCTTCCCATCCCTAGAAGACATGCTGGTTGACCACCTGAAAGAGATTCTAGAGTTATTGTTCCAATAAGTAATATGCTGGGAACTCTGGAAGCCAACACCCTCCCCAAAAGGTTCTATCCTATGATGGTATGCTAATATGGAAATCACAAGAGTAAAGTTTGCTAAGAGAAAATGATATGGATGTATTTTAAAATGTCCATAATTTTGTGATGTATAAAATTTATACCTTACCATTGCTTTATTTCCCTGCAGCTAATACACTTCAGTCTTAAGAAGGCTAAATTAATAAGGATCCTGGGTTTGTTACCTACACGTGCACGCTGAGACGATTTGTCAATTTAGTGAAAAACAAAGTGGACCAAGCATTGGGCACCATGTTGAAATACATCAAAATGGATCTTAGTCTTATTGTTTAATAATACTGACATTGTGCAAGTTCCATGAGAGAGGCACTTTTAACAAAATGATGGAGGATTCTCACCAACTTTTAAACTGATTCCTTAATTTGTTAGGACTGTTTGTAATCTGAGATCGTCACTGTATTCCTTAAAGGGAACAAAAAAGGTCAAATTCTCTAGAAAAAGTTGTTTTAACAAATTCCTCAAAGTTGAGGATAATGTTAGGAGTACATTGGGGCATTGAGTATCTTTTCTACAAACTGAACACATAAACATTTTAGTTCAGTTTTAGAAACTTCTGTTAAGTCCTCAATTTGCCACTGCCCTTTATAAGAATTTGAAATTAGATGAAATTGCTGCTGTTGAATTTCAAAGAAACAGTTGGTTTTCCATTCTTTTCAAAAGCTCTCTTCATCTTGAACATTTTCAACATTCCTGGGTTGTCATTAGACTCTCTCCAGAGATTACTTATACCTTTGGTCCTTCCTCCTTTGTCAAGATTCTTTGTTCAAAGTAAAGAGTTTCCCTGGAAAGCAATGGAAAGATTTCACTCTTAGAACATTATAGGACAGCAGCTAGAATATGCTGAAAGCATCTCTATCCAAAAGAGGCCAGCTTTAAAAATAGAACACCAAGAAATAAAGCTGGGCTTTCTTAAGGTTTTTAATTCATATCCTCTTTCTCTTTTCCTTCCTTCCCTCCCTTTCTCCAAAGCCACAAAATATTCAATGGCAAATCAATCTCTATCTGCATGCATTTGTATAAAATATTCTGAAAGACAGGATGCCAGGAATTTTCTTGAACATAGCTAAAATAAATCGATAATTAATGAATTGATGCTGATTTTTATATCTCACATTTCTATTCCATGTCTAATATTTTATTGGTATTTTACATTCGATTAAGCAATCAATTCTTATGTCTTCATACTATTATTGGGGTTCAGAATGAGCCTCCCCACTGTTGCATGAGGATTATTTTGAGCTAAAGGCAATCAAGACCCTGTGGATTCAAGAGAAACTACTGTCCCTCCATTAACTACCTAGAAGAAATTAAATTGGCGATTTTTCCCAGAAAAAGAGTTATTACCAGAGATAAATTTTATCTAAGTGGCGTTATGTGTATGGCAGGGCAAACATCTAATTACCAAACATCTGTTCTTCTCCTAACAGTCCTATGAACGACCCTCCTGACCTTGGAAGCCCCAGGTCCCGCTCCCATTCCTTAGTTCAGGATGGCACTTATCTCATTTAACCTTTCTGCTTCTGAACCTCTCATGTATATGGGATCTTTGACCCTCTCATGCATGTTGGGTTCCTGTATGTATGAAATTAAATTTGATTTTCTCCTGTTAATGTCTCATGTCAATTTAATTCTTAGACGAGCCAGAAGAAGCTAGAAGGGTAGAGGAAAAGTTTCATTCTCCCTGACACTATCTATTCTATAAATGTGTTTGGATTTTAGTTTTGTATTTCACAGTGGAGGCCTATGGTTTACAGAAAAAAAAAAAAAAATTTACTTACCCAGTGGGTATAAGGTTGGAAAGACAGATTGGGTTCAGGTTTCTTTATCCTGAAGGTGTTATGAAGGAAGCTCTCCAGGAAGTCTATTAAGCTATTCCAGTGTTAACTTATTTCCATAAATAACAGAATTATTAAGACTAATCAGGTCCCTGTAACCATGACCATGGCTCTGAGTGGTTCCACAATACTGGTGGGGAAAAACGACCTCCTAAAATGCTGTCTTAGGAAAGGGACTCAGGTTGCAAAATTCTTATTCTGTCATTTACTATATGAACCTGTGTGAGTTACTTCCTCTTCCTAAGGCTCCTGCTCTGTAAACGGGTTATAAAAATGGTATTTATCTCTGACTGCTGCAAATAAATCGTGATAACACTTTTAAGGTGCTTAACACAGAGCCTGGCATATATTAAGTGCTAAATGAATATTAACTAGGTCTACTATGACCACGAGCAATATTGTGTTAAGAACTGAGACTCTTGGGATTGAACTGCCTGTAACTCGTGCAAATGAATTAATCTATGCCTTAGTTTCCTCATCAGTAAAAATAAAATAATCACATCTATCTCATGAGTTTGTTCAGGGGATTATATGGGAAAACAGCACAGGACATGGCACATAGGAAGCACTCAATCAGTAGTGGTTATCACAATTACTGTCACAGAACGCAAGGAAGAAAGGGACTAGGAACTAAAGCCTTTCAGTAAAGCTAATATCAAGGGGTAGGTTAGTAGAAATCAATACCACAGATTTTTTTTAAATCAAATTTTCAGTGTATATCTTTGGCACTTGCTTTCCCTGATAACCTAGGCAAAACTTGATTCTGACCCTATTCATGTGAAACATCATAAATTGGCAGAATGAACAAGTTAGTATTAGTCAGTCTGTACTTCAGGGGCTCTTTTTCACTAAACACAATTCAAATAATATAAATTGCTTTCAGATCATTTTTGCGTTATTTTTCTAAAAGTGTTCTTCCTGCTTGTTAACATCATACTTATTCACTGTTGAGAATCTGACAAATGCAGAAACGAAGGAAAAGAAATAATAATCACCCATAAGCCTGCCACTAGAGATTACCATTTAACATTTAAAAATGTTTGCTTTTAGCTTTTAAAATACACAATTGCATAATTTGGACCACATTATGTGTGTACGTATGTGTGGGTGTGTATAAATGAAACCTGGTGTCATGATTTTTCACTTCATGTTATATTTTGGACATTTCCCATGACATAAAAAAATATAAAAACTCTCCTTTAAAATGGCACAAGATGTTCTATGAAATGTCTTCACAATAATGTAATTAAGTATATTTTTTACACTTATATGTGATAATGAATTATAATAATAATGGACTGTGGGCCATTCATTTTTTTTCTCTCTACTGTCCCTATCTAAACAGACTGATCTATATTTGAGTAAGGGGGGGTGGGGAATAACTACAACACGCCAAAAATATTATGAACTTTTGGTGCTTTCTTATGGATGAGCTACCTGGGATTAGGTCTCTTAGAGCTGAATGTTTATTTTCCCTACAATCCTCTTTACATGCTTGGGCCCTATCCTGGACTCCTAACCTAGATGGTAACCGCCTTCTTCTAGTTCTTCTATTGGTCTTTATAGAAGTTCTTGTCTGAATTCTGCCCTATGGAAAATGTATACATCCATTTTTGAAAGGAGAAATTCTCTCCTTGGTCATTCCTAACCTTTTAGCCAGTTTTGTTGAAAATATTTTCAAGTATCATCTGCCAATGTTGTTTCCCTAGAAGGCCATTCTGGCTACCTTGCTAAGCTTCCATTGATTATGTAACGCATAGTTCCTCATGCTTAAATCACTCACAAAAACCAATGATTAGTGTCCTTCTACTAATCACCCATTCCCAAGTTTGTCATCAAAATAGCATCAGTCATTTTCCATTCAAATTCAGCCCCTGCCTTCCCAAACGCTCTACTCTCCAGTCTAGAAGAGTCTCTCAATCCCTGGTCATAGAAATCTGCTGGTTCATCTCTCATTATACAGATGAGCAAACCGAAACTCACTGAAATTAGCCCACACCTCAAAGCTGGTGGATGCCAGAATCAGGATGAAAACTCATCTTCAGACTCGAAATCCACGTCTGGTATTTGTTTCCTCTGCAATTACCCTAGTGTTTTTCTTCTTGGGTGTTGCTGAAATCCAATTCACCACTCTTCGTAGAAAACCTTTCCTTTCCCATCTCTTTTTAATGAAGTAAAAACCGATGCTGATAACAGAAGGAGATGCATGATTTTCTTTGTTAACTCACTGCCTTTTCATCCTTGTCCATCTTGCTGACGGATGCTTTATAAATTAAACAGCCCATACGATGGAAACACAGACTTCCTTTGGTGAGGATGGCCAAACAGAGTCATGACCTGGTGAGTCTTTGACATGAAAACAATCTACAACATCCACAGAAACACTAAATAAAGAATAAATAAAAACTAACCCATAGTCTTATTTGTATCCCAAGTCTTCTGGGCACCATGTTTAGCAGTTATCCATCTTTGCATTTTTCTCTCTTTCCTTCCTTCTTCAACCAGAGCCATGGTGTGTCCCTATCAACCACTAGATAAGGAACCTGACGATCTATCTGTCCTGAGATGAGAATGGTCGATAATTATGTGTATTTTTTTCATTTAAAATATACTTCTAATTTTAAAGAGACCCCGTTTGCTTAATTCAAAGCGAGTAATTATGGAAGGAAATAGCTTTGCAGCCATGTGGCAAGCCTATAATTGCTCTGACTAGTGTGCCTCTATGTGGTGAAATATTTCCTGAGTGTCTAATCACAAACAGGTAAAAATTAAAACTGATATAAACTATGAATCAAAAGTTATTACGAGCAAAATATCAAGGGCCTCAATAGGCCCCCTGCTTTCTGCTTATGCTTTTCACTGTCTGCAGGACACAATGATTCCCTGACTGTGGACTCACACTGAACTTTTCAGGGCAGCACTTATTTGGATGTTTAAATCTTTTCCAGGTATTCTATTTAGTTTAAAACCGCACAGACAGTTATATTTGGAGCTCATATTCTCAACAGAAGGGACCCAAGGCATTTTATAGGTAATCATCACAGAGAAAATCAGCAAGAAGACAATTAAGCTTCTTATGGATACAAGCAATTTAAAGCTTAAAATCAAAATTAACCAAAAACAGAATGGAGTTTATTGGCGTTGAACTGAAAATGTGTTTTGCCTTTTTTTTTTCCCTTTTATGTTTCCTGTTTGTAACGGAAGTTTTCCCCGGTTAGACTTTATAGAACCAGAGCAGGTTTACAGAATGCATATAATGACATTGTTTAACAAAATTGAACCACTAGACCGAACACAGTGAGAAAGTACTTGGTGGGCAATTCTGGGATTGACTACAGGGATCCCAGTGAGCTGCATTTAAAGTGCACATTGATTTTAGGGGAAAATCTGCAAGTCGGATTGACAATATTTTTTGATTTTTGATTTTGTTATGGATTGTATGTAGTTCACAGTTAGTGCTCAAAAAGCAAATCCTTGCCATTATATCAGCTTTTGACGCAGACATAATCTTCTTATAGGGAAAGGTTATTGTTTTTAGGATTTGTGCTATTTCATAAATTCTCTCGAAAGTCTGTACTTTCGTTCAGAGAATCTTGTAGGTGGCGGGGACATAAGAGATCTAGGTTTGCATTTGCAACACAGATTTATAGCTTTTGGCTGTAAATATAGTTATACATATATAAGGATAGAAGTACATTTATAGAAACATATAAATATGTTTATATTTATATAACACATACATATTTACATAGGTTTTAGCAGCATGACCTTGGTCATGTCACTTTCTCTCTCCAAATTTCAATCTCATCGAATGTAAAATGAGAACTGACATGAAAAACAAATGAAATAATGTATATGAAAAATGTTTGTACACTTTGAGCATTTTCAAGTGCAAGGTGCTAACTTAATCTCCTCATTTGGCAACTGAGGGAACTTAGGTCACTTGATTATAACAATCTTTCTATTTTAGCTTCCTCAGTTCCACTCTGAAATATGTATAGAATATGTATAGTATACTAATAATAATATTCCAATATTCATTTTTGGAAAATAGGAGTTTATTGTGTGAACAGAACAGCAATAATATCTGACACCTTTCCATGGATCTCCTTTCAGAGTTACATTTTATGTTTTTATAACTGAACCTTAGAATTTATAGCCACTATACTGTTGACTGCCAGAACATGAAATAATACTTTAGTAAATATTTATTAAGATATGTCCTATTGGATTTTAACACTTCTATTAACTTTAATCATGGAGAATTGGATTTGACTTATATTAATCATAATATATGGTTCATTTAATAATATGAAGAAATAGAGAGAAATAAGAGTGCATCTCAAGATAGGTCTATGTATCCCGAATAAATCCTACTAATTCAGTAGAAATGAGAATTTTCTATCTATCTATCTATCTATCTATCTATCTATCTATCTATCTACCTACCTATCTATCTATCTATCTATTTTTACTATTTAGACCAGAAAACCCTTAAAAGGTTATTTATGGATTCTTCCCTCTGTATTCACTTACTGTCCTGAGTCCTGAATACTTTCTCTACTGAGTTATCTTTGAGTTTCTGGCATAATCAAAATTCACTTTATAGTCCTAATTACATGTCTTTCATGACGTAAGACTTCCTGATACAGATATTCAAAGATTCGTGAAATTGATGGTGAAAATGAAAAGAATCCATAAAAACACAGTTCTGGGTCTTCAGAGCCCCAATAATGTAAAGTCTTTTGTCAAAGCCATCTACACTCAACAGCACCCGTGGTGCCAAGCGCCAGGACACCCATGTCACCAAGGGCCAGGACACCCATGTCACCAAGGGCCAGGACACCCATGTCACCAAGGGCCAGGACACCCCTGGGTACTCTGTGTGCATTCCCCATGGCAATGAGCACTGTGCCAGGACATGGTGTTTGCTTAATAGACGTTTGTGATCAACACAGATATTCTCACTGTACATATTTGTACTTGAGTTTGTGCCAATCCATCAAGGTCTTTAGATTTCTCGGTAAAAAACAGCCCACATATTTTTTAGATGAAAAGATAGGCTTCTTAGCATAGATTTGGCCATGAGAGTGCACAAAATGAGTGTCGCGTACATGATTCAAGCACATGACTTGCACTTTCCTAGGAAGGGCCAAGTGAACTTATCAGGCACACGTCAGATCCCTACGGCATGCTGTTCTGCCCAGCCATTCCACGAACCTTTATCTGGTATCAAACCATGTGTCAGGCCCACGTTAGGTGGCAGGGATAAAAAGAGGAATATGAATTCACAGCTTAGAGGACTGACAGGCATGTAAACCAAAGATTGCCTACCTCTCTATGTGCTAAATATAAGCATGGGCTCTGTGCTGTGGGAGCTCAGAGGGGGGCAACTTCACAAATGGCAGGAATAATTGGACTGGGTCTTGAAGAAAGGATAGAGTTTTGCCAGGCAGAAATGCAATGAAGGCTCAAAGACAGAAAGAGAAAAACAAATGATGCAAATCACAGAGAAATGAAAAAGCACATCAAGAAGGGTGAGGTGCTGTCTCGTTCCTGTTTCCCATGTACATGTACCTGAAGGAGGGTTGATGGAAGGTGTATCAAGGAAGGGAGATTGGGGTCAGGAGAAATACTGTCATGTGGGCACCATTTGCTAATAAAGGGCCAATGGGCCTTCTTGATTATGGGCTGCCATGATCAATTTTGACCTTTAGGATAATCAATCTAACTCTGGGATAAAGCTTGTGTTGTAGAAGAATAGAAAAAAGTGAAGGAGAAGGCCGGGGTAGCAGCCATGGAGACAATGCTCTCCCCTGGATTGGCAGAGCCTAAAGTCCCTGCCAGAATATCCAGCCAGGGACCGCCCCCCCGCCCCCCGCCCCCAGCAGCATGTTTTGAGAAAGTGTTTGGCTCCCAGCCTCCAGTCTAGCTCTGTCAAAGCTGAAGAAATAGAGAGAAATTGCTTTAATTTCTCTTCTGCAACTACATCTTCCTGAAAACTTGTCTGGGGGGTTAGAGAAGACAAACTGAAATTCCATGAAAGGGTGACTCTGAGCTCCTCCTTTTGCCTGCAATGATCAATTTCTTATAACAAGATGGAGCTTATAAAATACAAGTTCTGCTGGAGAAAACATCATCAGATTATGAAACTGACCTAGTTTTCATGAACAGAAAATCTAATTATCTACCATCAATTCAGGTTTGAGCACATATTTCATTTTATTTTTATCAACTGTGAGTGGTTTTGGCAAGCTTTACGACAAAACGATAACTAGATGTATACATTAAGTTTTTAAAAGAAAGTATCAAAAACTGAAGTCCCAGGTTAATGAATTACATGGAAAATTGCTATCACATTACATTATCATATACAGTATTGGCAGGAGGTTTGGGGAGAGAACACAACCAAAATGATGTAATGAAATGGAAATTTACAGGCTGGGGTGTGGGAAAGGGTAAAAAGAATATCATTCTCCTGATACAGTGAGAGGTCACTGAGAAAAAGTGATTCTTAGGCTACTTAGCAGGCAGTGTGCGCGCTCGCGCGCGCGCGCGCACGCGCGCGTGTGCGTGTGTGTGTGTAGAGTGAAAGAGAGAGAGAAAATAGAAAGAACAAAGTGTCTTGAGATCTATGGTGAGAAATAATAATTTACTATGGGAGGCAAATGAGATGTAAAAAGATTGCAGACATGTATACAATGACATCTGTTCCTGGCACTTCTTTGTGTTAGGCAGATAGGAAACGTGAGGGGTTGAAAGCAAAAGAGATAACAAGGGTTCAGCTGCAACATTTCGTGTTAGGTCCCAGGGCCAGGCCTGATTCATCACAGTGGGATGAAACAGACTGGGAAGAGGATGAGACTGGAACACGATCTACCCACCGGACTAGAGCAGGGGTTTGGGAATGAGGGAGGCTGAACAAAAAGCCACCAAAGGTGGAGGAGGTCCGTTCCAAAGCAGCAAAAAGCAGCACCTGGAAAGTACAGAAATATAGGATAAATGGAAGTCAGGTAAACCACTGAATCAGATGGGCAAGAAAACATGAAGCTGAGTATTGTGGACTTGAGGATACAGCAACAACAAGAGTTTCAAGGACAAAGGGCTGCATACAGCATCGTGTGTCAGAACTCTGTCCTCACCTGGGAGAGGCACCAATCCTACAAGGGAACTGATTATAGGAAGGATGTGCCTTCATTTAGGATAAACTGAAGTCATGAAATCAAGACAGGAAGGCAGAAACCAGATAGGAAATCAAACCTGACTCTCAGATCGATTTCAGAAACCTAGCAGTTTACTGCTTTTATCCTGAGTGCCTGGAAGAATACACAGGATGCATAGCAATTCCACAGTGTTTGGTAAATGACAGCCTGGACCATTGGAACTGGAGGACAGGTCAGAATCTGATGGTCAACGAGCTTATTGTGACGCTGAGGCTCAGAAGCCTAGGCCAGTGCTTCTGAAATCCCTCCTACTTAAGATCAGGGTGGAGTGGGGATGAGAAAGCTGGCCGGGATCAGTCTTGGCTGGTGGAGAATAGGAGGAAAGGGATAAGGCTGAAAAAGTATTTGGAGAAAAACTTGCAGCCACCATCATGCCTTTTCCTTGGACTCTTTCTACCTGTTTCTTCCCAAATATCTTCTGTATGGTTATATATTTCTTTATGATTATCTATAACTATTAGATATTTAAGTAAATGGTGTTTCCAAGGGTCTAAGCATGGGAGATGGTTAACATCATGATGGGGAAGGTTAAGAAATTTTGCGGGGAGAAGATAAGAAACTTTGGTCTAGATATATTTAATCTAAGCTGTGATGCGAAATGTCTTAAAGAATGTATGGAATATGGGTCTTCAGTGAAGATTAAGTGTCTAGATGAGGAGTCTCTATATATCTGTCATGCATATTGACATGGAAATTGAGGCCATTCATATGAGCTGCTAGACTTTCTCCAAAGGAGGGACTTTAGAAAAAAAAAAGGCAAGGAATGTAGAACCCAATAATGCAGTATCTCTGGTAATAGTGTAAAGAAGGGGAGAGAGATGAGAGGGGAGAGAAAGAGAGAGAGAGAGAGAGAGAGAGAGAGAGAGAGAGAGAGAGAGAGAGAGCCACAGCCAGAGCCAGAGACAGCAAGGCACCAGTGACCACAGGAAGGCTGAGAAATTGCAGGGTCCTTGAAGCTTAGGGTAGGATATCCTTTAACTTAAAGAAGGAGGCTTTAACATGCAAAATCAGAAGACCTGCAATTATAGGAAAAAAAAAAAAGAGTTCACGGTTTGGGTCAAGAGGATACTCTTGGAAATGAAGGCAAAGGGCTGATTTATGTAGTAATTTGAAGGGAGATAAGGCAAGAGTTTGAGGTAGCAATGTTGTTGGTGCACTCAAAGAGAAAGCGAATGAGATGGCATATGGCAGGAGCAGTCGTGATGAATGGTGACTTTCCTAGGAAGTGGCCTGAGAAAAATTAAGCGTGGATTAAAACTTAAGAAACGGGTTCTGAGTGAAAACAAGACTCATGGCATTATTTGAAATCAGATTCTGAACTCGTGAGTCCTGAGGTTTATGGAAGGAACATAATATCAGACTGGCGGTTCCTCCGATCCAGCGGACCACCAAAATTTCCTGCCGAGCTTTAAAAATAAACATACAGATTCCTTGTTCTCACCATAGAATCAGAACCTAGGATGTATCACAGGGTGAAGGCTCACTGGGGGAATTTATAGTGAGGAAAAGCTCCCTTAATAATTCTAAGACCATGATCCATCAATTGGCCTTAGGAAAATATTTTACTAGTCTCAACAGCAAATATCATTAAGAACAGCGCCTTAAAAAAATCTGTCTTCCATATATGTCTCACTTCCCACACTGAAACAGTTTATGAAATGTATCTTTTTCCAAAACACTTCCCCAGATTGATCAGATATCATATTGCCTATTATTCAGGGTAAAAGCAAAAGGTGGTTCTTTGGGGCCCTTGCAGATTCTGCCCACTGTAATGTAGCAGGTACATTTTCCATCAAGTCTATTCTCAGTACATTGATTAGTGGTAAAAATTCATAAATTCGCTCTTAGAATGACTAAGTCTATGACATTCTGCAGAGGGGGTATTCTTTATGGTAGACTGATTTGTTCTGCAGCCTGTATAATTGTCCGTTAGAATATCTCATGGAAATGTTCTTGTATATATCACATACATCAGGGGCTGCAAAGAAAATGGAGCTTGGCATTTATTACTGTGGAATTGGACCAAGTTCGTCTGGCACTACTCCAGGCAAAGGCATTTGCCCCAGTTCCTATTTGGGGGTCAAATAAAGTAATTGTCAGGGTGTTTCAATAGTGACATCCTTCCTGATAAATTTAGCATTTACTGAGGGATCCACTTTCCATGCATGTGGGTAACTGTGCTATTTTCTCTGAGCCCGGAGATTATTGGCAGAAGTGACAGCTGGTGCCTCAGGATGGAGCTGTAATTTTATGGTGCAGAGTCTAAGGCTGGAAATGGAACTAGTAAACCACAAATGCCAAAGACATCATAAAGAAAAATGTTCCTTAGGAAGTACTTGCCAATTTCTGAGCAATCAATTATTCCCTTACCTACACGCTGACTTTTATGAATAAAACAGCCCAGGAAATGCATTTTTTAATTAAGCAGACAGCTATGATAAAATGAGGTACTTTCCATCTTTAGCAAGAGACCTCTCTTTCATACCCTCCTCTGGAGTGCTTTCTGATGGATGTATTCTTGGGTTCACTTCCGTTTTCCAAACTCTTTTATAGATAAGGTCTGTCAAGCAAAATTGAGTGTTCTTAGGATGGCAGAGAACTGAGTAGTCAGAGTGAAACTGACTGTCTCCAAGACTCTTTCCTGTTTGGAAATTTTCTCATCTTGCTACATCTTTTGTCCCCCAACTCCGTGGAACCGAGAGAGTGGTTTTATCTCTGAGTTTCAAGGCCAGATCTATGACCAAAGTTCCAGGAGAGAAGGACTGCCCAAGAATGCTCCTTGGGGATGGCTTTTGGGGAGGAGAAGCAGTGCCCCTCTCCTGCATTTTAGTTCTCTCAGTTGCCTTTAGTGCCAAACTGACCACAGGTCATAAGGACCCCCATGAATGCCCGTCAGAATTGGCCAGATGGGGAGAAGCTGAGGACCACACAATTTAGGTCAGCTCCAGACTTCTAGAAAGACTTGTCAACTCTAGTCAGGTCATTGGGCAGAAGCAAATATAGGGGATCTCTGAGTCTATTTCTCTGTGAAAATATAAGATGAAATTATATCACTAAAATTTATTCTACCTTAATTTTAAAAGTTGGGTATATATTAACTTCTCAAATGAATTTGTGATAGTTTAAATGAAAGATACAAGTACAAAGGAATTACGTAAACATGGGTAAAACACAGGAGTTAGAAATAAAGGAGGAGTTAGTGGTAGGGAAGACAATGGTAGCAAAAAATCCTCTTCACTTGGGAAACAACTGTTTTTGAAATGGAGCATTAATCCCGTGCATGCCAGGTTAATTGACTGGACGATCTTTCAGGGAATGCTACTAACCAGAGTTCTTATTTGCATTTCCTTAGCCTAGAAAGATGATATATAAATATCAACATGAGATATTTATGAGCTGTCTGAAATGCCCCAACACTTGGTATCATATCTCACTAATTCATCTAAGTTCTATAAAATAATTCAAATATTATTAATTTCATTTGCTACGAGAAAATTATTTATTGATTTTTTAAAAAGACTGTATTGTAAATCCTACCCAGAGTGTAAATACAGAACGTAACCCACAGTAAAAAACAAAACAAAACAAAACAAAAACATCCACAGTGGTATGAAAAATAAGGAGAATAAAACCCAAAGTCAGAGACCTTGGTATTTGATCTACTCTGCAGTTGTACCCAAAGCATGTTTGGAAGCATGTTAATGAGGACACTGGCTGGATACTGTGGAGGTTTCCTCTTTAAGGCACTAACTACCCACAAGACTGACTGTGAATTGTAGTTCCCAGGCCTTTATTATGGTGACAAAATTCACATCAACTCAACTGTCACTCCTTTTTACTATGGAGATGAAGTTGAAGGGATTTTTCTGTGCTCAAAGATTTGAGCTTCCATAGGAATTGCAGTTTTATAGGGAGTCAATTGAAGGAAAAAAAAATCAAAGGAGTTGAACTAGGATCTGTTCTAGGGCCCATAACATGATTCTGAATTGTAAGTTTCCTGATGGAAAGCATTACATTTGAAAATTCTTTGGTAGTGCACTTAACAAATACAGACATTGGCTTTTAACATAATGGAAAGTTGTTCAATTTTAAAAACCCCCAAATTAACGTGATCCCATTTGAAAGTGGAGCTAAAAATATTTCCCTATATTTAGTCATCAGATTTAGGGTATTTGATGCGGCTTACTCGGAATCCTAGAAAACAGAGGAATTAAATAATATAATTTGCATTACACAGCTCCACTGCAGTGATGGAACTTTGGGAACCTTGACTGAGTTACCAGTGGATCCCTGGCTTGCTTAGGAGAGAGCGTGGAGTGCAGGGGTTGTGTGTTCTCCTGAAGCAGCATGCCTCTAGGCTAATACATGATATTCTTAATCCATCATGGTCAGACTACAGAGAATAGACCTCCGTAAGTATAGTCTCTTATACTATATCACAGGTGATCAAAACGCAGGCAGCCAGTAGGATTTATTTTCTAAGGGATGGATACTACTCTAGAATAATGATTAGACAACAAAGGAAGGCTGTAATAATTATGCAAAATTGTCTGAGGTGCATATCCTTCTTTGTATATCACAGGCCCTCAGAATTAGGATTCTGGAAGGAAGCAGAGCAAATTCTCCTATACCTCTCTTGCCAGGAAATTACATTCTCAAAATTCCTCTCCTCATTTAGAAAAACACAGCTATAAAAATTCAGCCCCAGAGTTTGTGCATGTTGACACACATTGCTGATTCTACAGGGTAACTGATCACCTGGAAATTGACAGGACTTAGCATGAGGCTCTTGTTCTTAGTTCCAGTCTTCACAGGGGAAGTAGGAGAGGAATAAAGCATTACTCATCAGTGACCGTATTTGGCAAAGGCAAGTCTCTCTCCCCCACTATTATCATTCATCCTGATAGAGCTGTGGCACAGACCAGATGTCATTCCAGTGTTAAAATTACATGGTTTTCATAACAAAGTCAGCTTACATCACTCTTAAATAGATCACACAAATGTTCCTCTGTATACTGTCATGGAGAGGATGAGCTAGATTTTTCCAGAGCACTTGCCAAGCACACACTATAGGAGGAGTTAAGATTTTCTCAGAACATTCCATAGCTGGCTCCCAACCTACAAATCTCCACATCCCTCTGCAGCATAAGTCATTGCAATATAAAACACCCTTTCTAGTGATTTCTTTGATTCCTAGAGGAAAGTACAGGTACTTGTTCTTGTGGTAGGTAGAAGGCCAAAGATTTCACTGGCTGGAGCTCTTTTCTTGCCTGTTTTCTTTGCCTTTCCTTCTTGGGCCCTGATGAACTTGAGTTCATTTATGGTCCAGTGCTTAAGAATAACATGTGCACTGTCTGTCCCATTGAACCTTTGAAACTTGGAAGATAACAATTCCAAATCCAGGAGCAGAACTCATATGGACTTAGCACATGGACACCATAATTCTGGAAGCTTAGTTCCTCCTTCCTCCCTTATGTCTCCTGCACTCCCACTTGCTTTATAACCTCTGTGGCCTTGAGGATAGGATTGGGACCAAGAACTGAAGGCACTAACAAAAGTCATCCTCAGGTAAATCGACCTCATGCTCAAATGCCAAATGAGGACATCCCTTGTTGATCGCGTCACTAAAACTCTCCAAACTATTGCAATGAGCCTAAAGAAAGACAGTTTTGGAGATTTTTGCCCTTAATTGACATCAGGATTCTAACTGTCCATAATATAATTCTTTAATGAAACATTCATATTGGAAAAATCAACCCACTTAGGTATTTACCTATGATTAAACCAATGATTATGAACAGGATTAGTAAAGCAAGCTAATATACTTAGTATTATAAGGAATGCTAGCATTTCTTTTCTCACAACACTCCCTCTCGTTTCATTCTCTCTTTTTTGCCTTTTAAGCAAATAAAAGAAAAGACTCAAGGTAGGGTATATTTCTAAAACCAAAATATCAGACATATTATTCTATTCTTGAATGGAGACCACATTCCCTTAAAAAAAGCAAAAAATTATCCATAAATAATACGTTTCTCCTTCAAGATTACTACGACATGTAAGACAAATGCTGCCATTGTTCCTCATGGGTATGATTTTTGGTTTCTTGTGACTTAGTCAAGGTCTGATAAGTCGGGGTATAATCAGTGTTTCCTACTCATTCAACGCTCTTTGGCTCTATAACCAAAAAAAAAAATGAATTTATAGATATTTTGTGTGGTAAATTTGAGATGATCTATTCCTCCAAACCAGAGATTTTAAGGCAGGTATCAATATTTTATTTTGGGAAGAAATGGAAATAAAGCTTGATCCATTATCAACCTCAGCAAAATCATCTCCAGTGGAGAACCACGGATCCAGATTGAAAGTACAGGCATGTTTCCACTTTCCCTGAATGACTGCATGATATTTTACTGAGCTTTGGCTCTGGAAATGTAAACTTAGAGGTTCCAGAATATTCTGGTTTGAAGAAGCTTATGCTTATATGGATCATGTAAAGCAAAGGGTTATACAGTCTGGAACATGGAAAGCTGTTTGGTCGTAGGAAGTGATGAACATTTTATATATAAGTGCATATGTGTGTGTGTGTGTGTGTATGTGTGTGTGTGTGTATGCTCCAGAACTTCTGCTGCTGTATTATCCTTCAGAGGATGAGTTTTTAGAGATTATATCAGCACCATGCAAAGAGCAAGGGATGGACATGAATCCAATATTGTCAACTCAGTGTAGTCGGGCGAACAGGTGTTTAAAGTTCTCATTGGGATCTGACTGTATTCACTTTTTGATGCAATTTTCCCCACCTCAAATGTCATTCCTCACATCTTTGCATGCCCAAAGCCCACTCAATCCTTTAAGGCCACCTCCTCCACAAAGCCATCTATGATTTATCATTCAGAATTACTTCTTTCTTTTCTGAATTTACTATCACACTTTTCTTGTAAATTCACATGGTATATTACCACTTTCTGATTTGCATGGTGATTTTGTTCCTGTCTGATCACCAGTACTGGGCTATAAATGCTTTGAGAACAAAATCTCTATCTGCTCCAACTTTGCATCTCTAAAGAGAAGGGAAAGCAATCAAGAAGTAATTATTGAATCAGAATATATAATGATGGCTATATATATATACACACACACACACACAGACATACACACACATATATGTATATATTGAATACATATATGTATATATACACACATATTCTTTTCTTCTGGGCCAACACCATTCCCCTTACTCTAAAAAAGCATTTGCAGAGAGCACTGAGACTGACAACATTCCCTAGGTTTAGAAGTACACCGGAGCTAAACTGGACACCCACGCAAGCAGGGAGAGGTTTATCTCCAGGAGTCAAAGGAATCGTGGCTCTGGACAGTCAACATGTCACTTCATTAAAAAGTCACTGTTCATGGATTGCAATTACCCTTTGGTTTGAAAGTATGTATTCATGACTAAGAAACTGTCATGAATAACATGCCCAGGTAGAGTCCCCTGCTGGTCCTGGAGGAAGCCGATGCCAACCAGAATGGCATCTATGTAAGCAACTTGAGGCGTGCTTTAAGAAGTGCTCCCGTGATGAGCCAGGAGAGCTGGCATGCTATATTAAGGAACGCAGTGACTCCACAGCCGTGCTCCGCTTGGAGCCACTCAGACAGTCACACAGGATAGTTGTGTTTGTGCCAAGTGCTCACATTCTGTAAAGCAAAGGGGTCACTTCTGGTCACCTTCTCTCATTCTCACCAATTGCCTTATGTTAGTGCCGCTTTGCTCAGGACCCCTTAAGCATGTTTACTTGCAATTCTTTCCAAATGTCACTTATTAGAGACTCTGCATTCCTGACCCTGGAGGTAATAAACCTGGAGACATAACTTTCATTAGCAAATGGAAAGAGGCTCAAAGTATATCCAGAGACAAACAAATTAAAGGGCATAAAAGATTGGGGTGGTTTACAGCTAAAGAACTTCATTGTCATGTACTTAGAAATGAGGCATTCTGTTCTCCCCATAACACTGCACTGCCATTGGCTCTTTCCATTCACTCGGTTTGACGGCTAGCAAAACCTAAACAGAAAATGGTCTACATTATGAGCTATTCCCAAATCACTGGACTGAAAAAATGCCGTCCGTAGTATGCCTACTACTAAAACTTCCATTAGTTGCCCTAGAGAGCTGTAAGAATAGCTCAGAGGAGTCTTAGCCAAAAATACATAATTACAACACATGGAGAAAACCGATAGAATAATAAATGGAAAAAGATGAACAAACTCAGTGCTGCTAATGGGGGAGTTTCCTTTCATCTAAGTTCCTACATTCTAACAAGGTGAGGGTTAAAAACAATTTTACAAACCAAGTTTAAGAGAGGAAGGACAAAAAATGCAGAAAGATCCGTGTGTTCTTTAGATGACATTTGAAACACGCTTGCATCCTTTTAAAAGCCATTTGTTGCTGTCTCTATTCAGGCAGTATGCTTGAAGGTCTGTTCAGAAAACATCTTAAACTTGGGATACATTGTTCTCTTTTACAATTGGTTTAGACCACTTACTTAATAAGAACTGTGGTATTATTATTCCAGGTGTGACATTTATAGAAAATTCCAAGATCTGGAAATTCCTAAAAGCCTATAAGGGCAGTTAAAATTGATCATTTTCCCCCCATGATCCCTTAAGAAAATCAACTACAGGTTTTCAGATTATTTTTCCATCCCAATTAAGGGTAACCACAATAACAACTACATACCTCAGTTTTCAGCACAAGTGACTACACATTTTTGCCCTTAACTGAAGAGAAAACAACCATATGGACCTTGGTCTTAGCCAGCACTCCATTAGCTAATTAAATTTGCAAAGCCCAACCAGTGACAGACCATGGATTAGCCCCGTTTTAATGACTCCATCCGTTTGGCAGAGCTAATGGTGTCTTGTTTCAGAGCAGACTAGATAAGTTGCCTCATTCTGAATAGGTTAGACAGATTTGTGCAATAGAAATAGACTGTAAGCCACATATATGCATTTTTTAAGAGGTAAAAAGAAAAATGAATTTTAATAATATATTTTATATATCCAATATATCCAAAATATTATCTTAACATATAATCAATATACAATTTATTAATGAGATATTTTATGTTCTTTTTTCATACTAAACCTTTGAAAGCTGGGATGTCTTTTACAGTTATGACATCTCTTAATGTAGATTAGCCACATTTCAATGACTTAATAGCCACAGACAGCTTGTGGCTAGCGTATTGGCCAGTGCAGGATTGCATGGTGGCGTTTGCTACTCCATTTCTTTCCATTGTTCACACTCATGATCTTTTTCAAGAGTTTAGTACTTCACTTTTCACACCTGGACATTAGCTGAACATACAACCCTTTGTAATGGTGAATGAACCTAAAGATAAAAGAGTAACAGCCAGCCTACTCCCTATGAAAGAAAACAATTTCTATCAAAAAACACATAAATTTTTTAGGTCTAAAAAGTGCTAGAGGCAGAAGAAGGCCCAAATGTTTAGCCTGTTGGCCCATTTTGAGGTAAGTGATTACAGAATGTATCAAGCACCTTAAGGCATGATGTGAAAGTCTTGAGTTTGACTAAATCTCCAAAATTTTGTTAACTTTCTGCTTCATTTGTGTTGTGTACAACTGTGTCACAGGTACAGTGATCATTTTCTCCTCCCTAGAGATAGGAAAACACGATTTGGCAAAGGAATGGATTGTATTTGTATGATTTGTTGACATAAACATTCTCATTGAGACATGGAAATTAAGTAGATTTAATGAAAAGGTTTCAATGGAGAAAATAAAATTATGGAAAATCAGGTTGTTTTCAGAGAGTTCACTAAATGTATGGGGGATAAATAACTAAGGTTACGCTTTACAACGATAACGGGACCAACAAAAGGATTGGGGCTGTGAAGAACCAACAAGAGCCAATTAGACTGTGTTCTCCCCTGATTTCTGCAACGTGAGTGTAAATAAGCCTGTGTTATTACAAATACCAGAGTTGTGGAAAATGATTGAATTTTAGTCATAAAATTAGGGTATCTGCCACTTTGCTCAACATCTATCTACTTCTAGAATCAAAAGATGTCACTTCATCACCTTGAGACATTTATTTTAATCTGTCCTGGATGTAATTATTCGATCAAGCTATTGTCACAAAATCCTATTAACTCAAAGAGTGATTGCATTATTCACTTCTTACTCATGCCTTGATTTCAATGGTTATTAAATGCAAGTTTTAGTCAGCCAAAATGAAGGCTAACCCTTAAGGGTTCTTACATCTTTTTAATTTTAGGAATTGTTTCCTATCTGATCTCATGAATATCAGTCTCAAAGTGAGAATAAGCTAATGGTAGAGGTCATCTTAATGATATATCTAGGCATCAGAAATTCAGAGAAGGCCTAAAGGTTGTAATAAAAATTAAGAATAAAACTCATCAAATGACTCAAATACTTCCTTTGATTATCCTGAAAGGCAATCATCGAACGCATGAGCATTAGAACCAGTGGAATAAGTATTAGGGCTTGAAATAAAATGTCAGAGGCAAAAGTTGTAGAACATCCTTTTCACCCCTAGAAACCAAATGGTTGAGGCAAATTTGAAGGAAGTGGAGAATCAAGTATGTTCCTGAAACAGAACTCACAAGGAGGTGAGCACTATGTCTGACTAACTACAGTCTTCTGAAGAGCCCAGCATCAATGGTTTTTTGTTTTTTCATAGATTCCTTTAAGAGGCACTACATCACTGATGCTCTTGATGGCACAAAACGTGAATTCATGTGGAAAAACATGAGCCTGAATGATTCTGAATTGCCAAGTGGTGCAGAAGAGCTGAACTCTGAAGGGAAGACGTTTTAACATAGGCATTTTTTTCAAATGTATTTTTCTTATTATGTATGAAAAAGAATAAGAAAAAAATCTAATTAAGACTAAAAGAGTCTCTTTCTCTAAGCATAAAATAAAAATTTTAGGTGATAAGAAAGCACTGTGCTTTAGTTACTTGTGGGCATTGTTCATTTGTTGCTGGTACATAAAATGTTGATAATAAGACGTACAATCAATGACGTTTGAAATTCGTGTAAAAATGATATTGACTCCTACACCCCCTTAATTTCCTAGGGCTTTTATTCCCCCAAGTGACATGTTCCATCCAATGGGAGCCATCTTCAGATGGCCGGCCACTTTCCAATCACCCCTCAGAGGTGTGTGATTTCATCCTTTTATGGGAAGAATGGCCTTGGAGAGAGGGGGGGGGATGCTGGCTCCCTGTATGATAAGACACTGGATGATTTGGTCTGCAACTGTCTCATTTTTCCTACAAATGACAGTATTCTCCTTTAATAAGCTCTGCAGAAACCACGATTACAGTTTCTTAAACTAAAAAAGTGATCCAAGGTAAGACAAAAGATCTCTTTTTCTTGGTTTTCTAATTTCGTTACTTGGAATGACTTTCCATGCTAAACAAACTAAATTATATTTATACACTTAACAAATCCACTTTACTGAAAAGATGAACATAACATGAGATGATTGCTTGAGAAAAGATGAAGCATGAAGTCCCCATATCATAGATGCCGATCCAAGTTTCTAAATCAGAATATGGGACTCATGCCAGCTGGAATGTTTGGTTTAATCATCTGTAAGGCCAGCTCCAGAGAACGTGTTAAGTTGATAAAACATAACCTCTCCCCGCATCTTTTGTTCAGCATCATTAGGGCGCTGCTCTTTGGAGTTCCCACTAGTTGCCACTTATTTTATTTAGAGGGTTTCTTGGGATGTGGCCTTGGAATACGTGCTAGGTCTCTTTTCAAAGTACGCTGCAGCTCTTTGAGATTGGCCAGATGGAAGTAACCTTGAAGCTTATGAACCAGACCTCCTTCATAGTCACATTCCTGGAGGGACTGCCTCTCTCCCTGTAATCCAAGCTATCCAAGAGAACTGTTATAAATATGTGTATCCACCTCCAGCCAAGGAAACAGATGGGAGCATGAAGGAAGAAGGGAGGATCAGGAACAACAAAAGAGAGTGGCTTGTAGAAAGAACCCATTTAGGCCCCAAGACAGTGAGTATTAAAGCAAATTCATCAAGTTTTTCCTCCGTGTCTCTCACTTTCTCATTATATATGTCTTTCCCTAGTCAAGGTTCCAAAGGCTCACTTCTTCTCCCCTTTATAAAATCTTTTTGGCAAGAATAGATCTAAATCTCATGTACAGTCTCTCCTAGAAATCACTAGGCACACATATGTCAATGGGAGTGCACTTGAAGTCAAGTGAATATTCCTGGAATGTTAATCTTTCAGGTACCACTGGGCAAGAAAGGGAGGGAACAGAGAGAGATCCTTGGCCCTTTGTGTCTGAGACTGGCAGCTTGTCTGGGAATGCAACAGAACACTCTTTTTTCTGGGCATCATTCTGGGGTTTTGGTTACTATACTTGGAAGTGAAATTATACAGAGGGCAACAGTTTTCCCTTTGGTACATCAATCAGTCAACTCTGTCTGGAAGGTCCTATAAACAGGAAAGAGTGGACTAATTTGGGCACCAGAGGAATCCTTGGGGCCTTCAGCCTCCTCTTCCCCAGTGGAAAGCAAAGAAGGGTTGAAATGAGAAACCAGAGGGCAACGAGGGCCCCTTCTCCTCTCCTATATCCATTGAGACTTAAATGTTTCTTAAAGAACTCAGAGCTCTGAGCACTTAATGCATGCTTATTTTTGAGGGGAAATGAATCAGAGAATGTCAAATTTGGGAGCCCTTTGATGTTGTTCATTCCGGAGATGAATGCTTCCATGCTTACCTCCCACACCCAAGCCACATACCATTCATTTATTCATTCATTCACCAATTCTTTACAAATACCAATTATGTGCCAGAGACTGTTCTTGGGGCTGGATTTTGATCAATGAAACAAAAGAGGGAAAAAAATCTTTGCCCTCTCCTTGAGGTGAGACAAATGTATAAAATACATATAATAAATAATTAAAATATATAACGCTAGCAATGCTATGGAACAAACAAAGGAGAGCTCGGGAGATAAGGAGTACTGCGGAAGGGGTGGCAGTTGTCATCTTAAATCAGATGGTGGAGGTAGGCCTTATTGAGAATGTGGCATTTAAGAAAAGGCTTCAAGAACAGGGAACTATACTCAATATTTTGTAATAACCTATAAGGGAAAAGAATCTGAAAAAGAATATATATATATATATATAAACTGAATCACCATGCTGTACACCTGATATTAACACGAGATTGTAAATCGACTATAAGGTGGCAAAAAAAGAAAAGGTTAGCATTTAAGGGTTTAAAACATGTATCACGATATACAATATATGCTAAATGCCTCTGATAAAAAAGGCATCCAATAAACTATAGAAATAATGTTTGTCACTGCTGACTAGTTGTATGACTTTGAGAAACAAGAAACAAAGTTATATTTTCTGTTTCAATTTTCCTAACTATTCAATAAAAGTTGAAACATCAACAAAAAAAGAAAGGAAAAGAAAAGGCTTCAAGAGGTGAGGGAGTTCGGCATCCATATTTTGGGGGGAGGCAGAGGTGACAGTCGGTCCGGCCAGTACACAGGAACATACCAGTCTTGTTTATGGTTTAAGGAAGTTACTGTGGATGAAGAAAAAATGATCCAGGAGGAAAGGTAAGGGGTGAAAGCAGGGTGGAGGGGAGAAGGGTCATGAATGTGGGCCACAGAGACTCTCAAAAGGACTTTGCTTCGAGCAAAATGGGGAGAAACGTTTTAATTTTGTTTGTTTGTTCTCTGGCCTCACGGCTCAGCATGTGGGATCCTAGTTCCCCGACCAGGGATCGAACCCCCGCCCCCTGCAGTGGAAGCCCAGAGTCTTAACCACTGGACCACCAGGGAAGTCCTGGGGAGAAATGTTTTGAACAGAGCAGGGATATAATTTGACTTAAGCTTTAGAGGATCACTCTGGCTACTCTGCTGCGAATAGGTTGTAGAGATAAGGGTGGTAGCCAGGAGGCTACTGTAGCTTCAGGCAAAAGATGAGGGTGCTTCAGAACAGAATAGTAACATTTAGGAAGGCAGAGCGTATACTATAGATGCTGGCAGATGGGTGGATGTGGTGGTGGGAATCTTTGGAAAGTCTATTCTGATTGCTTCTCTTTTCTCAGGGAGCTGGGAAGCAAGATCACCAGCTGAGAGTGGGGGCAGAAGAAGGGAGGTACTGGACGTTTGAGTGGAGAAAAGGCTTGACTGAAATAGCTTAGGATGGTGGGAGTTGGAATGACTAGGGAGATACAGATTGACTGATGGCGTCATCAAGCGCTTACTACGCAATATTGTCTTCTTTCCCACAGGTATCAAGATCTTTCTCTACCCAGAGCTCCAGGCAGCCCTATTGATTGATCTGAGTTGGCAGATGCGAGAATGTGTTTTTGCTAGCTCTGATCTAATCTCACCTACTCCTTTGGTAAACTGAGGTCAAGAACATTTCTTTTAAACTTCCATCTTTGAGGACAGTTTACCAATTACAGATTAGCTAGCACTCTAGTAAGGAAAACAATTTAGGATGCCTATCTAAATATCATGCACCGAGAGGATGTGATGACTAAGGCTCTTGGGAATTCATGCTATAGGATAAGGGTATCAAACTGCAGCTGAGTATCTGAAACATGAGCTCTGTTAATGCAGCAGGAAGAAGACACCTTCTCACTCGATTTCCACTTAACTTTTACTTCTTTGCATTCCGACTCAAGGCTATATCTTTTTCACCTACTGGCTTCGCTTTTCAAAAGGTTCCAGGGAGATGCGCAGGGTTTTTCTTTTGAATAAACTGGCATGACTTTTCAACTGTACCCAAAAGAATCACAACTAATTTCAAGAAGCTGAGGAGATAATGAAGAATCTTGGTCACTACTGAATGTGGTGTGTATGCCTGCTTTTGCAATTTAAAGGGAAAAAAAGAAAAATGTCCATGAAGTCGTCTTAAAAGGGCTCTTGCCATAAAATGAAAGTTGGAGAAGGGGTAAATCTGAAATGCAAATGCCTTTTCTGTTTCACCAGCAATTTAGTACTACTTAATGAATGCTGAGTAATCAAAGCATTTATTGCCATTTCTGCACCCACACTGGGAATCGGTTTCTGACCTTTAGAACACCCTACTCTTCTGAATTGCTTCTCATGAGTTCTCTCTCCACTCTCCTTCCCACTCAGTTTACTTCTTGGAAGGCTTGTTGACCTTTATCATCCTTCCTCTCTCTTACCTGATCTTAGTCTTCTCATCATTCTGTCCTTTATGTCAATTACAGTTTCTGAGCATGCATAAGTTTAGAAGGACCATTAACACTGTGAAGTCACACACGATTATAAACAGATGACCAGGGTTAGCTCACATATGACAGAGCTCTTGTTAGATTTTATCAAGACCTTCGTTTTTCAAGTGGTCTATCACCTTTGGAAAAATCAGGCCACTCTTAAGTAGATCTTTCCTTTGCCTTTCCAGTCTAGAAATAATTACTATGTCAAGTGCAATGATAAAATGAATGGCTGCCACTGACTGAGGACTTACTCTGAATCATGGCACCAGTGGGAGTCTCTCTAATCATCTCACAACAACCATCCCAGCCTTGGCCCTTTTCATTTGTTTATTGTGTATACTTATTAGATCTTCAATTCATGTAGACTGGCGCCTCTAAAATAACTACAGGTTCTTCCTATAAAAAGTTGTAATGACTTTGGGGCTTTTAAACTCAGTTTTTTGATATTTGTTTGTCATTGTGAAGAGCCAGTGGGACTTATAGTTGGGCTTTTCCATAAGACAGCTAATCATGTGTACCTAAAGTTTACAACAAAGATCGGGGCCAAAGAGATAGATGGGAAAATGATCAAGGCTGAGATGAAAGTTGTAGGTTTTGCAGAAGAAAAAAGAAAAAAGAGATCCTTGGAGGCACAAGCAGTGGCTGATAGCAGCAAGCAGCACCTTGGGAGATTTTCGTATTTAGGTAGTGGAAAGAGAAAGGCAGGTCATAAAAAGATCCATTAGGGGGAATGGAAAGAGATAAGCAGCAGACTTCTGAAAGTGGTATGGAAGTCAAAGGACTAGATCTTCAAGGGACTTCAAATGGTCAGGGCTATAGGGATCAAAAAAGAACTGCAGATATGAAACTTGGAAAAAAAATCAGTCATCCTCAAAGGGTGGATTCAGCAAAGCTGTGGGTGAAAAAACCAGGTTCCAAGGGACGAATAACCCCGTTATTTCGTGGGAGTAGAGAGAATCCTGGAGATGAGGAGGAGCATTAGTCTTAGAAAGAAGGAGAGATGATTTTTCTGAAAGAGTGAAGGATGGAGCGATACATGACTAAAACATGAAAAACATAAAAAAGTGACACATGAATAAAATATGGAACAGTATATAGTACCATGATTCTATACTTAGTCAAAATTTGATGAACAGAGTATAAAGCAGAATTAAAAGGAATTCTGAATGAATTCTTAATATATTCTTCAGTATATGCATTTGTCTTATTTTCAAAAATCTATAAGTATTTTATATAATTTAAATAAGCAATGAAGAGGAGGAGGAGGAGGAGGAAAGATCATTTCAATATGGTCCAGAGAGAGGATAGAAGAGAGGACATAATTACTAGGCAACCTAAGGGAAGACACCAAGAGATAGTTAGTTCCTTTTTCTGGTGACTATCTTATACTTGTCACCAAGCGCTAGTCAGAAGAGATGTAGTATCTTGAACGCATCATGAGTACCTCAAAGAAGCAAGGAGGGCGTACTGAAGAGTGAAGACTTTCTGGCTTTTTCTTTCCTCCAGGAAACATTATTTTCAAATTCTTGGGCAGAGTGGCTTGGACTCAGAGCTCCTCTTTATGCAACAGTGCTGTCTTCTTCCAGCAGCTACGTGGAGAACGTAGTTGGAGAGTCCTCTGGATGGACCCATACATTGGGGACCACAAAGCGTATGTATGGAGGCGGGACTGGGGGTGGGCAAGAGGGGTAAAGCTAAATCAGGACCAAGCAGCTGACTACAGGCTACCAGATAGAACACTCAGGTCTGATTTGGGGAAGTGACATCAGTAGCTGCAGATCCCTACAGGCCAGAATTTAAGACCTCAACTGTGGTGTGCCAACTTTAAATCTCTATAATCTCAAGTAGATGACCAAGTTCACTCTTCCCTGTAGGCCACCCCCTTGAACTTCAGAAAGGATGGCACATTTTTATTTCAGATATTCAGCCTCAAATTCCAGTTCTTGGTGATATCAGCAACCATAGATAATTTGCTGGGAAGATCACCATGTGACTCAGGAATAAAATCTACCATTAAAGGTCAAAGATAGATACTTAGAACTGCATTCCTGGAGCTTCCAAGCCCATCCCCTTACACACAGAGTCCACAGCCCAGAAAAATAGCCTTTCCCGGGCAGAATGGTTTTCATCAGCAGATGGAGTAAGCGTTTCCCAGAACTCTGTACCCGCTAGTTAGTGCTGCGGTCTTCCAAAAAGGGACAAAGCCATCCCCAACAACTCAATATTGAGCTTCATGTGCGATTTCAGCTGGTGAATGTCATGAATGACATGGATGGCTCTTACCTGAAGTGCTTTGTAAGAGACAAGGCAGTTGTTCACGGATAAATGAATAACTGAGTAGGGAATAGTAGCAGTAGGGAAGCAGTGGGACACAGAGGAAACGGGGTGCTCGAAGTCCCCTCATTTCTTCACAGTTTTGCTTAACACCAGCCCAGCCTCTGGGAAACAATCCCAACTGCAATTTTTCCCCCTCCATCTTAAATGCTTTTCAAAAGTGATCCTTTTATTCTGTGGTTTGGGAGGAGGGCGGGATGGGGGAAAGTCCACTTTGCAGCTTTGTGAGAAGAGAAGAGAAAAGAGAAGAGAAGAGAAGAGAGCTGTGTCAACGCTCACAGGCCACCACGCCTTTTTTTTTTGGCAGAAGTGCTGGGGATATTTCACCTGGGATAATTTATCATGCTTGCTTTGGGTGTTCCAAATCTGCAAGCTGTGGCTAATTTCCAGAGACGGCAGGGCAATAAACTCCACTCTCTTAAAAGAAAAACAATAACCGCATCACCTTTCAATTAAATGGGCCATGAAAAAACGAACAGGCACAGATGATCATAGATATTCAGAAATCCTCAGAAAGCCTGAGCGTGGCCACCAGCGGTGGGAATAACGATGGTGTGGCTCGAGAAGCCTGGATCGAAGGTCTTAGGAATGGGCCCATGTATCTGCTTCTACATCTGCTTCTCTGTACTTTTTCATGTATGAATAGGCACACACATGCACATGTGAACCCTCACATGTTCAAGACCAAAACACACAACTGTTGGATGCTGACAGAGGAATTATGGCCTCTTTCACTATGAATCCAGGAAGTCTTTCTCGCAGTCCCTGAAGTCTGCTTTTCCCAGCTCCTTCCTCACTCTCCAGGTGCCCTCACAGTGCCTCCTCGATCATCCAAGGCCCAGTGGAGCAGGAACCAAGCGGCACCTCCCTCCAGATCAGTGAGCCGTGTTGGGATATGTCCTCACCCCCTCAGCTCTCCCTAAATATAACGGCTGTCCTTTATACTTTCCAGGCGAGGAGGGGTCCAGAAGTCACTTAGCAGATCATCTATTTGTATATTATGTTAACTCATATCACAGATCAGTATTTTATAGGGAATTTCCAGGCCAACATTCAAAGGAATAACAGATGGTGGGCATTTTGAGCGGGCAGCTAGTGCATAAAAGGAGGGGCGTGTGGGGCTGAAAATCTCATCCCAAGTAGGACGCCACCTTCAGATGCTCCTACTACTTGGTGGTCCAGGATCACACCATCTGCTTCCATGGACATCCCAAGTACCTGCTCATTACAGAACCTAGCCCAGGACCACACAATGTGCCTCTAACGTTAGGGTAAGAGCCCCAGCGATGTGAGTTTTGCAGGACAGGAGAACTCAGAGGTCAGCGAGGCATGCATTGTTTCTCTTTCCTCTCCAATTAACACAGCGCAGGCTGCTAGCTTAGTTTTGACCTTCTGACTTTTGTTTGTATGCATTTGTTCATGATTTGACAGGCTCAATACCTGTGGAGCACAGAACCAGCTTGGGCCAGTCTCTACTTTCAAATTCAGGAACGCTGTAAAGTAAGACAGGGTCTAATGAGTTTTGCAATGCACTAGACATATCTTCCTAATTTTGGGGGGGGATGGTAAACCATATGATTATGTCAATAGCTGCCCTCTCTTGCCCGGCTAAAGTGTTTATAAGGGTATAGCACACAGAACTCAATATATGTTAGCTTTTATCCTCAAGACCTATTCCAATCATATTTCACAGCTCCCAGTTCCAAACCCAAATTGAGCTCCCCTCCTATTTTTCATAATCCTACCAAACTCCTCTGTTCTGGTCTGACACCTGACAAAGTAACCTGCATTTAGGTGGTAATGGGTGACTGTGGGTTGACAGATAAGCCTTCCTAGTGTATGTTACTTGTTGACCTGAACCTCTCCTTTGGGCTTCAGTTTCTATCAGGCTTTGCCTCTGTCCTGTATGATTTTTCAGATGCTTCTCTTCCCTGCCCTCAAGTTCCTTCTGTTTAGGTAATGAGAGGTCATCTTTCGGGAAGCCATCTAACGCTGCTCTTGGTGTTCTTCTGAGCTCAGGATTCTTCCTACTTTAGAGTGAACTGGGATCCCAACCTCTATCCCAGACTACGTGCAGAAGCCAATGAAACAGAACTACAAGGTAAGGTTTTGCTAAAATGATTCCACCTGTCGGTCCGTGAAATGACAAGTTTGAAGATTTTAATCACAACATTGACACACACGGTGCTAAGTTCTTACAGTTTTGTAACGTAACAAATAAGCCCATCTAAGTTTTACCTGCATGGCAACAGAACTGGGGTTAAAAAGTGAAAAATATTAAGTAACCATATACTTAATTTGTATTTTACCTCATAGCGACCAATGCTGTATTCTGAAATAAATCAACATGTGGTAGATAGGTTGCATGAAGGCATGCTTCACATCCAGGCCTACAGGCCCAATATTAAGAGGAAGGGAACAACTAATTTGTCTCAGTGGTGTAGCAAAGGGATGCAGCCTTCAGAATGTCATGGGAGATTCTATTTCAACTACTTACAGTTAACTTGAAAATCTATTTAACTCTGACATTGTTGTTAATGAAAATTGCAATTAATAACCACTCTGGTTCTAAATTTCACTTTATCAGTATTTCTCCCTTCTGCTACCTATTAGTATGCCTGGACTACTAGGCTTACATTTTAAAAATGCCCTTTTTCCCACTGCTAGCTGTGTTTTGTTTTGGTAAACTCATTGCAAATTGTGTGTAATTACTGCATTGTGAAAAAGGGAATGGCAATAAATTAGGCAGAACATTTTTGAATAAAATATCAGCAGCTAGAAAGACTGTTTCTGAATCTCAACAAATTTGGTATGACCAAGTAGGTTAAAATTACCATGATACATTTGTATTGACTGAATTTTATGTATACCGAGCAAAAGGGGGAAAAGAAGAAGCATACTGTAGGCCTTAGCCTATGTATTTTTCTGATTTTACGGATGATCACATTTATCTAGGGCCACTAATGCTTTATAAAAGATGAACACATTCTTCCGGGAGGAAAAGCCGATTAATTTCCTTGTGTGCAGAGATTGGTAACCCTGTTTCTTCTATCTTAGGTTTCAGCGGAACACCCCTCATCTTTGGATGAAAAATGCTGACCGGTGAGTTCCGGGAATCTTGGCTCACCCCGAGGCTAAGAGCGCAGTGTGTTGGCCACATGCCCAGCTTTTGTAGCAGGGAGTTACCCCTGAGTGCTTTTTTTAACTTACACTAAAGTTGTGACTTAGAAAGCAAGATCTGCCAGTGCATCAGAGGAAACTGGGCTTTCCCTTTATAACTATCAAAATCAAGTCTTATTTCTACTTGCAATCCTCAACTGGTCTCCATGGTCTGATATAATCACCATATTCATAAAAATCTTGGTGGGAGAAGTTAAGGAGAGAAGAGGGCATGTAGGCCTCCCTAGTTTTGGGGGACTCAATCTATGTGCCCCTGTCAATGGGGATGCAGGAGAGGGGCTGGGTAGTGAAGGTAAATCCTGATGTGTGTGTATCCACAGAGGAGCAATGGCAGAGAACAAGGAGAAAGGGAAAGTGAAGGGCAGCTGTCATTGACCTTGTAGGCGTGCTACGTGGGATTAAAATTTAGAAACTGGCTGAGGCCTCCAAGGAGTGATCATGGCAATTGCCTCATCCCTTACTGTCAGCACATGGCAAAGTTTGCTGGGGAGAGGATAGCAGGCAATTCTTGCCAAACAATGCAGAATATTGGTAATGTTTTCTTCAATTTCTCATCAACCCATAAGAGATCATGAGAGACATTAGAAATTCTCTGTCCAATTCAATGTTGGTAAAGTATTCCAAAGCAGAAGAAATAGAAATGGAATTGAAATAATACGCCCTTGGAGGCTCCTTCAGTGATGCTTTCAGATATATAACAAAACTTGTCAACATTTTTAAATAGGCCTCAAACGCCACAATTACAAGGTATTTTCCCCCCTTCAGCCTTACATTCTAATAAGCCGTTAGCCTACCTAACAAGTAAAGGTCTTCTAAAATCACTTCAGCTTATAGCAGTGATGCTTTTATTTTAAGTTTTAGAAATAGCCATAAAGGAGTCAAATCAGTGTCTTAATTGGCATTATAATGTCCATAAGAGAGATGTGATTATAATTCAGTTTCCCATCCATGAGATGGTTTGCAAATTGTGATTTAGCCCTCGTAGAGCTTCCTTACAATAGGATGATTTTTAACAAATCAATGTTTTTCTGTCAGAGTTTGGTTAGGCAGAATTTGACTGAAATTGCACCTAGTAAATAAGATTATTTTTATCTTGTTTGAGAGACATAGGTCACCATTTCTTATGTTTCATTTTTTTCATCTCAGGCAAATGAGGCCAACCTTTCTTGGCTCTTCTTGTATCTCTGAGTCTCCAGCCTTACAGCTGGCTGGCAACGATATTGAGAAAGAATGATTGTGGCTATGACTTAATAGGTTTTTCTCTGAAGAAAAAGGAGAAATAGAGACAAAGGAAGAGGAAAAAGATAAGGGAGGAGGAGGAAGGAGGGAAACAGTGGAGGGAAGAAGAAGATGGAAGGGAAAGGGAGGTAAGAGAGAAGGGGGTTGGGAAGAAGGAGAAAAGAATTTAAGTTGTCAGAGCTTCCATGGGAGTGCCAACTCAGACAGCTGAGACACCTCGAACTTGGCTTCTTCACCTCCTTGCGAGGGAAGAACAGCACTATTTCCGAAGGAGGTCATGAGGGAGTCTGACTTAAGCTTGATGCTTTGCCATCACCGCTTGGGTGCTTGTTGGAAGGTCCTAAGCGAGGCAGCCCATTGGACGCAGGTCTTCATGCATTTGGTTTGCCATAGGCTGGCCAGCTAGCCAGCTAGTCTGGGGACTGGTTTAGCCTCACAGTTCTTCTATTTTCTTTTCCTGACAAAGCAGTACTTCCATTAAGAAAAAGGCACTCAGCTATTAATTTCTGCTAACTCTGAACCCGGCCAATGAAACAGAAGCACGTGCAATTTCGTGTCTATTTTAGGGCATGGATACGGGGGTGATGAAAACTCCCTGCTTGGCTTAGAGCTCTGTGCATTCATCTCACTCTTCCCAGCTCTGTCTTCTTCGTTCATCCTTTTCCTGACAGGTTGCCTGATGGTTACAAGAACTGTGCAGGATTGTAACGGGCTCAGACTGGATGGAGGAGGGAAAGACCACGGGAATGGCTCCCTTTCTTCTTAATAGTTTAAAAAAATAACATTTTCTTAAGAGAATGCCTTAGTGATCTTACGTACGAGTCATTGCTATAATGCTTTATTTGCTGAGGGGGGGAAAGTAAAACCCTATATACTATATACTTGTACCCCTATATTCTTTCTGTTTCTCCCGAGGTTTTGGAAATTACTGGAGAAAAAAAAAAAAAAGACCCATTTAGACCTAGTCTCTGGTGCTTCACTGATAACTACATCACAATATTTAATGGACTAAATGTTGGCCCAGAGAGCAAGCAGCAAACAATGGGTTATAGATACAAATGATTAAATACCTGTTTGATTCATTTCAATGAAGTAAATATTTTTATCACAAGAACAGCTTTTTTTCCTAATCTGTTGGATTGTCAGTATATTAGAAGTGAGTATATTCTAATTTATAATAGGAGAAGTGGGGAAGGATGAGTAAGAGGTTTGCCCTGTCTCCATAATCATCAGAGACAAAACAGGAATGAGCCTTCACGAATCAGAATGGGTCTTGCCCAGAAATTACGCAGGTAACCACCTAAGCGGTATGGGCCCAGCATAGTTTGGCCACAAATACATCCACCACAAAGATATTAAAGTGCCTAGAATTTCCACTATGTAGGGACTCAGACATGATATAATTTGGTAGGTAAATGATAGCTAATTGTCTAGTGAGATGGAGTCACTTTAAATGATCATGTTGCTCCTTACTCTTTTTTTTCTTAAATGTTTATTGCATCTCTGAGTTTGTGTACTGAGAATCATACCCTGCCCATTTGTATTCTTTTTTTTTTGGCTGTGTTTGGTCTTCGTTGCTGTGCGCAGGCTTGCTCTAGTTGCGGCGCACGGGCTTCTCATTGTGGTGGCTTCTCTTGCTGCGGAGCATGGGCTCTAGGCGCACGGGCTTCAGTAGTTGTGGCACGCAGGCTCAGCAGTTGTGGCTCGCGGGCTCTAGAGCACAGGCTCAGTAGTTGTGGCACATGGGCTTAGTTGCTCCGTGACATGTGGGATCTTCCCAGACCAGGGCTCAAACCCGTGTCCCCTGCATTGGCAGGCAGATTCTTAACCACTGCACCACTAGGGAAGTCCGCTCCATACTCTTTTTAACTGAACAACAAAGGTATAGGCTTAGCGGAAGACGAGGCTGTCTCTCAGAGGCTGATCGGGGTCCTTGGGGGAGGTTTGAAAGGATTGAGACTCTATTAATGAAAAAGCTTTAAGAAACAGTCAGAGAAGCCAAAGGGTTACCTTGCCTCTCCCAGATTTGCTGGGATTCAGGTCTTCCTAAAAGCCCCTGATTAACTTTACTGTTTAGAACAGGAAGATACCGAGAGCTACAACTCAATTACTTTATGAGAAAAGAAGCAGTATCCCATGAAGGTGACGAAGAAGTCATAGCTGGAGAATAAGACTATTTTAGTATGTGTTTGGCACTGTGCTAGGTGGTAGGAGGTTCACATACCTCGTCCAATCCAGTGACTACCAGCCATGGCCATGCATCTCAATCACCCGTGCAAGTGAAAAATACATAGTCTGCCTACATGTTCCAGCCCACCACCCACGAGAGAATCCACTTGCTTAGGCTTTGGGTTAGTGCTAGGCAAGTGTAGTTTTTTAAAAACTACACAGTGATTCTGAGTCACTGCAGGGTTAAGAACTATTTATTGAATTCTCACAATTCTGTAAGGCAGGGATATTATTCCATCTTCTCCAGAAGATGAAAGTGAAGTTCATATTTGACCAATTTCAGGGGACTAGAACTCGGGTCTATAATTTCCAGTTCCTCAGTTTTCCCATTTAATACAACAGCTTCCCTGGGACGCTGAAGTCTTAGGTTTTGAGTAGATAACCATGGGACTTCCAACTGTATTCCACTATGTCCTCAGTGATTGTTCCAAGAGACACCAAGGAATATATTTGCTGACAGCAGGGTATACAGAAAAGAGACCAGAAACTGGCATTGCAGTAGTTTTAATCGTGCTTAGTTGTGTGACTATGGGCATGCCACCATGCTAAGCCTCAGTTTCCTCATTTGTCTAACAGGGCTGATAAACAATATCTCAAATTGCATTTTAACATTAAATGAGAAAAACATATAAGGGAGTTAAAATAGTGTCTGGCACTTAATAGGCACTCCACAAGTAGTAGTTCTTTTTGGCTCCTAATAATCTTCCCTTGGCCAGATACTGGCATTTGTCCCACTCTTCTCTGCTTTCCCTTTTTCTTTAAACAAAAGAATGTGGTGATGGGGTAGAAGGCACTAGACATGGGATACAGTCAAAGATTATAATGAATCGTGAAGAATCTCTCTTATACCCAGTGGAACATACATAATTTCTATATAAGGGGCTCCATATAAGAGTCAGGTTGGTACAGGGGACTTATCTCCAAGCCGTGTTCGCCTTTGGCTATCAAATCCTTTATTTTTTTCTTAGGAGGTGTTCTGGTGTGGGGGGTGGCTGACGGAGACAGGGGTGGGGAGGTGAAAGCCCCTCCCGAAGACGCCTCTTGGTGATACCACTCCTCAAGCATCATACTTTACCTTGGCTTGGTTTGGATAAACAGATTCTTCTGGTGTAATCTTATGAGCTGCCAGACATAGACAAGTACGGTTACCACTTGAATGGTGAGCCTCGGTGTTAGAATTGCTCTACTTATACTCTTCTCTGCAGGCAATCCTGATGCTTTTACATAATCGATGAGCTCCAGTCGCTCAGCAAACAAATAAATAAGACAACAAACAATGCTCTCTTGACACAGGTTTATGATGAATTCACAAGCCAGCTTCACTTCCAATTATTCTGGCTAACTTAACCCATTTTAAATTACCTGAGATGACAGCTGGTTTTATAGTTTTCCCTTGAAAAGTCAGCCCTTGATATGACAGTTACTTTACAAGCACAGGGAGCCTGCTGGGTGATAGGCAGGGCAAGGGATGGCAAACTGGGCTGGTTCAACACAATTACTCAAATTTAGCCTTGCTGGGTCTATGCAGCTCTTCTGTAGTTACACAACGCTCGCAGGCTCCAGAGAGGATGGAAGTTTGGAGGCATTATATACCAACTGGATTCTCTGTACTACAAATTTCTGTGATTTCAAGCGTCAGTTTTGTGGTCCATAAGAAATTGAAATGGAGGTTTGGGGAAATCACAGACTATAGGTGGGAACCACACACCTGCTCAGGCACAGGGAAGGCCTAGAATGCCAAGGCACTTGAGAATAATGTGGTTTCTGTACACACGCCTTGCCTCTGGATCCTTCCTCCATAGAGGAGTCAGTTATAGACACTCAGCGTTCTAGAAAGGGCCTGGCTTCTCCCACCTTACCCCCTTCCACTCTGGGGACAGAGAAGAACCAACACTGTAGGCATTAGACTGACTTGCCTTTTGTTTCCTTCTGAGATGAAGTGGAAGTATCATTGGCTAATGTGTCTACACTTGAGTGTCCGTAAGAGTAGCAAATGCAGGTGTCCAACTGTTCACGAATGATCTAAAAGATTAGCTTGTAGCTTTTAGCATAATCCTGAAATTAGTTAATGGAACTACCACTAATGAGCATTTATTAATAGAGGCAACTGAAGTAATCCTGCTAATGTAATGGCCAAGAGGGATAATAAAACAAGTGGACAAAACAAACCTAATTCTGTTCGGCATCACAGTAGCTCTCTTGAAAAATTTAGAGCTGGAAAACACACTAGCTGTTAGTGTGATTAGAACACAACTAAAACAGTTTAGCAACAGGGGCATTGCTTGGTGGGGCTCACCATCAAGTTTTAAATGGGGTGGTGGATAGTTTTGCTTCAAGACCCTCTTTTTCCATAGGACCTGTCTTGATTATTTTTACTGGGTGTCAAAGCTTTGATTGTTTCTCTGAACTCTTCCTACATAACAAGGTGCCCATGCTTTTTAAGTCAACATTTAATGTTGCATGGCTTTTTGTTTTATGGGTGTCAGTACAGTCTCCACAGCGAAATTATTAGCAACAGAAAACATGGACCCTATTTATAATAGGATGTCTTCCCTAACTCTCTTCCTTCTCTCCAACTGTACCTCGGGGTTGAATGACTCCCATATTCCGTGATCTCATCGAGTGTCTTGTTACCTATTTTACACCCTAATCATACCATATTCAAATAACAACTAACTCCTTGATGAGGCTTTTAAAAGATTTTTTTTTAAATTTCTAATTAATTTGTTTATTTATTTATTTATTTATTTATGGCTGTGTTGGGTCTTCGTTTCTGTGTGAGGGCTTTCTCTAGCTGCGGCAAGTGGGGGCCACTCTTCATCGCGGTGCGCGGGCCTCTCACTATCGCGGCCTCTCTTGTTGCGGAGCACAGGCTCCAGACGCGCAGGCTCAGTAGTTGTGGCTCACGGGCCTAGTTACTCCGTGGCATGTGGGATCTTCCCAGACCAGGGCTCGAACCCGTGTCCCCTGCATTGGCAGGGAGACTCTCAACCACTGCGCCACCAGGGAAGCCCCTCAGTGACTGTCTTTTATCTCTCATTTCCTATACCTAGCATCAGGCTCTGCACAATGCCTGGGCAGTGCTGAGTATCTGTGACCAATGAAATAGTCGTGTTGTGTACACTCCGTTTGTTCTTCTGTCTTAGCGTCTAGAAATGGTTATTATTCACATTTTACATACACAGAATCCAAGTCTTGCTGGTGAATAAATACCCCCAAGAGGAAATGCAATCAGCATATGTGTTTAAAATTACTTTTCTCTTTCCACATGCAATCATTTATCTAATTTATAAAACCAATTTGCTGGCTGGAGAGAGAGGATTCAAGATGGTGGCATAGAAAGATCCTGAACTCACCTCCTTCCACAGACACAACAAATTTACAACTACATATGGAACAATTCTCTTGGAGACAGACCTGAAAACTAGATGAACTGAGCCTCCACAGCAAAGGGTTAAAGGACAGCACGGAGACACGTAGGAGAAGCAGAGAGATAGTCTCCCCAAGGGAGAAACCACCACCTAGTTGCAGCCATCCACAATTGGGAGGGATCACAAAGGTATGCATCTTTTCCCTGAGGAGTGAGCGAGTCAAGCTCCACGTTAGGCACGCCAACCCCTAGATCCTGGGCAAGAGAGATGAGTCCCTAAAACACTTGGCTTTAAAAACCAGCAGGGAATACATCTAAGCAAACCTTAGAACCGCAGGAAGTAGAAAACCCACTCTTAGAGGGCCCTTATCACTTGACCTGCAAATCAGCACAAAAACAACAGGTTGAAAAACACATGGACCATAGGTGAAGGGGACCCACTTATTCTTCTAACCTGTTAGCACCAGTGGACATGCCCCACTGAGTACCCTGCCCAGTCCTGAGCATGGGCTGGGCCTCAAAGCCAGCAGAGCAAGAGCCCTTCCCACCAGCACCCCGCAGCAGCCCTGCCCACGAGCGTGTTGCGGTAGCAGCCACGGCCCCGCGGCAAAAAGACTGTGCACGCATCCCTCATAGGAGATACTCCGTGAGCACCTGGGCTGTGCTACCAGGAAGGATTGTGCCCCTGAGCCTCACAGGACATCTCTCTCTCTCAATGAAGGCCTCTCTTTAAGACTGGAAGAGATAGCTGACTTACCTAATACAGAAAGCAAACAAAAGAGAATGAGTCAAAATGAGGAGATAGAAGAATATGTTCCAATCAAAAGAACAAGATAAAACCTCAGAAAAAGGACTAAACAAAATGGACATAAACAATCTCCCCAATAGAGTGTTAAAAGTAATAGTAATAAAAGATGCTTGCTGAACTCAGAAGAATGGATGAACACAGTGACAACTTCAACAAAGGAAGGGAAAATATAAGAAAGTACCAAACAGAAGTTATAACTGAACTGAAAAACTCAAAAAATTAAGAATATGGTTCCCACATGACCCATCTATTCTTCTTATGAGTCTAGCCAAAGAACATAAAAACACTTGTTTTAAAAGGTATATGCACCCCTATGTTCATTGCAGCATTATTTACAATAGCCAAGATATGGAAACAACCTAAGCATCCATCAATAGATGAATGGATAAAGAAGATGTAGTATATATACATAATAGAATACTACTCAGCCATAAAAAACAATGAAATCCTGCCATTTGTGACAACATGGATGGACCTTGAAGGTATTATGCTAAGTGAAATAATCAGATAAAGAAAGACAAATACTGTACGATTTCACTCATATGTGGAATCTAAAAAAACAGAACAAACAAAAGAAAACAAAAACAAACTCATAGATACAAAGATTAGATTAGCTGTTACCACAGGGGAGGGGGGGGTGCCAGGTGAGCAAAATGGGTAAAAGAGGCCAACTATATGGTCACGGGTGGAAACTAGACTTACGTTGGTGATCACTTTGCAGTGTCTACAGATGTTGAATTATAATACTATATACCTGAAATTTATAAATTTAAAAAAAGAAAACAAGAAAAACCCCAATTTGCCTTGATGACTGCCCTTAGCAAACAAAGTTGTTGACAAAGCCCTGTTCCCTGCTGTGAAATACAGAACTTCACATAATTGTTATTCTTCACATAATTTCTCAGTGTAAAGGATACCCAAGCACTGGCATTATATATGTAATATCTTTCTTCCTTCCTGCAGTTGCTATTAGCTTTAACTTTGCTGATGCACAGACCATGTATACACCAAACAAGAACCAAATATGCCTACATGAGAATTCACAGACCTAAAGCAGCAAGCTGGAGTTCACTTTAACTTTTAGGCATACATGACGATGGGGAAAAGGCTGCGGAAAATGCTGCCATCTACATTGGAACGACACTGGAATGACAGCCAATTGGAGGCAGCTGCAGCTGTCTGAGAAACAAAGTTGAGGAATCTGATACCAGAAGCAAAGGCTGCAGCCCAAATCCCAGGCTGTCAGAAGCCCTGCTGTGAGGCCTGGCACAGGCAGTAGTGGGCTGGCATCACTGAGCTTCACTTAGTGAAAAGACCCCTAGGTCTTCCTTGTGGGCCCACTCCATTACTGCCATATTCTAGTCCTCGTTAAAGGTTTGTGCAGCAGGAGCTTCTCACATACAGATATCTGCTGCCATCTGTATGGAAAGCACAGAGGGTGGTTAGAAGTGGTTTAAAACAAACTTGTTTTGAGGCACAAATAGTCAAGTACCTAGATTTTATCTGCAAACCATTGGGGGAGGAGTGTGTGGAATCAAGCTACACCTACGGTTATGGACATTATATGCTAAATATTTTGGTTAAGTGACAGGTGCTCAGTTTTCAGTTCTTGCAAATAATGTATTTTGCTAAGTTGTTTCCCTTTCTATTAAGCATAAGGAAGGGAAATCAATTGTTCTTTTCATGTATTCAAGCCATCATTTATTGAAAGGCTACTATGTGCCAGTCATGGTTAATTTCATAATGGTTATGCGTTAAAATGTTCAGGTGCTAAAAAATTGTGTTTATTTTTATACATAACCTAATAACCATAACCATAAAGCTGAACTTTATTATTACCTTTCATTTAGACTCTGTCCCCAAAAGCTATTTACTTGGCTGTTGTTCACAAATACATTGGATTTGTTCCATGTGCAATTAACAGGGATAAAACTTGAGTAGAAAAGGTGCCAGAGATAGCAAATGACCTCTGACCCCACCACGTTGCATGAATACTATTTTAATAATTATAAAAAATAGAAAATTCCTATTGCCACTTCAATAGGAATTTATTTTCTCGTACATAAAGAAATTTGTATTTAAGAATACAAATCACACAACTTAGGAATTAATTAAACAGAAAACACTTCAAAAAATCAATTGTCAGAGAAACCCCTTAATTCCTTTCAAAGCTGAATGAATGTGTCCTCGCATTAATCTCTCTTGTTTTTTTCTATGCAGCTTGCAAAACTTCATTCGTTTAGTCAATCAAGAGTTGAGATTATTTGCAAGACTCCCTATTGACAAATGTCCCCCCAAAATACTTAGAGCTCTCCCTATTTCCACAGCACTGCCCACTGTTGTTAATGTGCTTCATCTCCATGTCCTTTCCTGGAAAGGTTCACTCTGATCCTCTGATGACTGTACTTCTCTAAAAATGCTCTGGAAACAGCCTGGCAAGATCTGTGTTGTATGTCATACACATTATCTTTTGCTCCATTGAATTCTGTGTTTGGTTTGTGTGTGTGTGTGTGTACATTTGCTTATTGAAGGAGCAGTTATTCACGTGCAAAAGAAAGAGTATTAGGAAAAAGTATGTTGGTTGAAGCTATAAATAATGTACATCTTAGAGAGCTTAGTTACTAATGACCATGACATCAGTCCCGAAAGCTAGATAAGTTCCTGTCTTACTTGATGGACTTGTTGTTGTTGATCTGGGAAAGATCCTAGAATCAACTAAACCAAAACTCTTATCATTTAGATTTGGAACTGAGGTCTAGAAGGATGAATTGATTCCTTACAAGTTCCAGAGCTGGCACCTGAGCTGCGGCTACAATATTTCTATAGATCCCCAGCTTGGAACTTTTCCCTGGACTCCCAGCTCAAAGGCAAGCCTTTTCATCATATTATGAGAAGCGTACTGGCTCATCGTGAGCTCCAGCCAGTTCAGAAACATTGTGGGTTCTTTTAAAGCCTCAGCTTTTGCTAGGTTGGCTTTGTCTGCCCCTGTTCTTCTATATATAAATCTTCAGCTCCAAACGAATCCCGGACACTTCTGCCTTTTTGCTGTTCTGCCTTTGTACCTTTCCCACTTCTTAGAACGCTCTGACCCTCATCACTTCATTCTAGTTCCATTAGTACACATTACAGAGGCTGGCTTCTATCCTAAGAGCTCACACATTACATCTTCTGTCAACTGAGAAGCACTATTTAGATCCACAAGGTAAAACAAAATAAACACTTGCCTTCACCTGTTTTATAATCTTAGTTCAACAAGTGAGACATTTATAACTTTATGTCTCAACTTTTACTTGATCACTCAAAGGATGTACATGATAGGAACATGATAGACAGGAATGGCTCAGTGAATGGAAAATGTTTATGTGCTGTTCAATTTTCCATTAAAATTATAATTGAATACTGTTTAGAATGAATGATCATATATAGATACTTAATATAAAATTGACTGCAAATTTTGTATGTAAACCATGTCCAGCTCTATATCATATTTACTGTATTTTAATAAACAAATTAAAAGGATGTCTCTGCTTGCTCTCCATTTAGAAGAGCCCCTCTGTCTTATTTTTCAAAGCTTAATTCACATGGGAGGGAGTTCTCCACAGGCACATACCTGCTGCCATTTATGTGGGAAGCAGAAATAGGGAGTGTGGCTAGGAGCAGTTTAAAACAAATCTGTTTTGATGCATAAATTGTCAAATGCTCAAACTATATCACCAAACCAAGGGGGTGTGTGGAAATCAAGCTTGACCACCTCTCTCAAGCCTTGCTTGATTTTCTCAACCGGACCCACTGCTTCTCCAAACTGGACTCACTGCTGCTTGCTAAAATCTTCCTGGCCTGCTTCGTCTTAGGATACAATATAAGGAATACTCAGTGTTTCTAGAAGAGTGATAAATGCCCCTTATGCAAGAGAAGTTGAGGTTCTTGGCACAATTTTTTCCTGAACTGAAAAAGGTGGCATGAAAGATATAAAGCAAAACTGGAGTTACATTGTGATGAGTCTAATAAATGTACACATATAAGAAATGGAAAATATACATTACCCTTTTGTCATTAACATCTAACTTGGGAGCATGTACCTAATATACATCTGTAGATCTTCATAGTTGCTCAGGATTCCAAATTTTCCCATTTTATCTCCGTAGGTGATACTTTGCAAGGATGGCTATCTATTTCTTTCAAAATGGCTGTATCAGCCCTCTATTTTTACCTCCTCTTTTTTTTTTTTTCCTCCTCAATTCAAGGTCAAACTACTTATTCATTTCTTCCAGGACTCTCTTCGAGTTTTCCCATCCATATCATGAATCTGGCATTCTCACTGTTCTCTTAAAAGTAATTCTTCTCCAGGGCTCCTTCCACTGATCGCCTCCCCTGAGTTTTGGGCAATTATTCACGTAAATCTCACTTGAAAGACAAGCTCCTCCGGTTAAGCTGCTGTGAGGTGTGTGCATTTCTCATCAAGAGACAGCAACACCTACATCAATAGCAGCCACCTTCACTACCACCTGTGAAAGCAACTTACTTTGGGAAACAGTCTTCTTTTTTCAGCATTCCTGTTTGAATGTGAATCCAGCCCAGGACAGGGACACCAGAGCCAGGTCTGGCTGTCCCTGGGCTCTGGCCTGGGATGCTTATAATGTGGGGGGCACTGGACTAGGGACTGGAGGGGTGGAAAACAGGAGTAAGATAAAGTTCCTGAGATGAAGAAACTTACCATCTAATAGAATAAAGCTGTGCCCTAAGATAGAGCAGGCCAGGAAGGGGTTAGCAAGAAATGGGTCCAGTTCAAAGAGTAAAGCAAAGTTTAAGAGATGTGGTAGATCATTAAAGGTCAAGGTAGACAAAGGGTCAGAATCTAATTAGGGGTTTGTGGAAGCAGAAACCAACCCTGAGGAGACCTTGGCCATGACCAAATGACTATTTTCACCTGTCTTCTTCTGAGCCCTCAATTCTGTTTAGGCTCCCATGTTGCAGGAATATAACAGAAGGAAATCAGGGGCATCTAGGTAGGTGTGTCCTCTTTTGGTTGGCACATAGATGCTCTGATTACAGAGTGTGCTAATAGGTTGCTATTTTGGGAGCTTCCAACTTCTTTTAAGGAATGACAAGGGTTATACATTCAGGGTTATGTGCTATTTAGATGGCATCTATCTGTGCAAAGAGATTGGAGATTAGGAGGTCCCGATTAAGAGAAGGAGATTTAATCCATACCCTCAAAAAGAATGGACTTGTAGAAGCAATCCTAATAACTTTCTGTTACTGTCCAACATTTTTTTCTTACGTGGCAATATCTTCCAAGTAAGAGCTATGGAGTAAGTCTTCGAAATTCCTTAAGTCTGTACATTCTATGAAGTTAAGTATGAGATTCTATTATATAAAATAACTCAAGTATTGTTCAAAGATTTGCTTTTATGAATAAGTCTTTTATGAAAACTTTTTCCTTCTGGAGGAAATTAACATATGTCATTATGTATAGAAGCTATTCTCTCCTAAGAGTAACAATGTAGGTGCTTAGATGTTATTTGCAATTAATTTATCTTTACAGTGATAATTGCAGTAACCTTTTAAATGAACATACACACACACACCATCACTCGCACCTGTCACTGCTGCCATGGAAACAGTTCCAAAACATAAGATATGATTCTGTTATTGAGGCCGTATAGTTTCCCAAATGAATTTTAATGAAACTGTGGCAGGTAAAAAAAAAAATAATAATAATTTTCTGGAGGTTTCTAAATTATTTAGTGAAATTTGCAACTAAAATCTGACTAAAACCACATGGTGGTAACATTCATCTGAAAGGAAAACAACAGTCAGTAAATGTCAAGCATCCAAAAAGGAACATAAATGAGCTTTATTTAAAGATAAGTGAAGCACCCAAATGCTAGCTCTTTAAGGTTTATCTTTTTTTTAAATTAATTTTTATTGGAGTATAGTTTTTTTTTTAACATCTTTATTGGAGTATAATTGCTTCACAATGGTTAGTTTCTGCTGTATAACAAAGTGAATCAGCTATATGTATACCTATATCCCCATATCTCCTCCCTCTCGTGTCTCCCTCCCACCCTCCCTATCCCACCCCTCTAGGTGGTCACAAAGCACCGAGCTGATCTCCCTGTGCTATGCGGCTGCTTCCCACTAGCTATCTATTTTACATTTGGTAGTGTATATATGTCCATGCCACTCTCTCACTTCGTCCCAGCTTACCCTTCCCCCTAAGGTTTATCTTTAACATTGCCCATTTTCAATCAATATTCCTATCGTTGGTTGAAACATATTTGAGTATTAGCTGCTTGGGTGGTGCCTACTGAAATCAGTGAGTTATTGGAAGACTTTTCCTCGTTTCAGTCATCTTTGGGCTTTCTATTGTTATGAGATAAACAGATTTAGAGCAACAATGTTTTCAGAGCTTGTCTCTCTGGACATCTGTCTCTAAAGGACCTCTATTCCAGCCACTTACTTTATAGATGAGGGAACTGAGGCCTAAAAAAGGTGAGTGACTTATCCAAGGTAATAAAAGTTCACGTGGCTGGTCTACAGCTCAGGTCCCTGTCTTTCCTCCCCACACGTAATCACTATGCTGCCTTGTGAATTGCAGCCCTCCTTACTACCGGTTAAAACTTCCACGCAGGCAGGACGTCAAGTTCTGAATTTCAATATCTGAATATTTGAGTATTTTTATTGCCCATTTTTACCTTCAAATGAGTTACTCCGATTTGCTAAATGAAATAAATTTTTCACTTCTCCCTTAAAGTATGTATGTCCTCAACGAATCTATCGATTGCATGGGAATTACTACTTTGTACCTTGAAAACCGAACTAATACCTTCATGTACCTAAAAGAAGGGAAAGTTTTCTTGATTTGTAATCATTGCTGCACCTCTTCTGTACTCTGAAGTCGTGCTCATCAAATGTCCCAGGCTCATAATAAAGCCAACTGTGAAAACACTGCTCACCTCCAAGTCAAGAGCCTGGGAAACACATCCATGAGGCTTAACTTAAAGCTATCTAATGATGGCTGGGGCTCCAGTATATTATTTGGAGCACAAAGGTATGGTAGTATACTTGGGGAAAGAAAGCCCTCATGGTCATAAATTATGACTGGGAAATGGGTACTCCCCAGGACAGAGGAGTACTTATTATGTAACTGTCGTTAAGGGTTGCCGGTGTGCCAGGCTCTGAGCCGAGTCTCCGGCAGGGCCAAGGGCTCTCCAGGCTCTAGGAGGCCCCTGAGACAGTGTGTCATACAGTGATGATGGGTGGAAAATACTCTCACTGTTCAAGATGTGATTGTTTTGGCCTCCTCTGCGTTAAGCTTTTGGCACTTGAATGGGACCCAGTGTAACACCACAGCTGGGAAATGACATTATTTGGATTGGGTAAGAGGAGTTTTTGAATTGAACTCCACTGTAGTATTAGAGAAGGGAAAAATTCCTGCCATATTCAACAAATCCCAGAGGAGCTATGTCTCTGTCGTTCATATGTTTGCACATGAATGTGCAATATAAACACTTTTTTGTATAAATATACAGATACGTTAGATAGGTGAAGTTGTATAAATCTCTATTACTAGAATAATTCATTCCATAAATATTTACTGAGCACTTACTAAGTACCAGGCATGCTGTTCCAGTATGTATATGTGTATACACACATGTCACTTCTAAAATAGAGATAATGAATTCCTTCCTCACAGGTATTAAAGAACACAGCATGAGAAAAACAAACAGGGTGTAGGAGTCTGTCATAAATATTAGTTCCCCTTACATCTCTTCTCACTATCCCCCAACTTTGAGATACGAACAACTTTTCGGTCCTTCCAAATTCTGCAAAACACCCTGTGTGTTTTGGTCCTGTGTTTGTGGTCCACTGAGGCCCAATTCAGAGCCTGTGACACCCATGCTAAACCCTCTACTTCTAAAGATGGACCCCCCCAGATTCTGAGAGTGACTTGTCACCTTTCAGATCCAGTAAGGACTGAGAGCTTTTTCATCATAAACATCTGCAAATCTGTTCAAATCTTGTGAGACTAGACAGATAGACTTAGGTACTTTTATTCTGATTATAAAATTAAGATATTTATGTTGTTGAATATTTGAGATAAAACATATAAAAAAATAAAGTGGAAAAGAATAATAATATAAAATTCTACAATTCAAGCAATGGTTATATATGGCAGCAATGTCTTATGACTCCCCTAAGCAGTGAAGAAGATGTTTTGTGTAGTGTGTGTGTGTGTGTGTGTGTGTGTGTGTGTGTGTGTGTGTGTGTGTGAGAGAGAGAGAGAGAGAGAGAGAGAGCAAGAGAGAGCGAGAGAGAGGAAGAATGCATATGAGATTGTTTAGGAGAAATGAATCCACTGGAATTTCACTGCAATCCAGAAATGAAAACGTCAAATATGTTTAAGTAGGCCTGCCTAGTTCTTTGTAAATATCATTTTAGAAAATAAACTAAAACATAAGGGTAAAAAGCCTACATTTCGCTTTGCATTTGTAAATAAAGCTTATTTCATCAATGGTGAAATTGCTTTGCGTAATTCGTAATCTCATTCTCATCCTGGACCCCCCTTGACATGCTGCCTCTGTTTATGTAGCTTCCCCCTGTGGCCTGTGCTCTAAGCAGAAAAGGGTATAATTATAAATCTCCATCCACTAACAAGAACAATGGTTGCACCCGGCAATTCGACTCTCCCTTTGTGAAGCTCTATATAGGAAGCAGAATGGTGCAGATACCATTTTGAATGTGGAAGGCCTAAAACTATTAGGGAAACAGCTGCCACTGGGCACCTCTTTCAACATTTACTCATGGTATCATTTTATCCATTCTGTCAGGAGCCAACCAAGGACCAGAGTTTTGAAGATACTGTGCCTACAATTACTCGATAATTCCAGGGAACAGAGCGATACAACCAAAACTTGTGTTTGAAGACTTTCCAGGCTTGCTTAGAAAAGAGAGACTAAATTTGTGCCTCTGAGCAAAGTTAGCCAGACTGAAAAGAGAAATTTGAAATGCAGAGTGTACTTTGTGCTATCCCCATTTTTATAAAAGCAAAGCTAACGAGGCTCTGCTCTTCTTTTAACCATTTTTTAAATTGAAGTAGAGTTAATTTACAATGTTGTGTTAGTTTCAGGTGTACAGCAAAGTGATTCAGTTATACATAAATATAGGCATACACATATGTATATTTATATTTTTTCAGGTTCTGTTCCATTATATGTTATTACAAGATATTGAATATAATTCCCTGTCCTTGTTGTTTATCTAGAGGCTCTGCTCTTTATTCCATGATTATTAAGAATATTTTTCTAAATCTGGGATCTTGGAGGAGATAAATAATGTAATTATGACAAATCACTCATTCTTTTCTTCACCAAACATGTATACAAGTGCCTACTGAATGTCAGTAAGAGCCAGACTAGTGACATCAAAGGCTCGTTTCAAAGCCCTTAACTTCTACATAAAGTAGCTGGGATGCTTTGGATATTAAAGAAGCCCCTAAATCTTTAGACTAAGTCAATTCACTACTTACTGGAGTTAAGAAGGCAGAAAAATTTCTCAAGTCTAAATTCAACATTGAAAAAAGTAGTGACATCATGGCTTTAGGGTCGGTTTAGCTGTTTTAGGCTAAGAAATCCATTCAAAAGGGGCCTGTAGCTCATAACCTCACACTAGGAAAATGAATAAAGGAAGGCAATGTTACATCAGCACCATATATTTTTTGAAAGGTATTGCATTTTTCCTTTGTGATGGATTGACCCATGTACCTGAAAATACATTCACAGTGGAAGGCACAAATTCTGCTGCACATTTACAGTAGAATCTGTTTTTTTTTTCCTTACAGATAAAAAACATTCAAGTGGGGGAAGAATTCCACGTGAATGCTGTAGTGCCTCCCTCTGATGGGTCTAAGTGCTGAATAAACAAACTTCATTTCTAAAACCTCAAGAGGAACACCTGAATCAGGAGAAGTAGAAGAAGAAAGCAGGTAGAACGGGGACAGCTTTCAGGCAGATTATGACATTTCTGAGTATTGACTGAGTGCAGAGGGTTCTAGAGTTGGAGGGCCAACTCTCCATCAGCAGCCCCCCTTCTCTGATATGAAAAATGAACATTTGAGTAATTTAATGGAAAGTTGTGAAAATGTAGCTGCCAGCGTTACATTCCAAGTAGATTGCTTCCTCTAAGCTTTCCTATGTAGAAATGTTGAAGCCTTCCAGACCTCCTTACCAGGGGGTTAGAAAGTAAGCAGAAGGTCTGGGCTCTTGGATTTAGTGATGGGAGGTGGACCAGAAAAGAGTCAATGGAAATGAAAGGGGCCACAGGCTAACTGCTGTCATTTACTGAACACCTACTATGGGAGAGTCTTATTCTGAGCGTTTCACGTCTATCACCTCCTTAAATTTCCCAACAACGGCTAAGGTAATGACAGCCTTTCCTGCCAACCTATGAAGCCCAGGCTGGGAGTTGCCCAGTGATTTTTTCCTGTATAATCTCGCCCTAAGGGAAGACGTTACTCTGATTTTTCCACCTCATGTTTTTCTCTGGCAATTGCTGTGAGAGAATGTTGTTTTTGGAGCTGAGTAGGCAAGTGTTGTGCATGATATGAAAAACCAAAAAAAAAAAAAAAAAAAAAACCCCACCCAAAAAACTGACACAAAGTACTAGTCAATTTCAGTCTTCCTATGAATGACTGAGGTCTTTTCCTACTGCTGGGTATTTTTAAATGAACAGATTCTACCTCAATTTTCAGCTGGGCTTTTGCTTTCTGGGCAGTGCCACCCCAGGCAGCCAGTCACAAATCAGTAAAGGATCGGTTACACTGTACAGCAGCTGCAGGGGGTCACTCCTGAATCCAGAGGTTTCTCGCCACCAAGGAAAGAGTTGCTGGAGTCCCAGCAAAGCCTGTGGGTTTGCTTAACAAAGGGAAGGAATGTCTGGAGGATAAGACTCCCTGTAATCATCCTCTGGAAAACGTCTGCTGTATATATTTGCCAAGCGATAAGGGATCTAGTAAATCCAAGACCATTTGACAATGTACTTCAAAGGTAGCTTCCTGGCTCTTGAAAGAGTTCCATAAATGGCCATGTTAAACATAGGCAACCAGGGGCTTCCCTGGTGGCGCAGTGGTTGAGAATCTGCCTGCCAATGCAGGGGACATGGGTTCGAGCCCTGGTCGGGGAAGATCCCACATGCCGCGGAGCGACTAGGCCCGTGAGCCACAACTACTGAGCCCGCGCGTCTGGAGCCTGTGCTCCGCAACAAGAGAGGCCGCGATGGTGGGAGGCCCGCGCACCGCGATGAAGAGTGGTCCCCGCTCGCCGCAACTAGAGAAAGCCCTCGCACAGAAACAAAGACCCAACACAGCCAAAAATAAATAAATTAATTAATTAAAAAAAAAAAAAAGGCAACCAATATAATCGAGCGAGCGGAAATGGAGTATGATACACACCATATGTTACGGCCGTGACAAAATCAAAAGAGGAATTCGGTAGAAATTGAGAGTCACTCCCACTCAGACTGACACAGTCTTATGGAAATGACACATAGAAGAGGGTCAGAATTCTACCCTTTGTGCTGTTCTGTGTACAGATCTCTCTCCCTGATAGGACACCCTTCTCTCTATTGGGCGGGTCTACACCTGATCCTTCTGATACCCCTTTCCAACTCCCAACACATATTAGGTAGTTACATTAAGTGTCTGTAAACTAAGAAATATGTTCGAAACATTTTCTCCTTGTGACAGTGTTTACAATAAAAGGTCCAATGTCCACCTGGAAGAACAATGTGCAAATCTAGAGTAGATTAATAGAATTTTCTGAGGACAGAGTGTGGGAGGACAATTCAGCAAGCATGGAAGCTGACAAGGTAAGAATTTTGCGCACTCTGATTTTATGCTCTATGTACCTGTTTGCTTCTGCCTGAAAAAGAACCATTCATGTACAGAACCTACTTGAACCACCTAATTTAACAGAAGAAACCAAACCAAACCAGTCCTGTAACTGCATTAATGTTTTTATTTGGTTTCATCTTACTTATAAAGCTGACTCTTTAAAAAAAAAAAAAAAATCACTCCTTCCCTGCACTATTTGCTGCTATCTTGAGATGTATACTGTGATAAATGCAAACAAAAGGTTTTAAAATCATGCCAAATATCCCCAATTAGACATTATGTCCAGTTTCTAAGCTACAATGATATCATATATTATTATATAATATGTAATATAATTATATATATAAAATTATATATTATGAATGCTTTATATATATTACCTTATTTTATTCCACAAAATCGATTTTATGGATGAGGAAATTGATGTTTACAGAGGTCAAGTAACTTGTCCAAGGTTATACAATTAGTAAGTTGCTCAGCTGGGATCTCTAGGTCTGTCTCAGCAGCCTATAATTTTAATCATTATGGTATATGACCTATCTTAGACTAGTTTATAAAATAACTATTCAATCAACCTCTTTTAAGAGTTTTTGCAGATCTTAAGTGCTTCTTTTCTTGGTTTGGCAATGACTTACTTTTTAAGCCACACACAAGTTCAAATGAAAACAAAACAAAACAAAACAAACAAACAAAAAAACAAACACATTCTCCAGATAGAGACTTGATAGTTGCACTCATTGGTTATGCGTGGTCACACCCACATTACAAGCACATGACATACATCCATCCAGACCTAGCTTTAGAAACATATTCTGAAGAGGGGAAACTTGAAATATGCAGACTGTGGTCCTGACTCCACCTAAGAATGCCTGCTTGTATTGGGTTTACCCTGTAATCATGCAAATTTTGGCCAGAGTCAAATAGGGCAACAGTTTTTCCGCTTGGACTTTACTCAGTATGGTTCGTTATAAATGCTTCCAGCCAGTCCCCAAGACAGACTTGTTCACTGCAGTTGTTCCTTGAGTTTCACTCAGCAGAACCTCATATAACAGCAGCATAGCCCAGACATTGGACTGGTCAATTGGCTCAAGAGTCCACCCCTCTGCACATCCCACCTTTAAGATCTGCCAGTTGAGTCTGTTATGTTTCAACACTGTCCTCCAAATAGACCTTTTATAAAAAAAAAAAAAAAGTTGCTGCTTCTAGGGCTGTGCAAACACAGTCTAGTTCCCAGTGCCTGGCAAAGCTTCTACCTAACAGTTTTGCTGTTTAAAACAAACAAACAAACAAAATGAGCATTTTTCCATATTGCCTCAGATTCTTCCATTTTTCCTACATTTCCTGAAATGTAATACCTGAATGGTGGAAAATAGTTATTTTAGTGTGAAAACACGCTGGAGTGGAAAGGCCAAACATACTTTCTATAGACTAGTGCTAGAGAAGAAGTTGGCCGTCTTCCTGGGCAGACGTGGGAGTTGGTAACTTAGAATCAACTATTAACTACGTTAAAGCTTTGAGCCTTGGTCAATTTCCAGGCATGGGGCATTGGCGTTCTGCAGCCTGGAATGGAGAGGCCCACTGTCCCCAGAGAGCATGGCAGGTACAGGAAGGGAACACTGCTGAGCTGAGGCCCACTGTGGTCCTAACCAGTCAGACTCCAGATTAGAACAAATCCAGAGAAGCCTAGTTTCACTTCACTTGCCCAGTGATTGAAAATGCTTAATCTCAGACTATGGAAGGAGCCTGACCAAAGCAACTTTAAAACACATGCTACAAAAATGAGGGGAAAAAGGCTCAGAGCATATATGTCACATTAGCTGCACTGGCCTGCATTCAAATGGTAAACATTTTGATCACTCCAGTTTATAGCTCTGCTTAAAAATTTTGTTAATATGTTAGTAGAAAATGCAAATTTACACCTAGGATTCTAATAAAAATGCATAAATAATTGGATTTTCTAAGAGAAATGGACTTTAGGGATAATCTCCTCCAGCCCTCATTTAAAGGTGAGGTCAAGAATTCAACCAAAATGCAGAGAAGTTGAGTGACTTGCTCAAGGTCTTATAGCAAATTAACGGTAGAACCGTGATTAGAATGTGGGTTCTCTGACTCCATGTCAGTGCTATTTCCACTATCACCTGTAATAGATTTAGAAGCAAAAATAACCTTATGTCAGCTATGCTCAATTCTCAATACAATTTTGCAACAATATTTTAATAAGCATGTGTTCTCTGACCTCAAACTTGATGGAAGGTAGTAATTCTGAGTCCGTTAAAACAGACTGCTTGATTTTTAAAAAATCTTAGCTATTATACCAGAAACATTTATAGATTTTTTTTTAGAAAAATCACATTCCAGGGGATAAATAAACAAAAATTTCAGTTTTGGGGGACATTAAGGCATATTAAGAGAACTGAATGTTCCAGATTGTAGATTAAAAATAAAGTACCAACTATAGGGTGCATTTGTCCATGGTCATTTGAAATTTATTTTAGGGTTTCCCTACTGAGGTCTTATTGGGGATAATAATAAAATATGTCAGTTTTTTTCTAGGTTTAATAAATCTCCTTTGATGTTTAGTCTGGGCATAAAGGGATTGGTGTTTGTAACCAAATTAAGCTGATGGCAGCCAGGAAGAAGATGGAACATGGGACTACTGGCTATCTAGAGAGAACTAGTTCTAATCTTTAGAAGCTTAGGCCATTTCTGCTTTTGAAGGGGTTGTGTTACTAGTCTATTCATTATAAAGTAACATTTTGGTCATAAGCAGCTTCAAAACAAACAAAAAATCTACACCCAATGATATCTTTTACTTTGATTCCACATCACCAGGGGGAAAAGGGATTTTGTTTTTAGCACCTTTCAGGGAGAACAGGTTGACTAGCAGAGCTGAAGATGTGATCATCCTGTCAACTGCTGCAGGATTGTGTCCTTGGGTTCTGTGTCCTGCTGGGACACCTTCTAGGAAGCGAACAAAGATGAATAACAGCTTCCACAAAACTCCATTGCTCTGGAGATGGAATTAGGGCTCCTTCAAGTTTTCTTCATGATGTTATAAGCAGATGAATTTTTAAAAATGACTGTTGAAGGAGACGAAGCTAGAGCTGCTCTCCCATGCTAAAAACATAAGCAGGGCAATTAATTTGCTATTGAACCTCTCAGAGCTGCCATTAGCTCATTAGAAATGCCTCTATTATGATAATCTATCAAGTGGAAAATAAGCTTATTGATCTAATAAATGTCCGTTCATTTTGAGAGTAGATTCTCAAAACCTTTTGAAATAAGTAGAACACTGGTTGTAAAAATTCGGGGTAGCTTTACTTGGGATAAATGCTAAAAAATAAAGCAATATGTCCCATTACATCAGTGGTTTTCAAAATTCAGTCTACTAATTTGCATAATTCACCATGTTCTGTAATATTTTCATAACCCTTTGTGTTTCTCAAATGGGTGGAGGCCTGGGCCTTACCCCGCCATAGTCTCCAACAAGGTGATGAGAGAGTGAGTAAGTGTTTCTCTTCCCTCTATTCCTACCCTATTGAGAGGCACTATTCTAGATGATTCCTCCAAAAATATTCAAGCTTTTTAAAACCTGGCTTAAAAATTTTTTTTTTGACTTAAAGTCAGTGTGAATATTACCATTGTTCTGAATACTGGCAATGTGTTCCTCACGTTGTAGGTAATAACAATTGCCAAAGGACTATTTAAATAGTAAGAGTATTGACAAACTATAATGTATTACGTGGCTCAAAATGCTTCCTGGTCTGATTACCTACCCAGACCTGCTGAAGACAAGGAAGGGTGGAGACTTCACTGGCAATGACTCACTGATGTTCAATTAGTAGATTCTGGTTGAAAAAAATGTATTTTGATAAGTAGCAATAGTTGTTTCAAAGAAAGGTGTGGAGGCTATATTAAGAAATAAACATCCAAATCTACTGATCTAGTTATCTATTCTCAAAATCTTTGTGTGTGTGTATGTGTGTGTGTGTGAGATATGTTTTAAGTAATTCATACTAAGCCATTGTTCTATACCCTGACTTAACAACCTACAAAACAATTACTTAACTAAACTTGTTAAAGGCATATTGTGATAGACATTAAAAATGTCAACAGAATAAAAATTGCCTGGAAATACAGTGAACTGTTTCTTAAGTATTACTTTATTATTTAAGGGGAAGAAATTTAAAAATGTGTAAGGAGACTGGGATTTTGGAATTAGGCTGAGTTAAAATTTTTGCTTTATCACTATGTGACATTAGACAATTCTTTGAGGTTCAGTTTCTTAATCAAGAAAATGGGAATAGTATATGCATTACAAAGAGATTATAAATACTAACCAGAGAAAACAATCCAAGGCTTTGGCAAATAATAGGTGCTCAACATTGCCAGTGCCATCAAAATCAATGATTATTAATTGGCACTTGGCAACAAAAATGACCTAGACAAATTTTCAATATACACATGCCCTGGTCCCATGACAGGAGAATCTAAGTCCAGAGTGGGACTTGTGTGTTTGGAGAAAGCCCTCCAGATAATTCTGATGCACACCTCTGGTTAAGAACGAATGGTCTAATTAATTTTAATCTTTTCATTGGATGTACTTATGGGGTATGATTGGTTCATCACTGCAGTGGTCTGCTACTAAAGAAACTTTCTCCTAGCCAAGAGTACCAATATGGTTTAAGTCTCTTCAAGCCTCACATTTAACTTGGGGTTTGGGGAAAGACAAATGGGATGTTTTCCCAGAGTACTTCAGCACAATATAGTATAACTTAAGTATACTTAAGTGTATCTGTATGCAAAAAAAGTGCCTATCCCTGTTTAGTAAGTAGTTCCACTACTTGGATCACAGAACTAAGGGATTAAAAGTTTGATGCTCACTCAGGCTTTTTAGTCTTCTCTGCTTCATGGTCCCTGGCCCCTTAAGCCATCATCACAAGAAGGCATCGGGCAGGAGAGTGTGTACAGATCTACAGAACCTACTGAAATTACTAGGAAGAGTTAAATATTAGCAAGAAATGGTTTTATTCAGTATTCAATTTGAAGGTTTTTTAAAAAGAACCTCTTAAAATATTGGATATCTGAATGGGATATTTCTAAGATACTAGGGTGTGAAAATGATTCCCTTTTTAAAATTAAAAAAAAAAAAACCCTCAGTAGAAAAATAACTCAGTGTGTTAGGTGGATAAGCTTCAGACAAAGGGAAAACCAAACCTGCTAGTCAGAGATACAAAAAATGTCCACAGCTACCTCATGTTGCCAAGGAGACTGTGTAAACAGACTAAAACAAAGAGAAGCGGCTGGCTGGCAATAAGGCTAATGTGGAAAACCTCTTCATTGTTCTGTGGCACGCTTCTTTTCAGAAGAGCAGGAAGAGGTGGCAGGCAGAGAGGGAGAAAAACAAGAATCGAAGAGTCTTTCTTCCAAAGAGGGCCATCAGAGTCCCTGAGGGATGAACCTAGCTGACCCAGGTCAAACTGTAGTAAATCACTTGGAAATAAAGCTTGGAAGCCCTGTGCATTGTGTCATGATTCCCTTAATACTTTACCCCTTGAACTTTGATAAGCTGTGTGAGGAGGCAGACTTGGGATCTTTTCATTCAGACATTCAACCTCTTTATTTCGTGCTTCCCAGGCAGGAGGGAATGCCTGGAAGTTCACCAAGAGAGTAAGCAACCGAGTCTGCATGACGGGGGTCACCATTTAATGATGAAATACCCACACAGGAGGCCTCATATGACTTACATCTCTTTACCCTTTTAGAAGAATATCTAATCCAACCGTATGTCCAAATGCAATTATTTCCCCTTCATTAGCTTCATTCAATCAGCACATACAGGGTATTATAGATAAATGCAGTATAGTTACACGTAATCCATCCCTCAAAATGTTTATAGTGCATGGTATAGAAAAATGCTCTCATTATAAGTTTTAGTGAGGAAAATTTTGTGTTTTTGCACCACTAAATAAATATACAGTATGATTACAGATCTGTAAAACTCTTTAGCAAACAATAAATAAGTAAATAGTTAATGGCCAATAATAATGGATGTGAAAATTATGGACTATTATTTTTTTCCGTCTTTTTTCATGTCCAAATTTTCTATCATGTGTCTATATGACTTTATTCATACAAAGAGAATTTATAGTTTATGAATGTGAATCTGGTTTCAGTTGTTGAACTTTGCAATTTATTCTTTTACAGAGTCTGAGACGAGCATGGGTAAGTTTGACAAAACCAAGATATAAAAACAGTTCTTTCTACAGCTATAAGTTTGTTGGCAAGATTTTTTTAAAAAGCAAATGTCTTTTTCACTGTGTCTCTTCAAACCTGTCATCATAGAAGTTGCTTGTTTTGAAGCGAGATAAAGTAAGACTGCAAACCAGCCCTTATTACATTGGAAAGTTTCCGCTCAATCAGAAGGCAAATGTTAGCATTGGTAGTTACACATTAAAAGAAAAAAATTTTTCCAACTGCTAAGTCATCAACAGATTAAAAATAGAAACAAGATTGGGGTCTTAAGTCATTTCTTTACACTGTAAGGGTTAAAGCGAACACCACTTTGTAAGAAGGCAGCCCAGAGTCAGTGTTCAGAGTTGGCATATTGAATTAATAACTTTTTTTTTCTATCAAACTGCTCCTAACTTGAGTTGTTAAACATGCGTTTTTTGTTTGGTTTTTTTTTTGCAGGCTGTTGTTATGCTGCATCAAGCAGCCTCTTCAGAAAGGTCGCCAGAAAACATGAAACTAAATGCACCCTAGAGTTACTGTCTTGAACTCTCAAAAATATCATTTTCTTTATAGAAATGGGTTAAAAATTTGTTTGTTTTTTTTAAATTTCACCCCCAGAAAATTGTGAGCTTTAACCTACAGGAGACATGCTTCAAGGTAATGCCATCCTAATACGGTCTAGTTGGTCCCTAGAGTAGGTAAATTTATCAGATCCCCCAAATTCTCAGGAGACTGTGAACGTCTGTCAGCATATTTGTTTCTGTTCATTTTCACAAGATTGACAGGCTCATTATGGTAATATTGACATCTCCACTTGAGAGCTCATATTGTGCGATTGTAAATTTGCATATGTTAATGAGGAGACAATTATATCAAAGAGTGAACATTTGGACTGATGTGCAAGGCACCATTTAATTATAAGAACAGTAGGCGATTGAGCCCTGTCATTGATTCTTCCATTTTGTCTCCTTCCAACTTGTATTTCTTCCTAGATTTCCCTCCTCCTTTGTTTTTTTTCTCCTCTTTCCTTCCTTCCCTCCCTCTCGATAAATGACAGATCTTTTTTTTTTTTTTTTATGCCATCTCTCTATGGCTGCACTTGAAACAAGAATTCTTTCCTCCTAGTTGTTGGCTGACATCTGCAAATGTGAGAGAATTTGAACACGACAAACAACATGGAATTCGAAATAAACTGTAATGGAACAGGGTCTCTTCTCTCCCCCCCTTCCATGGTGGAAACGATGATATCCTCACCATCTGCACCCTCGCAGGCTGTGAGTGGGCAGAAAACCAGCTGGAGATGCAGCCCATGGCAGGGGTCCAGATCCTCAGCTTCTGGGAGGTCCTAGAAGCTCATGATGCCTCCCTGCTATTGGCCTATCTCTTGCCATGTGCATTCAAAGGTAAAATGTAAAATATTTCTCTAAGCTATTTTGTATAGAGAGGATCTTCCACTACAAAAGGAGGCTGACGTGGTGTAGGGGATAGTGTTCTGGTCTGAGTGTCAGAGAACCTCAGCCCTTAGGGTCCTCCTTTTCCAAGTAGGAAATACTGGGTCTATTGCTTTACCTCTCTGGGGTTTGGTTTTCTCATTTCTAAAGTGAGAGCTTTCAGCTTTAAAGTTCCATGATTCTGTTGGAAAATATGTGCAGAAATAAAAGAAGAATGAAAATAGTTTGAGGATGTATGTCTCCTATAATTTGGTTGACAGTATATGTTAGGAGTGAAATATCACTGCACTACCAAAACATGTCTACGCCATACTCTTCCCTTCAATTAGCAGAGGAAACATGATTACTCTGAGTCTGAGAGCCTGCTGCTAAAAAAAACAGAGGCAATAATTCTATTGACATTTGGTGCCCTCACTGGCACCGCCCTTGTGTCCATGGATCAGAACTGAAATTAGGGCCATGGTACAGTCATCCCGGTTTGCAAACTGGAAAAGCAGGGCTGACTGGCCTTGGGAACTATTCCTGGCGCTACACTGCAACTTTGAAATCCAACAGAAGCCACAGGATGGGGAATCTACATGGCAATATCTGTATGAAAAGCTACCTTGTGGCCTTGTGAGAGACTTCTAAAACCACAAGATACACAACATTTTTGATTCCTAACATGAACATCCAAGTATATTGATTCCTAACATGAACATCCAAGTATATTGATTCCTCCTCCTCCTAATAAGTGTCTGGTCATAACAGTCTTAAGGACACTTCAAAATTCTATGGAAGAAGACAGGAGAGATAAAGGAATATAAAATCACTTTTGGGGATGGCTGCTTGGACTCTAATGGGGTTACCCTAATACATTTGAAAACCAAGGCTCATTGGCCAAGATACACTTTCATGAATCTGAGAATGTATATTAGTTATGACATAGCCCTAAATATGTGTATATATTTATATTATAAAAATGCCAAAATGAATGTAAAAGACAATCCTATTTTTCAAATGCTTCATAATGGAAGTGATTGCCTTTACCATCTAAAGTGTTCTGTTGGATATATTTAGTATTCTTCAATCCTCTCTATTAAATTATATGTTCCCTCTGGAGCACATGTTTGCTTTATAAATGGGCTTGGTAGCTTTTTGTTTGTTTGTTTTGTTTTTGACATTATTCAACACTTTTGGATGCTGAGGCCAGGCAGTCAGGGAAAAGCAAAACATCTGCAGAGAAGCCCAAAGGCCTAGCCTCAGTTCTGAGCTGGGCTTTCCCAGGATGTTTCCCCAGAGCACTCCCTAGGCCTACTGGAGACAGGAGGTCAAAGGCACTTCCTACACCCACAGGGTTTGGCATGCTGGGTCTATCCCTCCAACCTGCCGCCTGCTTGTTACACCACCCTCTGGCACCTTTCCCTCTCTGCAGCTGGCACAGGCGGGGGGGGGGCGGGTAATGGTGTTAGGGAGGTGGGGAGGGAATGCTTCTGCAACTGAGGACAGAGATGAGCCCATCCCAAGTCCAGAACCTCTGCAGCTCCACCTGCCAAAATATGGAGTTGAGTTCAGAAAAAAAAATTATATATATATAATATACATACACTGTATATGTGGATATATTAGATAGGTATATATACAAATACATGTATATACTCATAATTCACAGCCTGAATCTTACAGTTTGCTATATATATAAACTATACATGTGTATGTATATTACGTATGTATGTATATAAATACATGTATATATTCATAATTCTCAGCCTACATCTTATAGTTTTCTATAATCTTTTTAGCTATGTTTTAGCCAAAAGCATGGGGAAAATTATTTGCAGATGTCATTAGCTCATTTTAAACGAACTCCAGTGTACTTTGGAGGCTTCTTAACACACCAGCAAGCTTCCACGTATTTCAGAAAACCTTTTTAGATATACCATCGGGGAGTATCTCTTAAACAAGTTCTCAACACACAGCTCCTAAACAGATGATGACATTTGACTCACTGTATTCACTTGCTATCAGCTACTGATGGAGAATCAGATTGGCCCAAATCAGGGGAAACCTAAGAAAGATAATGAAACTCCTGTAAAAAAGCAATGACAGGGCTTCCCTGGTGGCACAGTGGTTGGGAATCTGCCTGCTAATGCAGGGGACACGGGTTCGAGCCCTGGTCTGGGAAGATCTCACATGCTGCGGAGCGACTAGGCCCGTGAGCCACAATTACTGAGCCTGCGCGTCTGGAGCCTGTGCTCCACAACAAGAGAGGCCCGCACATCGCGATGAAGAGTGGGCCCCCGCTTGCCACAGCTAGAGAAAGCCCTCGCACAGAAACGAAGACCCAACACAGTCAAAAATTAATTAATTAATTAATTAATTAAAAAATATATATATATATTAAAAAAAAAAGCAATGACAATTGTGAAAACGAGCTTTTTACTACCCTTTCTGTGACCTTTTCACTACCCTTTCTGTGACCTTTTCTTCTTTTTTTTGACCCTCCTCACAGGCAGCCTAATTATGGCAGGAACATCACCAGTGAGGTCTCAGAGAAAGGAAACTGATTATAGAGATAGCCACTATTTTCAAGAGCACATCAGATCGCGGCAAAGCACATTATGCCAACACTCCCCCTGTAACAATCTAGTCTTCACTGGAGTTAATTAAAGCAATTAATTAACTTGCCTTTCAAAGTAGAATGATTACACAAATAGATAATTTTCCAATCCATGCCCATAAGGCAAGTGATCTCTCGGCACTTCTCTCAGTATGCCAAAGAACCTAACTGAACTAAATTATCCTTGCTCTTTATATGACCTTTCAGAAATTCTCCATCAACTTTGTCTGCTTTGTTGTCCTATCTGGTCAGAGAGCAGAGCCACATCTCTGCGTGGACACAAGACTCCAAGCTTAACTAAGCCTTTGGCACAGCAAAGATGGGCGATGCCCCACCTGTGACCACAGTGACAGGAGTCCAGAGGATGGCAGGAGAATGGCAGGTGCACATTCTGACAGTCACTGCCGAGCTTTCTTCAACAACAATTTCCCCATGTGGGTGATGCTGACAATAATTAGACAAACAGAATGCCAGACAATTGTAAGAAAAGCTGTCAAACATTTTGTGTTATTATCCCCTGCAGAGGCCTGTGATTTATCACCACAGAAAAAGCACATTTAAAAAAAATCTCGAAACAGTGACATTTTGTTCAAATTACAACCCCAGCTTCCCTGACTGCCTGCAGACTGACATCTCCAGCGTCAGAGGTAATGTTCGGCAATTTGTTCCCAGCAATTGAGCAGTTCTTTGGGGTGGGCTCTAGCCACCGTTAGAAAGAGCTGACGTACAAATAGCAGGAGCAAAGGACCTCTCAATGCATGGGACGCCAATTGCCTTCAGACCTCAAAATAAATAAAATAACCAACATCCGTATTTCCTTCTTAGATTCTTAGGGTCACACTGGTTCTAAAACTTGAAAAATGGTCTTCTGCACCAAATACGGTCTTCCTACACATCATCTCTTTGTCCCTCTTCACCCAAGACCCTGTTTGGGCTCCTGGACTTGGTCAAACTATGTTTTGAGGGTTTTGATCTTTTCAATAGAAAATCAAATTTCCTAACGATGTCTCCAATGGCTATAATGGAACCAGAAAGAAAAAGAAATGGAAACAGTTTTAATCCTTTTATAATCCAGTTTCTTTAGAGTTTGGCATAGTTCTATGGACAAATTCTTATACATTGAGAGAAATACTGCAAGGAGCCGTCCTTTCAGAGGTGTGGAGCCAATGAAACAGATGTAAGGTGCTAATATTACTTTGTAAAAAGTCTACAGGCAGTCTCTAAATTAGGTATCTGGGTTGCTAAGCATTGAAATGGACCCTAGAGGTCATTTAATCTACCTTTTCAGCTAATGAGGGAAACCTCGTCTATGAGATTTCTTGTGGATATTCTAAACTGGAATGCTTCCAAGGATGGGGATGAGGAGCCCTCCCATTACAAACATGTGGCTGTTAAAAGACCTAAGACTTAGATCTCCACTGTCTTCAACAGCTCATCCCACTCCTTCCTCAACATTAAGATCCACTTAACAGGGAGAGCCCCTATCTTCTAAATATTGCCTTACCCTTTAAATCAGCAGTCCCCTACCTTTTTGGCATCAGGGACCGGTTTCGTGGAAGACAATTTTTCCATGGACTGGGGTGGATGGTTCTGGGATAATTCAAGCACATTACATTTATTGTGTACTTTATTTCAACTATTACATTGTAATATATAATGAAATAATTATACAACTCATCATAATGCAGAATCAGTGGGAGCCCTGACTTGTTTTCACTTGCCACTTACTGACAGGGTTTTGATATGAGTCTGCAAGCAACTGATTTATTATGGTCTCCGTGCAGTCAAACCTCTCTGCTAATGATAATCTGTATTTGCAGCCGCTCCCCAGCGCTAGCATCACGGCCTCGGCTCCACCTCAGGTCATCAGGCATTAGATTCTCATAAGGAGCACCTAACCTAGATCCCTTGCATGCACAGTTCACAGTAGGGTGTTTGCACTCCTATGAGAATCTAATGCCGCCGCTGATCTGACAGGAGGCGGAGCTCAGGCTGTAAGGCAAGTGATGGGGAGCGGCTATAAATACAGATGAAGCTTCCCTCCCTGGCCCTGCTGCTCACCTCCTCCTGTGCAGCCCGGTTCCTAACAGGCCATGGACCGCTACTGGTCCGTGGCCCGGGGGTTGGGAACCCCTGCTCTAAATAATGCCTTGCTTGAATAGCCATTTCTTTCCATTGTATTGGAAGAATTCCTTCCCACTTCTTTTTCACCTTTTTTTTTTTTTTTTTCAATCTTTACACCCACAAGAGTACCTTTTCTTCTCGTGATCCTCTTTTGTTAGAGTTTGGACAGTCACTGAGTATCATCGTATCTTCATTTTATTTAGGTAGATTTCAATTTTTAGAAACGGCCAATAGTCATTTTACTCGAAATATGGCAAATCATGTAGGTTAGCACACAGAGTAAATGAGCTCTAATTTCCTCTTGCCCATGTATCTTCTTTTATTAATTTTTTCACAAGGCATTCAATACCTCCATGATGATTGGTGGCTGCCAAGGGACCCTCTTACACTAGATTAATCCCAATTGGATGGCACTTAGGACCTTTTCCAACCATATTTCCCACCAAAATGTGTCATGTCTCATACCTAAGAAAGCTGATAGAGAACTCAATGGACCAATTTAAACCAGGGTATTCACAGCTTATATTTCAATACTTTACTGAAATCCAAGGAACCATTTATACGTCAACAATGACTCATTTCCTTAGCTCAAGAAAGTGAACAAAGGTTTGATTCTCTCTCTTTCTCTCTCTCACTCTTCTTTGTATACAAATGTGAATTATGCCCACCACCTGCTCATCTAACTCTGAAAGTTATTTCTCAAAGGCAAACCATAAAGTTGGATCAGGTAAGAGATGTACAGAGCTCACTGAAAACCCACCTCAGCTACAGAATGAACAACTCAAAGGTCTACAGCCTGCGGAAGGCAAGTCCATGGTGTCAACTTTGAAGATAAAGAACAGCTTCTTAACCAACCTCACCAAATCAATTTTTAACACTTCTGTCCCATGAGCTTCCAACCTACTTTGATAGACCTAGGCTGATCAAAAACAAAAGCATTAGCCGTAAAGACCAAAATAAATGAACTTCCTTTTAGAATTCTTCTCTCTTGCCAAAGTTGATGGCTGAATAAATTCAGGGACAGTCAAATTTATATCAATTATACCAATAGTCACGAGAGGTAAGGTAATATGAATTCACACTTCCAGTAAAGCAGATGTTGAAATGATAACTTTGGGATCCTTTTAACCCCAATTGTAACATGGTCTACCATGTTATTTTTCATTTCTGAGATAAGAAGTTTTGTGTGTTTTTTTTTAATTTATATTTCCCACATGTAAGCACAATCTCTGAAACACAGTGGCTCATTTTACACATCTGGATCTGTTCAGGCAAGAAAGAGAGTCATACCGTTTTCTCTCCCTCATAGTCAAACCTGAGAGTGTGTGGCAAACATTTCAGAAATCAAAGTTTTTTCAAGAACTTTTCATCTTGTTTCCACCCAGAAAATAAAAAGGGGCAGGGGTGGATATCTTAACGTAGCCACATCTGGGAATACAGTTTGTTGAAGAGACAGGAAGGAAGAGAGATGAAGGACTCCTATAAACTTTTCTTTACCATCTAAATATGTAGAGTATATAAAGATTACAACAGAAACAGGTCAAAATGGCTCTTGCTGTACTTTGGGAAATCTTGACTGTGAGGACCTTCTGCCGTAGAACGGCAGGCTGTTCTATCACACTAACTGGAAGGCCAGTCTGGGATGTGCTCACTGCATGTGTCAAGATCAATTACCCAAAAATCTCTGTGGAGCCTCTCTTCTTTAGGAAACAGGGGAAGCCCAAGCCATCAGTATTCTGCACGTGCACTAACAGCTTGTGCTTGCAGAGGCAATAATTTTTCAGCTCCCTTCAGATTCTATTTATTGGTTATTTTCCCCTTTGGCTGAAAAGGTTTCTCCTTGGTACTACGCAGGGGCACCAATCTAACAGAATGTATTAGAAACTGATCTGTTGGTATTTCACTGGGGTTCTACTGGGGTTGAAGTGCTCAAACAAAATGTGATAAAAGTTTTAGAGTGTTTTGGGTGACTTGAATCCCAAGGTCCCACTTGGTTGACTTGATTTCCTGCTCTCAGAGATGTAGGCAATGCTAGTTTGGGATGGGAGGTCTGGTAGACCCTGAATATGAGGCAGCTTTTACATCAGCCATTTGAGGAAGATCCCATGCTATCCTGGATGACAAGATACTATGCCTTCATTTGTGTTCATGAATAAATTCATGTGAATGAATTATTTAAAGAGGAAAATGTGGGAGTGAGCATTGCATAGTAATTCAGCTCAGTCTTTGCACTGGGTTTTTCAATAAGTACGAACATTTTCCTCTCATGTCTTCCTGCCTAAGACGAAGAGAAAATGATGATGGGGAAGGGATACCATTGATACCAAGGGAAGTTTTGGGATAGATAAGAGAACAGTCCTTTATGACTCTTATCAAAGTTTACAGTTTCAAATTCCTTTGTGAAGTGTCTGTTTAGTGCTTTCTCCACAAATAAATTGTAAGCCCCATGAATACAGGGAATGCGGCTGCTCTGTTCCTTACTATATTGCCAATACCTACTATAGTTCTTGGCACACGGCAAGAAAGGACAAATAAATACTTTGTCTCCTTTAAACCAATGGTTTGCATTCTTCTCCAAGTGAGAAGTTGGTTAGGATTTTCTTGAGGCTTGATAATGACCAAAGCCAGTGGTGGAATGGAGATTACCTGGTAAAGGTGGTCTTTGATCTATTGGGAATTCCAGTAATATCTGACTTTGATATCCAATGAGTATAATTCTATTATGTCCTAGACCATTTTGGTGTAACTGGTTTATAAACCATTTTAAGCTGTAAATAGAAAAACTGACTTATTTTAAAGAAAAATATAATAGCATCCATTTGTTCATTCAAGAAATATTTTCGGAGCCCCTACACTGTGCCAGGAATATGGTGAATATGGCAGATGGGTTGCTCATGGAGCTTTCACCGTAGTGATGCAGCTGTGATTGGAACTGGTGGGCATAGAGGCCAAAATAGCAGTTTTAGGCCAAACTGCTCTAAACAAATGATATGAGACCAGAGAGGCCAGCTAAAATTTTGTTCATATTTAGTTTTCCTGTCACCTCGCTCACCAACTAAGGTGGGGATGAGGTGAATCTAGAAGCACAGAATGAAGTGGGGAAAGAGGTACCCAGGGATCATGCAGTAACCTTGTTCTTAGCAAATGGCCCTCCTATAATTCCCAAGAAGGTAAGATATTTAAGCATTGAAATGGCTTCATGATATGGTAATGCCAAATCCAAAGTGGTTCTACCATGTGAATATCCCTTCAACGAATGATCTGGAGTTTGAACAACCTACAGAACAGGCTCAAAGCATAGGCTGGGGAGTTGGTTGACAAGGATAATTTAAGTCACGGCTTTACTATTTGCTGGTTGATTCATGAGAAAGTTCCTTAACCTTTCTAAGCATCAGTTTCATCTGTAGGGTGGCGATAACAATGCCTAGGTTATAAGGTTGTTGTGAATACAAAATAAAATAATACAGGGCATTGTTAGCATGGTAAGTGACACATATAAGCAGCTGAATTAGTGTTAGTTGTTATTATCTAACAGAGATAGAACACACATTTCATTAATGATCATTAATCACAACACTCAGAGAAGAGCCATATATATAATTCGTAGCTAAGAAAACTGAGGCTTAAAGGGGTAGAACATTAATACTTTCAGTGCTTCTAGGCTTCGGGGAGGATTACACTTCACCTTCTCCTTGAAGTTTGATGTGGCCGCGTGACTTGCTTTGGCTAATGAAATGTACGTGAGAGAAGCATGTGTTGCTTTTGGGTGGAAGTCTTTAAAAGCCACCTTCCTTTCCCTGTGCCACCACAAACAGTGATTTCCAGAAGGAGGATCGTCCAGTATCTTGTGTCCTGAAGTAAGGACAAGGGAGAGCAGAGCCCTCTGCTAATGATGCTGGGTGTACAACATGTACAACAAAGAAATCTTTGTTGTTTTAAGCCCCTGACATTTTGGGAGTTGTCTGTTTTTGCAGCAAAATCCGGTTTATCCTATCTTGCCCAAGATTAAAAACTATTCAGAGGTCCAGGATTCAAACTCAGGTCTTCTGATATTAAGGCCAATCCTTATTTTACTACCTTATAGATATCCTCACTGCTTCTTAGAAATAAAACACCCAGTGGATGTAAGGTCTTCAGGAGAAAACTGACTTTCCCGGTGCTCTTATCCTTGATTTGGAAGAAAATTAATTTTTTTCTATGGACATAGAAAGAAAATTCTCTGAGCGAAGGTTAATGGAAGGTAACTGAAAAGTTGGAGAGAGGTGGGCAGATAATAAAACTGGTTGAAAAGTTCTACTATTTTTGCAGAACACTTTATTTCCCGTAGGTTCATGACCTGAAGATTACATGGGATGAAGGGAGGCCCTTATCAAAAGCCTGCAACTTGGTAGCTACAAAATCAATTTTTAAATGATTTATGTGATGTTCTTTAGGACCAAAGGCAGTAACTCATTCTCCCTGTGGCACTCAGCTGCCACTTAGATGTTGAAAAAGGATTAATTTTTATTTACAGTGTGCTTCCCCTCATATATCACTGGAAACAAGATTTGAGAGCATGGCATTTCTATAGCATTAAATTATTAACTGAGGGAAGTCCCAGGCAAAGAGAAAAAAATCTACTAAAAACCCAAGATCTCAGCATGCACTGAAATAATCATTCTGAAAAATTTTCAAGGCCAAATCTTCCCATCTATTTGGTTTAACCCATTTAACATAAACAGCCCAAATTAGCTTCCCAAGAAGAGTCATTCTTGTATCAAATCATATCATCACTAAACTTTAACAATGAGAGGATAAAGAATTTAGAATTCCTATGGTTTTTGCTCCTCCAGAAGACTGAATTCAAAAAGTTTCTAGAATTTGGTGCATGAAGCTTATTTCAACTTCATTTGAAATAAGTGTGCATTTGAAAAAATTGCTATAAGGATGCCTCTTCTGGGCCACCACACGCAGGTATTTCTTTCTTTCAAAACTGCAGAAGAGCTGTATTTCCAGGCTACCTACTCTTCAGCTTTCCAGCCTGAACCCAATATTACTATTACTCAGTCTATTAGTACCTGAGGACCAACTCTACCTAGAACAAGGTTCACATTTTTCTCATCAACCATATCACCCTAAAACTCCTAGCCCAGGGCTCACAATAATCTGATAATAAGGGGCTACTTAGTATGTCCTTTGCACCTTGTGATCTTTAGGTTTGAGGTAAAGACCCTGAATAGCATGGAGGGAGATTAGGAACTACTCTGAGACCAGTGGAAAGAAGTCTGCCCATTGCTTCTCGACACTAGAAAGTTAGAAGGCTGTGGAGAATGGAACCTGCCATTTTATCTTCTACCATTTTCTAGGACAAAATTTCCCAAGGGAAGAGTTAGGAGAACTCAGCTTGGTCAATTACCAGCTCCATATCGCAGACCATTCATAGATTTGTGTACATTTTGTACCACATCCGTCTCCTCAGTTCATTGCACACTGTCTCCTCATTGGGCTAATGATATTGGTTAAGCTGCAGGTTGGTGCCTATGGATTACCATCTCCTGCATCATTAAGTATGGCCATATCCCTCCAGTGCGTTGTGAATGAAATTAGTAATCTGCTTCTCTCTCACTAACTTGGATGGTTTAAAAGCATGCTAGCTCATCAGTCAACGGCTTGAACTGGTATGACTAAGGATAAAACATCCTGTCAGTACAAGTTATTTATTAAGCCCTCTAGAAGTAAAAGATGTACAACCAAAGGGCAGAGGCTGAGGGCTTTCCTTCCTGTTTTTAGTTTGTTTTGTGTATCGGATTCATCATTCATCAGCAAACTTTGGGAAGCCCAGTTCATTAGGTTTGCAGGGTAAAAAAGTGGGCAAAACTATCTAAAATTGAGTAAAAAAAAAAAAAGAGGATTCTTCTACCACCATCAAATGTTGAAACATTTACACTTATTAACTGGAATATAAGACAAGAAAACAAAAGAGTAAGGGCTTTGCTGATGTATTAACAAGATCCTGGATCCTTCCCTTGCAAGGAGGAGACTCGTGAATGAAAGCTCACCTTTCCCACTGAGCGCTTATCTCTTGGTCAATGGGATGGGAGGGAGAAGGAAAACGAAATTAGGGAATTGTTGTGGGTGTTTCACATATTTTATCACATTGAATCCTGCAAAAGAACTCATCATGCTGACATTACCAGTTTTACAATCAAACGAGTAATCAAAAGTTAGGAGATATATAATATCACTTGTATGTGGATCTAAAATATGATACAAATGACCTTATTTACAAAACAGAAACAGACTCACAGACATAGAAAACAAACTTATGGTTACCGAAGGGGGAAGGGGGTGGGGAGGGATAAGTTAGGAGTTTGGAGTTAGCAGATACAAACTACTATATATTAAATAGATAAACAACAAGGTCCTAGGTATAGCACAGGGAACTATATTCAATATCTTGTAATAATCTATAATGGAAAAGAATATGAAAAAGAATTTATATATATGTGTGTATAACTGAATCACTTTGCTGTACACCAGAAACTAACATAACATTGTAAATTAACTATACTTCAACTAAAAAAAATTAGGAGAGAGAAATGACTTTCTCCAAACTCCAGGCCATGGTGCATATGGTGTAGGTACTAAAGATGAAGTTTCCTGGGCCCTGCCCCAGGCTCACTAAGGTGGCATTCCTGAAAAATGGGCCCAGGAATCTGGAATCTCCATTTGTGTAACTCAATAAATAGTCCTTAATACAAACTAAACTTTGAGAAGTGCTGTACTATATCCATCTGCCTCTAAATGCACATTCTTGGGGCAAGAAATTTTTCATGCATTTGCACAATACTAGCAGCCAGATGGTCTATAAATAGAACCGCCCTTTTAGCAAACATTAGGGTTGCATTTGCAGTTCAGAATACAGGGAATGCCTTGGTAGCCCCCATTAATGTTAATGGGAATCATGTGGCTAATTCTCTATACTCCATGCTGAAAAGTGTTCCCTTTAGAACCAGGAGAGGCTATATTTAATCAAACCATCTGGATTCCTATGCACATGTATAAGGGCAAAAAATAGGTCACAGTTGGTAAGCTACTTTTCTGGAAACTATTCCATTGTATCAACAAGCTCCAAAGTCCTGAGAGGGTTCCTGCTCTCCTGCCTGCCTCAGTGGGTGACATGCCCCAGAGCCAAGAAAGGTCAGAGAGAGTGCAAACTTTAAGGAAAAAGAGTTTCAATAGCAAGAAAACAAAAGCAAATCATCCCCTAAAGATAAAAGTATGGAATAAACTTGTTACAAACTATTAACCTCTCCCAATAACACATTTCTACTCCAAAATAACCTCACTTGCTGCTTAAGGAGAAGCATGAGATTAAGAAACACAATTTAGAGAGCGTAAGAACTCCAAATATGAACTCAGGTTGTCCACGAAGCTTACAGACACTCAAGTTCCTGGGAAAACCACGATGATGATGGGTCCATGACCAGGAAGAGAGTCAGGGAGCCTTCACAAGCCTTTGAGAACTCAATTCTATTATTGACTATTTCTATTATAGGAGAGATGTTATAGAACTGTGTGAAGAAGTTTAAAGCAAGAAGAGGATTTATTGAGCTCAGTCTGGATATGAACTTGAGCTCTGTCAAGTCTTGGAGCAGGAAGCTATTGATTACAAGGGCCAGGAGGGCCAGTGGGTCCTGGGCTCTTAGAGTTCAGTAGACCGGAAGTCCTATACTGCTCTCTCACCAAAATCAGTGTCCGCAGGGCTGTGTTCCTTTCCGAAGCAGCCGAGAAGGGAGACTCTGTTCTGCTGCCTTCTCCACCTTCTAGTGTCCACCCACATTCCTTGGCTCACAGCCCCTTCCTCTATCTTCAAACCCAGCAATGTTGTATCTCTCTGACTATATTCTTCCATAGTTACATCTGCCTCTGACTCCAGACAGCAAAGGTTCTCTGCTTTTAAGGAGCCACGTGATTAGATTGGACCCACTGGGAAATCTAGGATTATTTTCCCATCTCAAGGTCCTTAACTTAATCATATCTTCCAAATCCAGTCTGCCAAGTAAGGTAACATATTCAGAGGTTCTGAGAATTGGGACATGGACATCATTGTGTGTGTGGGTGTGTGGGTGTGTGTGTGTGTGTGTGTGTGTGTGTGGGCATTATTCTGCCGACCACACAGGGTAAGAGGTGGTGAAGAGGGAGGTTCCCAGAGGGTCAAAGGAGCCCAGATAGGAAGCTGGGAGGAGGCTATCTTTATGGGCCTTCAGGTTGGTGCTATCTTTCCAGGACCTTTTAAGTAGTTCAGGCTGGTTTTCTTTTCTTCTTGTTTTATTTATTTATTTATTTTTTGGCTGCACAGGATCTTAGTTCCCCGACCAGGGACTGAACCCGCGCCCTCGGCAGGGAAAGCACAGAGTCCTAACCACTGGACCGCCAGGCTGGTTTTCTAAAGATCCCCTTTTCTTTATCACCCTCACTGCTACCACCATCGTTCTGGCCCATCCCCTCTCACCTGGATTATATACTCATCGTTCCTCACTGGTCCCCTAGAGTCCTATGTCCAAACCTGCCCTGCCCCAGGCTAATTCTCCATATAGCAGTCAGAGTAATTTTTAAAAACACAGTCATATTATGCCACTCCCATGTTCAAAACCCTTTAATGTCTTTCTCTTACACTTAGAACAAGACTCCCAAGCCCCTCACCATGGCTGACAGAACCCTACCTGGCCTGGCCCAGGACTCTTCTTTGACCTGCTCTCACCCTCCTTCCCATGGTCACTGGGCTCCAGCAACACTGCCTCTCTGCTGTTCCTCAATCTCCCCAGGCCAGCTCTCTCCTTGGCCTCTGCTGCACCTGGAATGTTGACTCCAGATCTTTGCATGATGTGTTCCCTCCCCTCTTTCCGGAACCAGATGAGATGTCATCTCCTCAAAGAACTTCTCTAAACAACCTCATTAAAATACCAAGCCCTTCCTTCACTCTCTATCTCCCTAACTGATGTATATATTTATTTTTCAAGTTCCTTATCACTACTTGACGTTGTATTTGTTTTGTTGTTTTCTTTGTTGTTTGTTTCTGCCACTAGAATGCAGAAGTTACCTGAGGGCAGGGGATTCCCAATGAGCCAAGAACAGTGCCTTACACATTAAATATCTGTGTATTACATAAAGATTTAATTCAACACATATTTGTTGAGCACCAATATGTAAAAGACACCGTGATACAGCAGTGAAAAAGACAGATACAGTCTGCCCTTTTCCCTCAAGTGTCCCACTGATTGGTTTTCCTATCCAGAGTCAACTTTTACTGATGCCCAAAGTTTACTTTTTAATTCACATTTCCTTCTCATGGCTCTCCCCCGTTCTCATTCAATCAACATATATTTATTGAGCACCTAACCTAGATCCATAATAGGTCCCTCTCCCTGAAATAAGAACATCATGTTTGGGAGGTTTCTTTTGCTGGTGGCCATGATGAGAAGCAGATAAGGCGTAGGAAGTTTCTATGAAGATTCCCGCCTCTAATCCTACACACTTCTTCTTCTCATCTGAATTCATTTGCAAAGATGAAAGCATCTTCATGTAATAACAGAAGCTCCCTAAAATAATCAAAGGATTTCAGTAATGGGGAAGTCAGGAGACATGGTCCCAGCATCAACAATGTGGAGATTGTGCCGTATGGACCGGGTGAGGCCCCTGCAGACCTTGCCACATGGGTCTAGAGGTCACACTAGCTGACCCCCCAGCCAAATTAGAATCGGCATGCAATCCGAATTCCCAGCCCAGCCTAGGTGGCGGTATACCAGGCAATGCCATTTTAACATTTTCCACTTCTTGTTCACCATTGTGCTTGCAATTCCATGTTTTACTTAGAGAACATATGCTAAACAAATGCTTCTAAATTAGCCTGAGCTAATTTCACCTTTGAGCTCACTCTGCTACCACAGCCTATGGCAAATCAGACAGAGCACTGACACATGCCCTGCATGTACTACAAGATGCGTGGTACAGAGTTAGCTTGGGCTCTCTGTGGGAAGATGCACACGCTCTAAATACTCTTAGTAATTAGGAAGTATAAAGAGATACTTCCTGTGAATGGATAAGCCAAGAAGAAGCTCCATAAGGTGTACAAATCCTGGTCCTGCTCACCAATTTGTGGGGAAAAAGCTTGATGTCAGAAATTTTATTTAAAGTATAGGCCATATGGAAAGCCCCAAAGTACTCTATAGGGTGTCCAAAATTAGATGTTATTTATTCACTCTAATAAGGGCTAATAAGGTCTAAGCATAACTCTATACTTTGAAAGCGAGGCCCAGTAACCAGTAATTCACTAAATAAGGTTGTTAAATGATACCACAGCATTTATAGGTCAGTCTGAACTTTTCCTCTCTCTGGTTTAATGCCTCAGGATGGGGTGAAATTCCTGACAAGTGATTCACTAAAGGGCACTTGCCCAGCAAAGAGGAGAAGGAAGAAGAAATAGTTAATATGCCATGTTCCTCTCTCCATTTTAGCTCGGTTGGGCTGTCAGTCACCTGGCCAGAGCACGATGAGGTGGTCCTACTTCTCCGGGGGGCTCTGGGACTCCCAGGACCGCTGGGTGTTGGTATGCAGGCAGGGGGCTGTACACTTCTCTGACGGCCCTGCCCTTTAGCTCTCTGCCCCCATAGAAAGCAAGCATCACATGGCTGCTTTTAGGTCATTTAGTCCCAGTTGCTCATTTCCTTCACTGACTAGTTGGGGGTCAGGGGGCCACAGGGAGATGTGGATCAGTCCTTCTGAATGAAATACACAGGGTGATGAAGCTTTCCCAGCTGTTTGCCTCCTGGGGTGACAGTCACATAATTGTCTTCAACTAAGGAAACCTGGGGCACCACATCTCACCATGTTGTTAGCTCTGCCTCTGTGTATTGATTTATCCACATTTGCTCATTGTGGAAATAAACACATAATTTCTAGGATTAAAAATAAACTAGTAACAGCAAAGCTTGGCTGTCCAGCATAATCCAAAGGGCAATGGAAATTGTGTCCCAAGACTTTTCAACCACAGCCAGGTCAAAAGTCATGGAGTGGGGAAGTCCTGAAAATGAGACTGGAGGAGAGACCATTCGACTCTATGTGGGGGGATACGAACAAGAGATGTGAAACTCTCTTGATCATTTGACATCAATGCTCAGGAATAGAAACTTTGCAAGAGATTAGGTAATGATATGTGCATACCAACAGCTTCTATTTGTGCCGTAGGAAATCCAGATATAGAAATTCTTGCTTTTTTCATTGGAAAACTAATTTCATTGCTGACAGTAAATCAAAATGCTCTATGGCCACCTAAATCATTATAAATGACTAAAAGTTATATATCCCCAGAGAAAAGAACAAATGCTTATAAAACTCAAAGTGCTTCTACTTAGAATCTGGTTGTTACAAATGGAGACTGGCTCCCAGAAGATTCTGTAAATGGACAAGGGTTGAAGCTGTGTTGTGCATCACTCACTTGGTTCTTCCCTTATATTAAATTGAGGCCATGTAGAAATATGAAATTATAATGGCACAAAGTGCCTATTTTCCACAAGCAGTAGGTAGACTACAAATACATGAATTAATTCCTTTCTCTAATGCAAAAGTGCATCAGAGTTGAAGCATTTTTTTTTAATTAATTAATTAATTATTTATTTTTGGCTGTGTTGGGTCTTTGTTTCTGTGCGAGGGCTTTTCTCTAGTTGCGGCGAGCGGGGGCCACTCTTCATCGCGGTGCACGGGCCTCTCACTATCGTGGCCTCTCCCGTTGCGGAGCACAGGCTCCGGACGCGCAGGCTCAGTAGTTGTGGCTCACGGGCCCAGTTGCTCCGTGGCATGTGGGATCTTCCCAGACCAGGGCTCGAACCCGTGTCCCCTGCATTGGCAGGCAGATTCTCAACCACTGCGCCACCAGGGAAGCCCCGAAGCATTTTTATTTAATATAAGATTTTAAGATTAATCGAATTAGAATCAAAATATTTGACAAATGGTTAAATTTTCCAATTCTCCCTTATTTTAAATGAATGGAATAAGGAGTACATACTTGTGTTTTATAATTAAAACCCTTTGAAACTGAATCGAAACTATTGTATTATAGTTTTTGTTATCCTGGAACAAGCAGTAATGGTATAGAGAGAAGACTGAAGAATCTGTATACAGCATCACAGTTAAGTCACTAATTCTCACCACGAGGCACCTACAGGACAGAGGGCCCATGAGACTCAAATCAATTCTATCTGAACAAAGGAGGAAATTGTCTTAAGTGAAGGATCCACAGAGTTAGCTTGGATACAAATGTCACTCGAACCTTGAACAAGTGTACTAGTTTTTGCAAATGAACCACTCTACCTATGGAGAAAATTAAGGTTAATCTGCAAAAGCAACGTATTCTCTGTGGCTTGGGGTAGAACCTGCTTTCATCCACAGTAGCAGGTTGCCTGGAAGGAGAATTGGACTTAAAGCCAGAAGGCCCACGTTTGAGGCTCTTCTCTTTTACTTGGCCCTTATGTAAGCTTGAGTAAGCCATGGTCCTCTGTCACCTGGTTTCCCCTGGCTTTAAAATGAAGATAAGGATCCTAGCCCTGTCTACCTCAAAGGTGGGAGGTCACATGGGATAATTATGTGCAAGGTGCTTGTAAACTCAGAAATACTCTAATAAGGCAGGGCCTTGGGCCTGTCCATTGATTTGCAAGGCTCTGCTGGGGGGTCAGCCTGGGAGGTGCTATGGGTAGGGTGGTGCAGGGAGGGACTCAGTAACTTCTCTCTGCAGGACGGTGACCTCATTCAAGGGATGCGGGCCGAGACCGCCCAGGGGGATCTCTACACACACCGCAGTACTAGTGGACTCTTTGAAAGTTTCATTGCCCCAGCTCTTTTTTTTTTTTTAACATATTTATTGGAGTATAATTGCTTTACAATGGTTAGTTTCTGCTGTATAACAAAGTGAATCAGCTATACATATACATATATCCCCATACCTCCTCCCTCTTGCATCTCCCGCCCACCCTCCCTATCCCACCGCTCTAGGTGGACACAAAGCACCGAGCTGATCTCCCTGTGCTATGCGGCTGCTTCCCACTAGCTATCTATTTTACGTTTGGTAGTGTATATACGTTCGTGCCACTCTCTCACTTCGTCCCAGCTTACCCTTCCCCCTCCCCGTGTCCTCAAGTCCATTCTCTAGTAGGTCTGCGTCTTTATTCCCGTCTTGCCCCTAGGTTCTTCATGACCTTTTTTTTTTTTTAGATTCCATATATATGTGTTAGCACACGGTATTTGTTTTTCTCTTTCTGACTTACTTCACTCTGTGTGACAGACTCTAGGTCCATCCACCTCACTACAAATAACTGCCACAGCTCTTGTAATCTGTCCTGAGAGCTGACTGAGCCCAAGATGTTTACACTCTAACTTGTGAACAGATCTATACTGCGAGCTGTAAAAGTCCAACACAGGAAATCTTCTGGTCTGAGTATTGCCAGTTTGATGCCTTTATGTTGGCAAATTAGGGAACTGTTTGGAAAGTTTGAGTTTTGGAGCTAATGAAGAGCTGCTTTCCCTTCCCTTTCTGTCCCCCACCTGTTAGAGAAAGCAGAGGTCATCAGACTCCCTGCCTCTCTTTGTAACTGTATGTTCCTTAAATGGATGCCTTTATTAAAAATGTTGGTTAAATTGTTTCAGTGTGTGGCAAAGACTGAGGAAAGAAGCCCTGAGATTATGTTTCCATTTGAATCTCTGAGGCTTAATGAGAACAATGGCTGAAAACAAAAGAGCCTTGAACAGATTTGATGTGTTTTCCTCATTTCAGAGAATGTCTATTTGTACGCATTATTCTCTAGCCAGCAAAAGCAAGGTGCCCAGCTCATTCTTTCTTCATGGACTATGGTTTTAAAGGACAGACACTCTCAGCTATCAAAGCAATCTAGTGATTTCTAATCATATCAAGGCCAGCAAAGTGGATGATATAAAATATTCACGAAGGGGGTGCAGTGAAGGACAGTACTTTTCTTCCTTTGTCTTATTCAGCGTGTTGATATTTCCAGGAAACTACTACTTCTTTAATCTTTCCAAATGCACTTGAAACAGGCCATCGTTTTTATTGGACATCTTTATTCCATATCGGAAGAATTTTTTATTCCTCTGCTTTGTTGACACCTATACTAGGCTTTCTCAGGGTTGAAACGATTCACATCAGAGGATTTATTCTGGACATTGGCAATGTCCAATTTACATTGGGAATTATGGGGAAAACAATTTTTTGTGGTGGTTCAGCTTAGAAAGGTTACTTGCAGTTAAATGATGTAAATTAGAAAAGTCTGAATAGGACAATGAGATTCTACCTAGCAGAATTATTCAACTAAAAATAATGTCACAGGTAAATTAAAAACCAATGACCAAATCCTGCTACATGAACATCACAGTATGATGGGCAAGGATAAAGGAAGAGGAAGTTAACATAACAAAAATATATATGGTTTATGCTGATAGTAACAAGAACACATATTGACATATTCTGGTTCTACCTCTGGCTAGCTTTATTACTCTGACAAGTTACTTACACTGTTTGTGCCTCAGTTTTCTCATCTTTAAAATAGGGATAGTAATAGTAGCCTCCTCATAAGGTTGTCATAAAAATTAAATTAAATAATCATTGCAAAGTGTTTAGCACAGTGTCTGAAATATTGTAAACACCCAACAAACATTAGCTGTTACAAAATCAACAATATTTATTATTTGACTGAAAAAAACAAAGAATAAGAACAACAATAAATAGGTATATAGTTGCTTGCTCTGTGCTGGGCATTGCCCTAAATACATATCATCATTATATTTATTAACATATTTAATTCTAATACCAATTTCATAAGGTAGCTATGCTATTATCCCCATTGTACAGACAGGGAAACCAAGGCACAGAAAGGCAAAGTAACTTACCTGTCTACATGATGAAGTTAGAATTTGGCCAGGCAATCTGCAGGTATCTCAGTGTTTTCTGAGGTGATTTAACAAATTCTTGGTTTTTATAACTTGTTTATAACATCACTGGTTTCTGTCTTTTTAAAATATGCAATGGTTATTTTATAGGAGGCATTAACTCTATAATTTATTCACTTGGATCTCTGAAAATAAAGGCATCACAAAGTGATCACATAGGGAAATTAGAGTGACTTTGTGTATTATTCACTCATATGTGCAAAAAAATAGTACCTAATGTGAAATGTGGACAAAACAATATACTTAAGTGTTAGAGAGTGAGATCTGGAGATTAGGGGCACTTTGACCTCTCTTTCATTTTTTTCTTACAAGGCACACACTGATAGGATGTCTGGACTCAGGACCAGGAGACCCTTTATCTCTCTTCTATTTCTGCACATCTAGCTCTGATTCTGTAACTAATGCCTGTACAAGAAAACAAAACGCCCCACTTGTCATCTGAGCTCTTAAAAATCTTGTACAATTTAATCAATATTCACTTTTTATAGCTTTTTTTCCCATTCTTATTTTGTAATGATTTCCTCTACATTTTTTGATTTGTCCTCAAAGCCCAGATGCTTAAATATTGGTTGCGCTAGGTCTTAATGGTTACTCCAGAGCCATGGAATTTTAAATTTGATCTCAGACTTTTAAGACGTGACAGCTTGATTATTTTACAAGGCCCAAACCCTGAATCAAGCCTGTAATTTTAAGACTCAAAACTGTTTTCCCATTGATGCAGACATTTTGAAATGTGTGGTCCATAGCTATTTACGAGTAGTTTACAGCTGTTGTCTCTTTGTGCCCAAGATCACGGAGAGTCCAAGAGGTGACCTTCCAGGGAATGCTATTAATTTCACTCTCATTTTAGACAGCGTTTCCTTCAACTAGCAGTTTTCTGGCTCCCTTATACTACACTGTAGCCTCACGGCATTCAGGCATTCACAGAGCGCTTGGACAATTTAGCAATAATACAGGTTTTTAAAACAGGCAACTTTTTCAAATGATGGTGAAACAGAAAATGACTCCTGAATAAAAAAGCAAGTGCCAGAAACTGAGGGGAAAAAATTACTTAAACTAAGACCAGGGCTAGGTAACTTCTTTAGTATAAGAAGAAGGGATTATTATAATATCAATTTGGGGCACTGTGATATCTGAAACACAATGGAACAATTCCTAATGTTGTAAGGAACCAAGCAATACTCTTTAGGGTAAACTAACCAACTTTTAGTGCACGTGAACATGATTTTGGAAGTGCTGTATCTGATTCCATGTTTGATAGGGTCTGACACCTCTCTTCCCAAGTGTGCATTGGAAATCCTATTCTGGTCCTTCTTTTAAGGGAAGAAGTCAATATTTCAGCCTTGAAAATCCGATAAACTTAAAGTACACTGGCACACAAAATAAAATCTATTACCAGGATGAAAAATTGAAATTTTCCCTGAAAAATCTCTAGCCCTTGTCCTCCTATTGTTTATTTAGTCTTTGATTGCTTATTCTTCAACTTGCCTACATTAACATTTTATTCCTTAGTTTCCTTATCTATAAGATAGGCGTAATAACAATATCATAGGATTGTTTTAAATGTTAAGCTCATTCGTATTTGTGACCGGTTAGAATTATGTAAAGCAAAGAGAAAACACTATATAAATGTTTGATTAAAAAAAAAACTCTTCCCTGCCTCTTTTCCATTCTGATAAAATAAATTCTTAATATACAAGTGCATATGTATGTGATAGACCATATGGTATTTAAAATCACGGGACCCACTTTCTTTTTTTGTAAGAAGAAAGCATTTTGGAATTGCAAGATATGAAAAGCAGTGAGTGCCACATTGAAAAGTTAGATAAGGGCAGTAAAGAATGGAAAATCCCAGCCTCTTAGATACTGATTGCAGCTTTTTAGGATTATCTCTGGCCCATGTAAATTGCAAAAGCAGACATGAACTCTGACACTGTAAACCGGACTAAAATATGACTCTAAAATATGAATGTCGGCTATTACAAAAGAATCTAATGATGATAAAACCTGAGGAAATAAACATTAGAAAATAGCAGGTTATCTTCTCTTCCTTAAAAGTCCTGAAATTTAATTTCACCACTCACAGTCACAGGATAAAACATCTGTTCTAATGGAAAAACAACAAAAATCCATTTCTGAAAAGCTCCACAGAGAATTTTTCACATGAGTAGATGGAAATATGGATTCCATTTTTAGATAACTACTCTTTCTTGATGTAAAAAAGCCAGTGGTCAAAAACCACAAATATCACATTTGTTTCAATCCTGAAACTCTGATAAGCACAAAAGTTGCAACACCATGCTTAATTAACTTGACATTGATTTATGCATCCTCTCCTTTTGTAAACAGAGTGACATCCAGACACTGGGAAACGCTGAAAGAGAACATTTTCATCCCTGCCTACCGGAGTTCACACTTGAGCCAGGAAGTCAAACACCAAACCATTAAAATATGATGTGATTAGCTCTGTGATAGAGAGAAATACAGGAGCAAGTCGAGGAGAAGCAACGAATCAGCAGTATGAGGAAAGGCTCCTTAGAAGAGGTGACATCTGAATGATGTCTTTGAGGCCCTGTAAGGATAGCCAGGGAAAGGCAGGAGGAATGGTTTGTGCAAAAGCAGAGATGGGTGAAAAAGGATCTGTAATATCTCAGACAGAATTAATCTCATATACAGCAGCTTATCATGTCATCTATATTTCTGTTAGCATGAATATCATGCCTATTTTTATGGATCTGATGGCTCTCTCGGCGGACAACCACCTCCTAGAAGCAGGCCGATTCATCTTTGCATGTCCCATTTTGTCTTGCACTTACACTTTCCCACGTAGGTTTGACAGAATAAATTAATAAATTACAGTGAGATTTCGCAAGAGTCACCTGTGAATTATATTCTTCACCAAAACACTCACTGAAACTCTCATTCACAAGAGGAGCCCTTTGGTTTTTGCAAACATGGCCCCATTCCCAGGGACGGGGCAGGGGAAAATCTTCTCATCTTTTCAAAGCATCTGATCCCCAAGACATTTTTGTGGTCATGTGGAAAAGGGTCTGGGAAATGTGCTCTCGGATGGCATGGCTGGAATGAGGAATGGGAACTATTTTGCCTTCTACACAGTTTCTGGAAAAGGCAGTGAGAACAGAAAAAGCATCTGTGTTGGTCAGCATTCTCAGTGCCAGAGTTGAAAGGTACTATAATGCAGAAACGTCCCATACCCATTCCTACCCAGGGCCTTGCCGAGAACACCTGTGAGCAAGCAGCAAGGCAAATCCACCAGGGCTCGTGGGCTGTGTCTCAGGACCCTGTGGAGTCCCATCCAGCATTCGTGAAGGTCGCTCTGAAGACAGAGCCCCCTTCCTCGGTTCAGCCCGGGACCTAGCCAGATCCACAGAAAAAGAGTTTCATTTCAGAGCCTGAGGGGGGCTCTGCTCCCTTTCAGCAACTTACAAAGGAAAGCTTTAAGTATATGGAGGCAGGAAGTTCTGGAAAGGGAAAGGCCCATCTTCTAAAATGGATTTCTTTCTTTTTCTTTTTTTTTTTTTTTTTTTTTTAATTTATTTATTTATTTTTGGCTGTGTTGGGTCTTCGTTTCTGTGCAAGGGCTTTCTCCAGCTGTGGCGAGCAGGGGCCACTCTTCATTGCAGTGCGCGGGCCACTCACTGTCGCGGCCTCTCTTGTTGCGGAGCACAGGCTCCAGACGCGCAGGCTCAGTAGTTGTGGCTCACGGGCCCAGCTGCTCCGCGGCATGTGGGATCCTCCCAGACCAGGGCTCGAACCCGTGTCCCCTGCATTGGCAGGCAGACTCTCAACCACTGCGCCACCAGGGAAACCCGGATTTCTTTCTTAAATCCATTTTAAGAGCAGAGAGCGGCGATTATTTCACCAGCAGTTTTCAGGGTAAGATCTATAAGCCGGAATCAGCTAATGACGGTTATTAAAGGTAAACGTTCCCTGATCCTCAGGAAGTGACTCTTCATCCTGGTGCTTTTGAGGCTTTGTCTTCACTTGAATCTTGGGTGGAAGAAATCCGTCCTGGATTCTTCCTAATCGAAGACTCAAAACTGGTGATTCACAGGAGTCTGTTTATTCTTCTAAATAAGTGCGATAACAATGGATTAGCTCTGTCTTCTAATTCCTCTATTCAGCCCCACCAGTAGAAGAGCACAGCTTTAGGACAAGAGCTGCTGCATCAGCTGCGGCCTTCTCGCCTCCTTTTAACAGCAAAGTAATAAAATGCAGGGAAATACCACTTTTCCCGTTTTTTTTCTTTTCCCTTCTTCTACAGCATTTATTTTCCTCACCTAATTCAGCGGTGTGCTGGGAAACTTAACTAAATCTTAAAGGAAAACATTCTGTAAAGCCTTAAGATTGGAGTTGTAGTAGGGGATAATTTCTGATCCAGGATAAGCTCCCCTAATCAGCTTTCTCATCCCAGGTACAACACAATAAAACTAACCAACATTTGGGAGAAAAAAGAACGGATGTTACAGTTACCCAATAAAGTATCTTTAAACACCCAGCAGAGGGTAAAGACTTCTGTATCTTTACAGTAGCGAGTATCATACTGAGGGCATGCATAATGCTTACTGAAATGCCAAGGCTGTCTAGTTTTGAAGTTTGCATACGTACATTCATTATTGCACTCAGGCACATACAGACTGTTGGCTTATTATTATTATCCAAGATTATAAATGCAAGCTAAAAGACTTTGCTTTCAAAAGCCCTTCCTTTGCCCAACTGCAATGCCAGGTGAGATGAATCTGTCTCATTTTCACACACTTCGTTGCTCGATTTGGTCAAGTACCAAAAGGAAAACATGCCATAGCTTTTAAAGGAAGGGTGAGACCCTGTTCTTGCTGGAATTCATTGCTAGCAGTTTTTACTTTTTAAATTTTTTTTCTTTAGATTTATTTATTTATTTATTTATGGTTGTTGCTGCGCAAGGGCTTTCTCTAGTTGCGGTGAGTGGGGGCTACTCTTCATTACAGTGTGCGGGCCTCTCACTACGGTGGCTTCTCTTGTTGCGGAGCACGGGCTCTAGGCGCGCAGGCTTCAGTAGCTGTGGCACACGGGCTCAGTAATTGTGGCTCGCGGGCTCCAGAGCGCAGGCTCAGTAGTTGTGACGTACGGGCTTAGTTGCTCCGCAGCATGTGGGATCTTCAGGGATTGAACCCGTGTCCCCTGCATTGGCAGGTGGATTCTTAACCACTGAGCCACCAGGGAAGTC